>NC_073346.2:25430833-26739166 GCF_027580225.2 Misgurnus anguillicaudatus | reverse complement strand
TGCATTACATGCAAACTGCCCCTACGCTAATAGAACTCTGTTTTTGTCTCCCTGTCTCGTCCTCCACCACGAGGACAATGAGACAAACAGACCCAGTTCCTGTTGCTGTGAAGGTCAACGCACCACTGATCTACTGGCTGTCCTTCAACCTGATGCCCAGCCAATGCGCGACCAACGACCACCGGCTAGTTTAATCCGCTTACCCGCTTCCTATCCCTACCATATCTATATATATATATATATATATAAATTTCTCCCAAGGGTTTTTGTCCTTCTAGGAGTTTTTCCCACCGGGTTTTCTCCTAGGGGGTTTTTCGTCTCAGGGAGAGTCAGCCAACTTTGGCTTAACTTAGCACTTTACTGTATACGTTACATTATTAATACGCTCGCTTGTACGGTTTAACCTTAGCCGCTATATTCTACTTCTTATATTATCTATTGATTTGTGTTCTCCTCTACATCTACTCATGTAAAGCTGCTTTGCCACAATTAACAATTGTGAAAAGCGCTATATAAATAAAATTGAATTGAATAGTCAGGATTAGGGGTGGAGTTTTATTTTTTATTTTTTTCCGGAAAATCTCATAAAATCATTAAAAATGCCACCAGGTAAACAGGTACATTTTGGTTTAGGTTGATTAAACAATGACAATCTGTATAAGTAACCAGTTTGGTGTATTGCCGCATAATATAAAGTCAGCTTGAAGATAAGAGAAGCTGGTCCTACTGTACGTCCGAACATGAGATGAGCAATATCCATGTGTTTATATCATAGCAAAAGTACTTTCTCAATGAAAGCAGAAATTGTGCCTGCAGTGAAGAGGAGTACAGAGGGTCAACTTCAAGGAGCAGAAGGAGGAACAATAGCTTTGATGATAAAAAGCAAGAGAATCTATGGGATCGTGATAAGAAGGGCGATTTCTCTGAATTAGAGATGATACTACTTCAAAGGTACAGTGAAAATGCATAATTCACTCACTTAAACATGCCGGTGACACCCACACGAGAACAAGATTCATCTCAACACTACAACCACTCATACACACACACACACACCTCGACGAAAAGTAATCCCACACACACACTCCAATGAATGCATCCAAGTGTCGGGGCCACCAAAGTAGCGGTACGAGTAGAGAATGGAGTAAATTAGCCAGTGTGTCTGACTGGTGCGCTCCAGAAATAGTCGGGGTAATGTATTCTCATGGCGGCCGGCGCTTTGCACAATGGTGCCCTTAATAATACAGTTCATTTCTGCTGAAATAAATAAGGGCTCCATTTCCATCTTATTTCATGCAAATGATGGCGGCCCAAACAGGTAGAGGGAATAAGTGTGTGTGTTCGCGTTAAAGGGGGGGTCAGACGGTGTCGGGATGCATTCAAATGAGCTCCGGGCCCCCAGTGTGTGCCAATGACTCCCACGCCACCTTGCCAGTCGCTCACGCACACACAGTCGATACGGCCACTATTACACACACTGCAGTGCTGCCAATATCAATTTCCTTGAATGCTCCTCCGGAGAACAGAACACTGAGGAAGACAAGGAATGTTCGCTCTCTTTTTCTCCATCCTTACCAAAAACAATAATAAAGAGAGCTATATTTGGTGAGTTATGTAAACAGTGGAGATGGAGCCGCAGCATTGTGGTGGCACAAAATGTGAAAAAATTACCTCTTCGAAGGTGACGCTTTAACACATTATAGAAGATTAAGTCAACATGAAAGGCATTCATAACCAAATGTATTTTTATTACATGACATATTCGGGTGAAACTCAAATGTATACACTCAATGTAAGATGGAAATCGATTAGGTTGGAGAGAAAGGGTTGAAAATTAAAAGGGCTTGGTAACATCAACCGAACTAAAAAAGAAACTACAACTGCATTTTTATGAAAATGTACAAAAATCCTGGTTTTCTTCTTAATTACATTCACAATAAGAGGGAAATATGCATTAATGGGAGCTTTGGAAATGGATTACTCATTCGTCATCCCTAAAAGGGATAGGACACCCCAAAATTATATTTTTATCAATAATGATATTATGAAGCGACAAGAACACTTTTTTTGCACAAAGAAAACAAAACACTCGATTTTATTTTTGAATGATGCGGCTTATACTCCGGTGCGGCTTATAGTCCAGAAAATAGGGTAAGGGCGTGGCCACTTGAGTGACGGTTGAACGGCCACTGCTGTCACTAGAGTCGAGCTCAGCGGGCGTGGTTTCAGCAACCAGCTACCCTAGCTTCACCCACATCCCGCCTCTTTACCGATTTTTGGATATCCTTGAGTGATGCTCGGTGATGCACGGCCAAGATGCGCCTACTATTGGCTTCAAAAAAGATCTTCACAAACCTATGGGTGACGTCATGGACACTACGTCCATCTTTTTTTAAAGTCTATGGGCTGTACGCTAGCAACTACGTCAGCAGGTGACGTCAGCATCATGCACCGTAGTCACACTCTAAACAACCAAGAAAGAGAACAAATTATTGAATAAAATCGTCAGTTTTCTTTTCTTTGCGTACAAAAGTGTTCTCGTCGCTTCATAATATTATTATTAAGACTGATGGAACATGGACCTTTTTGGCGATGTCTTTCATTCTTTTCTCCAAAAAAGAATTGTAAATCTCACTAAAGTCAATGGACAGACAAAAGCCTCCCAGTTTTCATCAGAAATATCTAAAAATGTGTTCTGAAGACCATCAGAGCACTTGGTGGTTTAGAACGACAGAGGGGTAAGTGATTTACAATAAAATTATCATTTTCGGGGTGAATTATCCCTTTAAAGGAATATTCCATTTTCTTAAAAGAAAAATCCAGATAATTTACTCACCATTATGTCATCCAAAATGTTGATGTCTTTCTTTGTTCAGTCCAGAAGAAATTATGTTTTTTGAGGAAAACATTGCAGGACTTTAATAGAGCCCAACTTTTAATACTTAACACTTAACACTTTTTTTCAACGGAGTTTCAAATGACTATAAACGATCCCAAACGAGGCATAAGGGTCTTATCTAGCGAAACGATTGTCATTTTTGACAATAAAAATAAAAAATATCCCTTTAAACCACAACTTCTCGTCTAGATCCAGTCGTGATGCGTCAGCGTGACCCCACGCAATATGTCATGACGTCAAGAGGTCACAGAGGACCAACGTGAAACTCCGCCCCAGTGTTTACAAGTGTCTTGAAAGAGGACCGTTCCTACGTTGTTGTATGTCAACTGATACTAATTAATGTCTTTGTGTCAGTTTATTGTTTACAATGGTCCGCAAATGTGCGTTTTATATACGTAACACGTGACCTCCCTACGTCACTATGCATTTACGTTAGGTCGCGCTGGACCGGACCTAGACGAAAAGTTGTGGTTCTATGTTGGGCTCTATTAAAGTCCATTAAAATGAGAAAAATCCTGCAATGTTTTCCTCAAAAATCATAATCAAGAAAGACATCAACATTTTGGACGACATGGTGGTGAGTAAATTATCTGGATTTTTTTTTTAAGAAAATGGAATATTCCTTTAAGTGTAAAACAGCATTTTAAATGTTGTGTTAAATCATTAAGATCACATGATTAGCCGAATACTATTTGATTACATCTGTTTCCTGCCTGTTTTGATTCTTTAAAATGACTTATTACACATATACCCAAGAAAACTGTTTGTCATGTTGACTTTAAGAGAGCAGGCTGGGTGCTAAAAAACTGGGCAAGTAAAACGTAGATGGCCACCTATTTGTTTGAGCTCTGTGAATTTAACTGATGACCTTGCCTCAGCACCTGCACTACACTGTTTGGTTTACAGCATTTGAAATAGTTAATGACTCTTACTCGGTCATTGCCTAGTTCCCACTATCCAATTAAACCTTTCAGCTTCAAGATTCAGAGACTCTACAACTTACTTCTTTAGATGCCTTTCTTTCTCTCTCTCTCTCTCTCTCTCTCTCTCTCTCTCTCTCTCTCTCTCTCTCTCTCTCTCTCTCTCTCTCTCTCTCTCTCTCTCAGTGTGACTTACAACAGGCACAGGCTGCATAAGATTAGATCATAAATTACCCGCCCAGAGATCTGCATCTCTCCCTCATCCCCACACCTCACACCACGATACGCCCCCCTCTCTTTCTCCTACCCTCTGCACAAGTTCTTCTCTCTGTCCTTCCTGGCTCTGTTTCCTTTATCTTTCATTACAGTGGTGTGTCCAAGGTTGCCAGTCTGTGTGTGACTGTATCATCAGCAGAGAGTAAAGTGTTCTGGAGGGCATCATGGGTCTGCTCGACTGAGTAAACCCACTCACCCGGACTTCAAGCTGAGGGTGTGTGTGCCGAGTAACCGCCCGCTGCGTCCAAAGAAATGATGTGAGGTGTGTCACAGGTCTATCACACAATGATCCACCACACACACACACACACACAAAATCACCAGTAGCACGGGCTCCGTGTCCGAGCCGGCCTGCGTTTAAATTGAACTGACCCCTCCTGGCCTGATGCCCACGTCCCTCTTTTTCTCTCCCGGCGTGAAATCAGATTTGTGCGCGGCGCTGGCTGGTGTCTGTCGAACAGTAAGGTGATTTATCAGGAATGCAAAGAGCATGCAGAAACAATCTTTATTGCATCCATTTCCTGCTTGTCAGCCGGGATCATGTTGGCTGTTCATTAAAGGGCCGGTACGACGCGAAGCCGGCGCAGAGCAGGTGAGAAGAATGTGTCTCGATGGCGTGATAGATTGGCTGCTCTCCCGCCGTGACAGCAGCTGGATGGATTAAACAGCAGGGGGGAGGAGGAGAAGAGGGGAGAGGGTGGAGGAAAGGGGAAAAATGCTGACTCCAATGCTCACCCCGTCACAAGAATTTTTACGTGACCGACTGGTGTCATTTCAACCAAAACACAAGACAACCAATGAGCTGTGAGGGTGATTTAAATGAACACAAAACTGCACAAATACTGTATATATGAGGAGCTCAGATGCAAAAGCCACTATACACCATCTCCATAAACAACGAAATAATGATATTAAACCGAATGCGTTGGGACGTGTATTTTATCATCAAATACTTTCGCTTGAAAATTGCAAATCTACTAATCATATTCTTTTGTATCAACCTGTGATTTGCATTTTTGTAAGACAAAAGATCAAATGTCACCCCTACATTCTTTATATATCTGTTTTCTGTAATTTAATATCTATAACATTTATTGTGAATGTCCTAGTGTATTTTTAAAAATGTATTTAAATTTATCTTATGTTTTGAATAAACAGATTTAGTTAAACTCATAAAGGCGAAATATGAATACACACCCACGTCTATAACCACAGCTAGTTTAAAAGATTGTCGGAGCAAAGGTGGCTCTGTAATTTTAGCTGTAAAAGCTCAAGAGGAAATAACAAATCAGAATTCTTTTCTGTGTTGTGTTGTATGTCCTTTACTTGATGTTTATGCCAGTTAACAGGATTAGGTTGACTTTTATTTCAGGTCATTATGCTACTGCATTTTAATTCTATTCTAATTCGGCTTCACATCCCTAACCAACATAATAAAACCAACCAAACTAAATTCATACAGTAAGCTAATCACATTGCCTTGCATTACGGTACCTAACATCACAAGCAAAGTTTGAAAGCTTTTAACTTAAAACAACCTAACTAAACATGCTTTATTGAACCCATTAGCACCTATCAAACAACAAACCAGAACTCTTTCACAACCATATACATAAAATCACTCGAGCAATCGTCCAGAACATCCAAGAAAATGTATACCAATGTGCTAAAAGACACTTACCTGTAGAAACGCCTTAGCATCTGCATAGCTATGGTAACAAATATTTAAGCGGTCCACTTCCATACATACCGTAATGTACAGTACTGTGCAAAAGTCTTAGGCCACCACCACCAGACTTGTTGTTTTAGAAGTTTTAGGGCTCTATCAAACACTTGGCGCAATGCAGTGCAATGTGTGACGCAAATGTTTCAACCCGGCGCAATGATAATTTTCACGTTTAGCGCCAGGTTGTTTAAATAGCAAATGCATTTGCGCCCAATTTTGCACCCTTGGGTGTTCTGGTCTGAAATTGAGGTGTGTTCAGGCGCATTGTTGGCGTGTTGCTATTTTGAGGCAACTAAAATAGACTACGCCATTGACCAACAAAAACCTGGTCTAAAGTCTACAGTCAATGGCGCAATACAGTATTGTTTTTGTTATTTAATGAGTGCGTTAGTAATATGCGCCTATAAACGGGAAGACAACGCGGGTTTGCTTATCACACACATTAATGCGCGGCAACACAAAAAAGCTTTTAATTATGAAAAATGTAAGGATTCAAATGTAAAAGATTATTATTGGTCATAAATGAGGACTGATTATGAGACGTTAGAAGACGTAAAGAGCTGCTTCGCCTGTAGCCTGGTAAGTAAATAAATGCTTTGATTTAAACAAATGTTTTTTTTAAAATGCTACCTCAAAGATTTATTGTATATGATGACTCTGTGCCTGTGGATATAGTGGATGAGAAACATTTTTAAGTAATGCTTAAAAAAAACTTGTGACGCTGTCCAAGTGCTGAAACGTGCGGAGAGATGTTTGTAAATTCTTTATCTCCTGTTTGTTACAAATAAAGTATTTTTAGAGTACAAACCTTTTCTTACATACTAGTAAATAACTTTTTGATGACATTGGATAGCCATACATTTACAACAATAAAAAGCCTGCTTTTTTACTTCAATGACCAAAAGAAAACGTGTTCCAAAAGTTTGAATAAAAAATAACAATACAATACAAGTGAAAATCAACACAATTATTTAACATTAATCTTAAAATGGGGATCTTCTTCCTCCGCTTAGTTTTTCAGTTTACAAAGTCCGTCATCTAAGTAGGGATTAGACATAGCGCCAGCGCAAAAGGCTTTTCAGGGGGATGAGAGCTGAGACTCTCATTGGTTTATTGCACGTTACACCCCTAAACACACCCATTACTCATTAAAAAAATAGGACCAACCCTTTTCGACCACGCGTTCGGCGCACAAACCATTTTTCCCGTTGTTAAATTAGCAAAAGGGGATTCGGACACGCCCATTTAGACGTTGCGCTGTGCGCTTTAGACAGTGCGCTTAGATCGTTAAAATAGGGCCCTTAATCTCCATCCATATTTATTTTTCAATCTATTTTATGAAGATACAAACAGAAAAAACAGGAAATATGTACAAAAAATAAAAAATAACATTTTCAGAACTAAATGTCTTTTTAAGGCATCATCTGTGTTTAGTGAGACCTCTCTTGGCACTAAACACATCTTGAGAGTTTTGAGCAGAATGAAGTATAAAGACTAATTTCTTTACAATTAGAAATTAGGATTTAATTTCATTTAGGTTTAAGAGATCCTGCAGTTTCCTGCTATTGCTCAAGAGGAAGGGGAGTTTGCCCTAAAAACTTGACACATCAGTTTACATTTTTATACAGTTTTAACACAAGAGACTGAGAAACAATTACATATGTGATTGTGTTAATATTAAAATATGAAGGAAACATTTGAGTGTCTGTTTCAAATTCGAACTATGAGTCTGTATCTGCTGTTTTGCTTTGCAACCAAACAACTAAAAGAAAACATAATCCTGCTTTGTCTTCTAGTGTCATATCCTGAAGGGCGGAGGTCAGTATAAGAGCGAACACCTCCGGCTAACACCACAGAGTCTCAGCGTGTGTGTACTGATCCTGTTCTGAATCACGATTTGTAGCTAAGAGGTACGACACACACGCGGTGACAGCATGATGGCAGATCAATACAAGCCTGTGTATGTGTGTCAGGGCAATTTCTGTGAAGAGGCAAGACAGGCGATGCCTCTCGAATAAAACCTACAAACATAAAACAAATATCTCTCACATGACAGTATCTGTACATCGCTGTGATTGGCTAATAAAGGATGTTATTATTAACTGACCTACTAGGGATGTAGCAACCATTTCATTTACATAAAGATCCACTGGACTTATGGAGGATTAAGGGTATACATTTTCTCAATACTGTATGCAAACCACTGACCTTTGCTTTGCTAATTCAATGCCAATTGAGATACAAGAATACAAACTGTATAATGTAGCTACAAGAACACACATATAACACATTATAATGTAGAAACTAGTAATGTTAATTCTGCTGTGCATGTTTTACAGTACGTACTTAAATGTATGTTTATTAAAAAATTGATATTTACCACAAAATTCAACCCGACAGCTCAACTTATTTATCATTATTTTAACCTTAATATAGTGATTGGTGGTTAAGTAAGAAGACAGTTTTGAACACTTATTGTTTACTGTACGCTTGCCCAATAACTTATTTTTGTTACTTTTTTACCCAAAAATGGTTATGGATTGCAGCTTTAAGCCAAGTTTATTAAACAATACTTTAGGAGCAGTAATGGTAGTGCTTGCCTTAAGCAAGAACAACAGGGTGAATATTACATCATCTACTTAATATACATGAGTCAAGATCAGGAACTTCATAAAACACTCATATGCCCCAGAATTTTCATGAATTTGAATTAAAGTGAAGCGATATTAAACAACCACTCGCTTTTTAAGAGTTAAGCATCTGACATGTTTTCTTGTAAATAAGCATCTTTATGAGGCTCTTATGTTTAGGTTCAGAAATTTCACTTTGGAAGTTGGGGAAAAGGTTGTTAGTCCGTAATTTAAGTGCCTTTTTTACAAATGTCATTTAAAGGTGTAGTGTGTAAATTTTAGCTGCATCTAGTAGTGAGGTTGCAAATTGCAACCAACGGCTTAGTCCACTGTTCACCCCTCGCTTTTGAAACACATAGAGAAGCTACAGTAACCGCCACCACATTTTTAAACATGTCATCGTCGGAGACAACTTAGTAAAAAAAATTGTCCGTTAAGGGCTTCTGTAGAAAAATGGCGGCACAAAATGGTGACTTCCATGTACGGGGACCCCCGGTGTTTGTAAATAAAAAGGTCTCGTTCTAAGGTAATAAACACATAACGGTTCATTATAAAAAGGTTTTAATACACCCCTGATAATATAGTCTTGTATATTATTTTGCATTTCTGTCAAGAGATCCTTCTAAAAATTACACACTGCACCTTTAACAAATTATTGCTGTTAAACCCTCCATGTGCATGTAAGCTTTTTGTTAAAAAATCACTTCTTTGGACAGTAAACAGTTGCAAAATCCCGAAAGATCCAACTAAAAACATTGCAAATGATAAAAGTTAGAATGTTAAAATAAAAAAACTGAACGACACATTGGGGGTGCTGTGATCCATGTATTTAGGTCCAAGTACTCACAAGGGACACAAGTTTGAATTTGAAACCCAGTCATTTCACCCGTCGTCATTCACTCAAATAAATGAACTTTCACGTTTTTTACTTAATTCTTTCATGTTGTGATAACTTAAAAAATCAAATTAACAAGCAGCACGTTTTCTTAAAAAATGCAATAGAATGTGTGTGATATTTATGGAATTTTATGTGATGAACAGGGAGAACTTGCAAAAACTGCAGCTTTTGCAGCTTTTCGTTGATGTTCACGTTGCGTAATTACGTCACTTCATAACATTCCCATGGCAACAGGGACATAGTGCGCTTGTGTGAAGTAAATGCAAAATTTTTCAGCTTTCTGCTAAGATATATGTGACTTTTTCTACGAAAATGCGGGTATTATGAAATCATGCAAGCCCTGTGTATCGACGTATTTAGAAAAATGCGACTGTCACATAAATATGCGGACTTTGGCTAATTATGCATTGAATCATGCGAACACATAATCACGTTTTTTGGAGGGACTGATTTCCAATTGGCCAGAGACCAGAATTAAGTGCATTTTAAGCCAAAGTATATGATAAACATATAATACATGCCAAGATAATTCAGTTAATATCATTATCTTATATTTGACGGAGGTGGCTTTTAGGGGCTTTTGCACCTGAGCTCCTTATTGCCTATAAATGATTTGTTAATAGTCTAAAAATAGATGACAACTATTAACATTAATAGGAGAACAGTTAATCCCCTTAATTTAAAAACATGCTTGTTAATGTTTATGATAGTCATTACTTGATGGGAATTGGTTATAAGTAGGCTATTTATACTAGCAAACAAAAACATTGTTTTTTGTGCATCAATAAAATGTTAAACTGAACACAAACATGATATGGAATTGTATACGTTCACTAAATGTGATTTGTAAGTCTCTCTTTATCTCTCTCTCTCTCTCTCTCTCTCTCTTTGTCTGTCTGTCTGCCTGTCTCTACATTAGCTGATTAATCAGTTAATTAATCTATCCTTTGTGCATACATGTATGATGTGTAACAATACACAATTGCAGCTGTAATGAGCATCACTAGTTATTAAAGGATTGTTTGGATTTTCAACTTGAAATGACACAATCACCAAAAGCTTATTAAATTACAGGCGCTTCATGTATATATAAATACACTAACCTCCGCCAATAGAAAAAGACTTGAAATCAATACAGTATTGACATTATATCAAATCTGATCAATATCAAATTTAAGGTATAATAGACCCAGTAATAGAAATACAGAAGATGAATACACACAAACAAACAAACAAGCACTTCACACATACATTCAAACATACCAACAAAAAAACATTAGCATGCAAAGACAACAATGTACCTTCTGTGCAACCACACATGCATTGCAAACATTTCACTCGCACGCCAATACACATTAGCACACAAACAGATATCTGAAAGACACAAGTGTGTAGCAGCATTTACACACAACACATCCAATACTATGCACAGAACCGCACCTGACGTAACACTTCGCACACATGCAAGCTCACATACATGTGAGGCAGGTAAATTTGATTGAGTCGACACGGGAGCAGATTTAAGTCTTGATTGCATTAGATGGAAAAAAAAGGAATAGAGGAAGAAAAGGGTGGAGAGTGGCCAGCGCCGGAAAAATAATTTATTTCATTGTGATATCAAAATCAATAAGCATCGACTGAAAGGTGGCTAAAGGTGATGTGTGTGAACATGATCCTAAAGGCTCCAAAGACTCGCTGTCAAACGGCCCTGGAGGGAGAAAATAAATGTGTAGGGAGATGCAGAGAAAGAGAGAAACAGGTAAATAGAATGGCAAAGAAAGAAAGAAAAAGGTGGCATAAAGCAAATGAGAGCTTAAAAGGAGGGAATAAGGAGGGAAAATGGAAAAAAGAGACAGAATTCCCGCCTGGTGGAATCAATACAGCGAGGTGAAGCAGAGCACAAAAGCTTCAGCCCCAGATGAGAGGTCCAGTGAAGCAGGTCTAATGCTGCCCCCACCCTCTCTCGTAGCCTCCGACCCGTTTAGTATGCAGAGCTACCAACTCCATCCCCTCCATCACCAAACCACCCCATTGGTTCTCTGGCCACACGCTACCCCGCCACACACGCAGTCACTTCCACCAGGAAAACATCTTTCATGGAGTAGAATTCCTTTGCTCTTTACTGCCAATGCACACAGACACACACATTCCAGCAGAAAACACAAAAGCAAACACACACACACATACACACTCTTCCATTTTTATCAGCGTTTGAGAGTACCCAGTCCTCAATTAGTTCTTGATGAATGAGCCCATAAGATGCTGCTTTCTCATTTCCCCCCGTAGCTTGATATTCCAGCAGCCATT
The DNA here is from genome assembly GCF_027580225.2 of Misgurnus anguillicaudatus. NCBI lineage: Eukaryota > Metazoa > Chordata > Actinopteri > Cypriniformes > Cobitidae > Misgurnus > Misgurnus anguillicaudatus. The sequence goes on along the minus strand of NC_073346.2, from coordinate 26,727,510 downwards.
ATGGGCACAAGCTCTCATTGTACTGAGAGTGAGAGCAGATCGAGCTCACTGAAATGTACCCTCACTCAAGCAGAGACAGACAGAGAGAGAGAGAGAGAGAGGGAGAGAGACATTCATAATGTACAACATTCATAAAATTACAGTTTTGTATTTTTCTAATTTTACTGTTTATATATTTTACTGTTTATATATATTCTTATATACTTAATTTTTAAAGTGATAGTTCACCCAAAAATTTAAATTGTCAAAAATTCAAAAAGAGAATTTGATAAATGATGGCAAGCACACAGTTAATAGTATCCATTGACTTCCACAGTATTTGTTTATCCTACTATAGAAGTATATAGAAATGGACAGTCAACTGTATGCTTACCATAATTTATCAAAATATCTTCTAGACTCTAGAATCTATTCACATTTCACGTCTTTTGCTTGCTCAAGTTCGTTATTTCGAATGTAGGCGTGCGGTATGCCCGCTCATAATAGAAGCGACATGGTTGCGACGCGCTTGTTTTTCCAGGTGCGTCCGCACCGCATCGAGTTAAAAACATCTCAACTTTTTAGAATGCCGCAAGCGAACCAACAAGAACCAACCGGCGGTCGCATTTTCTGTGTGGTTTTAGACACGAAATGTGAACCGCCCCTTAAAGAGCACCTATTTCATTGCTAAAAACAACATTATTTCGTGTATTTGGTATAACACAATGTGTTCGAGTGGTTTATTTTCCACATACTGTACATTTTTGTAGCTCCAGATCTCACTCTCTTCCTGAAACGCATGGATTTGAAAATCTCTGTGTCCCTGATTGACCAGCTAATCTGTACGTTGTGATTGGCCTGAATACCTCTGACCGTGACGCTCCTTACCATGTTTGAAAGATGCAAAGCTGATAGGAGTTAACTTACAGGCTGTGAGTCCGAAGCGGGAGAAAGTCGGTGTTGTCTACATCACCAATCCAAGGAAGTAAACTGTGGCCTACAATCCGTGTTTGGTGTAGTCCAAGGAAAGAGATTTACGTTGAAGATGATAAGTTGCGACATTGTTTACTTTGGGGTTTGTACCTTTTTCATATCGTTAACATGTAATAATACACACTTACACACCAAAAGAAATGTAAAAACATGAATCGGACAATAGGTGCTCTTTAATGTTTCTAAGCTTTGTCAATGTAAAGGCATACCAATAATGCTATTTAAATATTGAATCATGAGAGAGAGAGAGAGACAGAGACAGAGAGAAATGGAGTAGTTTTGCATTCCAATTTTTGGGGCTCTTCTTCTAAAATTTTCCTTGTATTTCCATTATTCAAAGTCATTATTTTAGCACCTATTTCAAAGACAGCAATACATGGTTTGTGTGAATGTCTCTCAGAGATGCTATGGTTAAAACAGGCTGTTCAACAGATATCTAATTGATAAGGTTTCCAAGTATATTATAGACCGTTTCAGCAGTAACAACATAAACAAGCGGCTGCACGTAACTTCCGGTTAACTCCGCTAAGAATAAATAACAACAAAGTTCTTTAAACGTACACTGTAAAATATTTCTGTAGAAATTACAGTATTACTGGGTATTACTGGCAACTAGCTGCCAGTAACTTACTGTAGATTTTACTTTTATGTTATTTACTGGCAACAGTTTGTTCAAAGTTAAATGAACATTAAACATTTTCAGTCTTTATCTTCTACAGTAAGTTACTGGCAACCAGCTGCATAATTACAGCAAATTTTGAACAGTGTAGTTTATTTATATAACAAGCAAAAAAACAATACATAGATTACCTAGGAAACCAATACATTTGTTATTTTCGACGAGGCATTTGTTCAAGAGATCAGTTTAGCAACTAGTCAGACCTTAAAAAAAACGAAACCGGAAGGAAGGTTCGGATCCAGACGTGTATCACGTGCGTCCGATGAAACGGTCTATAGCTGCTGAACAAATCTCAAAAAATGAAAACTAGAGACCATCTCAGAAAATTCCTGAAAAATTGTGGCCACAAAGAGCAAAACTGTAAATTTAATTTCATATAATACAACAATAAAACTTACTAACCTGATTTTGTTTTAAATTATTAGTATTTAAGTTCGGGAAAGCTACAGCGATAGAGGGACATAACAGTATTTCCTTTAATTTGGGGTAAGTTAATAAAAACCTGCCATTCAACAGAAAATTAAAAAATATATATAATAAAATAATAAGTAAAAATGTATTCATACAATTAAAATGTAACAACCTGTCCCATGACATTTATGAAAAACACCCTTTTCCATTCCTTATATTGTTACATACACTGCCTTAAAGGGATAGTTAACCCAAAAATGAACATTCTGTCATCATTTACTCACTCTTATGTTGTTACATGTAGAAAGACTTTGTTCTGATGAACACAAAGGAAGATATTTTGAGAAATGTTTGTTACCAAAATATTTGTAACCAAACCTATGGAAGTAAGTGGACCCCATTTACTTCCATAGTATTATTTTTCCTACTATGGAAGTGATTGGGGTCCACGAATGGTTTGGTTACAAAAAATCCTCAAAAACTCTTCCTTCATGTTCATCAGAACAAAAAATGTATTCGGGTTTGTAACAACATGACAGTGAGTAAATGATAACAGCATTTTTGGGTGAACTATCCCTTTAATGTGTGCCAGTGTGGTGGTTGGGCTTTCAAAACCTATAAATAAATAATTAAAGTCCCAATGACACTGAAATTAAAAACCTTTTTTTTAATATTGTGGTATTTTTACAAATGACTTATCTGTGAGCTTCAATATTTTTAAAAAAATGCATGTACCCTCATAATCTTTAAAGCTTACATAACACACGCTGTTTCTGCATTTTTGATGTTAATATGGAGTACCTATAGACCAATTTCGAGTAGACGTCACAGTTACGTCACTGCAAGCTGCGCGTGCAATGTGGTGGCAGAAAAACAGTGGAAATAAATTAAACACAAGTGAAACGAGCAAGATAACTCAACAGCACAGGACATTTTCTAGTAAGTGTCAGAATCTGGAAATCTATTAATAATTAGAATAGAAAATAAGTAGAGAAGATGTCCGGTGTTCTCTCGAAGTCTGTTCCCTCTATGTGTTTCTTATAGTGTTTTTATCACGTTGTTTTTATTTATTTAGAAAAAATGTTTTTTTTATACTGAAAAAGCAATAATATCACAATTTTTTATATTTCATAATTGTTTTCGTTTTCTATTATTTCTTTTTATTTCCTTATATCTTATGTCTTCTTCATGTTTGTTCTAAAATTATTATGTTTACATACTTAATAAATATATAAATATAGCCCACACACACACACACACACACACACAGGATGTGAAGTGTTATTTATATATAAACAGGCCTTTTTGATTTGTGTGTAAACATAATACTTTTATAATAGTTTTAGAACACGTAGGCTATAAATATAAGGAAGAAATAATAGAATACAGGAAAATGATTAAATATTTAATAAACGTTATTATATAGAATACTTGATAGTATTGCTCTTATATGTACTTACTTTAGCGATTCCGACTGTAAAAATAATTGATTTAGCAAAAAAGAACAACACATATACATTACATACATGCGTATCAGTAGCCAAGCCATTTAAACCTTTTATTTATCTTAAAAAATAAACGAAACGTTATTAAAATGCTATAAGAAACATTGCACTAAAGGGAAACATAGGGGAATCAGACTTCGACAGAACACCGGATCCATAACAATCACGGTTTAATGCTAAAACACTTCTCACCACTACTGCGGAGATATCACTTTTTGCAACCATTTTGGCTCCGCCCACAAAAAAACGTCATCTCGGTTTGCAATCACGAAATAGTGGTCTCTATAGTTTAACATCTCCGAAGAGTCTTTAGTTTAATCAGACTAATAAAAGAAAGATTAGCTTTACCGATTCTTTCCGATAACGTACGAAAAAATGAAGAAGGAGGAGTTACTACCGCGGGAGGAGCAAGTATGAGTCATGCAACACTATACAACACTGTTTAACTTATGATTCACTACATGTTTGTGTCATTTATAAAATATGCACGCCCCTATTTCCGCATGCAACTCATGACCCGGTTGGGACTTTTCAATAAAATCCAGCGCATCAAACACACATGCAAAACTCCACTGCTACCCCGGATAAACAAACTATATCAATTGTTTCCATAAGGCTGGCTTTCTTCTCCTTACATCCAAAAACACACTTCTTCTTTAGGGCCATTGTTGAGTTGTGAAATTAAACAAAGCTGTCGCGTGATGTGATGTTTGTAAGTAGCGTCTCCCGCTGATTGACGTGTAGGATGGGTTTTCTGAGAGAAGTGCCCATAAAAAGAAGTGATACGTATAGAAACCCCTGAAACGTCAGCTGGACTCGTAATCAAAAAAAACTTTCCGAAACTTGTACGAACCCTGGCGAAGAGCATTCGGCACAGCTCTGTAACACGCCCAGCTGCTTTTTTAACACTTTGCCTACGTTTAGCATGAGGAAACAACTCTATAACTGTGTTAATAAGTCAGAATGCATGACATACCATTGAACCACCCCTTTAATCAAAAACGCAAATCTCCTCCCCTCTTCATATAAGATGATCGCTACTTTTGTTTCATTGCGAAAAATGTAAGATGGTGTTTCAAAACAAACATAGACTTTTTTCTACTGTATAACCTGAACTGGTAACCGATTCATCTATTGATACACTACACAATTTTTATTCATTTCTGCATAACCGAACATACTCCTGCAGCACCATCACCCATTTATCATTCTCAAACTTTCTTAAATTACCTCCCCTTCCTCTCTCTGTCTCCTGTGTGCTTGTGTTAACAGCGGCATCTTTTTAAAACACCTTATTTTTCACCTTTTTTTCTCACAACATCTCTAGCACTTAAGAGTTAGAATCTTTCACCAAGCAACACATGGCAGCAAACATTCCTTAACTTTCACTCGTACTGCATCCTGGTTGATGTCTCCCCGATTGCTTCACAAAATTCATTAGAAAATGAAGAGTAATTGCAGAGTAAGAAAAAAAGAGTTTTGGCCAAAATAAAAAAGTAAAATCTGTATACGAGTTAGTTAATAAACAGAGCTGCATATTAAAGGGAGGGGGACTGTCTATCTTCACTCCTGTACAGAGCTCCAAAATAAACCCCATGTGGAGGCCGACAGAAAGAGAGAGACATTAGTCTGCACCTATTCTCAGAACTAATACAATAGCTCCACAACAAAGAGGAACAAAAGGGACCTTGCTCTAAATGCCAGCCTTCAATATGCACCCAGCCAATCTGATATTTAACACGTGTGTTTGGAGATTTAGTTTTGTTTTTGTGCGCTGCTGTTGATCAGATGAAGTGGAAGGAGAGAGAGAGAATGAGAAAGAGAGAGCGAGCACAGATGAGTCTAACTAAACACAATAGATAAATACGGCGCGGCAGGGGAGCTACTGTCAGGGGAGCAGTGTTGCTTTGTAGTAGAGAAGAAAAGATTTCTGGCAGATGAATGGATCCAGCGTCCAGCAGCGGGACTGACCCAGGGGAATCCGCAGCCTCACCCACCCACTGAGGGGTCTCACACTGGGGGAGGCAAGAGCTGAGAGCACCCCCCATCTTTGCACAGGCGCTCTCTCACACATATAGACGCACACAACGTATATGCACCCCACAAATGTGCAAATTCACATGAAAGCTATAGTATAAGCACTCCGAAACAAATGAAGTAACCCAAAAACTGAGTAGGTGAGTTGCTGTATGCTTTTTTTAAAATGGCAAAATAATGATTTATTAGAATGATTTCTAAACAGGTTGCTCAAACATTAGCCTAGTCTACCATTGTTTAGATAAACATGTAGTATAGAGCCCTGCATGGGCCAAAAATTCCAGCCCTAACCCGGCCCTGGCCCAAAGTGTTCAAGCCCTACCCGACCCTAGCCCGACAATGCCTGCAATTTTTTCAGCCCGAACCCGACCTGACCCGAGACCAATATCAATCACTTTTAAGCTCTCTCTGACGCGCGCGCTCTTTGATGCGCGCTCTCTCTCTCTCTCTCTCTCAGATGCGTAATAAGAGGTGAAGTATAGCTTTAGCCTACAGATTAGAAATGCTTATTGCTTTAATGTAGGGAGTTAATAGTTCATTGTTCACAGTTCATATTTATGATCTTATAGTCCATTTGAACATTTTTGTACGAACTGACTGTATTCTTCAGAAAAACACTGAATAACTTATCTTCCCTACCTCTCGCTGTTTAGTGTGCAATTAATAAATAAAAATTAGTATGAGTATGTTAATTTTTAAAAGTGTGCGAGGTCCGTGCACGTCCTCCGCTATAGCAAAAAGCGCAATCGGCTAAACGAGCATTAAATATTAATATGACGTTGATTTTTTGTGTTTATTCATTTATATTCACAAAACTTATCAACAAAACATCGATTAAAATTAAGAGACAAAATATATGAAACGAAATACATTTTAAAGTAGCAAGAAAAACTTAAATTAAACTCGAAAATAATGTCTCAACCATTACAATTCTCCCTTCAAATTAATCTTTACAACGCGTATGGCGTTTAAAATTATGGTCTATCTTTCGTAATAAGCTAAATAAATTTAAACAAAACAACAACAACATTACAACAATATTCAAACCTAACAATACTCAAACATAAATATAAAACAGACATTATCTATAAGGATACATGTTAAAAGCGTTTATAATAGCTGGTTGGTATAGATGTTTACTATTTTTGGCAAAACCTCCGTTGCAAACCTCCATTTACCTGATTAAAAATAATTTTTACTTTGAAAATGATGCGCTGTCACTGACAGCGCCTGTCACATTAACATGAGCTGTTCGTTTACATAAGACTCCATCTACGTTCATTTACACAGCAGCGCAACGTCTTGAGTTCTCAAACTAAAACAAGGTCTGCAGCTTTTGCGAACGAATCCGTTTATGAGGGTCGAAAACGGTGGTGTGTAAATGAAAGGAGTAAACAGTAGCAAAAGTAACGTTTAAAGGATAAACCCATTAATGTAAGCCTCAGATGCGCGCTGTCTCTGCTACACACGCAAACACACACACAATGAGGAGAGACGTTAAAATAAGCCCGAGCCCGACCCGAGCCCGGTCTGTAAAAAAAAAGAACGGCCCGAGCCCGGCCCAAATGGGCTTAGCCTGTCGGGCCCCGACGGGCTTGCAGGGCTCTAATGTAGTATTGCCCAATGTTATTGTGTTAAAGGATATATCCAATTTCTTAAAAAAAATCCTGATAATTTTCTCACGACCATGTCATTCAAAATGTTGATGTCTTTCTTTGTTCAGTCGAGAAGAAATTATGTTTTTTAAGGAAAAAATTCCAGGATTTTCTCATTTTAATGGACTTTAATGGACACCAACAAGTAACACTTAACTCAACACTTAGTTTTTTTCAACAGAGTTTCAAAGGACTCTAAACGATTTCAAACGAGGCATAAGTGTCTTATCTAGCGAAATGAGTGTCGTTTTTGACACGAATAATAAAAAATATGCACTTTTAAACCACAACTTCTCGTCTATCTCCGGTCCTGTGATGCGCCAGCGTGACATTACGCAAAACGTCATCACGTCAAGAGGTCACAGTGTTTACAAGTGTGAAGAAAGAGGACCGTTCCGACGTTGTTGTATGTGGAATGATACTAATTAAAGGCTGAGTCCACAATGTTTGAAAGCCAATGTTGATATTTGAAATCACCTAAACAAACACGCCCCTATCCCAATAGAATCTGGACCTTCTGTTGATAGACCCGCCCCACACATACGCAACCCGGCAACTCCTTACTGCTAATTGGCTATAAGTGTGTTTTGGTAGTCTGCCCGTCTCCTTTTCCAAAGCGTTTTTCAAACATCGTGGACTCCGCCTTTAATGTCTTTGTGTCAGTTTATTGTTTAAAATGGTCCGAAATGTGTGTTTCATGTATGTAACATGTGACCTTTCTACGTCACTACGCAATTACGTGAGGTCGCGCTGACTCGTCACACAGCCGGAGGAAGAAGAGAAGTTGTGGTTTAAAAGTGCATATTTTCAATGTTTCTTGTCAAAAATCCCTTATGCCTTGTTGGGGATCTTTAGAGTCCTTTGAAACTCAGTTGAAAAAAACTGTTAAGTGAGGAGTTAAGTGTTAAGTGTTGGGGTCCATTAAAGTCCATTAAAATGAGAAAAATCCTGGAATGTTTTCCTCAAAAAGCATAATTTCTTCTCGACTGAACAAAGAAAGACATCAACATTTTGGATGACATGATTGTGAGTAAATTAACTGAATTTTTTTTTTTTAAGAAAATTGACTAATCCTTTAAGCTGTTCAGACAAGCAAAGTAATGGCTCAAGGTCATTTCCTGAAAAAACAATGTACTGTTAAAAATTTTATACAAATACAAAACTGTTAACTGTGCAAGATTTTATTATACTGACACTAAAAAGTGAGTAGAAGACTTTTTACTAATATGAACACGTCCCACGCAGTGTAAAACATTGTTTCTTTAAAGAGACATTTAAAAAAACTGACACCATTACAAGCACATGATCTACACCCCATCGACAATTTCAAAGCCTGTCCATTCCACTTGCAGGAGGAAAGCTCCCACTGTGCCAATAGGAATTTTTGCATGTGCTTTTGTGTAAGTGTGCGGATATAAGAGTGAACTGTCAATCAGAAATACATTTCTGCAGAACATCAGCTTTGAGAGATGAACTAGCTGCAGGCCAGCAGGATCTTTCTCTTTTCGCTCTCTCTCTTACACACATTTAGTCCGATCATACTGTTCTCACACATTTCAGCTTCTCCTCTTAAAGCTGAGCTCAGAATTCAAACTCACCGCAGAGGTAACACCCCACAGACCAGCTGATATACTGAAACTCTGCCTTTTCTGGGGATATTGAAATATACTGTATGAAGCTCCACTGCAATGTTCACCAAAAGAGCCACATGCTTTATGCACTCTACAAAAGGTGCTAAATAGCACTAAAAGTGGTTCACTGGATGGTAATCATAGGGGAACCACTTTAATTGCCATATACTGTAGCACCTGTGCAGAACCATATGGTGCTATAGACATGCTATAGCACTACTTACTGTATGATTCTACATAGGTGCTATATAGCACTTAAAGTGGTTCCCCTGTGATTACGAGCCATATTGTTCTTTTTTAAAGGTCACATAACACACAGTTGTAACTAGTAGTGGGTAGTATTGCATCCTTCATATCTCAGAAGAGTCTTTAGTTTTATCAGATTTATAAAAGACAGATCTGTTCTGCAACGTGAGCCCCTGGAGACGTACAGTGGGCGAGCAACACACACCAAACATTATCCCACTATCTCTGGACAACTTATGATTCCATATATGTTCATGTCATTTACATTTTATGCACTTACGTGACAATCGCCAACAAAATGCAGACATTTGGTGCAGTTTTACTTACTGCCTGCGACCCATGACCCGGTTGGGATTGCCCAATTTAAAAAAATCCAGCTTTAAACAAACACACACATGATTCTGCTGCTACCCTAGATAAACAAACTATATCCATTGTTTCGGTAATGCGGGGTTCATTGGGAAGCCGAACAAGCATGAATTTCCCTCACAAACAAAAACACTTCTTTGATTTCGTGTCAGCTCTTGGTTGGTTTGAAGTGCCCATATAAGGACTTCCACTGTATTTTCAGCACTGAAACTGCCCATAAAAGAAATAAAGCATAATTGTTATGTATACATTTTTTCATGTTCGAAAAAACTTTCCGAAACTTGGCGAAGTGCATTCGGGACAGAAATGAAGAATTTGGTTCCAAAACGCGATAAACGCCATTAAAAAAAATCAGTATTGTATTGGTCAGTATTAAAAAGTGAATTCTTCATTTTATGCAAAATCCAATATCTGCATTGTTATTCTGTCATCTTTTCTCCCTTTTTCCAAAACGCAATAAACGCCAGTCCTCCTTCTTTGCAGAATGCAATAAATCTGCTTAACAAATCACAGCTTTGAATACACATGGAATCCTAGTTTTCCTCATCTACTTTGTGATCAACAAACAAACAAAAACAAAATAATAATTTGATGGCATTGATAAACCTGTGGTTGTTTTCTGTGGCGGGGAAGAAACGTAAGCCATCAAAATCTAATAATTTATGTGAGAGGCACTCGGGTGAAGGAAAAATGGCGGCTGTTTTTATATCAGTGTATACCACTAGCAACTAAATGAATATCACATGGCAAAGATGAATGCAGATTTATATATTAATTCAATAGATTTACAAATTATGGATTTGAATATTTAATGTTATTATAACCTAAAGATGTGAAAGTTTTTAACAGAAAATAATGGTTTTCATCTCGTCACTTTCGTGGTATAGAAAACACATTTCAGGGTTTCCTGTAGAAAATTTGTTAGTTAAGGTGGTAGGGTTGGGCGAGTGGGCGGGACAGATCAAAGGGGCGGAGCGTATGCGTCATGATGAAAATTAAAATATTTTTATTTAAAACACTCAAAACTTAATTTTGAAGAAACTACGACAGAAAATGAACACATACTATATTATGAATGAATTAAATGTTTTTAACAAATACCTCTAATGGGAATAGCTGCGTGATGAAGTGAAACTAAAGGGTTAATAAACACAAACTAAAGTGTTAACTAAACTAATGGTTTGCGCATCATCCAATAATAGCTTAATTTATTTATTTTATTTAATAATAAAAGACTGAACCAATCATATTAATAATTTCAAACTGAACCAATCATATTAATAAGTACATATGCATATAAATAAATTTATATAATACGTAGGCTATAGACGGTTTCATCGGACACACGTGATACACGTCTGGATCCAAACCTTACTTCCGGTTTCGTTTTTTTAATGGTCTAACTAGTTGCTAAACTGATCTCTTGAACAAATGCCTCGTCAAAAATAACAAATGTACTTATAAAAGACAATGAATTTCAAACTGAAGTTACTGAACCAATCATATTTTTATTAATATAAGTACATATGCAAATACATTATTATAATACTTATAGAAGAAGTTTTAACACAGTGCCTCGCCCTCGACCAATCAGACTCCTTCACGCGACTGACTGTCACTGCCTGCACTTTCAACTGTCCTCGCGGCTGTTGTAACTTTCACTCTCTTAACCTACTCTAACTCTATAAAACAAAAAGAGGACAAAAAGCTCATATTGTCTTTGTGCGTATAGACGAATTAGATAAATTAATAGAAACAATACAACTTTAAATTCACACTTGAGCTATAGCCTACCGAGGTTTTGGAGGCTCGACGCCAGCGGAGGTTTTAACTGCGGCCAGCACTCCCGTGCTTTATCAATGCATATCTTAATGCGCGCCTACAGCCTATAAAAAACAAAGATGCTGCAGCCAATGAGCAGCCGGCAACCCGAAAGTGCAGTGAATTTGCCCACGTTGTATTGTTAAGTTTAAAAAAAATTCAAAGCCGTTTCTCAAAATATGCGTCAAAATAAGATTTGTCACCAAAAACATTTAATTTGATAAAACACAAAGAAAGTTGTGGCCAAATTAGAACTAAAAAACCCCAAAGTGACTGAAAACGTCCCCAACAACCCATAATAACGCTAATAAAATAAAACAACTGCTAAATGTCTACTTTTGTATTTCAACAAAAACGACACAAAAAAGCATACAGGTTTGAAACAACGTGAGTTTAATTTCTAGAAGAAAAATAAATAAAGACCAAAAGAAGAAAACACCAGGAGAGGAAAAGTAACGGTTACCCTTTCAGCATCGCAATGTAACACAGTACTCCTATTAGTCAGGCCCTGAAAGGATCCACAGAGCATTTCTTTGTATTTCTGTCGTTTGTCAATAGCATTTGGCAGTCAGTAATGAGTCAAGCATCATCACTTGTGAAAGGCTGCAGACAGAAGCCACCTGAGAGAGTGCAGCACAACTTCTAATAATGCAATAGATAAAAACAGACAGCTCTAAATCAGTTCATCATCCTCCTTCTCACAGTCTCCCCATCACACCGCTAATCTGTCTGCTTGTGAGTGTTGCAAAATTGTGTGTGTGCGTGAAAGAAAGCTCAATTGAGTATAGGGAGTGACACAGAAAGCAGAGACTAAAGCAGGTGTTATAAAGAATAAGAGAGCATTTGGCGTGCATCTGTCACATGTATGTTGAAATCTCAAAAACGAACCACTGTTTGTATGAATAAATGTGCAGTTTTTTAATTCTATATTTTTTTTTATTATTTTTATTTAGATGTTCCAGTAGCTCACTTGGTAGAGTATTGTGTTAGCAGCACAAAAGAATACACATCATAAAATAAAATAAAATAATAAAACAACACACTCCAAATCGCTTTGGATAAAATGAGTAAATCCAAAAAATGTATGCGATTTAAATGAGTGAAAGCTTGATGGAATTAAAACCATAAGAGTAATTTTGACTATAATAGAAAAAATATACTGGGGTGTGTGTGTGTGTTTGACCTCATAGAGGGTCGTTGAAGTCTAGCTGGTTACTCTGCCCTATTCCAAACCTTCACTCTGAGATTCATTCAGAGAAGATGAGCGCGTGTGCGTGTGTGGATTTCGTGTCTGTGTGAACGAGTGTGTGTACAGTGAGATCAGGAGGTCTCTTCTTTCCACCCACTGGTGAAGGGCCTTACTGAAATCTTCTCACACCGGCGATATGGAATACTGCTGCTAGATTTGCATATCATTTGCATTCCATTACCATACCATTACCTCAGTTTGTGTTGGTGCATATGGACAAGGTATCACCTCATCAAGAGAGTCACCTCTCCACACACCTATCTTTTATTCTGCCTCTCTCTCTCTCTCTTACACACACACACACAGAACCGCACTGGCAGCAGCAGAAGTCAGACAGGTACTGCTGGGTGATATGGGCACGTTCTCCGTCTGCACAGAGACTGCAGCGCTGCGTGAGTAATCACACGCTCTGACACACACAGACAACACAACACACACACTTCAAAACAAACAAGCTGATTCTCGCACAGGTGCTTACCCGAAGCTTAACATTGTTAAAAATTCTATGCAAAATATCTGGAAATAAACACAAAGTTTACTCACAGACTCTAAAGCTATAGTCTCTATAAAACCGCCTGATGGTGGAAAATCAGTATGCACTCATACATGAAGTATGTATGTACCAGTAAATGAACAAGTTATAAGTACAGTTCCAGTTGGTATAATGGTGAGGCTGAGTTTTTGCCATTTGTAACAGGTCTGTCTTCTCTGAATGCATAACACAGTACCAACTCAGTCCTAGAATGCACATATCATTGAATAATAATACTACATTTGCACGTCACTTTTCACAGAAAAAAGGTTTATTTACAGCTTTAAAGGGATAGTTCACCCAAAAATGAAAATTCTATAATTTACTCACACTCATGTTGTTCTAACATGAATGAGTTTTTTATTTTGATGGACACAAAAAAAGATATTTTGATAAATGATGGTAAGCACACAGCTGCTGTAAACATTGACTTCCATAGTAGGAAAACAAATATTTCAGAAGTATTGTGATAAATGATAAAAAAATATATTTTGATAAATGATGGTAAGCACAAAGTTGACGGTAGTGTTGTAGTTCTCGAGACCGGTCTCAGCCTTGAGACCGGTCTCAAGACCACTTTTTAAAGGTCTTGGTCTCGTCTCGGAATCGACCGCATTTGTACTCGGTCTCAGACAAAGAGGACTCTGAATTTTATTTCAAGACCGGTCAAGACCACAACTGATGGCACATCACAAATTTATTTTTTATCATTAATTTATGCAGTTTATTCAGGTTTGGCATATGATGTTGGCATTGTTTAAGCATTGTTTAAGTTTCTCCCAATAGCATTTTTTCTAATTTTATTACTAGTTGATGGCAAGCCATGGAAAGACAGTTCAGAATAAATGGTTAAGTTGATTTCAGCTCTTTAGTGTTTGTTTACTTTTATTTGCTTATAGACAAAAATCAATTCCCACATATCTGCAATACCTTTGATTATTTTATCAACTTTACTGATGGCATACACACGCACGCACGCGTGCCCGCGCACACACACACACACACACACACACACACACACACACACACACACACACACACACACACACTAGGGATGTGCATCGATGCATCGCGCTCCCATTAAAAAGACCTGTCTTAAATCGATTCGTGAAACGTAAGGCTCCGATTCAGTGTTTCATGCACAGCTTGTGCATGTACTACAGCTCCGTGATCAGTAGGAAGTCCTTATCAATCTAAAATCACTACAAGTTTGAGTCGTTTATAACGTGCATTTAAAAAAGCAACACTCGTCAAACACAATCATTTAAATTTTCTTTATTATCATGAAAATACCTGAAACAATCTGAAGAACAGCGATATAAATATTCCTTTAGACATTTCCTGGAATAGTGTTTGGTATGCTACTTCTTCTGTGGCACAAATTGTGATTCTAAGCGAGAGCACCCCCTGGCTTTGGCATGTGGCTGCATTCCACCGTAATTCATTCAAATTCATTTATTGAGAAAACGCGCATTTGCCCGATTAATTGTCACAACCCTAACACACACACACACACACACACACACACACAGCCAAGAAGTGCCAATCATATGAATATTCCACATTTTATCATAAGTGTTTTAATGCAGTGACTTGCACTGGTCTTGGTCTTGACTTAGTATCGGCCTGTCTTGGTCTTGACTTGGTCTCGACCCTTTAAAGTCTTGGTCTTGTCTCGGTCTCGGCCTGTCTTGGTCTTGGTCATGACTTGGTCTCGGTTAGGTGGTCTTGACTACAACACTAGTTGACGGTACCAATTGAATTCCATTGTATTTGATTTTCCTACTATGGAAGTTGAGAAAATGATGACAGAATTTAAATTTTTGGGCAAACTGTCCCTTTAAGACCTGCTGTTAGTTTTCTGCAAATAAATCCAAATCAAAACATAATTTAGGAATGTAGGAATTGGGCAGAAATTTTGTCAGTATAATAATAAAACTCATTTTACTTAAAGTCACAATATGTAGGTTTTCACCACTAGAGATTGCTATTTAACAATAACGCAATAACAAAGGCAAAGCCTAATGACGTTATAAAGGAGAGTGGAACGATGAGAGATGTTGTTTTCACCATCCAGAGACATATTCGCTGATCATGTTCATGGATGAGGAAATAAATTAATGATTTTTACCTGTACGTTTGATCACATTATTTTGTGCCATCATAATGAATTAACTGCAAGGCATAGCAGCTGCGTGTGAGATGTTGTATAACCGGCACTTGGACGTGTGTCCACTTATTTTGCTATAGTTTCTACAACTCAAAGGATAGTGCTGATATTAAGGCTGAGTCCTAGCTAGGGTCCTAGCTTAGGCAGCTGACTTGTTTCCAGAGAAACGCATTCGGACAGCCTTCATAGACAGCGTAACAGAAATGTGTTTGAAATATAAACAGAGAGCGCCTTTTGATAACTAATCCCATATTTGAAAACTTCCGTACTAGTTTCTCACAAGAAATGCAATCAAAAAGTGTAAAGTATCAAAAAAGTACGTTAATTTTCTAAGTTTTAGATTTTAATGGGCATATCCAATGGACATCGGTTGCTGAAACTAAATAGATAATATTAATGTATTATCTTATATTGTATATGGGCATAATTGAAAGAAATTAGAAACATCATCACAAGGTTTTCAAGAAAACCACAAGGTTTTCCCTGTGTAACAGGGAAAAACTGATCTGCATAATTTCACTCATAAGGGCATTAGCAGCAAACACTAATCAGCACACTTCATTTAAGATGTTTTACACCTGTATGTATCCTGACCAGAATAAGCAACTGCCTGTGTGGCTTGAAATAAATCCTCCTGCTCCTCAAACAAACACACACATACACCTACACACACACACACACACACACACACACACACGTATACAGTGATTGAGGGTAGCGCTGAGCTTTGATGTGGTAAGTACCCAGACTTGGTGAAGGTGGATTTTAATGACCCTGTGGATGACCAGGCCACGACTCTTTTGTTTCGTGTCCTCTCCAGCTGACACAGGATCTACACCATGACCCAATCAAAGAACCTGATCTGCCCGACTACAAAAGCCTCCCTCCTTTGTTTTCTTTTCAATTAGACTCAATTAACATCAGCCGAAGGAGCGAGAGAGTGTGTATATGTGTGTGTGTGTGTGTGTGTGTGTGTGTGTGTGTGTGTGTGTGTGTGTGTGTGTGTGTGTGTGTGTGTGTGCGTGTGCGTGTGAGAGAGAGAGAAAGAGAAATTACCATTTTCATGTTTGTAAAAAAAAACTTTGCTCCATTTCAAGTCCTAATGAGCTACCTACCTAAACAGCATTTTAAGGCATCACAGGTGTGCTCCAGATTTTGGAAGAACAAAGGCAAGGGGTATCCATATGTCTGATACTACATTGAAAATCAGTCAATCAAATTTTCTATTAAAACTTAAAATAAGATGAAAGATAAAATAACAATATAAAATTGTGCAAAATGTAATTTTCATCACAAGAGGATGCTAAACAAGAACAATGGCTGCAGCTTGATGACCCTGTAAAAGAGCACGATTTAAGGGAATTGTATGTTTCACCTTCACTTTCGATATGAATCTTTCTTACAGGAGTCAAAAATCAGGTTCATGGATGGCATTAAGAAATAAAATTTTACTTTTTTATATTTTAATGCATAAATCTTACATATTGTGCATTTATAAAAATGATTAAATGTAAACTAAATCATATGATGTAAAATTACAAAGTAATATTTAGATATTGTAGGCCATTATTCAATAAGCATTGGCATACTGACCACGTTTTTAAATGATGGGTTATTATATGGACATTTTTATGTTACAGTAACTTAAAGGGACACTACACTTTTTTGAAAATATGCTCATTTTCCAGCTCCTTTAGGGTTAAACATTTGATTTTTACTGTTTTGAAATTCATTCAGCTGATCTCTGGGTCTGGCGGTACCACTTTTAGCATAGCTTAGCATAATCCATTGAATCTGATTAGACCATTAGCATCGCGCAAAAAAATAATCAAAGAGTTTCTATATTTTTCCTTTTTAAAACTTGATTCTTCTGTAGTTACATTGTGTACTAAGACCGATGGAAAATTAAAAGTTGTGATTTTCTAGGCAGATATGGCTAGGAACTATACTCTCATTCTGGCGTAATAATCAAGGACTTTGCTGACGTGGCATGGCTGCAGCAGGCATAGTGATATTATGCAATGCCCGAAAATAGTCCCCTTGGTTACTTTCAATAGCAGGGGACTATATTCAGGCGCTGCGTAATATCACTACACCTGCTGCAGCCATGTTACATCTGCAAAGTCCTTGATTATTACGCCAGAATGAGAGTAGAGTTCCTAGCCATATCTGCCTAGAAAATCGCAACCTTTAATTTTCCGTCGGCCTTAGTACACAATGTAAAAGAGTCAAGTTTTAAATAGAAAAAACATCAAAACTCTTTGGTTATTTTTTTTGCGCGATGCCAATAGTCCAATCAGACTCAATGGATCATGCCAAGCCAGGCCAAAAGTGGTACCGCCAGACCCGGAGATCAGCTGAATGGATTCCAAAAAGGTAAAAATCTAATGTTTTAATCTAGAGGGGCTGAAAAATTAGCATATTTTCAAAAAAAGTGGAGTGTCCCTTTAAACCAACAGTTTTGCCCATATTTGACCTAACTATGGACTACCCGGCATTTCTATAGTGTATACAAGAAGTTCATTTCCATTGAACCAACTATGGAAACCAATTAAGAGTTAATGCTTATTTGGGTTTTATTTAAAGACCACTGTTTGCATAATTTCAAATCAGGCTCTTATAGGGTTAAATTTGCAGGCATCAGACACCAATGCAGTTCAATAGGGCTTGGTACAAAGCTATGCTCCAAGTTCATGTGTTAAAATGTTGAAGCATGCTCCTCTGTGTGTGCATTTCTCTTTGTCTGTACACATTACAGGAAATCTATTATATTGCTTGTAACTGGCAGAGGCATACTATATATTTTAAAATGACAAATGACAATAATAACAGCAGATTATGTCAAGTGCTTTGTTGTGCTGCCTAACACAACATACACATAGTTTCAGATTTTTCAACTAAAACAAAAGCACTAGACTACTAGCAGTTCAACAACTCTTGGGTTTGACATAAAACATGTGAAAGGCACGCGAAAGCTTGTTTATTTTTTTAATTAGGACATGATAATTCACGTGAAGGGCCATTGGTTTGGTCTGTTATGCTTGCAACACCATAGACATTTGGCTAAGATCCCACAGCAACCCATTAGCAGAACTCTAGCAATAAACACAATTTAGGGCAAACAGCAGAGGACAAGGCGGTACTCACTCACATCTATCACAACCCACAGTAAAAGATCCTCTTCAGAATGTAAAACAGATTTACAATGACATTCGTGTATCTCAACCACTAGCAACGCAAAGATCGAAGGGGTTTGATTCCAAAGCAACACATGTACAGAAAAATATATTAAAAATAACACCACAATGCACTGTAAGTCTATGCAAGATGCATAAATGTAAATGGATGATCGTATAGCGCAAGCAAGATATTATGATCTCACGTCTGCCTAGCTATAAAAAGAAGCACCCACATGCACGCAGACTAATAGGCATTTGATTAGACAGAAGCTTGTGTCTTGAGTCCACAGCCTTCGTCGGACACTGGCTGGCGCACACACACACACACACACACACACACACACACACACACACACACACACACACACACACAGTGTGATCAATAAGAATGATAGAGAGCTAATACGTCTCTGTCTGGCCCGGGCCGCAGCGCCGTTTAATGACAGAGTCTACAGGGAGACTGTTCAGCACACTGCCTGTGGAACAAGGGCAATTGACCATGCTGTCTATGACAGTGACCTCTCCACTGGCCAGACATACATCATTAAGAGGTGACAGACACGCTCACACACACGGTCATGCAAGAGCGGTTAAGGCACACATTTACAGATGGGAATAAAATACTGTAACCACACGTTAACAAATTTCAAGGCATAACAACAAAGGGTCTGCAGTTTGTTGTTGGGTGTGTTGTGTGAATGAGGGGCTCTAAGGACCCCATCAAATATATGACTGCTTCATATGGGGCATATATGCAAATATGTATATAAAAATGAATAAAACATGACTCTTCTGCAGTTACATCGTGTACTAAGACGGCAGAAAATTAAAAGTTGCAATATTCTAAGCAGATATGGCAGGGTACTATACTCTCATTCTGGCGTAATAATCAAGGACTTTGCTGTCGTGGCTGCAGCAGGCGCAATGATATTATGCAGTACCCGAAAAATAGTCCCCTTTGCAACTTTCAATAGCAGGGGAAAATTTTTGGGCACTGCATAATATCTTACAATAAGAGTATAGTTTCTAGCCATATCGGCCTAGAAAATCGCAACTTGTAATTTTCTGTCAGTCTTAGTACATGATGTCACTACAGAAGAGTCAAGTTTTAAAGGACAAGTTCGGTATTTTACACGTAAAGCCCTCCTTTCAGACTGCCTACGATGAAACAGAACGGCCCCGACCGAAATTCCGACACATGCGGGTGCCCCGAGAATTTTCGGGTGCCTGTTGTTTCACCTCCCACCTCTACAATGGGTGTATAGGTGCACTGGAACAATCGTTCCCAAAATGCACCAAACTTTTGTTTACAAAGACGTGAAACTCACTGAGGGGTCAGTGCATGTTCACTGATATGCTCACACAAAAATCGCTTTTTGGTTTCTAACAGGTGTTTTAGCATTTGTTGTAAACTTGTGGATGTATTTTTACAAACGCCTCATATCCGTATATTATTCCGTTGAGAGCTTGTATAATAGACACTACAGCGGCGATAATCCACCTTTGCCAATTGCAAGAATACAAACAAGGTTCCCGGCGCGGAATAATACCGTACCTCACAGCACATCTAATACAAGTCAATGGAGTTGGACAAAAACTACGATAAAACCTGTTAGAATGCGTCTCTTGCAGCGATTTTTGTGTGAGGATATCAGTGAACATCCCTGACCACTCAGTGAGTTTCACGTCTTTGTAAATGAAAGTTTAATGCATTTTAGGAAGGATTGTTCCTGTGCACCTATAAAGCCATTATAGAGGTGGGAGGTGATACAAGAAACATCTGAAAATTCTCGGGCCAGCATCATATGTCAAAATTTCAGTCAAAACCGTTCTATTTCATCATAAACAATCTGAAAACAGGGCTTTAAGTGTAAAATACCGAACTTGTCCTTTAAATAGGGAAAATATTGAAACTCTTTGGTTATTTTTGACCGCTATGCTAATGGTCTAATCAGATTCAATGGATTATGCTAAGCTATGCTAAAAGTGGTACCGCCAGACCCGGATATTGACTAAATGGATTCCAAAACGGAAAAAATCTGATATTTAACTCTAGGGGAGCTGGAAAATTAGCATATTTTCAAAAAAGGTGAGTGTCCCTTTAAGAGAAAACGCCTATGTTTTGATAATCACTCTGAATCTGATCTCTATCAAAAGTCCTTCACAAAAAGGCAATTATCTTAGCTTTTTGGGTATTTTTTGAAGAATGAACCAATGAAGGTAGGATGAATTTTTTTTTTAAACAGAGGGTCTGTTCTTTCATTTGATATATTGTATGTTTATATATTTAAAGAAGAGCATTTTCTAAAGGCATTAAACTTTTGTGAAGATCATAAAAAATGCTGGTGCTGACTGGCAACTTTTTAGAGTTAAGTGCTATATATCACCTTATAGTGTTACAGTATGTACAATAGAACCGTAAGTGGTGCTATAGTCCTGCTATTGCACCACTTATAGTTCGACATAGGTGCTATATAGCATTTAAAGTGGCTGTATGTGCTTCTAAGGGAGATGAAAACGTGGACAAGAAAGGTGACTGAAAGACATAAAGGACTTCTGAATGAGCAGACGAAGAGACAGCAACAGGGGAGGAAATGTGGCAAAGGGGCAGCAGTGAGACAGCCAGAAAAAGAAAGACACTTTCAGATAGACAGAGAGGGCGAGGACAGCCAGCTGCAGTGCTCTGATAGGACTTCGACAGACACCGCGAGAGAAGCAGATATCGCTGGTGACATTTCGGGCTCTGCTACCCCCAACAGCCTCCTGGGATCACAGCAACCGTGCCATGGCCCTTCCTGTCAATCTCAGCCAGCCTGTCACTCTTTCTCAACTCGCTCACGCACTCGCTCTCTTTCTCCCCATTATCTGCCGAGCAGCGTGCGTCCCTTCATCTGGACAGACCGTTGATCCATATCACCCTTTCTGTCCTCACTCTTCACTAGCCCACTGTCACCCACCAGAGGGAGAGAGAGGGAGGGAAAGAGCGAGAGAATGTAGGAAAGGACAGAAGGGTCAAAGGCCAGTGAAAGTAAGGAATAGAAGAAACGAGAAGCATAGGTCAAAGATATTCTCACCCCCTTAGTGTTACAGACGAACGTATGAACGAACGAACGAGAAGGAAAATAAAAAGAATGGATGGAGATCCAACGTGCCCTCTGGTGCACCCTCCTCCTTTTGGCGGGTTCCCCGCGCTCTGTGTTGCGGTGCGCGCTCTATTGTGCTAGCTTTCAGAAGTGCTCAGTTTGAGTGGCAGGCCGTCACAGATCAGCTCCCCGCTAAAGCATCCTGGCAGGCCAGGGTGACGGGCCAGGAAGGGATCTAAGTGGGTTTATCAGCGCCTCTTAACGCCTCTCTAGCTCCCTGACACAAAAGAGAGGGGTATTAAACATCTAAAGCAAACCAAAAAGCGTGAAAGCTCCTTATAGGGCCTCCGGATTGCGGATGTGCCTGGGATCCCAAAAAGACTAAAAAAAGAATGATAGAAAAAATAAAAACAACCAAAAATATAGTCAATGATCGTAAAAGGGATGAATGAGAGAACCAGCAATATTACCATTGTGGAAAATTATGTAATGTATGGCATTGCAAATTCAATTAAATTACAAAACAAAAGTACAAAAATAAACGTATTTATTATAATATTAAAGCGATAGTTCATCCAAAAATGAAAATTAGCCCATGATTAACTTACCCACAAGTCATCCGAGATACATAAGTCCATCATCTTTTAAACAAACACATTTTCAAATATTTGTCCTAGCTCTTCCAAGCTTTTAAGGTGATTAAAAATGGAGTCCACTTACTTTAAAGGGATAGTTCACCCAACAATGGAGGTTCTGTCGTCGTTTGCTTACTCTCATGTTGTTACAAACCTGTATACATTTCTTTGTTTTGATGAACACAGGGGGAGGTATTTTGAGAAATGTTTGTAACCAAACGGTTCGCGGACCCCATCTACTTCCATAGTAGGAAAAAATAATACTATGGAAGTAAATGGGGTCCACGAACGGTTTGGTTACAAACATTTCGCAAAATATCTTCCTTCATGTTCATCAGAACAAAGAAATTTATACAGGTTTGTAACAACATGATGTTGAGTAAATAATGACAGAATATTAATTTTTGGGTGAACTGTCCCTTTAAGGGGAAAGAATGTGCTTCTATTCTTCACAAAAGTAATACAAACAGCTCCAGTGGGATAAATAAATGCCTTCTGATGGTAATCAATGTGATTTTGTAAGAGAAGTATCTAGGGGTGGGCGATAAACCTGTAGATATGATAAACCAGTAGAAATTTGTAAACCGGTAGAGATTTTGGACTATTGTCTCTACCGAGTTATGCCCATGTCACGTTGCACGTGGTCACGAAAACGTAACGTTTGTACACATATTTAAACACCACAAGTTTTAAAACAAGTGATTTCAAGCCATTGAAACACAAACAACAGTGCTGTATGCGCACGCTGTTTTGTGTGGGAGGGGCGCACCAGTCGCGCATCCGCTGCTCATTAAGCTCGTGAGCATTTTTGCTGTTTTATTTGCCTTAAATACATTATATGCGTCAAAATTCCCATCTTTGCAAGTATCCTCATAAACACGACCATTTAGATCTTAAAGAGCACATATTGTCCGATTCACGTTTTTAAATTTCCTTTGGTGTGTAAGTATGTATTAATACATGTTAACAATATGCAAAAGGTACATAGGCCTACGCCAAAGTAAACAAAGACGCGAGAAATCGTCTCCACTGTAAATCTCTTTCCTTGGACTACAACAAACACACAGATTGTAGGCAACAGTTTACTTCCTGGGATTGGTGATGTAGACAAGACCGACATTATCATAATTCCTCCTGCTTCGGACTCACAGCCTGTAAGTTAACTCCTGTTAGCAACCGAATCATTCAAACATGGTAAGGAGCAAGGTATTCCGGCCAATTACAATGAACAAATTAGCAAGCCAATCAGGTACACAGTACTTTTCAAATGCGTGCGTTTCAGGAAGAGAGTGAAATCTGGAGCTACAAAAATGTACGGTATGTGGAAAATAATGGGTTTTTTAACCATAAACCACACAAACACATTGTATTACACTAAATACACAAAATAATGTTGTTTTTAGCAATGAAATGGGTGCTCTTTAAGAGAAAGTAAAGAGAAAATGATGAGTAAATTGGATCAGGACTTTGGTCTTAAAGGGGAAGTTACCTAATTTTGCTCGTGTTTGTCACTCATGTTTTTGTGAAAATCTCTCACTGCTCTTGACTAAATCACTTTTCTACCTTTAAATATAATATATATGTTAATATTTATTATTATTCTTTCATTACTGACTGTTTATCTTCAATGAGCTTGAATTTTGTTTGCTTTTATCTTCTTTTTTATCCATACAGGTTTTTTGTGAGAATTTTGAAAATTCTATGACATTAAAGGAAAACACCACCATTTTTTTATATTTTACTATGTTTTACCTCAACTTAGATGAATTAATATATACCTATCTTTTTTCAATGCGTGCACTTTTAATCTTTGTACAGTGCTTCTTAAATGTGTTATCATTTAGCCTAGCCCCATTCATTCCTATGGCTCCAAACAAAAGTTTTATTAATTGTGCCACCTTACTTACTTGTGTTGAAATGAATGGGGCTAGGCTAAATGCTAACACATTCACGACACGCTGTACAAAGATTAAAAGTGCACGCATTGAATAAAGATAGGTATGTATTAATTCGTCTAAGTTGAGGTAACAACATAGTAAAATATTGAAAAACGGTGGTGTTTTCCTTTAAATATTTAAACATAAAAACCTTATTAAAAGATAAAAACTCTAATGTGATACATATCGTTATCATCATATAAAATGAATCCTATTGTGAAATAAAATTTTGGTCATATCGCCCACCCCTAGAGGTATCCATATAAAAAAATACTTACAAATGAAAATAACTGCGAAGGGTGTGCTTGTGAGGATTATGTTTAGGGGATGAAAAATAACATTAGCTCAGTTTAAAAACAACAGAAGTCATTAGAAAGCGCTCAAAATGATAAGAAAACAAACATGCGTGTGTGTGTGTGTGTGTGTGTGTGTGTGTGTGTGTGTGTGTCCTGCTCTAGAGTTGACCTGTATCTAAGTGAGAGACTGGTAGGGGGTCTCTGTGTTTTTAAGAAAAAGGTCATTGAGAGGTTCGGATGTGCCTGCAGGGGGTGTGATGCAGGTAAGAAAGACACCACACGTCAGAGACCCACTGCATCCACCTGAGACGTCACATTAAAAAACAACATATGAGCTGTTTTTGAACTCCTTTTAACAAGAATGTAACTCTACTGCAATGCGGACTAGCGACGGATGGAAATTAAAATAAAAAAAAATACTTTTTAGGCCTTCTCAGTGGAAACCAGAGAGGATACGAGAATGCGTGTATGTGTTAGTATGTTTCTAGCCTCCATGTTACCTTTGACTTTCTCAGCTTGTGTTGGATGTGTTTCAGAGGCATGGTAATTACATAATTACTGCGGTAATTAGCACTGTGGTTGATTGGGAAAGAGCTCGGGGGAGGCCGCCGCAGGTCAACTTAACATGGCTTCATGCCTACACCTGACCGACAGCATTCCCACACAGTGTCGCTGCAGTTCTCACGCGCTTGTTCTGATAATGGCTGTTTACGCTAACACATGGAGGCGGGTTCAAAGCTGTAGCAAAACATACGCCAGGGCTCCACTCGTACAATAGCTCACCCTCAGCCAAGCTTACTGCTAATGTGGCTGAGAAGCTAAACGAGCAAAACTTCACTGTGGAGGCGTTTTTACATCTCTGCGAATAAGCTACTCAGACGCCAAGTTTACAACAACAAGGTCTATGCTATTGACACATCATTAGCAAACCTTCTGTCGGAATAATGCACAGAAACTTGGCATTTATCCTATGCAAAGAATGGTTTTCGCAGCCATTTAGTCGTGTTATGCAAAATGGCCTTTGACCCTTAAAACTTGCAGGGGAAGTACAATCTGTAACTTAAGTTACTTACTGCATTGCCATTTTTAGAGGATTAAAGAGGTTTTATTGGTTTTTGAAACTCATATTGTATGCACTCCAGCATGTTAGCTGCATGACAGACCACTCTATTTTGACTTTACATTTATTTATATAAAATAAGGTAAAAATTAAAGATATAGTTTACCTGAATATGAAAATTATTTCATAATTTACATTGTAATATGTATATTAATTAGTTCCTTTCTTCAGTTACACACAAAAAAAAATATTTTAAAGGGATAGTTTCACCTTTAATTATTATTTACTTACACATAAGTTGTTCCAAACCTGTATAAATGACTTTGTTCTGCTGAACACAAATAACAGGGTTCCCACTAGAGGTCTTCTGGGGTCCAAAGAAATGTACCCGACCCAAAATGACCCGAATCACTTTATACCCGAACCCGACGTGCATAAATATTTTTTTATAGAAAGACCCGACCCGAGACAAACCCGAGAAAATTAGACCCGAGTCCGACCCGAATCAGTGTTTTTTGAACCCAACTGGACCCGAATGTAAAACGTCACCGACGTGTGTGCAGTCTGCAGCCCTGCACGCAGCAGTTAGACAGAAAGAAACCCCGCTGGTCTCGCAACAAATTTGGACCTCTGGTTTTCGGATCTAAGTGGACACATGAAGACCTCTAATTCCCACACCTTTCAAGGACTTTCCAGGTCCAATTCCCTTAAAATCAAGGACTAAATGTGGTGACACATTTCAAGTAAGAGCAAGGTTACATTGTGTTACCTTTAAAGATACATTGCTACAGTGCCCTTTCGAGGGAACTCACGCTGCGTCACTGCGGTGACACTTTGGGGACGACTCCAGGGGTAAGTGCGTCTGAATGTGTATTTCAAATTCAACCAATGGTGAGGCTTAACGACAAACACAGGGTGATGCGGGAGCCAGGAAGTATATCGCTATCTGAAATATTGCCAAATATTGACAGTAAGACAAGGGAGACGCAGCGCCTCGTTCCCTTCTCAGGGAACAACAGTTACATACATAACCCGAGACTTTTTCATTTGTCAAGTACAACTATGCAAAAAATCATTTTGGTATGAATCAACATTCGCTTACAGAAAATATAAGCATTTAAAGCGTTAAAAAGTCTAGAATTTTTTATATTGCCCTACACTAGGGAACAATATGGATTTTTTCCAGAAAACTTCTTGCAAAAAATAGATTCAAGCACTTTCAATTACCTGTATCTATGTATGTATATTTTCAAAACTTCCCATGAATTGTTTTCCTCAGATTCACAAACTTTCAAGGATTTCAAGGACCCGTGGGCACCCTGAAATAAAGATATTTAGAAAATTTTAATAACCAAATAGATCTAGGGCACCATTCACTTCCATAGTATTATTTTTCCTACTATGGAAGTCAGTAGTTCCCCAGATCCATTTAGTGGCTTTTTATTCATATGTACTCTGGATTGAAACGATACATTTGCGAACTTGTTACATCAAGTTCAAAAATGGCAGCACATCAGTAACATTGAATCTCATTGGTTCTAAAGTCTTGTGACGAGTTGTCATATGCGTGTTTTTCCCTATTTATTACAGTAACTAGACATCACTCACTAAATTACACCGGCTGGATGATGACGTGATGTGACAAAAATATTTCAAAAATGAACTACTGCATCCTGGATACTAATTGCACCAGCTCATACAGTAACTAGTCACCAACAAACATCCAAATGCATCACGTACTACCATCACCTAGAGAGAAATATTGCCACATTTTGAGGAAGTCTAATTCTCCCAGTGCAGGGCTTTGGCTGCTAGCCAGGTAACAGACTAATTGTGTTTGCCCCCTACACAGCGACAGCCAAGAAAAAGTGCTCCCTAACCCTATTACAATATTGACTGACTGTATACAAAAACACAATTAAATGAATTGTATATACAAACAAACAAACCCCACTCTCTCAACAGAGGGATCTCCACTCAGAATTAGGATCACAGCTGCAGAGCTTCAATAAGGAAGAACTGTGTGCTGTGCCGCATTACATCTACAGATCTCCAGTAAACAGAACAGTACGAGGTCGTTGCAAAGTCACAAATTCAATGCTTCCAACTCACTCCTAAAAATTAAAGGCTCTTTAATCCATTTTTAAATGACTTATTTTGAGCAAAGAACCATTTGTCATTGCATACGTTTTGAAAAATTAGGAAGCAATTTGGGTCTTTGTAGTGTTTCCATTGATTAACAATTTTTAAATGTTATGGTCTAACAAACTATTTTATGGCAAAGCAAAGATCATTAATCTTACAAGCTCTACACTGAACAAACAACCTGACAAACACACCTTTATTTCCAATTACATATATTAAGTATTATCAAAAAGATTATCAAAATCTAAATCTACTCACGATCAAATTCTTGGTTGCACTACTATTGCTTAAACCCATTCAATGTATATTACCTATAGCAGAAGTCTTTAAATTAATGGTTTCTTTGGCTAACATTATTTTCCTTATAGATGTAAATGAAAGACAAACATTATTATTACCCTGATAACATCCACTGATGAACTGTGCACAGTAAAAAGTGTCTTTTGCTAGTTTCACCCAGCGCAATTATCATTTTCACCTTTAGCGCCACGTTGTTTAAATAGCAAATGCATTGCCGCCCAATTTTGCACCCATGGGCGTTCTGGTCTGAAAACGAGGTGTGTTCAGGCGCATTGTTGGCAACTAAGACTTCGTTAACACTTTGAACATTTTTGCTCAGATCTGATTTTTTGTTCACATTATATGGCTAAAATCAGACAGCTGTGTGAACTGTTCGTGTCCTGAACTGCATCGCATGCGCAAAAGAACAATTCTACGTCATGCGCAGCGCGCGTAATTATGGAAATGAACGTGCAGACTACTGAGCAGGTGTTGTGGACTACATACAGAGCTGCGCAGACCAGCCAGTCGATGCGTTTTATCTCAGTTCCGTGGGAGCGAACGAAACGAGCCATGGCAGTCTGCTAACGAGTCACGTGCAGGTCCGTCATCTGGACAACGCTTCAGGAAAGTCAAACACATTTATTTGCGTGTTAGGGGCTTTCATGTATAAGGCGATGTGCAACAGAAGCTTAATATTTAATGTCTTGAATGTTTTGTTTTGAACGTTGGTGCATATTTCTGCAATTGTGACGCACATCAATCTAGAATGACGTAAAAGTCGCATGAATTCCAAAATGACTGTTCAGACTGAGGTCACATTGCAAAACATCCGACCTGTATCTGATTTAGAACCACATATGGAAGTGTCTCAAATCAGAATCGAAAAGATCAGATTCCATGTGGTTTGTGCTGTTCACACGGTCATACAAAGAGACAGACATGGGTCACATATCAGCAGAAAATCGGATTTTAATGTCAGTGTGAACGTAGTCTAAATATACTACGCCATTGACCAACTAAAACCTGGTCTAAAGTCTATGGCGCAACAGTGTTTTTGTTATTTAATGAGCGCATTAGAAATATGAGCCTATAAACGGGATGACAAAGTGGGTTTGCTTATCACGCACATGGATGCGCGGCAGCACAAAAAAGCTTTCAAATATGAAAAATTTAAAGCATTCAAACGTAAAAGATTTTTAATTGAGTTTCTTGGACATAAATGAGGACCGATTATGAGACGTTAGAAGGCGTAAAGAGCTGCTTTACCTGTAGCCTGATAAGTAAATAAATGCTTTGCTTTAAACAAATCCATCTGTTTTAAAATGTTTTTTAAATGCTCCCCCACGGATTTATTGTATATGATGACTTTGTACCTGTGGATATGGTGAAATGAGAATCTTAAGTAATGCTTTTTAAAAAAAAAAAAAACATGGCGCTGTCCGAGTGCTGAAACAGCTCTCTGCACGTTTTTAAATTCTTTATCTCTTGTTTGTTACAAATAAAGTATTTTACAAACCTTTTCTTGCATATTTGCAAATTATTTTATGATATTACAATGATTATGTAGGATATCAATACATTTACAGCAATTAAAAGCCTGCTATTTTTACTTCCATGACTGAAAGCAAAGAACTTTTAAATGTTTTAATCCAAAAAATAATAATTTCAATACAAATAAATTTTTTAACATTATTCTTAAACTGGTGGTCTTCTTCATCCGCTTAGTTTTTCAGTTTACAAATTCCGCTTTCTAAATAGGGATTATGAATGGCGTCAGCGCAACTGGCTTTTAAAGGGGATGAGAGCTGAGACTCTCATTGGTTTATTGCACATTACGCCCGAGACACACCCATTACTCATTACGAAAATAGGAACAACCCTTTAAGGCTGTGTGCTGGGCGCATAAACTATTTTTCCCGTCCTTAAATTAGCAAAAGTGGGTTTGGACATGCCCGTTTAGACCGTGCGCTTAAACAATGCGCTTAGATCGTTAAAATAGGGCCAAAGACTCAAAATCACTTTTATTAAAATAGTATATGATGACAATAAAATTCAAAGAGATGGTTTTCCTCCCTGTTTAAAAATATACAGATACACAGCATGCGAGCTAACAGTGTTGTACATTTCTACCAGATCTTTTGTGGCAAAGAAAGAGGGACATATCAGACCATACTGATATAAATGGAATATTGTCTCATCCCTTATCACGCTGAAAAATACTGATATATTACCAAAACTTGATATACTGCCCAGCCCTAAGAATACAGTACATTACTTTGGTACCACAAGAAAAACAGCAACTGAAGATATTACAGTGGTGTAAAATGAGCTGATCCCTGTAATGTTTTAAGAGTTAGGAGATCCAGTAATGCTTGGGGGCAAATTACAAGCAGCAAATTAGTGCAATTAATCAGGGGTGATTTTCTGCAACTCACAGTGGGGTTGTTGCTCTGAGGTGGTATGTTGTGGGTTTAAGGGGTGTGAATTTAGGTATGCATGCAAGATGAGGTTCATCGGACCTTTCAATGGATGACATTTTTCTTTGGAAAGCCTTCTCAGTGCACCAGTATGCAGTATTGTGGGTTGGGGTGTTTTGGGGGTGCAGTGTGTGCACGTGCACACACTCACAGGATGGTGATGGACAAATCATCAAACACACTGAACACATGTCAATCTATGCCTTCATCCCAACAGCTCAACGTTGGTCTGGTTTAAAATTTCAATAAAAAAATTATAATTTGCATAAACACGCCATCTAAAATTAAAAATCACACCTCTGTTGAAGTTGTGTCGATGTGTCAAGATTTGATTTATTGAAGCATTCCAAATCATTCAACCATTTGTTTGCTTTATTTCTAACTTTAATTTGTGCCTTCCTCACTCTTAATTTATAACCAAGCACAGCTGTCCCTAAAAAGCAAAAAAATCTCTTTTCATTGGTTATTTATTTATAATATGACATTGATAGACACAAAAACTAATGAGTAGGTTAACTCTTCATATTTTTCCTAGATATCATGTTGATACCTTTCCTATGATACTGACTTTCTCTCCAGATCAAACGCACACTTGTTCATTTTCCTCCTCTCACGCACACTATAGACGAGAGGAGGCAGATCTTTATGCTCAGGAGAGACACTCGGAGAACGAAAGAGCTGATAAAGAGGAAGCGCTATGTCAGCAGTCTGAGGTAGCTGGGTGCTGTGAGATAGCTCATCAATAGACTCTGCTCTGAATACTTAAACAGCCTCGAAGCTTAAAAAGCATACCGTCTAACTTTTCAGCACATCCACTATTAAAATATTTAGTGTCCTTACTGTATAATCAAGTGAACTGACTGAACAATCATATAAACTCATCTTTACCTATAAAGGTACTACAAATTCAACTACAAATTAAAGGTCCCATTTTTCCTGAGTTTTTGAAGCCAAGATTGTGTTTATGGTACGCAATATGTGCTTATGTTTCGCCTGTAAAAAAACGCAGTATTTTTCACACAATTTACGTCACACAGTTTATCTCTATCCAGCTGTTTTCCCTGTCCTAAAAACGGGCTAATATCATCCTTGTTCTATGAAGTCCATCCTTTATAATTTTGCAGGTATTGTTTATGGTCTAACAGCAACATTTCACACTAAATAAAGTTTAAAAAATTGGATCAGAAAAATGGGACCTTTAAAGGTGACATAGAATGGTTGAATGGAGTATTTATCCTTGTTCTGTGATGTGACATGTAGACAAAAAAATTTTGTTTGGGTCTGTAATGCCTTAGAAGCTTCCTAAAAACCTCTCTTAGATAGCTCTATTAGGGTGGGGGATTTCAAACAAGTGATTTTGCACCTATTTGGCTCCCCCTACTGGCTTAACTTGCAATCTCATTACTGATTGGCTGACTTTGCTGCCACTCAAAAAATGTAGCCAATTATTTTAAAGTGGATGGCCAGTTAGATGCGTGTGATGTCATAAGCATTAGTTTTTCAGATTGGGCTGTTTTCTGGCTGACATTTCTAAAAGAGGAATTTCTATGAGACTGAGATGTTTAGCATGTTTAGCACTTTTTGTATGTTTGTGAATGTGGGTAGACTACCATTATTCAACAAAGACAAGGTAAAAATGTTTTTTCATTCTCTGTCCCCTTTAAATAACTCAACTGCAAATAAAATTTTATATAAACTAAAAATGTAGTGGGTCAGTATTTGATATCAATTATTTGTGATGTTTACTTGCTTAAAAGATTTACAAAAATGAAAGACAAACTACTTCTGCATTACAGTAGCAACTTTTATAAGACAGTCAGACAATAAAAATCTGCCAAGTCCTTGACCATGATGTTGTTACATAAGATGCAAGGATAGACTGATAGCAGGTATAATACAGGTAGTATAATACTCAATTTAAATTATACCATTAACAAATAACTTTAGGGATTTATGTTAACATAACATGATAGCTGAAATGTTAAGTGTTCCTGCAGTTGAATACAAATGTTAAGACATCTAAAGATAAACTTACCCAGGTTTTCACCCCTATAGCATGCTGTCCAGAACTCGGCTGTTATCACAGTCTGCATGATCCTTCAGATTGAAATAGATTTCCGGTTTCCCAATCTGTTGAGACACAGAGCATATGGAGTTATAATTGAAGGCAAGATGGATGTCAGAGTAAGTTACCAACACCAACTCTCCGGTTGTTGTGGGTGTCTCAAATGCAGAGCAAACTCCCATTTTATTCCCTATTTTCGTATTATTATTTTCCTTTAAATGTTGACCTTATATGACAGTTTTCATGATCTGAACAATGATTCACATAGCCCCTACTGGTAGACATTGTAAATACATCAATAGCTACAAAATCAACTTTCACCATGGACAGCGATTAAAAGGTACCCATGTATTCTTATACAATATATGAAGAGATTGTTTCCAAAATGCGATAAACAGCATTTTTTTTTTAAAAATGAGTTACTGCCAAAATCAGTATTATATCAGGTCAATAGTTAAAAGTAAAATCTTAATTTTACGCAAAATCCAATATCCGCCGTGTTATTCTGTCATCTTTTCTCCCTTTTTTCCCAAAATGCGATAAACGCCACTCCTCCTTTTTTACAGAACGCAATAAATCCATTCCTGAAATTACAGCCCACCAGTCACGCAATGTAAACAAACAATGGCGGCCCGCTGAGTACACAGAGCCCTAGTTTTCCTCATCTACTTTGTACTTCGTGATCAACAAACAAAACAATTATACTTTAATTGCATTGATAAACCTGTGATGGGAAAGAAACGTAAGCCATCAACATCTAATAATTTCCGCGAGAGGCACTCGGGTGCTTGTTCTCCCGACAGCATCAAGCTTCTCATGCTAACACATTGACCCCAGAGGATCTTATGAAAAACTTTACATTATTTTACTCAAAGTCAACGAAAATCGAGCAGGACCAAAACATTTTACAGCTGATCGCTGTGAAAAATGTAAAGAGATGACGTCAAGTATAACCGCAGCAATGTGTTCTTAATATGACAAAGTAAGTGTTTTGGTTAATTACATTAATTTTTATTTTTTAATCATTGTATACCACTAGTCAACTAAATAAATATAAGATGGTAAAGATGAATGCACATTTATACATTGATTTAATAGATTTATAGCATTTTGAAATAAAAAACTGTCATGGATTTATTGCATTTTGTGGAAATAAGAATTGTTTTTTATAATAAATCTTTGAAAATCAAGTTATGGATTTGAATTTTTTATGTTTTTATAACCTAAAGATGCTATGTGAAAGTTTGAAAACAGAAAATAGTGGTTTTCATCTTGTCACTTTCTTGGTATAGAAAACACGTTTTTACCGAAATTTGTCAAAATGGATTTATTGCGTTTTGGAACCAAACTCTTCATATAATCTTATGAACATTGTACATGTTAGTTGGAAAAATTATGAAAATGTATTATGTTTTATGAAATATATTTATACATTTTATAAAAGCATTTACTACAAAACTTTTCCCACAATAACACTTTCTGCTTAAAAAAACAAACATACATAAATATATAAATATAACAATGATAATAATGATAAATAATAATCCAAAATAGGCTAAAGAATTTAGGATAATGTGCGCATTTACATAATATCGTTAGAAAAAAAATAATATGCTAATTTTGATTGTATTTTTATTTTATAAGTTAGGTTATAGGTTTTTGTGGTTTAGACGAATTATAAGCTAAACAGGTGTATGCTATGCGGGAGTGTTTTGTTAAGAAAACCTAATGCACATTTACAGTAAATTCCCTCCATCCTTGCATCATACACTCAATGATTATTCAGTATTAAGTTATTGTAAATAAAGACTACACTGCTCGGTTTTTTCAACCCATAATTGGGTAAAATATGGACAAACCCATCTTTTGAGTTATAAATAACCCTATGTTGGGTTTGTCACAACTACAAGGTAAAACAATTTTTTTTATAAAAATTTAGACCGTATATACATTTAATATTAATGATGATGTCATATACATTTGAGACTTCTTTTACTTTATCTTCATAGTGGGTGTATGAATTTAAAATCAAGTATATGTTTTACGTTATTTTTAATGTTTTAATATTTTAATGATTAAAATAAATGCACCTGATACTTATTAACAAAAAAGAAACTTTATATAGACCGTTTCATCTGGCGCACGCCGCACGTGCAATGACGCGATAAGTGTCTGGTCCGAACTTTACTTCCGGTTTCTGTTTGTTTAATGGTCTGACTAGTTGCTGAAACTGAACT
The DNA here is from genome assembly GCF_027580225.2 of Misgurnus anguillicaudatus. Taxonomy (NCBI): domain Eukaryota; kingdom Metazoa; phylum Chordata; class Actinopteri; order Cypriniformes; family Cobitidae; genus Misgurnus; species Misgurnus anguillicaudatus. The sequence continues at coordinate 26,692,837 of NC_073346.2, read as the reverse complement.
CTTAAACAAATACCTTGTCGAAAAATATATAACAAATGTTTTGGGTTCCTATGTAATCTACACGTTGTTTATTTCGCTTGTTATATAAATAAACTACTTTAAAAGGACTTTGTTGTTATTTATTCTTCGCAGAGTTTACCAGAAGTTACGCGATGACCACGAAAGCCGCGTGTTTATGTTGTTACTGCTGAAACCGTCTATAGAGAGCGAGGATTTGCTATTTCATTTGCTTTGAGTTCTCCATCCTCACTTGACATCCCTGCATCCTTCATCCTAAGGGGGTGGAGCTAAGAAGCAAGGAAGTGAGTAAAGGAAAAGAGGATGCGCAAATAAGAAATGTGAAGCACCCCAGGTAGTACAGACTTCGGTCATGTCTGATTAAATGTGAGGTTGAAGGTCAAAAGGAGGGTAAGAATAGTGTCATGAAGACAGAAGGCACGCGCTCATGCACAAACACACATACAGTCTAGCCACATCAATCTTCAGGGTGGAGCTAAATCAAATCCAATGGCTTTCCTTTGACCCTTTCAAAGCTTTTTCATTTTCATTGCCATAGAGACGAAATCATATCGACCAACTGGGAGAGTTCAAACCAACTAAGTGAAAACCGCATGTGTGTGCATGCACATCATGTGTGGCGCCTTTGTTTGTGTGTGTCAGTATCTCGCTGATTTTATCTTCCTTCAGTTTCATTCTCTCCCCATTCTCTGTCCCGAAGGTATATCAGCGAGAAGACTGCAGAGTAAATTGTCCCAAATTGAGTTCCCTCTCCTCGCCACAGACAGGCCACATCTCTGCCGTTTAGAGGCGCAGGGAGAAAAAAAAGGGAAAAACAATCTCGACACACTCAGGCTCTTAACAATTTTCTCTAATTTCTCTTCCCCCCTACCCCACCACAGCGTTTCTTCTAACTGATTCTCCATTGCTTGTCCGTCTCTATCCATTCCATTCCCTCGTATTTCTTTCATGCCGCGTCCTTTGTCTTCTGCGCTATCTATCTTCCACCTCCCCCACTCGTTCTCCTTCAGTATGTGTTTTCTCGCTCGCTCGCTCTCCTCTCTGACACACTACCCATCACAGTGGACCCCCAGGCGGTAGAGTCCCGCTCTGACAATAATCACATAGTAAGTTTATAATGCTGCCAGGGCCGAGCCTAGCGCAGTGCATACTGTTCCCTGGGCTCTCCCACACCCCATTACACTCAGTGGGGGCCGAGTTCAGGCTGGCCGGGATCTGTACTGATGTATGGAGGCAGGGGACAGATCTGCCCCATGCTGCGTGGATGGGGTCCATGTCTGGTCACATGTGGCCGCAATACTAACACCAGTGGACTGAACCGAGGCTGTATCCATTCAACCTTGTACTAATGCTAATGCTGTTTGTAGAAAACAAAAAAAGAAAAAGGTGTCATACATGTGTTATTTTGTTGAAATGTAATGTTATTTTAAACAAAGTGAGTATATACAGTTTCAAGTATAATACTTTCAAATTGTATATACTTTATAAAATGCTGGGTTATTTTCAACCCAGCGTTGGGGTCAAAATAACCCAGCATATTAAGAGTGTACTAGCAAGACCATACAACCACTTTAATTTGACAATGAAGATGAGTGTAGTGTAAGCTCACAGTCGATAAACCCTACTGTGAGTTATTCTAATAGCAGAGGCTTCTTTTCACTGTGTTTCTGCTTAAATGTCAACTTCAATAACATGCCTGTCATCTTCAGAGTATATTATACTATTTTAGCATGACTGACTCGATGACTGACTAAACTACCTCAAAAATGACTGTAAAAGTATGACCCAATGGCGACAGTAACTCATAGAAATGCCTGTAAAGGTATTTCACAGATGCCTGAATAAAACTACACACAGACTAATGCAACAACACTTTAGGTACAAGTTGAGACTACAGCAGACTCAGAGAAGACTTGTACTTGAAATCTTTTTGGGTAAAAAAAAAAACTTTAATGATGCCATAATTGTACTATATTGAATATTGAATTTAAAGGTGCAATGTGGGACTTTTAGAAGGATCTCTTAAAAGAAATGTAATGTAATATACATAACTATATTATCATGGTTTTGTTACCTTACATCAGGGATCTTTAACTTAACTTCAAGGGCCAGATTTTAAAATTGTTAATATGATGCTATATACACTTACCTAAAGGATTATTAGGAACACCATACTAATACTGTGTTTGACCCCCTTTCGCCTTCAGAACTGCCTTAATTCTATGTGGCATTGATTCAACAAGGTGCTGAACGCTTTCTTTAGAAATGTTGGCCCATATTGATAGGCTTTGTGGGATGCACATCCAGGGGATGAAGCTCCCATTTCACCACATCCCAAAGATGCTCTATTGGGTTGAGATCTGGTGACTGTGGGGGCCATTTTAGTACAGTGAACTCATTGTCATGTTCAAGAAACCAAGTTGAAATGATTCAAGCTTTGTGACATGGTGCAGTATCCTGCTGGAAGTACCCATCAGAGGATGGGTACATGGTGGTCATAAAGGGATGGACATGGTCAGAAACAATGCTCAGGTAGGCCGTGGCATTTAAACAATGTCCAATTGGCACTAAGGGGCCTAAAGTGTGCCAAGAAAACGTCCCTCACACCATTAAACCACCACCACTAGCCTGCACAGTGGTAACAAGGCATGATAGATCCATGTTCTCATTCTGTTTACGCCAAATTCTGACTCTACCATCTGAATGTCTCAACAGAAATCGAGACTCATCAGACCAGGCAACATTTTTCCAGTCTTCAACTTTCCGATTTTGGTGAGCTTGTGCAAATTGTAGCCTTTTTTTCCTATTTGTAGTGGAGATGAGTGGTACCCGGTGGGGTCTTCTGCTGTTGTAGCCCATCCGCCTCAAGGTTGTGCATGTTGTGGCTTCACAAATGCTTTGCTGCATACCTCGGTTGTAATGAGTGGTTATTTCAGTCAAATTTGCTCTTCTAGCTTGAATCAGTCGGCCCATTCTCCTCTGACCTCTAGCATCAACAAGGCATTTTCGCCCACACGACTGCCTCATACTGGCTGTTTTTCCCTTTTCACACCATTCTTTGTAAACCCTAGAAATGGTTGTGCGTGAAACTTCCAGTAACTGAGCAGATTGTGAAATACTCAGACCGGCCCCTCTGGCACCAACAACCATGCCATGATCATATTTGCTTAAATCACCTTTCTTTCCCATTCTACATTCAGTTTGGAGTTTAGGAGATTGTCTTGACCAGGACCCACTCCTAAATGTATTGAAGCAACTGCCATGTGATTGGTTGATTAGATAATTGTATTAATGAGAAATTAAACAGGTGTTCCTAATAATGTATATATTAAATAAGAAAACACTTTAAGGTATAACATAAAATAGCAGTTGTTTGGCACAAATTCTTCACCATAATTTCTTCCATTATATCAAATGTCAATATGCATCAGGATATGAAAGCCACAAGCACAAACCAATAGATACACTCTCAGATAAAAGTTCAAAAATTATCCAAAGCTATCACTGGGGCAAGACCCTTTAAAAATGTCCTAATTTAGGTACAGATATGTAAACATTTGGAACCAGTATGTACCTTTGAGGTACTAATTATGAACTCTTTAGGTGCAAAGATGTGCTTTATAAAAGGGCATTGCCCCCGTGACCCCAGCTTTTTTTTACATTTTTTCTAGCCAATAAGATTTAAGACCTCTCATATTTAATGAGTTCAGTTTGAGAAAGTAATCTGAGTCATGGTCAGCAATTAAATATGGGAGAGAACTGTCACTATCAATTACACACCTTGAGTCTCTACATCTCGACTAGGATCATGCCTCAGAAGGCCATCAAAACGCTGATCATCTCTATCAGCCCCTGCGCGACACACAGCCTAATCACATCTGGATTTAACATGATAATCACATTTCACGAGCGTATCAGTGTAACACAATTCAAACGCACCCACAACATTAATAACAGAAGTGTTTAGATGATATGCATGAATATTACAGAAATAATACAAAGGAATCGAACTTTGACCGATGCAACAAATTTATATGAACACTAGAATTTCTACCTATTTCCTGTTTTATTTCTATACAGTGTATTAATAAAGCTCATAAGTGCTGCTAGAGTTCTGCCCGTCTCTCTACAGAATGAACAAACGTTCATTTAGGGAGTTGGCAAAGAAAATTCAATTTATTACTAAGATCACATTTTTTAAGCTGTTCTTCTGCTTCTGGGAAATGTTGCATAAGCTGCGATGAACACCACGTAAAATCTACCGGAAAAGAAAAAAATCAATAACAGCTTTGCAGATGATGACACGTTTCTCTTTACAAAAATGCTGTTTTGATTTCACACCTAAGCCAATAATAGTTCCTAAATGCAATATTCTGAAACGCCGGCAGTTAATTGACAACTACATAAAGGAAGTCAGGTTGCGTTAATGCTCGAGGTATCCCGTAGCTCAAAGACCAACGGGGATCAGGTTGTGATGAATAATTCTAACCCGACACAGCTGAAGTGTGTGCGAGTGTGAGCGCTTCATACCACACAGGTATTTTACTCTCCTGACATGTCTATCACCTGCTGCCAGGGGCTGCTCATGCTGTCAGATCTAAAAGATGACAGGAGAGAAGAACCGAAAAACAACTAAATAAACAGAGACATCAAAACGAGAGGGAGAACCGTACGAGCCGGGCCCTGACTTGCGCGTGTCCGTCCGCGCAGAGCTCTTGCTGTGTACGTTGTATGTCAGTTGCCCACACAGAAACCATAATCGTAAACTATGTGGAACACATGTCCCCTCGGGGGTGTGCAGACACATACTGTGATGGCATGGCCCTGTGCGGAAACAAATACACATACTGTAAACACACACACACACACACATGGGATCTAATGCCACTTTTGCTTCTGCTGTGGACCTGCAAACTGGAGGTGATGATGTGGTTTGTAAAAGGAGGGTGCGTGTGTGAGGAGAAAGCAGAGAGAAAATAAAAGTGATAGGTTTGCTAAAAAGGTTGCAGGGTTTTAGAGGTGGGCAAAGGTTGAGGCTTAGGAGGGCACATATGAGCGGGGTGGGCAGCAGGGGGAGTGTGAAGGTAATGGAGACTGGGGTAAAGGAGTTTGGGGTAGGAAGGGTCTTTGACAGATGAAGAGGATGAGTGGGAGGTAGAGAATATCTTGGTTGTAAGAGAATATTTAAGATGAAAGGATGAGAGAAGGTAAGTGAGAAGGCCATTCTGTCTTAGGTCCTCGCCATCACATTTTAGTTTGTTTTCTTCTCTCATATTAAATATTTGTATGGTTTAAAAGAGGGTAAACTGAAAGAAGAGGCTGAACGTCTGTTATAGACGGCACACTTTACGGAAACACTTCAGTAGATTCAAAGTCGTCCTCTGATTGGTTGAATTCTACAAGATTTCCGGGAGATGTGCATTTTGTGTTCTTTAACAACACAAAGCCATCTGATCAAAAAAGAAAGTCGTGTTTATAACAGGATCGACTAAATTTTAATTTTTTTAAATATGCGAGGTTTGCAGCATAAATTCATAAACGCTGTTGAAAAGTTTTTGAGACGTTGGTAAATGCACACCGGACTGTGGGGACAAATCCCGGTCCACCTGCACAACAAAACAAAAGTAGAACAATGGACGGCCCTTGTCATCAGTTCAACACAATAGTTAATACAGTTATTCCATTTAAAGGGACAATCCATTGAATCTGATTAGACTGCAATGATATTACGCAGCAGCCGAAAATAGTCCCCTTATGCTACGTACACAAAAAAAGCGGGGCAGCGCGTTACTCGCTCTAGATTACTCACGGGATTTAACTTTGCGTCATGTGAATTTTTCGCTCGAATATTGAATATTTTCAACTTGGACGAAGACGCGTTTGAGGTGAATAGCGGCAAACGCGCTGCCCATATTGCGTCATTCGCATCGCCCCACGCAAAGACGTGTCTGATCACGTCTTTGCATTGACTTTGTATGTAATCTACTAAATCATTGCAAATCATTGAACCCACAGTTAGTGTCTTTCAATAGCAGGGGACTATTTTCGGGCACTACGTAATATCATTGCGCCTCCTGCAGCCATGTTACAGCAGAAAGTCCTTGCTTATTATGCCATGAATGAGAGTATAGTTCCTTGCCATATCTCCCCAGAAAATCACAGCTTTTAATTTTCCGTCGGTCTTAGTACACGATGTAAAACAGACGAGTCAAGTTTTAAATTGGAAAAATATCCAAACTCTTTGGTTATTTTTGAGCATGATGCTAATGGTCTAATCGAATTCAATGGATTATGCTAAGCTATGCTAAAAGTGGTAGTGCCAGATCAGGAGATCGGCTGAATGGATTCCAAAATGGTAAAAATCAAATGTTTAACTCTAGGGGAGCTGGAAAATGAGCATATTTTCAAAAAAAGTGGAGTGTCCCTTTAATGGTAAAGATTATGACAGCAAAACAAATAATGATGATTGGAAAAAAAGTGTCACTATTGGGATATTGTATATCAATGCACTTTGAGGGATAAACTGAACATTCAATCTTCACATACTGCTCAAAAACCTGTCTTAAAAGTCATTTGCTATTGATATTTCAAGAGTGCAGTAGTTTCACAACTGTCTAAAAACTACATTCAGAGCTTATTCAATTAAGCTACCACCAAAGGCTGTTCTGGGGTCAGTGGATCTCCAGGTGTGTGGAGGCACATGGAGTCATACTATGATTAAATACCGTAATATTAAATACTTGGGAATAAAAAATTTAATGTTAGGGTATCATCCTAAATGAATATACATCATGTTACTCAAGTACAACTTTTATGCCTTTATATTATCAAATCATTTAAGTCTATTTTTCAGCTCTACTATATTATGTGGGGTATGTTCTCTGTTGCGCAGGTGTATTGAATTAAATGCTGAACAAATGACTGTAAATTTATTCAGATTAACATGCATTACCTGAGTCCAAATATGTTTATTGGGGCTACACGCTTGCCGTTTCATTCTTCATACAGTATATACACGCATATGTGTGTGTGCGTGTCTACGTGGAGTTTTATTAAAGACAGGACTTGGGGGTGGCGAGGCGCTCTGGGTAATTTTCTTACAAAGTGCTTTAATCCATCACGCGGCCAACATGTGGCCTTTCCAGTAATACATCATCTCACCCTGCAGAGCATACAGCATCACTCCCGCACTGCCTCGCTCTTTCTCCCTCTCTCATTCACTCATTCTCTCTATCTCCCGTGCCTACAGATATGTAGTCTCGTTTCTGTCTCTCTGTAGCCTCAGTCGGACAGTTGCCCTCATCACTTTTTCATCTCAATTCCTCTCTCAAAGAACTCGCAGGAAGACGCAGCAAGTACATCGAGGAGAGCAAAAAAAAAGAGAAAATAACAGACAGAGCTAAACACTACGCATATGTGTGTGTGTGTGTGTGTGTGTGTGTGTGTGTGTGTTTACATCCTCTCTCTGCCCTGGCCTAAACCTGCCTCTTTTTCCAGTGCACAGAACATGGCAGCCATACCCATCACACAAACTTGGCCACTACCATTACTATACCGCTGTGTGCCACATGAACACAAAATATATAGAAACACTCCTTCTATGAAACTGCAGGGTGAATATACCTACACACTGAAAAAAAAAAAGATTCATTCAATTAACTTAATTTTTTATGGTAAGTGGTTGCAATCAATTTATTTAAGCTACATTTAAAGGTGCATTGTGTAAATTTTAGCGACATCTAGTGGTGAAGTTGCGAATTGCAACCAATGGCTCAGTCCACTGCTCACCTCTCGCTTTTGAAACACATGGAGAAGCTATGGTAGCCGCCACCGGACAAACATGTCATCGTCGAAGACAACTTAGTTAAAAGGTTTGGCCTTCTGTAGAAACTTGGCGGCACAAAATGGTGACTTCCATGTAAGAGGACCCTCGTGTATGTAGATAAAAACGTCTCGTAATAAAAACATAACGGTTCATTATGAAAGGTCTTTATGCACCCCTGATAATATAGTTTTGAATATTATTTTGCATTTCTGCCAAAAGATCTTTCTAAAAATTACAAACTGCACCTTTAAATAAAAAAATTAGAAAAATAAAATCAAATAAAAAACCTTTGTTTAAATGTAGCTTAAATAAATTGATTGCAACCACTTACCTTAAAAAATTGAGTAAATTGAATGAATCTTTTTTTTCAGTGCAGCATCCGCATCCAGCAACGCATTCACACAGAATCCAAAAAATCTAACGTAAATGTACATTTAATGCGATAAATTGTGAATCTAAGCAGGTGCACGAAAGATTTCACACATGCCCACAATTTAACTAAACTATTTGGACCATTTTTTTCAACAAAATTGAAACACAGACATCAACACTTAACATCAGATAAAGGGGACAGGCGGATGTATAGATAAACAGGTGAATGAAAATTGTGATAACAGGCACATATACAGATTGGGAGATCGTATCTTAAACCACTCACTGAAGTAAACTATGAAAATAAGTAAGGATGCAACAAAACAACACATAGTGAAAGCGTGGACATTACGGCGCCTCTAACCCATCACTAACAATCATATTGTTTAAAATAGTTTTTATTTATTTAATCATAAGTTATCTTTCCATCACCTGTCAAATTGTGCAAATTGAATTTGTGAATTCGAAAATACTTGAAAAACTTAAATACATCACAAATAAAAAAAAAACGTTTTACCCTCACATGAGGTGGTTTTTCAGGTAATTCGAAAAAGAAACATACATCGCAAAACTGCAATGAAAAAATTTTGCTGCATTTACAGGTAAACTGGCATGCATAAAAGTCACATGATTATTATTTAAAGGTGCAGTGTGTAATTTTGCTTAAAATGCTAAATAATATACAAAACTATATTATCAGTGGTGTATAAAAGACCTTTCATAATAAACCGTTATGTGTTTATTACCTTAGAATGAGACGTTTTATCTACATAAACCGAGGGTCCCCTTTCATGAAAGTCGCCATTTTGTGCTGCCATGTTTCTACAGAAACCCTTAATGGACAAACTGTTGTCTCCGATAACATGTTTGTCCAGTGGCGGCTACTGTAGCTTTTCTATGTGATTAAAAAACAAGGGGTAAGCAGTGGACTGAAGCTGTTGGTTGCAATTCAGCAGCACCTCACCACTAGATGTTGCTAAAATTTACACACTGCACCTTTAAGTATGCAAAATCATGCTCTATAACTGCCTACACTGTCAAAAATAAAGGTACAAAGCTGTCACTGGGGCAGTAACCTTTAAAAAAGGTCCTAATATGTACCATTTAGGTACAAATACCCACTTTTTGGGTACAAAGGTGTACCTGTTAAAAGGGTACGGTTTCAGTGACAACTTTTGTACCTTTATTTCTGAGAGTGCAGAAACACATGACTGCTACTAAGTATAAGGGGCTGTGTCTCCTTTGATAAAAAAAAAAAAAACGTACTAAATCTTGGCTATGTACAATGTGTTAAACTTGATAAAACTAGTGCACTTATGTATTGCTTTTCATGTGTTGCTCTAATTGTTTCTATTGTTTACCTCATTTGTAAGTCGTTCTGGACAAAAGCATCTACTAAATGACCAAACGTAAATTATTAAAAATAATATGTGAACCTACCAAGATCCATCGCCATGGTTTTTTCAATGACTAATCGCAAGAGGAAAAATTATGTTGTAGTCACATAACAACAGGTTTTATCGACATTTAGAAAATATGGTAAAAGTTCTGCCCAAATCTTTCGAAAACCATGCTATTGATTCAAGTATGATCATTTATTCTAGCAAAATGAGTTTAACTTGATATCAACCTGACAAAAAATACAAGGACAGAAATTAAGACCTCAATAAATAGTATGAAGAGTGTCATTTTGTCTCTTTTATTAGGTATTTCCTATTGATCCTAGTGAAAGTGGAACATATAAAAGGGTTTGTCCTTGTTTTATAATAGCCAATATCCTTTTAATGTCACAATGCTGGCAGTAAATTTCTGTAAACTGCTATGTGAAATGGACAAAAAAAATCAAAATTTGGTCAAGTAATAGCTTTTAAGGACAATGGCATGTAGATGACGTCTGATCAAAACGTTATGGACAAGCCACCAAACGTATTGATGTCATGGGGTATTCAAAGATCAAAGAAAAGATTCATGTATGGAGTCTCTGATGAGGTGATACCTTGTCCATACACACCAACACAACTGTGCTGAGGTAATGATATGGTAATGATATGCTAATTATATGCTAATCCAGAAACACTGTTACATATCAGCAGTGTGACAGGATTTTAGTGAGACCCTTCACCAGTGTGGAAAGGAGAGACCGCTATCCTACAGTTTATACACACATACACATATAACAATTTCAGAATAACCTTACAGAAAATACTAGATACTATTAATTTACTTGCTGTCATTCATGCTTTATCTTTCTTTGTCATACACAAAACACAAACAATTTGAGCTTTATCAGAAATAAACTTGTGATCTTAAAAGGATTGGCATGTTAATGGTATCTATTACCATAAATAATAATTTCAACTTCTGACACAATTTGTACTTACTATGCAGGGAAAGCAATTCTGGAGGATTATACACAGAAATGTGAAGATTGTATTTTAGTTAAATCACTTAAAATAATTACTTCATATACAATTTGTGTTGTTATTATTAGAGCTGAAAAGATGTCTAAAACATTCTTTTCAAGGTGCGATTATATTTTTGGCGTATAAATTATGTGTTACTGGTGGACATTACTGGGTTATGATGTAGGGCTGGTAAAAGATTAATCGCGATTAATCGCATACAAAATAAAAGTGATTTTTGGCATAATATATGAGTGTGTGCTGTGTGTAATTATTGTGTACATATAAATACACACACATTCATGTATGTATTTAAGAAACATTTACATTTGTATATATATTTATTTATATGTTTATATATTCTATATTATATATACATTTTTAAAAAAATTATATAAATAAAAAAATTCTGACATTAATATATGTATGTGTGTGTGGTTAAATATACACAATAATTACACACAGTACACACACATATATTAAATATATGTGTGTCTACTGTGTAATTATTGTGTATATTATGCAAAAAATAACTTTTATTTTGTATGCAATTAATCTTTTCCCAGCACTAGATGTGAGTTACCTGGCACAGTAAAAGATTATATCACAGAAGTGTCGTGTGCTTTTTTTCCAAGTTCATATGTTTATGCAATGCCTTGCCTTTTAAACGTCCAATACAAGTGAATCAGAATCACTGTATGTAAAATCAGTACAAACCTTTCTGTGTTTTAACAAACTAAGGGACTGGACAAAATTACTTTCTGTCATCAGATTGAATTTAATGCAGAAAAATGTTTAAACTGGATTATTTTCACACAAGATGCACACTAAACAGATGATACAAACACTGACCTCATATACCAAATTATTTGACGACTGTGAATGTTTTGGAAATCCAAACTGATGACATGAGTCATATACTCAAAAATCTGAGTGCGAGCAACACATTATCAAGCAGAAACCACATTGTGTGCGGCAAAGGTGTCAGATATTTCTCTGCCACTTCCCATGAAACCTCAAAGCCATAATAGCCACCATTATCTGCCTGACGTGTGTCTGCGTGCATGTGCCCACACTTCTCGAACAACACACGGATCCTATTTCAACCCAACAATGCACAAAACAACCTTTTGGAACACATCCTGACATGTGCCTGGACACTCATTATCACACTGTAGGACGATTAGCGACACAAAACAGCTACACACTGGCCACCCTCCAAACAAACACACACACTAAAGAGCGGATTGCATTACGGTGACAATTATGGTACGCATAGGTACAGCTTTACGACACACAGACCACACTGAATACCTTCTCAAAAACAAACCTCTCAGTCATTACCCGTTCATTTAAACCAGGCGTCAGCAGGTTTTTCATTTAGTCCTCCTGGATGCAAGCCGCAACATTTGGAGGTATTATATCGCCCTTGCGGATGGAAAGATTCATCAGTGACCTTTTATGATGGGACTACAGAGGCTAAAAATTGTGAGATAATTTCAGGTGCAGACAGTAAAGCAGGTGCACGGGATCTCTCCAGAGTGAAAACACAAACATATTTTAATGACCTTGAAATGATCGTGAAAGGTGTGAAGGAGATGCTACGTGCAAAGTGCTAGGGCAGACCGCATGATGAGAAGATGTTAGCAAGATGGGGTGAAGATTTGCTTCACAGAGGGTGGCAACTCTTAGACGGTTCAGGAGCCTATATATGCTATGGATGCTTTCAGCCAAATCCCTCTATTAGAAGAGAAAATGATCTTTCTACCTGTGGCACAGCTGGTCAATCCTATGTGAATGTGGGAATAGATTCATGGCATATGTAATAGAGTAAATGTCAAAGAAAGCCACAATTCTTCCGATCTACATGGAGCACAATGGCACATATAAAACCTATTTCATCTAGAAATAAATCCTTTACATCTCGAAATCAATGCTTGAAAATGTAGTAGGGTAACTTTTGGGGAATATACGGATAATGGAAAAACATATAAGGTAGGCATTTCTGTATTTTTTTGGTGAGAAGAAGAAAACCCTTGGGATTCTTGTATAATACATTTTTCAATTGCGTATTTTCAGCAAATTATCAGTATATGGGGATTTCTACAGTATCTGATACCCATTCAAATGTAACGTTAGGTAACTCAAAGGATGAGGCAAATGTAGCTCCTCTGGCCATTTAAGAGCCGCCACGGCAAGGGAACGAGCCGAACTTAACGTATTAGGCCAGCTGAGGACCAAAATCACCAGTGACACAATTAAATTGGACTTAACAAAGAGAATTTAATGTCAATGACATTTAGCACCAGCCTAAGGCGACAGGTAAAACAGTGCAGTCAGCCATTTCTGAAGCTCGTGGGACTGACGGCAGGCCGGGATGGAGGATTAATTGAAAACGAATGCGCAACAATTTCAGAGCAATCACTCACTGTCATTTCTCACGATGGCGGGATGCACAACGTACGTTTACGTACAATATGCTTCGTGCTGTAGCCACGTAGCAGATAATGCAGACGAACAGCGTGAGGTACATCCCGTGATACCGAGCTCACGGTGCGTCAGAGGTTACGATTAATGCGGGCAGACATACCAAACTTGACCTTCAAACCAAGTCAAAACAGAAGACGGCGACGCGGTTAAGAACTTTGATGGTCAAGACATTTTGTGTCCTCGCACCTCACTTGCCGACAGGGAAGGGAGGTGAGGATATAGAAGGGGACATGTCTAAGAGGGGAACAGAGCTCAAGCTGGGCCAGGCAGCAGGCAGGCCAGCATGACGCCTTCACCCTCCAATAAACTTTAGCTAAAGGTCAAACAGATGAATAATTCATTAGTCAAGGTACAGCCAAGGCCAATATTGGCCTCTGTCCTACGCTGGCCATTTTAAAGTGTTTGAGATGGGGTTAAAAGTGGAGGGAATGGCAACGAGAGAACCAGAGTGCATACATTTGATCGGTGTACATGCAAGCCCACAAATTTAATATCACAATAGTGCTATCTTTTCATTATGCTTTATAGGCGTTTGAAATAATAATAGTAAAATGCACTATGGTTTCTTAATAAACAGTCGAATTAAAGTGAGCTCAATGGGTCAATGTGTGCATGGAGTTTTAAAAAGTGATCGTGCCCCATGTGTATGTGCGTGTGTGTGTGCAAATGTGTAGCTTGTAAAGGGCTTTTGATCAAACATGAAATATTCAAAAACCCAACTGTAATTTGATGAAAGGCAGATATCCTCAAAATGGGAATTGCAGTCAGCAGTTTTCACATTCTGCTTATAAAAGACCCTCAGTAAACGGATTTAAAAACGAGGAGAAAGAAATCAGGGGTCTGGGTTAGGGTAATAAAGGCTGTTTAAAATATGCGCTGACCCGTGAGATGAACTGTAGTAGTCCGTGTTGCCTGGCCAGAGAGCTCGGCTGAGACGGTTTCGGTCCCGCGCTGTCCTCCGGTGGTCAAGCGGCGCCACTGCAGCGGTGTGTGGGCAGACGAAACACAGCGTGCCTCTCCAAGCTGTGCCCTGTCAATCACAACGGTAACAATTAAGAGCTGTGGGCACTCTTTCTTAAATACATACATTTACTGAAGCCTTTTCAACAATTCAAAAAGACTGGTTGAATTGCATTGATTGGTTGAAGGGGTATCACCGCTGGGTCAGAACAAAAAATATAGTCCTACAGGTTCCCCCACTGAAATTGAATCACGTTATTTCAAGAACATACAGCATTGAGCTTAAGTTCAGTGTTAATGTGACACTTTAACAGGTCTGTTTGAAATGGTCAGAAAATACATTTATAATTATATGGGCCAATTGGACAGGTAGGATAAAGAAATATCATAAGGAATTCTCGAAACACCCACATCTTTACACTTGCAAAAAAGAATAGAGACAATACTATTGTATTATAAAACTTAATATACTGTATAATGTCTGCTTTGCAGGAAAAATAATCCGGTGTCAACAAATCAAACAGGTCACAGTTATTGGACACAGCAAGGCAATATAAAACAATGTGATTTAGAGCCTTTATAGTCTTCTCAGTGCTACAGGTTTCAAGACTCTTGAGTAAATAGGAAACACAAACAAAACAATAATGGTTGTGGTTGGTCTTAACAAGAATATCTGCATCAGGTGTATATAAACTTGCTTATAAAAATGCTTACTAACTGGAGAGTCCATTTATGTTTCATGCATATTTCATCTAAAGCAATGAATTATAAACAGAGGAACAAAAGAGGAAAAACATTATTCTGGATTGAGAGGACGATACAGCCCAGTAAAGATCACATCTAGGGCTGTCACAATGATTAAATAATCGTCTCATCGCAATCGGTTGACCTTATCGCAATGATTTCAGATCACCGCAATGATTGCACATCTCTCTAAAAAACACAAGGGGGAGCTGCAGCGCCTGTATAAATGAGACAGTATCAGATTACTTTTAAAAATGTGTTGTGTGTATAACTATTTACTGCCAGATAAACCTTGCAAAAAATGTAATTTTAATAATCACAACAATCGGTGGAAAATTATTTCATAAACAAAAAAAATTATGAGAATTAAATGTCAAAGCAATAAACAGGCAATTAATCGCCATAATTTATAAAAAAAATTAACCGTCAGCCAAATTTCATAATCGTGACAGCCCTAATCACATCTATGAATCTTAAGACCACGCAAACACACATGGCGTGCAAACCTGATATAATATTTTTTGCATAATTATGAAGTATGAATGTTTTGTAATAAATACCCAAAGAGATTAATGTAGTTGTTTATTGAAACATTTTACCATATGAAGCAATATAAAGCAAAATGTCCATTTGTTTAATTTAAATATTCATAATTTTTTTATTTAAAGACATTTGAGACATTGCAGATTTACATTACTTTTACATAAACTATATGTTAATGCACAACAATACAACCTAGTTCTGATTAAACTTTTTGAGTTTATTGCATATTTTAAGTGAAACATATTGCATATTTTAAGTGAAAATAAATTAACTGGTTTAAAAAGATTATTCAAAAAGCTGAATAATCTAATCCGATTCTGTGAGGTAGTGAATTATCATGCTAAAGTACATACTTTTTTTGCTGAAGCACTTGCATTTATCAAGCTGAAGTACATACTTTATACTCTGTGATGACAACTGGCTCCTGCAAAATAAAGTGTTTTCTAGGTAGTAGCTACTACTGTTTATAACAAACAAACAAAAAAACACACATTTGATGTAATATCCATAGGAGACAAAACCCTATTTTGCTGCTGATAACATGAGCAAAACA
Organism: Misgurnus anguillicaudatus; assembly: GCF_027580225.2. Taxonomy (NCBI): domain Eukaryota; kingdom Metazoa; phylum Chordata; class Actinopteri; order Cypriniformes; family Cobitidae; genus Misgurnus; species Misgurnus anguillicaudatus. The sequence continues at coordinate 26,676,930 of NC_073346.2, read as the reverse complement.
ACAAACTCTTTTTTTATTTCATTTTCTGTTAGCTAGCTAGCAAACCAATCAAAGAGTTTTCCTCGCAAAGACATGTTAACATTACCTGTCTGCCACAGCAGAAAAACCCTAAAGTCCATCACCTCAGGTCAGAAATGAATAACACCACCCACACTACCTCTTCCTACACTCCATCTACTGGCTACAATGCAAATGTCTTCGACATACTGTAAGACACTTTGCTCTTGGCATGCAAATGATGCATTTATCTAACTTTACCTTCACTCACCATCTGGACATACTGTATTCTTCAGTTCACAGACAGACTAAGTACAGGAGGCGCAAAAAAGAACGAGGTAAGTTAAAAATATATTTAGCTCCGTCTTTTTCAAGTCTGAATCAAACATTATAACAGATATAAAAATGACACCGTTAAAATTCATCATTGTTGGACTGATGATTCATACAGTACGTAGTCTGGACATGGTAAAAAGCACATTTAAAATACTCTTGCACCGTTATTTCTGTTCTTGCTGATTTTTTTATTGATGGACTTTCACTGATCTTCAAAAATACGGTGTTCAACTGTTCAGTAAACCCAGGATATATTCTCACTAAGCTACTAGGCCTGAGGAAGTAGGAGGGGGTTGGCTAAGGTGCTGCCATATAGATGATCCATACTACAGAATGAACATCGAGCGCAGGGGCCCTGGGGCCTACAGGGATTCTGATAAAGCACCTGGACATTTTTATAGACAAACTACTTATTTCTGTCCTCATATCGCTTAGGACGACTGATAACTTTATATTTTTCTAAAGCTGCGCAGGATAAAAAGGGCTAAGGGAGAGGACCTTTCAGCGGTTTAATTGATCAAGACGAAGCCATGGGGGGCACCTTCAGATAAAGAGGACTGGAGCGTTTTGCAGTACAATGGCGAAATCTTTTTTTGGAGTAGACCCAATATAAAGTCAAATATGAGTTATTACCCTGACTCATTGTTGGGCATAACTGTACAGTATATCACTTTTAAAGAATGCTAATTATAGACCTCACTGTTAGATTTAAAGGGTTCATCCTGTTGAGTATACTGGTTGAGAATAACTGGTTTTAAATAAGTTAACTGTTTGAAATACAGAAGCAAAATGATGTCTTTCAGGTATCCTGGTGGTATGCCTTATCTATTTGAATTAGCACCTTCGACAATTTTAAATTCCCTTAAGTATCATACCTGTTAACCATTCAAAACTAAATTAGTCTGGCCTAAATATGCATAGATGAGCATAGATTAAAGATGGCTCCGTGTTCATTGGACTCGTGTGCATTGTTGTGGTTACACGCCTGAACTAAAGTGAACTTCCGGCCTGTATTTATTTATCGTTCTGGTTAAACTGATCTCTGAAAATAAAATAAAAATGTTTTTGTTTGCTAAAGACGAGGGGAGACGACGAGCATGGATCACCTAGCGGAGAGGTTTGGCAGTCAGGAATTCAACCTGTAGCCATATACATTAATTTTACACAGTAAAAGCTCAGTGTAATAGTTGATACATGTAAGATATTTGAATAAAGGTAATTTACTTGTCATTTACTTTATCATAAACTACTGTAAAATTACTCTGTTGTTATTGATTCTATGTGAAAGTCAACCGGAAGTTGCGTTTAGTCCACAACAGCCGTTTGTTTATTGTGCTCAGGAACATCATTTCATTCACAAATTAGAGATGTAAATTATTCAGAGCTAACTTATAGCTTTTAGAAAGGCGACTGCACTCGATATCCCAATCATTTTACTGTAGAAAGAAATTGCTGTCTACATAGGGAGCCCTGCAGAATTTGAGACACAGCCTTTGTGTCGTTTATTTTAAAAACAGTTATACTCTTGTCTCTGCATGCCATGCTTGTCTGTAAATTTAATATCTCAGAAAAAATGCACGTGTCATCAATTTCGGTGTCCTGTTTTTCTCCTTTAAGTTACCACAAAATCATATTCAGAGGGTGGAGTGCATTTTTGTGCTTTTCATATTTCTCTCCTCCCTCTCGGTCAGTGAAAACAATGGTGTCAGCACGACGTTAAATTATTCTTCTTACCTTGTGTCGGTCAGCTGTACAAATCCGCTGCAAAAATGCAACGGAGATGAAATGAAGCGGCTTGAATAGCGGTTTATTTTTCGTATTCTCCACTCTCCATAAACACTTCACCCAATAGTGCACTACAATGCGAAGCCGACGACTAGGTGTACATCGCGCCATACCTAAACATTCGCATTTGAAAACTATGAGCATCGCGATAAAGATTATTAAACCGCCTCTGTGATCGGATTGAATGCATTTTTGCTAGCACAGTGGCACCGACAGAGATGCTTTTAAATGTATGCATGTTGAGGACAAAGCTGCAGGCGGCGGAGACAGATCTGCATATGGAAATCAGGAAAACGCTGTGTCGAAATGTATTTAACAGTGATGAACTGTTTTTTAATTAGATGAGAGTAATATGTGCAAAACCAATATACATAATGGTAATTTCATTAAGTATTAGTGCATTAGGTCCATGATTTAAAATAACTTCTGTTACTCTCTGCCCACACGGAACACTGTTTAAGGCAACTGGTAGTTAAGCATATATGTCATATTATACGCTTATATTCAATATCTTCATATAACCCCACCAACACGTTACATGTGTGTCGTGTTTAAAATGCTGTCACTGTAGCATGCAGCAGCTTCTATCAATCACACCTCCGAGGAACTTCTGACCAATCATAGTACAATGTTGGATGAATGACAACTTCTAGCGCATGCGCAGTGTTGCCATGTCGCTGTAGCGCGGGAGTTCATTCATAACATGCGAACAGGAAATACATACAACAGGAGTTGACAACACTGGTGAAGTAAGTGTAATAGACAAAGCTTTTTCAGAGTTAATAACTCCTAATGTGTGTCTGTATTTTTTGACAAAACTATACGGATTTTTAACCATTTAGCGGGATTGAAGTTAAAACGCGAGTCTTAAAGGCACATTACAGTTTTTAGTACGAAGCTAATCGGTTATCCTTTGGTTTCTAGTGAATGTTTAATCGATATTAGTGGATTGTTGTCATATTACAGATTCGTGTCTTTATTTGATATACTTTCATTCTGTTCCCTTTCATTTCCTGTAGAAAAATGCAGTAGTATACTTTACTGTTTACTATAGTAAATTGTAGTATGCTGTAGTGTGTTATGGTAATTACCTCAGTGTTAATGTATTCTGTGCTATTTTGTAGCTTTAACAAAAGTAAATTAATAAACTGTAATAAATAGCGTACTTTATAGTAGTATATTTGTAGTATAACGTTACTTTAATATTTACTGTGACACAGTAAGGTCAGTAAGATTCAGAAACATTATAGTATCTAGGAAGTTTACTACCTATTACTACAATAAATACTAAACCACAGTATTTTGTTATGTGGGATGTTACAGATTTGTGACTTTTATTTTATTGTCTCTTTCCAGCATTGGTGCCAGTGGTCTGTCCCACACTGTTAATATGGAGGGCGAGTTCTCGCAGTCTCTCACCCCTCCCGTGTCACCCTCTGTTTTGGATCATTACTGTGATTCTGCCCCCAGTCGACCCTCATGCTTCACCTGTGCATATGAGCCGGGCAGAGAAGAGTCTGGAAGATTCTCCTCACATGGCTACATAAGCAGAGGGGCTCTTAAGAGGTACACTGCTTGCTTTTGGGCTTTAGTGAGCTAAATTCTATTGTATATGTTCAGTATAATAATATAGTTCTTCTGTAATGGACTTGTGTTAGTCTGTACATTACATTATCCTCTATTCTCCATGTTTAAGGCTTCTGTTAAAGCTCGATCCAGCTCCCGCAGATTTCGAGGGGGACACGGTTGATATTTTCGACTTCCCATGGGTGACGGAAACAGCGCTGGTTGAATCTACCAAACTTCTGTTTGGCTTGTTGAGGTAGGAGTGCAGGTGTTTTGGCTCTGGAGGAGTGCCATGTTGTCTGCTGAAACAGGAAGGGCGTTAATTTGACAATCTGTCTTTCCTCTCAGACAAAAGGTGTTAAAATTGGAGACGCTGGTGCAGTCCAGCTCGCACGATTTTGGTGAGCATCTGGAAGTAGACGTTTTAAAGTTTTTTGCATACCATTGTGTTTTTGTTGTACTTTAGTGTGGAGATTCTTGTATGAATAAATTCAAGGTTCACTTTTAAAATATATAAAAGGTGTTTATGTACGAGTAACTGTATTTTGACATTTTCAGGTCAAGCGAGCAGTCTGCACTATGAAGCAGAGGAACTCAGACAGCAGTGTGTGCTGTTTCTCAACTATGTCAAAGTATTCATTCACAGGTACGGTGTTTACAGCGCTTCGTCCAGAGATTTTTGTGATCTCTCTCAACCCATGCTATGACTTGGTCATGATAAATGTAATAATTTCAACAGATAGCTTTCATTATTAAAAGTTTTTTTTTCAGGTATTTGGAGCCTTCACATTCTACAGATGATGGTCTTGTTCACCCTTATAAAGACCTGGAGGATCAACTGCCCTCTGTCCTTGTGGAGGAGCTTTTCAGTATCACGCTACTTATTGGACGGTTAAAAAATCTGCCAGCCAATGTCCAGAGTGCTTTTACGATTCAGCATCAGGGAAAGGTATGAAACACATTCGTGGCATTGTGGTGTTGCGTTGGGTAATGTAATATGGGTGGAGTATGGAGGTGGTCGGATGGTCTTTATGAAATTGAAAATCAAAATTATTTTTTTAATCCTGATATTTTACTCACCTCTGTCATCCAAGATGTCTTTCTTTCTTCAGTCGAAAAAGGAAAACATTCCAGGATTTTTCTCCATATAGTGGGCTTTAGGTTTATAGTCTTAATGCAGATTAAAATTGCAGCTTCAAATGGCTCCAGACTAGATGATCACAACCGAGGCATAAAGGTCTTATCTAGCGAAACGTTCGTCATTTCAGTCCCAATTTTTTTTATATATTTACTTTTAAACCACAACTTCTCATCTTGCACCTGCCGTGTGAAGTGCCAGCGCAATGTCAGGTATTACGTTATCATGTCGAGAGGTTAACCATATGTGAAATGCACACTTGCAGACCATTTTAAACAATAAACTTAAACAAAGACATTAATAAGTATCATTTCATATACATCAACGTCGAAAGGGTTTTCTTTTCCACACTTGTAAACACTGGAGCGGTAGTTTCGCATACGTAATGTGTGATCTCTCGACATGATTATGTAATATATAAGGTCACTCATGACGTATGTGAAACTACCGCTTCAGTGTTTACAAGTGAGGAAAAGCGAACTGTTGTTGTATGTGAAATGATACTAATTGACGCATCACATGGCTAGTGCAAGACAAGAAGTTCTGGTTTAAAAGTAGATATTTTAATATTTTTGGTGAAAATGACGATTGATTCGCTAGATAAGACCCTTATGCCTCAGTTGGGATCGTTTAGAGCCATTTAAAGCTGCATTGAAACTGTAAACTGTACACGATAGAGCCGTCAAAAACGCGCTATTCGCGCGTGAAAGCCATGCATGAATTTCTAGTCATTCGAAATATTCACTCGGAAATTGGCATCATGGGAGGGGCTTCTGTGACTCTGCTTGCTTCCTGTAATCATGTCACTACTAGAACAATTTCCTGATTGGTTAACATTCCTGACTGGTTAAGTTCACATTTTTCAACTCGCGCACGAACGTGCCATTCGTGCCGCGCCTTCCATGCCGCAGGATTCCTATTCGCGTCTTTGCATTGACTTAACATGTAAATTACTTGCGCTTGCCGCCTCTTCTGTGTCTAGTGTAAACGCACAGTTAAAGGCGGAGTCCACGATGTTTGAAAAACGCGTTGGAAAAGGAGACGGGCCAACTACCAAAACACACTTATAGCCAATCAAATCAAATGCCGGGTTGCGTATGTGTGGGGCGGGTCTATCAACAGAAGGTCCAGATTCTATTGGGGTAGGGGCGTGTTTGTTTAGGTGATTTCAAATATCAACATTGGCTTTCAAACATCATGGACTCCAAGGTCCACTAAATATGGAGAAAAATCCTGGAATGTTTTCCTAAAAAAAATACATTTTTTCTCGACTGAACAAAAAATAAGATATAAACATCTTAGATGACATGGGGGTGAGTAATATATCAGAATTTTTTTATAAAAGTGTAAAATTCCTTTTAAACCATTTAACCACATTTAAACACATATGGTATATTTGCAGTATGTTTAACTTCCTAGCAAAAGACTATGTTACCCTCTTTACAGCTCTTTCCTCCATCTTGGCATTTATTGCATCTGCACCTGGACATCCACTGGTCTATTCTAGAGATCCTGCATCTGTTGGAACAAAGGATGGCGGGTATGTTGCATTTGCTATATATAAGATTTCAGATAACACACTTTGCCCTTAACCTGGCACTGTCATAATGAGATTTTCTGGTGGTCGCAACAGGTCAGATAGTTTATGCACACCAGTTTGTGAATTTGACTGGAGAGACGCTCACAAACATCAGCCTGCTTGAGGATCAAGTCAGTGACCTCCTCTGTGATCTCATTGGTCTGGCCATGAACAAATACAATAAGGTGTTTTTTTGTTTTTTGGTTTTTTTAAGTTTGACTGTATGCATGCAATACATAAAGGTAAATAAATAATTATGTCATTCATTTTGTTTTTCTAGGTGAGACCAACAGAGATTCTGAGTACCCATCACTATCACTGCCTCTGCACTAAGGAACTATGGATTCTTCTTATTCATTTACTGGAGCACAGAAGCAAAACCATACATACTCAGGTCAGCACACATACACACTTTGCATGGATACTAATATTTCAAACGGACTGGTTCTAATTTTCCATCATTACCTCCAGTCTTTTTGGAGTTATATAAATGCCCTGCTCCAGACTGTTCTGAAGGGGGTGCCTTCAGGAGACCAGGACCCCGGGCTCCCCCTGCACTGTAAAGACCCTGAGGGGTTCACCTGGTGGTTGCTTACACACCTGGCACAGCTTGGGATGCACAACCGAAACGGTGTCATTCAGCAGGAGGTAGTTCGACACTAGCTAGCATGATATTGCCTGTGATTGCATCATTGTAAATGCTATTAATACTAAAAATACAGATATTGATTAGATATAAGGGTGTTTGTTTGAAAAGTTGTCTGTTTGTTGTTCTTCCAGAAGCAACTTGAGGATAATTGGGCTTTTGCGATGGAGCTGCTGAAGTCTAGCTGTGATCCAAAGGTGATGATTGGTGTAAAACAATTGCAGGTTCATTGCTTTTGCCGAACGCTAGCACGTGTCGGGTGTTTATTTGCTTAATGTGCTTGTTTCTCCTTCCATCTGATGTGTTAGTTTTCCAAACAACATTGTTGGTAAACCTGTCTCGACAGTGTGTGCACAACAACATGTAATTGTGTTTCAGAGAGCCACACAAGAAGAGCAAGTTCGAATGGTCGTCCATTGCTGCTTAAGTCTCAGCTTAATATGGGGGCCGAACGTCAGTGCCGTGACAACACTCTGGGAATACTATAACAAAAATTTGGTATGCTATTATGGAAAACATAACATCATATTGTTTACTATAATTATAAGTTGTGTATTTTATGTGTATGTGTTCCTATATAAGACTATGTGTTTCCACTCCTTCCAACCAATCGAATTGGAGAATCCAGATTCACAAGGGAAACACAGACTTGGATAGATTTCTCCAATTCTACATTACTCCTAATCTCTCTCTTGTCGTTTTGTTTGTATGCAGAATGGCTCTTTTACCGTGCCCTGGTTAGGTGTGTCGGGACTGGGTAGCATCAGCAGGTCTCCACTGTGTCTTTTGCAGCAGGCCAAAAGCTGTTGTAGCCCTGCGTCTGTCAGCTCCAGCGTTCACACGCAGCTCTACCGCTCGGCCAACTCTTTTCACATCTTCCTGCGTATCTTGGCCCTTCACCTAAATCAGGAACATGCTGGCGGCGCCCCCTGGAGACAGATCAAGGGCAGGTGAGAAGGGTGTGAGATTTGTGAAAATACGTTTCGCAATTGTATATTTGAAACCATCAAACTCACAGCCCAGGCATGCTAATCTCAGATCCATTGTCAGTCTGGTTCAACTAAGCTGCACGTCAGAGAGAAGCCGAAATGGATGAAATCCGGATAATGGGTTTTTCCGTCTGGACCGTGCTCAGCTGCACGGCAGGCACGAAGGCTAATTAGCTAACAAGCATATTGGTTAATTCACCTTAACGCACGCGTTCGGGCTTCCAGCAATGACGGGGTGGGGGCTTTCTTGGCTGGCTCCAAGACCACCCCAGTCCTCTCCACGACAACACACACGAATGCATGTGCCACACAGGGAGGTGTGGGCCGTGTTGATGCCGCTCCGGCTTGGAGCGCACTCAGTGGGAGGCACAGCGCGCGGCGCATTAATGAGATCGACGGGGAGTGCGTTTAAGCTCGTACTCTGAGAATGAGCAGCATCTGCTCATGACAGACGAGAGAGAGAGAGCTGTCCGTGATAAATAAACAAACAAGCAAAGAATAGCTCGACAGACTTCTGCTAGTCTTTGGCTCATTCTCCACCTTGGGTCAGTCTCTGAGAGCGCGTGCCGCACCGTCGTCTCCGCCTCTCTATCTGTGGCCGGACACCCCGCAGCCGTGCGTGATGTGTTTTTGTCCAAACATTAGATGAATGCTCAAAGGCCTGCTTGTAGTGCAGTTTGTTTGTTATGGAACCTGCAGGATTCTGTTTGGGGCCAAACAGTCAACAGTAGAAAGTGGGGGAGAGGAGGGGGTCGATATTGATTTCTCCTCCTGCGCTGCAGCAAATTGAGCCACACACGACAGCGCCGCTACCACTGTGTGCCTGAGTGTTTCTGACATTTAACATGGTCTTTTAAAGGCAATTCACCGTGGTGCCCGAAGGTTCAAACAACGCTCACACGCATACGCACAAACAAACCTGCACATGCTGCTCACAGGCACGCAGCTCTCCAGGAAAACACAACGTCTGGAGGTTTACCGCGTGTGTGATGTTAGCGGCGAGTTGAGTACTTGGGTTAGAGTCAGTGTGTCATTTGATCCTAATGGGTGCCAACACTTGGTTGTTTTTACTGCTTATTAAAGGTACTGTAGCATTTGTGTGCTGGTTCATTAAAATATAGAATAGGGACTAGGTATCCAACTGTACAATACATGTTTTATTATTCAACAAAGTGAGAACACATTGAAAATTCAAAGATTTAACTCAAAGAACTCACCTTTCAAGTAGGGATGGGCACGGATATTCGAATATTCGAATATTCGATCGGCAATAATAATTCGAATTTAAAAAATGCTATTCGAATGTTTGTTTGTTTTTAATGTGCCACCTTATTTAATGCTTTTTCACTTCATCTATACTCTTTTACAGACTTAAATGTAAGATATACATGAACATTAATTCGTATATATTTCTGATTGTTTGGCAATGCAGATTGATGACGAATTTAAGTTTTTTTCTTTTATCTCCGGGTTTGGCCGCGCCGCGCCATATTTGGCAACTGTCAGTGAGGGCTCACGTGTTATTAAACGTGCTTCTCCGCCGCCCGCATCAACACATCATGAGAGATTTGTAAGCTTTCTGTTATAAAGTCTACTTTATTTTGTTAATAACGAGACAGACACGGAGAACGAAACGAAACGGAGAACATTTATAATATGCCTACCCAGTCTCCTGAGGTTGCGTATAAATAGCACGATGTGTAAAACTCGTGCAATACATACGCCAAATTCCACTTTGGCGTGCATGTGGTGCGCGGGTCCTTCCCATTCACTTGAACGTGGCATCTTTTTTGTCGTTTTATTTATTGGTTTCTCTATTTTTTTCTGTTTTTTAAACCATTTTCGCTTGGGTTTAGGGTTAGATTTTAGATTAGCTTAATAAGGTTATTTAATATACAGGTTTCTCAATGTTTTTGTCTATATTTAAGCCATGGTCGCTTGGAGTTGGGGTTAGAGTTGGGGTTTGGGTTAGGATGTCATTTTTATATAACAAAAAGTTGTTCTAACCCTAAACCCAAGCGAAAATGGTAAAAAAATAGCAAAAAAATTGAGAAACCAATAAATAAAACGACAAAAAAGATGCCCCGTTTAAGTGAATGGGAAGGACTTGCGTATCATATGCACGCCAAAGTGGAATTTGGCGTATGTATTGCACGAGTTTTACACATCGTGCTATTTATACGCAATTTCAGGAGACTGGGCTGAATATGCGGTGCTCTTTCAAAAATGAACCGGATAACTGCACATGGCTGTTTAAAAGCAAAGCAAAGCTCCGTCTTTGTGAAATCTTGTTAAATTAAGCTAACGTTAGTAACTTATACAGATATTCAATCTTGTTCAGTCCGTCTGTTGTTTTTATCCGATAACCATCATCACGTGCAACACGAGGAAGAGTTTTCTCCGCAGCACCGGCATTGTATCTAGTCAGAAGAACGGGCTCTCACCGAAGCAGGTAGGGTAAAGATGGTTTCTTTATTCACAAATACATGTCAAACTAAACTGAGAAGATATTTATATGTTGACTGAGCAGTCGGTTATGTAGATGCGTTTTTTCGTTTGCTCCGGGCTCTTATTTGGAGTCTGTTTAAGGGTTTAAATGATGATAGCCTACTTTGTCAAGTCCGAAACTTTAAACTTCGCAAGTCCTCAATCTTCGCTTAGATTTGGGGTTATTGTATAATATTTGGTATAATATAATGTATGTAAGATCCAACAGTAATGAATTCATACTAACGACCGACTTGAAACTAAGGGTTTGACTGACTCAGACTTCACTCCGCATGGGGTTTTAACGCCTTTTTTTCTGTAGGATATTTTTTAAGAAGAATTTAAAATATATATATACAATTTACAATGTTTTCAACTTAAAAATACATACATAAATATACATACATAATATAAGTTTAGCTTGTTGTGGATATTTCCTAATTATAAGCCTTCTGTGAAATTATGACAAAATGAAAAATACAAAAGACGCATGTCTTAATTAACATAATTTAAATAAACGAATATTCGAATATTCGTTCTTTATGAGCTTAAATATTCGAATAGTAAATTACTGGAAAATGCCCATCCCTACTTTCAAGGTCTAGTTCATTGAAATAAGGAAATTATTTTACTGTATAATCTATTCACCCATATGCATTTACAGATGTATGACTTCCTTACTTTAGCGCAAATGAATACATTTATTTAAAAATGCCTTCATGTTATCATATATGGCAGGTAACACACTCCACAAAACACATACAGCCATCACTAAAGGAATTGATATATTGCGTAACATTGAATCTCATAGGTTCTTGCGTGTCTCTCGAGTTATATGTGTGTTTTGCCATGAGACACACAAGAACCAGAGATGAGATTGGATGTTATCGAAATGCAGCCATATTAAACTTACCTTATGTTGGTGTATGTTTTTTATGGGTACACATTTCATTTGCTAAATAAGCTCCAGGGTTCCCACGCGTCCTTGAAATCCTTGAAAGTTTGTGAATCTGGGGGGAAAAAATACAAGGCCCTGGGAAGTTTTTGAAAATATACATACATAGATACAGGTCATTTAAAGTGTTTATCTATTTGAATCTATTTTATGCAAGAAGTTTTCTGAAAAAAAAATCATATTTTTCCCTGTGTAGTGTAGGATTATATCATAAAAATTCTAGACTTTTTGAGAACACGTGCTAAACTGTTCGCTTTAAATGCTTATATCTTCTGTATGCGAATGTTTATTAATACCAAAATGCTTTTTGCATAGTTGTGTTGTGAAAACGTCTCTGGTTACGTATGTAACTGTTGTTTCCTGAGAAGGGAACAAGACGCCGGTCTCCCTTGCCATACTTCCTGCGTCCCTGTAACGCCGTCTTTGCCAATATTTCAGATAGCGATATACTTATTGGCTCCTGCGTCACCCTGTCTTTGTCGTTAAGCCTCACCATTGGTTGAATTTGATATACACATTCAGACGCACTTATCCCTGGAGGCGTCCCCAAAGTGTCACCACAGTGACGCAGCGCGAGTTCCCCGCGAAAGGGAACTGTAACAATGGTAACACAATGTAACCTTGCTCTCACTTGAAATGTGTCCCCACATTTAGTTCTTGAATTTGAGGGTATTGGACCTGGAAAGTCCTTGTAAGGTCCTTGAATTTGAAGTTAGCTAAGGTGTGAGAACCCTGTACAGTAACCCCTAAACAAACTGTTCAACAGAGCGCGTTTTGTCTCAATGTTGGGTGTTTCTCAAACGCAAGGATGCATCCTAAGAAGGCAGCATTTCTTCGCTGCTACGTCACCACGTATCGTCGAAGGACATCCTAATCCGAAGGATGCTTCAAAGGCAGCCTCTGTTTTGTGCCCTTCATTCGGCCACTTTCGAAGGATGCATTAACTGTATTCTTTGTGCCCTTAAATCACCGACAATCCTTTGCACACATTCAAAAACATCCTGAGAATCAAATTGGCACTTTCGTCACCCAACTGCATTCTAGAATATAAGCCAAACATTAGTAGGAAACAAGTAGGCTCATTTCCTACCAACAGAGCTCACCCAATTTCAATATGAAATGTAAGACAAAAACATGTTTTATGACATTTGTTTTTCTCGATTTTTTGTTAATTAATCACATTGTTAAACTGCAAATTTTGTATAGAACTGGGAGACCACAGATGGTTAATATGATTCTCATTCACAGTACTGAATTAAAGGGGACAGAGAATGAAAAACCATTTTTACCTTGTCTTTGTTGAATAATGGTAATCTACCCACATTCACAAACATACAAAAAGTGCTAAACATCTCAGTCTCATAGAAATTCCTCTTTTAGAAATGTCAGCCAACAGCCCAATCTGAAAAACTGATGCTTATGACATCACAGGCATCTAACTGCCCCTCCACTTTAAAATAATTGGCTACATTTTTTGAGTGGCAGCAAAGTCAGCCAATCAGTAATGAGATTGCAAGTTAAGCCAGTAGGGGGAGCCAAATAGGTGCAAAACCACTTGTTTAAATTCCCCCACCCTAATAGAGCTACCTGAGAGAGGTTTTTAGGAAGCTTCTAAGGCATTACAGACGCCCCCCCCCCCCAAAAAAAAAATTGTCTACATGTCACATCACAGAACAAGGATAAATACTCCTTTCAATCATTCTATGTCACCTTTAATGGAAAGTTGTAATAAATGAAAGTTGCATTATCTTCAACTTCTCACTTTAAAGTGTTCATGACAAGACCACAGGCCAGGAATCATTATGATGTTGCCATTGACACTTTTTAAACATCTCATTCTTGCGTAAAGTGGTGGAGGACACTAAAATTGAACCTTCAGAAGGATTGTACTAGAAAGGAAACAGCCTAACTAGGGCACGTCCTCATGTTTGAGAAACACCCGTTGTCTCAGATGATGACATTTTTGTACTGGGGCAACTAGTGTAGCTTCTCATTGCGTTTCAAAATTGAGGTTGAATGCAGTTTACAATCCCACCACTAGATGTCACTAAAAAACACATTACACCTTTAATACCATCCTTTCTTCAACTGAACACATTAAGGGGTGGTTTCCCAGACAGAGATTAGTTTAAGACAGGACTAGGCCTTAGTTTAATTAGAAAATATAATTAGTTTTAACAAACGTTCCTTACTAAAAACATTACTTGTGTGCATTCTGAGGCAAAACAAAGGGCATTGATGTATTTTAAGATATGTTCAGTGCAAGTTGTTTTCTGTTTTTACAGCTCTTACATATATTTTAGTCTAGGACTAGTCTAATCCCTGTCCGGGAAACCGGCCCTTAGAGTTATAGTAAATGATATAATAATGTATAAATAATATAATAAACAATATTGTAATGGCACTAAATAGTGGTCATATGTTTGAAGCCCATCCACCATCAATGGGAGGAAACTACTCAGATTTGGAGCTTATTTATAGATTAAGTCACATTTAAATGTATCACAACACATGCCAGCTAGTCACAAGAACCAATGATCGTCTTACTTACCAACAAGAAGCCGGCGTGCCACCATTTAGGACAGTGGTTCTCAAACTTTTCCGGTGTGCGGCCCCCCTTGGGTACGGTGCATCCCTTCGCGGCCCCCCAAAAGAAAATGTATGACATAAAACATTCTAAAACTTAAAAATTTAAATTAAACAAAACATTAAATTATACAACGTATTGCTGTTGGTTAGTAGCCTTTTTTTCTGAGGTTTTATTACATAGAATTTATGATAAATCTTTTTTACTCAAAAACATAATGCTATATTAAGTGTATATGATTTAAGGTGAGTAAATAATGGGCTAATTTTATTTTTATTTTATTTTTTGGGTGAACTGTTTCTTTAACTTTGAGTTTTGAGAAAAATTTTTAATAAAAATAAAATCTCACAAATTTGTGACATCAACCATGTTAATTACCATTTTGTACAGAAAATCTGATTGAACCACACAAGAGATTTTTGGGAACATTATTATTTTGGAGTCAATGCCAGCTCATGTGAATGTTGTCTATAATGCAAAAAGAGGCAAATACCAAATCTTAAGAAATTAATGTTTATTTCCAGTTTAATTTTAAGTGAAAATGTTATACTGTATGTAAGTAAATTACAAAATAGAAGAGTTTGTGAAGATTTAATTATTTTTACAATGTGACCACATATTTCTATCTCTTCTCCTTAGACTCTACTCAAAGTTCCACCAGAGGCGAATGACAGAGCTTTCAGACACAGGCCTGCTGCACTTCCTGCTGCTCTTCCTGGTCCTGGCGCAGTGTGCCGAACTCGAGGACGTGGCCAGCCGAGCGTGTGACTTGCTTGCCATGCTGCCGGCTGACTCCATGCCCCCAGCCCTGCGCTCGCTGCAGTGGAGGGGCCAGCTGGCTCTTGTGCTACTCTATTTGGAGAAAGGATTAGACGTTGGCGCGTTGGCGGAGCAGTTGGCCGCCTACTTTAGCCAAGCGGCCCGCGAGTTCTACCTGAAGACCACGGAGCCTTCTCGCAAGCTAGCTCTCTGGGTACCACTTAGCTCGTACCTGGAAGGAGTGAGTGAGGTGTTTGAAACGAGCCCTAATCTTATGCTTTCAGAGGAGAGGCTTCTGAACGAGGGCTTTGGACTGTTGCTGCCCGCCTGCCGCCAGTCTGAGCTCAGCTCCGCTTTGGGCTTCCTACAGACCGTGTTGGCACAGTTACGGTGAGTGAGTACTTTTGGGCGATAAGATGTGTTACTTTCTCACACGCATTAACTCTCGTCCAAAAACAAAAACGCAGGGGCCTGCAGGGATCTCAGACGCTTAAAGATATGGCACCATGACCCATATGCAGCTCAAATCTCTCCCCTTGCCCCTTGTATGTTTACAAAGGTTTGATTGTGCAGTAGTTTTTGCAAAGCATGGAGATAAGCTTATCCATTGTGCTCAGAGGCCCCATCGGGTCCCCTGTGCGTCTCTCAGGGTCCACGGCACTCGGGTCAGCCCTTACAGGTGCCTGGACGAAAGCTGTGTTGAGTTTCGACCCATGGGTCTGGGGCTGGCTTTGGACCATTGAGTGTGGAGTGAGCCGAGGGGAGGGATAGCATGATGTAAGAGTTCATGGAACGGACATTGGTGTGCTTTACACAGCTAGGACGGTCAGAAATGGCAAGGGTGCGATCGGGTAAAGTTGTCACACCCTTATACAAATTTTCAGGTGTACACTCCTCTCATTTTTCCTTTTTAATGCAGTGGTCACACTAGATATTCTAGTATGCAAAATGTTTACGCAGGCTCATTACCTAATTGTTGTTTTTTTATTCATGGGTTTACTGGGGTTTTCTTTTTTTTGAATGGAAGTCAGTGGAACGAAAAGTATAGTCTGACCGCGGCATCCCTAAATCACTTTAACACCACTAATTCCCACAATTCCTAGCCAGAATCTTGAGGTGGGAGGCCATTCATTTGCACTTTAATAGACAATAATCCCAGGTGAGCAAGCATCCTGATTAGGCTCACGTTGCCACCAAAATCACACTGACCCAGAGACGGGCGGCTTGTAGACGTGTCCGCGCAAATGACTTCTAATTTCTCCATTGTTTTGTTGTATCGTTTTTATTAATGCGTTTTCACTGACGCAATTAACGCAATATTATGTGGTCCATAAATTGAACCCTGGCTTCATTACGGCTGTTAGGCCGGAGTTGGCTCATGCAAGCCTTGCGAAAATTAGCCAGCTTGCAGCTACAGGGCGACGTAAGGGAGGCTGTAACTGACGGATGAATCACGCAGATAACACAGGCCAATCTCTAGTCACACTCTAATTCTCCTCATCGTATTCCCAACCATGATCCACCGTGTGTGTGCGGTGGGATCGCAGTGGTGACTCCGGCAGCTCGACGGCCCCTTGCCAAGCAACTAATCGAGTTCTTGCCAATCGATTAATCGGGTTCCTGCCTGCAGCGCTTTTGCTGCGTGCCCTGTTTCCCTACAGGGCAACGGGGAGCAGGTCGACATGAAGGCCATCAATGGGGGGGATGAGTGTTGCGTGTGCATGTCTCAGTTTTACCAAGACGAAAATTCATCAGTGTAGCAGGAGATGTTTGTCAAGCCATGAAAGTAACAAAGAGGTATTTTGGCAGAGGGGCAAAACCAGTAAGCCACCATCACCATTACCCCACAATAGTATCCACTTGCTGTATTATCCAACACTGTAACACTACCATGGTTAGAAATAACTAGAGCTTGGCCAAATTTAAATAAAGGATGTGCTTTTTTATCAAAGGTTTGATATTTTAGATAAAATAGTACATGGCGTGTGATTCTTTAAGTCTGGGTGATTCTCGCGAAATTAGACTTATGAGGTGTAATGAAACATTTTGATTAAAAAGTAAATGCAAGTAAAAGTATCAAAATAAGCAGCATATAGTTACAAACATCTCTTCATGTACTATTTTGCACATGATTTTAAATGACATCATACAAACCAATTTTGTAAGCAGTTCTTATTTTTTTCTCCAGATAAAAGGTAAAATTTTGTTTGTCATAGTACCTAGACAATTTTTTAGTTCTCATTACTGAAACATGAGTTTGTAAATGCATATATTTAATGTAATATCATGTTGCGGTAATGATCATTTTTGATAATGATAATCTAAAAAATGTAAATAATTCTATAGGAAATATTTTTTAAATCCTCTAAAAATAATGGTTATAGTAGGTTAAGACCTTAAAGGTGCTCTAAGCAAATTCACGCGTTTTAGGCCATAAAACATTTTTTGTAACATACAGCAAACACCTCCTCACTATCTGCTTGCTACCTGACCGCTGATCAAATCTCTGTAGACAGCCCAGGCTCCACAAACGGCAATAACAACACAGTGGCCAAACCTAGCACCACGAAACATAACAAAGTGTTCCAGCCAATAAACGACAAGAAGGATTTGGGGGTGGGGGTTGAGCGCGTTCATGAAAGCACAGAATGGAGGGGGAGGAGTTAGCTACGCTCCGTTTGTTTGAAAACAGTTCAAACATCAACAAAAAGTGACGTTGCACAGATTCGCTTAGAGTGCCTTTAATCTTATATGTGCAAAAACAAATTGGCTTCAAGGGCTTTTTAAAAAAAAAATGTGATGCTGGAGACCTTTTAAGTATGGATTTCGTGAGAATCACCCGTCTATGTTTTCAACATATGGACAAATTCAATCGTTAGGTTTCAAATTAATCTATGCAGAGTTGTTTTAACTTGTGGGTGAGTCAAATATGGGTAGTTTCAAGGTTCCTTTAAGCCAAAAGTTGGGTTTGTCCATATTTTACCCAACCATTGAAACCCAAATATTGCGTTTGTCCCTACTTTAACCCATGTATGTTTTGGTGTTGTAAGTCTGCACTGCAATCCGGTGAGAGATTAAACCAGTGTTCAGATGGTATGCCGTGTACGTATGCCATGTATGTGTGTAAGACGCTGCAGCGAGGGGATTAAGTGGGGTCTTTGACGATGTCTCATACAATGAGGGTTGATGGGTGTGAAAGGCCCATTCCGCCGCGGTAACGAAGCTAATGAATTCACTCTCTAATCGATTGTCTCAGCTCTCCGTGGATTAGACGCAACCTTGCTGGAAGGCTGGAAGGTGCACGCGCTGGCGCGTGTGCTCGCCCCAGCCTTCCCCAGCGTTCTCACTTTCATCGCTGAGAATGATGGGACAGGAGGATCATCTCCCGTCTAAATGAGATTACAGCCCCTTCAGCTGCTTATCTGTGCTAATGCCAGCCACTGCGGAGCTAGACTCACTCTCAGCCTTCCATTGAGACCCAACCGCACAGCTACCACCAGGCCACTGAGGGACCCGCTCGCCCCACACCAACAAGCATGGCCTAATCCCTCTGTCCGGAGAGATGAAAAGAATCCAGAGAAAAAGAGAGGGCAGAGGGCTGGAGATAATACAGATGGAGCGAGACAAGCGGCAGTATGATTTCAGAAGGCTGGAGAGAGAAATGGAAATAGGAAAGATGATTTGGGGAATTAAACAGACACTTTAGTGAGGTTGGCGGAGTAAAAGAAGAGAGGGATAATATTTTAAATGACCTGACATGAAACTGCTGAATACCCAAGATTGTTGGCTTTTGATGTTGTTGTAGCATTTACAGTAGCAGTGCAAAAGGTCACGTGTTCGAGCCACAGTGCATTACGTTATACGTATATGCATAAGAAATACGTGTCATCAGTATGTAAGTCGCTTTGGAAAAAAGTGTCCGGCAGTTAGCATCTTCCAGACTAAAATCCAGCCCAGTCTACCCAAACACTTGGCCGTGTTTAACTTTTAACTTTCCATTTCTGTGCAGATCAATACAAAATGACCTCAAGCTCTTCCTCCACATTGTTATTTTTAAGAATGAACTCCGATATCTGCATTATTTATATAAATTTTTTGTAACAATGGGTTTGTAACTACAACTGAGGAGAACGATCTTATAACACGACTGAAAACATGAAACCAGGGTGACGAGCTTCAGGTTGTGTGTGCTTGGTATTAACCTCTTCTCTTTTTCTCTCTCACAGGAGAGTTCAGCAGCGCTGCAGCCAGCCACCTCACGCCACAGACTCTCCCGGTCGGGCTCCGATCCCCCGCGTAGCTAAAGAGCGCCACCAAGCGGTGGCAGCGACACTTTGGTCCCACTTCTTTCCCTTCCTGTGCAGTATGAGGCTCTCGCAGACCCCCCCGCCTCAGCTCGCGGACGCCGCAGCAGGTCGGGGAAACAGAGAAAATGAACTCTTGTTCTCTCAGGGACTCTCTTTGCATGGCTGCTTTTTCTCTATGGGCTCTGCTCTAAAAGAGCTGAATAGAAGGCGATTGCATGCACACGCAGCTGTTCTGTTGCACACATCCAGGAAAATTCACACAAATGTCGTCAGTGTGGTGGTTTTATTTTTTCACTGATAGTTTTCAATGAGATTTGTTTAGAGTAATGATTATTCTGCCTCATATCTCACCTCACAATAAGGTTAGATATGCAGAATCTGATTATCTGAAGTCATGTTTGGTGAACAAGAAAGGGTCTGAGATCACTTCAGTTCTGAAGAGGAACAAAAAATAACAGGTCCTTTTTTGAGTTCACTGTATTGTGAACACCAAAATGACGGAGGTCACATTCGGGTAGTTCCTCTTCTCGTACACTTTAAGTGACCCGTTTTTTTTTTTTTTAAATAAACTATATGTGAAAACACCCTTAGGGGCCAATCACACCAAACACGTTTTATACGCTTGGAATGGCAAGGCGCGCTGCACTGCCTTTTTTTGGTTACTTTAAAGGCAGGGTCCATGATCTCTGAAATCTCTGATAGACCCGCCCCACCCATACGCAACCCAGCCAACGATCGGTTAGTAGACACACCCCTTACTGCTGATTGGCTACAAGTGTGTTTTGGTAGTCAGCCCGACTATCTTTTCCAAAGCGTTTTTCAGAGATCATGCACTCCGCCTTTAAAAAAGAGCAGTTTGGTTCGGCTTTTTGACCTCTGACCTTGATTGAGGGTGAGAGGTGCATAAAGGCTGCGTCCAAAACCGCCTACTATATTATACTATAAAGCAGTAGGTGAGGCAAGTAGTATGTCCGAATTCATAGTATTCCAAAACAAGTCGGCAAAAATACCCGGATGACCTACTTCTTTGATTTGATTTAATAACTTTAATCCCAAAGGGAAATTTAGAATGTCACAGCAGCAAGTCTCACACAACAGTAAAAATACATTAAAAAATAAAACATAATAAAACATCATAGGAAATAGCATTCATAACACACCATCCAATTTACTATTGGCAATATCCCGAAGTGTTCATTCAGTGCACTTTACTATCCCGTGAACCCCCGGGAGTGGAGTTATCCAACGAAGGAGAAGATGGAGTGGCTTTGTTTTTATTGTGTTTTATAAAATTTCCAAAAGCGGTAATGCAGCGCTATTCAAATGCAAATACATATATTAAACAGCTGTCCCATGTGGTTAAATTGCTCTAGTTTAACGTCATTTCAGTTAACGACTAACTTGTTGTTATGACGACGTATGTCACGTGATGTTTCAACATTTTATTTAAAGTCGTTCAGCGCACATAATGCTGCGTTCACACCAGCCGCGGTAGAGGCGTCAAGCGCGAGTGATTTTAATGTTAAGTCAATGTGAAGATGCGCGTCTGGAGGTCTTGCGTCTAGTTTGCGCAAATGGTGCGAATTGAACGTTGTTGAAATATGTGAACTTTGGCGGAAAAACCCGCTGCGTTAACCAATCAGGAGCTTGCTCTAGTAGTGACATGATTACACGAAGCGAGCGGAGTGGCAGAAGCCAAGATGCGAATTTACACGTGAATGTCTCAATGACTAGAATTTCACGCGCGAATGAAGCGAGTAAACTCAAATTGTTTAAGCGGCAAACTAGATGTGGTAGATGCGAATTTGACGCCTCAAACGCAGCTGATGTGAACCCACAGTAATGCTCACTGCCTATAGAAAATCATTTTAAAAAGGTGCCTGCAACTGCCATAAACGTGTTTGGTGTGATCGGCCCCTTAGGAAGCCATGGGTATGACTCTAATAATCTCATGAATAGATTATCAGCCTAGACTTAAGGCTGATAGGGTCACAAATGTTTCAAATCTAATAACTGTTCAACTGGTAGAGCATGCCGCTAGCAACGCCAAGATCATGTGTTTGATTCTCATGAAATGCACTAAAAGTCATTTGAGGTATGAAATATATATATATGTGTTTGTTAATAGGCTTCACGCTGTTGGCATTAGACATGCCTGGCTCCGCCCCTCAGAAGCTCCAGCCCCACCCCATCCAGTCCATCATGCAGTGCTTTGGATGGGATGAGATGGTTCACCCCTTGCTGGTAACCCACTATCTAAATCACCTGCTACAAAACGGGTGAGCCTCTTTTCTCCATTTTCTCTTTCTACTTTTTTGGTTAGTATTATTTTTTGGCTTCGGCTTAGTTCTGGTTTCCCACAGAGAGCTGGTCAGTTGGGTCAACTCTGGACCAGGCTCAGGTTCAGCCCAGGCTTTGTGTGTGCGTGCCTGGATCCGCTGTGTTTTACAGCAATACCTTCATAAAAGCCAAGATGCCACAGACACAAGAGCAGGTTAGTCCTCATAAGAGCAAATGCCGTAGTGGTTTAAGCTCATAAGACATTTGCTGCTTCAGTCTCCACAAGGAGCAAGCTGGATCCCCCTGACCAAAGAGGTATAGTTAACCAATATATAAAAATTCTGTCATGATGTATTGGCACGCAACAGGATATTATTTAGCTTGACCATGACTTTCATTGTTTAAAAATTTACTTTGGAATAACATCAGGGTAGCAATGTTTTGTGGTTCACAACTGAATCAGTATCTTTAAAATGTTTTTGTTGGATCAGACCAAGCAGCTGTGGTATGTGGTTCTGTGTTCAGGCAGAAATCTGGATGAACAGCTGGCTGAGTTAACCAGACAGGTCCTCCGGCTTCCAGAAGTAGAGTCTGTGCTCCAGAAAGCAAGCTTGCATTCTGCTGCTGTCAAAGAACCAAAACCTGCTATGGCTTTGTTCATAAAGGTACACACACACTCACATTTTATTCCTGATCAAATATATAAACCATACTGAATATCCATCATCGTGTTTGGTTGTGTTTAACTAGGCTGTGGGGCGATCATACTGTGAGCTCCAGATTCTCGCAGAGCGCTCTACAATGGTGTCTCGAGCTCTGGAATATGTCGGCGACATCCTTAAATACATCAAGCCATACCTTCTGAGCAAAAGCCGAGAGGGTCTACAGCTTTCCTATTGGATTGTTGGTAAGTGCCCTTGTATGTACTAAATGGCCTGTATGTGCAAACTTGTATGAGGTCAATTCTGGTCCATTTTACATGATGAATTCAATTTGTAAACATTTTTCATCTGTTAAAGAATTAGTAAATTTAAAAAAAAAAAATCCAGACAATCTACTCACAACCATGTCATCCAAAATGTTGATGTCTTTCTTTGTTCAGTCGAGAAGAAATTAAGTTTTTTTTTTAGGAAAACATTCCAGGATTTTTCTCAGTTTAATGGACCCCAACACTTAACAGTTTTAATGCAGTTTAAAATTGCAGTTTCAGCAGAGTTTCAAAGGACTCTAAACGATCCCAAACAAGGCATAAGGGACTTATCTGACTAAACGATTGTCATTTTTGACAAGAAAAAAAGCACTTCTAAACCACAACCTCTCGTCCATCCCCGGTCCTGTGATGCGCCAATACGTCATCACGTCAAGAGGTCACGGATGACGAATATGAAACTACCCCAGTGTTTACAAGTGTGAAGAAAGAGGACCGTTCCGACGTTGTTGTATGTGGAATGATACTAATTAATGTCTTTGTGTCTGTTTATTGTTTAAAATGGTCCGCAAATGTGCGTTTCATATATGTAACACGTGACCTTTCCATGGCATTAAGCAATTACGTGAGGTCGCGCTGGCGCGTCACAGGACCAGGGATAGACGGAGATAGACAAGAAGTTGTGGTTTATAAGTGCATATTTTTTATTTTTCTTGTCAAAAATGACAATCGTTTTGCTAGATAAGACCTTTATACCTTATTTGAGATCGTTTAGAGTCCTTTGAAACTGTAATTTTAAACTGCATTAAAACTGTTAAATGTTGGGATCCATTAAAGTGCATTAAAATAAGAAAAATCCTGGAATGTTTTCCTAAAAAAACATAATTTCTTCTCGACTGAACAAAGAAAGACATCAACATTTTGGATTACATGGTGGTGAGTAAATTATCTGGATTTTTTTTAAGAAAATTGACTAATCCTTTAACATTTAGTGTGTCTTATCTAAGGCTGTGACTGTAAAATTAAATGCAAATGGTATTTGCTCGCATAATAAAAGATGGTCTCTTGTTATTTTCCAGGCTGCTTGGTCAAGCACTGGAGCCACCTGTTAGCCACCACCAAAGCTCAACAGCTGCTCTTCCGCATTGTAGATGTGCTGCTGCTACCCCACGCTCTCCTCCAGCAGGACAGTGGTGCACACACTCAAATGCTGTTGGCCTTAAAAGACAGTCTGCCCCTCTTCTTACAGGTGAAAGAACCTTCGCAATACCTATATTGTTCACAATGCCTATACTTGTTTTGATGTAACTAAGATTATTTTAACATTTCTAGGGTTTATCTGTAGCAGTGGGTGCGTCCCAGTCTCAGGGGGCGTACCTGAAGCAGCAGCTGCACAGTGTAATCAACCAATATCTGAGCCGCTTCCTCCCAGCCACGCCTTCTACTGGGGCGGTGGTCAATCATCCTGTCCTGCTGGCAGCCTGCGAAACGACAACCACCCCTCAGGGGGAAAGACTTAGGAGAAGCATTCTGCAGGTGTTGAGGTATGAATTGTACCAGTGACATCTTTTTTCGAGGGCGCTCGATACGAAGTTCGTCACAACATGTATGTAGTCTGTCATGTGTGTGGTTTGTAATTTCAAAATATGTGTTCTGCGCATCAAGAGATCCTGTTTGCATCACGTGTCTTGTCAAAATAAGTGCCTGCTGCAGACGCGTCTAAAGGGTTTAGAGACCCTCACGTTTCCCAGATACTCGCATAATCTCATGCGTAATCAGAGTTTACTGTTAAGGGAGTGTCTTGCGTGTATTTTGTGAACGTGAGCATCTCTTCTATTATAAACGGTTTTGACGCGTGTGCAGCAGGCACTTATTTTGACAAAACACGTGATGCACATGGTTTACATGATGCAACAAACACATACCTTGAAAACGCAAGCAACACACATGATACTCCGGACACATACTTTGAATTTGCGCCCCTCGGACGAGCAGTCACGAGCCGCCACTGAATTGTACCTGTGTTTTATTAAAAAGATTTGCACGTTTGATTGACAGATACTTCATAGTTATATGAACCTAATTAAATAGCATAGACAGTATATAAATATAATAAAAATGCCTAATAAATTCTGTTATTTTTTCTGTCTCTGCAGAGATAACTTCCTCCAGTTTAAAGGCCACGCCCCTCCTCCTCGACTGGCGGCTGTTCTGTCTTTCCTATTGGAGCTGTTGAAAAGAAACAATGATACAGACGCCACCCTTCTCACAATACCCCTCCCTTTGGTGCTGCGCTGTCTGATGCTGGTCAACGAACCACAGGGTGGGCAGGGTCATGTGACCCACTCATTTTATTATTTTTATTAATAAGGATAATATAAGAGTAGACACTGAGAAAGCTATGAATGGGAAATAACCCATGCCAGATTCTAACTCTGGTCAGACACATAAAAGAGTAATTGACCACCACATGTACACTACCCACCATACCACATCTGTAACAACCCACTTAAAAAGTAAACCTTGATGGTGTGGACCCCAATAGTCTGTGGCCTGGCAAATTCCTGAATATGTATATATTGTAATTTATATACTTTATAGCATACACATTGATGGAAGAGTTACATTAAAAAATGCACATCAATCTCAAAAATATCTTGCATAATGTTTGCAGGAATATTATGTACACTTCAAGGGAAGCAGTACCATCTGACTTTTTGTAGAAAAAAATAATGCATTTGTTTAAGCTTGATTTAGTGAAAAATAATATTCCTAAATATAGAAGTAAAAAATAGATTTCCATGTTTAAATTGATTTTAAATACCAGATTTAAAGACCGCATTGACTACCGCTGTGCCTTACATTACTAGAATGCTAATAACAAACAGCAGGGCATTAACCGTTACATATCAGCAGAGGTCAGCTTTGATTACAAACCTCTTAACTGCTGCTTAGATTTAAAACGGAAGAATGTTTCATTGTTTATATTATAATGAAATCCCTGCGGGTGTTTCTTTCAGTAAAGAGACTGAGCACAGAGATTATACAGCTCGTCGTAGAGAGATGCACCGCTGCGGCTGGAGAACAGCCGTGCGAGCACACGACTACTGTACTACGGTAAGTCCCCCCTACACTGCTTTAAAGACTGCACTAGCCCAGACCCACCTGCTGATGGTTTGTATGGTTTCTCCTCTTTCCCAGGGCCTTTGTGGAAGAGAATGAAGGTGTATACGACCAGCAAGTGTATAATGTTCTGGAGGTTGTAGCCGTCCTTCACCCCTCCACAGTGACGGCTCTTATTCCCTTTCTGTCACTGAGCCTTAGAAAGACAGAGAGCAAGAGAGGCCTGGGAAAGAACTCCTCACTCAGGTACAGCAACAATAGCCAAAATGTCATCTTAAAAGAAACTTGAAGCTTAAACAGAACGCTGAATGCTGTTACTGCAGTAATGTTTGTTACTTAAGTGTAATTTAACATCTGAACAGAGTGTCTAATAAAGCAATAAGCCCCAAGAAGCAGTGGGTTACCAGTGCATTTTATAACAGCTTAGAATTTTATCACGGCTTAGAACGCGTTTCAACCAATCAGAATGAAGAACCAGAATTGCCCGTTTTATAATGTTCCTTTTGCTGTTTTAGGAATGGCTATAAGAAGCTGCTGGCCCTGCTTGGAGATGGTGGTCAGGCTGAGATGATCAGTTTAGAAGACGACTGACTTGACGACTTCAGTTTCTGCATTAATTCTCAGATCTCCTCTGTAAACAATGTACATGATGTGTACAGTTGCTAGTGTAGCCTTGTGTGTTTTGTGCAATAAACCTAAAAATTGTTTGTTTGAATCCTCCTGCTTCCTTTTAAGTTACTTTACTAAACATGTGATTGTAAATCTGTCTCCTCTAGTGTTGTAAATGCATCGTTTTTAAAGGTGCACTGTGTAGATTTTAGTGGCATCTAGTGGTGAGGTTGCGAATTGCAACAATCATCTCAGACCATTGCTCACCCTCCCTTTTGAAGCACATAGGGTGCTTCTCAATTCTTATTTGTGCATTTTCCTTTCCTTGCGAGGATGGAGACAACAAAGTATTAAGTGAAATGATATCTCTCTTTATAACGTTTATTCTCTGTTATCAAATTATCAAGTGACTCAAAACCCCAAAATATTTAATAAAATAAAGTTAAAGGAACAGTATGTAAGAAATGTATATCAATAAATCATTAAATGGCCCTGATATGTCACTAGACATTAAGAAATCCTTTTCATTTTAAATACTTATATCACTGACAACAGTGGTCTGGCCAGGATATTGTCATTTAAAAAGTGGAGTTGCAGCCCTCAACTGATGTTTATGTTGTCATTTTGTGTATTGGCCACCAGTTGTGTGATTGCAGTACCAGTTTTAGCCACAAGTTTTGTTATTGCAATACAAGTTTTGGCCACAATCCTACATACTGTTCCTTTAAATATATACTTGAGTTAGAGTTCATTGCCCGGTTGCATGAAACTCCTTAAGTGAGGGTTTCCCTGAGGGAGAAAAATTCCCTGAGGTAAGGGATTTATTTAAGAGCGTTGCAACAAAGGTCTTAACTGTCACCCTTACCTAAGTGTTTATACTAAGTATTTTACGGCAGTCTCTGCCAAAACACGGCAGCGGAGACGTGGTTGCTGTAGTTACAAAATCTCACAGCGGTAACAAATCAACGCACGCAGCTCAACAGACGGTGGATTTGTGTACAATGAAACATCGCAAATAACAGACTGTAAAGTGCTGCGTGTATAAAACCTTAAAGTAATTCAAACTGGAAACACTTTAGATTGACGGACGATCAAACCGCTATTCTCCTAATAAATACGCATCACTTTTCTCTAGGGATTATTTCGATCGTCAGAAATGCGCGTTGGTACTTCATTTTCTTAAATAACCATAAAATCAGCCATCGCGTGTGAAGTTAAGGGACCTGTTATAGTCCCTTAAGTTTTTAAGGGAAAATTGGACTTAAGGACTTTGTTGCAACGCATAGCAGAGCTTAAGGTAATACTTTAGCATTTAACGGTAAATACTTATTGACAGCCTTAAGGTTCACTTAAGGGTTTTTCTTGCAACCCATTTTTTATTAAGGGCACCCTTAACCTTATATTTAAGGGATTTCTTAGCTTAAGGACTTTCATGCAACCGGGCACATATCCTTACTTACATTAAAATAGACATTCTTAAAAGTGCTGTAAAATTAATATATGTATCTAAAGACGGTTTCATCGGACGCACGTGCGCTGACACGATACGCGTCTGGGTCCGAACTTTACTTCCGGTTTCGTTTTTTTTTTTAAATGGTCCGACTAGTTGCTAAACTGATCTCTAGAACAAATGCCTCGTCGAAAATAACAAATGTTTTGGTTTCCTAGGTAATCTATGTGTTTGTTTTTTTTTGCTTGTTATATAAATAAACTACGTTTAAAGAACTGTGTTGTTATTTATTCTTAGCGGAGTTTACCGGAAGTTATGTGCGGACCACGACAGCCGCTTTTTTGTTTTTACTGCTGAAACCGTCTATACCAGTGGTTTTCAAACTTGGGGCCGCGAAATGGTGCCTGGGGGGCCCCAGTTTTATGACATTTTATGAAATACATAAATTTATCATGAATTTTGTGTAATTAAACCTAAAAAAACAAGGCTACTAACCAAAAGCAGTATTTTTTGTATAATTTAATGTTTTTGGTTTTTTTATTAAAATTTTGAGTTTTAGAACTTTTTTGTCACACATTTTCTTTGGGGGGCTGCGAAGGAATGCACTGTACACAAGGGGGACCGCATGCTGAAAAAGTTTGGGAACCACTGGTCTATACCACTGATCATTTATAGGTGGTTTATACATAAATATTAAATATACAGTCTGAAACGAGTCTACATTTACAATAATTTAATGATTAATAGCGAGACTTCCGCATAGGATACACTTGTGTATCCTCGCTCCTGACTCCTCAAAAAGCCTCCTAACTCCTCATTCCTTGCCTCCTTGTGGTGCAATTAAAGAATTGAGATGTCCTACATGATGGAGGAGCTTCCGGGTCGTAGGACGTAGGAGCGGGGAAGCAAGAAAAGCACCCATGGAGAAGCGCCGCCACAGGACAAATGTGTCATCTGAGACAAATAGTGGTGAAACGTGCTTTGTAGAGCGGTTTGTCCATTTAGGACTGCCGTAGCAACATGGTGGCACAAGATGGTGACTTCCATGTAAGGGGACCCACGTATTGTATGTAGATAAAAATGGCTGATTTGAAGGTAAAAACATAACGTTCATTATGTAAGGTCTTATACACCCCTAAAAACAGTTTATGTACATTATATTACATTTTTGTTAAAGGAACAGTACGTAAGAAATATTTATCAATTAATCTTGGAAACTTGGCTTCATGATAACTCTCCATCCGCTGCCCTAATAATCCCGGGCTATGACTTTTACAGGAGGGACCGAACTGATGCAAAAGGGGGTGGAGTTATGATATATGTAAAAAACACCATCCAATGTAAAGAGATTCAGTTGCAAAACCCAAGTAATCTTGAATGTTTAGCCTTGAATATTACTATCTCGCCTCAGATGTCCTATACTATTGTAGTAATTTATCGACCGCCTAACTCGAATATTAGTTTTTATAAAAAATTTAGGTCTGTATTGTGGCAATTTGATTTTAAGAAAGAAATAATTATAATGGGTGATTTTAACTTAAACTGGGGAGATAAGTCTTCAAGAATTAAACTTAAGCAAATTTTTGATGGTTTTAATTTGGTTCAATTGGTTAAAGGTCCAACAAGAATAACTAACAACTCTAGTACCCAAATTGACCTTATATTTAGTAATAAACCGGAAAGGATTACAAAATCATTTAATATGATAACTGGTCTATCAGATCACAATATGGTGCTACTATCAAGAAAACTTACTTGCAGGCGGGTTATAAATGCTGCCAATAAGGAATTCTTTGGTATCCCGAAAAGCAAACAAGAAGATTTCAAGGCAGCCATAAAAAGTATAAAATGGGATGAGTTACTGCCTGTTAATGATTTAGAAATGACCAGTCAAATTTTTACACAAAAATTGCAATCTATAATCCATAAATTTTCAATTAATATTAAATGTAAAAACAAGAAACAAAGTCTTCCCTGGATCAACGAGAAAGTTTTAAAATTAATGAAGGAACGGGACACTGCTTTGAAAATGGCCACAAAATCAAAGTTGTCCGTTGATAGGTTTAATTTCGTTAGGCTAAGAAATCTAGTAATTAGAGAACTGAGAAAAGCTAAGGCCGATTTTTTTATTATAATTGCTGAAAATTCAAATGGCAATTCTAAAGCCATATGGAGCCAGATTCAAAAATTAACTGGTCAAAACATTAGTATAACTAAGCCAATTGTATTAAAAGTTAATGACACTATCTTGGAGAGCCCGATTGAAGTGGCACAAGACTTCAATCAATATTTTGTTGAGTCAGTAGATTCTATTGCCCAATGTTTTTCAGTACAACAAAACAAGAACATATAGTCAATACTACAGAGTCACCATTAATAATCAGACCAGTGTCGGAGGATGAGGTTGTAAAAGTAATTGCATCTCTAAAACCTTCAAGGGCTAAGGACATCTATGGTATGGATACACTAATGCTGAAAGAGAATAATTCCTCAATAGTCATCCCATTAACACGTATAATTAATATCTCATTGACCCAAGGATGGTTCCCTGATTTATGGAAGCCTGCTGTTGTGGCCCCTATCTTTAAAGGTGGTGACCGGCAGCTGACTTCAAATTACAGGCCCATTAGTGTTGTACCTATAGTTTCAAAAGTATTTGAAAAATTAATTAACAAACAAATGATAGATTATTTAAATAATAGTTCTTTTCCATTGCATCCATTGCAATTTGGCTTCAGGGCTAACTACTCGACAGAAACGGCTACATGTTACTTTATAGAAAAGGTGAAGGCATCACTGGATAAAGGCGGGGTAGTAGGGGCCGTGTTCCTTGACTTAAAAAAAGCATTTGACACGGTTAATCATAATATTTTATTATACAAATTACAGAATTTTAATTTCTCCTCAGAGTTAGTCAGTCTTATTAAATCTTATCTTTCACTCCGGACTCAATATGTTAAAATTGGCAATTATAAATCTAATCCCCTATGTCTTTCAACTGGGGTCCCACAAGGCTCAATACTTGGTCCAACCCTTTTTAGCTTATACATTAATGATTTACCGTTGGTGTGTGAAAATTGTGATGTTTTAATGTATGCCGATGATACAGTTATTTTTACTCATGGTGGGACTGCTGCAGAGGTTGCAATTAAGCTAACAGAGATTTTAAAGAAGGTGACATCCTGGCTTGATCATTGTTGTTTACAATTGAATATTTCAAAAACAGTTTGTATGTATCTTTCCAAAAACTCCTCTATAGACATAGAACAAGACATTTTACTATCAGGACATACACTAAAAGTTGTATCAGAATATAAATATTTAGGAGTTCATATAGACTCAAATCTTACATTCAAAACACACATAAAAAAGGTCTGTAATAAAGTAAAGTTTAGTTTGGCAAATTTTAGGTATATCAGAAACCACTTATCAACTAAAGCAGCTAAGGTATATTTCCATTCACTGATTCTCTCTTACATTACTTACTGTTTGATAAGTTGGTCCAATGCGCACTCGACTGTTTTAAAACCACTGAAATCATTATACAATCAAGCTCTTAAAATTTTAGATAAAAAGCCAATTCGTTACCATCATTGCCAAATTTAAAAAAATATATACATTGCTTAGTTGGGTAAACCTCATAAAGTACAGAAATGTTTGTTTAGTTTACAAAATTTTACATAACTTAGCTCCCCCACCTTTACTCGGCCTTATTAATTTTAAATCGAATGCAAATAGAGTCACAAGAGGCGCAGCAAGGAGGGACTGTATAATTCCATTAAAAAAAACTGCATTTAGTCAGGCTGTATTTTCATTTACAGCAGTACATCAATGGAACTCAGTTCCACCATCAATTAGAGAGTCGCCATCCTACTACACTTTTAAGGTTAATGTTAAGAAATGGTTTAATGATAATCAACATTGTCAACACTGAACATTCCCATCTATTAATAGTAATTGTATCATCTTTTATCTTTTTTATTTTTTCTATCACTTTCTAAATGTGTATTTATACCTCTTGTATTTTCTTAACAATTTTATTGTATCACAACTGTTTTAGGATGCCTATTAACATCTGGCAAAGGGACTGCCGATGAAAATTAGCCTGTGGCTAATTCGGGTGCACTTACATTTGTTATGAATGTTGATACGTGTACATTGTCCCTTTTCAAATAAACAAATAAAATAAAATAAATAAATCATAAAATGGCCCTGATATGTCACTAGACAATAAGAAATCATTTTAATTTCAAATACTTATATCACTGACAACAGTGGTCCCGCCAGGATATTGTCATTTAAAAAGTGGAGTTGCAGCCCTCAACTGATGTTTATGTTGTCATTTTGTGTATTGGCCACCAGTGGTGTGATTGCAGTACCAGTTTTAGCCACAAGTTTTGTGATTGCAGTACCAGTTTTGGCTACAATCCTACATACGGTTCCTTTAATAGATCCTCCTAAATTTTACACAGCGCACCTTTAAAGTAGTGGTCATTGACTAACCTACATCAGTCACATCTGGCCAGATATAAATAAGCTATACAGTATTATTACATATCTCGCTGGAATACTTCATTTTGAATGGCCGTTTGCAACATTTGCGTTATTCTGCTCAAAACTAATATCCCACATAGGGTTGCCAACTGTCCCATATTTGCTGGGACGTTCTGTATTTTTTTAAGACTAATTAATTTGTCCCGTACGGGACTTCTCGTGTCCCGTTTTTTACTGCTACGCTGATATAACCAGTGACTGATACAACAAGCTTGTTCGACTTCATGTGGCGCCACAAGAACTGAGAGGCAGATAAAGCGATTCGTAAATTCATACAGAGAAGACTGCTTTCGACTGTACTTTTACCTTGTTCACACTGCCAGTCCATATCTGATTTTGGTGCATTTTCGATTTGAAAGACTCACTGTCCATATTGTGTATCACAACTATTCAGATCCGATCTGTGCATCCTATAGCGTTCTGTCGTGTTCTGGATTATCTGCACTGTTTCTATGGCAATGACATCGTGTTGGCACGACAATCTGGCTCAACGTCTGACGTTGTAGAAACTATATTCCCCAATACATTTTCGTCAGACATGGACTGTTCCAAAGTTCGTGCTGGGTTTGCATTGACGTGACGTGACAGCATGACGTAACCAAAAAGCTACACAAATGTGAACAGAGCGGTCAGATTGAATTGGACTTCCGGAAATGCGATCTGAAAAGGATTTTAAACCACCTCTGGATGTAGCCTGAAACAGATTAGAAAAAAACGGATTTCATGCGGTTTTTGGCCGTTCACGCATTCTAAATGTGACTGGATTCCAATCGGAAAAATTAAACATAAATATCTCTTTTAATAACATATGACAATATATTTACAAATGATTAAACCAAACAGCGTGTTCGTTACATTGAACGTCTTGTTTTATTAAAGGTCACTTTCTTTCTGATCCCATTTTTAAACCCTAGTTAGTGTGTAATGTTGCTAAAATAGCATAATACATGTAAACTGATAAAGCTCAAAGTTCACAGCCAGGCGATATATTTGCTTTAACAGAATTCCTATTTCAAAGTCTACAGTGAACGGCCGGTTTGGACTACAGCCCTCTACTTCCTGCTTTAATGATGTCAGTAGAACAGTTTTTTGACTAAGCTCCGCCCACAGGAATACGTCAGTCGCCAGCTAAGCTAACGGCAAGCTGCTATCGAATCGCAACACAATAAACAAGCTACACAATCAGAACTCGATACGTATTTCTGAAGGAGGGACTTAATAGAACAAGGAAGAAATCAGCACGTTTTTAGGACAGTGAAAACAGCGCTACAGGGATAAGTCAATTGTGTGAAAAATACCGCGTTTTTTACACGAGAAACATGAACAAATGTTATATTGTGCACAGTAAACACAATCAAAGCTTTAAAAACACAGAAAGAATGTGACCTTTAAGAACCCGAAAATAAACGAGGTTTCCTCGCGGAAGGTCTGCATTTCGTTAAAAAATGAACAAATAAAATATTTCAAATCAATATTTATTGTTCCTTACCTTATTTATGAGGTAAATGGTTGCGGGATAATAAGTGGGATCATGTACAGGCCATAATTGTTATCCTGAAATAAGCCACTTCAATGTGATACAAAACACTACAAAAACAACCAGCTGCCCATACATTATCCCTTACATATATGATCTGGTTTTCCGGTGGCTGTTTCTTATGGCAACCCATCTATCGGAAGTTCTGGCCTCGCACTTTTCTAACAACCTCACGATACCATAGCAATAAAAGCCAGCCATAGAGCCACAAACACGACACCTATGACTCCCACAATCACCCTTCACCACCAAACCCTTCCTTTAACTATTCATACTGTTTGCAATCTCCCTGCAATTCTGGCCACAAATTGCCTACAGCCTCTCATCACTCTCTACCTCCTACCCTTCTTTTCCTCCCTCTCCTCCATCCCAATCATTCATTTCCATCTCCAGCTCCCCCCACACCTCCACCTCGGCTCCCGGTTCACTCTTTCAGCCGACGTGCTTGCGCCTCGCCCGCAGTGTGGCACAGGCATCACACTTCATTAGAGCAGAGCCATCAAATGAGCCACGCCGTCGCTTTTACCGCCGTCACATCAATCGTTCATTCTCCGAGCTAATCAGCAGTCAACTATTTTATACATGAGATGTATACATTCAAACACCATAATTGTGACTCTTCATGTGAAAAACCCCCAGCTAAAGTCATTTTTTGTGATTAACATAAAACCATCCTATATAAAAAACATTCTGTGAAAATATAACCTTGATATTTTAATACTGCACTGTCAGAAAAAAAGGTACAAAACTGTACCTTTTTTGTCGCAGGTACCGTTTTGTACCTTTACAGGTATATAAACATAATACAATGTTGTTCCTTTTGAGGTACATTACTGTTCCTTAAGGACCAATTGTGTACCTTTTAAAGGTACAGTTAACTGTTTAGTACCCCTAAAATTTAACTGGTACAAAATTGTTTCTTAAGGTACACAATAGGTCCTTAGGGTATAATATTGTACCCCATAAGGTACAACATTTCAATGTGTTGTATACCCATAAAGGTACAAAAAGGTACCTTTTAGGGTACCACCCCAGCGACAGAAAAAGGAACAACTTTGTACCTTTTTTTCTGACAGTGTGTGTAAAAAATCTAACTTTAATACAATTTAACAGTGTTGTGGAAAGTTACTTTTAAAAGTAATGCATTACAATATTAAGTTACTCCCAAAAAAGTAACTAATCACGTAACTTAGTTACTTTTCATGGAAAGAGTAATGCTTACGCTACCTTTAGTTACTTTTGGGTTACTTTTTCTTGGCTGAGGCTTAATCTCTTTCAGGCCTTGCAAGTGTTTTTTATGACTGAAAAGTTCTGCATTCAGAAATTGCATATTTCATCACAAAAATGTCGAGCTCTGGCCTGCCATTTCAGTTTCTGACTCAAACTGTTCCCACACAGGCATGTACCCATATAGTGCATAATGTGACTATGTTTAGCTTAATTCGGTACATATTTATCAAATTAATTAAACTAAAAAAGTAACTTGCATTACTTTTCTGAAAAAAATTAATGATATTATAAAGTAATGCGTTACTTTACTTGTTACTTCAGAAAAGTAATATTATTACGTAATGCACGTTATTTGTAACGGTGGGTTCACACCAGCCGCGTTTAAGGCGTCAAAATCGTTTCTACTGCGCCTAGTTTGCCGCCTAAACAGTTTGAGTTTATTCGCTTCATTTGCGCGTGAAATTCTAGTCATCGAGACATTCAAAGGGAAATTTGCGTCATGGGAGGTGCTTTTAAGACTCCGCTCGCATTCTGTAATCACATCACTACTAGAGCAAGCTCCTGATTGGTTAACTCTGCACGTTTTTCCGCCAAATTACACATTTTTCAACTCGCGAGTTTGCAACGGCAACGCTAAATTCACGCGAACTAGATGCGCGAATGAGGCGGAATCGCATCTACCACGACACACTAAACGCCTCATTTGCACCGTGAGACTTCCAGACACGTGTCAACGCATCTTCAGATTGACTTAACATTGAAATCACTCGCGCTTCACGCCGTTACCGCGGCTGGTGTGAACGCAGCATAATGCGTTACCCTCAACACTGCTCTTTTATTCCCAAACAAGCTACCTGGTCAACTGACTTATCCAGTTGATAAATGATTCAAGGACTCTGTGTCAATCTTCGCCCACTGTAAAATTGTATTTATTACAGACATGTAAAAAAGTGTACATTATGTTTTCTTATGGAATGGGTGGTAGGATTGAGAACAATCAAGATGATGTATTTGTGCATTTGCTGCATTTGTTGTTAGCAGTGCTCATTTACATTCGGTAAACAATTGTACAATCTTCATCCTGAGTTTTGACAGAAAGTACAGTACAGACTGAGAAATGACATGGAATTAGGGTTGTGGCGACAGACGATACTATCACTATGGGGCATATCGCGCAACACTACATGGAATAAAAAGGAAATTAACTGACATTTAAGTGAATCTGGATTAAGTTGCAAGACATTCCGAAACATCTTTGTACGGAGACGTCCAACTAGTGGACCATAAGACTAAGCACACTGTCCTAAATATCGCCCTTGCAGTTCTTGCATCGATTGTTGTGTAGCAGTCTGCTGTGAAACAAGATTATGAACCATAAAATGACACAAGGGACACACAACAGTCTTGTGGACTTGATGCACACACACAGACGAGAGGGCGTAAGAGCGCAGATCCACATCAAGTTACCCTTTTGGGACTGAGTCAAATAGAAAAACTGATTGTTGAAATGGGCCCTTGGTGCAGCACCATAGCAAATCCACTGTATAGTTTAAAAAATGCATGGAAAGGAAAGCCGAAGTGAAGTTTAGAAGTTAATTCTCCACTCTTTACCTTGTTTTTAAGGATTTCCAGAAAGAACTCTACATCCATTATGTCACCGATCACAATTCAAAGAACCTTTTGTATAGGTACAATAGGCTTTAAACATGATGTCATTGGTTCATAGTGCATCTGTGCCAATATAAACATCCAGAAAGTCAAAAACAGTGCAGGTTAGAGAGCACCTATCCTGTGATGTGGAACTTGTAAGGTCTGCAGGTTGGGGCAGGTGAAGTACGGGGCAGGTAAGAAACATGTTGCTACTCCATTTGACGCAAATGGGAGTGTTGGTCCATAAAACACCTCTTCTTTTCCTTTGGTGCTCACGTCTAACACCTGGTAAACAGACAAAGGAGAGCATCTCAGCAAATGAAAGACTTATTTTCAAACATGTTGATCCTCTAGCTTTTAACCCAACCTACCTGAATACAGGCGAGCGGCTCATTCGTCCAAATAGAATATCCACCAACCACGTAGATGCGATCATCGTGGACCGACACTCCTGCTTCATTTTGGCCTTCATGAAGAGTAAAGAAAATTTGATTATAAAAATCTGGACATACTACAGTGTTGCTTTGTATGCGTTTCTAAACATGCTAGAATACAGCAGTGGCGGCTGGTGACTTCTTTTTTCGAGGGTGCTCAATGCAAAGTTTATCACAACATGTATGTAGCCCATCATGTGTGTGGTTTGTAATTTCAAAATATGTGTTCTGTGCGTCGAGTGATCTTTTGTGCATCACTTGTCTTGTCAAAAATAAGTGCCTGCTGCAGACGCGTCTAAAGGGTTTATGATAAAAGAGACGCTTGCGTTTGTCAGATACTCGCATAATCTCATGTGTAATCAGAGTTTACTGTTAAGGCAGTGTCTTGCATGTATTTTGTGAACATGAGTGTCTCTTTTATCCTAAATGGGTTTGGCGCGTGTGCAGCAGGCACTTATTTTGACAAAACGCGTGATGCACATGGTTCACATGACGCAACAAACACACATTTTGAAAACATGAGCAACACACATGACACTCCGAAAACATATTTTGAATTTGCGCCCCTTAGAAAAGAAGTCACGAGCCGCCACTGGACTACAGTACTGTTTAACCCCTTAAGGCAGGCACAGCAACACTGTGAGGAACCTAAACAGATAATTGTCGAAAACTGTCGTAAACTAAAAGTAACGTCTTTGTAAAGAGGAATTGCTAAAAGTGACTTTTTTATAAAAGTATCTGCTAAATGTGAAGGTGATCTTATATAAAAAGATAAAGTGTATCACCTGTGAGAAGACTGAAGGTGCAGCGGGTCCACTGGTCCATGTCAATGTCATATGAGTCGATGTGTCTAACCAGGATTCGGTCATTGTTGTAGTCCAGATCGTTTCCTCCCAGCACATACAGATGCCTTCTTACCGCTGCCATCACGTGATACACCCTTCGCTGCAACATGGGACTGCGTGATAGCCACTGATTCTGGGGGAAAGAATGATGAGGAATACAAGAATAAGCATACAAAACAAAACTAAATTAGTGTTAAAAGTCATTTAAATAATATATTATAGTTTAAACTATTTTTTAATCATTTATATTTACATTTGAGCTTTTGGCAGATGCCAAAGTGTCACAATGTACAGCGGGAAAAATAAGTATTTGACACATCAGCATTTTTATCAGTAAGGGGATTTCCAAGTGGGCCATCGACACAAAACCTCCACCCGATGCAGCCATCAAGCCAAATATTGAATTCATACGTCTGTGTGTCTCCTGGGTAATGAGAAGCCTTTATTAGCCATCAATTAGGACTAAAGCAGCTGATATCAATTAGTACTGATAGGGGGCAGGGTTTCTCTCTCTAAATACTGACAGATTTCAGGTGATCTCCTGACTTTCTATGCCATTTGCACCTTGTTCTCTTCGTGTGTATAATACTTATTCCCTCTGTCATTTCACTTTATTTATTATGACTCAACTTGTATACTTAAATGGTCTGATTTCTTTGTATGAATTCAATATTTGGCTTGATGGCTACATCTGGTGGAAATTTTGTGTCAATAGCCCACTTAAGAAATCCCCTTACTGATATATATATATTTTTTGTAGATATATGTATATTACATTGCATATATTTATATATATTTATTATTTTCTTTTTCAACATTATTTATGAGTGAACACTGATTGTTATAGTCTTCTTTGTCTTTTTAATTTTAGTTTTAATGTATGTTTTTATTTTTCTTCTTGTTGTTGGGTGAGGGAGCACCCTAAATTTCGTTGTACCTCTGTGCAATGACAATAAATGCTGATGTGTTAAATACTTATTTTCCTCGCTGTATCTATACTAAGGATGTTCATATTGACTGGTTAACCGAATTTAGGACTAATTAATATTACTATTAATTTCGCCAATTTTATATCCTTAATTTGTGAATGGCCTGTAAATGACACAAATAAATGCTGCCCTGGCGGTTTGGTAAAGTAATCCCTTGTAAGAGAATTCATTTGTACTGCATATGTGTGCGTGCTTGAGTATGGTTTGGAATCTGCAAGGAGACCTTTGCGTGTGCGCAAGATGATGCGGTCCGTCTCCGTCTTGCACTTGTCTGGACAGACCTTCACTGATCACCTCTGTCCTAGACCCTGACCATAATCATGTCTCTTTTTGCACAAACAGAGAAAGAAGACGCAAAACTTTTGAAATGTGTCCTACTGTAGAAATAGCCACTGTGGTAGATGAAAAAGAAACGATCCATCCGCTTTGGATGAAAATCCTCAGGACTGATTGTGTGGTCTTTGATAATGTAATGTTGCATGAAAATTATATAATCTATGAATCCTGGTTCTGCTGTTGATCTATTGCTGCTGTTTGCACGTTCAAATTACATAAAATGTTTGTATTGTTTTTACTGGGTTAAAGACAACCATCATCTGTCTTTTTACTCAATGACAATTTAAAGTTCACCTATTTCACCTATTCGGTCACAATGCAATGCTAACAAGAGTTAATTTACAGGCTGAGAGTCCAAGCGGGAGGAATTATGATAATGTCGGTCTTGTCTACATCACCAATCACAGGAAGTAAACTGTTGCCTACAATCTGTGTGTTTGTTGTAGTCCAAGAAAAGAGATTTACGTTGGAGACAATAACTTGCGTCATTGTTTACTTTGGGGTATGTACCTTTTGCATATCGTTAACATGTACTAATACACACCAAAGGAAATGTAAAATCGTGATTTGGATAATTGGTGCTCTTTAACATTAAAATCGCTGCAGTTGTCGGTCAGAAAAAATAACTAAGATGAACATCCCTAATCAATACATTTTAATCAGTATATGCTCTTCGTAATCAAACCCATGACCTGTTGAGCTACAGGAACGCATTTATAAACCTTATTAAGTTTAAACTACAATTTTGTAAAATTAATATAAAATATAAACTTAATTGACCAACCAAATTTATTTGACCGAAAATGATATGCATTTAGACACTGCACAGACTGAAACTGAAATTTTGCATTTTGTTTTTCTTAATGCAAATATTTAATGCTTGTATCGTTTGCATATTGCATTACATCGGAGTGTGTGCATTTATTTGTGAGAGGTCTGTGTATATGCTCAGATTCTGCATGACTAGTGGTGAGTGAGAGTGTGAACAAGCGCTTGCATGTGTGTGTTTGCGACCATCTGTTGAGGGTAGTGAGGGTGGGGGGTTGGTGTTTCTGGCAGGTGAATGCAAAGCCACTTTGAATACCAATGAGTATCTGCCTCCTGTTCCTTCCTGCCTTCAATCTCTTCCCTCTTCTTGCTTTATCTCTTTTTCTCTCTCTTTGAAATGCACAGTGGTCTGCACTGACCACCGAAGTTCTACAACATTTCCTTCTTAAAGGGATAGTCACCCGAAAATAAAAATGGCGTCATTATTTATTATCGTTACAAAACCCACTTTTCATCTGTAGGAAATATTTAGCAAATGCTCTGAAACTTTAGAAAGGACCATAAAAGTACCACAAATAGTTCCTGTAGCTCAGCTGGAAGAGCACTGTGTTCTTTTTAGGGTTACCTGGTCTGGATTATAGACCATCAGTCGATTTTGGTACTGAGCTGTGTTTGTGACTCCACCTGTAGTAAAAGAAACCATTAAAATGTGTTATACTAGACAAGTAACTAGAAACTCTTATGTAAGTGAATGCAGAGATGTTTTCATGCAGTGTGCTTCAAATCAAGTGCATATTGTGGCGTAACTGAGGAATGTATAAGTACCTGAGACCCAGAGCAGACCATCTGCCACACAACCCGCATGGCAGGACAAGGAGCGGTCAAACGGTTGCACATACGTCCACTTGTTCCTCTTCGGGCAATAACGTTCCACACTGGGCAGAACCTGCCTCAATTCATTTCTGCCCCCAACGGCATAGAGATATTGTCCCAGAGCTCCCAGTACAAAGTGCTCCCTACATGCCTTCATCGATGCAATATCAGTCCATCGGTTTACCCTCGGATCATACCGACACGCCGTCCTCACCGCACACGTCCTCCCGGTGGCGTGTTCCACCTCCCCACCAGCCACAAACAGGAAGTTTCCCATGACAGCCACACAGTGGTGACTTCGCCCAGCAGGCATGGGGGCCAGCTCGCTCCAGTTCGAACCCCCAGCGACACGCATGTGCTCCTGCATGGCAGGGTTGAAAAACCGCAGCTCTCGTACGCGGCTAACTTCCCGTTTTCGCCCACCGATGATATACAGCGTCAGCGACTGGAACCGAGGGGTGGTGCGGGGTGTTTGACGCAGGGGCTGCGCAAATACGGACCGGTGGTAATCCAGCGCTTCCTCCACCAGGGCGGCGACAGTGCTGCTGGAGTCGAGTACGGGGTGACCGTTGGCCACACGGTGCAGGGTGGAGACCTCCATCAGCCCATAGCGCACGTGTTGCAGCAGTTCCTCCATGTATTGGTATTTACAGTCATGCTCCAACCAACGCACCAGCAACTACAGCGGGCAGAGTGGCTCATCAGTATTCAGCACCAATTCAGGATCAGAAGATCACGCTGCTCATAATGCAGGCTGCCGCTCATACTGGCACACACTATCCACACAAAAACGTCTGTCTATGTGAAAGCAATGCTTTGTATCATTGCATGCTAATGCTTAAGATATTGTGTCTCTATACAGCGATGAGAAGGGGTGAGCACACATACACATACACTAACTCGCTATTCCAGCACAGCCAGGGGAGTTAGACAAAGGGGAGTTAATTGAACTTGAGAGCAATCTAGACTGTTTAGCTGCAGAGGCATGCGAGTATGGCGGAGATGGATGGAGATAAGCGATGCCACTCTCGTGGAAACAAAGTGGCTTTTAACACAATCAGCCCTGAGACACAGAACTTATTATAGCATCCTGAGACCATGGGCCGCAACCTCTAGATGTTCCTTGGCTGTGTATACAGAAATGGCAAACATAAATGCAAGTAATTCACATTATATGGAGTATTTCCTCATTAACATGTTTAAAAGATCGCAATTCAAGCGCAGTTATTTTTAATAGTGCACCATTTGCGGAAGGGAAACTACGTGGTGCGCAAAAATCTTGATTGCATTCAAACAGGTCTCCTAAATACGACCACGCCCCCTTTTCCCTCTCACACAACAAACCGGTAGTCCGAATTGCTGAAACTTTTGGCACTTTTAAGTAAATCACCTACAAGTGGCTTAAAGGGATAATTCACCCAAAAATGAAAATAATGTCATTAATGACTCATCCACGTAACAAAAATTACGACTTTATTCAGCAATGTCTTCTCCTCCGGTTCTGTGGTGAACCGCGTGCAGTCACGTGACTGCAGTGAAGTGGCTGACATGTTATCCTCAGACATGTTTGCTAAGTTTTTTTTTTCAAACTTACAGCGTGGGTCTCCCTCAGACTGTAAACGAAGCGCACAAAAAAAGCTGGGGCGCACCAGATAACACGTCAGCCACGCCACTGCAGTCACGTGACTTCAGTCTTGTGCACGCGGTTCACAACAGAACCGGAAGAAAAGACAATGATGAATAAAGTCGGGGTTTTTTTGGACCAAAATGTATTTTCGATGCTTCAACCCATTCTAACTGACCCACTGATGTCACATGGACTACTTTGATGACGTTTTTATTACCTTTCTGGACATGGACACTATACCTTACATATATTTTCAATGAAGGGTAAGAAAGCTCTTGGACTAAATCTAAAACATCTTAAACTGTGTTCCGAAGATGAACGGAGAGTTTGGAATGACATGAGGGTGAGTCATTAATGACACCACTCTCATTTTCTGGTGAACCATCCCTTCAAGCCCGGAGTATAGTCTGTTTTACTATATACTGTTATGTCACCCATAGGTTTGTGAAGAGCTTTTTTTTTGGAGCAAACAGTTGGCGGGGCCTGCCGTCGCCATCTTGGCATCACCTTATCGCACATAATTTGCGGATAACTGAAAATGGGTAAGGAGGCGGGATGTGGGTGGAGCTGAAGTGGCTGGTTGCTGAAACCACGACCGCCTGCTTGCCGGTAATGACAGCAGTGGCAGTTCACCTGTCACTCAAGTGGCCACACCCTTAATTATGCAGAACTTTAAGGCTTAATATAATTTAAACAGATGAGTTACAAAAAAATTCACCCCCTCTCAGTTGTCATGAAGGGCAAAATTAGCTATATAAACAAAAAACACTTTTTGAATGCACAGCTTTGCAAAGCATAGTTTATGTGATTCGTACATGTACGCAGATGTTCAATGCATGCGTGTTGTGACAAAATGCAACGCATCTCCAGGGCTATATACTATATTCTGTATGCACATGCGCAACCTACGCATACAGTAAACAAAAACACACTCTTCTGATGACAGAGATTGCGCTTGTGTATACGTAAAAAAATTAACATACTTTGGCCTTTACTTAGGCTTCTCTCTACTCATTACTATATTAATTAAAAAATATATTAAAAATTACACTTAGCAGCTTTAAGTGAATATATTTTAGTTATACACTTTAGTTTCAGTTTGGCATGAACGCTATTTAATGCTCTACTGCGACTCTGCCTTACTTTCTTCCTGTCTCTGAATTTTTGTTCTTTTTCACCCTCCTCCTTTTCACAGCCAGGAGAAGAGAAGAAAGAGAATGAGTGAGAGCAAAAAAACAGAGAACAAGAGCAACGAAGAGAGAGAGAGACAGACAGAGAGAAAGAGTGAGGTGTGAGCGAGGCAGCGTCTGTTGACTGTGAAGGTCACACTGGATCAGAGAACTTCCTCGGGGTAGAGAATAAATGAACTCCCCCACCCACACCCGCACGGAGAGAGAAAGGCGGAGAGTGGGTGCGAGAGGATAAAAAAGAACAAAAAAAAAACAAAGAGAAAGAAAATGTGATTTCCAGAGCGTGAGATTCAGACAACTCTACGTGACGATGATTGACAGGCAAACTATATCGAGGGTAACACTGGCGGGCGCACGTTCAAAACGGCGGACGGCGGCATCGGCCCCGGTGCCCATCACGCGTCCGTCTGATGCCCAAATTAACCTTCTCTGCAAACTGAAGGAGGCCCAAAGCAGCCTAATCAGGGCCTGATTATGGCAGCAGCGACTGGTTAAAGGGTCAGAGTAATTGTGCCATCAGAGGCCTGATTGTTTTCAATCAGTAGGGCGGCCGGAGTGACAGCTGGGGGATTGAGGCGCTGATGGAGCCGCGGTGGGCCTAATCAGAGAGAGGCTGGGAGGGGGAGGAGTGTGGGGGGACGCCTGATTGGTGCAAATGAGTAGTCACACTAACTCCCCCCCAACTGCAGCCTCTGTCCGTGTGAACGTATACACATGCATGCACATACAGTTGCAACATCGTGCACCTTTTCTCTCAGATGCTAAATCACTTACACTGTAAATTAAATGGGCGGAGTTGGTTTGTGAATATGACCCTTAGCATTCTGATTTACTGAAATTAAGAAAATGCTTTATGACGGGCAGCAGTTGAGTCATAAAGTGGGGTCCGAACGTCTAAGAC
The DNA here is from genome assembly GCF_027580225.2 of Misgurnus anguillicaudatus. NCBI lineage: Eukaryota > Metazoa > Chordata > Actinopteri > Cypriniformes > Cobitidae > Misgurnus > Misgurnus anguillicaudatus. Next base: position 26,632,475 of record NC_073346.2, on the reverse strand, counting down.
TCTTTTAGTGAAAATGCTTTGATTTAGATTTTTGCTAGTTTTTCATTATAACTTTATAATAGTTGTATTTTATTTCTATACAAATACATGTATTTATTTGAATTTGCTAGTATGCATGTAATAATTTTGCTTTGCAAGCGAAACCTGGTGATCCATGTTTTCCCAGCATGATCCGAGAATACAAAAAGCCTTCTGTGTTGGGTCAATGCTAGCAAGAAAATCTGACCTTTCGTACAAAGCAGTTAATACAGTCGATTTGCTCGCATTTGACTAGTGACCGAAAAACATGACAAAATGCTGTTAATATGATCAAAATGACTTTTGGACCCCACTGGACATTCTAATATTTATAGGCGTTATATGCATTTCTAAACAATTTGCATCCAAAGTGAATTTGCACCCAACACACCTGCCATATCTCCTCCTCGCTGAGAGAGGTGAGGCGGTCGCTTTTTAGGACCTCCCTGAGAAGGCGATAAGGTAGAAGGAGCACCTCTTCTTGTCGGCTCTGATGAAGCTCAGAGAGGTGGTCTACCAAAAATCCCACCACGGCTTCCTCCAGGGCCGGCAAGTGGAAAAGGTCTGCCAGTCTGTACAGGTCCAGGTAGTTAAAACTGTTTAGCTCCTATATGCATAGATTAAAGAACACAGATGCGGTTTTATTTATACTCTGCATAGACAAACACGCACATTGTAGACAGATGCATAAAGGAATACAACCATAGATATTGTATATAATACAAAGTATTATAACTGTACAGAGGATGTCATCAAAATACAAATATATTAAAAAAATATTACAATTATGAAGCTAGGAATATCAAAGAAAGGAGTGAAATACAGTCGGGGTCTCCAGAGATACAACAGGATGAAGAAAGAAAGTCTCACATTGCCATCTACTGGTAAACTGAATAACTATAGTACAAATCAGTACAACAATTGACTCAGTTTTTCAGAAGTAGTGATGAACTATGAGAGATTATGATATTCCGGTATGATATTTTGGCGGTATGATAACCTTAAGCAAAAATACCACGGTTTTACGGTGTTGCAGTATTGCAACACTAAAATGTGTTATTTTCAAATGTCTGCATATACAAACAACAACTTTCAGGGTTTCCTGCAGAAAATTTGTTAGTTAAGGTGGTAGGGTTTGGGGGTGGGCAGGGCCGGGGTGTGGCAATCAAAGGGGCGGGGGCGTACGCGTCATGATAAAAATGAAAATATTTTTTAAAACACTCAAATAAAACTTAATTTTTAAGAAATTGTGACAGAAAATAAACAAATACTAGATTATTAATGAATTAAATGTTTTTAACAAATACTTCTAATGGGAATAGCTGCGTAATGAAGTGAAACTGAAGTGAAAGGGTTAATAAACACAAACTGAAGCAGATGTTGTGAAACCCTGACTTTTCAACTTTACACAATACATTTTATTTTTAAAATACAACAACATAAAACATGTATGCCATGCAAAAATAAGACCTTAAAGGAATAGTCTACTCATTTTCAATATTAAAATATGTTATTACCTATTGTTGATACATCCCTCTATCGTCTGTGTGCGTGCGCGTGGGCGCTGGAGCGCTCTGCGACGCTTCGATGGCGTTTGGCTTGGCCCCATTCATTCGATGGTACCATTTAGAGATAAAGTTAGAAGTGACCAAACACATCAACGTTTTTCCTATTTAAGACGAGTAGTTATACGAGCAAGTTTGGTGGTACAAAATAAAACGTAGCGCTTTTCTAAGCGGATTTAAAAGATGAACTATATTGTATGGCGTAATAGCACTTTGGGGAGTACTTCGACTCGGCGCAGTAACACCCTCCCTCTCCCATTATGAGAGTGAGAAGGGGAGCGGACTTTTCAGGCGAGTCGAAGTACTCCCAAAAGTGCTATTACGCCATAAAATATAGTTCCTCTTTTAAATCCGCTTAGAAAAGCGCTATGTTTTATTTTGTACCACCAAACTTGCTCGTATAACTACTCGTCTTAAATAGGAAAAACGTTGATGTGTTTGGTCACTTCTAACTTTATCTCTAAATGGTAGCATTGAATGAATGGGGCTAAGCTAAATGCTATCGAAGCGTTGCAGCGCGCTCCAGCACTTACGTGCACACACACAGATGATAGAGGGATGTTATCAACAATTCTTAGTTAAGGTAATAACATATTTTAATATTGAAAATGAGTAGACTATTACTTTAAATTATAATATTCTTTCAAAAAATATACAACAATTATAAATTAAAATGTATTAATATTAATCATATTAAATGTAAACATCAAATCAATTACATTACTTAATTATTTATCTTAATTTTGTGTAAACACAGCTTATACCTTGAAAACTGTATCACATAAAATTGTAGTGGCTTTGAAACCATGACTCTTAAAACCTTGGTATACCTTGAAACCGGCCCATGCTTAATTACATTATAGAAAATTTAAGGTTGCACTACACGAGAATGCCAGCAGTAAAATGGTTTATTAAGATCTTGCTAAAAGTCCAAATCTGAACTCTTTTGGGATGAACTGTAATGGCAATTGTGAGCCATCAGTTAACATTAATACCTGACCACACTGATGCTTGTGTCTGGATGAGAGAAAATCCTTTCAAAATGAAGCTGTACCAAATGTAAACAGGAACAGGTACTAAATCATCCGAAAAATATACCTGAATGAGATAGTTGGAACAAAGGCTAAGCAGCTCCAGTAGCTGAAGGTGGCTTCCTGCAGACAGGACGTCCTGTATCACTCCTGGCTCCAGCATGATCTGCAGATTATAGAGCACTTGGGTAAGACTAACCTGAGAAAAACCTTGCTTTCTTTATCTCATGGTCAAATCTAATGAGTGTAAAATCCAAGTTTTAAAGTAAACTCATTCATAAATCGAGAGCATAGCAATAATAAAAACATTTTTTTACTAATAAAACAAAAGTCAAAGAGAATATAATGAAAGACACTATGTGAGTAAGAATACAATAAAAACATAATGTTTTAATCTTATATTTTATGTCAGTGGTTTTCAAAACGGGGGGCCCTGAGATGGTGCCGGGGGCCCCAGTTTTATGACATTTTCTAAAACACATTAATTTATCATAAATTCTTTGTATTTAAACCTCAGAAAATAACGCTACTAACCAACAGCACTACATTATATAATTTTATATGTTTTGTTTAATTAAAATTTTAAATTTTGTAATGTTTTATGTCATATATTTTTATTGGGGGGGGCACGAAAGGATGCATCATACACAAGGGGGTCTGCCCACTGAAAAAGTTTGAAAACTACTGTTCTATGTATCACCGATGGTTTTGTGTCTCTGTCTATGAGAATGTCTAACAATCCAGAATTATCAGATCAATTGCGGCCTAGATAGAGCTCTTTCATAACTCTCCTGAGTAAAATATGATTATTCACAAGCACTTTTACTTGTAGGCTCTTGATCTATAGTAGGGTTCATGCAGAAATGGTCTTGGCTTGAGGCAAAGCCGATTTAGTTGATCTTTTCTGTTCTGAGTTTAAACTGAGCTGTGTGGGCTACTTTACCTGGCCCGTGTAGGCGAAGTCTAGTGCATGCTTCAGTCCCACACTAGTCACACCTTGTAGAGTTACCTCATCTGCCTCACTCTCCACCATGCAAAGACTGAACATAGCCTAAAGATACAAAAATACACACAAACTCATCACCAGAATGTATTATAAAGGTAAATTAACCCAAAAAATCTGTGGCATTTAAACAAACATTTCTACGGGCATCTTTCATTCTTCATTCTTTGACTGCGGCTTAAGGCATTTGTGCTATTTACCAAGACATCACTGTGCTTATAAATTATAAACAAAGTTACCAATATTGACAGTTTTATATTACAACAAATTTTATTTTAGTGTGAAGGGCATGACTGACGACAAATACAACAAATATTAAAAAACATATTCCAGTGCAGGATAGCTGTTATCTTTGCTATATTCATGGCAGAAGATTTCTCCAAACAAACAAAATCTTAAAAGGAAAACACCACCCTTTTTCAATATTTTACTATGTTCTTACCTCAACTTAGATGAATTAATACATTCCTATCTATTTTCAATATGTGCACTTTTAATCTTTGTACAGTGCTTCTTGAATATGTTAGCATTTAGCCTAGCCCCATTTATTCCTATGGCTTCAAACAAAAGTTTTATTTTGTGCCACCATACTTACTTGTGTAACTACTCATGTCACAGTCTTTAAATAGGGAAAACATTGAAGTGTTTGGTGGTCTATAAATTCCTCCCTGTTTGGAGCCATAGGAATGAATGGAGCTAGGCTTAATGCTAACACATTCACTACGTGCTGTACAAAGATTAAAGTGCACGCATTGAAAAAAGATAGGTATGTTGTAATTAGTCTAATTTGAGGTAAGAACATAGTAAAATATTAAAAAACTGTGGTGTTTTCCTTTAAAAATGGGACCATTGTTGTTTAATCAAAAAAATTTATGGAAACAAACAACAACCCACAGAAAAGTCATCTGACTATCATGTTTGCTTTGTTTTGTGTGCCGGGGCAGGTATACCACAACTTAAAAGGTGCTTTGTGTAGATTTTAGCGGCCTCTAGTGGTGAGATTGCGAATTGCAACCAACTGCTCAGTCCACCGCTCAACCCTGCTTTTGAAACACACACCGAAAAGCTACGGTAGCCGTCTTTACTGGTAATTTACTGGTAAATTGCATTTAACAAGTTACGTGTACACAGAACCATTCTGGTAAATCAGTGCTGCCAATTTACAAGTAAGAGAGGTTGTAAGATTACCAGTAATTTACCGGTAAGTGCTATGTGTGAACCAAAAATTAAGATAAACGGCATTTAAAACGGACAACGTCAAACCGCGCTGACATCTTCGGGCCAATCATAACGTTTTGATACAGATGAGGCATTTACCCCTGCACTGTTTACAGACGTTAACACACACACACACACACACGCTGCTTAAAAGTCGAGCCCACCTGAATTTACCTTATCATTTACTTATCCTCGTCTTGTTCTAAACCTGTATGATTTTTTTTCTCAGATGAACACAAAAGAAGACATTTTGACAAATGATGGTAAACACACAGCAGTAAGTGACCATTGACTTCCATAGTAGGAAAAAATATTTGGAAAGTATTGTGATAAATGACTATGAAAATGTTTTGATAAATGATGGTAAGCACACAGGTGACGGTACCCAATAAATTCCATCATATTTTTTTATTCCTACTATGGAAGTATATGGTCACTTACTGCTGTGTGTTTACCATCATTTCTCAAAATATCTTCTTTTGTGTTCATCAGAAAAAAGAAATTCATACAGATTTAGGACAACATGAGGATGAGTAAATGATGACAGAATTTTCATTTTAAAGTGAACGATCCCTTTAAGACGCAGGTTCCGTTTGACGTCGCCTAATGCAATGTTGTTTGGTCACGAGCAATTTCACGACCGTCAGCGTTTGCCACAGATGTAAAAAACAACAAAATACAGACCGTGGATATGAAGTCATAATCCGCCATTGTTTACAAATACAACCGAGTTTACCAGTATTTTGATACTGATGTGTGAATTATATCTTACCAGTAAAAAGACGGAACGTCTCTGCGTGTGTGAATAGCAAATTTTTTATTTACTGGTAAATTCATTCTGCCAAATTCATGGTAATTTACCGAAATTACTGTGTGAAAGAGGTCACTGTCTGAGACAATGTAGTGACGTAACACGCTCCTTAGAACAGTTTGTCAGTTTAGGGCTAATGTAGAAACATGGTGGTGCAAAATGACGACTTCTGTGTATGGTGACCCATGGTGTATGTAGATAAAAATGGCTCATTCTAAAGTAATTAGGTCTGAAGTCATGCATCACTTCCAGGTCCAACCGATCTCAAATGCCACAGGAAAATAACAAAACAATCACGATAACATACACTCGTATCATAATGCAAAACACTCAATCCTATTTTTTATCTACATAACAAAATCCGAGATGATGGACTCATGGACATCAATTTTTTTAATGAATTATTAATATATTGCTGTCTGTGATTCCGTGAGCCTGGAGACTTCATTGTACATTATGAATTTATGAAATTTTCACTTAAATTTCACTTTAATTCAACAAACAACTGTTATGATAAAATCCTCTGTTTAAATGAGTGGAGACTTGTACCCTGAAACATTATTCCTTATGTCATCCCTTAACAAGCACATAAAAGCATAACAGTTCTTTTTGTAAGATATTTTTACATCAAAGAAAATATACTTATGTATATTATATTGCATTTCTGTCAAGAGATCCTCCAAAAAGCTACACAGTGCACCTTTAAGACCAGAGTAAAGAATAACAATGGCACAGCACTCTTTGTGAATGACTGTAAAAGAAAACTTGTGAAAGTTCATCCGATTTGCACTTTATAGGCTATGCCTATTTTCATTCAAGCAAATGCACCTGCTTGAAGAGTAAATTCACTAGTCAGAGAACGAGTCCGTGGCCAATGATTGTCTATATGACAATCAATCAGTACATACTGTACTTCTACACAAGCACAAAATATACATGAGGCCAGCTCTGTCCCACTGTGTTCCCTGTCATGAATACACTAATCAAATACATTGATTGCTGTCAAAGAGCAAGTGTGATGGAGAGTCATTGATCAGAGCCCATGGAGAAGAGGAAATTAGAGGACACAGCATCATCAGCTGCATGAGTCGTCAGACATATGTATTCAGTCATCTGTAATCTTTTCTGAATTAAAAATAGAATCTAGTGGAAATTGTCTGTGTCTTTTATTAAAGAATCAATAGAAATTCAATCCAGGTCTTAGTTTATTCTGAAGCATCTGTGTTCTGAAAATAGCATCTTTTATCTGCAATTGCATGTCACCTCACCTTCAAAACCTCCTTCAGCTGTATGGCACATTTGAAGTGGCTGGTGCAAGTCTACGGTCTGTTTCTATTTTTAAGAGCGGCACATTTTTAATGGGCTGACCTCAGCTCACATTCAATCTTTGAAAAGGACTAAGAGCCTCATTAGAGCTGAGAGATGTTGGTGTACTGATGACTACTTGAAGAACTTAATACTGGGTCACCACGGACCACAAGCAAGACCACAAGGGATTGTGGGTAATAAAAAAGATGAGCGTTTCGGAGTTACATGCCTGAACGGATGACTTCTGGAAAAGCAAGGCTCGCTGATCAGCTGTTTGTGCATAAATAATATAAATGTAATGTAGGAAAAAAGAATACTATGGATGTAAAGGGGGTCCACGGTTTGGTTTCAAATATTCCTCAAAATATCTTTCTTTGTGTTCATCAGCACAATGAAATTTATACAGGTTTGTAACAACATGAGAGTGAGTAAATGATGACAGAATTTTCATTTTTGGGTGAACTATCCCTTTAAACATATATTGACTGTTTTGCATAAGTTACACTAGCTTAGACAGCTTTTTAATAAAAGGGAGAGGAGGTGACATCAACAGAAAGCAGGTTGTTAATTAAACAAATGGAAAAATTTATAATTCCAGCCCACCAACGGAGAAGTGTTTTTCAGACTACAGAAATAAATATACATGCCATATATACTCTGCACATAATCCGTCCCTCTTTTGCAGGGTTAGATCAATTTTTTCTTTGTAATCTTCTGAATATGCCAAAATCAAATCTTACTGATTCACTTTCCTGACCGTCAACAATTTTTAATTTCCCGTCAGACATTTGGTCCCCACACAATAGGGACTACCACAGTGGTGGGGGTTCAGGACCAGCAAAGCCTTCTCTGCTGGCATAAACACTATCTGAATCACTGATTTATATTTGAATATATTTTTCCATGAATGTGTATTAAATGAATCACATAATAGTCTATTATCTTTATTTAATAGCTTGGTTGCACTGCTTCCAGTAGTGTATACTTATGATATTTCAGTTATTATTTCAGACAGCGGCTGACCTCATGTGTTGCCAGGGTCAAAGAAATCTGCCTAAGCCTTCAGAACGAACAGTGTGTGTGCCTTCAGCTTAAGATAAATGGCAATGAAATCATTGCATTAACCAATCAGCTTTTGAGTTGGTGTCACCAGCACCATATAGCAGCCTTACAATGACATCAGTATTTTCGCGTCATTTGATTGGATTGACCCTCAGCAGTTTCAAACATACCAGAAATTCCCGCAAAAAATCCAGTTTAAATCCTTGATTTCCTTCAGCATACTGTAACAATCTGGGTGAGAGCATGTGACAGATGTAAATGTTATGCGTTGACATGTTTGGGGATAATTATTCATGTGTCCACTGCTTTAGTCGAATTGACATTCTCAGCCCTACAACAAATTAAAACTTATGACAGAAATACTACTGGACAGTCTCGACTTTTAGCATTAGTCTCTATGGCAATAAAAAAGGACTTATTGTTGTACAACACAGTGATTGAACTCTTCTCGAGGAAAGAAAGAAGGATGGATTTTGTTTACAAATAACCCACAGGCTAATTTGGTGAGTTTAATGTATTTTATTTAATAAGCAAATAATATTTGTAAAATGTAAATTTTGTGAATATGAAACACTTTTTTAATATTAAACCTTTGAAAAACTTTTTGTATGATCTTTGAATAATAGACTGTCAACAAAGTAATTTGTTATACTTTTGATTCTTCAAAACACTTGATAAGCTTTTTCAAGAACGATTTGACTTTATTTCAAAAACCTTTCAAACAATTTTGTGTATATTGTTCCCTTTTAGTGTCTTTTTTTAATAAAGTACAGTCATTTCTATTTTACTCTGCAATTAAACTGTTGATTAGTTTCTACACACTTAAAACGTATGTGTTAAAATAACACACCTCTACACACATCTAATGTGTTGTTCTTAACTAGACACATCTCTATGTTACTTTTGGAACAACACACTTTTTGTTGTTTTAACACATCTTGTTAATCCCTTTTATTTATCTGAACACAAAATCACCACGAAATGACACATAATTTGTTAAAATAACACATAATGTGTTAAAAATGTACACATCATTTCTATAGAGTGTATTGCAGTGATGTTATAATGATGGCATTACGAGATGGATTCATTCAGAAAGGACACCACTGAAGGCCTAGGTGTGCACGGACCGCCACTGGATTACCAGGTACACACACACACACACACACACACACACACACACACACACACACACACACACACACACACACACACACACACACACACACACACACACAAACACACAAATACTATTGCTATTTGCACTTGTGCACATTGACAGAAGTTGAATCTAATCTTATTAAAAATACGGTACAAATTTATCGTATTGATCTTTACTTTTTCTAAGACTATTAATTTTCAACAATCAATTTCTAGCTTCCAACCAAAAATAGTATGATTGTTTTATTTCATTCTTTGCATTATCATAAACATTTTTTTTACATGTCGTACATATTATATATTGCATTGGAATTATTTCCTAAATTACTTATTCAGATTCAATTACATACAATTTTCCTACAAGAAACTACACTCCAAAAAAACAAACAATGCTATATAGCACAAAAACTGTTGCTTTGGATCGTAACCATAGAAGAACCATTTCCAGTGCCATACAGCACCGGTGAAGCACCAGTGAAGCACCTGTGTAGAACCATACAGGGGCCATATAGCACCACTATAGCACCACATTTGGTTCTACATAGCACTATATGGTTCTATACAGGTGCTTCACTGGTGCTTCACCGGTGCTATATGGCACTAAAAATGGTTCTTCTATGATTACGAGCAAAGAACCACTTTTGGTGCTATATATAGGGTGACCAGACGTCCCGAAAAATTCGGGACAGTCCCGAAATCTAAGCTGCTGTCCCGAATCCCAAATCCTGCTCTAATTGTCCCGAAAATCATACTGAAGCTAAATGTTAATCCCGAATCCCGCTTTAATTTCCCCGAAAATTAAAGCAAAATCTTGAGTAGTAGTTGTCTGATAAAACATGAGCGAGGAGGTTAAGTCATCCTGCAGCCAGCCCCCGCCGGCTGCTCATTGGCTGCAGCCTGCCGCCGCCGGCTGCTCATTGGCTGCAGCATCTTGTTTTTATACTGTAGGCTCTCATTGTGCTCGCAGCAGTTAAAACCTCCGCGAAATATGCTGACGTTGTATTGTTTCTATTAATTTATCTAATTCATCTATATGCAGAAAGACAATAGGACCTTTTGTTTTATAGAGTTGACTAAGAGAGCAAAAGTTGCAGCAGCCGCGAGGACAGTTGAAAGTGCAGGCAGTGACAGTGACAGAGTGACAGAGTTCACATTCATTCATTAGTGGCAATGAGGTGTTAAAGCTCTAATGGGTGCAATATTATAACATTTCTCTGTGAGGTTAGGGCTAAATATACAGTGTAGATCGAAACAAGTGCCACTGGAACTAAAGCTGCTACCTCCTTGAATTTCTCATAATTTTGGTATTCAATGTGTAAATAAATACCTGCACAGATGCTAATAAGTTTCTGTCTACTTGTAAATCTGCTTAACTGTTCCACCATAATGAAAATCAGGAATCATACAGTATAAATCTACTCAGTCAGAGCAAACAGCTTGCTTTGATTTGCTTTAAAGGGCAACTATCGTCCGATTCACGATATTACATTTCCTTTGGTGTGTAAGTGTGTATTATTACATGTTAACGATATGCAAAAGGTACAAACCCCAAGGTAACGATGACGCAGGTTATCGTTTCCAACCTAAATCTCTTTTCTTGGACTACAACAAACACACGGATTGTAGGCAACAGTTTACTTCCTGGGCCTGTTGACGTGGACAAGACCGACATTATCATAATTCCTCCCGCTTTGACAGGCATGATATCTGGAGCTACAAAAATTTATGGTATGTGGAAAATATTGTGTTTTTTAACCATAAACCACGCAAACACATTGTATTATACCAACGACACAAAATAACGTTGTTTTTAGCAATGAAATATGTGCACTTTAATAATATATTGACTGTGTTTTGCAGAAACTACACTAGTTTAGACAGCTGTTTAATAAGAGGAGGAGGTGACATCAACAAAAAGTATGCACTGAAATTAAACAAATGGATAATAGCCCACCACCGGTGAAATGTTTTCCAGAATACAGAAAAAAATATATGCATGCCATATTTAAAGGTGACATAGAATGATTGAACAGAGTATTTATCCTTGTTCTGTGATGTGACATGTAGACAAAAAAAAATTGTTTGGGTCTGTATTGTAATGCCTTAGAAGCTTCCTAAAAACCTCTCTCAGATAGCTCTATTAGGGTGGGGGATTTTAAACAAGTGGTTTTGCACCTATTTGGCTCCCCCTACTTAACTTTCAATCTCATTACTGATTGGCTGACTTTGCTGCCACTCAAAAAATGTAGCCAATTATTTTAAAGTAGAGGGGCAGTTAGATGCCTGTGATGTCATAAGCATCAGTTTTTCAGTTTGGGCTGTTTTCTGGCTGACATTTCTAAAAGAGGAATTTCTATGAGACTGAGATGTTTATCATGTTTTGCACTTTTTGTATGTTTGTGAATGTGGGTAGACTACCATTATTCAACAAAGACAAGGTAAAAATGGTTTTTCATTCTCTGTCCCCTTTAATTCTCTTCTTTGGATTGTGCACATAATCCTTTCTTCTGTTGCAGGGCTATATACATTTATTCTTTGTAATCTTCTGGACAAGCCATAATCAAATCTTACTGAAACACTTTCCTGACCGTCGACAACTTTTCATTTTCATTTCCTGTCTGGCTGCCTAAGCTTTCCTGTACTTTACATTTGCATCAGATAGATGCGGTTTCAAACCCACATGAATTCTTGGCACATTTTAAAACAAGGACATGTGAATGAGATTTAAAGACTATAGCAGAAAGAAGGATTTTCAGTGACCTAAATTTCTTTTCTGCACAAAAAGCTATTGAATGGCTTGGAATATAGCACAACATGGACAGCGTTTAAAATGGTTCGTATTTTGGAGCTTGACAATATCTGTCCCCACTCATTTTATCATAAAAAACACCAGCCTTTGTGTTCCAAAAATTATATATTTCTTATGAAACCCCAGCAGTGTGCCAGATAAAGACAACTTAGGGTGCACTCACATTATACATAACAGGACCGAACCGTGCCCGAGGGCGATTATTACCTCCCCACTCCCCCGCAGGCTTGCACTCACACTGTACGATCTGTGCCCGAGCATGTTTTTGTGATAAGGATGCAATCGTATTGAAGAAAACAGGAAGTAATACGCTCTCTTAACTGTAGAGCTCATCGTAATGTTAAGTTTGTGGCTTCTATTTTGAGTCATTTGGGACGCAATGACACAAAACCCTCATATTCCTTAGTCGATCCATTGCTTTGCCTCTTAGAAGATCCCATAACCGTGTTGTTATGAGCCCACCTCTGAAACCTGGCAAGGGCGTGATTAGCCAAACCTTGCCCAGGCACAATACAGAGCGTTCACACTAGTCAAACTAACCAGGCTTTGGGGGTCAAACACGCTCGGGCGCAGTTTGGTTTGGATAGTGTGAGTACACTCATAGCGACTTGTTTACAGTGCATGTAAAATCTTACCCGGAAGTAATCGCTGCATGCTGCCAAAACTGCCTTGTGAGCATGAAACTTCTGTTCCCCAGCAACCAGTGTGACATCACAGAGCAGTCCATCTTTGCGCTGCTGATTAAGGGCAGAGAGGACAGAGTCCTGGTGGGATTTGGATTGACACAGCCTCTGTCCTGTCAGCATATCCTGGGAGCTGAGGCACAAGAACAACACTCAAAGACAAGCTTGTGTGTGTGTGTGTGTGTGTGTGTGTGTGTGTGTGTGTGTGTGTGTGTGTGTGTGTGTGTGTCTTTCTGCCTGTTGTCCACTCAATACAGTACATCTATTCAGAAAGCGAGATGTCATTGATTCTCTTTGCCCCAATGGCCCTGCTATTTTCAGCACAACACATTCACATTTAGCTCTCAATCTCTGTCTGTAGTACAACAAACACAGCAGTGGAGCTCCCTGGGAGATAAGTCTCTAACCTTAAATATCCTCCAGAGTAAAAACAGTAACACTGACCTTGTGACATCACCTTGCACTAAAACAACACACTAATCTAAATTCACTATAAAGCTGGGAACATGGCTACCTCTCAAGGTAGATTGAATGTGAAGATTGTACCTGGGAGGAGGTTCAGAGGGCATGCTCTTGGAGGAGAGAGGAAAAAGCGTTTCCCGATGATGCTACAAAACACCAGACAGGCTCGACTGAGCATGTGCAAAACTCTATAGTGGAAGAACAGTAAGAGCAAAGAGTAAAAATGGGAACATGTTAAAATCTGAGCATCTCCTTTAAGCAACTGAGATGAAGAGCATCCCAGCCTTGTATTTGAAGGTCTAAAGTCTGATATTATTTTTGTGAAATTACATTACATTACAATTACACATTTGCCAAATGCTTTTCTCTTAAGTGACTTACAGTACATTACAAGGTATACATTTTATCATCATGTGTGTTCCCAGGAGATCAAACCCAAGACCTTTGCGCTGCTAATGCAATGCTCTATCTCAGCAGCTACATTAACATTTACAGTTAGGGACATTTTCTCCAACAATTCTCATTATTTTGCTTAATTAATATTACATTACAGACCTTATAATGAGAACCATCAGTAAAAATATCAGGATACATTATGTTAATGATATTCTTAATGCTTGATGCTTAATCTCATAATGCATGCTTAAGCCTAATTGCCCTAGATATACTTAATGAATGATATTAAATATATGATATTGATCTTTATAATATATCTTCTTTTGGGCTTGCAATGAAATATGTACATGATGTATTAATATTAGGGCTGTCAATAGATTAAAAAAATTAATCTAGATTAATCGCATGATTTCATGAGTTAACTGCGATTAATCGCAAATTAATCGCACATTTTTTTCCATTCTAAATTTACCCTAATTTAACACTTTTCAGGTTTTTAATATTCTAATCATATATACATATATAGATGCTTTATGCAAATGTATGTTAACAACAGTCTGTTTACATTTTTAACAGGATCATCAGCCATTGTTTTGTATATGAATTTTCCTTTCAGAAGATTTTTCTTTCTCCATTTTTGTTTGCTGCATCATTTGTGACCTGTGCTGGCAAGTTGAGTCGGAATTAGCAAATTTTAAAAAAATAGTTGTTCATATTTTGACATTCCCTATTAAAACATAGAACAATGCATGATTTGTTGAAATATAACAAAATATGACAGAACTACACGTGTTTGAAGTTGAAAGAGTCAAATTACCACAAAAAATTCCACATCCATACATTATATTACCACATCAATACCTTAAAATCACTGGTAAAACTAATAGATTTAGCACACACAAAGCAAAAACATCATCAATGTATGTTCAACTTTTTTTCCTTTTGTTTGATTGACATTGAGACAGATGCTTAAAATCTAAGTGATCTAATATAATGTTACACATCAGATAGTTTTACCCAACAGTTAACCAAACATTTACTTAAAACATAACAGATTATAGAGCCTACCTGAGTGAATTCTTATCAAAACAGATATTTAAAACTGTAATTTTGTGTAGATGTCTATATATCCGGGTCGCGCACTCGCGCGTCTGTGTGCACGCGCTTCAGATATCAGTCAGTCAGCGTGAGGGGATCGCTTTTGAGTCTTGTCGCTCTTAATAACTCTTTAACATTAATCAGGTACCGAACTTTATCTCTCTTAATGACTCTTTTAACATCAAGCAAGTCCTGCAAGTCTATTTTCTAAGTCATGCATAAAAGCGAAACCAAAATGAATTGAGACGCATTTTTGTATTAGATTAAGCATTAGGAGGACGGTAACGTTACACCTCTCAGACGTATAAATAAAGATCATATCAGATGTCCAACGAGCATTTAGAGCATTGGATTTGGTAGACGATTTGCTTAATGTTCTTATTTCTATGAAAACCTTTTACTCATTTAGAGAGAGTCACATTTGTCTGCATCTCTGTTTATTCAACTATGGGCTGGACCAAGGGTCAAACAGAAATTGCGCGTTGCGTTAATCTCCGTTAATAAAATTAGTGGCGTTAAAACGAATTTGCGTTAACGCGTTATTAACGCGTTAATTTTGACAGCCCTAATTAATATGCATATGAAGCAACAAAAAAAAAATCACACAACTCACCCTACTGATGTCCAATCAGTTTGAATACAAAACAGCTACAGGCAAAGATCATTATGATCCAAAATCAGTGTGTGACACTCCTCTCATAGAGCCTTATGTGATGGTCAAGTGGTTTTGGCTTTAAGCATAATGTATGCGATCCGATGCTGGGCTCATTGGACCCTAATTGACCATCGGGTCTGAGCCATCCCAGGAGATCAAAGACCTTTAGGCTGTAGTCTGTGCTCCAGTGACCATAGAAAAGAAAAGGAAGCATAGATATGTGAGAAAACATACTTCAGTGATCCAAGACTACAAAGATATTTATTTATTCAATAGCTTTGGTGGATGCCATCCATCATCTATAACCGGGCGGTCACTGACCTACCTTAATCCATTAAACTAAAGGTGACTAAAAGGCATATAAATGAGATGTATGCATTAGCATACGCTTTTATCCAAAGTGCATTCAATCTATACTTTTTAGTAGGCTATAGCCTGGGTTTGAACCCAATGCATTACCAACAGAGCTAGAGAAACAATTGAGTTATTATTAGGCTACGTTATTGTTGTAAATACAATTATGGGTTACGTATTTTACGTAAATCCTTCAGGCAGTTACTGTTACTGACACAGATAACACGCCGTCTGCGTGCTGAATTACGTCGTCGGCATAAATAACACGATGTCACTAAATGCAAACGTAAATATTTTAGGAAACCACTGGGCCTCCTCAATCACTTTTAAATCTCAGCTGTCAAATGTCTCCTAGCAACAGGGTTGAACCAAGAAGATTTGGGCAACGATGGATGTAATCCTCAGTGAAGACCCGCCCAACTGCAACCTCATGACATTCATACATGAACTGTTACATTGTATCCCCTCAGCATCCGAGCTGTCTAAACCTTTGTCGACAAATATTTTACATATCCAAACCCTCACAATTTAAAGCACCCTACCTCGCTTCCAGTGTTTTCTTCTCTCGGTCAACACGACTTTATCCGACGTCGAGTCACCTGGCACCTCTGACTGACCCAAACAAAATATCTGCAGCAATCCTAAGAGAAACGCTGCCTAGAGGATCAACACGTTATGAGTGTGCCTGGCTGATGCAGCATCTGATCTACTGTACTAGACACTGGAGTCTGATCCAAACCCCGCCCCCTGCGATCACATGCGCTGCGTCACGTGTGTCTCAATGAGGCGCTTAATATGAAGCGCAAATATATCTACTACAAATTCTTATACCAAATTTTGATGTGTCATTGATTATTGTGTTGTTTATTAATTATAAAGTGACTGGCAATATGAAAATATTGTGTAGGTCTTAAATGTCATATTGAGCTGGGTTAAGTAGGCTACAGATGATTACATGAATGCAGTGCATGTGGGTCATTCTACAGAAAAGGTGGAATTCGGGTGATGGAAATCTGCTTAAATAAACTTTTTTCAACATACCCAAAACTTCTTTAATAGCATTAATTAACTTGAATCCGCAAAACTGGGAGCTTAATCTATTTTTAACTTTTTAATACATTTTAATAAAGAATCCATGAGTCATTTATTTGTCATTGATGTTAACGTTACCTGTGATTTAAACAGATCTTAACACTCCCAGCTATAAAAAAAAAAAGAGTAACACTAATGACATCAAAAAAATCTTATCTCAAAATTCTTAGATATATCATGATATTTTAGACAAATAAGGTAAGACATCTCACAAACCTTTGCCTTCCTCCACTGCACTTCTTCCACTGACCCCTTGACCCATGAAAAACTTCAAAGAGCTGATGCATTGTTTCAAAATAAAGGTGCTTTGGGTAGGGTAACACCAATGACATAAATTTGGGGGACAAATATTTATTTGATATATTACTCATATTAATAGTGTATTTTTACCATTTCAGTGTTGTAGTCAATTCATACAGAGTGAAAGGTAAATGTAAATTAGATTTGTTTTATAAAAAACATGGTTTTAAATAATAAGTACACAGTTCAACTTCCATGTATGATCAAAGGGACAGGGCAATTTTCAGGACCAGACATTTAAAAAAAAAGGGAAAAAAAGGAAAAAAGACATTTAAATAAATAAACTCTCGTATCATTTTAAGGACAGTCTATATTTATTAAATATATCTATATGGGATTATTGGGTCAAATTAAATGATTAAGGGGTCTGCAAAAGCAAGGGACAAGCATTTCCACCTTTCTTGTAGAATGACTCATGTGCAATGCAATTTATTTACTGGTGCCTTTTACAGCACTCGAGGACATTTGGCAGCCTAAAACTAGTCAGCAAATTAAAAAATACCAAACAACATATAATATGAACACAAACATCAGCCAGGTTACTTTAAAAAGATGTTCTGTGATCTTTGAAATGTTGTCTGACTGACGAATATATGCAATAGTACTAAGTTGCCTTTTGCTGCTGAGCAACCAAAACCTGTTGATGTTTTATGTAACAGAATTATTTAAATACCCTATATGTTTTGATATGAATTGTTTTACATACAGTACTGTACAGTACAGTATGTGTTTGCCTTTCCAATACTTTGATGTTAACTTTTGTCAATATAAGGAAGTTCTTGTAAATATTATGTTCATTTTTATAACCACTGGGTACTGCTTTAGTTTACTCTTATTGCGCACTCGTTGAAAGTGATACTGAAAGATAACGGAACTGAGAGTGTCAGCTCGTCAGCTCAGCTCTTAGAGATGGATAAGTTAAAACCTTTAATTACCTTCACGCAGAAACAGCAATCCAACTTGGGTTTTGGACTGATCACTCTTTTAACAGTGGGTAGCGAGCACATCTTCTCTGCCTTTGCTTTCAAGTGTCCTTGCAATGATTGGAATTTTGTGTATGGGAACGTCTGCCTCCTCGTGCCCGCGCTTGCTCTGCTCATCCTAAGTTACATGCTGAGCAATAAAACGTGGAAATTAGTCACTGGGCTTTGCCATCGAAAGTATAGACTATGTCGTATTCGTTATGCGTTTGGCTTTTTGTGTGTTTTTCTTCAGATAACCACCACCGCAATGGTCGCACCTCTGAGCTGGATAGCTGTTGCGTTACTCAAAGGTGTTTACTTCGAGTGTTCAATGACTGGCGCTAATGTTACCCTCTTCCGACATCAACTTTGTAGTCAAAAGTTTCCACATTGTTGGACAGAGCTGGAAAAGTTTCCGTGTGATGGGACGTCAATCCCGCAGAGTGAGAGGATGGCTCTCCTCACCATTATACGCGCGGAGTCGCAGGTGAGCATTGGATGAACTTTATTTGTTAACAAATTCCTTAAAAGGTTTTTCTAACTTTGACTCTGAACTGGACATCGTTTACAGCTCCCTAGGGGTCATCAGATGACTTAAAATGATTTAAAAACAAGCATATAAAACACTTTTTTATAACAGTATTGCTATGCCAAGCTATAGAATATTTCATTGGTTGAAATTGTAAATAACTCTATTTGCAATTTAAAATAATGTTGGGAGGATGCATGAAGTCAAAAGGTTGGAATCACAGTTGCATTATGTTCTTATCAGCAAACAAACATTTTATCGAAGTAGAAAACATCAGATTTATCAGAATGCTCTTGTTATTTAATACTTGCATCATTCATGTCACATATCACAGATTGACATTTAATACTTACAGGTACTTGGCTGGCTACTTATTGCTTCTGTTGCAACATTCGCTTTTCTGCTTACTTGCCTGGCCAGATGCTATTCTCCGATCAGCTACATGCAGCTGAAGTTTTGGAGGATGTATTCAGAGAAGGAGAGTGACTATTTGGACAGTTTTACATCTCAGCACGCTGAAAAGCTTGCGAAAAGAAACCTAACAAGTTTCTTTGAGCTAACCAAACCCATTCCTATGAAGAATCCTCCCAAACGAGCCTGGGAGAAGATTTCCTCCTTCTACAAGTACAGAAGCATGAATGACTACTACAGCATTCTGCACAAGTATGTGTCCACTTGTGAGGACCTTGAAAATCCAGGAGCAAGGGCTTCAGTCAAGTCTGAAAATGAGTTTTCAAGCCCAGCAGCACTGGCATTTTTGGACGATGACAAATTAGCCCTGTAGTTGTTTCATGAATGTCTGTTTTAACAGCGGCTCTTTATTTGACAGCTCCTCCTCTATCTTGTTAAATACATGAAAATTTGCTGTTACTTCTTTTCTATACATTTATTAGTGTGTTACAACATACATTACAAGTTCATTGTTGTCGTTTTTATTGCTATTTTTAGAGATGCACCAATATATTCACGAATAATCAATATCAGCTGAGAGTTTGAAGGAAAACACCACAGTTTTTCAATATTTTACCTTGTTCTTACTTCAACTTAGACAAATTAATAGATATCTATCCTTTATCAATGTGTGCACTTAATATTTGTTCAGCGCGTCGTAAATGTGTTAGCATTTAGCCTAGCCCCATTCTTTACTTAGGATCCAAACAGGGATGAATTTAGAAGCCACCAAACACTTCCATGTTTTCCCTATTTAAAGACTGCTACATAAGTAGTCACAGAATATAACGTGGCAATTCTTTAAGCAGATAAAAATGAGAATTATGTTGCATGGTGGAGGAGCACTTAGTTTGCAGCACTTCGACCTCGGGCGCACAGTAACATCATCACTCATGACTACTCCCCCTCTCCCTCAAACTTCTATCAATATTACTGCCCCCTAGGTCGAGTTCTGCAAACTGGGTTCTTTTCCGCCATACAACATAGTTCTAATTTTTTTATCCGCTTAAAAGATAGCAGGGTTTCCCGCAGCACTTTGGAGTTCGGGCAGCCCGCCTAAGCTGGGAAACCCTACCGCATTAACTAGGTCGTCCAAAAAGAAAAATGCTGCAAAAAGGCCATCAAGTGCATCTCGGAGAATAGCGCAAACGTGCTTCACACCGCGAGCGGGCACGCACGCCACACGGCCGAAATGAGAAAGACTTGGTCAGGATCATCACTGTCTGGAGGATAACTGGCCAGTTGATAAAACATGCGGATGCGCTTAACACCGCTAGCATGCACACGCACCACCCGGCCGAAATGAGATAAAGACGTGGTCCGTCATATCTGGAGGATAGCCAGCTAATTATAGTGGGAAATAATTGGTTTTTACAATTTTTGCGCTATCTATCATCGTTCGCCAGACGTTCTACAACATCTGCTTTAGTTTGTGTTTATTAACCCTTTAGTTTCACTTCATCACGCAGCTATTCCCGTTAGAGGTAAAAACATTTAATTCATTCATAATCTAGTTTGTGTTAATTTTCTGTCATAGTTTCTTCAAAATTAAGTTTTTATTTGAGTGTTTTAAATAAAAAAAATTATAATTTTAATCATGGTGCGTACGCCCCACCCCTTTGATTGTCACGCCCCGCCCACATTAACTAACAAATTTTCTGCGGGAAGCCCTGGATAGTATTGGTTCGTCAAAGTTTAGGTAAGAACAAATTCAAGGTAAAATGTTGAAAAAAACTGTGGTGTTTTCCTTTAAAAACATGCCTGATATATCCTGTCAATCAAAAGAAAACAGGAAAATGCAATGAAGTCGAGCTCTGTGTATATGGAAAATGTAAAGAAGCATCATTAGTTTAATGTTCGTCATTATATGAATGAATAACATTCAGAAAATTTAATCTTCAGAATTTAGTTAATGCAAGTTAATATAACCAATAAACTATCATTATCTGCATTGGTATCGCAATATATCAGGATATTTGGGGCGAGGGGTAATATTGGTGCATCTCTATCTATTTTAGCTTTCTTTTAATTCAAGAGTGAGGCGAAGGGGAGGAAGATGTGAGGGATGTTATAAGCCTATATATATATATATATATATATATATATATATATATATATATATATATATATATATATATACTGCATACAGACATTTTTCTGCTAATTGGTTGGATTACGTAACCATTCTCTTAATGAAACTTAAAATTTCTGATTAATCGTATAATTATTTTAAAAATGTGTTTAATTTGTTTAGATGTAAAAAAGTTTTAATTTCAGTATAATTTGTTTAAATTTAAAATATTGTTAATTGTATTTTAACAACTGTACTTTCTTACTGTAAATACTACTGTACAAACAAACAAACAGGTAAAATTTGACATATTTTGGCATTTCATTATTTGGCATTGTAACAGTTTGGTTCTGGTCTCAAATTTCAGTGCAACAGTTTATTCCTTTTATTTAGTAATCATATAAACTTGTAAAAACCACTCTGCTAAAAGCACTTTAACAAAATCAATATACCATTAGGTGGTAACATGAAAGCTTGTCCATATGGGAGATGTAGCAAGTGCAGAACAGAAAGTGTCTACTCATACATACGGTAGCTAGAACTAATAACTTCCCCAAAAAATTATGTGGCAATACACATGACACGCAAGTCCTTAGTCTTGTGAAGATGTTGGGCTAATGCCACCAGCTTCTTAGTTCACATTCCAATATGGCGGGTGTCTCCAGCCCTGCTTCTGGTGAGCTGCGATCCTGCAGACTTCAGGTCCAACCCAACTCCAACACACCTGTCTGTAATTAGCAAGCAACCCTGAACACCTTGATTAGTTGGTTCACCTGTGTTTGATTGGGGTTGCAGCTGGGGTCTGCAGGACGGTAGCTCACGATGAGCAGGGTTGGAGAACCCTGCAATATGGCCATCTTCCAGATTCCAACACTCTGCTAATAAAAAGCACATTGTCACTTTCACAGTGAAGATTTGATAGTTCAGTTTTCTGCCTGTTTAAACCAGAATCCGATTTGGCTATATGATTTGTTTAACTTCTGCTGCACACTGGGTAAATTCATCCATGCACAGCTGTCTGTTTTGAATTCCAACAAAACCAGATGAGCTGGTTTTGTTAACAGCTCTACATAAGGGGGAGGAGAAAAAGAAAAATAGGATGGACGGAGGAGGGGTTGGATAAGCCTCAATGAAAGCCAGAGAAAGAATAGGAGGAGATTAGCTTGGGTGTGGATAACAAAGTGAAAATCAAGTGAGGAACTGGGAGTGCCCTTGTGTGTTCTGATTTGCCTCTTCTTCGATCTGTGCTTTTAAAATCAACAACTTGTTTGGAGTGTTTATCAGACATGTCTGCAGTTCCGACCATGGATTCTTTTAAGACCGTCCTACGGTTCCTGACCAACCAGAAGAGCACTATTGGCTACAGCTTTATGGCCATTTTGACTATAGGCAGTGAAAGAGTTTTTTCCATGGTGTCTTTTCAGTGTCCGTGCAACCCCACACAGAATTTTCCTTATGGAATAACATTTCTTCTTGGTCCAGCCGCTGTTTTGATGGCCATCGGTCTCTTTGTTAGTGCAAGACTTTGGCGGTTATATACTGGGTGCTGTCTCAACCCCTGGAAACTCTGCCCCAGGGGTAACTGTGTGAGTTGCTTGTCAACGCTTATTAAAGTACTTAGTAATGCATGCATTGCCCCTGTTATGTGGCTTTGCGTAGCATTGCTCAATGGAACTTTTTATGAATGTGCTGTCAGTGGCTTGAACAATAATGTGGTGGTGGACCTCTTCTGTAAAAACAAGACATCTGCATGCCGGGAAGAACTAGCACGGGTACCTTGCGGGAAGACTCAGCTCTCCAAGGATGAGAACAACGAACTGCTGCTAATGCTTCGAGCTCAGTCACAGGTGAGCACAACTTTGGGGCTCTTAAAAGTTTTTTGTTTTTTTGTCCACAAAATTGAATTTGTCTTTGAAATTATGTAAAATTCATTCAGTTACCAATATATCATTGTGAGCAGGAATTTACTATTATTATCTCAAGTAAAAGCTTCATCTGTTGTTTTCAGATCCTCGGCTGGTCCCTCATTATCATTGCTGCAGTAGCAACACTTGTTGGGACATGCTATAAGAACTGTCGCTCTCAGGTGAGCTATCTTCAGTTAACCTTTTGGAAAATCTACATGGAGAAGGAGCAGGAAAAGTTTGAAGCGTTTGCGGACGATTACGCCACCAAACTGGCAGAAAGGAATCTCAAGAGCTTCTTTGACAACAAGAAACCTGCACCGTTTCCCTTTCCAAACCATATGGCCTGGGAGGAGATCTCTGCTTCATATATGTTTACCAAAAGTGAACAGTACTATAGCACCCTTCAAAGATATGTTGAGCGAGGAGACAGGGAGTACGACAGTGAGTTGCGACCGGTTCTAGAGTGTAAAGATGATATAGAGATGGCATAGAAACACAATACAATATTGTGTACTTTTGAAGGCACGTATTTGAAGGTTTCCAAATTACTACCTGTGCAAAACAGCATTAATCTAAAAGGTTTTTATAGTTTTGTTTTGTAAATTAAGGAATTGGATTTGCACTGTGAAAGTTTATTCTAGTAGCATTTATCTATCTCAGATCCTTCATGGATACTGAGAGAAATCTGATCCTGCTTTCTGGAAGTTGTTTACAGTGACAACATCTTAATTGCAGTGGTGGGATTAACTGGTTTGAATGTTACAGCCTCAACAAAGTCGAAGAAAAAGGTAAACCTATTCTCAGGGCATTTTTATCTATGGTTTTTTACAATTGCATATTTTCCAAATCTTCCTGTAAATCAGGAAGTGTAAAATCATTTGACCTATTAATCTTCTTAAAACCTTTAAAACTAAACTCTACAATATGGTCACATTGTACTTATGGCCTCCAACACAATGTAGAACATGGAACCACTACTTATTTTCGTTCAATGCTTTTAAATAGAATATGTGACAAACAGGAAACCCACAGTATCAACACCAGACACACGACACATTGTTGAAGAAACTTGGTTTTCTCAGTAATTTACCCTAATAGATCAGCTATGCAGTTAAAGCAAGCTGCTCCTGGCATAGTTTTTAAAATTGCATTAATAATACCAAATAATTATATATATATATTTTAAATTGTGGTTGGTTTTCGCCCTGTTGGTGGTGTACATTTCCTGCAATGTTGTGAAAGGAAATGATCAAACATTTACATGCAGTATACTCAGGTTACAACGTTGCAGCAGATTTCATCAGTATCAGGCTGGTTCATATGTGAGAAAATGCTTCAAAAGTAATATAAGTTACAACAATAACCTAAAAACCAGAAGTGGTACTAACAAAGGTGGACATGAAACAATTACAGCTGTCAAACTGGGAACTGCAATGACAATACAGTCCATCTGCCTCATTTATTTGTATTAGGAAATTAAGATTAAACAAATGTTTATAATCTAGTAATATGTTACATGTTTTAATTCGTTATTTCATATTTTGTACTTACATTTTTGTATGTGTTTTATCTATTATATTTTGTATTAAATTGAATTATTTGGATTTCTATTATGTATGCAATTTTCTATACTGTAATAAATTACATAAAGTGTACCATCACTGCTGCATAACACATATCAGAATAAAAATGTACAATAACATAACCTAACCTAACCTGTTCAGATTGAGAAAAGGCTTTTGCTATGAATATTTGCCTGTACAGACATAACCTGCTGTGACCAATTGTACATTCTAAGCAGTGGCAGATTAATTCATAAATCACACTTGATCTAATAATCCAAGGTGTAACCCCGTTTCTCGGTCCGAAGGCTGCAGCCTCAGGAGGTCGCGTTTCTAGGCTGCATACGTCATAAAGTCTTATTTTAGAATACTAACAATTTTAAAGTTGACTTTATCCTAAATCAATCGTAAATTGTTGTAATATGTTTATGACTTGCAAATGTAAAGCTCAGCTAATTTTAATAAACCAGGCGTAATGTGATGACGTTTGCAACCTGCATATTTTATGCGACCTCCGGAGGCAGCATCCTTCGGATTGAGAAACGGCCAAAATGTGGCTAATTTATTTTGAACATGATACTTTTAAACTAATACACAAAATAAAAGTAATCATCAGTTGTAAACAATTGGAGATAAATAAATAATTGAAAGCATATATTTTTCATTACGAAAGCAGTGACTGGCGGCCAGGCTTTATAATCCATGCCAGATTGATTTTGTCTTCACACAATAAATTTTTGTTTTCTAACCATTTATTTTGTGTACATGTGTACAGAACATATTAACAATATATTTAAATTGCCTAAAGCATAGAAACTGCAATAAGAACACAAGTTAAAGTTATTTCTAATTTGACATGAAAGACAGACATTACAGATGA
This sequence comes from Misgurnus anguillicaudatus, assembly GCF_027580225.2. NCBI lineage: Eukaryota > Metazoa > Chordata > Actinopteri > Cypriniformes > Cobitidae > Misgurnus > Misgurnus anguillicaudatus. Next base: position 26,607,088 of record NC_073346.2, on the reverse strand, counting down.
TCCCAGATAATATCGATGCCAACCGGGCCTTAGCACACGTTTCTTCCATGCAACCTCTAATTTATGAACATTTTTTGACATAAAATGACAGATTACGGCGAGGAACAAAGGAATGAACTAGAAGCAATCGAGTCCATTTACCCAGACTCGTTCACAGGTGAGTTTGACTGCAAACTATATCGTTTTATGTCTGTAGATTAGCCATGATTTGTTAGCTGCCTAGCTTTCAAACAAAGTTAGTTGTGCGTTTAAGCGACACAGTTGTAAAAAAAGTAAGCAAAATAAAAAACAATAAACGGATGTAAGAGAGTACGTTCTCTAGTTAACTAAGGTGAGCGAATGGTAAGATAACAGAATTAAGTTTGCATCATGGATCCCAAATGAAAAATGCTGTAGTATACCGTTACATATTTAAAATATTAACTTGTAACTGTTAGTCTTTTGCACTTTGTTTATGTATCAGTAGTTACTAACGTCATAGTATTCTGTATTGGTAAACTGTAGTGTATACGGTAGGATACCTTAATATTTACTGTGGTGCGTCTTATAAACATCTTACTGTACTAACTATACAACAATATTTTTTTCACGTGGTATTCAATGCAAAATATAGATTATTAATTCAGAAATAAGTTGTTGTCATTGGTGACTCAAACATGCTTGCCTCTAGTATGTGGGGAGTAAGAAGTACATACTAATTGATTGATCCTGAGATAATGTTTATTTGCATTTTCTCCATTCATGCAGTGCTTTCCGAAGAGCCCATAAGCTTCACCATCACAGTAACTTCAGATTCAGCAGAAAATGAGGAGAGTAAGTGATATGTCTTGAAATTATTTTATTAATGACCATGTGATGCAGTAGTTTGTATATCATCATATTCAATGTGTAGCTTATAGCCACTACAAAATCCAAACATTCTGTGTCAAGCCAACCTGTTTTCTGTTTGTATTAGCGGTGGAGGTGACCCTTAAGTTTACATATGTGGAGAAATATCCAGATGAGCCCCCTCTTTGGGAGATCAACTCACAGGAGAACCTGGAAGATTCAGACGCGGAAGATGTCCTAGCACTTTTAAAACAACAGGTCTGTATGCGTGACACTTTACCCATCATGACAAACAGCTGACAAATCTCCCTGATGGGAATTTTTTGCTTCATTCAAATTCTTGCTAATGTTGCTTTTTTTGCAGGCTGAGGAAAACTTGGGAATGGTTATGATATTCACATTAGTGACGGCTGTGCAAGAAAAACTAAATGAAATAGTTGACCAGATTAAGAGCAGGAGGGAAGAGGAGAAACTGAGAAACGAAAGGGAGGTTGAAGAAGCTGAGAAGGTTTGTTCATGCCTTCTGAATGTAGTGTAATACTAATAAAATGAAGTAATACTGTGACCAGCCAAACTATATATTTTAAAGAAAGGCTCGATTTTGCATATATTTGTTAGAATGCATTTAAACTGAATTAATGTGTGTGCTCAGATCTGATCATTGTTTTCTTCACAGCGTGCATTCCAAGGAACTGTGGTAACAATTGAGAACTTCTTAACATGGAAAGCAAAGTTTGAGCAAGATATGGCAGAACTAAAGAGCAAAAAGCATAAAGAAGAGGAACAGTCTGGAAAAGTAAAACTCACAGGTGAGTCACTAATCTAAAAATCCAGTCTGAACCAGATTCTCATTAACATTCCTCTCTTGTGTTCCAATCAAAGTCATGTGTTTACATTTGTGATCCATGTCACTGCTTGAAAATACACTGTAAAAATTATCACAAAATATACACTTAACACCCCTCTAACAAAAAAATTTTTTTTTAAATGTGTTTCTAGCAGACAATGATTCACCAGTATAGGAGTAGAAACCTGTAATTATACAAATCTATCTCTTCTTCTTTATGTAATCTCCTTTAAACCGCAACAGTCACACAAAACATACTGTTGGGAGTCCCCTAACAATGTAAAATCACATTGATCACACCCCAACCACAGACTCCGCCTTAAGAACGTGTAGTTCAATCTTCTGCCAGAGGCACATGTTTGGATGTAGTCCAAAACACATGTGTAAGCGCTCTACCCCCTACAATGCATACGGGGAGGCGAACGGAAGCTTTCATTGCATTTAAAGAAATACACAAAAAACCCACAAATGGCCATGTTCAACATCATATAAGGAAATGTCTGTGATGTATTTTGAGCTAAGACATTCTCGGGATACCAGAGACTATTTTTATATGGCTGAAAACACCTAGGTTATTGTCCCTTCAAACTTGTAATGCGAAGTAAACGGGTTAATGCATATTTACTTGACGTCTTTTACAGGAAAACAGCTCTTTGAGACAGACCATAATCTTGACACATCAGATATCCAGTTTCTGGAGGATGGTAAGTCTGAAATATATTTTTTTTTGCATTGACGAGTAGCAAACTGAGGGTAAATTATCAGTAATCATGGGTAATAAATAGGTTTTGCATTATCTTGTACACTTTTAATAATCACCAGAAAAACAGAACTTGTCAAGTCTTTGAACTCTGAGCCTATTCAGATATATAGACTCAACCTTAGTTAAACCTTCATAAAAAAAATCTTTCCCTGTAGGTGGAAACAGTGTGGAAGTGGATGAGTCATTATTTCAAGACATGGATGATTTGGACTTGGACGAGGATGACCCCGATTTCAACCCGCTGGATCTGGAGAGTGATGAAGACTGAGGTGTGTTCACTCCCAACCTGACATGAAGGTCAACATCCTCCATAACAGCCTTGTGGAGCAGGACTTAAACTTAACCATTCTGGACACAAACTTTTCAATCACTACCCCCCATGAAGACACATTGTATGATAACTGTTAACTATAATCACAATTTATACAATTATTGCCATTAAAATTAGTTGATCCATTGAATTGTTCCCCTGTTCTGTTGAATGGCTTTGTTTATGCATGAAACATCAGAAAGGTTGGTATTCAGGAACATGACCTGGCACAAATCTGCATTTGCTGTTGTTGTGGCACCAGAATCTAGTTTCTCTATCACTTATAATATATACACACATAAGCCATTACATTATGACCACCCCTATCCTAGAGCAATGAATGGACCTAGCAAACAAATGATGGCATGGGTACAGTTCATAGAACAGTAGGGGAGAGCAGGGCACAACTTAACGCTTTTTGACTTTGGCTCTATCATTCAAAAAATATTTAAGTTAGATGAATCATTTTTTACACAATCAACACACAGCATCTCTGTTACAAATAAACACTTCAAGTTTGTTGGTGGGACCTACCGTTATCATACAATTACACAAACGTGACAACTTAGCCCATACGTGGGGTTCTAACAAACAGAAGGTTTGTTGTAACACCGGGTAGAATTTTTTTTTTAAACAAGTAATTCTATAAACTTCTGTCTATATACTAAAGGTGGATATTGTATATGCCTATAATAGATAGATATCCACATTCATCCATTCATGATCCTTCATCTAACCCTTCTTGTATTATGCATCAATAAATGGATTATGTTTTGAAGGGACCACACAATTAAGACAAAATTATTCCCCCTGATATTGTATTAAGTGTTATCATTTTGATGAATAGTATTTAACATTGTTTTCATTTCATTATCATTGTAACCCTAAAAATGTTTTCAATCCCAGCTTTCAGTTACTAGAAGGTGCTGCTGACATGTTTCAAAATGGTGTTATGTTTTAGGTAACAAGACAGTGATATATGGTTAGATTTGGTGACTTAAACACCCAACTCAGAAATTGAAAAAAAAAACCCATAAGATAAAGACCATCAAAATGCCATCAAAATACAGGGTTCCCAAATCCTGAACTTCAAATTCAAGGACTTTCCAGGTCCAATACCCTCAAATTTAAAGACTAAATGTGGGGACACATTTCAAGTGAGAGCAAGGTTACATTGTGTTACCTTTAAAGATACATTGTTACAGTTCCCTTTCGAGGGAACTTGCGCTGCGTCACTGCGGTGACACTTTGGGGACGCCTCCAGGGGTAAGTGCGTCTGAATGTGTACATCAAATTCAACCAATGGTGAGGCTTAATGACAAAGACAGGGTGACGCGGGAGCCAGGAAGTATATCGCTATCTGAAATATTGCCAAAGATGGCGTTACAGGGATGCAGGAAGTATGGCAAGGTAGACGCAGCGTCTCGTTCCCTTCTCAGGGAACAAACACGTAACCCAAGACGTTTTCATTTGTCAAACACAATTATGCAAAAAAGCATTTTGGTATGAATAAACATTTGCATACAGAAGATATAAGCATTTAAAGCAAACAGTTTGGCACATTTTTTTTCCAGAAAACCTCTCGCATAAGATAGATTCAAGCACTTTCAATGGCCTGTTTCTATGTATGTATATTTTCAAAAACTTCCCAGGGCCTTGAATTTTTCCCCCAGATTCACAAACTTTCAAGGAATTCAAGGACCTGTGGGAACCCTGTATGCAAAGTAGCTGTGTTACAATTAACGCTGCATTAGTTTGTGCCCCGCTCACCCCTAAATATACCACCCATATATACCATCTAAGGACCAACTGTCATTAGTTTGGTGTTAGAATTGATCAGATTTAACTAGAGGAAAGGTTTGCCATAGTTTTGTATAAAATTCGTTTTCATTATGAAATACACTTGTGTCTGGAGTGAACCTTTATTGTACATTTCACTTTTAACAGCTGCTCTTTTGAAGAGTTATTCTAAAACATACAATATTCCAATAGAGGTCAGCAGTGAGTTGTGTGAATATTGACCTACAACTAAAGCTGCAACAAATACACAATACAGATTGTTGGTTAATACAATTTAAGATATCTACAGTAGCTTTGTTATTTCATTCGACTTACTAAGAAACCCTGCTTCATCTGTACCACCTTATACTGAAGCATTTTTTTTTTAAATATATATATATATACTCACTGTAATAAAAAGATATATTATTCACATTGTATTCACTGGGTATGCCCTTTGTGAATTGAATCCGCAAGCCAAATATTTGTTTTGGAGATCTCAAAAGTTTGTGATTGACAACTCCACTGCAAGGGAGTGAGACTGAATAAAGCAAATCAGGATGTGATGAGTTCAACTATTGTCCCAGATGAAAGAAAGGGGAACTTCTTTCATCTCCCGCTGGTACACACTGTCAAATCTCTCATTCTGTGCCACAGTAAAGTAGTTCTTCCAGTCACCAATGGTTCCTGTGCAGAGTTAAGCAGTGAGAATAAACTAAGTACTTAATTCAAGAGATTAGGAACTAAATATGATATAATAAAGTCCCAAATCTCAAATGGTTTTACAAGTTCACAGCAAATTTGATTCAACTAACCTTCTCATCTCGGCAATGATTTACTTTTTATAATAGTTACTTTCTAATAAACTTTTTTAGTTTCCTGTATGTATGACGCAATGGGTGGAGGCACATTCAAGAGATAATACAGTTTGTACAGATGTAGGTGTTGAACAGTGTTCTGCATACCATTTCATTTACTGTTTACGCTCATGCAGTGAGAGGCTGTAGCCTGTATATTATGAATATGATCATGGCTAAAGGATGTTGTTAGGAATTAGTAAAAAAATAATACCTAGTAAGTTGCAATGATACTAATAGAGATCATGACTTTGTTTTTCATGAACAAAACATCCAGGATACAAACTGGATCGGTTCATTAAAAAGGGTAATATACCTTTTCTCAGAAATGTCCCCTGTTGGTGATTTAGTAGGTTGCTAGAGATCAGCTGATAGTTGGCTTGAGGATTTTCTTTCATATTTTGGAAGGTGCTGTGCTCTACAACCATGTTTATTTGTTGTGGTGTCAGGTTCTTTCCCAGGAACAAACTGATCTTCTTAACCACTGACCACAAATCCTACAAACAGACAAGGTTGAAGAAATAGTTTAACCAAAAAATGGAAATTCTGTCATCGTTTACAATGTTTTGGAGCACCTTTGACTTCTATAGTATTTTTTTTTCTATTATGGAAGTCTATGGTGCTCCTCCCTGCTTGATTACAAACCTCTTCCTTTGTGTTCAGTAAAAACAAAGAAATGTATACAGGTTAAAAACAACCAGGTTAAAAACTTTTTTTGTGTGAACTATCCCTTTAAGAGCAAGTTTCGAGTGATTCATGATAAAATCTAACTTTTGCAAGTATGTACTGTAACAGCCCTCCTGTGCAATGGCTGTGAGATAAGATCCTATATCTTACGTATCAAGTAAGCAAATCAATCAAACCTTGATCATTTCCTCATAGGTAATGTACAAAAAGTTCATGTCTTCTCTGTTGGAGTACCACGTCTTGATGTGCTCAAACCAGCCGTTGCCATAAACTGAAACAACAATTATATTTCTTGGTCAAACTGTGCACTTGCTTAGTTCAAATTAGATTAAAGACAAAGAATATTACCATTTCCCTTCAGGAATTTCTCGAAAAAGTCATCAAAAGATTTTGGGGTTTCCAGCATAGTTGCATATTTGTGAAAATGATAGTAAGACACCAAAACATCCTTCGGATTTCTGGCCACATAGATAACCTATGTGTCATTAGAAAGAGTGGTGAAATGTTTGAAACTTTTCGATTTTAATTGCGACTAAAGCGCCGATCTTACCTTTCCCTTCTTTTTCTTGAGTCCAAGTGGCATGAATTGATACTGTAGGTGAGTCACGCGGATCCTTGGGGAAGGAGCAGAAACAAATTCTTTCTCATTGCTCATCAGTTCAATCCATGGAATGCGTTGAGAAGTCAACTGATCATTTGTTGCTGTAACATCTCCATTGGCCTCTATCATACTGAGGATTTGCTGTAACCAAATAGTGCCTGCCAAAAGAATCAGAAGTGGTTTACAAATTCGCAAAGGACTCATTAAATGTCACGACTGCAGCAGCTGTAGCTATCAAAACATCATTTAAAACATCATCACTGGCTTAAAGCAGGATTCAAAAAATGTGTTTTGTTTGTAATCTTAAACTAACAGTTTATGTGACAAGTGTATCATTGTAATCCTTACTGTGTTAGAACTTGTCTGCAGATAAAAGCTCCATAACAAAAAACTGAATGACATACAGTATGCCGCCCAATGTGAGGAAGATTACAAAAACATTGCAATGTTTTGATTTGTTTGTATATTCTTTATCCGAGTTGGAACAAAAGTTCAAGTTCAGTTAAGTAAACAGTACATTTCATTCAGCAGTGTAAATGTGATTCTTTCACATGTAACTTGCAGTTTACAATAAAGTGAATTAGAAAAGGATTTACTCTTTACCTGATTTGGGGTACGTAATGACAAAGACGTCAGAGTCACGAATTTCCCAATTCTGAATTCGATCCACTTCCTCTGGGCAATGGATTCCAGATATCAAGTTTAAGCCTCTGTGAGGGAACAGTTGATAATCTGGCATCTGGGCACTGCTCTCATTTAAACAATCTGCAGAGAAAATAAAGTGATGCTATCATAAAGAATAAATACATATGTTTTTAATGTGAATCATATAAACTTTTGGAATATTATACTTAACCCTTATGTGTTAAGAAAATTTAAGAAAATGTTTTGAAATTTTTCAAAAACTTTACAATATACCTTGGGCAAATTTACTACCCTTACATGTTGTTAGTGGCCAAAAATGGCCAATAAATTAAACTGCTGTAAAAATGTATCAAATTAATTTTTTCTTCCAATTTTTTTTGCATAAATCTGTTAATCAACCTCAATCAACCTGTTTATCAAAACTACCAAATGTTTACAAAAATTCCATGATTTTAACTCTTTAATTGCCAAGTTTATAAGTGGTGTCACCGATTTGGGAAAAACACACAAAATGACAGATTTTCAATATAAAAAGTGATTGTGGACTGGATTTTCTTTTACCTTTTTCACAGTCTTGGGCATGTCAAAGATTGGTAAAAACATTGGCTTTAATGCATTTTTAGTTTTTGTGCAGCATCAGATTTTAATTTTTTCTCCCTCATTTATTGTTTGTGGCCATTTTTACCAAGGTCCCCCTGTTTGTGAGGGAGCCACTACATACAAAATATATTTTTATATGTATATGTTTTATGTATATATATTTTTATATAATAAATAAAAGTGGTTAAGGTTAGCGTAATGCTAAGTGTATAAACCTTACATTATTTTCAATTCAATTTTATTTGTACTGCAGCAACTTTGACAATAAATATTGGTTCATAGCAGCTTTAGAAGGAATATTGCCTTACAAACCCCATTAAGTGAGATAAAGGGGAGTGGGATACGGAGAAAATACACAAAAAATACTAAATATAAACTATTCTGGATGTTGCTAGATATTATAAACATCTAATAAATTAATTTGACTTTTTGTCAAATTAAATGCATTTCAGGGGACTCCCTAGAGGCCCACTTGGGGTCCCTGCACCCAAAAATTAAAATCCCCGTTTTATTTAGATATTCAAGTAATATCGCAGTTTTAATTTTTACATTGGACTTAATATTTAAATGAAAATATTTGCTCGTATTTAAAAATACACTACTAATGTTTATAATCATCAGGTCAGTTCCTAGAAATTATTGCGTAAAAGTAAATCGTGTTTCGTTTCCCACCAAGCAAGCAAGCAATTTGTATATACTTCGCATATCTAACCAACAAAGATGTATTGGAGACAAATAATGCTGAGTTCCCTTGTGCATTTACCTAATTGTAAAAAGACATAAATAACAAGTCAGAGGTGTCGATATTGAAGTTGCGTAAAGTAAATTAGGATCGTAACTCCTGCTAAATATCACGATTTGCGTTCAACAGTACCGCATTTCACTTACCTGCCATCTCTTTCCCTAGAAGTTACCGTGAAATTCCTGTCTGTTCGTTGACTTCTAGGTCTCCGCTGATCACATCAGGAAGTCCATGTTTAACAAATCACACATTTGCCTTTCCCGAAACGAGAAGAGCGTTTGTGTGTAATTGTATTTTGGCCTGTGATAAGCGGGCGGGACTGATAATTCCTTAGATTGCCTCACACAGTACACAAAACGACCAGCAGACAAACATGAGCTGTAAACAAACGGAGCACGCTGAAATGCCAACAATTGAAAGCCAATGAGAAATGAGCAAATAATTCAATTAATCAAAATATAATTCAATTTGTAATCACTGGCAACAGTCCAAGAATGGATGCCAGTCTCAATTTCTTGCGTCATACAAAACAACTCCTGTAGTCAGCAAACAGAAACGAGGTTTTTATTTTAAACCTCGAAAGCTAGAGGTATGTTATTGTGGGATATTTAGTAAACTCAGAACGAGAGTAAAATAATTGTTGTTATTCAGCTGTTAGTATAATAAAACACATTTATTATTTATCATGAACATTTGTACAAAATAAACAGTTTCACAGTTTGTTTCACAAGACTAGAAATTAAAACTAGCTGGGACTAGAAGATACAGTACAATTGATGGACACACGCAGTCAGCAGATCTCCACAATGGATTCAGGGAATTTTCTCAGCACACAGTGTTCTTGAATTAAGAATGCAGCTCTGTAAAACACACACACACACACACACACACACACACACACACACACACACACACACACACCCTGATGATCAGCATTCAATAGTTTCACTGTCTAAACATAGCCTTGCAAAAATATCTAGGCAAGTTGAACCTTCAAGTGTTGTACAGATGCCAGTGATAATTTGTACATATTGGTACGTAACCTTCATACAGCATTCAACAATGTAATATAATATGCAGAACAAGATAAAACAATAAAGAAAAATAAATTAGCAAGAAGCATTTTAAATGAAGGATAAAAAGAGAAAATAATTGACAGCACAATTGAGTTTCAATTTCAATAAACCACCATCATTGCGATCAGTGTTTGCATTACATAAGCTTATTTGCATTTAAAAGGACACACCCAAAAATGGCACATTTTTGCTCACACCTACAAAGTGGCTTTTTAACAAGCTATAATTAATGATATGTGGGGTATTTTGAGGTAAAACTTCACATATGTAGGCTATGGGACACCAAAGATTTATTTTACATCTTAAAACTTAGTTTGCAGCACTTCGACCTCGACGAGCAGTAACATCATCACTCCTGACTACTCCCATCTACAGCACTAAGCCGAGGTCGAAGTGCTGCAAACTAAGCGCTCTTCTGCCATACAGAAGAGCCAATATAGGCTGCGTCCAAATAACTACACTGGGGGTCTTTGCACTTGACCGCTTGAATACTTACATGGCGTATTTCCTGTATTTTGCCCAAGTGTTCTAGTGGGCGTGAAGATCCCAAGCATACATGTAAAAATTATTCACCCGATGGGACACATTTAGCAAGTGTTAAAATGTCAATCCAGGTAGTGGCAGCAATTTGCACCAAAACGTATTAATTTTTTATTTAGGCTACTTAAAATATATATTTTTAAAGTTTGCTTTAAATAAAATGAACACATAAATTAATAAGTAAATGAACATTTAAAGAATATTATCTACACTTATCTGAAACTTTCAGACGCAGAATTCTTTGCACATGTAAAAAATTCTCAATTTTGTGCATGTAGCTTTATTAAAGATTATTGTTTATTCAGTAGTCCCTGAATAAATGACACCATTAATGTTGTTTTAATGTTATAAAAGCAGTTACAGATGTTTTACAAAATACATAATGTTTGCACCAATGAAATGTGGAACACTTTCCGTTTTACTGCCAAAATATGTAAAATCCATTTATTAACTTACAATTAAAAGTTTCCATGACATCTCGCGAGATTTGGGCAAAAGTCTTATGATTTACATCCTGAACATGATGGATGACGGGATACGCTTAGCCTTGAATACCACTTCAAAGCAGTACTCGAGAAAGTGTGGGTTTAGTGTGCGTTAAGGGCACTGCACTTTGCCAGTTTTAAGACATGAGACAATCTTGCGCACTTACTTCCTGTCGTGTACATACGCTCTCTGCGCAGTGCGCAGCAGTAAAAGCGCGCAAATAGTTGGTAGCCAAAACTCATTAGCAATGCGATGAATTCCAAACGTAATCCAAGTTCAATCTAATCTTAAACATGTAGGTCTACATTACCTGTTTTTCTTCAGGTGTTAGCACTCCCTGCACAGCCACCACCTGATACTGTCTGTGTTTGAGGGCACCGGGAAACTTGCGCATACGGCGTACCATGGCAGACGCTGTATCCTGTGAAAGTAATCGCCTCATTTCCCCGGGTGCAAGGCCCGGATCAAAGAGCAGTAGACACAGGGTGCCGTTCGATTTCTGTTCAACTCCCACTATGGAGCGACTGTGGCCTAGAAATCAGAAATACAGAAAATCACATAGTTGAGCTATAGAAGTGACTCAAACTCAAACATGCATGCATAAATAACTTTGGATATATACATATATTTAATGTGTTTATATTTAAATTACGTGTGAATTAGGTACTGTAATTGCTACTTTGATATACATTTTTTTTGTATACATGATTTATTTGATTTACATGATTTGTAATAACTCTTTTGCAATACCTACCTTGGTGCTGGAGGTATACAGGTGGTAATGACGTCTGCACTATCCTAGGTGGCAGTCTTGCACCTCTACTGGCAGAGTGTGAGAAATACTGTTTAATCCACTCAAATAGATTGGGATGCGTGCCTCCAGGACCAGTGGCCTTGTGAAAATCCACAATTCGGGCTCTGAAAGTTAGTTTAAGAAAAGTTTTAAACTTAGAGAAATAGTATTTATATGTTTATCTGAATATGTTTATAGTTGCATACTTGACACTAAGAGAGGTAAGAATTGCAAAGATTTCTGTAGCTCCTATCCAAGCTCTTGTCCCCTGCAGTCGATGATTGAAATGAGAAGCACCTTGAGGATCTGCGCCCTGGCTCCATGCCTCCTCGATCATGCCTTGCACCCTTGGAATACTGGGAACTTCAGCTATGTTGGGAAAATTAAGGACAAAATAAAGAATACATTGCATTCTAAGCAAAATAAAGCCATGCAAAATAGGATAAGAGTCAGCGCAAATAATAAATGAAGCTTTTTTACCAGGTAAAACATTATACTGCTCCATCCTTTGTAGTGATGAAAGAAGCATTTGGAAGTTTCTGTAGCCACATCCCCATCCTTTATCCCCTTCTGAAGCGGAGTAGTGATCGGTCTCCGCACAAAGCCACACATGAGCACAGTCAGAGACTTCTCTCTGGTAGTGTTTATACAGAGCTGTCATAAGTCCTAAAACAGAGGTCAAATCACTTTTAGATGTTTTTGGCTTCATTGTTTAATAATACAAATAAATAATAAAAAATATATTTAGGTTTTTCAATCTATTTATAAGTAGACAGATTTATTGTGTTCCACCAATAAATTAAATAACAGGATCAAACATTACAATACAAACATTACTTATGCAATACAACGATTTATTCCCAAAGGACCTGATGTTTTGCTTCGGCCATCGTCCACCCCAGAGGCCAGAGACTCCAGCATCTCCGCCCTCTTCCTGTGAAACTCTGCTGGAACCATTTGACCTCGAGACACAGACCGTTCCATATTTTTCTCCATCTGCTTACGATAACCACCACTGTTATCAAGACCAAACTGCCTCTGAAAAATCACAGGAGGTTTGAAAAAAATGACATTGAGTAACGCAAGAGAAAAGACCTTTAATAAATTACACAACAACATAAACCTATATCATGTTATATGTCACATTAAGTGCATTTATTGCGATCACGATCAGTCAAGTTTTATAGTGCGAAATGTTTTACAAGAGTATTTTAGGTTGCTTTAGCTAACCTGGAGTTTCTTAAACTCCTCAGCTTCTCTCCTCGTTTCTGCCTCTTTCCATTTTTGCTCCTCCTCATCCTGAAGCTTCCTGGCCAGATTTAGATCACCATCATTTCCTGAACATCAAAGTAAAGTCAGATGTCTTAAAAAAACAGCAAATACAATTCCATTATGATTCATAACGACGCATATGCATAAAATTAATAAAAAAAGTTTTAGAACTTATTTTAGACAAAGGTTCTTTAAAGGGACACTCCACTATTTTGAAAATAGGCTCACAACTACAGTGATGGACACTGAAATTTTGAATATGGGTCGTGTCTTAACTTTTTGACTAGTTTAGAAGCGTCTCTTGACTGCTTCAGAATGGAAGTCAATGACCATGCACAAACATGTCATTAAAACAACACTTGACGTTCATTTTCGGAGCTGTGCTGCTCACCGAGTGGTTCGTGGTGTTCGTTGATTGAAAACAAGTTGCGTAGCGAAATACAGTTTCTGTCGTGTTTTATTTGGCATTTTGTAAAATTCCATTGACTTCTCTTGGAAGACTCATTGCTCGCTGATATATCACTCCGCAGCCGGGAAACGGAAAAGGGTCTGTTTACATGTGGTTGTAGTTTTTTCGCTCGGTTTCTCTCAAAATAAATTTTTCCCATATTTGATGGCTCAGTGAGCAGCCTTAGGTTTGAAGTTGAACTCGATTGTGACTGTCTATACACTAGACACCGAGTTCGGTTCAGTGTCCTTATACGGCAAAGTGGTTGCCGCCATCAAGTGGTCGGGAGTGTGCTAACGCTTCAGACTCAAATATAGAGCGGAAGTATATACGCGGTTGTGAGGTATCTGAAAAAATAGTTCCACTATAGCAAATAACACGGATTGAAATCATACATTGCACCAATATATTTGTTTTTAATCATCAACGAACACCATGAACCACTCGGTGAGAAGTACAGTTTTGAAAATGAACGTTAAGTGTTGATTTAATGACATGTTTGTGCATGGTCATTGACTTCCATTCTAAAACGAGTCAAAAAGTCAAGACACGACCCATTGTCAAAATTTCAGTGTCCATCACTGTAGTTCATCCAAAACAAACCAGAAATGAGACTCAAAGTGTTAAATACCGGAATTATTGATTTTTATTGTTTTGGAATCCATTCAGCTGATCTCCGGGTCTGGCGGTACCACTTAAAGTGGTCCACTTTTAGCATAGCTTAGCATAATAATGCATTGAATCTGATTAGACCATTAGCATCGCGCTAAAAATGACCAAAGAGTTTCTGTATTTTTCCTATTTAAAACTTGACTTGATATGACGCAGTCCCCGAAAATAGTCCCCTGCTATTGAAAGTTACTAATTATTTTTAAGTAGGAAAAATATTGAAACTCTTTGGCTGATGGTCTAATCAGATTCAATAGATTATGCTAAGCTATGCTAAAAGTGGTACCGCCAGACCCGGAGATCGGCTGAATGGATTCCAAAATGGTAAAAATCAAATATTTAACTCTAGAGGAGCTGGAAAATGAGCCTATTTTCCAAAAAAGTGGAGTGTCCCTTTAACCATTAAAACCTTGTACACATACCTGCTGCAGAGTTTGAGTCATATTGCATGTGTAGATCGACATGCTCCTGCAGTGAACTGCTGTCGAAACAGCTCAGAGAACACAGTGGACACACGTAACGTGCTGAACCTGTAGATCCAAATCATGCACCTAGTGTTTAGTGTGGTCATTCACATCCTGAATGAAAATATCTGACAATGAACAACATTAAATGGATCGTTCACCCAAAAATCTAAGTTCTAAAGTCATAATTTACTCACTTTCATGATGTTTAAAACCTGTATGTCTCTTTCTTCTATTAAACAGGTATCGGACAACATAAGGCTGAGTAAGTGATGACAGAATTTACATTTTTGGATAAACAATCCATTTAACTAGTTAGTTTACCAAATCTACTGTTTCCGGTAGAACAACATTCTGTTGATGGTCCAACATCAGGATCAGCCCCTAAAAACGAAAAACCATAAAAGACGTCAATTTGATTAAAAGTAGATTCTTGGAGCAAGTAGACTTGTTAAAGTGGTACTGCTTGTGACAGAAAGAGCTTGTCAGTGCAGTTTAAGATTTTGATTGTGCTATAATAAACCTTCAGCCACGTCTTGATCCTGAAGATGCGTCTCAACGTGCTCCTGCAGAATAAAGCAGTCACTGAAGACATGACTGCACATCGGACATGGAAACCGACCCTCTAAAATACACAAGGAAAACCAGATTAAGTATCTAAACAAAAATCTGTCACTTATTTTTTAAATTATCCTATTGAAAAGTCACCTTTATTAGGTGACGACAAGCGCATTTGTTTCGATTTGCGATGCCCTTGTTCTTTCTTACAGCTTTTTTCCTTATAGTTGCTGAGTGGTTGTGTACTTCTGCCCGGTTTAAACACACCACTCGCCGTGTCTGCTGCCGGCGGTGAACTTTTCACTCTCGACAATGTTTTTTGAGAAAGAGTGGCCCCTGTATTTTGAGTAGCCATCTCATTGACCTGAGAGGGTGTCGAGTGGAAAGATGAATGAGGTAGTGGTTGAGAAACCTTGTGCATACAAGCTTCCAAAGAATTTTTAGAAGTGGCAGTCCTTGTGGAGTTTATTTCACATTTGGGAAGGCCATTTGAGGTTCTTTGACTACTGTCAACCTGGCAGTCGTCCTCTACGTGTGCTGTGTTAATGTGGAAGCTCAGTTCATCATAAGAGACACCTGACAGTGAGCAGAACGGGCAGGTCATCTCATTCTCTAGGTGACTGAGGAGGAGGTGTGTCTTCAGGTCTGCTTCTGACAGAAGCTCTTCACAGCAAATATCACACACAGGCATTGCCTAGAGAAAACAAATGAAACAATGTATGATTTACTAATAATCCTATAGCTCAGTCGGTGTAGCAGAGGAGAAGGTAGTGGGTTCGAGCCCAGAGAACACGCATACTGATTAAATGTATAGCTTGAATGCACTGTATGTTCCTTGGATTAAAGCTTCTGCCAAAAACATGAATGAAAGTATTGTGATTTACATGGTAAACCATGCAAACCCCCAAACCGTGGTTGTAAAGGATGCCATTTTTAGGAGCCCTGCTGACCAAAACAATAAAAGCCATTACAGAAATTTTGATAGATTTAAAGCTGTTAATAGGAATTGTATTGGTTTTAATAGAAGTGTATTAAAGCTTGGTAATGGGTTGGGACACCAGAATTAATGCTAAAGAAAAAAAGGCAAAAAACTAACTACATAAAATACTTTTGTAATGGCTTTTAATGATAAACAGCTGATACTTAAAAATGGTTTTGTAATGGAACTGTATGGTTTGGGGTGCATTCAAGAATGAATTTCAATCTGAAAGCAAAATAACGATAACCATTTACGTCTAAATCTATGCTATCTGACCGTAGCTAACCTAAACTCGGTGTCGACATGTTTCAATTCTACAAACAAAAACTCATTGTGTGACAGCTAATCAAATAGCCTAGATAAACAACACTAACGTATATGTGACAATTCAGACATCGCACCGGTCCACAGAACAACATTTAAATAATAAAACTATCTTAAAATTTGGTATGTTGTCTTACTTACTAATCTAAACGACGCTGACAGAACAAGTGAAGCAATCCTCCGTTTCACTTTCCTTTATTGTTATTGAAACAGGCCGCTCGTGCAAACCGGAAGCAACACGGGAAGTGACGTTCCTCGCCGCTCGACGCCATATTGATCTCAGCTGAAACTCGGGAGGGTTCTTGAGAGGAAATTTAAAACACACGGACAGCATTTTCCTCTCCCATCTACGGCGAATGGGTGAGAGTTATTGAACATTTAAAAACCGAATATCAATTTTATTTAGGGGAAAGCAGTGCGTTCAGAGAGATTCGCGAAATATTTTGACGTTCAGTGATAGCTAGCAGAACACGCGTAGCATGTTAGCACACAGGGGCTGATCAGTGGTAAAGTTAATAACATTGCAGGACTTTGTGTGATTACAGAAACTACTAACGTAGTTTTATGGTCTTTTTGGTTTTATGTGATTGTCAGATAAACGTAAAGACTTATGATTGTATAAATAGCCAGCAGTTGTAAACAGGTGCTGCCCTACTGGAACACCAATAACATGAATAGTTATTTCGTTTTGTGTGATGTGAAGTTAAATCGATGAACTATTGTGTTACTTATTTTATGATTTGCTTATTTTATGAGTTGTGTCTGTTCAATTTGTAAGTTGGCTATAATTGCAGTCGTCCCCCATCATTCCACACATACCTCAGTATGATGAGCGGATTAAAACATCACCGATTAGCAAAGCTGTATTTGTGTACATTCAGCATAAAGTTAATGATGTGTTTCTTTTAACACATAGGCTGTTAGTTTTATTTTAAGGCTTAAACTGTGGCGTTGATTGTAAATGATATTGTCAGGTAACGTTACATCGTAAAATTCCCCTTCCTGTTGAAATAGACTATTTAGATATCATGGGTGTGTTCAAATGAAGCTGAACAACAAGAACATTAACCAAATAATTAAACACGTTTAACACGGTTTCAGTTAGTGCTCTGTGATGTTGCCCAGGTAACTGTACAACTGTCAACTAAAGTTGGTTTCAGATAACCATAGACGCCTCATTTCACCCATTCGGTTTAATAAAAAAAACAAGGTACTATGACCATATGAAATCAATAGGTTGATTATACGTTGTGAGTATAAAGTGTAATTTTTGACCTGCTAGGTAGGCAACAATGTGAGAAACTGCATGCAAATTTGACTGTGCTTTTTACTTGGATATAAAGACGCAATGGCGAGCCCAGGCAAAGAAAACTATCGAATGAAGAGCTACAAGAATAAAGCCCTGAACCCCCAAGAAATGCGGAGACGGAGAGAGGAAGAAGGCATACAGCTTCGCAAACAGAAGAGAGAGGAGCAGGTGTGCTATGATTGTTCCTCATCTTAAAGCACATTAATGGCACTTTTCCATTGCATAGTACCCCAAGGTTTGGTTTGGGTCGGGTCAGCTTACTTTCAGGGGCTTTTCCACTGGGTGCAGTACGTAGTACCCGATACTTTTTTTTAGTACCACCTCGGCTGGGGTTCTGAGCGACCCGAGCTGATACCAAAACTAGGGCTGTGTATCGCCAACAATTCCCTGATACGATACGTATCCCGATACAAGGGTCCCGATACGATGTGCATCACGATACAAGACTATTTTGAATTACATTTTTTGTTCAGACTTTTGTAACATAATTATTATTATTATCTGTTTATTGTACATTGAATAAGCAGTGTTGTAACAGTTGTGTTTTTGCCATTCATTTATTAGCTTTTGGGGTCACATAGAAATGCTTAAAATCCCAGAGTTAGTACTTATGTTTTTTAAAGCAGTTTTACAAAGGTAGTGCCATACTCTAGGCATTATATTTGTCTCTCATTTAATTATTTTATATCTTTGAACATATCTATAAACATCCAGTCAGAGTTAATACTATTTAGTAGAAATCAGATTATTAATGTGACAGCTATAGTTTGAAGTAGCTCTGTATCTCTAGACGTACACTTTTCACATGCAAATCCATGACGATGTATCGTCGTATCGATATTTTGAACACAGCACTAACCAAAACGTGATGCGAAAACACTGTAGATCAATAATTGGTGAGAGAATCGTCACCAGCCTATAATCTCTTCCACTCCAAAAAGCTAACCAAGCCAAAGTGAGATGAGCTGACCCGACTTAACCCAAACCAAACAGTGGGGTACTATGCAATGGGAAAGCGCCATAAGTGATTAGGTGTAAAATGCAGTGGGATATGTTAGTGCCTATGTGGTTGCTTATTGCTCGAATGTTTACGTTATATAAAAGCTGTCTCTCCTTTCTTAGCTGTTTAAAAAGAGGAATGTTTGTGTACCACCTGGTGATGAGTCCATGCTAGAATACCCTATTCAGGACCCTGACATCAGCTCCACTGTACCTGTATCAGGTGTAAGTATTCCGGGCATAAGTCATTTGTGTAACATTAGAAGAACAACAAAAAGCACATCTGGTAACATTACTATTTCAATCGATGCAGGACGGAGTAATAACCCAAGATATGATTCAAATGATCTTTTCTGAGGATCCAGACCAGCAGTTATTAGCAACTCAAAGATTCAGAAAGCTACTATCTAAAGGTTTGTACCTTCCATTCAAAAGAATTAAAAGCCATTGAAAGAATACCATAATAACATAATGTCTATTAAAACCCATCAGAGCCCAATCCTCCCATTGATGAGGTCATCCACACACCTGGTGTTGTAAACAGATTTGTTGAATTTCTAAAAAGGAACGATAACTGCACCCTGCAGGTGAGCATGTCACATCACAATATCTTATCAGATCTGTGATTTGTGCACACTGTGATTTTGAGATGGTCTTGTTGCTTGTTTAAATCAGTTTGAAGCCGCCTGGGCCCTGACCAACATTGCATCGGGGACCTTTTTACACACCAAGGTGGTCATTGAGACCGGAGCTGTGCCTATGTTCATAGAGCTGCTCAACTCAGAGTATGAGGATGTTCAAGAGCAGGTGATTTGGCAGAAAATGTACTAGCTTGTTGTTTAATCCAAAAGATATACGTTTGATCTGATGTTTTATAATTGTTGTTACAGGCAGTATGGGCATTAGGGAATATTGCCGGGGATAATGCAGAGTGCAGAGACTACGTCCTCAACTGTGGCATCCTACCCTCTCTTCAGCAGTGAGTGTTTCTTACCGATCCCAGCAATGTGATTGATTCACTGCATTATGTTTGTTGCTTACACCTTAAACTAAAGGCTGTAATGTTTTTTAGTGTTAGGATCATTTTCATGCTATTAATAAGCCATTCATATTTTGATTACCTGCCCAATGTTGGTTTTAGAGGTTTAAGGCAAGACTGTCCGTATGTCTGAGCAATGCCAGAGGAGGGAGCACCTAAGGACATTTATTAGGACCTTTATACTGCAAGATGGCCATCTAGTGGTCAGCTTTCATAGCAACTGTTACACTACCTTCATCTTTTTTTAGGTTGCTAGGGAAATCAAATCGGCTCACCACCACCCGGAACGCAGTGTGGGCGCTGTCCAACTTGTGCAGAGGGAAAAATCCCCCTCCAGACTTTGCGAAGGTGAGCTAAACATGTTCAGGATAAACTACATTTCATACATTTCTAGAATACTTGGTCATCTGATTTGAATGATAATCATAAACTTGATCCCTTGTGCTTTTTCCTAAACATCACTCTGTTGTTTCTCACAGGTGTCACCCTGTTTGAGCGTGCTATCCAGATTGCTGTTCAGCAGTGATCCTGATGTTCTCGCAGATGCTTGCTGGGCGCTTTCATACCTGTCAGACGGACCCAACGATAAAATCCAGACAGTCATCGACTCCGGCGTGTGCCGCAGGCTGGTTGAACTGCTCATGTGAGGGCCACACATATTAACACAAAGTGCAAGTTGATTATATCAATAAATTTATTACAACTATTTTATTGTATTTTTGATATTATTAAACATCACATTACGTGATTGCATAACTTGAATGAATGGCTGAAAGTATGCAGATGCCTTTTCATGCAAACCGGTTTGGCTAGGTCTAATTTTTTTCTGTGAAGACCTATATTATTCAAATAACACATAACAGTTGTATACTGTAAGTTATTATTCCTGGTTAATGCAAATTTTAATGCAGTGCATATTACGTTTTTACATATGTATAAAATATTACGTAATATATAAAGGAAAGTAACATATAATATGAAAAGAGGCTAGTGGCAAAATATTAAAAAGGTCAAACACAGAAGATTCAAGTTTCCATTTTTAATATCAACTGTCACTGTTTGGCTTAAGTAACAGTCTGAGACATGTATGTACTGTTGTGTGTTGTCTGTTCACAGGCACAGTGATTACAAGGTTGTTTCCCCTGCACTAAGAGCAGTGGGCAACATTGTAACAGGAGATGATATTCAGACCCAGGTACAGTAGTTGCCGCCTTTCACGCTTATTTTTCTTTCTTTTTTGAATTTAATGACTTGGAGAGTCATAATTGTAACCCAAAGGCTGCTGGTTCGAGTCTCACGTCCAGCAGGTTGCAACGAAGGTGCTCTTGTAAAGAAATTTTTCCCCCACTAACCTGGTGTCTGTGTCTTAGTGTTCCTGACTTGCGTGTGTGTGTGTTCACTGCTCACTGGGAAAGGTTAAATGCAAAAGTCACATTTTGAGTATGAGCTACCATACTTGACAGTCACTTCACTAAACCTGGCATTGTTTTGGGCAGTCTGATTGCCAACAGACTTCGCTAAGCGCTGCTGTATAAACAATTGCCTGATCGCTTTGTGTCTTCCATCAGGTGATTCTTAACTGCTCCGCTCTGCCCTGCCTGCTTCATTTACTTAGCAGTCCAAAGGAGTCCATCAGAAAAGAAGCCTGCTGGACCGTATCCAACATCACAGCTGGGAATCGAGCGCAAATCCAGGTTACAGCAGCCAGATGCTTACACGTGTGGAACATGAGTTCATTCGCCAGATTGTCAGCTGGCTTATTATCGTATTATATCTGTTGCAGGCAGTGATCGATGCTAACATATTCCCACTGCTAATCGAGATTTTGCAAAAGGCAGAGTTCCGAACCAGGAAGGAGGCAGCTTGGGCAATTACAAACGCCACCTCTGGAGGCACACCAGAGCAGATCAGGTGAACTGTGCACTGTTGTTTGACTATTTTGAATAGTTATCGATATGTTATAACTATGTTTGCTTATGTAATGTGTGCTTAACCTAAGGTAGTGTGTGTCTGGTTCTCATTTATCTATAATCTCATAATTCGATTCACACAAATTTTGTATTGAATTATGTATTATTGGATAGACTAGCTACATCATGCTCTGGTTTGTAAGACTAAAGCTTATGTAAGCATGCTTATTGACAGGTACTTGGTATCCCTGAACACCATAAAGCCCATGTGTGACTTGCTGACGGTGATGGACTCCAAGATTGTGCAGGTGGCTCTGAACGGCCTGGAGAACATTCTCAGATTAGGAGAACAAGAGGCCAAACAGAACGGAAGTGGGATCAACCCGTACTGCGCCCTTATTGAAGAAGCTTATGGTAGGCATGCATCAACCTAGTCTAAATTAATTCTAACATTATACATTTGTCTTTCCATGTGGTTAAAAAAAATTAACTTCGAAGCAATGATTTATATTTTTTAGCTGGTGGATTTTAAATTTGGATCCTACATTTTCACATTAGTCAGGTTTTCCTGCCAATTGCACTTTTAGTACCTCCACAAGATGGCAGTAGGGGTTACGTTAAGCAACACCCGTACCACTGTTTTGTTTGTTTGACTATGGGTGATGTTAATAATAAGAACAAACTATATTTGACAGTTTGTCAAAAGGCAAGGTCCTTAATTTTGGTGAATGCAATGTAACATCACACCATGACACATTTTTGAAATGCTTTGTGTGGAAGTTCTGTCCCTTTTTTATTCCATTTACACAAAGTGAGGTCCATAAAAATATTTATGAACCACAATTGGGATGAATTGGAATGCTTTATAAATGTGTGACTGATTGTTAATGTCTCTCTCCAGGTTTGGACAAGATTGAGTTTTTGCAGAGCCACGAGAACCAGGAGATTTACCAGAAGGCCTTTGACCTGATCGAGCACTACTTTGGGGTGGAGGAGGAAGACGCCAGCATCGCTCCGCAAGTGGATCAGAACCAGGGGCAGTACATTTTTCAGCAGGCTGAGGCACCAATGGAGGGTTTCCAGCTCTAACCCTTATCCTGTGCTGCTGGCCAAGCTTTCAGGCCTTGTTTTCTCTATCCATCCTGCCTGGAGTCTCCTCCTCCTCTCTGTAGCGCAGGTTTTACTCCAGAAACAGGGCACCTTATAGCTGCTCTCACCAGAAATGACGCCGACCCCATCCAAAAAATCTTCCATTTACAACCTGCCCATCTTCCAAGCTCCCTTGTTGTGTGAGAGGATATGAAGCGGAGAATGGCAAAGCTCAGAGCATTTAGTTTAAAAAACCTCCAGCTCTTCTTATTCTTGTTGTTGTTATTATTAGACATTGGCACTGGTGTTCTGTTAGGTAATATTTACTCCATGTCCCTTCAGAAATGTGAAGCTACCTCGTCAATCGTGTGGGACAAGCGCCCAGCCTTCAGCTCTGACATTTCTCTTCTCGTGTGGAGTATACATGCTTCTATGCAAATGGATATGTGTGGCAAAAACCACAAGGGTCTGATGTGGTGTTTTGCGAGACATAGAATGTATTTGGATTGACATGACTGCGTGCCATCACACCTACTGCTTATCCCATGTTTGTTAACAAACAAGCATGTATCCTGAGGGCACTCCATGCCTCTAGTACACTATTTATTTTCATGTGACATTTACTAGAATAGCCGGACCTCTGATACAGAAGATACAGAAGTGTATTTATTGTGCTGTTTAAAGTAACTGGTCTGCAGGGTCCGGCTGTTCAGAAACCAGCGTGCAGACCGTTCCCCTGTCACCCGCTTTGCTGATGCTGTTAAAGCGTCCCTGAAAACGTTGCATGCAGTTATTTAAGTGTGGTCACATGATCACCAAGATTACATAAGCATATCATTGTCTTATTGAAAAGTATTTTGTTACATCGGGTTGTTTCTGATCATACCAAAACATGTTTGTTTTGCCACTGGTTTTAATTTTGATTTATTTAATGTTTGACATTATAGAAAATGCTCAGATTAAATAGTAATGTGTATATTATATATACATTCAAGACACAAGGAAATGTTTTTGGATGAGGGATTTGATGTCCCGTGAAAAATACTTTTCAAATAGTGGGGGAGCTGCGTTATGTTGTTAAATGTGAGCTTTTCCTAATATGGCCCCTACTTACATTTCTTTTTTGCCTAATCCTCGTATGTTTATTTTTTTAACGCCTCAATTGAATTTACCTGCAAGGAATTGAATTAACCTGTATGGCAGAAAATTGCATCTGAATTTGTGGCGATTATTCCTCGTTTCACCCATACCTGTAAATGTTTTACATTGATCCAGATAAATAAGAATTATAACAATGGGAAGTTCATATATTTACAAAACATTGAGAATGTCAAATGAAACTTTATTAAGCACATTCAATTGTGTATAGTTTTGTAATATTTCTCATGTTTGTACAATGTTTTCTAAGTTTGGGTTGCTTTTTCGCATTGGAGAAAAATACATTTGTGTTATCATTGGTACAAATTTACAGTATAGAGGAGGTCATCGCTTTCCTCAAGGACAAATGTTGATATTGTGTGAAGCCGTGTAGAAAATAAACAGGCAAATAAAATGTTCTGTTACACATTCAGATATGAGGTGTACTGTGATGAAAAATTGTTTGGCTCTTATTTCTCTCCTTGACCTAAACCTTAATGACATTATTTTTAACCATTAGTGGAGGATAAAAGGCAGTCGTCAAACTTTGCTTTGCTGTTTTCCTTCATGTCTGATTCATCTCCTCTCCTGGTGAGGTTGCAATCAAATGTTACCATCTATTTAGTGATCTTAATCTTATATTTATGTAAAAAAAAATTGTGTTTGTGTTT
The DNA here is from genome assembly GCF_027580225.2 of Misgurnus anguillicaudatus. Taxonomy (NCBI): domain Eukaryota; kingdom Metazoa; phylum Chordata; class Actinopteri; order Cypriniformes; family Cobitidae; genus Misgurnus; species Misgurnus anguillicaudatus. The sequence continues at coordinate 26,582,666 of NC_073346.2, read as the reverse complement.
TGTACCTCATTTGATTAGTTCCCCAAATAATCCTGGGTTTCAATTTACATTTTCTTTGTGACTCTCTTAATCTGCAGATCATTTCAAATTTGCCTCGACTTATTTGACTATGGGATCAACACCTTATACATTCAGAATGCAAATAATTGTAGCTATGGTGTAAACATGTATGTATGTATGTATGTATGTATGTATGTATGTATGTATATATATACACACACACACACACACACTTTGCATGGAGAGAAAGAGAGAATATTATTGATTCATTTCTTAGGATTCAATTTATACTTTAATTGTGTGATTGAAAGGGTCTGTGTTTTGTTGCTCCTCGTTTTTGAAACTGGACTGTTTGGACAAATATAAAACATAGCTCAGTTGCACAGTTTGTACCCAGACAAACTTAGTGGTGGAAGTAAAATTGCTAGTTAACGTTTAAATTAACAAGAAGTTTTAATGGGTCACATTCTCTGACAGTTTTTTTTTAAGAAGAACATCACTGATATGCTAATTAATATTACGTATGACGCAATCCAGCTACACTTAGCGCGGGTTTCCTAACAGGTTTTAGCTAAGCTAACGTTACTTTCCATTGAAAATAGCAGAGCAGGAACTTAGTCACGACCTGTGGTCACGACTCACGACACAAAACGGACAAGGCCCTGCACGGAATATGAATTTGTCTTATGAAGACAAATTTACTTATAAACATGAAAAAGGAATCATCACAGTCCAATGTGAGTTGCAGAACTTTGATCGGCTTCAAAGGATTCAACATCTGAAAAAGCATAGATGTCAGTCTTGGTTAAATTAAGTTAAATAAACGATGGATTATCCGATTCGTAAATAAATTGTTCTTTTGAGTCGATATTCTCAATGAGTTTTGGTATACAAATACAGTGTGAATGCCTGATTTGTTCACGAATCCTAAGTTGTTGTTGTTGTTGAGGTAAATTCGTTTAAAATTCCATTGATTGCAATATAACAAAAAACATTCTTAAAAGTTTGTCTTCCTTGTGTTAAGACCACACGTACTGATATAGGAATTGTTCCCCCATATTGACATACATTTTTATATTTTTTAAAACCTTTATTAGGCTGCATTCTGATTCTAGTGTTAAACACAAAATGAAAGTAGCCTAATGTTAAACTTGTGGACGACTAACGTCAAATACAATTCACTTTCACTGTATGGCATTAGTGTTTGTTAAAGAAGCAGACAGTTTCTCTAACATCCTGATTGTCATCTGAGGAATTTTTTTAGGTGGTGAATCTACTGGAGTGTGGTTCACACATTGATATAGCCATCAACTTCCATATTATGTGTTTTTCCTACTACAGAAATGTCAACTTTGCACTTGTTATTATTTATCAAAATAATTTATTTTGTATTAAACAGAGAATAAAGAAACTCATCAAGTTTAGGACAACACGAGGGTGAGTAAATTACAGAATTTTCATTTTTGGGTAAACTATCCTTTTAACATTATATTTATTGTGCTTAAATGCAGGTAATTAATTTTTGATTGATACATTGAAGTGCTTTTTTTAAAGATTGTCTGCATTTTTTTCTGGAAATGCAGTGGAAAACTCATGTTGTTAAAAATAAAATGCAGAAAGCTTGGTAGATGTAATTTTTATTGGTAAACATAAAAACAGGACATCATGCTCCGTTACATAAGTATTTAGATTAAGTTACAAAATAGGTTACAAATTACTTTTTAAAGCATGTATTTTGTAAAGTATAATATGTTTTAAAATATGCATAACTTATTTTTATCCCTAACTGCCAGAACAAGAAATATAAAAAACACCTAGTGAGTAAATGACATTGTTTTTAATTTTAAAAAAGTGAAAAAAGTGCAGTCTAAACCAGTCGTGTAAGATGCACTGTATAAATTATATACACATTTGTACACATTACTCTCTAATATGTGACCCTGGTTAACTGTTTTCTGCATAAGATCATCCTAATAACACTTTGAGAAAATATAACCATTATATCTTTAATATTACTGTGTAAATTCATGTCAAATATTAAAATCAATATGAAATCTGTGACTAAAATTAAACTTTGATGCTCCTAATCTCAATTAGATAATGTTAAAAGCCTGGATTTCACAGACAGGGTCACATATAAGAATTATTTAATTGATTTAAATTTACACTTTTATCTCCAAACAACAACATGATTTCTAGTTTAATGACACAGATAGTGGAAATATTATTTTCTTGGATCCTGAGTCAGTTTTTACACATTTATTTGGCTAAACTAAAAACAATTTGAAGAGCTCAGATGCAGATTTTTGGCAGGATCCATTAAATGTGATTTGTCGAGCTGCAGGAGTTTTTTACCGTGTCTAAAGAGGTTTGCCAAATATATTAGGGCTGAATTTTTGTACAGAAGAGAGACTGGAGATGTTTTATAGATTTAAGTTAAATACCAAAATACAAAAATCTAATTGAACATAAGGAATTTCAATATCCCACAAATAACATTTTCATTGCCACTAAAGTGAAATTACTGTACCTAAACATGATTTTAAAAAATGCTAATTTATAAGACAACATGTCAGACACACTAAGCATCTGAACTCTTCAAATTGACATGCTATTATACAGTATAAGCACACAGAAAAATGATTTATTTTATTTCTACATTATTCAGATTAACCATCATCATAAAATAATTTTCTCTTCTTAATCTAAAGACACCAATGTTTTATATGCTAAAATCTTAAATCAGATATTAAACCCCTGATCTTTCAATTCCTGACATTAAACTTAATCGTATAAGCCACTATTTCTGCTCTCTTGTGCAGAAACATTAGGTGGATTCTCAGGAGCCACAAGTTGAGGATTAGATATGGTGTAGATTGATTCACTCAAACCCATGATGTTATCAGCACTTCTGGTCGAATATTCATAAATATTCCTCAGAAATGCATCTCTGGTATTGTGCTCTTTTTTAAAAATAATTATGTAACATTTTGGCAAGAAGTGGCAGCTCAATATTCCATAGTTGGATATAAGAATAACCACCATCTCCACAGCTGGTAAGTATTTGCCACTTGTGGTAACGTGCACAGGTATAAAAATAACCCAGGCCATGAGATAAATGAGCATACCGAACGTAATGAACTTTGCTTCGTTGTATTTCTCCGGAAGTTTCCTGCCTTTGTAAGCGAAAGTGAAACATACTAGCGCCAATAAAATGATGTATGACAGCATGACCCCAAATCCAACGTCTGAGCCCTCGTTACACTTTTTCAGAATGATTTTGGGGTTAGGCACCTTGTCCTCATAAGGGCTGTTCAAGATCAGCCAAAGGGTGCAAATTATGACCTGCACCCCCGTGCAGACGCAGATGATAACATACGGCTTGTGAAACCTTTTCACAAGCCTCCTGTTCATCTGAAAAGCCAGGAGGATCTTCAAAGACTTGACCAGGATGCATGAGAAGCACAGCGTGAAACTCAGGCCGAAGACCACCTGCCTCACTTTACACGTCATGTTGCTCGGTTCACCCACGAAGAAGACAACGCTGACGAAACTGCCCAGTAGGGAAACAAGGATCAGATGACAGAGTGGTCCACCTGCTGCCTTTACCACAGGAGAGTTTCTCTGATAGATGAAGAGCGCAGAGATCAAGAAGAGGAAGAGGACGCCCAAAGCAGCCAAGGTCAAGAGCACTATAGCTAACCAACTATTCCACTCAAAGTACTCATAAGTCTTGGGGTTACACTTGGAGCTTCCAGAGTCTGACCACTCGTCTGTTTTACATGAATAGCACTGGACCATATCTGAAATGCAATAGTCAAGCATTTATTCATATGTTGAGATAAAATAGGTTTAACATTAAAATGCAACCATTTCCATTTCCATGTTATGAGATCAGTAGTTTTAATATAAATTATGAATATAGAAAATCAATGTAAAATATTAAATTATGCCTTTTGGACTAAGATTTCCATATTATGTACTTTAAGGAACTTGCCTGTGTTGTTGGAGTAATAGTTTTCTGCGCAATTGATGCATTCGTAACAGCAAGTGTGCTGACCTTCGGCTGTCTTCTTAAACTCCCCTGGCTGACAGCTGTTTGAACATTTCGATATCACATTCTGAGAAGAAAAAGAGTAATTAGGAAACTTTAGTACATAAAACAATTTATCATCATTAGTAGTAATTTAAATAATACGGACATATACATCACCTTAAAAACACTTAGATTTTGGTGTATATAGGTAAAATTGGCAGTGATTATATCGTATTCAGCTATTTTGACAGTTTTATTCAATTTATTTTCTTGCCATATCAAGACATCATATCCTAAATTCATGTCGCCACTAGTACTGAACTTGTAATTCAACCCCTCCATCTCAGTGGTGACGTTTCTCATGCGTGCAAGGAGCTGAAGCAAAATAAACATATTTGTTATGTTTTACTTTTTTTGGTGAAAAATGAGTAATCATTGAAAATAATTGAATTTTGAATTTGGCTGACGGTGTGGTGAAGTACCTGCCAAGGATGGATCTCTGTAGGGTCATTGCATTGGCGTTTTCCACATAGTTCAGACACAGCTTTAGCAACAACACCGACAGCCAGCTGAATGCTGAAGACCATGTCCGGATTAGTATTGTCTAAAAGTTCCTGAACCGCCTCTGTAATATTTCCAACATGCAGATATCCTAAAAACTCATTCAGAAGTGAATTCATATTTTCTTCATTCTCAAACTGTAAATCCTTAATGAACTGTTTGAACGATGTAACATTCCCACTCTTGAAGGTAAAGCCAAGTACATCTCCGATATCTGTGAGGTTCACCACTTTGAGAATATCTGTAGCCGTTGACCAATTATCACTGGCCACCCACACCCTTCTACCAGAAACTTTACCATCCAAACCCTTAAATAAGGCTGTCATTTGAACAGATTTAGCAAAAGAGACCACCACTTTAACTTTAGGGTTATTGATAATGGTGTTCACCGTCTGGTTGATCGAGGCGGTACGTTTTTGTTCATCTGAAAGCGAGTCGGGTATGATTTGCTTGAAGGCAACGCAAATTCCCTCCTGTGTGGCCTGTGTAACAAAGCTTTCCATTGCAGAACGCCCGTAGTCTCCATCTGTAATAATAATTCCAACCCAGTTCCAACTCCTGTCCTTCAACAGTTTGACCATGGCTCTTGTTTGGTGCTCGTCATTGGGGACAGTCCTCATGAAAGCAGGAAAACGAATTTTGTCACTCAGAATGATGGCTGTAGATGCGAAACTTATCTGCAACAGGTACACAGATGACAATGAATGCTTTTGTGTTATTTGATCACCATTTATTCCAGAAGCACCTTAATATCTCATGCCAGTTTTTAGAAGTTTAACTGAAACAAGAGAGCTTACCTGTGGAATTAGTAGAAGGTTAAGTTCTCTGGCAATTGCAATGGAGATTTCAGAGGAAGAGGCCTCAATTATAGCCATGCTGGGTTTGTCACCTTGAGAAGAGTTTGTCGCTACATCACAGGTTGAGGATGACTGTGTAAAATCCCGGATGGCCCGAAGTGTAGTGGTAACATCAGAACATGTGTCTTGAATGTGGTATCCTAGAGTAATGTTCAAATCACTCAGCATAGGGGATCTGTTGGCCACTTCCACAGCATGAATCATAGCTAAGGCCTGAGTTAGACCTCTTGTATAAAATCTAAAGAGAAACAAAATTGTGCAGGGGTGACTCGACCGAGACCCTTCAGATTTTACAATACAATACGGCAATGACTTGAAATCAGAGAAAAGGGCAAACAGTGAAATCATTGAAGTCAAACCTTCCTATGCTCAAACCTGGGCTTTCAAAATAAAATATAAATCAAGATGTGGATTCTAAGTATAAAAATCTGATAAAAATCTGAAAGCCAAATCTCTATTTCTTAGAGCTTTGTGGCTGAATCCTGTACAGTGAGCACTCACACACTGCAGTTAAAGCGCTGGGGTGGCGAGATGCTGTATATGTTTGTGTAGTCCTTCACCGCCTCATGGATGGGAAAAAGCCCTCCAATGATGATGTCTCCTGGAGCTGTGGCTTCTGGAAGGGTGGGTTTTGTCAGAGAGGCTTCTGTCACTTCCTCCAGCTGAGAAAACATCAAAAAGAGATTCATCAAAACCAAACAAGACATCATTGCTTTGGCTGTTACAACCAGAGTTTACCCGATTGACTGACTGGTCCTTTCAAACATCTTTGTTTATATGTGTTAAAAACATATACACAATACCTCCCACAACTTCTCCAAGTCCCACCCCCTAAACCAGGGGTGTCAAACTCGATTTCGTCCAGGGCTACATCCGTATTACAGTTGCTCTTAAAGGGCCGGTTGTATTTGTAAGAATATATGAATAAATGAACTCTTTTATTACATTGCATAATTACCTCTGCAATTATTTACTACTGGTTTTGGTAACAACTCATTTAATACATAGCTTTGAATGTAGAAGCCCAGGACATATTATATTATAGACACAGAAGCACCACTGCCAGTGCAATCAGCCGGGAGACATCCATTCACTTGTGTTTCACTTCTTTAATCCCAGAACATCTCAAGGTGGTGGAGCAGCGGCAGGGACATCTCCCTGCCACCCATGCTTCTGGGCCTAGGATCCCTGTTTACACCATTATCTGTCCCTTCTGGATAGCCAAAGCCAAAAGCTCCCTCTTTCTGCCTCCTCTGCCTGATCTTTCAGTGCCGTCTTAAGATCACAGCCGGTAGTGCTCAGCAACTTCAGAAACCTTTGGATAGATGCTCCAATGTAGGTAATCTCCACTGGGAAGGTATGAGCCCTCCACCCAGCCTGAAGGCCCGCAGCTGCCAGCTCTGTATACTTCTCTTTCCTCTCATAGGCAGCCTTTAGCCCTTCTTCTCATGTATAGTCAATTCAAACAATAGCACTCTCTTAGTAGGGGTGGACCAGAGGACAATGTCAGGCCGTAAGGAGGTAATGGTGATCTCAATCTGGAACTTCAGCTGATGGTTGAGATCAACTACCATGCTCCACTTTCCTCCGGGTGACAAGAGAGACCACCCCTTCAAGCCGCTATTTCAGCCCTCTTCTTCTTGTCTGATAAATTGAAGATACGGCTGGGATGTTGCCTTATTTGCTTCCAGCCTGCATGTCTCCAGAATTTCAGCAAGCTAGCAGTGAACCCTGATCATGGTGCCATCTGTAGCAGGCCTGGGTCAATGCTGCCTTGCACCCAAAGAAGATATGCTGGAGGTTTGGATTCAGGGAGGGGCAAAGGTGGCAGTTCTTTTCTGATCTGTACCATAAGTGTAGGTTCTGGGGACTAGGAAGCCTGTCATACGTAGCCCTAATGAGGAGGCTAAGCCTTTTTTTGGGCATCTTCCACATATCAGCCCATGTTATCTTCCTGTTGATAGCTTCCCAGGTTGTTCATCTGCCCTGCAAGTGCACAACCTTGTAGCACTCCACTCTTCCTCCATTTTCAACACTTCTGTGATTACCAAATATGAGTATATTAGTAATGACAATGTGTATCCAAGAGCACAGATATTGTACAGATTATTTTTAAAAATGCCCCCTCTGTTTAAATGAGCATGAAGCCTCTGCATTTGACCACGGAAACCATTCACTACACTGATACTTTATGGCTGTGTCTGAAATCGCCTTGTTCACTGTTGCCTACATTACTTCACTAACTGCAGACTTGGCGGTGTGAATAAAAACGAGTGAGCGAATTGTAACACAGTGTAACATCCTTTTGTGCCGAGAAGCCTGAATTAATTTGGCAAGAATTTATTAGAAGCCAAATAGGAGAAAATCTGATGCTTTTGGTAAAGACCACTAGGTAGCGCTTCGGAATGGCCGCCATTTTGGAGTGAAAATGCAAGCTGGACAACAGCACAGATTCACAGAAACAGACAGAATGACAATGAAAGAGAAGTCAAAGTGGAATAAAAGAGAGCAATGTTCGGCAGTCCACTGCAAAAACATCAGTGTGACACGGAGAAGTGCAAAAAATGTACTTATCTACATGATTAGACTTTATATGGATCAGAATTCATCACATCTTACGCACCCAAATCTCACCCCTGCTGAAAAAACCAACATCAAACCATCATGGACCAGCATGGGAATTATGCTGGTCTATGTTGGTTTGATGCTGGTTTAGCTGGTGGTTCCCAGTATACCAGCACCAAAACACAGCATATGCTGGTCTTGCTGGTGTGACCAGCATGGGATGCTGGTGCTAATGCTGGTTTGGTGCTGGTTTAGCTGGTGCTAATGCTAGTGCTGATGCTGGTTTAGCTGGTGTTCACTAGCAAACCAGCACCAAAACACAACATATGCTGATCTTGCTGGTATGACCAGCATGGGATGCTGGTGCTAATGCTGGTTCGGTGCTGGTTTAGCTGGTGCTAATGCTGGTGCTAATGCTGGTTTAGCTGGTGTTCACTAGCAAACCAGCACCAAAACACAACATATGCTGTTCTTGCTGGTATGCTGTTTTTTCAGCAGGGACAGCCAAATCATAAGCGCAATAGAAAATTGTATTAGTTGTGAAATCCATCCATTAAGTATTAGTTTGAAGAACTTTTTAGCCTTCTTTATTATTTACATTTTATGCAACTTTAACCACTACTATTATTAGTTGCTATTAAGTTACTTTGCTCCTTTCCCAGGCAGGAACCACAACACCAGTTTTAAGGTTAAATTGTAGAAGTTTTATTGTAACAAAAAGTAATAAAAGAATGACTTCAAGATGGGATATTGCCAAATTAACAAACAAAATTATGACTAGCTACAGGAAGGATTAAACTATTTAGGCTACCCTTACCAAAAGTAAAGGGAAACAGACAAAACAGAAAAAGACAAAATACTTCCCTCTCTCCCCATCTAACCAAAAACATAAGAAAACTGGGTTTTATGCAAGGTAAAATGGCTGTTTAGTGCCATCTAGCGACTCAAAATAGGTAAAAACAAATGATATCCAGGACTTCAGTATTGTACTATAAGCATCAAGGGCGTATATTTAATTTCATTAAATATTGTGGGGGCATATACAGTAAATACTAATAGATGGTTAGAAAAAGCCATAGGGTTTAGTTTTTTCTTTACAGCTAGAGAAAAACCAGGTTTAACTTTCATCATCCATTTATTTATTTACTTAGTAAATAAAGGCCAATTAACACTGATCTAACACCAAACAACTCCAGATAAATGCCAACAAACAGTAACATTCTTAAGTCTCATTTACTTTACCAAGAACTGCCAATTGGGGTTTTATACTGACCCAACAAACTTCAACAAATGCATTTGTTGGAGTAGTGTGACTCAAAATCTGTTTCACACAAACTAGATGTATAGTAGGATTCTGGATAGACTATAACTACATCAAACTCTGCTCTGAATCTTTGTAAGTTCAGAGTTATAAGCATGCTTTCTACACAGGTATCCCTGAACACCACAAAGCCCATCATACAGTATGTGACTTGACATTGCTCCAAGTCATTTTAACTTACTATTATTTATATCTTATAAAATATAGTTGAAATATGTCAACTTCATTTTATAACTTGTATAGCAACTCATCTATAGTCAAGATAAAGACTAGTAATTTGAAATGACTTGTAAATCTATGTTGATTAAACAAAAAGTCAAACTTTAAGTAAACTTTACTCCATGTCCCTTCAGAAATGTGAAGCTACCTCGTCAATTGGCAATTGTGTGGGACAAGCGCCCAGCCTTCAGCTTTGACATTTGTCTTCCTGGTGCTTCTATGCAAATGGATATGTGTGGCAAAAACCACAAGGGTCTGACGTGGTGTTTGGCGAGACAAAGAATGTATTTGAATTTATATGACTGCGTGCCATCACACCTACTGCTTATCCCATGTTTGTTAACAAACATTTTCATGTGACATTTACTAGAATAGCTGGGCCTCTGATACAGAAGATACAAAAGTGTATTCATTGTGTAGTTCAAAGTAACTGGTCTGGAGGGTCGGCCTATTCAAAAACCAACGTGTATATATTCAAAACACAAGGAAATGTTTTTGGATGAGGGGTTTAATGTCCAGTGAAAAATACTTTTCAAATAGTGGAGTGTTATGTTGTAAAATGTGAGCTTTTCCTTGAATGGACCCTACTTAAATTTCTTCTAATTCTAATCTCTTTTCCTTTTTTAAACACCTCAGTTCAATTGACTGGCAAGGGAATTACTTTTGTAATATGAACCTGAACGGCAGAAAATTGCACCTGAATTTGTGGCAATAATTTACTTCCTCGTTCCGCCTGTACAGTGATGTAGTGGTGTCTGAAGAAGTGGGTATACTCTTAATTTATGCCCCCAGTAGAGTGGGTATACCCCATTCCATCAAATAAAGAGGTAGATATACTCCGTATACCTGCTTATATCCTGCACTACACCACTGCACCTGTACCTGTAATTGTTTTATATTGATCCAGATAAATAAGAATTATAACAATGGGAAGTCCAGATATTTACATAACATTGAGAATGTAAAATGAAACTGTGAGCTAGGGATCGACCTGGAAGAGATTGTCCGGTGAAAGGTCAATAGGTCATCATGTGACTCATTTTATTTATCCTCCATAAATGCTGTTTTAATTATTTAAATCATTGAAATGAATAAATTCAGATTCCTTTCACAAGCATGTAAACCTAATAATATCAAAAAGCAATAATATTAAAGCTGCATACTGTTGACACACACACACACACACACACACACACACACACACAAAATGTATATATTGTAATGCAAGTCGCTTTGGATAAAAGCATATAATGCATAAATATAAATATATAGATATTAAAAATTAGTCTATATAGATTTTTCTGTCTCACTACATTTGCAAGGGAAAAAAAGAAACATGTTAAGACTTAAAATGGTCTTTTCTATTCTGTTTTTATACTTTGAGCACCAGCCCCTCCAAAGGTCTCTGCACGGCCCTGCATAACAATTATTATTTTTTGCTATAAAGTTCATTGTTCAGAATAAACTTCATCGTGGGTTCATAGTCTTTTCTTAATCTAAAGATGCCAATATCTCATCTTAAATCTGATGGTGGACCGCCAATCTTTAATGTCTGGCCTTGTATACATTTAAGTCACTGTTTCTTTTTCTTTTTGTGCAGAAACATTAGCTGCATTCTCAGGAGATACAAGTTGAGGATTAGATATGGTATAGACTGATTCACTCAAACCCCTGATGTTCTTAACACTTCTGGTACAATATTCATTAATGTTCTTCAGAAAAGCATCTCTGGTATTGTGGTCTTTTTTAAAAATGATTATGTAACATTTCGGCATGAAGTGGCAGCTCAATATTCCATAGTTGGATATAAGAATAACCACCATCTCCACAGCTGGTAAGTATTTGCCACTCGTGGTAACGTGCACAGGTATAAAAATAACACAGGCCATGAGATAAATGAGCATACCGAACGTAATGAACTTTGCTTCATTGTATTTCTGTGGAAGTTTCCTGCCTTTGTATGCAAACGTGAAACACACTAGCGCCAATAAAATGATGTATGCCAGCATGACCCCAAATGCCACTTCTGATCCCTCATTACACTTTATGAGAATGATTTTGGGGTTAGGCACCTTGTCTTTATAAGGGCTGTGCAAGATCAGCCAAATTGTGCAAATGATGACCTGCACCCCCGTGCAGACCCAGATGATCACGTACGGCTTGTAAAGCCTGGTCAGATGCTCCTTTAACTCCAAGTTAATCCGAAAAGCCAGGAGGATCTTCAAAGACTTGACCAAAATGCATGAGATGCAGACCGTGAAGCTCAGGCCGAAGACCACCTGCCTCACCTTACACGTCATGTTGCTCGGTTCACCCACGAAGAAGACAACGCTGACGAAACTTCCCAGTAGGGAAACAAGGATCAGATGACAGAGTGGTCCACCTGCTGCCTTTACCACAGGAGAGTTCCTCTGATAGATGAAGAGCGCAGAGATCAAGAAGAGGAAGAGGACGCCCAAAGCAGCCAAGGTCAAGAGCACTATAGCAAACCCATTATTCCACTCAAAGTACTCATAAGTCTTGGGGTTACACTTGGAGCTTCCAGAGTCTGACCACTCGTCTGTTTTACATGAGTAGCACTGGACCATGTCTGAAATGCAATTATCAAGCATTTATTCATATGTTGAGATAATGTTCTGATAACATTTCAGTGTTAAGCGTATTTTGGGTCTTAGTGCCATATTTACACTGTAAAGTCGCATTGAGGTGTATATATTTATACAGAATGTTTAAAGCTGGTGACCCTGCACTCTAAAACATGGCTGGGTTATTTTTAACCCATGCTGGGTAAATATTGGATGGAACACATGCTGGGTCAAAAATGACCCATGTTGGGTTGTTGTTATGCAACCATGGGTTATAATAATAACCCAGCAGTTGTTCAGCATGTGTTCTGTCCAATATTACATGTCGAAATAATTATGTCATTGGGCAAAGATATAATTTGTGTGGGCAGCAAGGAACTTGCCTGTGTTGTTGGAGTAATAGTTTTCTGAGCAATTGATGCATTCATAACAACAAGTGTGCTGGCCTTCGGCTGTTTTCTTAAACTCTCCTGGCTGACAGCTGTTCGAGCATTTCGATATCACATTCTGAGAAGAAAAAGAGTTATTAAGATACTACAATATATAAAACTATGGGGCGGTTTCCTTGACAGGGATTAGACTAGTCCTAGACTAAAACAAATGTAAGGGCTGTCCAAACTGAAAACAACTTGGACTGACATATCTTAAAACACATAAGTGCTCCTTGTTTTGCCTCAAAATGCACACACGTAATGTTTTTAGTAAGGTATGCTTGTTAAAACTAGTTATATTTTCTAATTAAACTAAGGCTTAGTCCTGTCTTAAGATAATCCCTGTCCGGGAAACCACCCCTAAAACTATTATTATTAGTAGTATATAATACAGACATATCACCTCAAAAACACTTAGATTTTGGTGTATAGAGGTGAAACTGGCAGTGATTGTATCGTATTCAGCAACTTTGACCGTTTTATTCAATTCATCTTCTTGCCATAAGAAGACATCATATCCCAAATTAATGTCGCCGCTTGTACTGAGGTTGTAATTTGCCCCCTCCATTTCAAAAGTGATGTTTTTCATCTGTTCAAGGAGCTGAAAACAAAAGAAAAAAAAAACATTTGTGATGAGTTTAAACATGTTTTTTTTTTCTTCTAAAAAATTTATAATCATTAAAAATAATTTGTGTTTTAATCTCGAAAATGGTGTGGTGAAGTACCTGCCAGGGATGGATATCTGTTGCATTCTTGCATTGGCGTTTCCCACATAGTTCAGCCACAGCTTTTGCAATAACACTGACAGCCAGCTGAATGCCGAAAACCATCTCCGAATAAGTATTTTTTAGGAGTTTCTGTACCGCCACTGTAATATTTCCTACATCCGAATTTTCTAAAAACATCTTCAGAAATGAATTCAGATTTTCTTCATCCTCAAACTGTAAATCCTTAAGGAACTGTTTGAACGATGTAACATTCCTACTCTTGAAGGTAAACCCGAGTACATCTCCGATATCTGTCAGATTCACTTCTTCAAGAATATTTGTAGCAGTCGACCAATTATCGCTGGCCACCCACAACCTCCTATCAAAAACTTTACCATACAAACCCTTGAATAAGAGTTTCATTTGAAAAGATTTAGCAAAGGAGACCACCACTTTCACTTTAGGGTTATTGACAATAGTGTTCACCGTCTGGTTGATCAAGGTGTTAAGTTTTTGTTTATCCACAAGCGAGTCGGGTAGGATTTGCTTGAAGGCAACGCAAATTCCCTCCTGTGCGGCCTGGGCAACAAAGCTTTCCATTGCAGAACGCCCGTAGTCTCCGTCTGTATAAATAATTCCAACCCAGTTCCATTTCCTGTCCTTCAACAGTTTTACCATGGCTCTGGTTTGGTGCTCGTCATTGGGGACAGTCCTCATGAAAGCAGGAAAACGACTTTTGTCACTCAGAATGATGGCCGTCGATGAGGAACTGATCTGTAACAGGTACACAGATGAGAATTGAACACATCGTATCATATTACCTCATACTCCAAAATAGCTTACCTGTGGAATTAGTAGAAGGTTAAGTTCCCTGGCAATTGCAATGGAGATATCCGAGGAAGAGGCCCCAATTATAGCCATGGTGGGTTTGTCACCTTGAGAAGAGTTTGTTGCTACATCACAGGCTGAGAACGGCCGTGTAAAATCCTGGATGGCCCAAAGTGCAGTGGTAACATCATAACATGTGTCTTGAATGCGGTATCCAAGAGTAATGTTCAAATCAGTCAGCATAGGGGATCTGTTGGCCACTTCCACAGCATGAATCATAGCTAAGGCCCGAGTTAGACCTCTTGTGTAAAATCTAAAGAGAAACAAAATTGTGCAGAGGTGACTCGACCTGGATCCTTCAGACTTTATTTTACAGGAATCACAGGGTACCTCACAATATGACTCGGTACATAGCTCACGATAACAATAGTATCACGGTGCGACAATTCTCCAATAGATGATGTATTGCTTGCTAATCCTCTGATGATAAATCAGAAATTCTGAAAAACTATTAAAACAAAATGTCCAGGTAAAGGTTAAGTGCAACTTTTGTCTCTTTATTCAAGTCCACAAAGTATACGTTTTTAGTATAGGTATCGGACTCCAGACTACCTTTTTTACTTTAGCCACTGACTGAAAATTTTTGGAGTGCAAGCAGAAAATTTAGGGACACACCTTATATCAATGAATGCAACTATTCACTATTCTCCATAATAACTGCATTACTGACAAATATTATTTTATGCGCATCCGCCATCCTATCCTAATCTCTTTCAGTCTAGTTAACATTTGTTCATTTATTTATTTATTTATTGATATTTGATGCCAGCTTATCGCAATATCGATGTATTGTCCCATCCCTATGTACAATGCAATACGGCAATGACTTAAAATCAGAAACCAGGCCAAACTGTCAAATCTCAAACCTGGGCCTTCAAAATAAAATATAAAGATGTGGATTCTAAGTAACCAACTATAATATCTAAAAAAAGAACGGCCAATCTCCATTTGTTAGAGCTTTGTGGCTGAATCTTGTACAGTGAGCACTCACCTACTGCAGTTAGAACGTTGGGGTGGAGAGATGCTGTATAGGTTCATGTTGTCCTTCACCGCCTCATGGATTGGAAAAAGCCCTCCGATGATGATGTCTCCTGGAGCTGTGGCTTCTGGAAAGCTGGGTTTTGTCAGAGAGGCTTCTGTCACTTCCTCAAGCCGAGAGAACATCAGAAAGAGTTTCATCAAAACCAAATAAGACATCATTGCATTAGGCTGTTACAGCCCAAGTTAACCTGGTTGACTGACAGGCTTTTTTACACATATTTGTTTATAATGCACAAACTGCTTCCTTCATGCAAGCTGGAATGAAAAAAACCAACAAACTTAGACATAATACCTCCCACAACTTTTCCAAGTCCTATCCCCTTAACCATATAAAGTAGGTGTTTCCTGTAAACCAGGTGAAATAAAAACCAATGCCAACAATTCTCTTAACAAAAGAAAACAGCAGCATTGTTGCTTAACATACATTGAAAAGTGTACCATTATCTCACGCAGGGCTGTGACCACCACTGAGATCCCCGTGGTGTGTAATAACAGTCATGAAAAAATCTGCCCAACTGTGTACAACGCCTATCTTTGTCTGGCTGGTTCAATCAGAGGTCTAAAAGCGCTCTTCAAAGTCAAAATGATGTGATGGCCAATCAAATCATATCCAGCCTGATGATCCAAGGTTTTCTGCCCGCATGTCAGCATGCCATCTCACTCATTTCATAATTCGTTACATTTATATAGCACTTTTCTGCAGCTCTCAAAGCTCTTCACATATGAAAGGGAGGATTCTTCTAAACCACCACCAATGTGCAGCATCCACCTGGATGATGCGACGGCAGCCATATTGCACCAAAACACCCACCACACACCAGCTTATTAGTAGAGAGGAGGCAGAGTGATATAGCCAATTGGTTTACAAGGGGATGATTAGTAGGCCAATGGACAAGTTTGGCCAGGATACATCCCTACTCTTTTTCCAAAGACATCCTGGGATTTTTTATGACCACTGATAGTCAGGACCTTGGTTTAACATCTCATTTGAAGGACACTGCTTTATGATAGTATAGTGTCCCATCACTATATGGCTGCTGACCATATCACCATTACCCCATTGGCTAAACTTGGCAGAGAGAGAACAGCTTGTAATATCGACTTACCCTTAGATTCATCACAACCTTTTCATTCAACTAGTTTCTTTGACCATTATGCCTTCCAGGACAGCCAGAAACCTGTAAGTGGTAATTGATGATCAGCTTAGCTTCATGGATCATGTTGCCACCACCACAAGCACCTGTAGATTCATCCTTTACAATAGGAAAATTAGACCTTTCCTATCTGAGCATGCTAAACCAAGCCTAGTCCAGGCTCTTGTCCTCTCTAGACTTAAAAAAATTGCTATGTGCTATTTGCCGGACTCTCAGCCTGCACAACCAAACATCTACAGATGATACAGAATGCGGCGGCCAGAATGGTCTTTAATGAGCCGAAGAGAGCGCAAGTCACTCCTCTCTTTGTCTGGTTGAACTGGACTCCTATAGCAGCTTGCATCAAATTCAAATCTCTGCTCCTGGCTATTAAAACCACCACTGGGTTAGCAATTATTGTTTAAAAATCTTCCGCTTTTCACCTTGCTAGATCTTTCATTGCCATCCATAGATCACAGCCGGTGGTGCCCAGCAACTTCAGAAACCTTTTGATAGATGCTCCGATGTAGACTCTGCAGCCAACTCCACTGGAAAGGTATGATCCTCTACCCAGCTTGAAGGCACTCAGTTCCTAGGTCTGTATACTTCTCTTCATCCTCTCATAGGCAGCCTCCATTCCTTCTTCTCACGTATAGTCAATTCAACCAATAGCACTGTCTTAGTAGGGGTGGACCAGAAGACGATGTCAGGCCGTAAGGAGGTATTGTGATCTCAATCTAGAACTTCAGCTGATAGCTGAGATCAGTTCTCCACTATGCTCCACTAAAATTTACTCCCCTCACTCCCCATCTAACTAAAAACACGAGAAAAATGGGTTTTACGCAGAGTAAAATAGCTGTTTAGTGCCATCTAGCTACTCAAAGTATGTAGACACAATAAATACTTATAGAAGCCATGGCTTTTTTCAGCCAGAGCTAAACCAGGTTTAACTTTCATCATACATTTATTTATTTACTTACTTCGTAAATAGCTGTGCTAATAAAGGCCAATTAACACTGATCTAACACCAACCAACTCCAGATAAACGTCAACAAACGGTAACATTCTTAAATCTCATTTACTTTGATCCAAGAACTGCCAACAGGGGTTTTATACTGTCCCAAAAAACGCATTTGGATCAGTGTGAATTGGCCTTAATTCTAAACTGTGGTTATTATTTATCAATAATCTCATAATCTGTTTCACACAGAGTTAATATATGTATAGTAGGACTCTGGATAGACTATAACTACATCAAACTCTGCTTTGTAAGTTCAGAGTTATAAGCATGCTTTATACACAGGTACTTGGTATCCCTGAACACCATATTGCCCATGTGTGACTTGCTGATGGTGATGGACTCCAAGATTGTTCAGGTGGCTCTGAATGGCCTGAAGAACATTCTCAGACTAGGAGAACAAGAACGGAAGCGGGATCAACCCTTACTGCGCCCTTATTGAAGTTTATGGTAGGCATGCATTAACCTAGTCTAAATCTATGCTAACATTATACATTTGTTTCTGAAGTGCTTTCATTGATATTTTAGCAGGTGCCTGGTAGATTTTATATTTGGATCCTACAGTTTCATATTAGTCAGGGTTACAGCCAACTGCACTTACAGGACCTCCACAAGATGGCAGTAGGGGTTACGCTAATCAACGTGAGCTTTTTATCTCTGTGTGGCTCACGAAAACCCTGCACCACTGTTTGGTTTGTTTGACTGTGGATGACAGTAATAATAATTAAATTAATATTAGTGAATGCAATGCAACATCACACAATGACATAATAGAGGTTTTTGAGCTGCTTTGTGTGCAAGATCTGTCCATTTTTCTTTTCCCTTTACACAAAGTGAGGTCCAAAATATCTATATTTAGTTTGACCAAATGGATCACAATTGGGATGAATTGGAATGCTTTATAAATGTGTGACTGACTGTTAATGTCCCTCTCCAGGTTTGGATTGAGTTTTTGCAGAGCAACGAGAACCAGGAGATTTACCAGAAGGCCTTTGACCTGATTGAGCACTACTTTGGGGTGGAGGAGGAAGTAGGATCCAAATATAAAGTCTACCAGGAACCAGCTAAAATATCAATGAAAGCATCGCTCCACAAGTGGATCAGAACCAGGGGCAGTACATTTTCCACCAGCCTGAGGCACCAATGGAGGGTTTCCAGTTCTATCCCTTATTCTGTGCTCCTGGCCAAGCTTTCAGGCCTTGTTTTTTCTATCCATCCTGCCTGGAGTCTCCCCCTCCTCTCTGTAGTGCAGGTTTTACTCCATAAACCAGGCACCTTATAGCTGCTCTCACCAGAAATGATGCCAAGGCCATTCAATAAATCTTCCATTTACAACCTGCCCATCTTCCAAGCTCCCTTGTTGTGTAAGAGGATTTGAAGAGAATGGAGAATGGCAAAGCCTTTAGTTTAAAAAACCTCCAGCTTTTCTTATTCTTCTTCTTGTTATCATTAGACACTGTTAGGTAAACTTTACTCCATGTCCCTTCAGAAATGTGAAGCTACCTCGTCAATCGGTGTTCGAGTGAGACAAGTGCCCAGCCTTCAGCTCTGACATGTCTCTTCTCCTGTGGAGCATACATGCTTATAAGCAAATGGATATAGCCGGACCTCTGATACAGAAGATACAGAAGTGTATTTATTGTGCTGTTTAAAGTAACTGGTCTGGCAGGGTCCGGTTGTTCAGAAACCAGCATGCAGACGTTCCCCTGTCACCTGCTTTGCTGATGCTCTGAACCTTCAGTGAGAGCGAACCTGAGACCGGAGCTTGAGCCCCAAGTTCAAGTCCTTGCAACAGAACTGCACAGAGGAAGAAAGAGAACAGTGAATGGGGAGATGGGGAAGAGAAATTGCAGCTGGACATGGAGGCCTGAAGGCTGCCTTATATGCGCGCCCATAATGATGATTGACAGACCTGAATGTTTAGGCTCCTCTCGAACCTACGTTTAAAACTACAGTTCTTTTTTTGTCTAATTCTCATTTATTTATTTTCTTTGTATTAAACACCTCAATTGAATTTACTGGCAAGGAAATTACTTTTTAATCAGTGGTGGCCATTGACTTCTTTTTTTTTTGTGGGCGCTCGATGCGAAGTTCGTCACAACATGTATGTAGCCCGTCATGTGTGTGGTTTGTAATTTCAAAATATGTGTTCTGCGCGTCGAGTGGTCCTATGTGCATCACGTGTCTTGTCAAAATAAGTGCCTGCTGCAGACGCGTCTAAAGGGTTTATGATAAAAGAGACGCTCGCGTTTGCCAGAAACTCGCAGAATCTCATGCGTAATCAGAGTTTACTGTTAAGCTGTCTTGTTTGTATTTTGTGAACGTGAGCGTCTCTTTTATCATAAACAGTTTTGACGTGTGCAGCGGGAACTTGTTGTGACGGAGCACGTGATGCACATGGTTCACATGATGCAACAAACACATATTTTGAAAATGTAAGCAACACATATGACACTCCGAACACATATTTTGAATTTGCGCCCCTCTGATGAGCAGTCACGAGCCGCCACTGTTTGTAATATAAACCTGTATGGCAAAAAATTGCTGCCGATTATTTACTTCCTTGTTTCGCCCTTACCTGTAATTGTTTTACATTGATAGATAAATAAGAATTATGGAAAGGCCATATATTTACAAAACATTGAGAATGTAAATTGAAAATGTATTAATAGTTTTGTAATATTTCTCATGTTTGTACGATGTTTTCTAAGTTTGGGTTGCTTTTTCGCATTAGAGAAAAATACATTTGTGTTAAGTTATCATTGGTACAAATTTACAGTATAGAGGAGGTCATTGCTTTCCTCAAGGACAAATGTTGATATTGTGTGAAGCTGTTGGTGGAAAAATAAACAGGCAAATAAAATGTTCTGTTACACATTAAGATATCAGGTGTACTGTGATGAAAATGTGGTTTGGCTCTTATTTCTCTCCTTGACCTAAACCTCAATGACATTATTTTTAATCATAGGTGGCGATTAAAGGGCAGTCGTCAAACTTTGCTGTTTTCATTCGTCATCTGTGGTGTTGCAAGCAAGTGTGACCATCTCAACAAAGATAAGAGTTGTGCCATAACAAAGCATTTATGTCTGTTTTGCTTCCTTGAAAATCCACATGAGCTATGACAAATTTTCAATTGTCTATACAATCAAATATACTGTTTGGGAAGTTAAAAAAGGTTTTCTGTGATAAGTAAAAAAACGTCCGTCAGGTCCTTAAAATGACCATTACTCCCTTGTATTCCCCCTTAACTAGGAAAACGTGTGCAGGATACATGTTTTGACCATGTTATATTCTAATATAAAAAAATTGGTTCAAGCATATTTATGCGAAAAACAAGTACAAGTAATTGCATATTTCTCCTTTCCCATATTGTTTTGCCTACTGTTGGTGGTTTCTGTAGTTCATAGCCTAATAATTCTTTTGATTCCAATAAAAAATAAATATTTTAGAACTGTGTGGTACTGTAAAATTAGTCAAAAGGGGGCTGCCATGTGAAGGCTCGGTACCGATTACCCCTTTTATTTATTTATTTATTAAGTTTTATAATGTGTTTTTTAAATACTTTTCTTATGTATACATATCTTTTCTAATTTCTTCAGTTGTTTCCTCTTATTCTGGTTTATTTTGTATACTTTTTTGCACTGTGACCTTCACTAGATTTACCATTAGTCGTCACACTCTTTCTCCCATAAAGGTTGACTAGTGATTCTCACAACTCCCAAATTGACATGGTCTACAAGTAGTCCATATGCCCTCCAACTGTTGTGTTCGGCAGACAGTTGTGCAATTACAGTGGATCATCTACAGGAGGCTTTCTATGGCAGCGGTGTTCCCATTCCATAGACCCCACAGTTCGGGTCGTGCCAGCTCACTTTACTTTGGCTTGGTTAGCTTTTCAATTAAGTTTAGTACCACTTCAGAGTGGGTTTGGTTGTGCTGGCTGGGAGTCCGGCTAGTAGCACATTGCAGTAGTCCAGTCTGGACAGGACAAGAGCCTGGGACTAAAATTTGTGTAGCGTGCTCAGATAGAAAAGGTCTAATTTTACTAATGTTGTAGAGGATGAATCTACAAGAGCGGGCGGTGCTGGCAACATGCTTTGTGAAACTAAGCTGACCATCAATGACCAAACCCAGGTTTCTGGCTGTCCTGAAAGGAATAATAATCAAAGAACCAAGTTGAATACAAAGATTGTGATGAATCTTAGGGCCAGATGATATGACGAGCAGTTTTGTCTTTGCGAAGTTCAAAAAAAAAGTTAAAAAAAGCAGTGTTTCTGAATGATAGAAGTTTGAACTCAGGAATTTAATGTCATTGAAAAGAGCAGTGGTCCAAGCACTGAGCCTTGAGGTACCCCGGTATTGAGACGTTGGGGTTCAGAGACGTCACCTCTCCATGATACTCTAAATGACCTCCCTGAGAGGTAAGACCTGAACCGTAGCCTTGAGGGTCGACAGGAGGATGTGGGGATTGACAATGTCAACAGTGGCAAATAGATCCAGTAGGATCAGTACAGATTGTTTGCCCTTGTCTGCTTTAAAGCTTCCATGACTGAGAGCAGCGCAGTTTCAGTGTAGTGACCACTCTTGAAACCAGACTGGTTGCTGTCTAGGAGGATATTTTGTGTGAAGGAGGAAAGCTGGTCTAAAACCACACACCTCAAGAGTCTTTGCAATGAAGGCAAGGAGAGATACCGGTCTGTAGTTTTCTAACATTGCAGGATTAATTGTGGGTTAATTGGGTTAACTCCTTAATGAATGAGTTAGAATATTTTAAGGGCTTCCTGTCTGCCTTGGACGGCATGTTGAAAATTACACCTTTTTAGTGGTCAAAGTTTGGTAAACTTTTAGTATGTTATTATGGACACCTAATACTACAAAAACAGCTGAGAAACCTTTTGTTAGAAATTTTTTAGGGTTAGGTGTTTTTTTCATATATGCAGCCGCCTATTTAGTGAGGGGAAAATAAGAGCGTTCAGGTGACAAAAACTGGACATGCAGGTTTGAAGAGGGGAAAACCATGCAACTGTGAAGAAGCAATGCCATTGGCAATAATCATCCACTGTCTGCTCTCATTGCTGTCAGGGCTGACGTTACACACAAATAACAATGAACCATTGACTCATCATCTTTCTTAAGACATATATAGAACTGATGCAACATTTCTATTGCTCAGATGTTGCATGTTTGAGTACCCTTCTCATATTTCAAGTTGAGAAAGAAGCATTAGGCCTGTGGCAAAGAGAGTCATTAGGACAAATGAAGAGAGAAATGAGCCAAAAATAAAAAAAGATGAGTAATTTGACACTAGGCAGGTGTCTGGAAGGATTTGCTTCCTGCAACATACTGTACCTGATGCTTGTGGATTCAATAAGAATGTAAGTTTGTTGTTTCATACTCATTTTTGTGATACACTGTTTAGTACATAAAATCATCCAACATAATGTAAAGAACAATCTGAGAAAATATAACCTTCATATCTTTAATATTGACTGAGTAACACTATGTCAAAGATTGAAATGTGAAACCAATGATGGAAATCAAACTCTAATCTCATATTTGGATTATGAGACTTTAGCCTGAATTTAACATATAGGAGAGATTTATCTAAATTATTAAAATTAAAACAGCTCAAAATAACAGTTTCTAGTAGTTAATGAAAGGAATATAATGGGTTGTGATTCATTTATTTGGCTATACAAAAACTAAAACAATTATAAATACAATTACATACAGTATAAACCAACGGAACATTTTTTTTTCTAAAGTTCTTATTCATAATAAACATCATCATGAGTTCATATATAGTCTTTTCTTGATCTAGATGACAACATCTCATATCTTAAATCTGATGGTGGACCGCTGATCTTTTAATTCCTGGTATTGTTTACATTTAAGTCACTGTTTGTTTTTCTTTTTGTGCAGAAACATTAGGTGCATTCTCAGCAGATACGAGTTGAGGATTGGATATGATATAGACTGGCTTCGTTTCATTAACACCCATGACGTTTTCAGCACTTCTGCAGGCATATTCGTATACATTTTTCAGAAAAGCATCTCTGGTATTGTGCTCTTTTTTAAAAATAATTATGTAACATTTCGGCAAGAAGTGGCAGCTTAATATTCCATAGTTGGATATAAGAATAACAACCATCTCCACAGCTGGTAAGTATTTGCCACTTGTGGTAACGTGCACAGGTATAAAAATAACACAGGCCATGAGATAAATGAGCATACCGAACGTAATGAACTTTGCTTCGTTGTATTTTTGCGGAAGTTTCCTGCCTTTGTAAGCGAAAGAAAAACACACTAGCGCCAATAAAATGATGTATGCCAGCATGACCCCAAATGCCACGTTTGAGCCCTCGTTACACTTTATCAGAATGATTTTGGGGCTAGGCACCTTGTCTTTATATGGGCTGTGCAAGATCAGCCAAATGGTGCAAATGATGACTTGCACCCCCGTGCAGACGCAGATGATCACGTACGGCTTGTAAAGCCTGGTCACATGCTCCCTCAACTCCAAGTTCATCTGAAAAGCCAGGAGGATCTTCAAGGACTTGACCAAAATGCATGAGACGCACAGCGTGAAACTCAGGCCGAAGACCACCTGCCTCACCTTACACGACATGTTGCACGGTTCACCCACGAAGAAGACAACGCTGACGAAACTGCCCAGTAGGGAAACAAGGATCAGATGACAGAGAGGTCCACCTGCTGCCTTTACCACAGGAGAGTTTCTCTGATAGATGAAGAGCGCAGAGATCAAGAAGAGGAAGAGGACGCCCAAACCAGCCAAGGTCAAGAGCACTACAGCTAACCAACTATTCCACTCAAAGTACTCATAAGTCTTGGGGTTACACTTGGAGCTTCCAGAGTCTGACCACTCATCTGTTTCACATGAGTAGCACTGGACCATATCTGAAATGCAATAATCAAGCATTTATTCATATGTTGAGATAAAATAGGGTTAACATTGAAATGCAATCCGAAAAGTTTTAAACTTGCAAAGATGCAATACATAAGCATACATGTGACCATGCACTCTAAAAATATCTGGGTTATTTATTATGTCTGTGAAATCCACACTGCAAAAATAACTCAACATTTTTAGAGTGCAGGTTAAAGTCTTATAATTGAATTAGAAGATAAGAAGCATCAAAGTTTCAAATTCAGTCATTGATTTCCATCTTTTACATGGTCTTACTCAGTCAAATTAAAATAAATCAAGGTTTTATTTTCACAGAATGTTCTTTACATGATGATTTTATATACAATATAAATATTAAGAATAAAACCAGAAAATACAGGAAATGTGTATGTAGTATTAAAAACAGTATAAAATATAAGCTGCGTGTCAAGTTTTTAGTGTAAACTCCCCTTCAACTTGAGCAATAGCAGGAAACTGAAGAATCTCTTAAACCATAATGAAATGAAACAATTATTTCTATCTTAAAAAAAGAGTGACAAATAAATATAGATGGACATTAAAACTTTGCTAAAACAACAAAGCTGGTGATGGTGGCCTACTTTTGCACAGTAATGTGTGTGTATATATACATATATTTATAATTTGTTTGGGCAACAAGGAACTTGCCTGTGTTGTTGGAGTAATAATTTTCTGCGCAATTGATGCATTCGTAGCAACAAGTGTGCTGACCTTCGGCTGTTTTCTTAAACTCTCCTGGCTGACAGCTGTTTGAGCATTTAGATATCACATTCTGAGAAGAAAAAGAGTAATTAAGATACTACAGTATATAAAACTCTAAAACTATTATTATTAGTAGTATATAAAACAGACATATCACCTCAAAAGCACTTAGATTCTGGGGTATATAGGTGAAATTGGCAGTGGTTATATTGTATTCAGCTATTTTAACAATTTTATTCAATCCATTTTCTTGCCATAAGACGACATCATATCCCAAATCAATGTCGCCGCTTGTACTGTACTTGTAATTTGCCCCCTCCATTTCAATAGTGATGTTTTTCATCTGTTCAAGGAGCTGAAACAAAAAACATTTGTGATGTGTTTATACATGTTTTTTTTTTCAGAAAAATAATAATCATTAAAAATAATTTAAGTTTTAATCTGGCTAATGGTGTGGTGAAGGAGCTGCCAGGGATGGATATCTGTTGCATTCTTGCATTGGCGTTTCCCACATAGTTCAGCCACAGCTTTTGCAACACTACTGACAGCCAGCTGAATGCTAAAGACTATCTCCGGATTAGTATTTTCCAGGAGTTTCTGTACCGCCACTGTAATATTTCCTACATCCGGATTTTCTAAAAACTTCTTCAGAAATGAATTCAGATTTTCTTCATCCTCAAACTGTAAATCCTTAAGGAACTTCTTGAACGATGTAACATTCCTACTCTTGAAGGTAAACCCAAGTACATCTCCGATATCTGTGAGGTTCACTTCTTCAAGAATATTTGTAGACATCGACCAACTATCGCTGGCCACCCACACCCTCCTATAAGAAGCTTTACCATACAAACCTTTGAATAAGAGTTTCATTTGAGAAGATTTAGCAAAGGAGACCACCACTTTAACTTTAGGGTTATTTAAAATGGTGTTCACCATCTGGTTGATCAAGGTGTTAAGTTTTTGTTTATCCGCAAGCGAGCTCGGGAGGATTTCCTTGAAGGCAACGCAAATTCCCTCCTGTGCGGCCTGGGCAACAAAGCTTTCCATTGCAGAACGCCCGTAGTCTCCGTCTGTAGTAATAATTCCAACCCAGTTCCAGTTTCTGTCCTTCAACAGTTTGACCATGGCACTGGTCTGGTGCTCATCACTGGGGACAGTCCTCATAAAAGCAGGAAAACGACTTTTGTCACTTAGAATAATGGCAGTCGATGCGTAACTAATCTGCAACAGGTACACAGATGACAATTGATTTAATCGTATTACCTCAGGCCAGTTTTCCGGAGCTTTACTGAAACAAGAGAGCTTACCTGTGGAATTAGTAGAAGGTTAAGTTCCCTTGCCATTGCAATGGAGATTTCAGAAGAAGAGGCCCCAATTATAGCCATGGTGGGTTTGTCACCTTGAGAAGAGTTTGGCGCTACATCACAAGCTGAGGACGACCGTGTAAAATCCTGGAGGGCCCAAAGTGTAGTGGTAACATCAGAACATGTGTCTTGAATGCGATACCCTAGAGTAATGTTCAAATTACTCAGCATAGGGGATCTGTTGGCCATTTCAACAGCATGAATCATAGCTAAGGGCTGAGTTAGACCTCTTGTGTAAAATCTAAAGAGAAACAAAATATGTGCAGAGGTGACTCAACCTGGATCCTTCAGATTTTACTATTCAATCTTGCAATGACTAGAAATAAGGGAAAATGTCAAACCTGGACCCTCAAAATAAAATATAAATCAAGATTTAAGGGGACCAACTATAATATCTGGAAAAAAAGAAAGCCCAATCTCCATTTGTTAGACCTTTATGGCTGAATCCTGTACAGTGAGCACTCACCCGCTGCAGTTATAACGTTGGGGTGGTGAGATGCTGTATAAGTTCATGTTGTTGTCCTCCACCGCCTCATGGATGGGAAAAAGCCCTCCGATGATGATGTCTCCTGGAGCCGTGGATTCTGGAAAGCTGGGTTTTGTCAGAGAGGCTTCTGTCACTTCCTTAAGCCGAGAGAACATCAGAAAGAGATTCATCAAAACCAAATGATACATCATTGCTTCAGGCTGTTACAGCCCAAGTTAACCTGGATGAATGACTGATCCTTTCAAACATCTTTGTTTATAATGCACAAACTGCTTCTTTCATGCAGGCTAGAATGAAAAAAACATAAACATATACACAATACCTCCCACAACGTTTCCAAGTCCCACCCCCTTAGATGTCTCCTGTAAACCAAGACTTTGGCTGATTATGGATTGAATCATGCAATCGCATAATCACGTTTTTCTGGAGGGACTGGTAAACCAGGTGAAAAAAAAACAATGCCAACAATTGTCTAAACAAAAGAAAATGTTGCTTTGCAGCATTGTTGCTTGACATACACTGAGTACCATTTTTTCATGCAGGGCTGTGCCCACCACTGAGATCATCATAGTGTGTAATAACAGTCATGAAAAAACTTTCTTATAGGGCTTACTGCATACTGTACAACCCCTCTATCTGGCTGCCTCAATCAGCAGTCTAAAAGTGCTCTTCAATGTCAAAATGATGTGATGGCCAATCAAATCAAATCAAGCCTGATGATTCAACTGTTTCTGCCCGCATTTCAGCATACCTGGGTGACATCTCACTCTGGATAAAGGATCACCATTTGCAGGTAAACCTGGTAAAGACAAAACTGCTTGTGATATTGACTTACCCTAAGATAAAACACAACCTTTCCATTCAACTAGGTTCTTTGACCATAATGCCTTCCAAGACACCCAGAAACCTGTGAGTGGTAATTGATGATCAGCTTCATGGATCATGTTGCCAGCACCACCCGCACCTGTAGATTCATCCTTTACATTAGGATAATTAAACCTTCCTATCCGAGCATTCCTAGTCAAGGTTCTTTCCTGTCTATACTTGTCTATTACAATGTGCTATTGGCTGGACTCTCAGCCTGCACAACCAAATCTTTACAGATGATCCAGAATGCAGCGACAAGAGGGGTCTTTAATAGGCAAAGAGGGTGCACGTCACTCCTTTGTCAGGTTGTACTGGCTTTCCATATTAGCTTGCATCAAATTCAAATATCTGCTCCTGGCCATTAAAACCACCACTGGGTTAGCACCAATATACCTTTACTCAATAATATAGACTTATTTATCCTCTAGATTCCTGTACTCTGCCGATGAGCGACGTTTTGTGGTGCCATCCCAAAATAACGTATTCTCTGGATCTGTTCCACATCTGTTGGTTGTAACAAGATCTGCTGATTCTGTAGCCATCTTTAAGAATCGGCTAAAACCCATCTCTTTTACCAAAACCTCACATACAGAGTTTTATATTCTTTTTCTATCTTTGTCTTTTCTGTTCTTAAAACAACACTTGTCTATGCTATGTTAGGCTTGATGAGACTAGTTTTAGTGGACTTATGTATTGCTGTTTTTGTGTTGTTCTAACTGCGTCTATTGTTTACCTCATTAGTAAGTTGCTTTGGATAAAAGCATCTGCTAATTGACTAAAAGTAAATGTAAGGAGTTATTGTTTACAGAGCCAGAACACGAGATACAAACTAGAGCGAGTTTGTCTGCGCGATGCTTTAGGTTGCTAGCGGTGGTGAAAGAGCAACACCTGATGTAAGTAGCTAAACCACTTCTTTAAGCCTGGAACATCTCAAGGTGGTGGAACAACAGCAGGGACGTCTCGCTGACACTGCTGCTTCTGGACGTAGGATCTCTGTTTACTTCATTATCTGTCCCTTCTGGATAGCCAAAGCCAAAAGCTCCCTCTTCCTCCGCCTCTGCCTGATCCTTCAGTGCCGTTTTTAGATCACAGCTGGTAGTGCCCAGCAACTTCAGAAACCTTTGGATAGATGCTCCAATATAACCAATCTCCACTGGGAAGGTATGAGCCCTCCACCCAGCTTAAAGGCCTGCAGCTGCCAGCTCTGTATACTTCTCTTTTTCCTCTCATACGGAGCCTCCAGCCCTTCTTCTCATGTAAAGTCAATTCAACCAATAGCACTGTCTTAGTAGGGGTGGACCAGAGGAATCATGGTCGGCTGTAAGGAGGTAATGTGATCTCAATTTGGAACTTCAGCTGATAGCTGAGATCAGCTACCATGCTCCACTTCCCTCCGTGACAAGAGAAACCACCCCTTCGAGACCCTATTTTAGCCCTCTTCTTCTTGTCTGCTGAAGTGGATCCATGGCTGGGATGTTGCCTTATTTGCCTCCAGCCTGCATGTCTCCAGAATTTCAGTAAGCTTGCGCAGAACCTGATAGTGGTGCCATCTGTAGCGGCCCTGGGTCAATGCTGCCTTGTACCCAGAGAAGATATGCTTGAGGTTTGGAATCAGGGAGGGGCAAAGTTGACAGTTCTTCTCGAATCTGTACCACAAGTGAAGGTTCTGGTAATTGGGAAGGGTGTTACGTAGCCCTTGTGAGGAAGCTAAGCCTTTTTTTGGGCATCATCCAAATTTCAGCCATGTTATCTTCCTGTTTATAGCTTTCCAGGTTGTTCATCTGCCCTGCAAGTGCACAACCTTGTAGCAATCCACTCTTCCTCCATTTTCAACACTTCTGTGATCACCAAACCATATCAGTAATGACAAAGTATTCAGGTGCACAACTATTGTACAGATTATTTTTTTAAATGCCCGATCGGTTTGAATGGGCATGACGCCTCTGGATTTGACCACGAAGACCTTTCACTACAGCGATACTTTATGGCTGTGTCTGAAATCACCTTGTTCACTGTTGCCTTCATTACTTCACTAACTGCACACGTGACAGTGTGAATGAAAACGAGTGGGCGAATTGCAAATTGAAAAGTGCGCTGAAAGAGCTGTGGGTGCCATTTTGTGCCAAGAAGCGGGAATTCATTTGGCAAGAATTTCACTAGAAGCCGAAGAGCAGACACTTTGGATGCTGTTTTGGTAAAGGCCACTAGGTAGCGCTTCGGCACCACAGCCGCCATTTTGTAGTGAAAATGCCGACTGGACAACAGCACAGTTGCACAGAGACAGACAGAATTACAATGAAAGAGAAGTCAAGTGAAATAAAAGAAAGTGTGACATGAAGAAGTGCAAAAATTCACTCATCCACATGGTTATACTCTTTATACGGATCAGAATCACATACACACCCAAATCTCACAGCCAAATCAAGCTCAATAGAATTCATCAGTACATTTTATGACAATTACAGTAAATGTTGTATTGTCTTATATGGTTTATCCCTTACGAAAATTAACTATGGTTTAATTGTGGTAAAAGTGTAGTAACCATGTTTTTTGGTGTATTGATTACTAGCAGCAAAACTATGGTTTTACTACACTAACCATGGTTATTTTGTGGGTACCATGGTTTTAGTACAGTAGGCTAAACATGTTTTTTTGATTGTGTCTGTAATAAAACCATGGTTAATTTTCCTAAGGGATGCTATCAGTTGTGAAATCCAAACATTAAGTACTACCTCTGTGTTTGTGAAGTGCTTTCATTTATATTTTAGCTGGTGCATGGTAGATGTTATATTTGGATCCTACAATTTCATATTAGTAAGGGTTTCAGCCAACTGTTTAGGACCTCCACAAGATGGCAGTAGGGTAGCTTTTTTATCTCTGTGTGGCTCATGAAAACCCTGCACCACTGTTTTGTTTGACCTCGAATGACAGTAATAATAATAAAAAACAATGTCATGGCAATTAAGGCCCTTCATGTCAGGAACTGTCCACCTGGTCGCTCTATCACGACCAAGCAAGACAGTGGGGAACGAACCCAATCGCAGACGAGGTTGGGGAACATGAAACAAGACTTTAATGAATGACAAACACAAAGCAAAAACCCACGATGGGGAAAACAGTACTAGAAATAATATAAACTAGACAGGACTGACTTCTAACAAACAAAACTGGACTCAACCCAAACACGGACTTGACACAAACCGATCGACACAATCCGTGGAGACCTAACAGACAACAATCTCAAGGACATGACATGATATACATTTAAATACACAACGCATGAGCACAGGATGCTAGACAACAGGGCTTTTTATAAGGGAACAAATCAAGAGGGAACAGTGGAAATTAATCAAGCATTGATGGGAGAGCTAACGAGGAGACGAGGGGGTGGGGACACAAACGAGACACTGCAGCACACAGACCAAACAAAGGCCATGTGCTACAACACAAAACATGGGTACCACCACAATCCTGCCACATGACTATAAACAACTATGAATTACAATGACTGGAGGGCAGGATCGTGACACTTCATTTTAGTGAATTCAATCCAACATCACACAGTGACATAATAGAGGTTTTTGAGCTGCTATGTGTGCAAGTTCTGTCCCTTTTTCTAATCCCTTTACACAAAGTGAGGTCCATAAAAATATTTCTGTTTAGTTTGACCAAATGGATCACAATTGGAATAAATTGGAACGCTTTATAAATGTGTGACTGACTGTCAATGTCCCTCTTTGGGCGAGATTGAGTTCTTGCAGAGCCAAGAGAACCGTAGGTTTCAGGCCTTGTTTTCTCTATCCATCCTGCCTGGAGTCTCCTCCTCCTCTCTGTAGCGCAGGTTTTACTCCAGAAACAGGGCACCTTATAGCTGCTCTCACCAGAAATGATGCCGAGCCCATCCAATTAATCTTCTATTTACAACCTGCCCATCTTCCAAGCGGAGAATGGCAAAGCTCAGAGCTTTTAGTTTATAAAACCTCCAACTTTTCTTATTCTTGTTGTTGTTATTATTAGACATTGGCACTGGTGTTCTGTTAGGTAAACTTTACTCCATGTCCCTTCAGAAATGTGAAGCTATCTCGTCAATCTGCAATCGTGTGCAACAAGTGCACAGCCTTCAGCTCTGACATTTCTCTTCTCGTGTGGAGTATACATGCTTCTATGCAAATGAATATGTGTGGCAAAAACCACAAGGGTCTGACGTGGTGTTTGGCGAGACAGAATGTATTTATTTGGATTGATATGACTGCGTGCCATCACACCTACTGTTTGTTAACAAACAAGCATGTATCCCAAGGGCACGCCATGCCTCTAGTACACTATTTACTTTCATGTGACATTTACTAGAATAGCCGGACCTCTGATACAGAAGATACAGAAGTGTATTTATTGTGCTGTTTAAAGTAACTGCTCTGGCAGGGTCCGGCTGTTCAGAAACCAGCTTGCAGACCGTTCCCCTGTCACCCGCTTTACTGATGCTGTTAAAGCGTCCCTGAAAACTTTGCATGCAGTTATTTAAGCGTGGTCACACGATCACCAAGATTACATAAGCATATCATTGTCTTATTTATTTAACCTTTATTTAACCAGGAAAGATCCCATTGAGTTACAGTAACTCTTCTTGCAGGGAGACCTAGCCAACACTGGCGGCCAAAAGTTTCAATACATAAAAGACAGGACATAAATTACATAAAACACCACAAATCTCTATACATAGACTATACATACTAGAAAAAAAAAACAAAATGTCATTATACTTAACATCAGCAAATACAAACAATTGTATAAGACACCAAAAGCTGACTTTAAAAGGTGTTTAAAAGTATTAATAGATGAAAGTGATACTACATTTAAGGTGTTTTGGAGTTCTTTCCAGACTTTTGGTGTATATGATGAGAAAGCTTTTTTTTACTGTTCTTGTCGGTGGAATAATTCTTCACAGTATTAATTGAAAAGTATTTTGTTACATCGGGTTGTTTCTGATCTCATCAGAACATGTTTGTTTTGCCACTGGTTTTCGTTTTGTTAATGTTTGACATTATAGAAAATGTTCAGTTTAAATAGTAATTTGTATATTATATATACATTCAAGACACAAGGAAATGTTTCTGGGTTAGGGGTTTGATGTCCAGTGAAAAATACTTATTTTATGTTGCAAAATGTAAGCTTTTTCTTGATTGGCCTCTACTTACATTTCTTTTTTGTCTAATTCTCATTTATTTATTTTCTTTTTTTTAACACCTCAATTGAATTTACTGGCAAGGAAATTACTTTTGTAATATAAACCTGTGTATGGCAGAAGTTGCTGGCGATTTTTTACTTCCTCATTTCACCCATACCTGTAATTGTTTTACATTGATCTATAGATAAAAAAGAATTATAACAATGGGAAGTCCATATATTTACAAAACATTGAAAATGTAAAATTAAACTTTATTAAGCACATTCAATCGTGTATGTTTTCTGTTTGGGTTGCTTTTTCGCATTAGAGAAAAATACATTTGTGTTAAGTTACCATTGGTACACATTTACAGTATAGAGGAGGTCATTGCTTTCCTCAAGGACAAATGTTGATATTTTGTGAAGCTGTGTAGAAAAATAAACAGGAAAATAAAATGTTCTGTTACACATTCAGATATCAGGTGTACTGTGATGAAAATGTGGTTTGTTTCTTATTTCTCTCCTTGACGTATACCTCAATGACATTATTTTTAACCATTGGTGGCGGTTAAAGGGCAGACATCAAACGTCGCTGTTTTCATTCATGTCTGATTCATCTCCTGGTGGGGTTGCAAACAAGTGTGACCGTCTCGACAAAGATAAGAGTCGTGCCATAAGAGACAAAGCACGTCTGTTTTGCTTCTTTGGAAATCCAAATGAGCTATGAAGAATTTTCAATTGTATCTTAACAATCAAATATATCGTCTGGGAAGTTTAAAAGGTTTTCTGTGATAAGTAAAAAATATTTTATTTGTTTTAAATAAAAAACATAAAAAGTAAATTAATATTTAAAATGCCATGACATTAAAAATGTATCCTAAATTATATTCTTGTAACTCTTGTACTCTTTTTTGTACATTCTTTAATATAAATAAAAACGTTAATATGACAAAATCTGATAATCAGATATACATTTTTGACTAATATTTTAATATTTAGTCATATATTCTTAATCTCATATTTATGTAAAAAAAGAAAATTCAAAACTGCAACTGTATCCACAGTTCTTGAACTTCACATTGTGCATGACCATCTTGGTTTAGTTTCTGTGACTTCCTTTGATGAACATGTTTTCTGGGTTTCAATTTACATTTTCCTAGGAGTTATATGTTTGCAGATCTCAAATATGTCTCTACAAATATTTAACTATGGGATTGTCAACTAGCAACATTAGCCGACAGGTAAATAGTTGCAAATCTACACATTTTAGTGTTATATTGCATAACATTATATCCAAGTATATTTTAGGGAGGGGAAAATAAAAGCGTTCAGGTGACAAAAACTGGACATGCAGGTTTGAAGAGGGGAAAACCATGGAAACTGTAAAACATGGCATGCCATTGGCAATAATCATCCACTGTCTGCTCTCATTGCTGTCAGGGCTGACATTACACACAAATAACAATGAAGCATTGACTTATCATCTTTCTTAAGACATATTTAAAACCGATGCAAAAATTCTATTGCTCTGCATGTTGCGTGTTTGAGCACCATTCTCATATTTCAACTTCAATTCAAGCATTCAAGTCTGTTATACACTCATGGCCGTTAAAAGCATTCACACTTTGTCTTTAATACAGCAAATACAACCTTATTGTACAGTGTTAACCAAATATTTAGGTTACTGGATCATATGTTTGTGTCTTATAAAAGGGTTTGTGACAGTTCATTACAAGTGTGATGACAGTACTGGATAAATGGCCACTGGGACTCTCGCTGTTTCTCTCATAGTGTCACCGAAGCATTAGGCCTGTGGCAAAGAGAGACATTATGACACATGAAGAGAGAAATGAGCAAACAAAATAAAAATAAGTTAAGTAACTTGACACGAGACAGGTGTCTGGAAGGATATGCTGCCTGCAACATACTGTTCCTGATGCTTGTGGATTTAGTTTGGCATGAAACATAAAATGTTCTTTGTTTTAGATTTTTCTGTTGAACTTGATATGTGTTTAAGAACTCATTTTTATCCCTGACTTCAAGTACAATAAATATTTAAAACCTGTCTAGTGAGTAAAATGACAGATTCTTGCACATTTTATTTAGACTTTTAATGAAAAATAATCTTTACCAGCCATTTGAGATGCATTATGAAATCATTTACACATTTGTACACATTTTTATCTGTAATAAATTATATATACTCATTTTTGTAATACACTGTTCACTACATAAAATCATTGTAAATTCTGAGGAAATATAACCTTCATATATTTTATATTGACTTAGTAACACTTAAAGATTGAAATGTAAAATTAATGATGGAAATCAAACTTATATACAATGTAATTATTTAAATGATTTAAATTAAGCTTCAAATAAAAACATGGTTAAGTTTAATGACGGAATATGATGGGTTGTGATTCAGTGTTTTTACACATTTATTTGGCTATACTAAAGCTAAACAAACTAAAACAGTTATAAATAAAGTTATTATATACAGTATAAACACACAAAACAATGATTTTGTTTGCTTTCTTTTTTTAAAACATCATCATGAGTTCATAGTCTTTTCTTGATCTAAAGATGCCAACATCTCATATCTTGGCATTGTGTACATTTAAGTCACTGTTTATTTTTCTTTTTGTGCAGGAACATTAGGTGCATTCTCAGCAGATACGAGTTGAGGATTGGATATGATATAGACTGGCTTAGTTTCACTTAAACCTCTGATGTTTTGAGAACTTTTGTTGGCATATTCGTATACATTCTTTAGAAAAGCATCTCTGGTATTGTGCTCTTTTTTAAAAATGATTATGTAACATTTTGGCATGAATTGGCAGGTTAATATTCCATAGTTGGATATAAGAATAACGACCATCTCCACAGCTGGTAAGTATTTGCCACTTGTGGTAACTTGCACAGGTATAAATATAACCCAGGCCATGAGATAAATGAGCATACCGAACGTAATGAACTTTGCTTCGTTGTATTTCTGTGGAAGTTTCCTGCCTTTGTAAGCAAAAGTGAAACACACTAGCGCCAATAAAATGATGTATGACAGCATGACCCCAAAAGCCACGTTTGAGCCCTCGTTACAATTTATTAGATTGACTTTGGGGCTAGGCACCTTGTCTTTATAAGGGCTGTGCAAGATCAGCCAAAGGGTGCAAATGATGACCTGCACCCCCGTGCAGACGCAGATGATCACGTACGGCTTGTAAAGCCTGGTCACATGTTCCCTCAACTCCAAGTTCATTTGAAAAGCCAGGAGGATCTTCAAAGACTTAACCAGGATGCATGAGACGCACAGCGTGAAACTCAGGCCGAAGACCACCTGCCTCACCTTACACGTCATGTTGCACGGTTCACCCACGAAGAAGACAACGCTGACGAAACTTCCCAGTAGGGAAACAAGGATCAGATGACAGAGTGGTCCACCTGCTGCCTTTACCACAGGAGAGTTCCTCTGATAGATGAAGAGCGCAGAGATCAAGAAGAGGAAGAGGACGCCCAAAGCAGCCAAGGTCAAGAGCACTATAGCTAACCCATTATTCCACTCAAAGTACTCATAAGTCTTGGGGTTACACTTGGTGCTTCGAATGTCTGACCACTCGTCTGCTTCACATGAGTAGCACTCGACCATGTCTGTAATGCAATAATCAAGCATTTATTCATATGTTGAGATAAAATAGGCTTAACATTGAAATGAAATCCGAACATTGAATCTTAAGCCATAATTACAATGCCAAGTGGTATTGAGGTGTATATATTTACTGTATACAGACTGTTAAAAGCTGTTTTATTTTCACAGAATGTTCTTTACATACAGGTGCTGGTCATATAATTAGAATATCATCAAAAATTTGATTTATTTCACTAATTCTATTCAAAAAGTGAAACTTGTATATTATATTCATTACATTCATTACACACAGACTCATATATTTTAAATGTTTATTTATTTTCATTTTGCTAATTATAACTGACAACTAAGGAAAATCTCAAATTCAGTATCTCAGAAAATTTGAATATTGTGAAAAGGTTCACTTTTGAAGACACCTGACTTCACAGTTGTCCAAAAGACGACCATTGACACCTTCCACAAGGAAGGCAAGACACAAAAGGTCATTGCAAACGAAGCTGGCTGTTTACAGAGCTCTGTGTCCAAGCACATTAATAGAGAGGCGAAGGGAAGGAAAAGATGTGGTAGAAAAATGTGTACAAGCAATAGGGATAACCGCACCTTGGAGAGGATTGTCAAACAAAACCTATTCAAAAATGTGGGGGAAATTCACAAAGAGTGGACTGCAGCTGGAGTCAGTGCTTCAGGAACCATTACGCACAGACGTATGCAAGACATGGGTTTCAGCTGTCAAGCCACTCTTGAACAACAGACAAGAGTGCAGTAATTGCTGCAGTAATTCAGGCAAATGAAGCTCCAACGAAGTATTAAGGGCTGTACATGTTCATACTTTTTATGTCCATATTTTTCAGTTGGCACAGATTTGTAAAAATCCTTTCTTTGTATTGCTCTTAAGTAATATTCTAATTTTCTGAAATACTGAATTTGGGATTTTCCTTAGTTGTCAGTTATATCATTAAAATCAAAAGAAATAAACATTTGAAATATATCAGTCTGCGTGTAATGAATTTTATAATATGCAAGTTTCAGGTTTTGAATAAATCAACTTTTTGATGATATTCTAATTATATGACCAGCACCTCTATATATATATTTACGTATATATCTTTTATATGCAAAACAGTAAACCATAAACAAAGACTAGCTGGGTTTCCACAGCCAGGGTCAAAACAAAATGTAACGAGATCAGTGTTTTTAATATTAAATTATTAAAGGAATAGTCTACTCATTTTCAATATTAAAATATGTTATTACCTTAACTAAGAATTGTTGATACATCCCTCTATCATCTGTGTGCGTGCACGTAAGCGCTGGAGCGCGCTGCGATGCTTCGATAGCATTTAGCTTAGCCCCATTCATTCAATGGTACCATTTAGAGATAAAGTTAGAAGTGACCAAACACATCAACGTTTTTTCCTATTTAAGACAAGTAGTTATACGAGCAAGTTTGGTGGTACAAAATAAAACGTAGCGCTTTTCTAAGCGGATTTAAAAGAGGAACTATATTTTATGGCGTAATAGCACTTTTGGGAGTACTTCGACTTGCCGGAAAAGTCCGCTCCCCTTCTCCCTCTCATAATGGGAGAGGGAGGGTGTTACTGCGCCGAGTCGAAGTACTCCCATAAGTGCTATTACGCCATAAAATATAGTTCCTCTTTTAAATCCGCTTAGAAAAGTGCTACGTTTTATTTTGTACCACCAAACTTGCTCGTATAACTACTCGTCTTAAATAGGAAAAATGTTGATGTGTTTGGTCACTTCTAACTTTATCTCTAAATGGTACCATTGAATGAACGGGGCTAAATGAATGGGGCTAAATGCTATCGAAGCGTCGCAGCGCGCTCCAGTGCTTACGTGCACGCACACAGATGACAGAGGGATGTATCAACAATTCTTAGTTAAGGTAATAACATATTTTAATATTGAAAATGAGTAGACTATTCCTTTAACACAGAAAAGTTTATAAATAATATATGAAATATCTAAATACTTGGTGCCTATAGAAGACAGTTAGTTCTGAAAATTGTTTTGATTTTATTTTGTGTACATATATTGTATTTTCTGTTTGTAGCTTAATAAAAGAGTGAAAAATAAATATGGATGGACATTAAAACTTTGATACAAAACAAAGATGGTGGCCTAAGACTTATATATATAGGAACTTGCCTGTGTTGTTGGAGTAATAGTTTATTGAGCAATTGATGCATTCGTAACAACAAGTGTGCTGGCCTTCGGCTGTTTTCTTAAACTCTCCTGGCTGACAGCTGTTCGAGCATTTCGATATCACATTCTGAGAAAATAAAGAGTTATTAAAATACTACAGTATATAAAACTCTAAAACTATCATTATTAGTAGTATAATGCAGACATATCACCTCAAAAACACTTAGATTCTGGTGTATATAGGTGAAACTGGCATTGAATAGATCGTATTCAGCTATTTTGACAGTTTTATTCAATTCCTTTTCTTGCCACAACAAGACATCATATCCCAAATTAATGTCGCCGCTTGTACTGAACTTGTAATTCACCCCCTCCATCTCAATGGTGATGTTTTTCATCTGTTCAAGGAGCTGAAAAAAAACATTTGTGACGTGTTAATACTTTTCTGAAAAAAACTAATTTAAAAGAATTTGAGTTTTAATTTGGCTGACGGTGTGGTGAAGTACCTGCCAGGGATGGATATCTGTTGCATTCTTGCATTGGCGTTTCCCACATAGTTCAGCCACAGCTTTTGCAACAACATTGACAGCCAGCTGAATGCTGAAGACCATGTCCGGGTTAGTATTTTCTAGGAGTTTCTGTACCGCCACTGTAATATTTCCTATATTCGGATCTTCTAAAAATTTCTTCAGAAATGAATTTATATTTTCTTCATTTCTAAACTGTAAATCCTTAAGGAACTGTTTGAACGATGTAACGTTCCCACTCTTGAAGGTAAACCCGAGTACATCTCCGATATCTGTGAGATTCACTTCTTCAAGAATATTTGTAGCAGTCGACCAATTATCGCTGGCCACCCACACCCTCCTATCAGAAACGTTACCATACAAACCCTTGAATAAGTCTTTCATTTGAGAAGATTTAGCAAAGGAGACCACCACTTTAACTTTAGGGTTATTGACAATAGAGTTCACCGTCTGGTTGATCGAGGTGTTAAGTTTTTGTTTATCCCCAAGTGAGTCGGGTAGGATTTTTTTAAAGGCAACGCAAATTCCCTCCTGTGCGGCCTGGGTAACAAAGCTTTCCATAGCAGAACGCCCGTAGTCTCCGTCTGTAGTAATAATTCCAACCCAGTTCCAGTTTCTGTCCTTCAACAGTTTGACCATGGCTCTGGTTTGGTACTCGTCATTAGGGACAGTCCTCATGAAAGCAGGAAAACGACTTTTGTCACTTAGAATGATGGCCGTCGATGCGTAACTAATCTGCAACAGGTACACAGATAACAAGTGAATGAATCGTATTACCTCAGGCCAGTTTTTCAAGAGCTTTACTGAAACAAGAGAGCTTACCTGTGGAATTAGTAGAAGATTAAGTTCCCTGGCAATTGCAATGGAGATTTCCGAGGAAGAGGCCCCAATTATAGCCATGGTGGGTTTGTCACTTTGAGAAGAGTTTGTTGCTACATCACAGGCTGAGGACGACTGTGTAAAATCCTGGACGGCCCAAAGTGCAGTGGTAACATCAGAACATGTGTCTTGAATGCGATACCCTAGAGTAATGTTCAAATTACTCAGCATAGGGGATCTGTTGGCCATTTCAACAGCATGAATCATAACTAAGGGCTGAGTTAATCCTCTTGCGTAAAGGCTGGAGAGAAACAAAATTGTGCAGAGGTGACTCGACCTGGATCCTTCAGATTTTATTATGCAATGTTGCAATGACTAGAAATAAGGGAAAATGTGAAACATGGGCCCTCAAAATAAAATATAAATCAAGATTCTACGTAACCAACTAAAATCTGAAAAAAAATATTCAGATTTGTTAGAGTGGCTGAATCCTGTACAGTGAGATCTCACCTGCTGCAGTTAGAACGCTGGGGTGGAGAGATGCTGTATACGTTCGTGTTGTCCTCCACCGCCTCATGGATGGGAAAAAGCCCTCCGATGATGATGTCTCCTGGAGCCGTGGCTTCTGGAAAGCTGGGTTTTGTCAGAGAGGCTTCTGTCACTTCCTCCAACCAAGAGAACATCAGAAAGAGATTCATCAAAACCAAATAAGACATCATTGCTTTAGGCTGTTACAGCCCAAGTTCACCTGGTTGACTGACAGGTTCTTTCACACATCTTTGTTTATAATGCACAAACTGCTTCCTTCATGCAAGCTTCTGGAAGGAAAAAACATAGACACAATACCTCCCACAACTTTTCAAAGTCCCACCCCCTAAACATCTAAGCAGGTGTCTTCCTGTAAAACAGGTGAAATTAAACCAATGCCAACAATTGTCTTAACAAAAGAAAACAAAACAAATGCTCAACATACAATGAAAAGTGTCCAGGAAAAACAACAAAGTTTAACAACTTCTTGAGGGTTTGCTGCACATATTAAACTATACAACAACTCCACTTAAGAAAAACTGTAGTACATTTTAATATTTACTAGCAAACTGTAATCAAATGTAGGTATATTCACCTAATAATAATGTATAATTTTTATTATTATTATTGTGAATTGATAAATTGTGATCATTGATAATAAATAGCATCAGTCGGCCTACCCAGCAAACAATGACCTGGCGGTCCGCCGGCGGTTTTTGGGTGGCACGAAGTCAGCGGCTTGACGCGGTCGGACCACCGCCGGGGCACCTTCGGCAAACCGACCAACGTAAAAAAGCTGTCGGTCTGCCGGCGTTTCTTGGGTGGCAAGCCACCAGCGGCTTGCCCCTGCTGGACCACCGTTGGTACACCAGTGGCAAACCGCCCCAGCAAACAATGACCTGGCGGTTCGCCGGCGGTTTTTGGGTGGCACAAAGTCAGCAGCTTGACGCGGTCGGACCACCGTCGGGGCACCTTCGGCAAACCGACCAACGTAAAAAAGCTGTCTGTCTCCCGGCGTTTCTTGGGTGGCAAGCCACCAGCGGCTTGCCCCTGCTGGACCACCGTTGGTACACCAGTGGCAAACTGCTAGTTTTCTACTGAAACTAAGAATTATAAAAATCTTAAGAAAATACATGAAAAGCAATATGAGACTGCATATAGGGCTTATTTAACGAAATGCATACATATTTTTTTAATATTTCAGTTTAAAAGAATTTTAAGGATAGAATAAAAAATGAGAGATAGTGTTTAATACAATATAGTCCACGTGCAGGCGTGGTAATTTGGACATTTATAGACAACAAAACGAGTTTGTGATTTCATAATCATTTTAGGAGATTTTAAATTGTTGTAGTGATTATGTCAATGTGTGAATTTGCCATGACGCGTGTGCTGTGCGCGCCGAACACGTGCCCTTTTTGGCTTGTTCGACTTCATGCGGCGCTGCAAGAACCGACAGCTGTATGACGTCAAAGTACCGCGAGAACGATTCGAGAACTCATACGAAGTGTAATTTCGTCTCGCTCTCACGGCACTTTAATGTCATCCGTCTGTCAATTCTAGCGGGGCCGCAGGCAGGAAGTCGAACAGCCTTCTTTCTCAATACGGATTACCATGAGGTTTTGATTAAGTTAAATCATATGGGAATCAAGGGAAGAGTGTTTACATGGATTAAGGAATTTTTGTCAGAGAGATCAATAATAGTAAGGATAAATGGGGTGACAAGTGAGCGGTATCAGGTAGAAAATGGTATTCCGCAAGGGAGTATTATCAGTCCTCTATATTGTTCTCCATCATGATTAATGACATTTTTAAGGAAGTAGAGAATTTTGTAGATGTAGCATTGTTTGCAGATGATGGTACATTATGGAAAAGAGGGAGGAATGTGGAATTTGTGATGAATAAGATTCAGCAAGCAGTTGATGTAGTGGATAATTGGGCTATTAGATGGGGTTTTAGGATCTCAATGGATAAAACCAAAATAATGTTTTTTTCAAGAAAGAAACTGGCCAAGGAAATAAAAGTGAAACTTTCTGCTAATGAGTTAGAAAGGGTTGATTCCTTTAAATACTTGGGCATATGGTTTGATCAAAGATTGACATGGGCAATGCATATTCAAAAAATAATTGATAAGTGCAAAAAAGTAATAAATGTAATGAGGTGTTTGTGCGGAGTTGAGTGGGGAGCAAGTAGACATGCTTTAAGAACAATTTATACAGGTTTGATCAGGTCTATATTTGATTATGGTTGCTTAATATATGGATCTGCAGCCAAAACATGGCTGAACAAGTTGGATGTGATCCAAAATCAGGCGTTGAGATTATGCTGTGGTGCTGTCGAAACCACGCCAGTGACAGCAGTCCAGGTGGAGATGGGAGAAATGCCTCTTCACCTTAGAAGAGATCAGCTAGCCCTTGTGTATTGAGCAAACTTGAGAGGTCATAATGAAAAACATATGAGTCAATCAGTGCTGAAGCAATGTCAAGAGCGTGGAAACGCTCAAGTCAGAAGTTTTGGTTGGGTCATCAATGATAAAGTAAATGAAATGAGGATTAATGAGTTAAAAATAAGTCCTACTGTAGCGTTGCCAGTTAATCCACCATGGGTTTTTAAAGAGATGTCCATTGATTTGGGACTATTAGAAGAAAAGCAAGAAAATGACATAGACAAATACAGGGTGCAGAACTATTTAATGGAGAGGTATAGGGAGGATTTAATTATATATACAGATGCATCTAAACGGACGGATTCAAGAATGGGGGTTGCTTATGTTATCCCTAAATTAAAAATTGAAGTGGGTAAAAGAATCAGTGATGATTTAGCCGTTTACACAGCAGAGTTGATTGCTGTGTGGCTATAGCTTTGATTTGGGTGGATGTCAATTGGCCTAGGAAGGCAATAATTGCTTCAGATTCCAGTTCAGCCTTAATTAGTATCAAAACGTTTTAGTCAAACTCAAGGCAGGGCATTGTATATGATATTCTAAAAGTGGCAAACAATCTGGTGAGGTCAGGAATTGATGTAACTCTTGTATGGGTACCAGCTCATATAGGAGTTGTAGGAAATGAGTCAGCAGATAAATACACTAAGCAAGCAGCTGGAAAGCCTAACATAGATATTGAGGTAAATTACAGTAAAGCAGAAATTAAAAGTATGGTTAAAAACAAAATGAAGGGAAAATGGCAAACATTATGGGACAGTGGGCAGACTGGAAGACAGTACTATAGTATACAGAACAAAGTGGGAAAGGGCAGAAATACGAACAGAAGTAAGGAGGAGGAGGATGTATTTTCAAGAATGAGATATGGTCACACACGATTAAACAATACACTGGTAATAATGAAGAAGCATGTTGATGGCAACTGTCAATTTTGCGGTAATTCAGAAACAAT
Source organism: Misgurnus anguillicaudatus (assembly GCF_027580225.2). Classification (NCBI taxonomy): domain Eukaryota; kingdom Metazoa; phylum Chordata; class Actinopteri; order Cypriniformes; family Cobitidae; genus Misgurnus; species Misgurnus anguillicaudatus. The sequence continues at coordinate 26,538,700 of NC_073346.2, read as the reverse complement.
AGAGCATGTTATTTTACACTGTATTAAATATCAGGATGAAAGACAAAGATTAATAGCACAATTGCAAGGTGAACACATGAGGTTAAATTTACAGGACATTTTACAAATAAGCTCAGGTGGAATTTGTTTTAAGTATGTAATTGAATTTTTGAGGAAAACAGGATTAATTAAAAGAATTTAGATTGATTTTGTTTTGTTTGAGTGTTGTGTATATATATATATATATATATATATATATATATATATATATATATATATATATATATATATATATATATTTTTTTTTTTTTTTTTTGCATATTTGTCTCATATTTTGAAAGGATTAGACTCTAGTACCACACTCCAGTCCAGATGGTGGCGGTAATGCACTATTAAAGTTAGTTGCCAACCGCCATTAAAACGGAAGAAGAAGAAGATTACCATGAGGTGGGACTGACGAAGCTCGTCTTTCACGGGTTTCTTTATTGTTTTCAGGTAAGTTTAGTCCCTCAAAATACACAAATAATACACACAACTATTATTGACACGTAACAGAAACGCTTGTGTTGAATATTTACTTAATAGAAATGTTTTTTTGTCTTCGAGAAAGTCTGATAGCATGTGGACGCTTTTCATAAGTGAAAATGTTATGGTGACTATAGCTTTTGCATTGTTTATTAAGTTTTGGCTTTTTAAAAAGCAACTTCGTGTGTTGATGAGATGATGTGATAGGTTTGTTCAGGTTGTCAATGCATTATTGGAAGTAACTTAGACTACTTTGTTTAGCCTAAAATATGCAATGTACTGCACAGTTAAACGGTGAAAAAACTTTCATATAGCGTGAGTATTTGGTGAAACTAGTACAAACACGTGTTATCGTGAACATACATATACAAAAAGTTGTTATTTTATTTTAGGAGTGACCAAAATAACCTCTATAATAGAAGAAAAGCTGAAGATTTCAAAATTTTCTGAAAGGAGCCACAGACAGAGATGTAAACTCAGGCAGGTTGAGAGCATATTAACTCACTTTTTTCCACAACATATTACCATGCATCTTGTAATTTTTCTGCGTTTATAGCAGTTATTCCAGGAAGGTTTTAACATCCAAACGTGAGTGGCACCATATGAGCAATATTAAATAAACAAGTAAACCTAAAAACATAGATTCTGTTATATTTTGTATACTTTAATTTTCTTTTCAGTGTTTCACATCCTTTTAATCAATATTGATTGCTTTGTGACAAATTGCATGTTATGTTTGTAGATTTTCCATGCTGATATCCGTGCAGCAGAGTCGAAGCAGACCTGTCAGAAACCATCTCTAAGGTGCTGTGAATCTCATAACTAGTAAGTACAACCTCAAACTAATACATTGCAGTTTACAGGTTTAAGGTTGTGGTTTATTTATAAAGTGCATCCAATTTCATTGGTAAAAAACAATGTTAATTTTGTGTATTTGGTATAATATGCAATGTGTTTGCGTGGTGTACGGTTAAAAACACATACATTTTTATAGCTTTAGATTTCCTCCCTTCCTCAAACGCATTGATTTTGTACAGAACTTATCGATCTGAAATGCGCTGTGTCCCTGATTGGCCAGCTAATATGTACGTTGTGATTGGCCTGAATATGTCTGACGTCAGCCGGAAATGTGACGCTCCTGTTTGAAGGATTCGGTCACAATGCAATGCTGACAGGAGTTAATGTGTAGGCTATGAGTAAAAGCGGGAGCAATTATAGAGACAGCGCATTATTTGAAAACCACGCCCACCGGGGGAAAACAATCCAACCGTCTCAATTTACTTTATATTGCATTTCTGGCTTATAACCAAAAATCAAAACAATGCCTGAAAGCTGCTGCGTGACAGAGTCTACAGCTAACACGCTGAAAAACCTAGAAATACAGGCCTTTCAGGAGACAAAAGTGAATCGCTGATTATGTTTCCCTTCAGTGGGCAACTGGGCATAGTTCTATTTGTAGTAGTACTATGACAAGTTGCCTGTATCCAGTTTTGTGTCTTTGAAACGCTAGGTTTTTTTGTGTCAACAGCTTATAAAATCTTATTTCTGGGTTTTTGGCTTGTTAGCTCAAGCCTGGTCCAACCAGACTCTCGTACATTCATTTCATTTGTACAGGGAGCCTGGCCACGCTCCATTGCAAAGTGTTACTTCCATTAAGGGGGGTCTTCTGTTGAAGTTTAAAACTATTGGATCTGCCCAGAGTCACTCAGGATCTGCCATAGGCAATTGTTAACGTGTGGTCATGACGTATGTCATGCGCCAAAGCCGGCTGGAAACAACAAGTTTGAATAATCAGACCAACAAAACTTAGCAAACATTGTTCTTGCTCCGGCTTTAACTTCTGTATATTCTGCAGTTTTGCAACAACGGACTAAATAGCTTTTCTCACGTCTTCCTCCGCTGCCATTACTGAATTACAACTCAAACTGACGCACGACCTCTGTTCGCTGATTGGTCCTGCAGATTTTTACAGGAGAAAACAAAACTGTACACAGCAGTCCCAGACATTGTACTTAATGAAAACTAAGCGGCAGCACGTAGGTGGGCGGAGCCAGGCTATGTTAGCTCCACACCCTGTCGCGCAGCAGCTTTTAGGCATTGTTGTGGTATTTGTTATAAGCCAGAAATGACATGGAGGTTCAGGCAGCCTCACGCAATACAAAGTCATTGTTACTCATTGTTTATGCATATCGTTAACATGTACTAATACATACTTACACACCAAAGTAAATGTAAAATCATGAGTCGGACCGTAATTGCTCTTTAATAAAATACAATAAAAAGGCTTTTTCACATTTTACTCCTAAATTCTCCCATGCAGTCTAAATCTAGAAAAAAACACTACTTCTAAGACAAGCATTCACATACACTAAGACATCTTATGACCTTGTTCTTCAGTAATTAAATAATAAAATGCGCAAATGAGCTTTTGCTTGAAATAATATGAACAGCAGCAATCCTAATCCTCCTCATTTTGCTTTTCTGTTTTTGTCCATCAGGATACACATCATAAGATAACTAGAGCTTACGGCTCTGTTTGGATCCAGCCTCACTTGTGAAGACTTCAGATGACGTAAACACTCACAAAGACATTATATGATGGCATCTATAGATGGACATACACAACTGCCAAATGTAACATGTTGTAATTACTGCACCAAAGCGCAACCCTACAGATTTTCAACCCACTTAATATTGTTACAAATACAATATATGTTTATATTAGAAAAAATATTCTTTAGCTAATTTTAATGATTTATTTCCCTTTATTTGTCCACAACACTCTGCCAAAATGATGTTTTGCATCATCCAAATATTATTAATGTACATATTACAGACATTGTAACAACACAAAGTGGGTTGAAAAAGTTTCTTCTTCTAAGTGCAGTAACTACGCAAACAGTAAAACCGAGAAAAAAGTTCTTAAATTTCTTTTACACCAGCCAGTCAAACTTGTTACTGCAATTTTGGCAAACACATTTCTCTGATGGGACAAAATTAAACCAGGACACTTTGTCACAAGACAACAGATCTCACATAGCCCATTTCAACCTTTAACTCAATTTTGACCAAATGCATAGTTACTGCGCTTTGGCTTTGTTGGACAGTATAGACCAGTTCAAATGATGTAAACAACACTGGTCCAGAAACACTTCCTGTTACAGTATGTGACAGTTATTTTTTTTATTTCACATATATTATTATCTTTAAGATGTTTGTTTAACTTCAGTTAATTCAGGTTTATATGTTCTGTTGGTTTATTTTATCCCAACGTTTATCTAGTGTTAAAAAACTGAAACAGGAAGTGCTTCTGGACCAGTGTTGTTTACATCTTTTGAAATGGTCTATTGTAGTATTATAGTAATGCTGGAGTGAAACCATGGTAACCATATATTTTTAAATCATGGTAAAGTTTGTGGTTACTAAAATGTAGTACTATAAACCTATGCTGTTGTAAGAGAATGTTTATTCTTTATTATTGTTGTGAAACCATGGTTGATTTTATATTTACCATGTGTTACTGCAAATGATGGTAAAATCATGGATAACTTTGCATGGGTACAGAAAGGTGTAAACTGGTTGTTTTTATTTGGAAGTCATGTTGGTTTTAATGCATGTGATAATAAATGTATATGCATTTGAATATTTATTCTGTTTACTGACAATAATAAATTTGCAGTTGCTGATGTAAATTGTTTATTATTGTGTTGAAAGACATTTGGTTAGCGTGATTAAACAATTATGAACCACGGACCGACCGTGGGCAGCTAGCAACCATTACCGGTATAAACCAGCGGACCTTTGCGGCTGCCGCTGGTGGTCCGCTGGAAAAACGATGGGTAAAACTCCGGCGAGCCGCTGGCGGCATCCGCCGGCGGACCGCCGCTCGTCCGCTGGCCTTGTGTTAGCTGGGGCAGCGGTCCAACAGCGGACCTCCGACCTCTGCGGCTGCCGCTGGTGGTCCGCTGGAAAAACGATGGGCAAAACTCCGGCGAGCCGCTGGCGGCATCCGCCGGTGGACCGCCGCTGGTCCGCTGGTCTTATGTTATCTGGGGCAGCGGTCCGACAGCGGACCTCCGTCGAAAAAGTAGCGGCTGCCGCTGGTGGTCCGGGGGAAAAACGTTGGGTAAAACTCCGGCGAGCCGGGTACGGCATCCGCCAGTGGACCGCCAACTTTGCCGCCGGTGGTCCGCCGGTGGACCGCTGACCTTATGTTTGCTGGGTAGTTACGTTTGTTCCACAAAAGCCGTTTGTTTATGTTGTTACTGCTGAAACCGTCTGGTTCTCAAACTGGGAGATGGTGCCAGGGGGCCCTGGACATTTTATAAAATACAATTTATCATAAATTCTGTGTAATAAAAAATAACGGTGATAACCAGTTTGAGAGAGTTTATGTCATGAGGGGGATGGAGGCGCACGGCGTAAAGAACTACTGAGATAAACGATACGACATATTTTATTGCTTGATATGCTTAATAATGTTTCTTTTGAAATATATTTAAATTGTGTGTAAACTTCGCACCCTTCGTTCACTGTTGCCTACATTACTTCACTATCTGGGCACTTTACGGTATGAATAAAAGCAAGTGAGCGAATTGTGACACAGTGCGCCGAAAGAGCTGCGGTCGCCATCTTGTGCCGAGAAGCGGGAATTCATCCGGCACGAGTTTCACTCACGTGACGTCATCTTCGGCGAAAGTGCCTGCGGTTGCCCCCACTGAGGAGACTGTTGCTGGATCCCAAACCGCCTACTTCCATACTATATAGTACGTAAAGTAGCGCTTTTTACGTACTATATAGTATGGAAGTAGACGGTTTGGGATCCAGCATATAATACAGATAACAAGAATTCGGAGCTATCGTTTTACAGACTGCCAAAAAACACCGAAAGGAGAAATAAATAGATCATTCATGCCAACGTCCACAGACCACAGGTGGGTTGACAAGTTGCTAGCCTAGGGTCACTATCAAGGTTTTTCTTTCTACTTAAAAGTATTTTTCAAGTATTTGTATTATATCCGTGTTTTTCTTTGGAAAACACATTCCAAAGCATATTAGCATAATTTTTATTTATTTATTACATTTCATAAATACACGTGTTTGTTTTACATTTAATATTTAATTTCATAAATACCCTATATTAATACACAATATTTAAGTACATTAACGAACTTTTACTCAAGTAATTTTAATATGCAATATTAAAGAATACACAGTATTATTCTATGCTTTAGAATGTAGTGAAGTAATTTTTCCCCAATACAAACATCCTAATAAAGCACAGATGCTTGGTAAATGTAACTGATGTAACTAAGTATTGTCCACCTCTGCTATCATGTCCAACTACATTTAATTTAAGCTGATAATAGTCAGTTTACTGGCATTTTCGCAGCAGCCCCTATGAAAACCAGCCATTTTGTTGCACGTTTTGCCACTCAACCGGGCGAGCTCTCGCGTGGTCATGTGGAAAAGTGACGTCAGTGCATACCCTCTATTGCGGCTGATCATGGCAGGCAGCACTCAATAATGTTCAATATGATTTACATTTTAAACGGTTGTCATGTCAAATAGTGCATCGTATAAAGGTAAAATAGGCTATTTTGGACACAGCTCCGTCTCTTAAATTTCTGTCGCTCATTTTATATTAGCGCAAGGTAAAATAGCTATTTGGCGCCATCTAGCGATTCAAAGTAGGTAGAAACAAAATGAAATACAGGACTTATATGGTAAGGGGTAGATTTAGTTTGCAGGTTGAAGTGTCACCTGTACAAGTTTTCATTTAATATTGTGGGGTCATAATAAACGTTTAGAGAAAATTAAAAAAAGTTAAAGATAAACGAGGTTGAACTTTCACCCCATTTATTTATTTATTTATTAAACAGCTGTGCTATTTAACAAGATTCTCACAAATGTAACTCCTCTAGGGTGAAATCAGTGCCTGCTCTTTGACATCAGAAGTAATGTCATAAGAAATGTCACAAAGTAGGGCTTCTTATTAGCTAGCATAATACATTTTTTTGGTCATTAATGACTTTTTGGCTCTCCCCGAGTAAACATGCAGCCTCTAGAGACAGGCCTGTTTGTATAGAGAAAGAATTAAAGGGATAGTTCATCCAAAAATTGTGTCATCATTTAGACACTCTCATGTCGTTACAATCCTGTATAAATGTCTATGGAAGTAAATGGGGTCCACGAACGATTTGGTTACAAACATTTCTTAAAATGTCTCCCTTTGTGTTCATCAGAACAAAGAAATGTATACAGGTTTGTAACAACACGAGAGTGACTAAATTATGACAGTATTTTCATTTTTGGATGAACTTTCCCTTTAAGCAGGGTGCAAACTAAGGACAAAGGGGGACGAAAACAATGTCTTGCTTCTAGGGAAAAAAAGAGGAAAGACAGGTGGAGGGAGGGAGAGGGCAATGTAGACTCTAATCTGTAAGAGCAAAAGGGCAACCCTAATCGAGTGGATAACCAAGGTATGAGTGGGAAAACAAGGGGAAAATAAACACCACAAGAAGCTGATAGGAAAGGCCAAGACAAGAACGCAAGATAGTGGCAGTGGTACGTGGAGATTAGTAGAGGAATGGGAGAGATGAAGAGCCAAAAGAAAGAAAGGAAGAGAGTCTGAGACGACAACTTCCTTGTTTACCAGTTCATGCAAACCTGATAACCAGCAGAAAGCAGGCAGAAGTGAAACACACTGCATTATCTGACCACTGCCGCCTTACTCATCTTGCCCAGAAGAAACATGCATTGTTTCCCAGCCCAGATTTAATTTTGCACAATCGCTGAGGTAATTACGTCCCATGTTTTTCCAAATTCCAGCTCTCTTTTTTTCTCGTCTGTCCTTGAGAATGTGTTAATTGAACAGGAAAAACATTCCTGCGCTGACATTTATTCAGTTAAACCGGAAGTCAACATTTATCCTCGCTTCTGAGCCTCATTGGCTGCGATACCTTAACCTTACGATTGTTTTTCCCGCTTTGGCACTACAAAGAGTAAAAAAAACTGGGAGACTAAAATTCAGTTTCATAGTTAATTTTTTTATATAGTTTTATTTAACTTATAATAAAGACAAAACATATTAACGTAGAATGACAGCATTTCCCCCATTTAACAAAAAATAAAACGTTAAATTTTATCCGAAACAAACATTTTAAACCACACAGACCTAGGATCTGCAAATAAAGTATGTGTGTTTAATATGATATTCTTATTGTAATTACAAGCCTCATTGAATGAGAGATCATAAACTGGCATTTTCAATGTGGACAGCAGCTTAATACCAAATTTATTAGATCATTCTAAAATATGGTACAACAAAAGAAGGAAGGAAACATGGGGAAAAAATGAAAAAAAAAAAACTGGCAAATAACCTGCAATCTGATTGCAGCTCATAATCCCCTTTGAGTGCATAGACAAAACAAATAGCATTACATATTAACGGCTAAGCAACGTGCCGATCAAGAGAAGCTGAATGATTTCACAAGACAGAACCAAGAAATTCAAGCTGAGTCATTGAGTTTGATGTCCATAAACCGATGCAAAACAGTTTGCAAGTGTCACATTGTTGTCCTCAGGGAAAATAAAGAGTAGACAAAGACAAAGTAGTATGCATTTAAATATTTAGATAAAATTCAATAGTACTGGAAAGGCCACCAAGCTAGAGCTCTATTACAATCATTATCAGATCCACAACTGGACTTTTTCATATTGTTCTACTAGTGTCCCAATTTCAAATATGGTTTTAGAGAAATTAAGTTACTGATCACAGTACTACACAGTCATTGCGTAATATTGAACAGATATTCATTTTTCAAAGGACTGGGATGAGAAGGTGCGTATTTATTGCAAAAATTCAGCTTCCTCGCTAACAGCGTGACATGATGTAGTCTAAGGAAAAAGTAAAGATATGCAATCACCAGTCCTTCACTATCAAATTATTTACATTATTTGCATGCAAGTTAAACTTGTTTATGCAAACATGCCTCGAGTCATACAGAATGTGATGGGATGACTTTGATGTTTGGCAACTACTACCAGGACCCTCTGCCTTTTCTTCAAATCATGAAGCAAACTGGGATTGACAGGTTGTGCAGCTCTGTGTTAATTTCTCCAGGCCTCAACCAAACATTTAAGGGACAGAAAATTAAAATTCTGTCATCATTTAATCACCCTCATGAAGAAATTATTTGTTCTGATGAACACGAAGGAAGATATTCTGAGGAACGCGTGCAAACAAAACAATCAGAGACCTCATTGTTTACAACATACACTGCAAAAAATGACTTTCTTAGTATTTTGTCTTGATTTCAGTAGAAATATCAAAACATTCTCAAAAAAGTTCAAAATGCATTTACTTGATAAGCAAAATGACCCAAACAAATAAGTCTAGTTTGTAGACGAAAAATATAAAATTTAAGTGAATTTGTGCTTGAAATAAGCAAAAATATCTGCCAATGGTGTGAGAAAATTTTTCTTAAATTACGTGTTTAGAAAAAGTAAGTTAGCACACATTTACTTACATTTTATATTTTTGGTCTAAAAACTAGATCCATTTTCTACTGTCATTTTGCTTATCAAGAAAATGCATCTTAATTTGAGAAATTTTAGATATTTGTACTGAAAACGAGACAAATATACTATATAAGAAAGTCCTTTTTTGCAGTCTTGCATTCTTTATTCCTACTATGGAAGTCAATGGGGTCTCTGATCGGTTTGGTCACAAACATTTCTCAAAATATCTTCCTTTGTGTTCATCAGAAGAAGTTTCTACAGGTTTGGAACATGACAGCGAGTAACCGATGACATGATTTTTGGGTGAACTATCCCTTTAAGGGCCGATGGCTGATGGATTAAAGGGACACTCCACTTTTTTTGAAAATATGCACACTTCCCGGCTCACCCAGAGCCAAACATCCGATTCCTACAGCTTTGGAATGCATTCAGCCGATCTCCGGGTCCGGCACGTTTAGCACAGCCTAGCACAATCCACCGAATCTGATTAGACCATTAGCATCTTAAATTTTTCCCATTTAAAACTTGACTCCTCTGTAGCTACACCGTGCACTAAGACTGACAGAAAATCAAAAGTCGCAATTCTCTATGCAGATATGCCAGGAACTACACTCTCATTCTGGCGTAATAATCAAGGACTTTGCTGATGTAACATGGCTGCAGCAGGCGTAGAGATATTACGCACTGCCTGAAAATAGTCACCTGCTATTGAAAGTAAGGGGATTATTTTCGGGCAGTGCGTAATATCACTTCCTAACACATCTGCCCAGAAAATTGCAACTTCCAATCCTCCGTCAGTCTGAGCACACAATGCAACCACAGAAGAGTCAAGTCCCAAATAGAAAAAATATCAAAACTCTCTGGTTATTTTAAGCATGATGCCAATGGTCTAATCAGATTCAATGGATTGTGCCAAGCCACGCCAAGTGCTAGCGCCAGACCCGGAGATCAGCTGAATGGACTCCAAAACAGCAAGATCAAAATGTTTAACTCTAGGGGAGCCGGAAAATGAGCATATTTCAAAAAAAAGTGGAGTTTCCCTTTAAATTCAAATCATGAAAAGCAACAACAAAAAATCCTAAACTACAAAAGCTTTCATTGTTCACTGCAATCTTGTTCCCTAACAATTTCAAGGCTGTTGCATGCTTTTCTTACACAAACTAGCAATGCAAATTAAATCATAAGAGTCCACGTTTATCTGTTCCAAAATACAAAATTCAGATCGTGAATAAAGTTGTCAGTCGTAATTCTGCTCAAAGACAGGATGCAAGACAGAACTGTTAAATTCTGATCAGTTCCATGAAACAATGGAAGGTTTCTAAAGAGCTGGATGGAGAATTTATTCAAATGTAGATGAAAATGATCTAAAAATGAGGTTTCAGGATTAAGTGCGAGTAGGTAAATTAAGGAGGGATTGCACTTAATGTTCAGAGATGGAAAAGGCATTCCAGGGTTACCCCATTATACATCATCTCAGCAAGCATTTGATGTAGGCAGGCGTGGCAACCTAAAAACCAGTAATATAATTTTAGCATTCAGCCTGTGATTTTCCCTTCCCTAACATAAGGCAGAGGATCTGTGGATCTATGCACAAATGCATACTAAAATGTATACAAAAGCTGGACATATTCATTTCAGACACAGCTGCTTTCTCTCTACGACTCTCCGAAAGCAAGTAACCCTAGAGTCATGCAACAGAAAGCAAATTTTCATCTCATGATCAAAACTTTTTGCATACACAGCTTGAATAAGCAATCCTTTAGTTAATCCCAGTAAAAGCAGTGCCAGTGATTGCAAAACAACTGTTGGCTTTCAGCTTCTCTCTCTCCCCCACTACGTAGAATGTTATATAATCCAGATGGTGATGCAAATCCCTCCCTGTTCAAATTTAAACGGGTCAGAATCTTGTTATCTTCACTCCCGAATCCCCAACAATCAAACGGGCCATGGAGGGATGAACCTGGGTAAAAAAGGCAAGAAAATTTGATATGCAAAACACATTCAGAGTCTTAAAGTAGACATTGTATTTTTACAAATGAGACTTGTGATGCTTTAGGTCAGTGCTTCCCAATCCAGGTCCCTGAGGCCTCCCCTCACAGAAAGTTCTAGACGTCTCCCTACCCAAAACACCTGATTCAACTCATCAGCCTCCCTCCAAAATGGTAAACATGCTGATGAGTTATATCAGGTGTGTTAAATAATGAAATCTCCAAAACACTCTGGGAGGGAATCCTCGAGAACCAGAGCCGTTTCTCAATGCGTTCTTGTCTGTCCTTGTGTCCTTGTGGACGTCATCATTCGCGGCCCAAGTACTGTTCCAAATCAAAGTTTGCATCAACCCAAGTTCACATAACATCCCCGGATGTGTTCTTGATCCGCCGATTTTATCGAGGATGCATCAGGAGGTGACTTGTGCAGACTTCTTACAGCCAAGTTTCCCAGAATGCATTTCGCGTCAACCGCAATGAATTCGAAATATTACTCTTTCCGAGTCTGAACTTGCAAGTCCAAACTACGAAGGACGCAAGTCCGAACTTGCCGTACTTGATATTGAGAAACGGACCAGGATTGGGGAAACACTGCTTTAGGTAGTTACATGAACTGACAGACTTCTAAAATCTTTGATATTTCTCACCTGTGCCTGCAGAGGCCCATAGGGCACCAGCTCCCCATCCACAGTTAGTGTTCCTCGTGATGAGAGCGGTTGAAGACGGAATGCCCGAGCTGAAACATGACTAACGTACGGAGAACTAACAGACAAATGCGCTCCTCTCTCCATTGCTAGGAACAGTCTGAGTAGTGTTGCACGGGAAATACCAGCCCGTACAAATGTCAGATGGATCAAACCGTCATCAAATCGAGCCTGGGGGGCAGCGAAAAGATCTGCTCCCAGGTGAGACTGGTAGATCGCAAGGACTAGGACGAAATCGCCCTCGATGGTGACCCAGTCTCTTGTAGGCAGAGGCTGGTCCAAAGGAGGTAGCAGATCATCCTCAGGCAGGTTGATGGAGGATGTCATGTGAGGGCGGTTCTTCAGTGGTCCTGCTGGCTCGGCAAGGTCAAAGTTGAAAGAAGGCGATGGTGAATGAAAGGACGGTGATGAAGAAGATGAGCTGGGAGTGTTGGGACGTGGGGCAAGATAGGAAGAACGGGGAGAAGCACAAGATGGGGATGAAGGAGGGGTTGGGGAAAGGGACATAGAGAGGGATGGAAATTTTGGGGGGAGAGAGTTCGAATTTGATTGGGGGAGAAGGGAGAGGGGGCGTGGTCGTGAGGTGTTCTGGTTCTGGTCCACAGTTTTGGATTTCAATGATTTAAAAGGAGACTGGCGGAATGGAGAGGAAGATATGGTAAGGGCTCTCTCTCGAGATTTGTCCAGTGTGTACGCATCTCTCTTAAAGTAGGTTCCATTTAAATCTTCATCTTCCTTCCCATAGGCTGCTACCTCAAAGTCCTGTTCAGCGTCTGCACTGATTGGCTGGCTAAAGAAGGCATTTATGTTCTGGCTAGAGGGGGCAGAGTTCTTGCGTAGTTTTGGTGGCAGGTCAGTCGGTGTGGTTTGATAACTTCCTTCACAAACGCTAACCTCCTTTTCTTCATCGAGCTCGTCACTGTCACTCAACTCTCTCGCTCTCAACACTCCTTGTCTGTCGATCTCATCGAGTTTCCCCGTATCCTCTTCAGCCTGTCCGTTTCCATTATTTGTGGCTATGTTATCACAGTCTTCCCTTTCGTTTGATTCTGAGCTGGTCCCTGATGTCTCCTCCATCTTCTCTTCTGCTTCGATTTCTCTCTCTCTATCCTCTGCTAGACTGGAGGCTCTTACTATTCCCACGCCCCTTGCCCTTTCTCTCCTCCTCTCTCTCTCACGCTCTCTCTCCTGTCTCTCCCTCTCTCGTTCTCGCTCTCTCTCCCCGTCTCCCTTCCGAAGGCTTCTTTCCTCACTCAGGCCCATGTCAGAGCAAGTCCGATGGATGGGCGTGCGACAATATCCTTCCAAACCCTCTGTAATACTTCTAGAAAGAGGTCTGCGTGGTGGCTGGGGCGTAGAATCTTGGGACGGGTTTACCGTACCGGGTGGCAGGTATGAAAGACGACCCTTGTAAGAGCGCAGCGAGGCCAACCTCACCAGAGTTCCCAGTGTAAACCGTGCAGAGCCCAGTCCTCTGTAGCGTTCGCTCTCAATGTCCACGTCGGACACGAAACCCCACGCCACAGACAGGAAAGAGAAAAGTCTTTTTGGAGCAGGTGGGTGCCCGTTCTGATTGGATGTGGATGAAGCAGCACACGGGCTTGTTGTAACAGACACCAGGTCCATTGGTCGAACCCCACCCCGGCAAAGCAGGAAACAGCAGTTGAGCAAGAGAGGCTCCCGAAGGCACATGTCATATCTGATTGACAGAGAGATAATGTAGATGTCAAACAAATCGACAGCTCTGTGTAAAATGTACCTTAGTAGGTACACTGTAGAAATACACTGTAGCAAATAACTACTGCAATACTATGATTTATAAATAGGCCTATATGAAGAACTAAAGAATTTCAGGTATGTTCAAGGTGTACGCATGTGACTTGTACCCTGCATAGTGGTTGATAGAACCAGCAAGGGCATTCCCAGAGCCACAAGGCAGAATTCCTACAGGGGTTTTTATTGCTTGTTCCCAGTCTGGCCTTTCCAAAAGACCATTTATCACCTGCAAAGAGGATGCACAGAATTAGATGCAAATAATATGTAAATAATTACATTATTTGAATTGACTATACTAGCCATCAGTAAGCCAGTGTTAAAATCACAATGGTCTTCCTGTAACACTAAACCTGTGAACGACTGACTTGAAAGGCAATGTAAACAACCCATCCTTGTTTATATTACACAACTGTCATGGTAACAGTAATATATGTTGTAATACACATACTTTAACAAAATAGATAAATTAATACAACTGATACAATTGACACAACTATAAACAACACATTAACATTAATGCATTTCACATTCAAGCTATACCTTTTATCAGTTAATGCTTTTATGTGAATGACCTTTGCACTGCTAACACAATACTAGTTGAACTACTGGAACACCTTTGTTGTGATATTCACCTCATGCAAAAGTCCATCTCCAGATACAATGATGATTCCATCCCATTCCAGTAATGAGATCTCTCTGATCAGTTCGCGTGCATGATTCTGACGCTCTGCGTATAAACAAAACAAAGTGCACCATATACAAATAGTCCAGCAGATTCTGGCCAGTGTTAGTGTGAATTGATTTTTCATTCTACACTATGTGGGTCTGAATCATTTTTGTCCATTTAGCTGATGCCATGTGCATGTGATTAGGTGTGTTGTTCATACCCGTCTGTATGAGGTTGTAGCTGATGTTGGCTTCTCTTATCATCGGAAGTATGTGTGTTTGACACCACTGCATGGCTTGACCCCGTCCACTGAATGGATTGACCAGCAGCAACAGTCGACGGGGACGAGGCAACATGCTTTTGCTAAATTCTAAGAAAGCAAGAAAAGTGTAAAAATGAAAGATCAATGATAAATATTTCATATTATGGCCAATTAATCAATTTACACAACACTAGGCCGGCCTAGTTCAAAGCTATAAAAAGGAGTATCTCTAAAAAAGATGATACATATATAATACACAGATTAAAAGACGTTTTTGGTTAAATGCCAAAGCATTCCTGATCTGTCTACATCTATATTCTCTGGCAAACCTCAATAGTCAATTTCTATTGGTGGAAGATCAATAGATTTTTCCTAACTAACTTTCTAAAAAGGTTGTGCCATCTCTTTCAGACAGTTGACTTGCGCACTTTAAAGGATTAGTCAATTTTCTTTGACTAAAAAAATACAGATAATTTACTCACCACCATGCCACCCAAAATGCCGACGTCTTTCTTTGTTCAGTCGAGAAGAAATTATGTTTTTTGAGGAAAACATTCCAGGATTTTTCTCATTTTAATAGACTTTAATGGACCCCAACACTTAACAGTTTTAATGCAGTTTTAAATTGCCGTTTCAAAGGACTCTGAACGATCTCAAACGAGGCATAAGGGTCTTATCTAGCAAAACGATTTTCATTTTTGGCAAGAAAAATAAAAAATTATGCACTTTTAAACCACAACTTCTCGTCTTCCTCTGGTCCTGTGACGCGCCAGCATAATACGTCATCACGTCAAGAGGTCACGACTGTTCTGACGTTGTTGTATGTCGAATGATACTTAATTAACGTCTTTGTGTCAGTTTATTGTTTAAAATGGTCAGCAAATGTGCGTTTAAATATGTAACACATGACCTTTTGACGTCATTACCCAATTACGTGAGGTTGCGCTGGCTCGTCACACAGCCGCATGAAGAAAAGTTGTTGTGGATTAAAGGTGCATATTTTTTATTATTCTTGCCAAAAATGACAATCATTTCGCTAGATAAGAACCTTATGCCTCGTTTGGGATCGTTTAGACTCCTTTGAAGCTGCGTTGAAACTGCTATTTTAAATTGCATTAAAACTGTTAAGTGTTGGGGTCCATTAAAATGAGAAAAATCCTTGAATGTTTTCCTCAAAAAACATAATTTCTTCTTGACTGAACAAAGATAGACATCAACATTTCGGATGACATTGTGTTGAGTAAATTATCTGGAAATTCATTTTAAGAAAATGGCCTAATCCTTTAAGGTTAACTACCCGAGGCAAAACTTGGTGTCTATTACTTAACTTACTTGAAAAACAACATTCCCTTGCTTTAAATAGTTGATTACAAAACATCAGGTCAACATTGCATTCATTTTAAATTTACATAAGCCTACTATAATTACAAATGTTATTAAAACGATTACTGTACATATATTTTTATTTAAAAACATTTTTTAATGGGGGTTGTGTTTAGATTTTCACTAGGCACACTAAGGAAGGCAACTACACTACAACGACACAAAATCAGCTCTCCTAACACAAGATCCATTATAAAAAGCCCTAGGAACAAACACTACATTTACATCTAGAATCATTTGAAGGAACCAGGGTGTTATTCAATGATATATTAAAAGCTGCAATGACTTCAAATAACTACAGCACAGCAGTAAACAGAGACAACTCAGCACACAGCATCTGTTAGTCAATAAAGCATGTTGTATTGCTACTGAATGATCTGCACTACTTAAACCAAGCCGTTTTCCTTGCCGCAGACCCACCCATTCTCTTACTGCAAATGATAGCATGTGTCACACATTATATGTGCTAACCAGAAAAAAAGAGGGAGGAAAAAGGAGAAATTTTTAAAGAAATGTGAGTCTGCATGTGAAAACCCAGCATTTTTTGTGACATACAGTTCTCTACATAAAATCTTAGATTATGTAAAGAACATTCTGTGAAAAATAACCTTGATAACTTTAAAATTGACAAAGTAAGGCCGCGTCAATGATTAAAATCAATGATTGAAATCAAACATTGATACAGATAATTTTATAATTAGATTAGGAGACTACAGTCTGGATATCACAGACAGGGTCACAAATGCATGCAGACAGATGTGATTCATTTCCATAAATTGAGCTTCCCATAAAATAAATTATAGTGGCATCCCATTTACAACGTACTAATGACATAACAAATGGAAAGCACAGACGCATATGTCTCAGAAATATATAAGCATCCAGATGCGCTCTTCCATTTATTAAATAACTGCAAACGCTTGTCCACAAGCAAAATAATAACCTACACACAACAATGTTCTGTGTAAGTGTGTGCCCTGATTGAATTACTAATACAGTTAGTTTCTGGTTACCCTGACTGGATGCGTTTACATCACACATCTCTTGTTCAAATAGATAGAGCACCATAATAATGCAGTAATCTCAGACCCAAAGTAAGACCCAAACAAGCTGACCTTAATTTACTACTAATAGGTTGTTGGTCAACTAACTGACCATTATCATCCATCCCTGTGAAAGACAATGACCCAACATCCTAAAGTACATAATGCTGACATTTTTAAATAATTAAGTCCAAGTACACACTGCACCTGCCAGGGGTCTCATTTATAAACCGTGCGTAGGCACAAAACGGATTGGAAACGTGCGTATATGCCACGTTCAACCATTAATGGGAGAATGGGCTTGCAGGGTACGATCTGAGGATGATTCATGTACACACATTTGTAGGTGATCTTTGATTTATAAAGGGAACATTGCTTTGTTTTATAAGTCTTAATACTTTTTGCCGTATGCCATTTTTGGCTTTTGTGCATACATAGACTTTTAGTAACTAAAGATCCTATGCACAGTTTTATAAATAAAACCCTAGATCTTCATCTAGATGTCCACTGGCACTACAAACATACATATACACAGTCACACCTACTTGAAGACAAGGCAACATGTGAGTTTAAAGACCACACAACTTGAAATAACAAGTGTCACACAAAGATAACAGTACACCATTTATTATGGAAACATACGAAAGGAGTAAACTTGGGAATAAACCCACCCACCTGTAGTGGAGCTGACGTGCATTCCCCTCAGCAGGCATTGTATAGCAGCATTCCATGTTTCCGCCTCAGCTCTGCTCTCCGCCAAATAAGCCCTCACCTGTCTGTGTCTTGACACACCCTTTCTGCGTCGACCTGGAGGGTACCAGTAAAACACAAGCAATGGTGGGGCTGGTAACCGTGGACAGCTGCAGCCAGTCAGCTCTGCCAGCGGCAACAGTAGCCTGGATTGTTTCCCTGTGCGTGGAGACAACCGCTGGACGTGGATGTGAGTTGGTGTAAGGGTCAGGGCGTAGCTGGTGGACACAGGGCTGGATGGTACAGACACACCTCCAGGGCTATTGGGGCAGCTGCTACTGCTACTTCCACTGCCACTTCCCCCTCCAGTGCTCCATCCACCAAACTGGCCATGTAGCAGCGCCTCCTCTGTAACGGACAGGTTCTCCGATCCTGGGGAGCGCATTTTCAATGTCTGTGTTGAGAAGTAGTTCCACAGGGAAGTGGAGGGTATATGTGTAGTAGACAATGCGAACGCCTCATGCAGAGTTCAGTTTTTGGTCTCGTTTGGACGGATACACTGGACGTTGTTGTAGACAGTGGTAAAATTTGTTTAACTTTTGAGTAAACTGAATTTTAAACCAGTTTTAAAAGACAGTCCTTCAGCAGTTGTCTATTCAAAACAAAAAAACTTCAGCAGGCTTTACTATCCCTGGTCATTTTCGATTCTTTGCCACACAAGTGCAATCTGCCTGAACCAATGCCCAATCCTCTTATTAACATCTGAACTAAACAACACACACATAAACAGACTTCCAGTTTAGTGTTGCAAGAAAATATTCCTATAATTATTCCTACAATATACACATTATTATATTTTGTGTAAAAAAACAAAAACAGCTGTGGAGCTCAGCCAGATTATTTTTCTGTTCTGTCTTTGACTTCAAAATGTTACAGTATGAGAAAAAGCCTCTCTCATCAACATTAAACACAGCTAAATTATTTGTGCGTCTACATAAATAATCATTAAAAGCAATTTCTTAAGTTACTAGATAAACAAATAAAGTTTCTCACGATTTGTTTAAATAAGACAGGAAGCACAATTTCAATTTTCGTTGTCAAGTACATCAGAAACCAAAATTAACAAAAAGTAAGGTTATAATGTAATATAACCTTAAAAATGCTACAAAACATTTAGGACAAACAAACATTAAGAGTCAAAGCAATTGTACAGCTGAGAATAGTGCTTAAAAAAGCTGAAAATAAAAAACATTACAACAGGGCTGAGAATGTGATATAGATGAACAGGGATGTCACTTCTGGTCTTGGTCCGAAATAGTGTCAGATATTGTAGTGGTGAAGGGAACTTGTGTGTCCTAGCTCATCCAATAAATAAATGCCAAATCATCCAACATGTGACATCCATGAATCTTGTACTCTATGACTCCATCCATGCAAGATATTCTTTCAAAAATGGCAGATAAATAAACCACCACCACCACAAAAATAAAGAGAAGTGCTGGAAGAAGGTGTCAGGTCATAGTTGTCCTGCTTGTATTCAGGCTGTTGTAGGTGCCCTGTTGCACAAAGACAAGCGAGAAAAAGAGAAAAACAAAGATCACCCTTTGAACAAAATATAAACATTGTACATCTTAAAAAAAGAAAGTAAGTCTAATTAATTTTAGAATATGGACTTGGTTACATATCCTGTTACAAAAGATAAATTATCTATATAACTCATGTTTACTGACATTTTAACAGAATGTGATGTTAAATTGATCCTTGATGTTTTATCATACTTAAGTTATCAGATAAGTTAAGATAAAAGATGCAATATCTTCAAGGATCTGAGATCAGCAGAAACGAGGAGGAAAATGCTGAACAATATTCTGTTTCTCAACAAAGCAAATGTGGTAACCATTGGTTGGTGGAAACGTGAACACATGCATTTGACTAAATACAAAGTTCATTGTTGAAAAATGTGGCTTGAGGTTTTAAAGCATTATGCAACAAGAAATGCAGAACTATGTCATTCCAAACAAAAACTGGTCTGGTGAAGAATCACACCTGGCAGGCATCAATCCAAGTGAAATTCCATCTGAAAGCCAAAACCGAAACACCTGATACGTTGCCTAACCTTCTTACTATTTCGACTGAATAATCTAGTGCAGGGCTATTCAATTCCGGTCCTGGAGGGACTATGTTCGACAGTAACCCACTAACCACCCCTCCAGGACCGGAATTAAATAGCCCTGGTCTAGTGTTTGTTGGGGTCTACAAAAAGAAAAAATTGACCCGTAAACTCAATTCTCAATTTGAAAATTCAAAACAATAGTGCGAGTTTATAGAGACAGAGCGCAGCGCGTCACAACCTGAAAACCACGCCCACCGGGGGGGAAAGCAATCCAACAGTCTCCATTGACTTTGTGTTGCGGGGGGCCGCCTCCTTGTCATTTCTGGCTTATAACAAAAAACGGAATAATGCCTAAAAGCTGCTTTGTGACAATATGTACAGCTAACAAGCCAAAGAACACAGAAATAAGTTTTTATAAGCTGTCGAGCCGTAAAACCTTTAAGGAGAATGAAGTGGATCGCCGATTGCGTTTCCCCCTATTGGACGCAGTTTTGCTGATGGGAGTGCTGTGGGGGGTTGCCTGTTTCCATTTCTGTGTCTAAACGCTCGTTTTTTGAAGTCGACAGCTTATAAAAAAATATTTATTTATTTTTTTGGCGTGTTAGATGTACACCTTGTCACACAGCAGCTTTTAGGTATTATTCTGTTTTTAAGTTTAATCTGTAAATAAGTTTTTATAAGCTGTCGACCCCAAAAAAACGAGCGTTTAAAGACACAAAAATGGACACAGGCAACCCCCCACAGCACCTCCACTAGCAGAACTGCGTCCACCAGGGGGAAACGCAGTCGGCGATCCACTTTATTCTCCTTAAAGGCTGGGTTTTACGGCTCGACAGCTTATAAAAACTTATTTCTGGGTTCTTTGGCTTGTTAGCTGTACATATTGTCACACAACAGCTTTTAGGCATTATTCAGTTTTTTGTTATAAGCCAGAAATGACAAGGAGGCGGCCTCTCGCAACACAAAGTCAATGGAGACGGCCGGACCGAATTCCCCCCCGGTGGGCGTGGTCCCCAAATTTGCATAACTGCGCTCTGTCTCTATACCAGACAGGAAATGACTGCCCATTGAGATGGCTAATTTATACTCAGTCTATAAACATCTTGGGATGTTTTTCACACTGTGAGCCCTCCAAACGCTCTGGGAGCAGTTCAGTGTGTACAGTATGTCAACAAATCAAGTGATCTCAGACACCCCTAAAAGGACCCAAAAGCGACCTGTACTCAGACCACATCTGGAGGTGGTCTAAGTACGATTTGCTTTTCAGTGTTTCCCATACATTGATTTATTTGTGGTGGCCCACCACAGAATCAACACTGGCCCCCACAAATAGAATTTTCATGATTCCCATTTACATTTTTATTTCACTATTTAAAACAGCTTAATTCGGCTTAAAATATAATTTGATATATAATACAGATCAAATACAGATACAGATCAAAGAGTAGAAGTGAAACATATTTCAGGTGCCAACACTAGATCAAATGCAAACACGACATGATGACATCACATATATGCTAATTAGCAGGTGATGTCATCACCACCACAGTCTCCTCAAAATCCTGTGGGAAACACTGCTTTTGGGTCCTTTTGTGGTTCAATTTCTATTTGACATGTGAAAGCAATGAGCTCCCGCTCCGCGTGTGGTTTTGACATGTTAAAGGTTCAGTGTGTAATTTTTTAATGGATCTCTGGACAAAAAACACAAAATAACATACAAAACTATATTATCAGGGGTGTACTAAGACTTTCTAAGGGGTGTACTTTCATAATGAACCGTTATGGTGTTTATTACCTTAGAATGAGACTTTTTTTATCTACATAGACAGAGGGTCCCCTTACATAGAAGTTGCCATTTTGTGCCGCCATGTTTCTACAGAAGCCCTTAACGGACAAACTTTTTTTACCAAGCTGTCTCCGACGATGACATGTTTGTCTGGTGACGGGTACCGTAGCTTCTCTGTGCGTTTTAAAAGCGAGGGGTGAGCAGTGGACTGAGCCACTGGTTGCAATTTGCAACCTTACCACTAGATGACGCTAAAATTTACACACTGCACCTTTAAAATCAACTGCTGCAAAGAAAGCTGGGGTCTGAGTTCTTATGAAGTTGCGATGTGAACAAAAAAGGGTCTGAGATCACTTTAGTTCTGAAGAGGACCACAAAAAGAACTGGGTCCTCTTTTGAATCCATCATTTTGTTAACAGCAAAAGGACTGAGGTCACATTCGGGTTGCTGCTTTTCTGGTTCACTGTAAATAAACTGTTTAGTTCTTTTAATTTGAACTATTAAACACCCTTAGATGGGTGAACTGTATACTTTCAATTTCTGCGAACTAGAGGTCGGCAAGTAATGCTGAACGCAGAAATATGCAACTCTTATCACGCTTGTTACATTTCCTCCAGACCTGTTTGCTCAGATTTACGCAGAATCACTGCCCCACCAGATTCTCATAATTGTTAAAAAAATGTAACAAAATGTGACGAACAAGTCTCTCCAGTGTGTGGGTAAAAGACTGGGCGGGGACAACTTCAAGAAGCAATCCTTTCACAAAACCCACACAAAGCCCAAGAGGGCATTGCATTGGAGAGTTAGCTTCACAAACCTGTATCAAGAGATACCTTACAGGGCCACAAAGAGGATTGTCTAGGCTTCTTTCGAATAAGTGCACACTTTGTCCCTTTTATCACAAACACTTTTTATTGCGTCATTGATATGATAAGTTAGTTAAAAGAGGTTCAAAATAAAGCAAAGCCGTTACAAAGCCTTGGACTTAATTAGTGTGCCTTTACCTCATGGATCATAAAAAAACAGAAATGACCCTTGCACACAGCTGTGCAGATCTCTCTCTAGATTAATAAATAAGCATTTGATCTAAAGTTATTTTTTTACACAAATAATGGACGTTTTTGCAAAGTTTTCCTAAGGCTTTTAGGCAAACACGGATAAAAACATCCCATCCACGAAAAATCATCGGAAGCTCATATACAATTACAAAACAGCTTTGAATGTGACAGGTGGTCAGTCAGTTGTCACAGTACCACTAGGTGTTGTGGAAAAAGCCTTAGCAAGAAACGGCTTTTTAAAGGGTTTAAAAAAAATGTACATCTTAGTTAAATAGTAATGAACGGGTTTTATGTATAAACCCACTGCATGTATAGTGATATTTGGACAATGTGCAGCAGGATAAGAGCTGTGTGTGTGTGTATGTGGAAACGCTATCAAGTCCATTTAACTGCTATCTCGTCAATCCATCAAACGGTGTCTTATAATAACAGTGCTTGGTTAGCAAAAGGTGACTTTAAAACATCAGACAAGCTAACGCCGAAAAATCAACAGAAGCGCAGTTTCTTAGCAACTCAGGAACAAACTCAGCGATAAATAGCTAGCTAATGACAGGCCACGAAAAAAAACTAGAGTAACCGAACGTAAGTAGCAATGAACTGATTCGTTTATAGCTGACGACGGCGGCGGTTAAAACCCGCTAACGGAAAGAAAAATAAGAATTTTCCATGAAGAGAATAATGTATCATGCAAACATATTTTTAATGCCATTTTAAACAGCTAACGTTAAGCTGGCGGGAGCTTGAACACAAACCTGCAAAATAGAACTGTTTCTTTTTAAATTTCTCACGAAGACACGACCAGTAACTTCAATGTGACTTTTGGCATGACGTAAATGAGAAATTAATAAAAGACGACAAAGCGACACAAATACCGCCAGACTTACCTTATTTTTGTCCCCCTACATGGCGAGTTTCTCCAGCTTTCCTGAGCTGTAGGGGAGGCACGAGCGTTTTCAGGAAGTCCTTCGACGCAGCAGGCGGAGGCAAGTAAATGATTGACATGTTAAAGTTCCAATCATTCGATCAATCGCCGTTTGGCCAGCCCATATCGTAGTAACAATATTACAAGAGACACAACTAACATTTACTCCAGAATACAATTTTAATGTCACGGAGTTTGTTTCATATATAGATTTATATCGATAAGCAATACGTTTGGTTAAAATGAATGTCTTTTTCCGTAAATATTACCTTTCACCTAATATTTTAGCGGAAGCGGTCACAGCTTGGAAAATGATTGACAGTATATTTTAATGAATCACAAGGCCGAAAAAATCACGGAGGCGGGACTATCGTCTGCGAGAAGTGGGCGGAGCCTGCCGTCCATCTTTAATGTACTGGACCGAAGGGGGATTGACGAGCTCTGAAAACATACCAAATTTGAAATAAGGAATTTTTGGATATTTTGATCGTGGCTGTCATACAGAGACACCGACGAATCTTACATACGTTTGAAAAAAGGTATATGACGAATGTGCATTAAATATAAGAGTTTAAACCCCCCCACACCGTCTGTTGGAAAAACTATATGTGCCTGCTAGCAGAGCGTTAGCCGTCAGCGCTGCTCGACATCAAAACAGCAGCATCTTAATCCATGTTTTCCGCAGAAATATACAGTATATATTTGATATGCTTTGCCAGGGTGATATCTTATAAGTGCAGCTAAAAGATGAGGATAAATTGCTGCTGATCTACTACGTTAGCAGCTTGGTGGCTAGTGCTCAGTGGTCAGAGGCTGCGTAAATCTGCGTAAACATTGTGAGGCTGTGCTAGCGTTACATTATAAGTGATCCGATCTGTTGAAACGATCACCGCGTGCTGTCATCACGAATTGTTGATATTAAAAATTTTTAATCGCTTTGAATTTGTTGAGAAGGGCAGGTGTGTTAAACTTAAGTTGGATGTTGTTGATCGGCTTCTGGGCTCCTTATTAACACAAATATGAAATGCATGATATCAATCAAGCATGTATTTGCATGCATATCCGACTTTTATATTAAGATCAAACTATTAGGCGCAGTCAAAACATTTACACAGGATATATAGCACGTTAACAATTTATTTGATTTTGTTTAATGCATGCGGTGGCAGAAGGTATGAAGACAACATCATAGCGAAGCCATGGCTGATAAGAGAAAACTTCAAGGTAAGACTGCGTTGTTAATATCACAATTTCTCCCAGTCATTAACAGCACCTAGATATCTATACTGGCAAAAGTGCTTGACAGTACATTCTGTCCATTGGTTTGGTCATCTTATGCTTATTCTTTTGAATAACGCAACCAGGAGAAATAGATCGATGTTTGAAAAAAGTCGCTGAAGGTGTAGAACAGTTTGAAGACATTTGGAAAAAGGTGGGATGTTCACATCTGAACAACCAACAAATATATAAAAAAATATACCTGAGCAACCTGATGCACACCTTTGTGATATTTTATAGCTGAATAATCTGTTTAACATTTTGTGCAGCTTCACAATGCAGCAAATGCCAATCAGAAAGAAAAGTATGAGGCAGATCTCAAGAAAGAGATTAAAAAGCTCCAGGTGAGGTCTATTACACAATCCTGTCTAACAAATTAACATGTCCTTATTTAATGTTGTTTCATGTTGGACTGGTGTTTCAGTTTAATGCAGTCTTAGCTGTTGATGATTACTTCATGTTTATGTCTGCAAGGTTTTTGTCAACATTAGGATAGTTTAAAGTCTGTTTAAAGAAAGGTGTATGATTTAGGTGCTGTGAATGGTCACCATTTCTTTAAAAATTTCTTTCATTTTTTTATCACAATGTTTAAACTTTCTTTAGAGTTTAGGGGATAATATGCAATCTTTTATGAATCTAATTGTTTCCTCTTTTATGTTGTTTTTTTTCAGCGGCTACGAGACCAGATTAAAACATGGGTGGCATCCAATGAAATCAAAGACAAACGGCAGCTAGTGGAAAACCGCAAGCTTATTGAAACGGTTACTTGACTCTCCTATTTTAATGCTGTCTTTATGTGCTATTGGAAATTTGATAATTCCCATTTCCCACCGAAGTCATGATTAAGAGCTTGTTGTGTTCAGGTGCTTTGTTGTCGGAAAGAAAGTAGGATGCCAGATTCATACTTGCGTGTGTCTTGGGAAAATGTTATTTAGACACATAGGGGCGGTTTCCCGGAGAGGGCTTATCTTAGTCCCAGACTAAAATGCATGTTTGAACTGACTTAATTTAAAAACAATTGGCATGCAAACCAGTAGTGTTTTTTGTAAAGTATGTTTGTAAAAAATACTTAAATGTCCTAATATTGCTAAGGCCTTGTCCTGGAAAAATCTGAATCCTGTCTGGGAAACTGTACTACTTTCACAACATGACAAGCAAGGAAGCTGCTGCAGATAAAAAATAATACAGCATTATTATAGAATATTTCCGAACGTCCCATAGGTAAAGATGACATCATAGGGTGTTCATATGCAATTCACATTTATGACAATTCATGTGAAGGCAGCATAAGACATCACATTCTAAAAAACTGACATCATCTTTACGATCTTCTGTTCTACCAAAAGTATGGATGTATTGGCTAGATGTTTATATGATATCTTCATAAATCTTTGCGTTTTGATTTAAAAAAAAAAACCTTGGTCTGGCCCATCATCTTAAATCGTCTCTCTCTCTTCAGCAAATGGAGCGATTCAAGGTGGTTGAAAGAGAAACCAAGACAAAGGCCTATTCGAAAGAGGGGCTGGGATTGGCTCAGAAAGTGGACCCGGCACAGAAAGAGAAGGAGGAAACGGAACAGTGGCTCACGGTACCAGAGGACTCACAGATAACATTGGGGGGTTAAAGAACTAGTAACCGAGTCAAAGCAGCGCAGTAATGGGATGGTTTTCTTCTCTTGCAGAATACAATAGACACTTTGAACATGCAGGTGGACCAGTTTGAAAGTGAAGTCGAATCCCTCTCTGTTCAAACTCGAAAGAAAAAAGGAGACAAAGAGGTTAAGATTTCAGTCTCTTCATTCCCCATTCTCACTTTTCATATTATTATTATTATTATTATTATTATTATTATTATTACTTACGTCTTATTAGTGTCCTTTTTATTCTTTAATGTGCAATGCATTGATCCTGACACTGTTGAGATGTAGGCTGCATGATTCTCTTGAAACTGCATGAATCATTTTTATTACATGAAAATACATATTTTGTGTGCTATTTAACTTAATAAGTTTCACACTGGATGCGAAAGCAGAGCATTTGCAACACATGGCAAGTGTCCCTTAACACCGGCGGTGGTTGCACTCACCATTTTGTTGAAAGTTTACAAGAGCTAAAGCTCTTCAAGAAGCTTATTTTATTGACGATGTCCGTTACATAACTTTGCTTTGTTTTATCCATGTTGTTTTCATGCCCTTTCTGGTCTGTGTAGTGCGAGTTTTAGACTGATAGAAAGCCTTGTGCTTTATCTGTTCCTCTGAAGGTCACAATAAAAGATGAGGATTCACTCAGCGCAGGAGAGAGAGAGTGGTTGACAGCATATTGCAATAGTTTACCCTTTAACATATGCTATATAAAAAATGTAAAATGCTGTTTCACTGAAGACAAATGAGAGCTTAGTCAGTGCTTGAGAGATGACATGTTGTGTATATGTGGTTTTAGGATAAACGTATGATTTCATAAGATGGATTTGCAATATAAATCCTTTGAGCATTAACAGAACAGTAAAAATAGCTGAAATGATCGCGGCGCTACTGCCTCAGATGCGTGAGCTCATGTCACATCTGTGTGAATACTCTAACCTGTTAACATGGGTGTTGCTTACATGTGCTGCGTGAACCAGACCTTACTGTTAGTTTCAACCACTGTTTAAAGCTTGCAGTTTAGCACAATCTGGACTGACAAACACTGCCGTTAAAATAAACAACACTGTTTATACGGCACAGTACTGCTCTTATTCTGTCTATGCATTATTAATTATAATAGGTGCATGCTTTGTAGTTTTGTTGTGCTGCTGTATAACAGCATGGTATTGAGGGAATACAGAGTAATTTCAAAGTACCGCAGATGCTTTTAACTTTGGCTTTTATAAGGCTTAATTAACACTTTTAATGATGCTTAGCAGTCATTATTGTAATCTTGAAATGTATTCACTATTCGCTCAGCTGGATAGACAGGAAGTATTATGAATCATTATGTTCCTGTTTTTAAACAATTTTCTGTATAATTGTAACCTATAGATGAGGTGTTTTTGTTCAGAAGCAGGATCGGATTGAGGAGCTGAAGAGGTTGATTGAAAGGCACAGGTACCACATTAGAATGCTGGAGACCATCTTGAGGATGTTGGACAATGATTCGATTCAGGTGGACTCTATTCATAAGATCAAAGATGACGTTGAGTACTACATTGACTCTTCACAAGACCCAGACTTTGAGGAGAACGAGTTTCTCTACGATGACTTGGACTTGGAGGAGATACGTAAGTTGAAGAGCGAGTATTCGGGGTCGAAGAACGTAATACGTTTTCCAGGGCTCCAGACTAACTTTTTTCACTAGGAGCACATTGGCCCCCAACTAAAAATTGTAGGGGCACAACCAGAAAATTTAGGGGCACACACCGTAAATCAACATGCTAACCAATTATTCACATTTCTACTAACTTCCACTGTATTACTAATAAATACTTTGATAGATAGATGCAGAAAGTACAATGTGCTGTTTCAAATTCAGTGTCACATTACAAAAAAGGTCAAATTTACTAAGATTCAGTGGCACACTCTCAAATTTTGGTGGCAAAATGCGACCATATGGTAGCAGTCTGGAGCCCTGTTTTCTGTTGAAAGTTTCTCACTTTGTTTTTCTTTGTAGCAACTACCTTGATGGCAACGTCTCCTCAGGGCCATAATGAAGATGAGATGTTCCTTCAGTCCAGCAGCACCCCAACCTCAACCACCTCCTCTTCACCCATCCCTCCATCTCCTGCTACAGGAATAACGGTAAGATCCTTTTTTTACTTGCTTGTTCTCTTATGGTCTCTCATCTTTCTGTATGTCCATCATTCATCTTTCAAAGGAATTATTAATGCGTTTTCTGTTTCATCTTTGTATTGACCTTTTTGAGAATTTATGTTGGTACATTGTGTTTGAATGTGGTTTTTTTCAGGAGATTTTGGAAGATAAAAGAGCTCGATCGATAGACGGTGAAGTGAGTCAGGTGAGACCGCAGTATTACTATTATTGGTGTAGTTCACCCAAACATGAAAAGAATGCATTTTTGTGTTCCTTCTAAAAAGCAAGTCATACATGTTTTGTAAAAGTGGTTTTTATTTTTGGGTAAACAATCCCTTAAAAGTACATGAACGTATCAAATATCTGTTTTTCTTCATGAACACCCCCTCGTGGGTTTCTTTGCTTCTTTCAGTCTCCTGTGAAGAACGGCAACCCATCTCTCTCATCGTTCTCCTCATCCGCCTCCTCAGGCTCCTCCTCCTCCTCTTCTTCTCTGGTCTCCATGGCTACTGTTGTCGGGAGCTGCACAGCGGTCTCTGGGGCCAGCAGCCTACTGGGAAGCTTCAGCAATGCAGTACAGCAGCATCCTCCTCAGTCCCAACCGCAAGCACAGGTCAAACTCTCCTCGACATCATCTACAACCTCCAACAACACGCCTAGCCCACCCAGCCACCCCACACTACCCACATCCACTTCTTCCTCTCTGCCCAGTCCCAGCACACCTGGGCCGGTTACTTCCAACTCCCAGTCGTCTTCAGCAGGGCTTGGGGGCTCCAGTCATGGACTGGGGATGGGTTTGGGGAAAGGTGTCACAGTGACCAGCAGCAGTAGTGTGGGTCAAATGCAAAGTTTGGGCATGACAGGAATGCCTAGTTCTCTCAGCACCATGGCAGGGCTTCTCTCAGGCTCTACCCCTGCCCCCTATGCCCAGGCGGCTGCAGGTGGAACAGCAAGTAGTGCCTCCAGTGGTCCAGTGGGGAATAGCAGCAGTAGCACTGGCATATCAATAACAAGCGGAAGCACAGGAGGAGCGAGCACAGGTGCAACAAGTAACGGTACGGGAACGGGTGTAGGTTTGGGCCTGTTAGGGTCCAGTTCTGGCCACGGTGCTTTAAGCGCAGGAATTCTGAACCTTGTACCAGGGCAGACATCTCTTCAGGGGTCTGCGCAAGTACCAATAAGCCCTGTGGGCACAGCACCTGGGGGAGGAATCAGCGAGGGTGGATTGGGTGGAAATGGGAGCAGCACGGTGGGAAGTGGAGGAGTGGGGACGAGCATAGCACCTGCACGACCCCCCAGCAGCCTCAAACAAAATGGAGCAACCAGTAAGTGCTTTTAAGGTTATCTAGAAATTTTTAGATGGGGGGTGACACTAAATTAGAAAAAATGTATCAACACTAATCATTCTGTAGTGTGGATAATATTCTTTAAAGATTTTATGATTGGGGCCAAATGAATTTTTTAGTCAGTGAGCTTTCTCCATGCCTTTTTCCCAGGTTACAGTGCTGTGGTTGCAGACAACACAACAGACATCTCACTCAGCAGTGCCAGCCAATCACAAAACAGCCATTCCTCTTCCTCAAGCTCGTCATCAAATCAAAAGTGAGTGTTTACTTGGCCTCACATTTCATGTGGTCAGAGTAAGAGTATTGTGATAGATTGACATCTCTTGTCTTTCTCTCTCCAACTTGCTCTGTATTAAAGTCTGGATAATGGTCCCAGTTTATTGAGTTCAATCACTCTACCCCCCTCCTCCCCATCACCTGCTTTCACTGACAGCACACCTGGTGGTGGGAGTCTACTAAATGGCCCACACTCCTACACACCCAACACAGAAGCCATCAAGGTGTGTTTTCATCTCGGTTACACAGTCAGATTCACTTTTATTCACATTATACCAGCAACAGAAGATTTTGTTGGTCACTTGGTCTTTATTTCTGGATAACCCTACCTATTGTGAAATCCGTAACTATACAAAAAACACATGTCCTATGATTGGTTATGGTCACAACATTCCAAAGCGGTTTATCAAACTAGGTCAAACCATAGACTTCTCATGGTTCTTGTTGGTCTCTTGCAGGCTCCTGAACCACCAAGCTCTCTGAAAGCGATGGCAGAAAGAGCAGCACTAGGATTGACACTAGATGGAGAAATCCCATCATTACACTTGACAGATCGAGGTAACCTAACCAACTGTGAAAATCTGGCAAACATTGCAGTGTAGATCTAACAACTCTTTAATGTCTATTTAAATGATAAGAACAAACGGGGCTGCATCTTTGGGGTGCCCAAAGTAGGCCCTTGAAGGCCGATGTCCTGCAGAGTTTAGCTCCAACTTGCCTAAGCACACCTACCTGGAAGTTTCTAGTATGCTATTAACTTTAAATAACTAATTAAGGTTTTCCCAGAAACATACAACTGCTAGGGTGCAAATTCAGGTGTTAAATAATCGGCTTGTCTGGCTGTTCACACATCACACTTTCAATTTCAAAATACAGAGCTGGTATAATCATCACAAACAAAGTGTTTTCTTTAGATCTGTTCTCAGGGTCTTCAGCCCCACCTGGTCCCACAACAGCACCTCAGCCTGCTGTTTCAGAAGTCAACCTCCCGCCATCTTTAGGGGCATGTCCATTAGGACCCACGCCCTTAACAAAAGAGCAGCTCTACCAACAGGCCATGCAGGAGTCGGCATGGACACACATGCCCCACCCATCAGATTCAGAGAGAATCAGGTACATACATCTTTAAGGGAGTGTGAATGCCTGAATGGCAAATTGTGTATTTTGTCTTCATCTTAGATTGAACATTTTATATGCAAGCCCTTGTTTGAAGATGTGTTTACGGCTTGTATCTAATACCGTGTCCATACTTTGTAGGCAATACCTGATGAGGAATCCCTGCCCTACACCCCCATTCCACCATCAGGTGCCCCCACATCATTCGGACTCTATTGAGTTCTACCAGAGATTGTCCACTGAAACTCTCTTCTTCATTTTCTACTACCTTGAGGTGTGTTTTATGTCTAAAGATGGGAAATGTTCTTGAGTATTTCATCGCTAAGAATTACATTGAGGTCTTGTTTTTTATAGGGCACAAAGGCACAGTACCTGTCAGCTAAAGCACTGAAGAAGCAATCGTGGAGGTTCCACACCAAGTACATGATGTGGTTCCAGAGGCATGAGGAACCCAAAACCATCACTGATGAGTTTGAACAGGTAAGAATCCACCGTTTTCATGAATGCATGTGTATGCATTAATCTTCGCATTCATAATTCATTATGTTCCACAATATGCTCTTTTTTTATGCATCTTGATGTTTTTTCTACCTGTAGGGCACGTACATTTACTTTGACTATGAAAAGTGGGGCCAGAGAAAAAAGGAAGGATTTACGTTCGAGTACAGATACTTGGAGGACAGAGATCTACAGTGACAGACGGAGAAATGTAGAGAAGAGAGAGATTACTACGACCGAGAAAACGCTGCTGTTGACATTCCGAGATGAACTCCATGTCGTGGTTTAAGTTGGATGTGAAGTTGGCCTTTTTCTTTAAAAGAGAGAGCGAGAGCGCGAGTGAAGGGGGTCGAGTGCCTGTTTACATGCAAACATTTGAACCTCCTACAATCTTGAGTCTTTACCCCCCACTTTATTTCTGTTCTAACCAAAAGCCCCACCTAGCCAAGCAACAGAAATTAAAGGAACAATTTGGTTAGGATGCCACAATACGTTTTGCTATTTAGTTTGTGTTTGGTGGAGTGCTGCATTAGCAAGTCTTATACTCTTAGATGACACATTACTGACTATGATGTATTGGCACTATGCTAGATTGCGAGTCTAATGCATCGATTGGTTGTTCTTTGTTCATTGAGCCCCTCTGGGAGTGTTTAGGCACTGTGACTTTGCCTGGCGAGATAACGTGTCGACCATTAAATTGCTATGCAATTGAATTCCTCTCGACCTCCCTACCTTTATCATGACCTAAATGCGGTTTTACTAGACCGCAACAAAGTTGGCGTTTTGATAGGGTAACGTTCTGTAGCATCTCTTACAAATGTTCAGAAGCAAGCTGGGTAAGCTGTCAGCCAGCAGACTGGCGTGCAATTTATCTGTCTGTTAAACATGGCATGAGTGATTTCACTTCAAAAATATCTAATAAAAAGACAAATATTAAAAGTACAAGTAAAAAATCTTATCCTTTCTGTCATTGTCATTTAGGTTGTTCATGGTTGAATATTTTTGCTGTGTGGTGCATGTAAAAAATAAACTTGCCCAAACTTTCCCCATAATTATTTTTGGTGTCTCAAAACTCTCCTCACGTATTCTGCTGGACAGTTTTCCTCAATAGATATATCTTTCTTCTGTTACTCCATTTTTTTGGCAAAGCCATTCGAAACAGCGCCCGTTGTGACACAATCCTGTGCAAGTTTCCATTCATTTCGATATCCTCTATTGTTTGGGGAGAACAGTGTGCTTGAATGACAAAGTGACATAATTGTGAAAAAGATGGAAATAATTTTTTCGATGCACAGAAGGGCAGCTGATCGCATTTGTGGATTTCTCTCAAATTAAGTCAACCTTGCCTTCTTGACACGGACAGGACAGCATGCGATTGCAATATGTCGCTTAGTAGGCTGAGAGGAAACAAAAATACAGAGTTGTAAAATTTCAATAAAATACTTTTGTGATGCAGTGTCAGTGTGTTTGATGCTTTCACAAACAGTACGAACAATTATATTCTGTTAGTATTATTAAAGACTCACAAGTTCTTTAAAATAAAGAATTCTCGCCATGAATATAGCCATAGATGCTGGAACTAAAGAGTGCAGATTAAATTTCAACTAAGGACGGTCTTGCATAACATTTAGGCATTTAGCAGATGCTTTTATCCAATGCGACTTACAAAGATTAGAAAACAATGAAGCAATTTGTCATAGGGAGGTAGCAATAGAAGAGGTGCTTTTATCAAGTCTTTACTATTTCAAAACAATACCTGTTAAGAGAGACAGTTTTTTAAGATGTAAGAGGTGTGTCTGCAGTACGTTTGGGGATGTGTTGTTCATTGTTTTTTGAATGTTGCAAGAAGATAGGGAGATAAGTAAGGTAATTCCACCAGCAGGGAGTAGTGAAGGAATGACAGGGCGCCACTTATTTGCTAAATGAATGTTTTGTTGGTGTGTAGGAATGCAGAAAAGTGTTAAAGTATGCCGGTGCAGTACCAGTGAAAGTTCTGCAAGTGAGCAGTTGTGACTTATACTAGTGGAGAGAGATAAAGACTGGCGTTACTTGAGCCCTTTTGGGCTCCTGGAAGATGAGCCAAGCTGCTGCGTTCTGAACCAGTTGGAGTGGTTTGATAGACCAAGCAGGAAGGCCAGCAAGGAAAGCATTGCAGTAATCCAGCCTAGAGATTACCAGGGCTTGGATCAGGAGTTGTGCAGTTTAGATCAGTAGTTTTCAAACTGTGGTCCTAGAACAGTGTTCTTCAACCCTGGTTCTGGAGGACCCCCATCCAGAAAGTTTTAGATGTCTCCGTCCTCATTTAAAACACCTGAGCCAACTCAGCCTCCTTCCAGAATGTCTCCCTAACAAGCTGATAAGTTAAAACAGGTGTGTTGATTAAGGAGACATCTAAAACATTCTGAAAGGGGGTCCTCCAGGACCAGGGTTGAAGAACACTGTCTTAGAAGATTCTAAAGCAGGGGTCACCAATCCTGGTCCTGAAGGGGCCCGTGTCTCTGCAGAGTTTAGCTCCAACCCTAATCAAACACACATGAAGCACCTTAATTAGCTGCTTCAGGGGTGTTTGATTAGGGCTGGAGCTAAACTCTGCAGAGACACCGGCCCTCCAGGACCAGGATTGGTGACCCCTGTTCTTAAGGGTCCCCAAAAAATTTCAGGGGAAAGGCAGAACTTTTAAGATTCATAAAATATTGTGAATGGATATTCCTATACCTCTGGGGTTCCTCGCCTTGCTGTTATAAAGATTAAAAACCCAAACAGGATACAAATCTGCACCAGAAGATATTCACACCATGAACCACATAGATTACTAAACAAAATTGAAAAAAATGTACAAAAAAAACCTTTAAACTTTTCCTTAATCATTATGTATTTAAAGAGCACCAATGGTCCAATTCATGATTTTACATTTCCTTTGATGTGTAAGTGTGTATTATACATGTTAACGATATGCAAAAGCTACATACCTCAAAGTAAACGATGACGCAAGTTATCGTCTCCAACGTAAATCTCTTTTCTTGGACTACAACAAGCACACGGATTGTAGGCAACAGTTTAGTTCATGGGCTTGTTGACATGGACAAGACCAACATTACCATAATTCCTCCCACTCAGCCTGTAAGTTAACTCCTGTTGTTAGCATTGCATTGTGCCCAAATCTTTCAAACATGGTAAGGAGCGTCACATTTCCGGCTGCTGTCAAAGGTATTCAGGCCAATCACAATGTACAGATTAGCTGGCCAATCACGGACATAGAGCTTTTTAAATTTGTGCGTTTCAGGAAGAGAGAGAAATCTGAAGCTACAAAACTGTACGGTATGTGGAAAATAATGTGTTTTTTAACCATAAACCATGCAAACACGTTGTATTATATTAAATACACACAATATTTTTTATCAGTTAAATAGGTGCTCTTTAAAACAATGAATTGTGGCCTTTTTACAATTGCCCCTGCTGAAAAAAAACAGCATACCAGCAAGACCAGCAGCATTGTGTTTTGGTGCTGGTTTGCTAGTGAACACCAGCTAAACCAGCATCAAACCAGCTAAACCAGCACCAAACCAGCATTAGCACCAGCATCCCATGCTGGTCATACCAGCATAATTCCCATGCTGGTTTGATGCTGTTTTTTTCAGCAGGGGCATTACATATAAGAATGAAATGTGGCATAACAGGATTAGCAGGTAGGCAAGGTGAAGAAAATTACTCCAAATTAGTTTTCTTTTCAAATGTTTGTTAGTTGAAACTGCATGTTTTGCTCCTTTTTTATCATGTCCCACCCTTTTGGAGAATGGGTGAAAATGTAGAAAATGATTATAATGATCTGTATCTGCATATTACTAATACTAATACTAATTATAAAGTAAATAAAGCATTTAAGTGAATTACATGTTAACCAAATGATGAAACATTTCAAAAAGTTGCATGACAGTATATTGGACATTAGAAAAACTTGATTCTCCTCTGCCAGGAAAGTGACAGAGATATTTGTAAAACTATATTCAAAACTAAATTCACAGGACCAAATCCATATTTTAAATGCAATTCCTTTACGGACAAAAAAAAAAATTAACAAGGAGACAATTCTGGTACTAACTAAAATGACCATCTTTAATCAATGGAGGAAATAAACTGCTTACAACCATGAAAACAACCTGCTATATATGGTCATTATATTCTTTGTACACATTAATAAAAACAAAAATGGCAAATCACAGGAACATTTTTCTCTCACTTCTGTTTTCTGCACAGAAAGATGATTTCTAATCATCTGTCCTTGCACTGTCCTCATCATCTCCCCACAGACAGTCCTACTGAGTGGGTATGTGACAGAGTATAAATTAGCAGTTGAAGTGTGAATCTGTCCACTGATGTTGAAGTGTGTGCTTTCCTGCGTGTGACACACTGCCTCACACCTTGTCGTCTTTCTCCTGCTTGACCTTGACGAACTCTGCCATGTTGGAGAAATATTTCTGATTGGCTTCAGCCACCTTTTTCTCTGCAGCCTGCGGATTCACAATCTCCAGCCCCTGACAGACAGCAGAGAGTACGGTGAGCTCCATAAATCAATATACTCACAGCGGTCATTAATTGATTGTGAAACAGCAACACAAAAAGAGACTAGACATTCATGTGTGAGAATAACTGAAATGTAAAGCGTGTGGCACTGGGCGATAGTGATACAAATTCATTATCATATCTTTGTAATTTTGGGATGTATGGCGATATATCATAAATAAACAAAGTGGAATAAAACAGCATATATGATGAAAATAAAATTGAAAAAGACAGGGTTTTCCTCAGTTTTAAAGGAAAACACCACAGTTTTTCAATATTTTACTATGTTCATATCTAAACTTAGACGAACAAATACATATCTATCTTTATTCAGTGCGTGCACTTAATCTTTGTACAGCGCGACGTGAATGTGTTAGAGCCCTGCATTTCAGCCCGAGCCCGTCGGGGCCCGACCTGTTTACGCCCTTCGGGTCGGGTTTCGGGCCAATTTTAACGTCACAGCAGATACGCGGGCCGGACCTCGGGCTTATTTAGGTTTCTCCATCTTTTTATATTTTTCAATTTAATTAAAAGAACCCTTTGACAGACATTGATGATTGCAAAACAAACATAGGAAGACGTTTAACCTATCGCATGAGTCCGCTACGCACAGCCACACATTTACAATGCAGTTGTTGCGTATTTAACAGCAGGACCTTCAGCGCACAGGGAAAAATTATTAATGGAGTACTAGATTAAAACCTTGGATACTGCACATAATCTATGCAGACAGCATCCAAGACATAATCTATTAAAGACTTCTCCCTGTATTAATTTCAGAAGGCTGTGTCTTTATTTCTTGTTTGTGTATGGATCGACTTTTTTTCTTAGTTTAACTGTTGGATGGATACATGAATAGCCATGTTCTGTGGTAAGTCCTTACATAAAAAAATGTATATGCAAAAGCGAAGTTGTAAGATAAGGCAACATGCATGTTTATTCTGTTTCATGTTTATTTCGTTTCGTTTTGTATAACCCTTATTTTTTTATTTCTGCACCCGTTGCAACTGCGAGCAGCAGAGCAACATGCCTTCGCTTTTTAAAAATAGTGTGTGTTGATAATAAACGTTTAAACTAACATTGTGATATGCTGAAAATATATATTTTATATAGTTGTTATTATAGGCAAGTAAAGTGTTTATTTGAGAGGCTCAATTCATCAAACATGTCGTCAACTTGCTGTCAGCCGCTAACCACTTAATTATCATAAAAAACTTTAACAAACAAAAATGCTCTAAAATGTAAATAAAAAAGAAATATAACTATTTTGCCATTTAAAACAAATCTGAACTGCTTTAATTGCTGCAAGAGTACAGCTGTACAAGCTGTGTAAGGAGTTATTTTTTGCTATTTCTTTGGATTTCTTTTGCAAAATCTATGCGGAATTTTGCAGAATGATTTAAAATGTTTTAAAACGATCCGAGAATGTGCGCTGTGAATAAAATATTTTATAACTATATTATACATTTTATTTAAGGATTACCCTGAATTAAACTGGACCAACATGAACCAACAGATAATGCATAATGTGCTGTCACGACCATAGAGTTTTATATAATAAATAATTATACATAATTACTGTCTGTAAGAGTAAAAAGAAAAGGCTTCTCATAATGAATGTAGCGTATATAGCAAGATAATTTAATCAGTTTAACAACACAATGTATATATATTTATCTTGTAAACAGATTTGAAATAATAAATAATTGTCGCGTCACGTAGCAAGAGAGACGATAGAGATCTATTAACTTCTCCGCAGTAAGTTTTATTTCAAATTCAAGTTTTACATATTAAATAGACTATTAAAAAGTTAGTGCTTCTCTCATAAAAACCTCACAGCAGACAGCACAGACTTCTACTCACAAACACACGCGATGCAGTGACTATATCTGCGGACACAGATTCCGAATGGGGAGAATTAAAAAGTTCGGACTCGGGTCAGACTCGGGCTGAGAATTCTGATAAGCTGTCGGACAAGGGCCGGGCTAGGGCCTAAGCGTCTCGGCCCAGGGCCGGGTCAGGGCCTAGATTTCAGGCCCTTGCAGGGCTCTAGAATGTGTTAGCATTTAGCCTAGCCCCATTCATTCTTTAGGATCCAAACAGGAATGAATTTAGAAGCCACCAAACACTTCCATGTTTTAACGGTCTTTAAATATGGAAAACATGGAAATGTTAGGTGTGTTTTAAATTCATCCCTGCTTACATCCTAAGGAATGAATGGGGCTAGGCTAAATGCTAACACATTTACAACCCAATGTACAATGATTAAGTGCATGCACTGAAAACAGATAGATATGCATCAATTTGTCTAAGCTGGGGTAAGAACATAGTAAAATCTCAAAAAACGGTGGTGTTTTCATTTAAAAAAATGCAACTGAACAACATGCAAGCTGATTGGACAATGCACATCTGACCTCAGTGTGCATTCCTGGCATATCAGACCATACCGGTATAGACGATATTGCCTCATCCCGTTTCTCGCTGATATATTACCAAAACTCGATATACCGTGCAGTTATGTAGTTCTGCCCAACCTCACATCATTGGTTAAAGGCGGAGTCCACGATGTTTGAAAAACGCTTTGGAAAAGGAGACGGGCCGACTATCAAAACACACTTATAGCCAATCAGCAGTAAGGAGCGTGTCTACTAACCGACATCCTTGCCGGGTTGCGTATGTGTGCGGCGGGTCTATCAACAGAAGGTCCAGATTCTATTGGGGTAGGGGCGTGTTAGTTTAGGTGATTTCAAATATCAACATTGGCTTTCAAACATCGTGGACTCCGCCTTTAAGTGATGTCCACATGGGCAGTTCAAACTAACAAATTGCAATTTCGTTTGGTAGCACATAAGTTGGACTTCAAGAGCATTTGTGTGCCTGTATACCTGCAATGGAGTGAATGCCACACTGGAGCTGGTTCCTGACGATCGGTCTCTGACAGTGGACTTCCCACCATACGTCATGCTCTGCTTCTGTAATGTCCGCTGCATTAACGAAATACAAAAAATTAAATGTTACTTTAAAGAAATGGACTTAACGTATCACAGGATAGCTAATGTACCCAAACTATTCCCAGATATCTGCAATGTATACTAATCCACAAAGACATACCTGTAGAGATTTGGATATCCTGGCTTTGGTTGAGTCGTTGACTTGTGCTTGTCTCACCCTGCCGCTTCCAGACTTTCCCAGCTGACCAAGACTGAAGCCCAGATCCTCCTGATAAGCATCATCCTCGATCTTAAAGGCAGATGAACAGTAAGTTTCAAGTTAACAGTTGCTGAACAAAGCCATAGACTTTCAAAAATAATAACAATCGAATGACGTCAACTAACCTCTGCAAATGTCATTCTGTTGGCATGCTTCCTGATTTCTGTCAGACCCAGCCTCTCTTTCATCTTACGATACCTGAAAAAAAATCAATGGATGATTTAATCAGATCATGCGCAAGCTAACATACCCAACTCGTATTTCAGCCCAAAGTCAAAAGTATAGAACAAAAACATTGTGTATAGGGTTGTCACAATGCCAAAATTAGGAAGTCCAATTATCATACCAGTGCAAGAATTACTTTTTTAAAAATATACTACTTTATTAAAAGCAAGACCCTCACCTCCTTCCTCCTCTCTTCTTCCTCAGTCCATCCAGGGGTGCTGGGAGAGGCTTCACCTGCTTGACTGGTGGGGGCTCCTGCCATTTATCGAACTTTCTCTCAATCTCCTCCTTCAGGTCATAGCCGACCTGCACACAAACAAACCAGTCAAACTCAATCCAGATGACTCCTATAGTGTACAGCAATTCCCTATAAAGTTAAAATCGGTCTTTGCTGTAATTATCATCAGTGATGAGATGATCACCTTGCCATCTATACTCTCATGAAAACTATCCACACGAGCTGCCAGAGTGCATTTAGCTGCGACCAGACGAGCTGCTTTCCTCCTCAGATCTGGAAAGATTACGTTTAAAATAATGTTATTCTCTCAAGTCACTAATGAATGATGACAGCAAATGAAAGCAAAAAGGTTGACGCTTACTGGAGACAGTGTCTGTACGACATCACAGTGATAGATGTAGCCTGTGTGAGGCAGCAGGGAAGTGCTGCTGAATCCAGATAGGGTTCTCCGCTGAGCTCCTAGCAGCATAAGATTGCATGCAGGCATTTTTGCCAGATTGGTCAGGCCACCAGCAACACCTGAAATGACAGGAGGATGAGTTTGCATGTAGTTGCAAAAAAAGAGATCATGTACTGGGAGGATGATAACTCTAAAAAATAAACTGAAAGCATTTTGTTTAAGGGATAGTTCACCCAAAAATGAAAATAATGTCATTAATGACTCTTGACCCTCATGTCAGAACACAGTTTAAGATGTTTTAGATTTAGTCCGAGTCGAAAGCTTGGTGACCCTTCATTGAAAATTTA
Organism: Misgurnus anguillicaudatus; assembly: GCF_027580225.2. Taxonomy (NCBI): domain Eukaryota; kingdom Metazoa; phylum Chordata; class Actinopteri; order Cypriniformes; family Cobitidae; genus Misgurnus; species Misgurnus anguillicaudatus. The sequence goes on along the minus strand of NC_073346.2, from coordinate 26,498,003 downwards.
TATACGGTATACTGTCCATGTCCAGAACGGTGACAAAAACACCATCAAAGTAGTCCATGCGACATCAGTGTGTCAGTTAAAATATGTTGAAGCATTGAAAATAAATTTTGGTCCAAAAATAACTAAAATTACAACTTTATTCAGCCAGCCCTGTTGTGAACCGTGTGCATGAGACTGAAGTCACATGACTGCAGTGACAAGGCTGACGCGTTATCCGCAGACATGTTTGCCAATTTATTTTTTTTTCAAACCTACAGCGTGTCTCCCTCAGACTGTAAACAAACCTCGTGCGCACAAAAAAAATCCATGGTGGGGCACACCAGATGGCACGTCAGCCGTGTCACTGCAGTCACGTGACTTTAGTCTTGTGCACACGGTTCACAGCAGAGCCTGAAGAGAAATCAACGATGAATAAAGTCGTAACTTTTGGACCAAAATGTTTTTTCGATGCTTCAACACGTTCTGGCTGGCCCACTGATGTCACGTGGACTACTTTGCTGATGTTTTTGTTGCCTTTCTGGACATGGACAGTAAACCGTACATAGATTTTCAATGAAAAGTCAGCAAATTCTCTTGGACTAAAATCTAAAACATCTTAAACTGTGTTTCGAGTTTGGAACGCCATGAGGGTGAGTCTTTAATGACATTATTTTCATTTTGGGTGAACCAACCGTTTAAAAGAAATAAATCAAAACTCTCAGAAATATTTCTGTTCTCACCCATGATCTTAGCAGCAGTCGATGCTCCGACTATGATTGAAATATTAGGAGCAATAAATGACATTCTGGATTCCACATATTCATAAATCCTGTGTTTTGATTGGTTGAGCTCAAGGGCCATGTCACATGCCTCCTCCAATCGATGCAGCTCATCATCACTGAGCATCGTCCTGTCAACATGCAATCACACCATTAGAAACATACCAAAATAAAATAGCATTTCCATTTTTAATCAGGGCAGATCTAGGTAAACATCTATGAACAGAAAATAAGTAGTGTGTCAGGCTCTTTATGACAGCAACAACATCTGTATAATGCTAATAATAACAATATGAGACAAAATCTGTTCATCTGATCATTACAACAGCTGAAAATGTTATACATCAGTGCCTGCCCACGCTGCAAATATAAGAAATCTCTCACCCTTGTGTAGTTGAGGCTGTGACACTGACAACCATAATAGTAGCATTGGTCAAAATCTGCTGGAGTGTCTCATTGTTTTTGCACTTCTCAAGGTTGTTGCCCAACTCCTAAAGACACAAGACAAAAACCAAAACACATTTACACACACAAGTGCCTACAACACTACATGAAGTCTCACAAGTGACTCGTTTCAACGTACCTTTACAGTTCTGATATAATCTAGTGCATTTGGTACCAAAGACTCCAGCTCTGGGAACCTTTTGGAGTATTTGTCACGAACAAATTTATGAATGATATCTGAAAATGAAAACAGGAAATTATGTTAACTTATAGCTTGATAAGGGTTAACATCAAATATGTGAAATCCTACAATATAACATTATACACAACACTCACTAAGCTCATTGTCTATTTCCACTGTCAGATTGTTGGCGGCAACAATGAGTTTATATTCTGGGTCTGCTTCAACAGGTCCAGACACTGAAGAGTACACAACATTAACACAATTAGCAAAAAATACATTTATCAATTTCGTACTGTCTGCTTAAGGTTGTTAGAAGGTTGAGAAGGTTGTTACTCACCATCTGAATTCTTGCGTTGATTTCCAATGTATAGACCAATTTTATCCATAATTTCAGAAAACTGTCAGAAGTCAAGAAGTGTAGAATAAGTAAGTGCAATTCACCAGTTTATGTAAGAAAACGTCATCACTGAAACATTAAGCGGGCAACAACTCACTGGTTTGCTGTGCCGAAGTTTTGCTATGGAGGTGACACTCTCCGTCCCACTGTAATCCACCTCCATCTCCTCCGGTATGTCTTCAAGGCCCCCATCGGTTTGTCTCTCCCCGGCCTCCCCATCACTCTCGCCGCCTTCCTCACCGGGATACAGACCGTCTTCTTCTCCTGCCTCCTCTAGGTCAGCGAGGAGCTCGTCTGCTAAAGACATCTGACAAAACGGAAAAAGTCTATCAGAATCAATTTCTGATGTTCATCTGGTCGCGTTAGCAAGCCAACGACATGGGTTTGTTTGATAATTAAAAAAACACACATCTGATATGTATCTATAACTTGCTTTGGATTATTAAGTCGTTTACATGTAAATGAAACTACATAAACATTACGCAGCAAGACAAATACTGTTTACATGCATGCATTAACTAAATAAAATAAGTGAATAAATACAAGATTTTTATTAATACAGAAAAATTCTTTTCAAACTCACATTTCAAAGGGTCTCCTTCCTCAACAGCACAACAGAAAGATTAAAAATGTAAACTAACGTGCGTCGACCAAACGACGCAGTGAAATCGTTGCAGTCGCAGACTAATGGCGTCACTTCTTTAAAAGCAAAGGCTTCTGGGAAATGTAGTCTCGCAGTCTCTCTAATAGTGTGCGTTTCAAAATAATATCTAAAAACACGTTAATTTCAAAAGTATAAATCAAAGAGAAGATATTATAAGACAGAACAATTTATTGTCATCAAACAGTTCAATAAATGTTTCACAGTTTCCATGTTATTTTTACTCCCTCGGCTTCTTACAGGATAATATGAAACTTCCAAATGAAACAGATGCTGAACGTTACGTAACAGATTATCGTCGTTACCTCAGACATTTGCATGGATGGTAAGATTGAAAAATGATGATGAATCAATAGGTAAGTCAACTAATAGTCATGTATGCTACTTTCTTTTTTCATGCCAAGCATCAATGACTGCTTTAAAAATGAGTAAAGAAAATGCTAATGTCAAACACATTATTAGAAAATAACACCTGCGTAGAGACACATTTTAGGACAATTAGATACAGACTGACATCTAGAAATAGCTAAATAAGAGAAAATATTTAAAGGTTTTAAATTTTACCTATGCATGAATATATGTTTGTTGAGGCAGTAATAGGATTCATTGGCAGATGCCATTAATCCAAATCAATAAATAAAAATTAAGTTATGAAGTGAATTTGGCCAACAAACAAACAAAATATAAAAAGGTAAATAAATAAGTAAACAAATTAGACATACAGAAATAAATAACATTTGCAATAAAAATACAGTATAAAACATAACAGTTGCAGTTTTATTTTTCGTGCACTCTTAATATACATTTGAAATAATTGGTTTTAAAATGAGTTTGTGTTGTATTGTTGCGATTTTGATTTTTAGTTTGTACAAATAGTGACAACTGCACCGCCATGATTTTGAGAGATTTTCAGTTCCCCCTCAACCACAAACTACAAGAATGTCTGACTGCAATGAAAACAAATTTACAATGTCAATAATTCTAAGCTCACAAATAGACAGCTACTGGTCAGAGAAAGTGCGCCCCTTCATTTGAGGGGAATAAAATACAAATGTACTTTAAGAAGCCATGAAAATAGAACAGTTAAGCTGGTACATAATAAGACTCCCATTGCATAGCCGAAAAGTACACGTCAGATTTTACACAACTCCATTGTTTTTGGCTGTTTGGAAGGTATGTTCTGTATGTGGCATGGGTTCACCCCTCCAGTTGCTGCAGTATGTAAAACCTGGACTGCCTCCAGCCTTCTGAAACGGGAGTCCTTTCTTATTCCATAGTTAAAAAAATAACCTTCAGGAGTCGTCATAGTTACCGATGACAACAGGGGTCACTCATTCACTCCTTTGGGATCAATTTTGTCCAGGTGTTTGGGTAGCAGTGGTATGTCACACTAAATGTGGGTCATCTGCAGGGCTGACTGTAAACCTTGATGACATGCTAGATGTAACTCCAGTTGGAGATCTTGGTTTTACCATATGGTCTTTACTCTTTGCTGCCTTGTGGCTGCCTGCTCCTAAAAATAAATATAAAAGTAAAATCAGGATAAAATGGACGGTGTGATTTGAAAAATATGGATCTATGCAGAATAAACTGTAGCAAATACTCATTGTGTTGTTAAAGACCCCATGAAAACAAAGTTTTGAGTTTTGTGGCCTTTAGTCCATGTATTTTGAAGCCATTTACGTAGATGATCGCATGCCTATAATTCGTCTTACACAATCAAGCGTTGGCATTTATAAAACAAAATCATTCCCATGTTATGGCATCTTTAGCCTTGCACACTTACCAAAACCATCAGTGTTGGGGGGCTTTCCATGGGGTGATGAAGCAGCAGATCCAGAGCTTAGTTCATTGGTTGGAGTTTCCTGCCATGAACAGTTTTTAAAAGTAACAGAACCAAAAATTGTATTAGTTTGTTGAAAAAAAAGTCACTCTTATGGTTCTTTTTACACCAGCCGCGGTAGAAGCGGCAAAAACGCGCTATTCGTGCGTAGTTTGACGCTTGAACATTTGAGTTTACTCGCTTTATTCTCGTGTGAAAGCCGCGCGTGAATTTCTAGTCGTTCGAGATATTCACGTGGAAATTCGCGTCAAGGGAGGGGCTTCTGCGACTCCCCTCGCTTCCTGTAATCACGTCACTACTACAGCAAGGTCCTGATTGGTTAATGCGGCGTGGAAATCCGCAGAAGTTTTTTCAACTCGCGTGTTTCACGCGGCAATGCTCATTTCCGCGCCGCAGGATGCCTAAACGCGTTTTTGCATTGACTTAACATGTAAATCACTCGTGCTTGTTGCTGATACTGCGTCTGGTGTAAACCCTGGATTACTTTATCAAGACCCTGACATACCTGATCGAAAAGATACACTGTGACATCATCAAAAAATGACACGTTCCTCCCACGATCACGGTTGTCTTTGTCCACTGGCTCTTTTGGCGATTTCAGCAAGCTACGCAAACCCACTCTCTTGTCCACATCCGTTTCCGTGACAACGATGACGCGCCTGGGAGACTCGTCTTCCTGTTCCTCTTCTTCATCTTCTTCTTCTGGATCACCGCCTGTGGATGCACCCCTCCTTCTTCCCCCTCTGTGCTCTCCTCCTTCCCAGAATCCTCCTTTGGGATTAGGTGAGAGTGGAAGAGAGAGAGCGAGTGGCGGGAGGGATAAAGAGAGACGGGCCAGCTTAGCTAAAGGTAGGTAGGCAGGTGGAGAGATAAATTGTGAGCATCGGGTAACTCGTATATCTCTTAAAATATTCACATCATAATGAATTATTTGTTTTTGTTTTGTATTATACTACCTTTCATTGCTTGGTTTGCAGCTGGGAGAGAGGGAGTAACCTCGGGCTGTTCAAGCACAGTCAGTTCTTCTGTCTGTGTTTCAGCGGGTTCACTCACAGACACTGAAGGAGAGGAGGGAGGGGTCTCCTCTTTGCTGGAATAAATACAGAAATAAATCAGTTATACTAAGAGGAAGTAGTAAGAAATGCAACCAGGGCCTGCGGTTATATTAAATGTCATAATAAAACTATGCAGCTCAAATAACATTTAACACAGTTTATATTGATCACCACATCTCCTTCTGTCATAAATATGATTTCTAGTCTAGACAGTGAAGACAGAATTAATTCAATTTTCATTTCAAGTACAATTCTTCCTACCCCTATGATCATTTGTGGGGTGATGGAGCCACATTTAAAAAATTCAATTTTATTGACTCATAAAAGACATTTTGGTAAAGTTCATATAGAAACTGTTTGTTGTTTACCATAACTATAAATGTGCTGTAAGTTCCAATTATTACACATTTTTGCTATTACAGGCCACATATTATGCTATTAGGCCATTAATGCTATTATATACTGTTTTAACTTATTTTAAAATATTTTATTAGTATTCAGAACCATACCTCTCTTTGTCCTCTGTGTCTCTGCTTACAGCACTTTCTTCAGGAGATGAAGTGGTGGAAGCTCCCCAAGGGTGTATAATTACACTGTCACTTACTGTAGACCCCCATAGTACGTTGGTTTTAACATTTTCACTAAGAGAATACTGAAGCCTCTCCTCACAAACCTAAACAAATGTTTGGATAAAAATGCAGATAGCTTTAGAAATATGATGCTACAATAGAATTTCCCCATAAACAGCCGGAGTTTTAACTCACCTGCATCATCAGTCCATTTTTTGTCTGCATTTTCGATAGTGACCTCTGTCGTTTGGAGCTATCGGCGGAATGGCATGGTGAGAGGGCTGTTGGCATATGTTGGCCTGTTCTCTTATCCAGAGACAGTTGATTTTCTGGGAAATTTGGAGAAATGTTTTCATATTGCTCTGAGTTTTCTAAGACAGTTGTGGAACGTTTTGATATCCCGCCAGCTTCCTCTTTTAGCTCCACTTTTGTCTTTCCCTCTGTAACTGCTGAGTCATCTTGGATTTTTGTGCCACCAGCACCACTTGATCTTTGCTCTGGGGTTCTCTTCAATGATTCAAGCAGTTCTAAGTTTCCTAAAAACAGATCCCCAAGGGTATCTTCATCCCCAGAAATACAGCACAGCTGCTCCAGTTTTTCAAAATCCTCCAGCGGTTCCTCATCCAAGTCCTTCCACTCAGAGATCAACAACTCAGGAATGGAGTTCAGTGAGCATTGCGAGAGAGGTGAATGGGCCACTTTCTGGGTCAGGCTATTTCTGTCGTCCATCCGTACATTGTTGGATTCCAGGTGAGTGTGATTTTCTTCCATGAGAGACATGTGCACTTTCTGGCCCAAATTTGCAGTGATCCCTTTGTTGTGAGTGGTGGTACTGTTGGTAAGTTCTTCAAGAGACTCATCCAAACCATTACTATCATCATAACTGTCTGACTGCTCCTCATGTTCTTTTGTAGATGTCTTTTCTTTGGCACACAACTGATTTGTACCAGTCTTGATTTCTATGTGGTGTACTGTATTTGGAAAACTACTTGGGCTTTTGCATTTCTCTACTTCGGCATGTGGAGAAATAGCACATTCTGATAACTCCATTGAAATCAGTGCAGGGGTTGAACACTGAACATTGCTACTGTGAATGGAACATGGCTCTGGATCACTGCTAATGGTGAGACTTGGGCAGGATGGAGAATCTGATCGTTCTTTTTCAAAAAATACCTCATCTTGTGCTTTACTGTTTATGGCAGGACAGTGATTACTTTCAACATCGTGTCTACTATTTTCAGTACTGAGATTATCTGGATACATTGATATGAGGTGAGAACTATCAGCCAAGTTCTTTTCAGTGGTTAAGTTTGACATGTCAACTGTGCAGGATTGATGTTCCTCAAGGTTTGTGGCCGGTTCTCTTCTTGCTTCAGTCTTGGGTGCAAATGTGGCTTCGATTTGGTCCCTTAGTACATTGTTGCTGTGACTATAAAAAGATTCTTCTTGGTATTGTAGAGGTTCCAGCTCATTAGTTTGGGCACACTTTGTAAATGAAGATGTGCAGAGTCTATCTATTTGTCTGTCTAATTCTGTATCATCTTGTTCCACAAATAATACATCTTTGACATAATTTTGTAAGAATGTCTCAGTATTCTGTGTTTCATGAATCACACTATCAACAGGTCGGTGTTCTACAGGCTTCTCCAGCTCTGGGCTTTGCAGATTTTCAACTTCAATCCTTATGTTTCTAGTAAAATGCTCTGTTTCTCCATTTCCCATGTCTGGATTTTCCATGTTTTCTTCCTGTTGAAAGTGTAGCTTTTCTTTATGTGTCTGCTCAGATTGCTCAGTAAGATTTTCCTTTACCCTACCAGAAACAACTATTTTTTGTTTCTCAGATGGTGGATAATTATTATGTCCTATTCGTTCATCATTAAAGCTATCTTCACATATTCTTTGAGCAGAGGGATGAGACTCACTATCTGCTAATTCATCATTGGCTTCAGATTCCCAGAATTCATGGCTCACCTCTAGGTTTTCTTCATTTGCCCACGACTTTTCTCCAAAACTTGGGAAGAGTTCTGATCCAAGCCCTGCTTCAGGTTTTCGAGTTTCTGCTCCAGCCCACTGGTCATTTTCCACAGGCCAAAGGTGTAGCTCTCCCTGCTGAATTCTGCTGCAACTGAACTCTCCATTCACAGTCTCCTCTGTGTCGTAATCTTCATCAAGTGCACTCCACAACTCCTTTTCCTTCAGTTCAAGTCCCATTGAAGCACCTCTGCCAAACTCATCAGAGCAATTCTCTTTTGAGGGTTCCATAAAGCTGACTTGATCCTCCACAGCATTTTCTGTGGTATCCTTGATTGCAAAGCAGAGTTCACCTACAGTTAACTGACTTTCAGGCCTCTCTTTAGTAAGCTCATCCTCATTATCCTCTAAATACGAGAGGTTTCTTAAGCCTAGTTCATTTGCATCCGTGTCTTGGATATCAGTTTTATTTCTCTCTTCTTCTGTGGGTTTAGCAGTTGTCTCAGACCAGACGAAATTGGTTGTATTGCAGTTTGTGCCATCATCGCAATGCTTTGTGTTTATTTCAGTATTGCTGTCGTGTTTTGAATAATCAGACTGTAAGCTATAAAACCTTGATAACCTAGATTTACTTTGATCTGATGTCTGTTTATTGTCAATCTCAGCAGTAGGGAATTCAGGTGATGTATGACCAGTTTCTGTATACCTAGTGGTTTGCAAAAAGGAACTATGTTCTATAGGTTTCTCCTGACAACTTGGCCCAGATGTGTTCTGCTGAGGTTCTGAAACTATAGGAGAAACAAGTCCAGCATTGATAGTATCTGAATCATGAAACATTTCCTCTTTTGAAAATGTGTTAGACATGACCTCATTTTCAACAAGAGAGGAGGTTTGTAAATTTTCAGAGCTGTCACCAAATGGACATCTTTTTATTGTCTCATCCTCTCCATTGGAGAACAACCTGGCAATAAATTCAGCATTGCCTTCACTTAGAGATCCTTCTGAGAAACCTGTTTTAGCAGCACTATGTATGAGACCCTTCTCTACAATAGAACTCTCCAGAACTGTTAGATTATCTGTCCTAATATCAGCTCTGCCAATAATTGTTTCATTCGAAACCCAAAATTCCTGCATGTCGTGTTTAATTTTCACCTCTTTATCAATGTCATGTTCCAGTGGTCCTTCATCCTCAACCTCCATCTTTTCTTCAATTCCCATCAATATTCCTCGCTCTCCCATACGAACACCACCTGGACGGGAAAGGCCAAGCCCATCGATGACTCTCCTTCCTGAACCTTCTCCATTTTCCAGGTCACTATCAGAAAAGTAAGCTGAGTCCCTATGTGGTGTTTCAGTTCCCAGAGCCCTCCATTCACTGCTTCCCCCATCCAAAAAGGAGTCACTAGGTGTGAGGCAGTCTATGGAACCAGAGGTCAAAGGTGACAAGACAGAATCTGTGGGGGTCAAAGTGGAAAATGACTGATCTGAGTTTGGTTCATGCACCATAGCTGATTGGAAAACATAGCTGACTGGAAAATATTCATTCAAAGATTGTGAGGAATCACTTATTACTGTATCTTTCATAAAGACTACGTCTTGCTCATGGCACAATGTCCTTGAATTGGCTCCTTTGTCAGTTGGAGTGGTTTCCTCAATGGTTTTACAGGCTGTTTCCATTTTTGTGATCTGCCTGTTCATAGTGAGGAAGTCCTGACTTGTGTTGTTTTGAACATCTGAAGAGGCTATGTCTAATATATATTTTATCTCTTTTGTAGAGGTTGCTAAATTCCTTAGTTCGGTAAGATCTAGAGAGGTTAATTTATTTGGGCTCTGATTTGGATGTTCAGATGGTCCCTCGCTGTTTGCATCTTCTTCTTTAAAGGTTGCATTTGATGTCATCATCTCTAGGCCAGGTAAAACACTGTTATCTTTTTTCTTTGTTTGCTCTTTCGCCTGAGCCATTGTGCTCTTCAAATCAGTTTCAACCGCACTTTGGATCTGGCCATCATCAGTGATTTGATTTTTGTTATCTTTGACATGTTCGCACTTGTAGAAACCATGATTATTCAAATCATATGACAGACACTGATCCTGAGATTGCCTATTTAGCTCTTCAGTATTTTTAGATTGTAGATCACAGAGCTGGACATCAGACACCAACCCCTCCTCGGAATTGTTTCTTGTTTCACTATGTTGTTCCTCTTTCATAACAGGAGATATCTGATCCAAAAGAAGCTTATTTCTGGACATTATCTCTGAAGGAACAAAGTCATGAACATAATCCAGCTCTGAAAAGTGACTGATTGGTTGTAAAGACTCTGATGATTTTTGGCCTGATTCGAGATTTTGTAACTCAGATGATATTTGAAGAACTGGAATTTCTGGACGAGTGGCAACCTTTATTTCACACCTTTTCGCTCGCTTGGTTACTTGAGCATAAATTGCTTCTTTAGTGTCACTTTGTGATTTTCCTGTTTGCACTCTTTCTGATTCAAACTGTATTGTTTGAGATGATTCTGGGTCAATGCATATTGATTCATACTCAGGAGACAATGGAATAGGTGAAATGCTTTCCTCCTTTTGTTGTTGTCTAGTAATGATTTCAGTTAGAAATGTTTCAGCAGATTGGATTTCCTTTAGGAATTCCTCTCTAGTCATTTCCCCTTTCTTAGGCTCAGTTTCTACACTCTCAGTAGATATTTTGGATAGCAGGGAATGAGACTTCTTCATTCCATTTGAGAAAGCCTCCTCAGCTTCTGCATATGTTGGCAGTTCTGTTGGATGTGCAAAAGGATGATGTGTGGTAGTCTCCTCAGCTTCTGCATATGTTGGGAGATCTGTTGGATGTGCAAAAGGATGAGGTGTGGTTCCAAATCTGGAAACCGGGGTCCCACCTTCACCATCATATGAATCCTCACAATCCGACACAGATGTCTCGATCTCTGTAAGGAACAAATCTCTCTTTTTGGCTCTCCCTTCATATCCAGTCAAAAAATCTTTGTCTGAGCCCCAGGACTGCGTGGATGAGTCAAGTTCAGTGACAAGAGATTGGGATCGCCGCATTCCTTTGAATCCAATGTCTTTGTCTTTTCTTTCACCACTTTCTTTTTCCCATGATGTTTCTCCTACTTTCTGGTCCACTGAGTCATTGGAGATCTCTGTCAGAAACAGGTGTATAGGGGATTTCCTGGCAGCTACCACTCGCTCTCTTTGCATTGCTGCATCTTCCCTCCATATGGTGGGAAGTATGGTAGCAAGGCGGGACTGGGTTCGCTTCATGCCCCTTGAGAAAAGCGCAGCTGTAGCAGGGTCTGGCTCATTGGCCAGGCTTGTGTGCTCAATGGTTGTGCCACTGGTGGGTCTGCCTGGTGACATGAAAGGTGAATCATCACCATCATCATTATCATCATCCTTTAAATACTCTGGGCTAGAAGACGATGTTCTTTCAATTTTTGGAATTGTGGATTGAGAACGGGTCACTTGGGAAAAGGAAGATTGAAGGTTAATAAACTCATCATCTTTAGTGTATGTATCTTTGCCATTTCTTGAACTGTATAAAGACTGAGAACGTGTAATGCCTCTGTCAGGATTTCTTACATCAGTGTAGTCACAGCTTAGTGGGTCTCTTTGTATGTGCATTGCATTATATCTGGAGTATGTTTTTGATGAGTAATTCTGACTCTTTTGGAGTCTGTAGTGAGGAGGGAGAGGTGGCGGGCACGTTTGTGGTGGAGGGAACATCGAGTGACCTCCAGAGGAAGGTGGAATTGAAGGAGACAAAGATGGAGATGGAGGCAATGTCTGGTGAGTGCGATTAAAGCCCAAATGGTCAAAGTTGGCTTTTGACAGTGAACAACTGCTCACTAGTAAAGAATCTGAGGTTTCAACTTTTCCAACTGGGTACGAGGATCCAGAGTAGACATCTAAGCCATACGATCTTGGGTATCCTACGGGAGGAGCAGGAAGGGGACGTGAGTGCAGATGGCTTCCAGAGGAAGTGGACATTGAACGAGGTTTGGGTGGAAGGACAGGTCCTTGAGAACCAAAAGACCCAGAGGACCTTTGGCTTGCTTCTTCATTCACTTCTCCTGAGTTCTCACTAATGTCTATTACAGCATAATCCGTCACTCTGTTACAACTCTCCCTGCTAAACTCAACCAAGCCAGTGTTGGTAACCAAAATCTGTACCTCACTGGATCTTACTGTCTGTGAGGTGCCTCTTGCAAAGCTATCTTGCTGACCAAAAGTTGATCTATCTTTTCCTGTAGTCCCAGTCTGAAGCTCAACCAGCTCCAAGTCTCCAGGGCACATTGAATTTGTTTTCGTTGAACGCCTATTTCCTCTAAGACTAGGTGACCTATCCTGTGGAGTATGCTCTTCCAGGCGAATGTAATATTCACTGGCCAATGATGGGCTGCGAGCACTAATCACAGGGACAACAGTGGGTGTGTCCAAGGTTTGCCTGTGGGCAGAATTGGGTGTTGGTATTGGTTGAGGTGGAGGAAGGGGTTTGTAACCCCTCCTTCCATGGGCCTTTTCCCAGAAGTATTCAAAGTTCAACCCTTTGCTAGTCTCAGTGACTGTAAGGATGTCATCAAGCTCAGAGGTTGGAGTGATCATATTTTCCACAGGGTCTAAAAGAGGAAAAGAGTTTCCATTCCCTCTGTGGCAGCCATCCTCCCTTCCATAATCTCTCTCTCTGAGTAGTTTGTTTGCAGCTGACTGGAAAGCAGGGGGCCGAAGAGCATCCCATCGTCTTTCAAATGATTCCTCAATCTCTCCTCTTCTTCCTTGTCGATTGTCTTCCTCATAATCCTCCTCATCCTCATCTATTATTGTTCTCTTTCGACTTCCTTGTTCTTCAGCAAGGAGTGAGGAGAGAAGGAGAAAAACTTCGTTGACCGTTGGCCGCTGGGATGGAGGTAACCAGCATGACTGCATGACCTCATACCTAAGAAGATATGAAAAATACCTATTTGTGACCCCTTCTGTGAAAACCCAGCTAAAGTACTTTTTAGGTCATTTATGTTTCTTATTTACATAAAATCATTCTATAAAAAGCTCCTCCTATAACCTTAATATATAAACCAAAAAAGGCAATTTCAAAGATTTGATACATTTCTGTCTCAGAAAATCATATTTTATTATCATGTTTTATTACAAAGCTTATATTTAACGCTGCAGCAAAATTAAACCATAAATTGCCTGTCCATCAATCATGTAGCATGTGAAAGCTGAGATATGATTTTATCTTAGTTTATTAAATCCTACTTTACTTTAGTGACCTATTGTAACTATATTATACTAAAATTACTCTAATAAGCTTTAATTTTTCATCTGTGGCTTTTTCAGTCATTGTTTAGTTTCACACTGGCTTTTCAAATCTACATAATTTACTGGTAATGAGAGATCTCAACATGAAAGCTAAAGCTTATAATAAATGCCTAAATGTCATGCCATTTTAAGCAAATTACAAATGCTTATGCACCAAAAAACATTAGAAATACTGACCAGTAGTCTGCATGAGCAAGTTTGAGGCGAGGCTGAGCCAAAGTGATCTGTCGTTCCCTGATGACGAAGGTGAGAACCTCTTCATCACTCAGGTGCCTGTGCGGCTGGGCACCAAATTCAAACAGTTCCCATATCACCACACCCAGAGACCTGCAAGTGCATAAAATTAAAGGTCAAAGCAGATGAGGTTTGGAAAAACCAAGCCCTAGAAGCACCACATAGAACTAGTGATAGCCAGGGGCGTTGCTAGGGTCGGATGGGAACATGACCCCACAAATACACTGAAAAAATATTATTATAATATCAATTGAAATGTGAACATAAAACTGAAAAACTGAGTGTTTTATTGGTGTCCGAGTGTTTTATTGGTCTGTCTGTCCTCTTGGTGGTTGTCTTGTTTCTTTTTTATGTTTTTCTTTTTCCTCAATTCTGCCTGTGTTTTTATCTTGTTGATCAATGCTTACGTTGTGTCTGTTATTTTTTGCATTCCTACTGTATCTCTATTTCAATTTATGTAGCTTTATGTGTAGCTTCTTGTTTTATTTTAATCTTTTGCGTTATTTTTCTCCTTTGCATTTTCGCTGTATTCCATTGCCTGAATGTTTCAACCTGGAAAAATGTTAGCTTGTAAAATTTTAACAGCATTACTCTTAATAACATACGTGCATTTATATGCTATATTTCTAATAGGCCTTCATTATATTGATTAAAGTTATTTCATTTTTACATACATAGAAATTAAAATTGTAAGCTGTGAGAAGTTATCAAGCTTTTAATTTATTAAAGCAACACTAAAGACTTATTGCTCTTTGCTCCCCCTACGGGTTAAAAGCGTAATTGTTCATTAGCACTGTCGTAAATACTGCAGCATAGCTGGCTCTGATTGGATTGTAGGTCTGCCCTAAAGCAAGTTTTTGTAGTTTTCAATCAAACTACAGGACCATGACCCGACGGTTGAAAACTTTTTTAGTGCGGTTTTGGCCGATAGAGTGCTGCAAAGCGAATGTGAAAGTGCCGTTCACCCTGTTTCGAGTGGATGAACCACTGAACTTTTTTGGAAACGTTATTTTAAGGTAAAAAAAACTCTTTGGTGTTGCTTTAAGAACTGGGAAACAAGTTAGTTGTTTTATTATTACCTGATGAAAGACGATTTTCAATGACTGTGTTGTTAACAGTGCCACCTGCAGGGCGGGACAGATATAAACTGTACTGTTTAACAACTCGAAACAACAACGAACTTCACATCTGCGTTAAGCGGAATAAATCACGCGCTTTCAATTCAATTCTCAAAAGATCAAGGGCTTGACCAAACATTAGGAGCTTAAGCCCCCAAAGCCCCCCTCGCAACGCCACTGGTGATAGCCTAAAATGAAAGTCTGAACAACAAATTTGGCACCTCAGAATGTTAAAATGTATTATTATTGGGCATAAAGATACATTCGGACATTCAACTTAGAAGTACATTTGTCCATACCACACATTGCTGGTCTTGGTCTGATCAGTTACAATTAAATTCCCACGAAATTCCTCCAAGAGTTCAGGGGCAATCCAGCGAAGAGGGATCCACAGTTTGTCTGGAGTTAGATAGTAATCCTCCTGTTTGTGTGATACATGGACAACTAAATTAACAATGTTTCAAACCAGTTTTAAAAGAGGCTAACCTGCTCACAACATTATGCAGCTAAATACTGAAAAATGCAAAGTTAATATAATTATAAAATTTAGAAGAGATTTATACATGCATGGTAAACATAAAATCCCTCTACATTAAAAAACTAAAACACTGATTCAGTGTGGACCACACGTAATGTCTATCTCTATGATGTTTCAGTGCACTAAAGTTTTATAACTGCTTAAGTACCTTATATTGATTGTGCGATAAGCCATAGTCTCCGATCCTGACAGTAAGATCTGAGGTGAGAAGGCAGTTCCTCAGGGCCAAATCACTGGAGAAAAATAGAAAAAATGAAAGACTCAAACCACCACTTGTTCATATGATCTCATCCCAAGCCACTGATTTCCATCGAATATCTTTAGCAGCGACATGATACACATGTTTTTGTGTAAACACCAGAGATTTTATGAGCTACAGTACAGTATAGATTGTATTATTATCATTGTGAAATCTCACCTGTGAATGTAATCGTTCTCATGAAGATGCAGGAGGCCCGAGGTGATCTCATATGCCATTCGTTGCAAGGTTAAAAGGTCTCTATTCAAAAGGTCAGGTGTCATCCCATCAGACTTTCTCTGAGCTCTTAAATATCTCTTCAGGTCCCCCTGTAGATTATAACAGGAAAAAGTGCTAAATATTATTTAGATTATGCACTGTATGCTTACAAGGGACTTTTAAAAGGATCTTTTGAAAGAAATGCAATATAATATACATAACTAAATGATCAGTGGTGTATAAAGACCCAACAAATTGTTTTATTAGGTTAAAATGAGCCATTTTTATCATACACCGTGGTTCCCTTTACATGAAAGTCGCAATTTTGTGCCGTCACGTTTCTACAGTAGCCCTTAAAGGTCACGTTCTTTCTGATTCCATTTTTTAAACCCTAATTAGTGTGTAATGTTGCTGTAAGAGCATAAATAATACCTGTAAAATTATAAAGCTCAAAGTTCACTGCCAGGCGATATATTTTCTTTAACAGAATTCGCCTTTTAAAGCCTACAGCGAACGGCCGGTTTGGACTACAGCCCTCTAATTCCTGCTTTAATGGCGTCAGTAGAACAGTCAGTAAACTCCGCCCACAGGAATATGTCAGTCGCCAGCTAAGCTAACGGCAAGCTAAGCTGCTATAGAATCACAACACACTAAACAAGCTACACAATCAGAACTCGATACGTATTTCTGAAGGAGGAACTTCATAGAACAAGGAAGACATCAGCTCGTTTTTAGGACAGTGAAAACAGCGGTATGCAGATAAGTAAATTGTGTGAAATATACTGCTTTTTAACACGTAAAACATGAACACATGTTATATTGGGCACTGTAACACAAGCAAAGCTTCAAAAACACAGAAAGAACGGGACCTTTAATGGAGAAACTGCTCTACAGAGCACGTTTTGTTACTCCGTTGTCTCAAACGATGACATGTTTGTCCTGTGGCGACTATCATAGCTTCACTATGCATTTCGTAAGGGAGGGGTGAGCTGTGGACTCAGCCGTTGATTGCAATTCACAATCTCATTGCTACGTGCTACAACATGATACAAAAGTCCGATTGCACCTTTACATTTAATTTTTACTAAAAGGGCTAAGAACATCCAGTAATACAATTTAAGACTTTATAATTCACAACTATAAATATGTTTTTCTTGAAATAAATAAAAGCAGAATGAATGTCCTTGCAATTCTTCAAAAAATCCTTCTTGCACACATTGCTGCATTAAACAGAATGTGCCAGGTTTTTTTTGTGGGCGATGAACATTCATTCCGCTTGTGTTTGTCGTGATTTCAGTAACTTAATTTCCAGTAACTAGTGATAAGAGACAACTCACTGCCCATGTCAGTAGTTAGTCGGTATGTTTTTAACTGATCTTACAGAATGAGAATGTGATTTAATGTCCTATCGCATAAGGGTTCTCACCAGTTGACAAAACTCCATGACAAGAAGGAAAGGAATGGTTTCACTGCACTGACCCAAACACTGGAGGATGTTTGGATGCTGGAGGCTTCTGTGAGGTAAGAACAACATCAATGAGTATAGTTGTTTTTTCAATGTTGTTAGAAACTCAAAGTATAAGAGAGAGAAGAAAGGCAAATGTAATAAAACTTAAACTTTGGTACATAATTAGCACAGAGGAAAAAGAGGAAAATAACAATGAAAAATGGCAGCCAGCGCAGCCAAGTACAACCTGTATGGTTCTGACTCTGCCAAAAACTTTCGCTGTTCCAAAGGACTGGCAGTGACCCTCAGTTCCTTTACCACAGCCTGATAGGAAGTGCAATCACAAAGCACCTCAGCCAGGATTACCTAACAAAACGAGAAAGAGAGAAATTTGTACACTACTACATCTGTGCATATTCTGATATAAAATAAAAAGAAAGAGAATGTGCAAAGAATGGGACATCCTAGCAGAAAAACTTAAAATCTTTTAATAAATGTGCATGGAGAATATACAAATGGGGATGACCCAATCATGCCAAACAGAGTATTTAGGTCAGTGTAATTTTAGATGGTTTACCTGAATATGATCAATGAAATTTGTGACCCTGTCTATGAAACCCAGGCTAAAGTCTCATAGTTTAATAGCATCAACGTTTGATATCAATCATTGATTTCACTTTCATTTAAATCTTTAACATGTCCTTACTCAGGCCTAGTCCACACGGACACGAATATTTTTATAACCAGAGTTTTTCCTCCAAAAAAATCTCGTCCACACATGCTCGGTTTAAAAGAAATCTCCGTCCTCATGTAAAAGCAAATACACGCTAGACATCAAGAGCATGCCACACCAGCAGGCAGCGATATAACCCAAATCGTAAAGTCACATTGGCCAATCAGAAACCTAACCAAAGTGACGTCGCAAGGCAAAAATCTCAGTCTTACCGTCTACACGACAACAACGCAACCGGCGTTTCTTAAAATCCTCACCCTGGCAGGGGTTTTCAAAAATTTTCGGATTCAGTGCCCTGATACTGCGTTTTTGTGTGGACGAACGGCCAAATCGCGTTAAAAAAGTCACGGTTATTAAAATACCCGTCTCTGTGTGGACTAGGCCTCAGTCATTAGTTATCAAAGTTATATTTTTACAAAGTGTTCTTTAGATTATGTAGGATGATTTTATGTAGAAAACAGTAAATACCAAAAATGACTGGGTTTTCATAGACATGGGTCAGCATAGGAATCATGATACTACATTCTGCAATTTCTCTTGTTTTCTCCCTACTAAAAAATCCAGCTAAGACCAGCATAAGCTAGCTGGTTTACGCTGGTCCTCCCAGCCTGACAAAGCTGGTCATGCTGGTGGGTCAGCTGGTCTTCCAGTCTGACCAGCTAAGTCCAGTTAGACCAGCTTAAAAAGTGACCAAAAAACCACCACACCAGCAAAACCAAGCTGGGAGACCAGCTAAAACCAGCTCACCAGCTTATGCTGGTCTTAGCAGGATTTTCAGTAGGGCTGTGTTAGACATCCAACATAAGAATCTATAAATAAAATGACAAATCTTATGGTTTAAATGTGTCTACCTTCCCAAACCAGCCATTTCCGATCTCCTGCAGGTAGTTAAGGGTGTGCCTTCGGAAACATTGAGAACCATCTGTGGGATAAAATAGAATGTGATTTTAAATGTTTCCTGTGTGTTAGGGTAAGTTAGTGGATTGCTTGTGAAAAGTGGGTAGTTTGTGAGTTTACCCGTGCCGTTGGGTATGGTGGGCCAGGCCTTGTCCCGCAGCGGGAGGGTGTAGACCTCTGGTAATGATGGACATGAAGACACACTGTCCTCAGGAACAGGGCTGGATGCCCCAGAACATTCCTCTCCTTCAACATTATCCAACTCCTGATAGTGAAAGAGAAACTTATATGTTGAAGGGATTCAGCCAAATATGAAGTTATGCTAATAATTACATTACAAATGCAAAGAAGAAGAACTACAATATAAAGAAAACCTACATTGAATCCCACTGCTCCTCTTTTGCAGCAAAGGCAGGTGAGAAGCAACAGAACAAAAGACACCAGCCCAGAGCAGGAGATGAGAATTATCACATAAGGAGGAGGAGAGAGAGAGAGCCGTTCCGGGACAGAGAGACTAAGACAAAAAGAACAAAATATTCAAAACAAGAAAAAGAGATGGCAGGTAGGGTTTCACAAATCCGTCTTGACAATCAAAAGAGAGTGAGAGAGAGAGAGAGAGAGAGAGAGAGAGAGAGAGAGAGCTTGTAAATATTCCTAACAGGGAAAAGTGAAAAGGGCAGCGTTACATAGCACAGGAAATCCAATGAAGAGTTTCATTGCACAAAGGGTAAAAGTACGGCAAGAAGCAGATATTCGGTGAAAAGAGGAAATCAGAATAGATCACTTTAGATTAAGGGAATGGGGTCTAAAAATTTAGGTTTAAGGGAAGCAAAGGAGAGAAACCAGAGATTCATCATACAAGACATTCCTTGTACTCGTCACTATTGAAGAAGGAAAGGAGTTTGGTGTTTTGGGGAAGAGCCTTTTTTTAGGAAAGGGACTTGATCATTGAAACAGATTCTTATATTTGGAGGGTTGCTGGGTCAGAAGGAAAGATGTCATACTTGATTTTGTACCTCAATTTGGTCGTTTGTTTTTGGAGAGCCATCTGTAAAGAAGAAAAGGTGGGGAGGAGGGCAAGGAGGTTAAAAGAACCTATGTGATAAGATGCTAAAAATAAATTTGGTATCATATTACTCTTAAAAATAAAGGTACTTCACAATGTCATAGAACAACCATTTCTGGCTAAATGGTTTCATAAAGAGTTTTTCTGTTTCAAAAAAGATTCTCAGTAGTGAATAAAGGTTCTTTAGACTATAAAATAAATTATATATGCTGTTCTTCTAAGAACCTTTGACTGAATGGTTCTTTGAGGAACCAAAAATGGTTCTTCTATGGCATTGCTGTGAAGAACTGTTTAAAGCAAGGCTTTGAACCGGTTCACGAAAGGAAAACGAAAACCAGAAACTTTTGATGTTTTGCAAGGAACAGAAACGAAACCAGAAACTTTTAAAAAATATTGTTTATTTAAAATAATGGTAACTTGTTAATACCATTATTTTTTAGTTCTTTGACAAGATTTCTTTGCAATATGACTCAGTGAAGTTCACTTCTGGTTGTCGTTGACTCATCGTAGAAATGAGAAGCTTGCCACAAGCAAGTAGCCAACTCAAGCCCAATGCTTATGCTCAATCATAAGAGGTAAATATCTACTCAAGATGTTTGGTTTTTAATACTAATTAGTGGTGTAACGGATCGCAGTTGATCCGTGATCCATACAGATCACGACCCACGGTACGGCTCGCGTGCGATTCGCGGATTAATACGTAAAATAAAATAGGGTGAGTGTTGATAATTTGCACGTGTTCAAACACGTCCTCCGTCTGTGTGTGTGCGCGTGTTTAAGTGCACTCAAAAGTGCATACACGGAGAGACGCGTTTCAAAAAGTAAGCGGACAATCTTTCTGTTCTTGACAGGACACATACAAACAAAAGGATCTCGAAATACCACGGTATTCTTTTTCTAATAAAAACATTTGTTTAAGTTGTTCGTCAATAAACGACATTGCAGAAATCGTCCTTGTTTATTTAAGGAAAATTATGTAGACTAATAGGACATTAAATGTAAGTTTAATATCCTAATGATCAGCCTACTTATTTGTATGTTCCACAGCTGACATGGAACGTTATTAACCGGTTCAGGAACTTTATTTTTTTGTTCTAACCGGTTCAGGAACATCAATTTTAGGGTTGAACTGAAAACCGGAAACATTAAAATACGGTTTCTGTTCGGAACGAACCAATTGGAAAAAAATCTGGTTCAAAGCCCTGGTTTGAAGACCTTTATTTATAAGAGTGTTGTTTATTAATGTTAGCAGACATGCTATTGTTGAAGAATATACCCTAACTACCTCATCCTTACCAAATACAAAAATAATAATACCATATGTGTGATTAAAAGGTATTAAAATTGTATATACTAGCATGTTTGAAAACATAAATAGCACTAGACACGTTAATAGATACATATATTAGGGCTGTCACGATTATGAAATTTGGCTGACGGTTAATTGTCTAATAAATTGCGAGGATTATGACGATTAGTTGCCTGTTTAGGGCTTTGCCGATTATGACGATTAATTGTCTGTTTTATTGCCTTGACATTTAATTCTCATGATTTTTTTGTTTATAAAATAATTTTCACACATGATTCTACTAAGGTTATATTAATAGGCTACTGGACCACATGTGTGTAGTGGCTGCAAAAAAAAGAAAACATTTCCACTGTATTGATTGGCTATGGCTTTGATTTTTTGTGTTACACTGTCAGCTAAGGAGCGCCATCTGATAGTCTCATTTATACAGGCACTGCAGCTCCCCCTTGTGTTTTTTAAAGATATGTGCAATCATTGCGGTGATCTGAAATCATCACGGTGAGGTCAAACAATCGCGATGGAGAGGATTATTTAATCATTGTGACAGCCCTAAATATCTCTGGAGACTAAACTACAGCCTGATCTTGACTAAGGTTGGGGAAAGCTTTTTAATAACAATCACTGAATAGGCTACAATCATCGAAAGGTGCACAAACAATCAAGTAATTGTCTTCATTAGGATTAACAAGCAAAGAAAGAAAGAAAGAAAGAAAGACATTTATTCCTAGTTTTCTTTTCTAAAATATTGTATCTATTAATAACAGCTGCTGTTGTTTGTTCTGATAATGTAAATATTGCTGTTAACGGCATTGGTCTATAATAATTATTATAAATATAAATATTATAAATATTTATTTATTTAATGTATAGTTACAAAAAACATCTTGTTATTGAATTATAATTATAAAATATACATTTAATAAATTATATAACTATATATAATATAAGGTTTTCTCTTATGCATCAAGATTTTGCACTTGAAGCCTAAAGCTAGCCTATAAGCGATTATTTATAACTACATACAGTATAATGAAATAGGATCAGATCACTAAATCAATGTGTTGTTAAAGATAAATGCATAAACTAAAATTTAAAAATATAGGCTAATGTAATTTCCACGTTTCCACGTGACAATAGACCCACATTTTGCAATTATTCCTGTGTACTCTCTTAAATTAACTATGAAATATACAGGTATAGCTGCATGTTGTATGAATACATAAAGGGTATTATTCATATGATAACCTTTTATTGTTCGAGGAACGGTGCCCAGACATTGGTAGACACAGATCTCTTGGCAGTGTTTTTTTTCTCTCTCTCTGACCATATGGTTAGACACATACTGCATACAGAAGCACATAGATAAACAAGAGGGCCTGCAGGCACATTTGTGACAATGTTCCTATTAAAATATCAAGTGAAATCTTTACACCTAACACAGTGCAGATGATCCAGCTCTGGAAACGCTCATACGGGGGTAGAAAAAAATAACGTTATGTAAATATGATTTAGTCCAGGCCTATAGGCAAAACTGCACCGTGGAGAGCTGTTTTGGAGGCCTACAATGGATAATCATACATGCATAACAGAAGAACAATTCTGAGAACAATGCATCATTGAAGGTTGCATGTTGCCGCCACATATGTGCTTGATATAATTTTAAAGACATAGTGACTGCGGCTATTAAAAATGCATAAATGAAGAAATTATTTCGGATTATTTGTAACTGGGAAGATTAACTATAATGACACCATTTGTGAGTCACCCACAGCCAGCGTGACATCTCTCATATTACTCCTAAATTTCCCTTATTCATAGCGTCTTTTCCCCGCCCCCCTCCTCTCCAGCGCATCAACAACATTCATCCATCCATCCGAACGACACTCTCACCTTCGTTCTGCGGGGCTCCCAGCGCTCTCTCTGGGTTAAAGTACGACATCACCCCCACCAGAACAATCACCCAGCGCTGTAGTGACATAGTCGCGGGGTCCACGGCACCACCATCCGAGCGATGCTGTCAACGATTTACGTCGCGCGTCTGGCTCCCCGTTAATAAAGAAACGTCCCGTTGTTGTGCAAGCTTTAATCCGCAATTAAACACGCCGTGAACGCTCTTTTGTGTCAGCCTGCGATCAGCATCAGCACCAGCGCGCTTTTACTATTGCGTCTCCATCACTATCCCATTTTCTCAAAGGGTTCGGGAAATACCAGCAAAGCCATTCTTTTGGTGTTATCCTCTGTTATTTCCTTTCATACGTATTATGTGAATCAGTTGCATGTGCGATGTTTTCTTCCAAGAAGCCCTTCTACGTCAGACACGAGTGAGCGCGCTCGCGCTATCTTGAGCCGTGCGCGCCTCGCGTAGGTAGACGCGCGTCTCCGTTTCCTCAGAAGAATCGAGCGATTACGCGATGCCCTTCGCTTGGGTACCTGCTGGCCAACAAAAGCGTTTGTTTATGAGATCGGAGAGCTGTTGTGCAACGTCAACGCCCCCGTGTCGTGGCCTTGGGTATTATTGCATCAAAATCCCCCTAAATCGGACCACCTCCACGCAGCGGTGACATGATCTGTTTGGGAGGACAGGTGCACAGAGCGTGGTATTGAAAATCTGTATAGCCTACGAGTTAATGACATGCAAATCCCTGTCTGTGTCTGGAAAAGGCCAAATATTTTCACCAGAGAGAAAATAGTCCATAAATGCTAATTTTATCTGATTTTATATCATTCTAGTATGCATTTTATTTACTTTGTCTTTTATTTATTTACTTATTATTGGTATTATGAATTGCAGTAAAATGAGCATTTAAACATTTTTGGGTAGGACAAGATTTTTACACATTATTAAAGTATTGTACCAATGTTATTCCAGTATTAGCAACAAAGGAAAGATGCTCTCACAAAGGCCTCTATACCTTTAATGTTGATTCCACAGAATTACACATAAAACAACTCTGTTGCAGGTCCAAGGTAACAAAAAAGGCATTTTTATAATCATTGAATCGCTCCTGTAATGTCAGCACAGACACATGCAAAAACAAGTTTTTTTGTTTATCCATTTTAAAAGGCGTCTGATGCCAACAAATGCTTTGGAGTGGCCAGATCGATGGTTTTTATGTAGCAATCATTCATTTAAAATGGTCTTTACACTGTACATGTGGCTAATTTCTTGTCCAATCACAAAACAGGGACTTGGTTCTGTAAATTCTTGACTTGGATAGTGAATCAATCTCTCTGTGAGCTAATAAAAGCCATAGTGATCCCCGTCTCTCCTTTGCCTCTTCCGTGCCAATTCAGGAAAGTAGGCACTGTTGTATGGCCTGTCTCTTTCACCCAACTGTCTTTCTTGTTTTTCTTTCCCGCCACCACTTCTCTGTTCCAGTAATGCCTGTGCCCTTTTCCTCTCATCCGCTTCTCTCTGCAGTCGCTCTGCCCGTAACCTCTCTATGGAACTGTCATAAGAGAAAAATTAATTGTTTTGGGATAAAAAATTATAAAAGTAGCAGGACAGCCATTTGTTGACAATGTCAATGTCATGGGTTCGATTCCCAGAGAATACACACAATTTTCATATACTTTGAATGCACTCTGCTTTAGACAAAACTATTAATAAAATTAATAAATACATATATATTTGGTCTTTATTACACATTAAATTACAAAATTATTTCACACCTATCTCCACTCCTCTGTTCCGTTCTGTCTCTCTTCTCCTTCTTATGCTTTTTCTCCTTCTTGTTCTTCACTGACAAGGCTTTCTTCATATCATTAAGAGGATCCAAACTGTTCTTCAGCTTCCTGTCTTTCTTTTCCCTCTCCTCTTCAGTGAAGCTTTTCTGTTTGTCTTTGTCTCGACTTGTTTTGTGTTTATCTTTTTTGTCGTTGTCGTCGTCTTCCTCTTTGTCTTTTCTGTTTTTCAGGTACCAAGGAGTGACCTCTGTTCCAGGAGCAGGGCCCAGAGACACTAAAAGACCAATTGCACGTTCCTGTTTCTCCTAGAACAGAATTGAATGAGGAAATCGTAAATCAAGCGTGTGACCACGTCACATATATGAAGTATTTTTTCAGTAGTGTTACTCGATGTTGAAAAAATATGTTCATTTAATTAAACTGGAAGAGCACAAATGTGCACGACCTTGCAGGATCTTCAATGAACTATGAATAAATGCGTCTGCCAAATGCATTAATGTAAATTGTAAATGGATTACATTCTGTACATATTGGTGCCCATTAACTGCCTCGGAAACTTGATTCATTTATAACACCTTGAGACATCAAGGCTGTTAAGTAGAGCTTTTGTCACACCTGCTCTTCTTTCTTCTCTTTGAGGTATTCTGCATTGCCTTTCTTTTCAGCAGAATCTTCTATAGGAAAGAGATTTAGATGTTCTATCTCTCTGGCCCCTCGGCTCGTCTGTGCCGTCTCCCCATCTTCTGTCCAGTCACCTTTCTCCTGGAGGGCCGCTTGAGACTTTTTCCTTAAATAATTAGTTCGAGCCTGAGAGATTGTGGGACAGATGGACAAATCAGAAACCTCCACATTCATGTCAGCTTTATTTAAAAACACAATTAACAGATCATTCAGTATATTTATAAAAAATGCAAAACACGCTGTTGGATGATAAAATCAACATTTAATACATTTTTGAAGTTAAATTCTGATTGTGGACGCCCAGAAAATAGACAACAGAGTACACGCGAGTCTGCAGATATAGTAAATTATCCTAGAAACAGTGGAAGGATGCTGGGTTGCTATGGTTACCTCTTGCTCTGCGCGTTCCACTCGCCGTTGGAGCTCGCGTTCTTCTTCCGCTGCACGAGCCTCGTCGCGGCGCACGCGCGCAACATTGTCCTTATTGCGCACATGCCAGCTCTTCTTAGGCAAAATGTTCATTATGAAAAACGCAAGACGGCAGTAAACAACGTAAATAACCTCTGACGGGTAGTATGTTTGTCACAGGGCACATAAAAAGTCCAATAAGCGAGGCACCAGCTTAGTTTAAGGATCCAAACAAGGTGTCCTCCATTCCTTTCAAACACAAACGTAATTGCGTATTTAACTTCACAACTCAATCTGCATGTTTGTTAAATCTGCGTCTTGCATATTCAGTCAAACGTGCTGTAATACAACGCGATTAAACGGCGTTCTAATAAATTACTAACGAAGAGAAACATTCGAAGAGAAAGAAGGCTTTGTAAACACCGGAAGTATATTGACGTGACGTAAACTACGTCAGACGTAAAAGATTTGCTGATGTACTACTTGTAAATGCCACATGAGGGCGTGTTGAAAAACTCTTTTTACTTTAACTTTATTACTTTAGTATTTAAATGATTACATTCAGTCCATCATAGGGGACATCAGCCATCTGAAGAAAATATATGCTAATTGTTGGGTATTTATTTTATTTTCCCCAAACCAAATAATTTCAATAAGACACAGTGGGTTTCAGTTTTAGAAGTGGCCTTTTTGTGGTCTTAGACTTTGATATTTAATTTAAAATTTAAACCAAATAAATAATTAGCGATGTATGGTCAATAAAAAACAACGGAATAAAGCAATTAATTAATTTTTAATACATTAATCAGCACAGCTTATCTGACAGATAAATAAGAAACTTAAAACACTCAAAAGCTTCAAGTAATTGAAGTTCATTTGCTCATTTAAATGTTAATAGTGGAAACTGAAAGCAGAGGCGGACACTACTTGAGTATTTTAAGTAAATTTTCCAAGCATTTGTGCTTTATCAGAGTGTTTGTCTTGGGAAAAAAATTACTTTACTAAAAAATGTTCACTACATTCTAAAGCATAGAATCATACTGTGTATTCCTTTTATATTGAATATTAAAATGTATTTTTAATACCTAATTACATAAAAATTGTGTACTTTTACTTTTCTTGAGTAAAAGTACAAAATTACTTTTTTACTTAAGTAAAAGTAAAAAAATACTAGATGTTTAATGTACTTAAATATTAAATATAAACCAAAAACTTAAAATTATGAAATGTAGTGGATTAAAAATTATGATAATATGCTTTGAAATGTATGTTTTCCAAAGAAAAACACTGATAAAATACGAATACTTAAAAATGTACTTTTAAGGAGAAAGTAAAAATACTTAGTGTCCGCCTCCGACTGAAAGACTAGTTTAAGATCTGCTGTTACAGATAAATAAGTACACAGAGAAGTCCATAATAAATTTGTTAGTGTTTAGTGAACTGTAGTCTTTATCAATCAAATCTTAATATGGCCTTGGGTCATCATCTGGATGAAATGCATAATTGTTATATCCAGTCGACTGCCGTTCTGTCTGGTTGAATCGCTCCGTGTCTCTCTGTTGCTGCTGTGCTACACGTTGTTCCTTTTGCATTTTGGCATTCAGCTCTTCAATTTGTCTCACCAGGAACTGCTTGTCACGCTGTTCCTGTTACATCCAGATAAATAAATGCGAGAATGTAACAATTTAAATAGACAAAGCCAGGCTTGGTTTCAGAATAATATTCTATTCAAGTACTCACCAGTTTACACTGAGATTTTAGCAGTTCTACACTTTTCCCATGGACAGATGTTAAAGCGCCCACATAGCACAGGAGCACACTGTATTTTTAATATCAAACACATGTCATATCAGTCCTAATCTTGTTTTTTTATTTTATACATTTATTTTTTATACATTCATAAGCAGTTTCTTTAATAATATCCCACAATGTTGTTTTTAGAAATACATAACAGTTATAGAGAAATATAGTTGTAAAGGTAATCAATCAGACAAAGGTTTGGAATCACTGATATTAAAAATATTTTAATATGAAGGTGTATGCTTGAAATTACATTTGCGGACGAAAAATATATGATAAAATATATAGAGCTTTTAGTCACAACATTATTCCCATTACATTTGTGTTAAGCCACAGTTTGAGTTTACTATTGTTCTGCAATATGGAAAAATATAAATAAAGTATGAGTAAGTGATTCCAAACGTTTGACCAATATTGTTGTATACAGTATTTTAAGTTGTTTACAAATTGAAAAAGAACACAAACACTGCACATCCTCCTCGTGGCTGTTTGGACTAACCAGGAGAAGAGGAAGAGTGGTATAGAGAAACGCTGGGAGCCAATGTAGAATAGAAATTCTTTACTGGTGCTGGTTAGCATGTTGACAGCTTCTGGTACAACTTGCCACATTGATTGGGAAAGGCGGAAAGGCCCACAGCCATAAGATGGATGGATCCTTCCAAAAAGGCAACATAACCAGAAGGTCATAATAATTCATAGGTGACATATGCACAATTGTGAGTAAATATTCTTCTGCTGTCTTTAAAAATAATTTGTGTGTGAGAGAGAGAAACTGAGCTTACTTGGCTACACTGTAAAGAAGAACCACACTGGCCAACATCCATCCGAAGAGCAAAACCAAGAGGAAGAAGAAGTTGGAGCTGGTGGATCGGAATGTTCTCAGAGCAGGTCGACAGTTTTGAAACAAAGTAATCTGATACAAGCCAACACAGACAAACAGAAGAATTTGTCAGCTCTTGACTGCACTGTCAAAAATAAAGGTACGAAGCTGTCACTGGGGCAGTACCCTTTAAAAAAGGTCCTAATATGTACCATTTAGGTACAAATATGTACCTTTAAAGGTACATTTTGGCAGTTCAAAGTACTAATATGTACTCTTTGGGTACAAAGGTGTACCTTTTTGAAAGGGTACTGCCCCAGTGACAACTTTTGTACCTTTATTTCTGAGAGTGTGAAAAACCAAAAATAGGATGATGGGTATATAATTAAAGGACTAATGCATAACTGAAAGGTCAACAAGACACAACGCTATAATATGTAAGGATAAAAAAGTAATTTTTTGTGCAAAATACACAAACGGCTTTGTGTTTATATTGTACACACCTTTTTACAGTAAAAGAAGAGAAGGAATTTGATGGTGTTAATAAGTGGTAACAATGGAGAGAACAAAGCTCCGGTCCAAACCACTGTTTGACTGTAAACTAGAGCGAGAACATTCGGGGGAACCAGAAACTCTTGCCGTCCCACCCACTGAGTTAATTTACATGAACAGTGATCTACCATGATCCTAAAGATGGGAGAGTAATAAAAAACAGCATTCAGATTTCAAACATACACACAAAAAAAACATTAAGTAAAATCCAAAATACATACCTGCGTGGGAATTCAACCAGGATCAGTGTGGCGATGGTTATCAGAAAGTCAAAAAGAGTCAGTTTATACATTTCCTGTCCAACTCGTGTCTCCCAACACTACAGTGGAAAAAAACTTTAATGTCAACAAGTTACCCTGGATATGGCAACCATATGCAGAATGAATTACAGTAACATCCTACTTGATCATGCCTTGGATTAATGCATATAAAATGGTTTTATTTGATCTGTTTACCTTATATTGGTTGTAATTGTAACTGCAGATGGTACAGTTTGAGTTGGCACTAGAGATATCTCCACTACAGGTAATCTGCTCCCATAGAGTGTATAGCAGAACACCCAAACTCACCAAACGCAGAAAAACTGCCCTATATTGAGAAATAAAGGCCAAATCAAAGAGAGAAGTGGATGATAGAGACAATGTGTGAATATTTAGCTATTTATAAATGTGCTTCAGTTGAAATGAAACATTTTGCCATTTAATGAGCGTCACAAAATGAAATGTAGAGTAAGAGCCCTTCAACAATACTTCTCCCATGGTGGCTAAACAATAGTTAAACAATAGCAGAACATCTGCTCTTCATCTCTGGGCTCTTTGTTCCCTTCCCTTTTTGATATCTTTATTTTGTGTGGATATGAGTATTGATCTAACCGAAGCAAGGCCAGAATGACCGTAGTACTGGGAGTATGCTTTTCCAGTAAAGCAATCTTGTCACACAGGAAGGGGACCACAAAATTGCTTGTTGTTATGACAATGGAGGGTAAGTATTGCAACAGCAACCCCTCAAAGCCTGTTGTTGCATTGGACTGAAAAAAAGTGATTTTGAAAGGTCAAAGGAAGAAAAAATAGGAATGCACATGCAATCCTATCTTCACAATGTACTATAGTTATGTCAGTAGTAGTAGTAATAGTCGCTATTTGTACCTGGCTGAACTGGGTTGCCAAGGCAATGGCATAGAAAGCTGCACCAATGAGTGCTAAGACCACGAGGTTGAGGAAAACACGAAAGGTATAGAGAGAGATCGCCTGATTTAAAGTCAGTGAGGCAGCTTTTCGTTTCAGACTTTCTTCTTCTAGATCCACCTGGTTTAAAAGATACAGTATATAGACCTTATAGGTTAATGATAAAGTAGCAGTTTCTATTTAATGATTTCGATTAAAAAATCATGGTTTAAAGTTTAATCTGCCCATGTAATGTTTACAGGAAATATCAG
Organism: Misgurnus anguillicaudatus; assembly: GCF_027580225.2. Lineage (NCBI taxonomy): Eukaryota > Metazoa > Chordata > Actinopteri > Cypriniformes > Cobitidae > Misgurnus > Misgurnus anguillicaudatus. The sequence goes on along the minus strand of NC_073346.2, from coordinate 26,467,605 downwards.
TAATGTCGGACATAACTTCACATACCTGTAACTGGTAACGGAGATTGTTTTGTTTGAGTTTAGTGGCGCGGTCTCCTTGGAGGCCATGATCCCATCCTGTAAAAACCAGCATACTGTAATTCCCAACTGCGCCTCCGCCCGCCGCTACAACAGCACGAGCCACACTTCCCATTCTATTGTCCAATCAAAGAAATCATCTTAATACTTCTGTAATATATTTTCAAGCAATGTACACATGACATTGAAAAGTTACATTTGGATCAGTGCTTTTCCCAGACCAGCTGATGAAACTCACCTTACAATCATACAAATAAGGCAGAAGATGAAGTAGAAGGCTGCCGTCAACAGATAAGCCAGAGGGATGTTGTACGAGAAGCCTTCACTCACAACCATTGTATTATTATAATAGCCATAAAACAGATATGAATATTCCATGAAACCCTTATAGAAGAGATGAATGTAATGAGTAATGATGATGAAGAATAAAAATGAATACATTTTACTCGGTTTGTAGAGCATTGCATTAGCAGCAGAAAAGCCTGTGGGTCTGATTCACACATAGCCTACTGGTAGAAATGTATTGTACTTTAAATGCGATGTAAGTCACTTTGGATAAAAGTGTCTTCCAAATCCATAAATGTAAAAAAATCTTGTCTCTCCTGAGATACACATCCATGTAGGGGTGCACAGAAGATGCTTGCTATTCTTCTCAATGAAATACGGTGAAATGCCATCCAAACGCCAGAGGGCGCTCTCGTGCAGAAACTCAATATGCGCTGCAGACGAAGAACCATGCAGCTCCAGAAATGGCTTAAGGATATATTTATATTGCTGTTCTTCAAACCTTTTCAGGTATTTTCATTATAAAAAAGAATATGTATACTGATTATGTTTGACGAGTGCTCCTTTTTTAAATGCATAAACGAGTCAAACTAACAGTGATTTCTGATCGATAAGGACTTACTGATCAAAAGCTGTAGTACATGAAATAACTGTGAATAATATTGGCTGTGCGATTTAGAATAGTTATCGGCCACGTATTATAAGCGTATATCGGCATTTATCGTTGCACCCCTACATCCATGACTTTGATGTTGCACCATGTTAAACTCAAACATGACTAAATTAACATTTCTTATGATTACATTTTATTTTAATGTTTACCAAATTCTTTGCTTGACATCAATTCTTATTTCATTAACCTTACCTTACCAAATATAATTTAGCTATTTAACTCATGCTATCAGGTTTAAGTCAGACTAACCCTATTTGAAAACTGCATGTTTTCCATGCATATTATTTTATATTGGTCAATACCGTTCCTGAGACCAGGTCTAGAAAATATGTGATGAATACAGCCAGGGGATCAGGTTTTGGATCATACTGCAAACATTCCTCCACACCTGCTTTAAACAAGAAAACATAAAAAGTAATGAAGAAAAAATGTATTAAGGTGAACTGATCTTAGTTTTTCCAAGTAATGTTTTTTTCTAAGTCCAAAAATATTAACAGGAAGAAAATATTAAGTGCATATTATATATCATTGTCTACAATATAATGTACAGAAGATAGGTGTGCTAATGTATAAATGCATTCACAGATAATATAAATGTCAGATCAGATATTATGTTTTCTATATTGTTCTTATTTGAGGCATGATGTAAAAAAGTCTAATGGTGTGGGTCATTACCAGTTAGATTGGTGGTGGAGTTAAAGTTGGTGGACCGAAACACAATGCTGGGAATGAGGACGAATGCTGCGATTAACAGAAAGGACAGGAAGTTGAGAATCACAAGAAACCTCAGGAACAAGAAGTAGGATTGAACTCCTCCCCCAAAGTGCCCTAAAATAAAGCAAACAGGGAAATTCATTATTACATGACCGCAACTCATTATTAAGCTTAATAATTAATATGTTTGAGTCTTTCATCTGCACTAGACTCAAGTTTTAGCTTCTATGACCACCTGATCAGCTAATAGGTTTGGAAAAATAACAAAAACTTTTCATTTTTGTTACCTCCTATTTTTTGGATTCCTTTCCTCCACAGAACTAAATAGCTTAAAACTTCTTTAGCAATCTCACAGAAATGGCGAAATGATTTGGAGTGCTTTATGCTCCAAGAGCCCCATCTTGAAACCACTGGAATTTTCATCTTTTGCACTTGCCTGAAAGAGAGACAAAGTTACACCTAATAGTTTCAATGGATAGATTTAATTAAACCTTTATAAGCTTTGTAATGTTTTACACTTCTATTTAACTTGAGCAAGACTGAAGATAGAACAAAATATACCTTGCAAAATGGCATGTAAGTATTTAAAAGAACACATAGGTAAAGTTATGTCTCTTTTTGCTTCACAATAAGAAATGCTGGGTTATTTTATCATTTAACTGTTGGGTTGTATTGAACCTGCTGGGTTGTTTTTAATATAAACATTTCAGGGTTATCTAGGTTTAAAGAAATGTCTGTATACCATACTGCTCTCTTCAGACCCATATGCAGTGGCAGCTCACGAAGTTTTTGAGGCTCAGGTTCTTTTGCATCCTCTTCTGCAGGTGTAGGGGCCCAATCAAACTGAACCCCACCTGTATCTTGGGCTGGAAGTGTTCGTGATCTCAGTGACTGCTGGGAATCATACGGACTATCATTGTCTGTTGGTGTTCAGAGAAAATAAATGTAATTTTTTCCAAGAAGTCCTGCAAAGCCTTGTATAACATAATGCTATCAATATTTTTGTAAAACGTTATTGCTTGACAAATTTTTTAATTGACATTAAATACAACCCCCCCCCCAATATTATTCGAATATGTGATTGAACCCCACCTGTACCTTTGGCTGGAAGTGTCCGTAATCTCAGTGACTGCTGGGAATCATACGGACTACCATAGTCTGTTGGTGTTCAGAGAAAACAAATGTTTTTTCCCCAAGAAATCCCACAAAGTCTTGCATATCATAATACTATTATTATTGCTGTGAAACATTATTGCTATAACAAATATTTGCTATTGAATACAAAGTAAAAAAAAACATAACAATTGTTAAAATATGTGATTGAACCCCACCTGTAACTGGAAGTGTCCGTACTCTTAGTGACTGCTGGGAATCATACGGAATACCATAGTCTGTTTTGTTCAGAGAAAACAAATGTTGGTATTTTTAAGAAATCACGCAAAGTCTTGCTGATCTGCTATAAATATTTGTGTAAACGGTCATTGCTTAACAAATATTTGGATTGCTATTGAATACAAAGAAAAAAAAACATAAAAAAATTCAAATATGTAATTGAACCCGACTTCAATATTTTTGTAAAACGTTATTGGGTGATTCTCACGAAATTAGACTTATGAGGTGTCATGAAACATTTAGATAAAAAAAGAAAATGCCATCAAAATAAGAAGCATACAGTTACAAACATCTTTTCACATACTATTTTGCACATGATTTCAAATGACATCATACAAAGCAATTTTGTTGTGTTTCCACATTTAAGGGGAAAATTTTCATTACCGCAACGTGTCCATGACTGGATGTGGGTTCTTTGACATGAAAATATTTATAATTAAAAAATCAAAAAAATAAAAAGCTTGTTATTCTATAAACATTTACAGTAAAGAAACATGTGGTATTTGGTGATTATTGGTAAATGTAGAGACAATAATAAAGGAATATAAATGTGTCCAAGACCAATTTTCTCATCCTCCGCAACAATTTTCAATCATTGTTTAAGCCCTCAAGGAACTAACTTTTTTTTTAAATAGTTTGAAGGGACATAATTGACTGTGACAGTCAAGATGACTACCAGGTAAGCAGTTCTTATTTTTTTCTCTGCAGATAAAAGTTGAAATTATGTTTGTCATAGTACCTAGACAACTTTTTAGTTCTCATTACCGAAACAGGAGTTTGTAAATGCATATATTTAATGTAATATCATGTTGTGGTAATGATAATTTTTGATAATGATAATCTAAAAAATGTAAATAATTCTATGGGAAATATTTTGAAATCCTCTAAAAATAATGGTTATAGTAAGTTCAGACCTTATTTCTTATATTTGCAAAAAAAAAATGAACTTCAAGGGCTTTTTAAAAATTCTGATGCTGGACAACTTATAAATCAGGATTTCGTGAGAATCACCCTATTGCTTAACAAATATTTGGATTGCTATTGAATACAAAAGTAAAAAAAACATAAGAATTCATTAAATATGTAATTGAAACCGACTTCAATATTTTTGTAAAACGTTATTGGGTGATTCTCGCGAAAATTAGACTTATGAGGTGCATGAAACATATAGATAAAAAAAGAAAATGCCATCAAAATAAGAAGCATACAGTTACAAACATCTTTTCATGTACTATTTTGCACATGATTTCAAATGACATCATACAAAGCAATTTTGTTGTGTTTTCCACATTTAAGGGAAAAATTTTCATCACCGCAACGTGTCCATGACTGGATTTGGGTTCTTTGACATGAAAATATTTGTAATTAAAAAATCTAAAAAATAAAAAGTTCAGTGCTTGTTATACTATAAACATTTACAGTAAAGAAACATGTGGTATTTGGTGATCATTGATAAATGTAGAGACAATAACAAACATTTTCAAAAGAAAAAAAATAGTTGTAAGGGATATAATTGATTGTGACACTCAAGATGGCTACTAAGTAAGCAGTTCTTATTTTTTTTCTCCAGATAAAAGTTTTAATTTTGTTTGTCATAGTACCTAGACAACTTTTTAGTTCTCATTACGAAACATGAGTTTGTAAATGCATTTATTTAATGTAATATCATGTTGCGGTAATGATAATTTCTGATAATGATAATCTAAATTTTTTTTATAATTCTATGGGAAATATTTTTTCAATCCTCTAAAAATAATGGTTATAGTAAGTTCAGACCTTAATCTTATATGTGCAAAAAAGAAAATAAATTGGCTTCAAGGGTTTTTTAAAAATTCTGATGCTGGACACCTTCTAAATCTGGATTTCGTGAGAATCACCTTATGCTTAACAAATATTTGGATCGCTATTGAATACAAAGTTAAAAAAAAAAATTCAAATATGTGATTGAACCCCACCTGTATCTTGGGCTGGAAGTGTCCGTACTCTTAGTGACTGCTGGGAATCATATGGACTACCATAGTCTGTTGTGTTCAGAGAAATGTTGGTGTTTTTTAAAGAAACCTGGAAAGTCATGCATATCATAATGCTATCAATATTTCTGTAAAACATTATTGGTTAACAAATATTTGGATTGCTATTGAATAAAAGTAAAAAAACATAACAATTGTTCAAAATTATGTGATTGAACCCCACCCGTATCTTCGGCTGGAAGTGTCCGTACTCTTAATGACTGCTGGGAATCATACGGACTACCATAGTCTGTTGTGTTCAGAGAAAACAAATTATTGCACAAAATATTGCTTGACAAATATTTGGATTGCTATTGAATACAAAGTAGTTTAGAAAATAATATGACAAAAATAAAGGGTTATTTTAACTGTACTGAAATGATACAGCGAAGGTTGTGTTTAAAAATAAAATGTGGAGCCACAGCTCTGAACATAATAATCTTTGCTCTAAATTTCTATACATATCCACCATGACCCATTATACATTGGTTCTATAAAACACCAGACCTTACATTGATTCGAATACTAAATAATCCTATAGGGCAACCCGATGAAAAAGAAAAACTAATAGATTTACATATTGTGTAATCCATGTTTACGGATCTTTAATGAATAATGTTTCATAGACTGCATTAAATCTGCAAATCAAAGAAGTAGATTGACAAACAAACATTGACACACTCCCTTGTGCTAGAGTACAGCGTATTATTCAATTTAATTTTACCATAAACTTCCATACATACATATAGATTCATTCAATCTTCCCTCTTACCTGGAGGTGGAAAGACTTGATTGTGAAATTCTCTTAGCTCCATCAGAAATCAAGCACTGCTAACATGAATTTCACATAAAAACAAGGCAAACAGGTAAATTCGTAAACCACTGTTGTCAGTAAGACATGGCAAACTCCCATTTACGGAAAAGATCACAGGTGTGTCAGTGTATCCAGGAATCTGGACTTTGAATCCAAGGGAAATATACCAGAGAAACACTTCCTTGTAAACAGCTCAAAACCATCAGGCATCACTAATCCTAAATGACAAAGGCAACCTTTCGATAGATCTTATTACCAAAGCAGTCAAATCAGCAAATAAGACATTTACAAAGTTTTTCCCTATGACATGTGAAAATTGTTGTAAACACTGGACTTTGTACTATATAAATATTTGTTAACTATAATATATTAGCTAAATTACTGTTAAAAAAAAGAGTTATACAAACATTGTTAAAGATTGTCTTGCTTGTTATAAGATTGGCCATTGTCTGTGCTTTATTACTGCAGTCATGGAGATGGGAAACACAACATTAATTTTTTTAATAAGCTTTCACTCTTACTAAACTTACAAAGTTGTAGCAAAAATACAACTTCCTCCTTTTAAAATGGATAAAAAATCAGACAGAATCTGTTTGAAATTTATAAGCTGTATATTTTCTTGGTAACACTGCAAATCTTTTACAAATTAAAGCATGGATCATTCTGGCAGCAAGAATGAAAAGCAATGACAAAAATGTAACACAGTAATGAAAACTGTCTATAAATGGTTTGTCAGGAATGGTGCACACTTCCTGGTGCACACTAAAACTAACATTTGCAAACAAAATAAAAGACCTGCTCCTAAATTAGAGAGTGTGGCACATGTCTCATGTTTAATACTTCAGAGAAAAAAACATCAGGAGTACAATGTAGCATGTAGACAGTGATACAGTAACCAGGATACAATAATGTGAACTGATCAATAAACTACTACCACCAGTGTTTCCAAACAAAAAAATGCATTATAACAGGAAGTACTTACATTTACTGTGATAGAAAGTAAAAAAAGTAAATTTAAAACTTTAGAACTTTACAAGTTTACATCAAAGTGTATTTGACATCATATGGTGTCTGATGTATAAATGATGATTATAAACATTCACGTCTGTCTACTTTTAAACAACTTTTTACAGAAAGAACATGAAAGTTTGCAAACTGCATTCTGTGCAGAATACAAATAACCATCATACACACATACATACACAACCATTAATAAATATCCATTTCACCCTGCAGAACGGATGAAAAACAAGGCTGACTAAAATTTTATGTCCTTTACTTTCAATGGTTTTGTTGTTGTTATAAAGGTCGTATTACCTCATACACACAATACAGAGACAGCATAGCTTCACGAATGTATGCTAAAATCCCTAACACTCACCAGCCTTTTTGTAAACACATGTTCGGATGAAATCTAGTCCCAGAGCCACTGTTCCCAGAGAACACCATTAACACATGACTGTAAAAATACAAACCTCTCTCTAATAGATTATGGCAACATAAAAACTTTGAAACATTACTGACCAGGTAAAGATAAACCTTTAAGAGTTTCACCAGGTAACATAACGGAGCTATTTCTAATATATGAATATATAAAAACAAGAAATTATAATTGTAAAGATACGGATCACCAGAGCCAAACGCATTAAATGTGCACACGCACCTGTTTGACTTCAGTGTATTTACTTTAACAGCAAAGTATGGGACAGATTTGACTAAATTCACTAAAAGGCAAACCAAAAGCAAAATTCACTGGTAATAAAGTGAAAATAATTGGTTACACTTTACAGTAAGGTTGTATTTGTTAACATTAATTAATGCATTAGCTAACATGAACAATTCTTCAACTAATTTATTAATCTTAGTCTAATACTAATGATTAATAAATGCTGATAACCTATATTGCTCGTTGGTTCATGTTAATAAATACAACCTTACTGTAAAGTGTTACCCAATAATTAAGTTGATCCCATTGAGTTGTATTCGCAAGAAAACACCTTGTGTCATATTGTCAAAAGCTCAAAACCTAAATGGCAGTATATGGCATTACAGTGCATGTTATGAATAGTTTTTTTCTATAATTATATGTAAACATACCATCTCCAGTTATCAGCACAATGAAAGCATTCATTTCACTCTGCCTTTTCTCTTGTTACATCCTTCTTCTCTCCCTCACCTTGATCTTTCCTCTCCCTCCTCTTCCCCCCTTTCATTATTTGTCCAACTCCTATGCAAACAACCGCAATGATGTGAATAATGAAGTATATTGAACTCCAGTAGTGGATGGTGTCACTGGCCTTCAGGAGAACAAATCCCATGCACATGTAGTCGTAAGCTCTCATTTTGAGGAACCAGTGGACCCAGTCAAAGATATTCTGGCCTGCGGGCCCCAAACGTGCCCTGACGGATGCCTCCATGGCCGTCTCTGCTGCGATACACAGTGGGATGGTGAGAAAAGAGAGATAGTAACCAGCATGGAGGCCGTGCCAGTATGCACTGATTAACATTGTCCATCCAGCCCTGTCAAAGTTGATAGAAATAGGTTAAACACACCAACACAGCATTTTTATATTATGATCTTCAGGGTTCCCACACCTTAGTTAACTTCAAATTCACCTTTCAAGGACTTTCCAGGTCCAATACCCTCAAATATTAAGGACTAAATGTGGGGACACACTCAAGTGAGAGCAAGGTTACATTGTGTTACTTTTAAAGATACATTGTAACAGTTCCCTTTTGAGGGAACTCGCGCTGCGTTACTGAGGTGACACTTTGAGGGCGCCTCCAAGGGTAAGTGCGTCTGAATGTGTATATCAAATTCAACCAATGGTAAGGCTTAAAGACAGGGTGACGCAGGAGACAGGAAGTATATCGCTATCTGAAATATTGCCAAAGACGGCATTACAGGGATGCAGGAAGTATGGCAAGGGAGACGGAGCGTCTCATTCCCTTCTTAGGAAACACCAGTTACATACGTAACCTGAGACGTTTTCATGTGTCAAACACAACTATGCAAAAAAGCATTTTGGTATGAATCAACATTTGCATACAGAAGATATAAGCATTTAAAGCTAACAGTTTAGCACGTGTGCACATTACACAGGGAATTATATGGATTTTTTTTCCAGAAAACTTCTTGCATAAAATAGTTTCAAGTTCTTTCAATGACCTGTATCTATGTATATATATTTTTTAAAACTTCCCAGGGCCTTACATTTTTTCCTCCAGATTCACAAACTTTCAAGGACCCGTGGGAACCCTGAATCTTGCTAGATAGTGCATGTGTTTACCTGAGAGCGTACGCTCTGAAAGGGGCATTGGGGTAAATGTAGTGGTGAAGCCACCATTGCACCGTCATATTCCAGTAGCGCATGCCATGACGCACTTTCACACAGAAATCGGTGTTGTAGCAGTCAATGTTCTGGATTGTCTTGAAGTCATAATCCACTTCTGTTCCGGGATCAGGACTGAAACATAAAGCTCATCAATATTACCAACCACAAATACACTAATAAACCCAAACAAGCCATTTGGTAAATGTATTCAAATAATTTAAATGGAAATAGTGCTTTGATACAATTGATTAAACGAATCGTTCCTGGTTGCTATTTGATCTTTTATCATTTAATTCAAACACACAGCACACTTGGCAATAAAATGTATTATTAAAGTTTGTCTTGCCATTTAATGTGTGCCGATTCATATTTCACAAATGTAATCCTACAGTCCTACGGTTCTCTTTCCGACCAATGCAAATACACTGTTATTTGCATATATGATAAGATCTCTAGGGTGTATCAGTGATGTTACAGTCAAAGTGTTTAAACAAATAAAAAAAGATCTTGGGTATTAAAATTAAACATCTTACTTATAGTTCACAGTTGGACCGGCTCCAGGTTTGGACAGTGCCCCCTGTGGGTAACATCCCAGGCCTGCGCTGATACAACCTGCCTCTGCACCACACCAAGCCGAGTAGAATCGCATTCGAAACACGAAAAATACTGCCACCATGTAGAAAAACCTGTCACAATTACATTAGAAAGTCATGTTTAATAACTCATGTGTAATCTGCATATCAAAATCTTAACATAGATAATTTATATGAAATTTACCAGAATAAATTCTGATTTTGCCATCTGCTGTAGCCTTTACTGGCTCGGTTCTTATCTCAAAAAACCAACCTGTAAAAATAGTTGTTCTCCAAGAATTCCTCAGTACGGACATAAGATAAAGGGAAAACATAGTTGACGGACACAAAGAGTGCTCCGTAAACGGGTATCATCTGAAGCCTCCGAAGGCAGGGAGCTATACCCGGCAAAGAAAGGGGACTAGGCTGCTGCAACCAGTCAACATACGTCTGATACCGGAAGAAAGGACCTGCGAGACACCATCAAAAGTGGATGGAGAGAAAATGGAAAATGAAGAAACATGAGGAGAGTGTGGAGTTATCAATGAAACAATGTTGGGCATGAGATGAATGACACAGAATGTAGTATGAAATCAAATGGAATGGTGAAAGGGAAAATGAACCACATGTGCCAAAGTTGGGAAGGTGTTGAAATATGTAGACGGTTGGTTTGTGGTGACACATCACAGCAAAAGAGGAAAACGGAAATTCATTATCAGCACACGATCAGATGTAAAAAAAAAGACTCACACGTTACTGAACTAGTAGCAGAAAGAAACAGAAAGACGTGTTAGCATACATGCAAAATAAACAAGACAAGAACATTTAGATAGACTCAGCAGAGTCATGCCGGTCAGAACCTGTCATTATTCCCACATAGCAGTAGCTATATGCAATAACGTTATAGAGTGAAGGCTCATGGGAAAGTCCTCGGATCACAGGGGACTTTGTAAAGGAGCTCACTTCTTTTTTCTTCTCCAAGTGATAACTTTGAACCTCATTGGCTAAACTGACCATCTGTGTGTTCAGAACGAAAGAGGTTACAATATGCAATACATGTTACGGTATGTAACCCGTTAAAATGTGCTTTACCTTTAATGTTAAGAGAAGTTGGATGGCGTTGGCAAACGGTGTTGGGGAAGGAAGGCCAAACCAGGTAGCCAGACGGAAAAAGAGGAGATAAAGAAACGTCCAACCCAAAGACAGAGAAGGTGCATTTCTAAATAAAGACAAATACAGGTCACATCAATCCCAAGCACAACAGAATGGCTAAAAAAGATAATACCTAGTCCAGATCTCAACCCAATTATTGTTTGTTATTCATCTGAGGTTATATTTAGCTAATATGTACTTACTATATACTTTTTTACATGACTGTATGCTAGCTGGTTAATATTGTCAGATACTTTACGTTATGGTGATAATACTCAATATATACTCACTTCCAGTTGATTTTTATGACTAGCCATGTTCCCAACACTGTACAAAGAGAGTGCAAAGTGTGGATGCCACAGGTTGCTATTGTAATGATCAAACCCAACAGCAATGCTGCTCCCTGCTTAACCGAAGGGCCTAGAAATAAATGCACAAATAAATTCATTTAACTTTGTGTAGTTATATCAAACATTTAATATGTTAAAGGGGACATATCATGAAAATCTGACTTTTTCCATGTTTAAGTGCTATAATTGGGTCCCCAGTGCTTCTATCATCCAAGTAACTTAGTTTTGGTAAACCATTCTCTGCAAGCATGTGAAAAAATAGCTCATTGAAATTTGTCTCCCCTTGTGATGTCAGAAGGGGAAAATTCCGCCCCCCAATTTGTACTATCCAACCACAGCACTGTCAGTTGGTGCAGAGATCAGCTCATTTGCATTTAAAAGGACACACCCAAAAATGGCAAACTTTTGCTCACACCTGCAAAGTGGCAATTTTAACATGCTATAATAAATTATCTTTTATTATAGATTTTGAGCTAAAACTTCACATACATACTCTGGGGACAACAAATATTTATTTGACATTTAAAAAAAAGTCCAATGTCTCCTTTAAGACTTTACCCAAGTGAAGAAGGACAGTCAGACTTACTTAGGTAGCGGAAAAGAAATCCTACAGGTATTGATGCAGCAAGGATTTGTAGGTAAACTATTTCATCGGGTGACATCCTTCTGTTTACAGAAACAAGACAACAATTCTCTCATTGTGCACTACGTCATATTTGATATGCAAACATGTCCATCTGAAATTCAAATATTTATTTAGGGGAAAAAACTGCAAACATTTAACCAGTTATTCAACCTGTTGTGACTAAAATGAGATCTTGATGTAACTGCATTTTGTTTAGAATGCATTTTATGTTGGCTTAGATTTAACAAAGGCTTTGACTGAGCTAAAAACATTTGACAACTTGTATGACAGCAGCAGGCATGCAACTCATGCAATCCTTCGCAGTACGTTGGCACAGTTTACGCGCAAATAACACAATATAAAACAAAGACATAATAGCACAAGTCTTTTCATTTAAGTGTAATTTTCATTCATATGAAGATCAAGATTGGTACATCATGTGGAAGGCATACTGGCCTGCGTACGTAAAAAGCGCACAGCATTTTTCCCATAAACCCTTAATTTTCTAAACAATCACGGCGATACTTACAACAGGAAGGTTTGAAGGTGTGTAAATCAAGAATTTATTCCGACAGATATTTCCTACTGTAGACCCTTATCTTGCATATGTTCTCCTCATTCACTTCCTACTACCGCATGTTTGTGATTCTCTGCGAGTTGCCAGATATTCATGACAACAGAAAAGCCAAACTATATGATTAGGTTAAAACAGCTAAACTATTTTTGTCTTTATAACTGTAAACGTTTAAATTATTGGAAAATATGTATTTATTATTCTATACTCGCACTCAGTACACAAAGCGAAAAGGTAACTAACATCTGTAAGAACATGTCTGGCAACCCAAAGATTACTATACACTAACTGTGGCCGCTAGAGGGCAGACTCGACAGCAATTTTGATGCAGGATATGCGAAAAACTCCTTTGCGCAACGCTAGCGCTGCACACCGCACACGCCCCCTCGATAGACGGCGGTATGCTTGTATCTTACTGAAATTACTTAGAAGTCGAATAAGATTTTGGCATTTTATGCTCTTTAAATAAATATCAAACTACACTTTTTGAAGTGTTGAACGAAATCTGAGCAACCAATAAACTGTCGCGGCTCGGAAGCAGGACTTTGCCACAGGACGTGGATCTGTCGCTCAATCCAAACAACCTTTCAACTTTGACACAGTTTCTCTCAACTGTGAAAGTACACGACTGACAGTAAGGTAACGTGCACACATGCATTTGAATAAAATGCATTTGCATCTATAACGGGTTGTCTAATGCTATAATGTGCTTATTTATGGTCATTGCAGATGTCGAGAAAAGTGGTTGAATTGTTCTATGATGTTGTATCTCCTTATTCCTGGCTAGGATTTGAGGTGTGTAATTCATTGGTAAATTAACTCACTCCAGAGTTGTGTTGCAAACGCTTGGATAGTCTGAGGCAACCTGTCAATTTTATTTCAGGTACTGTGTCGCTACAGAAATGTTTGGAACATCGACCTCAAATTGAGACCCGCATTTTTAGGGGGAGTCATGCATGGCTCAGGTAATACTTCTACATATTACATACAGGTTTTCGTTACAGTTGTGATCAATAATACGTTTTCGAGGTACTTGATCTATTAAATAAATGTATATTAAATGTAATGTAAGGACGTTAGAACCCCATGAATTCAAAATTTAAGTTAAATATCTTAACCTTAAGGATATAAAGTAATGTTCTCCAAAACGCAGACAAAAATTGCATTTAGAAAAGATTTTAAACTTAAGCTGTGACCCAATTCGAAGGCTGGCTCATTTAAAAACCATGTCCTTCGAAGAACGCAGCCTCAGAAGGACGCAGCCTCAGAAGGACGCAGGTCATTGACCCTGTCCCAAATTGCACACTCCATACTTGCGGACTTCCTAAGAGTCCACACTTTGATGACATCATGTAGGGCAGACCTTAGGGACTGTTGACGCGAGTCCACGAGGGCGCACTGGAGTCGTACTTTGGGCTCGAGCGTCTCGCCAGAAATAGGAAGAGAAGTTGCCCGTCAGTGTGAACTCCTCCCATCCGTCGTCTGATTTGTCTGATTGCACTTTCGCAAGGACTTCTGGGTTGGTAAAGTGCATATAGCCTGCAGCAGTGCGGGCTTCGCCGAAGACCGCATCAAGGGTGCAAAGGGGGCGCTGATGAGCACACTTCGGGGCGTAGAAATTACAGATGGGACACCCTACGGGTTCGTAGACTAAGGAAGCATGCGCAATTTAAGGCCACGGGACCAAAAGTCCACATGAAGTGCGGGGACTATTTGGGACATGGCCTTTGTGACCTTCAAAGGATCCAGCCTTCAGAGATATAGTCAATAGCTGTGTCCCAATTCAAAGGCTGGATCCTTCGAAGGTCATGTTCTTCGAAGGTGAGGACGCAGCCTCTGTAGGACGCAGCCCCTGAAATCTGTGAAGGCTGCAGCCTTTGTGACCTTTGAAGCATCCAGCCTTCGAATTGGAACACAGATTTAGAGTTCCTCATGCCAAAACAGAACAACAGTTTTAGTGACATCATTCTGCACCTCAGCTTCCCATCAGAATCCAGGCTGTAAAGAAAGCTAAATGCTATTGCCTATTTTAAAAGGAGAAGGAGACCCTCATTACGTCCTGCCTTAACCTCTGTTTCACTTAGAGTTACATCAAAGTATTGAACAAAACATTTAATGCATTTTATGGCACGTCAGTGGGTCTTTATTGCATTTCATAATTTTTTTAATTGTTAGGTAACCGCCCCCCTGGAATGGTTCCCAATAAGTTTCTGTACATGAGCACAGATCTGCATCGACTGGCTGAGTACTTTGGAGTGCCTTTGTCTCCACCTTCTAACCCTGCTGAGGTCATGTTTGAAAAAGGTATTTAAACTGCTGTCTCTATTTACAAAACTGCTAACTATGATTATAAGACAATGCAAACCAATAAGTTGATTTCTGTCATTAGATTTCCCAATTTGTTTGTCACATACACAGTTACACAAAATACAACCTGGCCCATAAAAATAATAGTTCCCCCAAAAATCACACAGCTGACGGTAACCATTGACTTCCATAGAATTAGTTTTTCCTACTATGGAAGTCAGTGGGTACCATCAACTGTGCAATTACCATCATTTAACATAATATATTTTTAATTTAAGAAGAGAAAAAAATAATAAAGGTTTAGAACAACATGACGGCAGGTAAATGATAACAACATTTTCATTTTTGGCTATCCTTTTAACTCTAAAGCATTAAAATTAAGATTGAAACTTAAACCAAACTGTGGTAGACTTTAATTGAGAAAGATACCATTCTAAGTAGGTAATGTCTCTTTTATTTTGTTTTTCCATTCCTTTTTGTTTCTATGCCAGGGTCTCTGCCCGCAATGCGTTTTGTAACAGCCGTGGCAGAGAAACATAAAGATGGAGATGTACTGGTAGAGAAAGTGTCTAGGGAACTCTGGAAAAGAATCTGGAGCACTGATCAGGACATTACCCAGCCTGCCTCACTCACTGAGGTACCCTGTTTACCCAAATATGAAAACAGTCTTCATTTGTTGTCTTTACACTCACCTAAAGGATTATTATGAACACCATACCAATACTGTGTTTGACCCCCTTTCGCCTTCAGAACTGCCTTAATTCTACATGGCATTGATTTAACAAGGTGCTGAAAGCATTCTTTAGAAATGTTGGCCCATATTGATAGGATAGCGTCTCGCAGTTGATGAAGATTTGTGGGATGCACATCCAGGGCATTAAGCTCCCGTTCCACCACATCCCAAAGATGCTCTATTGGGTTGAGATCTGGGGCCTCATTTATAAATCTGTGCGTAGGATCGTTACTAAAAGTCTACATACGCACAAAAGCCAAAAATGGCATACGCCAAAAAATATTAAGACTTATAAAACAAAGCAATGTTCCCTTAATAAATCACAGATCACCTGCAAGTGTATGTACATGAATGATCCTTAGATCCCACCCTTCAAGGCCATTCTCCCATTAAGTTTGTTTTTTTATAGATCACAACCTTTGCATGGGAAGTGGCGTACGCACGTTTTCAGCCCCGTTTTGTGCGTACACACACTTTATAAATGAGGCCCCTGGTGACTGTGGGGGCCATTTTAGTACAGTGATCTCATTGTCATGTTAAAGAAACCAATTTGAAATGATTCAAGCTTTGTGACATGGTGCATGATCCTCCTGGAAGTAGCCATCAGAGGATGGGTACATGGTGGGCATAAAGGGATGGACATGGTCATAAACAATGCTCAGGTAGGCCGTGGCATTTAAATGATGCCCAGTTGGCACTAAGGGACATAAAGTGTGCCAAGAAAACATCCCCCACACCATTACACCATTGCATAACGAGAAATTAAACGGGTGTTTCGAATAATCCTTAAGGTGAGTGCATGTTGTCTCTTCTTCTTTTGTGGAACACAAAATAGTTTTCCTTTCTGTTCTACACAGGCAGGACTAAAGGCAGGCCTTTCAAGCAGTGAAGTGGAGGAACTACTTAATCTGGCCAAATCTCAACCAGTCAAAGACAAGCTGAAGAATGT
Organism: Misgurnus anguillicaudatus; assembly: GCF_027580225.2. NCBI lineage: Eukaryota > Metazoa > Chordata > Actinopteri > Cypriniformes > Cobitidae > Misgurnus > Misgurnus anguillicaudatus. The sequence continues at coordinate 26,451,064 of NC_073346.2, read as the reverse complement.
CACAAAGGAAGCACTGGAATATAAAGTCAGCACCTTTTACTTTGCATCTTTTGTCTTTGTCAGTAAAGATTTAGTGGGTCAAATAAAATAAAGTTTTTCTGTCTTTTTCTCACAGGCTTTCGGGTTTCCACTGACAGTGTGTCATGTGAACGGAAAGCCAGAAGTCTTCTTTGGTTCTGACAGATTTGAGCTCATGGCACATTGCATTGGTAACTATGAATGTGGCAATACTATATAAGTAACCCTGATGTACACTATATGGACAAAATTATGGGACACCCACTTCTAATGAACAGGTTTGACTACGTTAATCATTTCAGTAAGCACAAATCTTAATTCTATAGCATATAATGATATGATTGATTCAGTCTGGTGTGGCGGAACCTGATTGGTCTGCTTAAAGACCAGTGCCCGGTTGCATCTCCTTAAGTGAGGGTTTCCCTGAGGGAGAAAAAATCCCTGAGGTAAGGGATTTATGTAAGAGCATTGCAACTAAAAACAGCAGAACGTAAGGTAATACTTTAGCATTTAAAGGTAAATACTTATTGACAGCCTTATCGTTCCCTAAGTGAACACTTAAGGTTTTTTCTTGCAACCCATTTTCTTAAGAGTACCCACCATAACCTTATATTTAGAGGGAATTCTTAGCTTAAAAGAATATTCCATTTTCTTAAAAGAAAAATCCAGATGGTTTGCTCACCACCATGTCATCCAAAATGTTGATGTCTTTCTTTGTTCAGTCGAGAAGAAGTTGTGTTTTTTGGGGAGAACATTGCAGGATTTTTCCCATTTTGGTGGACTTTGATAGACACCAACAATTAACACTTAACTCAACACATAACAGTTTTTTTCAACAGAGTTTCAAAGGACTATAAACGATCCCAAACGAGGCATAAGTGTCTTATCTAGCAAAATGATTGTCATTTTTGACAAGAAAAATAACAAATATACACTTTTGAAGCACAGCTTCTCATCGAGGTCCGGTCGTGATGCGCCAGCGTGACCCCACGCAATACGTCATGACGTCAAGAGGTCACAGAAGACGAACACGAAACTCCGCCCCAGTGTTTACAAGTGTGTTGAAAGAGGACCGTTCCTACGTTGTTGTATGTCAACTGATACTAATTAATGTCTTTGTGTCAGTTTGTTGTTTACAATGGTCCGCAAATGTGCGTTTTTATATATGTAACACGTAACCTCCCTACGTCACTACGCGTTTGCGTGGGGTCGCGCTGGACCGGATCTAGACGAGAAGTTGTGCTTTAAAAGTGTATATTTGTTATTGTTATTGTCAAAAATGACAATCGTTTTGCTAGATAAGACCCTTAAGCCTCGTTTGGGATTGTTTATAGTCCTTTGAAACTCTGTTACGTGTTGAGTTAAGTGTTAAAGGCGGAGTCCACGATGTTTGAAAAACGCTTTGGAAAAGGAGACGGGCCGACTACCAAAACACACTTATAGCCAATCAGCAGTAAGGAGCGTGTCTACTAACCGACATCCTTGCCGGGTTGCGTATGTGTGGGGCGGGTCTATCAACAGAAGGTCCAGATTCTATTGGGGTAGGGGCGTGTTTGTTTAGGTGATTTCAAATATCAACATTGGCTTTCAAACATCGTGGACTCCGCCTTTAATTGTTGGTGTCTATTAAAGTCCATTAAAATGAGAAAAATCCTGCAATGTTTTCCTCAAAAAACATAATTTCTTCTCGACTGAACAAAGAAAGACATCAACATTGTAGATGACATGGTGGTGAGTAAATTATCTGGATTTTTCTTTTAAGAAAATGGAATATTCCTTTAAGGACTTTCATGCAACCGGGCACTGACCTGAACCCAGCCAAAATCTCATCATCCAAACCCATGAATCATTTGAACAAAGGGGCAAAGTCATCTCAGCACAGAAAAAGTCCTTTCCAAAACTGTTGCAATAAAGATAGACATTTTTTTTATGAGATTGTATGGTATAACATTCATATTTGTTTTGATTGGAATAACTGAAATAGATAAACATGTTTATTTTTTCCTAACGCCATTTCAGCATCTTTGGCTATATTCATGATGAGTAGTGTATAGATCAACGTGTGGAAGGAAACCACATACTGTAGAACCGAGAGTAAACCCACGCCGACACAGTTAGAACCGTGGACCTTCTTGCTGTGAGACAAAAGTTCTCTGTTTAGGGTGGTCACTGTGCGCCCCAAATATCTTTATTAGAAGGGCGCCCCAATACCTTTGTCTATATGGTGTATATTACTGCACATACTTCTTATTGTCAAATCATTTCCTTTCTTTTTTATTCTAGGGGAAAAGTGGGTGGGGCCTCAGCCTACCAAGGCCACAGCCAAACTGTGATCACCACTTACCTGTACTTTGTATATTTTAACAAATTCTATAAAGTTTTTTGTAAATGCACATATTCAGTATTTTCAATTTTAGATATAAACCACATGAACCCTGTTAAAATTTTCTAAAACTATTCACATATAGTTTCTATTCCAAATATTAAAGCTGAATAATGGTGCCCTTAACTCAGTGCTTCTCAATTATCTTCTGTCACGCCCCCCCTAGGAAGAAGTAAACATTTCGCGCCCCCCCAACTCTCCGCCACGACTGTAAATAGTATAATTTATCTATAAAATGACACATCTGCAAAACATTGTATCCTTATTAACATTAAAGAAAACACAAAAAAAAGAAATATCAATCAACTTACAGAAAAGAATAACTTTATTAACATTGTTTTTTAGTCTGTAACAGAAAAGACTTAAAATGCATTAATTTGCCTGAAAAATAAATAAATCCTTGTTTAAAGTATAATATTTTTTGACCGTTTGATACTGAAAAATTTAATTAAATATAATCAATAAATAAAAATAAAAACTCAAGCGGCTTATCAGCGTGATTGGGGTGTAATGTCTTTAAGTGACAGTGCAAAAAAATCACTTCCTAAAAAAGTATTTTTCCCCAAGGTCTCGTGCGCCCCCCTGGTGTCGCTTCGAGCCCCCCCTGGGGGTCCCGCCCCACTATTTGAGAAGCACTGCCTTAACTGTATGTGTTTAATGGACAACAGTTGAGTCTTGAGTCGTAATGTCTCGGTTCATTCTGGAGAGACTTGAGGATCTGGATTATCAGGTTTTGGTTTAGCTACATAGATGAAGGTGTAAATGTCAGATATGTCAAACAAAGAAAAGGGATTAATGCACAATCAAAACATTTAGAAGTGCTCTATACAAAAGACTTCAATCAAATCAAAGGTGACGTGAGATGAGTTATGAACAGAAATCAAACTAATTAAAATGGAGAAGGTGTAAGGAAGCACATAACCATCATAAAACCAATGACCGTATGAAAACCGTTTATAGCATGGTTAATTGAAGAGGGTGTGGACGGCAGAAAGTTTAGAGACGGAGCTTATGTAAAGAGGGTGGACCTGAGTAAGCAACAAAAGGTGTGACCTAGACTAACAACAGAAATAGCAAACGGTAAACCATAAGGACATTCTCTATAAAGGAAGTTGAGGCGAACAGCACACTTATAAAGACTAATAAAAGAGACCTATAGGACTGGACAACGCTACTTAGGAATATGAAAATGTAGTCCACAATGGGATATTATTTCTATCATGCAAGACAATCTGAAAGAAGATTAATCCAGGAATAAGACTTCAACTACAACCACTGTGTTCACCAGGTAAGCCAACCTAGACAAAAACACACATAGAGGATAGGAAGACATACATTTTGAAGTAGGCTTGAGATTGTATGCTAATTGTAAGATATTACCTTTAAATACTGCAATGGCTAATTAGAAATGTATTTTTCAATACACTAAATAATTTAAAATGTATCCGGTGTTCTTATGTAGATTACCGGGTGTAAATGACGTGTCATTGTGTTGTCTACATGCTTTCGATGATGAAACATGTGGACAGACAGGTTAAGCAAGAAGGCATCAAATATCCCACATATGCATATGAGCCTTAATTTTCTAGAACACAGGTTAAAAAAACATTCATCTGATAAGAGACTCCAATTATAGCCATGAACCTACATGGCAAATGTGCCAGTTTAAAAACTGACATGTAGAAACCCTACTGTGAAGTGGGTGTGTTCATTGTTGTAAAACAAATACATTCTCATATTGCACTCGAAGCACAAGGTTGCATGTTTAGTCATTTTCATAACACCGTAAGATACCATCACGTATGCACACAGTTTGCTTATGTATATAAACATTTACACAGTTTATTTGATTTGAAAACCCAACTCTGTTTTTTTGTAAAGGATATTACGGTGAGCAAGATGAAGTCTGTTGAAGTCTCAATTGCTCAGAGCATTATAAGGATTAGACAGATTGTGTTACATTGACCCAGAAATCTGCCGTCTTCAATTACCTTTATTATCTATGGCTAAATTCATGGCGAGAACTGATAAATCTACACAAAAGTTAACTGATAAATCTACACATTGATCCACACACACACTTTGGGGAGGGCCATTTTGGCATCTCCAATTCACCTAAACGTATGTTTTTGGAAACTGAACTACCCGTAATAAACCCACATTGACACAGGGAGAACATGCAAACTCCATAGAAAGACCTAGCTGGGGCTCAAACCTGGGATCTTCTTGCTAATAGCCAATTGAATGTTTTGCTTACATGGTGGGACTTCTGAATGTGTAACTTCATTGGTGTTTTGTTATTTTTGCCTGAATTAAACCTGGTTGGGTCATTTTTTGTACTTGTCTTAAAAGCAGAAAGGTTCTTCCGGTGTTAAAGATTCTTTAAAGAACCATTCAGCCAAAAACAGTTCCTCTATGCTATGGCATTATGAAGCACCTTAATTTTTTAAAATTGTACGGCAAGACGTCAATGTCCAAACAGAATGTAAATAGCAAAATCAATTTATTTCAAAATTTTGTCTCTTCTCAGGATGGCTTCTTCCAGCTCTTCATATTCGGCATGTGCAAATGGAGACACATTCTGTCGTGAGTAGTCAGTTACTATGGCCTGCTGTCTTTCACCAGCACAACTATTTGTTTTCAAGTTTCACTTGATTTCAATTTTCATTATGGTGACATGCCTTGTATTCATTGTAAACATGTGATCTGCTCCTGCAGAGATCCGGCTGTATCAACAGGAAGTGATCGTCGTACCCGTGCTGTTTTTGATGATGTTCTTGGTCATACTGGTGTTTCTGCTGCTGATGAGGTTTTGCCCTGAGAAAGTTGATCGCTTGCAGCCGAACTCCAAACAGTCAGCTAGGAATAGGAGAAACTTGCAAGGCATTGATGGTGAGTTGAGAAATGTTCAGGGTATACAGAGTACAGTATAAGTTATTAAATATACACTGTAAAAAATTTGCTGTAATTTTGCAGGTGGTTGCCAGTAACTTACTGTAGAAGATATAGTCTGAAAATGTTTCATGTTCATTTAACTTTGAACAAAATGTTGCCAGTAAATAACATAAATGTAAAATCTACAGTAAGTTACTGGCAGCTAGTTGTCAGTAATACACAGTAATACTGTAATTTCTACAGAAATGTTTTACAGTGTATATTCATATTATTAATCAGATAATGTAATATATCACTGCTTAAATTTTCTGTCCAAAGTTTGACGTGGCAAAAAAGCTCCCTAGCTGTCACTGGGGCAAAACCCAAAAAGTACACATGTGTACTTAAAGAGTTCATATATATTAGTACCAAAAAGTGCATATCACTACCTCATAAATACATATATTGGTACCAAATGTATACACCTACCTAAATGGTATATACAGGGTGCCCACGGGTCCTTGAAAGTTTGTGAATCCGGAGGGGGAAATTCAAGTCCCTGGGAAGTTTTTGAAAATATACATACATAGATACAGGTCATTGAAAGTGCTTGAATATATTTTATGCAATACGTTTTCTGGGAAAAAAATCCATGTTATTCTCTGTGTAGTGTAGGATAATATCATAAAATTTCACACATGCTAAACTGTTCGCTTTAAATGCTTATATCTTCTGTATGCGAATGTTGATTCATACCAAAATGCTTTTTGGCATAGTTGTGTTTGACACATGAAAACGTCTCGGGTTACATATGTAACTGTTGTCCCCTGAGAAGGGAACGAGACGCTGCGTCTCTCCTGCCATACTTTCTGCATCCCTTTAACGCCGTCTTTGGCAATATTTCAGATAGCGATATACTTCCTGTCTCCCATGTCACCCTGTCTTTGTCGTTAAACCTCACCATTGGTTTAATTTGATACACACATTCAGACGCACTTTACCCTGGAGGCGCCCTCAAAGTGTCACCGCAGTGACACAGCGTGAGTTCCCTCGAAAGGGAACTGTAACAATGTATCTTAAAAGGTAACACGATGTAACCTTGCTCTCACTTGATATGTGTCCCCACATTTAGTCCTTGAATTTGAGGGTATTGGACCTGAAAAGTTCTTGAAAAGTCCTTGAATTTGAAGTTAACTAAGGTGTGGGAACCCTGTATATATTAGGACGTTTAAAAGGCGACCATTTTGTGACAGTGTAGTGTACATGTCCTAATAAACCTTTTATGTTCCAAAGTCTATATAATGAAGGTTAAATGTTTGCTTTAGTGTTAAACACATCTATCACATCTCAAGTAAATAACACTGTGTCTTGGCAAAGGCCTATGGAAAATAATTAGTATTATGTGCTTGCCTTTGTTCCACACAATGACACTGTTTGCACAAAGCTTCATAGTTTTGACACAAACTATTCATGGATTCATGAAATATGACATTTAATAGATTTGTTTTAATCACAATCCTGTTCATTTATTTTCTTATTTTTGATTGATTACCTTTGATCTTCCCACTTTATGTGTCTACTGTTTATCCATAATATCCTACCTGTTTCGTCTGTGTAGCTCCTGTGGGTCTAAATGCTCTGGAGGGTGAGCACATAGCACTGGACACCACGTCGTACAAGACCTTCACCCCTTCATCGCCAATTAAAGAACACTACCCATCTGACTCCTTAAGTGTCAATGTGGCCTTCCCTGACGGGCGAGGCTCCTTCGGGGCCACAGCTTCAGCCTTCACAAAGCCCAAGGAACTCCCACGTCAACGGCTACCGGAGAATTTTAATGGGGTGTCTCCTCTTCCAGCATCATACTCTTTGAAGTCAGACTCTGTTTCACTCTATAGGGCTCGAATGGAGAACAGAAATGTGGTGCTGCGCGTACTTAAAGGTAAAAGAGTGACTTATGAAGTACGGTATTCATAACTAAATCTTATCCTCTATTCTATTGTAATGCCAGTTTAACTCGTACTCTCTTATTCATAAACAGATTCAGCCAGTAAACAGGAAAATCAGTCCTTTCTCGGCTTTGCAGCCTTCCTTTCCCAATTGGGACCTAACCCCTTTATACCAGAGCTTCTGGGTATTGTATCCCTCCGAGCTCCTCTCATTACTGTTATGGAAGAGATGGAGCACCGGGATCTTCTTGGATTTTTGTGGAGATGTAGGCAGGTGAGATATTTGATCAGGAGTAGTAGTTTGTGAATAGTAAAAAGTGTTATCGAGAAACACTGAGACATCATGGGTTGTTTTAACCCATGGTTGGGTGAAATATGGATTTTTTGGGTTTGTGCATATTTCATCCAACCATGAGTAAAAACAACCCAGCATAGATTTATTTAAACCCAGAGGTTGGGTTTGGCCCATGAGATATAGATAAAACTAGTAAATGTCAAACATTCCTCCTCAAAACTTAAACTAAACTGTTCAACTTCATCTCAAACAGGATAAAGTTGCACTGGAAGGTATTTGCGAAATGACAGAGAAAAAGATCTTCACTATGGCCTTACATGTGTCCACTGCACTGGTAAGCAAAATAATGTTTTACTCTGCTTTATCATCACTTTTCTGACCCACATTGTCAGACAAAAATGCTAAATCCTTATTGCTTTCACGGGTGTGGTATCCGTTCAAAAAGTACAACTTTGCACCTAAAGAGTTTATATTAGAACCTCAGAGATACATATTAGTACCTCAAAGGTACATACTGGCACCAAATGTATACATATCTGTCCTTAAATGGTACATATAACTAGTACTATCACCCCAGTGAAAAGCTAGGGCTGTCAAATTATTAATTATGATTAAGCGCATACAAAATAAAGGTTTGTGTTTGCATAATATATTTGTGTGTGTATTGTGTGTAATTGTCATAAATAAACACATACATGTATACTTTTAAGAAAAATGTTATTTATGTAGGGGAGAACCGGGGCAAAAGTAACGTGGGACGAAAGTAACAAAGCGATTTTCTCCAAGCCTTGATAACATTTGTATCCCAAACTATGACAGCATCTTTAGCACACAAACCCTTGACAGACCTGACAAATATTGTGTTATTTACTCACCGTTTTCTGCATGTAGATTCAGAAAGGTGTTTTCAACCATGGTAAGTAAATTGCAAAAGCCGTCATTTTTTTCTTATAACACATTGTGTTTCTCGTTTCATGTGCTACAATACGGATCAATCTACAGGTTATTTAGTGCTCTAACACAGCCTAAAGTTTCACTTCTCAAAATAAAAGTAAATCATGTGTAAATCAATTTAAGGAGATCCTGTCGGGATGAAAGTAACACTTGTTATGTTGTCCCGCTGCTAATACTGGTGTATATGTTGAAAACTGATATTATTCTAATTTGATTTAATTTCATTTCATCAGGGGCAGTTTCCAGGACAGGGATTAGACTAGTCCTAGACTAAAATAAATGTAAGAGCTGTCCAAACTGAAAACAACTTGCACTGACATATCTTAAAATACATCAGTGCCCTTTATTTTGCCTCAAAATGCACGCCAGTAATGTTTGTAGTAAGGCATGTTTGTTAAAACTAGTTATATTTCCTACTTAAACTAAGCCCTAGTCTGGGTTTAAGCTAATCCCTGTCTGGGAAACCACCCCATAGTGTTCAAACTGTTGAAAACATGTTTTATTCTCAGCAATTTAAGTTTGTACTGTTGGTTGCTTTTGAAACATTTGATAAAACTGAAATTTAAAATGAAAATGTAATTATATATATTTTTACAAAGATAAATTACAAAATATGTTTGCAGTTACATATTAACGAGGTCATAGTCACGTATATTTAATAAAAACACCTGAAACACAAAAAATCAGTCTTGTTTTATTGTGTTACTTTTGACCCACCTGTGTGTTACTTTTGTCCCTGCAGGTGGGGTCGAAAGTAACAATTCACTATTTATGTTTAAAATGAAATTATACTGAAGTCATTTTACATTTTTACAAAATTCCACCTTGTACTGATAGACCACACTTGTGAGTTATTGACCACAGCAAAAATATATCTCTGTCTATAACATTATCTTTAAAAATTAAGTTTTTCTGAAAAATGCTACTTTCGCCCCTGCTCTCCCCTATATATTTTTTGTATTTGATTTTGTATATAATATAAAATATATCAAAATCTAAATACATCAAAATACATGTAAATCTTTCTTAAATACATACATGCATGTGTGTGTATTTATATATAAAAAATTTGACACATTGCGCACATATAAATTATGCAAAAACAAACTTTTATTTTGTATGCGAAATTAATCTTGAAATAATTATACACAGTGCGCACATATATATTATGCAAAAACAAACTTTTATTTTGTATGCGATTAATTGCGATTCATCTTTTGACAGCCCTATATATATATATATATATATATATATATATATATATATATATATATATATATATATATATATATATATATATATATATATATATATATATATATATATAAATTTATTTACTTGCACACATGCAACACAAACTTTTATTTTGTATGCAATAAATCTCGATTCATCATTTGACAGCCCTACTTGAGACCATAAAAAAATTCTGACAGTGCTACAATATGGTGATTTCATTGAAGCTTATAAAATATTTTGCCAATCATTGTGTGAATTTCTTTATACCGTTGTAATGCTTCAGATAGTCAGAACTTGTAAATAATGAATGTTGACAAACCATGCCAAAAAAATTTTTTAACTACATATTTAGGCTTTACTGTGACATATCTAGTTTTTACATCAAGCAATGTGTTAAGACCTTTCTCTGCTTATTTTTCTTTAGGATTATCTCCATAACAAAGATCTTCTCCACTGTAACATCAAGGCTCGCAGCGTATTAGTCAGCAGTATGTTTACTGCAAAACTCTGGGGCTTCGGTGATTTGTATGCAAGAACTTCAGACAATGTAAATCACAGAGAAGATCCTGGTAGAAAAAAGTGGCAGGCTCCTGAATTATTGGTCAAGAAACCCCCCACTCCAAAAAGCGATGTGTAAGTACTAGTTGGGTACAAATTGCTACATTGATATATTATAATTTTGTCTCTTTATTATATTTTTATAATTTTATATATTTTATAATTATGCTTATTTTTGTAGTTGGTCATTTGGACTGCTGCTGTATGAAATGGTGACACTTGGTGAGTCATATTTTGAGATGATTGAAAGTTGATGGAATTTAGAATAATATAGCTCAGTGGAATACCTTGTAATGCACTGAAAGGCCCTTTGGATAACAACATCTGCCAAATGCATCAATGTAAATTCCCCTTAAAAATGTGTCTCTTACTCTCTTTGTCTTCCAGGTGAGGTTCCTTTTGCTGAAATTCCTGTGACAGAACTTCTACAGTATCATCAAAGAGCCAAAACCCTGAAGAAACCACACAACTGCTCAAACTCACTGTAAATCAACTTCATTTTTTAGCCTCTCCCAATCTGTCCATCTTTCTGTCTGTCAGTTTGCTTATAGTACCACTTTATTCCAACAAAACTGTTTCTTCAGTACATACTAACTAATCATTTCTTCTGGTTTTCTTTCTCCAGCTACTCAATTATTAAAGCTTGCTGTCAGTGGAAGGAGCAAGACCGCCCATCACTGGCTGAGGTCAGACGTAAACTCCAGTCAGGAGAGAAAAGTGCCAATGACAGCGTTGTTCTCCGGGTGCCTGAGCCCATCAATGTTGAAAAATATCTAATGGAGGCAGGATACGGAGAATCCAACTACACAGTTTTCTAGAAAAAGAAAGCTCTACAAAATGCATGAAGTCAACACAAAAACCTCATTTTGTGACTGTCATGTAAACTGTGCATTTGCATGCTTCATGATGATCAACTGATAGTAGATTGACCATATTTACATAATTTTGCACAAAATCTTCCTTTAACTTTTATTCGTGAAGCCATGACCTGTTTGTCTCTGTTCCAGGAAGTAAAGATCTGGTAACTGATCTCATCTTACTAATACATCCCACACCCTGCGTGTAAGCAGAAGATCATGACATATTTGAAAACAAACAAGAGACTTAGATACGCTTATTAAGGTTATCGACAATGTACCCACAGTTCAACAATAACAAAATAGGAAAAAGTGAAAGACTTAACCTCGACAGCTATAAGCTGTATAACCTATACAAGCTATAAGCTGTAGCCAACAGCGTGAAACCTTAATTTTTGTAAACATATGGTATGTGAACAAACTAAAAGCATTTAACTTGGGTCTTGTCCTAGATGAGAACCTAAACTGTATTTTTCTTTTCACTTTATATACAGTTATTTATGTGACCCTGCCCGCCAAAGAATGTTTACATTACGTAGGATGATTTTATGTAAATAACTGTTTTCATGTGCAGGGTCACATATGGTGATTTACTTGTATATAAAAAAACATTAACACTATTTCTATTCATGTGGATTATTTCTTTTTACACAAGAAAGTGTACAAAACTATGGAGGACCACAAGAGTCATGCAAAATGTAATAAAGAACTTCAATATTTAATAACTACCTGGACAATAAAAATAGCAATTAATACATTTGTTTAAAAATCCATGAATTATTCTATAAATAAATAAATAGACAAGGTTGCAGGGGAGTCATTGTGGAACTTTTTATTGGGCAATGAAAATTGAGATTATAAAAATAACGTTATTATGAAATATTAATCCATTAACCAATAAATAGTTCAAAGTAATATAACAATTTACAAAAACAACATAAAACACTCAATACGTTGTTGCTTTGGGTCCTCATCCGAGATCTATAAATATTAATCTATATATTAAACCTGTATTTGTAGTTCAATCCATAAATCCAGTTATTTATTTCTCCCCTTAAATCGCTTTTTGAAATACATTTTCAAATTCCATTATTTAATTAAGAATTTATAAATGCAATTTAAAATGATGAACCCGTTGAGTGTTTTATGTTGTTTTTGTAAATTGCAACATTACCTTGAACTATTTATTAATGGATTAATATTTCATTTCTACATTATTTTTATAATTTTACTTTTTATTGCCTAATAAAATGTTACATAATAGCTATTTTTATTGTGTAGGGTGTTATTAAATATTGAAGTTCTTGTGGTCCTCCATACAAAACTCACAAACCCTGTTTTTAGTAAATTGCACTAGAGACTATAATAAAAAAAAATTGCCACAATGAGCTGTGCACCAGGCCACTTTGGGCAGCGAAAAAGTAAATATTGGATTGCAGTGTAACGGCACCTTCCTTTATTAATATTTATGCATACAAAGCAACTCAACTGTACAGCACACCGCCTTTTTAAGTATTCGCTGTCATAAACATTCACGCTAACTTTTCCATCATGCAAAGCTCTCATGTAAAGCTACAAATTGTTTTCTACCATATGAACTGTATCCAAAAATAAAAAAGGCTACTTTTTAATAACAATTAAGAGTTCCTACAATCATCTACGATAGAAAAATGTTCCTAGGTCAGTTATCTGAACAAATCCAACCCTGTGTAATGAAATGATCACATAACGAAAGCTTTCCATCTCTCAGTTTACAGATTTCAATGGCAGTAAATCAGGTAGAGCAGAAACAATGACAGTGGCACTATGACATCACTTATAACTCCAATGGTATCATTTTGTTTCCATGGTGACTGCATCTCTGTGTTTATTTCTATTTGGTACAGTCTGGCAGTCTCAAGTCAAGTGCTGACGGGCATATAAGTAAAACCGGTTTTCTGGAGTCGGCTTAAAGCCTCTAGAGGACAAGATGAAATACATTACAGTTCACATAATGTTAACGCTTCATTGTCTTTGTTCACATAGGAGAAAAGAAAGCCATGAAGGAACAAACAGCTGTCAAAGGCAAAAATCTAATACAGTCATTACTACTGTCGCTGTGAGAAAGGCAACTTATTCACATCTTTAACTCTAATAGTCAAATGAACTAAAGTGTAACATTGATCACTGTCTGTAATTTCACCATCAGTACTTTGATTACAATTGTTTAATGTAACAAACACAAAAAGACAAACATGACTTCAGGATAACACATTTACATTTGCCTCTTCAAAAGATCGCATATTCATTCAAAAATATGTGAAAAAATATAAGAATTGTGGAACATTCAAAACCTGGGAGGGCTGCATTATGCTTATCATCCCAAATATAGTCCTGTTATCTTTAATCTTTTTATTTTAGGATAATTTCCTGAAGGCTATATGTGACAATGTTTAAAAACATGACAAATGGATAGTTCACCATATGAAAATCATGTTCATCATTTATCATGACTTCCTTCTTGCAATTTTTTGAGAACAGAATGAGATATTTTAGCAAATGAGATATTTCTGTCTGTCTGGTGACTTTAAATTTATTGTATGGAAAAGGAAGGCGTTCACAACGGTGAGTAAATGATGATAGATTTTTTATTTTTTTAGTAAACTATCCCTTTAAAATGAGAACTACTGTAGCAAATCTAGCATCATACAAAACAATGATTCAAAATAATACTATTACTAGCCCAGTCTTTCAAATCTAAAGATGAAAACTACAGTTAATGATTCGTCTAGCTTTTAATAAGGCATCACTTGTTATTTCTTCAGTCTCTCTTGCTAATCGGTTTAGATGTCACCTTTTCCATGTCTTCCTCATTCCTGTGTATTAATCCCTTTTGTCGGCCATCAATCCTAACAGCTTTTATCTCCCTCTACTCCTCCAGCTGGTGATGAAAAATAAAGCTCCTATCCCGCATCTCACATTGTTCAGTCTCTCAGACTGTTAATAGAAGCACAGATTTTGAGGGCGGGGCCAAGTTTGATGTTCATGGTGGACATGAGATGCTCTTCTTTTAATAGCAGCAGTGCCTGTCCATCAATCTCCTGAGACAGGAACTGAGCTGCAAGGTCCTCACAACCTAACAAGATATCACAGTAGAGTAGTACATTATGAATAAATAAGAACATAAGAGGATTTCTTGCATAAAATGTGTGCAAAAAGAATGTAATGTTCACAAATCTAATAACATGGCGCATCAGAACACCTACCTTGAAGAGAAGAAATAAACCGACACACTTCCTCCACACTCCATTGAGAAGGGTTGCCAGACAGGAAGTGGTTCCCATCCACCTGAAGGCCACCTGGTGCGGGATCATCCAGCTGAGGGCCACAGTGTGCTGGTCTTGGGTACGAGAACGGTGAGCTGGGAGAGAATGACAAGAAGTCTTCGTCTTCCTCACCATCGAAGCTGGAAACGTCTTCAGAACGACTGGATTCTGAACGGCACTGAAAAAAAAATGACAAGCCACGGACAAAAATTTAAATTTTTAAAGAGACACTCCACTTTTTTTGAAAATATGCTAACCTTCCAGCTCCCCTAGAGTTAAACATTTGAGTTTTACTGTTTTGGAATTCATTCAGCTGATCTCCCGGTCTGGCGGTACCACTTTTTGCATAGCTTAGCACAATCCATTAAATCTGATTAGACCATTAGCATCATCCTCAAAAATAACCGAAGAGTTTTGATATTTTTCCTATTTAAAACTACTCTTCTGTAGTCAGATCATGTACTAAGACCAACAGAAAATTAAAAGTTGCGATTTTCTAGGCAGATATGTTAACTTGTGCATTTTGTAGAGCTTACCAATAGCTGGGGACTATTTTCGGGCACTGCGTAATATCATTGCGCCTGCTGCAGCCATGTTAAGGCAGCAAGTCCTTGATTATTATGCCAGAGAGTATAGTTCCTAGCCATATCGGACTAGAAAATCACAACTTTTAATTTTTTGTCAGTCTTAGTACACGATGTAGAACTATAGAAGAGTCAAGTTTTAAATAGGAAAAATAATGAAACTCTTTGGTTATTTTTGAGCGCAATGCTAATGGTCTAATCAGATTCAATGGATTGTGCTAAGCTATGCTAAAAGTGATACCGCCAGACCCGGAGATCAGCTGAATTGATTCCAAAACGGTAAAAATCAAATGTTTAACTCTAGGGGAGCTGGAAAATTAGCATATTTAAAAAAAGTAAAATGTCCCTTTAAAATAAACCAAGATGAAGAAACATGTTTTCGGTTAATACAAGCGCAATAAACTGAATTTTTGTTGAGTTTACACATAATTGTACATGAGATTATTTATCCATCATCCAAACTAACCTTTACAGGTAGATGCCTGCCTGCAATTTTAGCACAGGCAATCTCAGAGCTGCTCCTGCGAGGACCTCTGCGTCTATTGACATCTTGGACAGCGGAGACCCCTGGTGGTCGTTCTTCACTACCAATGCCCCTACTAATGCGGTAGTGGTTACTGCAGCTGACATTGTACCTTACGTCCAGAAGTCAATAATAAAATAATACACAACACAAAAGTCAAATGTCTGGCTATGTGAGACTATGCAGGTGAATAAACCATTAACATACATGAATAAATGCCTTCACATACGGTTATAGCTTGGTAAATACCTCTTAGCACAGAGTTTGGAACAGAAGCGTTTGGACCGTCTAAATTGGCTGACTGGTGCAAATCTCAGACAGTATTCACACTTTAACACTGTCAAAAGATAAAGAAAAACAATGTAGGTGGAAGACACAAATGTCAGGAAAATATCATATTAAAGGGACACTCCACTTTTTTTGAAAACATGCTCATTTCCCAGCTCCCCCAGAGCCAAACACCTGAGTCCCACCGCTTTTGAATCCATTCAGCTGATCTGTAGTGGCGCTACCACTTTTAGCGTAGCCTAGCACAATCCACTAAATCCGATCAGACCATCAGCATCGCGCCAAAAAATAACCAAAGAGTCTGGATATTTTTCCTGTTTAAAACTTGACTCTTTTGTAGTTACATTGTGTACGAAGACGGCCAGAAAATTCAAAGTTGCGACTTTCTAGGCAGATATGGCTAGGAACTATACTCTTATTCTGGTGTAATAATCAAGGACTTTGCTATCGTAACATGGCTGCAGCAGGCGTAGTGATATTAGGCACTGCCCAAAAATAGTCCCCTGCCATTGAAAGTTACTAAGGTGAGTATTTTCGGCTGCCGCGTAATATCACTACACCTGCTGCAGCCATGTTACAGCCGCAAAGTCCTTGATTATTACGCCAGAATGAGAGTATAGTTCCTAACCATATCTGCCTAGAAAATCCCAACTTTTAATTTTCTGTCGGTCTTAGTACACGATGTAACTACAGAAGAGTCAAGTTTTAAATAGCAAAAAATATTGAAACTCTTTGGTTATTCTTTTAGCGCAATGCTAATGGTCTAATCAGATTCAATGGATTATGCTAAGCTATGCTAAAAGTGGTACCGCCAGACCCGGAGATCAGCTGAATGGATTCCAAAAAGGTAAAAATCAAATGTTTAACTCTAGGGGAGCTGGAAAAAGAGCATATTTTCAAAAAAAGTGGAGAATCCCTTTAAGTTTCAACTGTTGAAGCTTGTGACTCATGAACCATAATTTACACTCAGAGTTGCGGTTCACTGGATGTAGGATGGGTGGAATAGCAACAGGAAGAACTCCTTCTGCTTGCTCTTTTACTGGACCAGTAACCTGTCAATCACAAGGAAAACTATTAAACTGTCACACCCACGATTGAAACACAAAAAAGGTGTGTCTTTGTTTGAAATGGTTACAGATAAGAATCAGGCAGTGGACACTAGATCTGAGCAAGAGGAAAACTCACAGGGAAAGGTTCTGCTCCCTCCTGGATCACAAAACCTTCAATGAGGTGAGTGAGAACTTGAGGTTTGACCACAGCCTGTGGGAGAGGTGCTCGATCGCCCTGCCCTCCTCCACGAGGAAGAGAAAGAGAGAGAGTCGGAGGAGTGGGAAATGCAATCTCTGGAACTACATAAGAAAGAAAGAAAAATAACTTGATGAAAAGAGAAAGTTTAGGTGCAATAGAGACAGTTCTGTTGCTCACCCGTGTCTAGCAAAGGAGCTGGCGAGAGGGGAGGGGCGGAGTCTTGGAGGGACTGAATTGCACTGATGGTCTCCGCTGCCATGTCATGGGTTGCATCTGATTCCGATTTCCGTTTTAAGGGACCAATTACTTGTTTTGTCTATAAGAGAATAAAGAGTTCATGATTTGCTTGAGTTACAGAATAAACTCGGTTTATTACTCAGATCGGTTATCTACTAACCTGACTTGGTCCAGACTGAACAAACACAGCGTCTCCGGAGTTATTCTGTACATCCATTGAGTTTGAGACTGAAGCAGGATTACCCTGATTCAATCCTGTGCTCTGATTGGTCTGCAACTGAGACGGTGGGAGGGCAGCTTTAAGGCACATGCCAGTTCCTCCTGCTTCCACTGCGGTCACCATAGTAACTACATTGCTACTGGAGTTGGCCGTCGTGTCCTGCTGGGAGCAACAGGGCCGAGCGTGAGCCACTGCTAAAGCCTGGGAATTTCCTAGTGTGCTCTGCCTGGCTCCAACCAGCTGAACTGGGACATGGGGTGGGTGAAGGCCGCCCGTGCCTTGGTTGTTGTTGGGTGGTGCCGGAAGGATTGGAGGCGGGTGGCGAGGGGACATCTGGACTGGCAGACGATGCCCCTGAGCTGCTTTAGGCTGAATGGGCACATGTCCCGTTCCATGACCCAGTTTGTCCGTGGTCAGATTAGCCCCTGTCTGCTGGAGAGGCTGCACCACTAATGTTTGGGCAGCCATGTTTGATTTGGCTGCCACTGGGTAACCTTGAGAAGAGGTGGGAACATTTGAGGTGGGCACCAGTATGTGGGTAACAGTGGCCGTCGCTGCAGGAACACCTCGAGCCTGGCACAAGCCAGACTGAGAGAGGATCAGCTGGGAGAGGGGGAGCGACGGGGAAGGGGAGGAGGAAGGAGGGTTGGACGAACCTCCCGCTTGCTGTGGTGTGACAGATGATTGGTTAGTGCCCTTCATGTTAAGGCCAGAAATGCTGGGGTTGGTGGTGTTGGAGTAGTTTTGCAGTTTGGTGTTGGAGAGCGGTTGAGCTTGGGGTTGGACCTGCTGGGCTGATTGACCAAACTGCTGCTGCTGTGTCTGCTGGTTAAGTGGGTATGATCCTTCAAAGACATAGAAATTGGGTTCATTTTACGTTTAAAGCATTATGAAGTAACAACATTACACACATTCGTTCACAAATATACTGAATTATATTGAAAGAGAAATACAAAGAGATAATGTATATGCTCACCACCTGTCTCCTTTCTGTCTGCAAACTCTGTCTTGCCAGTAGCCACCCTTGGCGTGGATACGCAACGCATTGCTAAGTTCTGTACCTGAAAGAGAGACAGACACGGCAAAAAAGTGAAAAAGATAAATGTGTGAGAAAGAAATGTATACAAACATGATTATGTATTTTGACAGGACAAAAGAGACATACAGGAAGTGATGGGGGGGTAGGTGTCTTCACGGGTCCACTTAGACCCGAAAAAGTTTCTAAAAGTCTAAAAGTTTCATGTGTTCCTCGGACATGGGTTGGGTATAATTTAAAATAAATGCGTTTTGGCCGAACAGACCCGAGAGGACCCCAACTATCTTGCGTGTGTGCGTCAATGTCCTTTTCCCAACCCCTTCTCTATTCGCCAAGAGTGCTTGCGACATCTTGTGGCTGGCGGTAGGTTAATTTCCGTTGAGCCAGACCTGTCAATCAATTTTAAATGTACATTTTAGCGGTTACCTTGGTGTCGTCGTCAGAAAACAAAGGAAAATAAAAGGAGCAGGGGGCCAAATTGGTTGCGAGGCCACCGGGGTTTCTTTCTGACTGATGCGTGCGGGGCTGCAGACTGCATAAACGTCGGGTCCAATGGGGTTAAAAAAATTGCCACTGGTTCGGGTCGGGCTCAGGTCTAAATTCCTCGGGTTTGTCTCGAGTTGGGTCTTTCTTAAAATATGTATATATTTTTGCACATCAGGTTCGGGTAAAAAGTGATTCGGGACAAGTACATTTCTTTGGACCCGAGAAGACCTTATATTTAGGGTGCCCAAAGCGCTCTTGTGCTATATGTCTGCAGGGCTGACTACATGAATGTGGCTTAGAAATTGAACTAAGATCATAACATCATAAAAAAAGTTTGACACCAGGTTCAGAGATTTGGAGAAAACTGAAAAAACCAACAGAAGCAGAAACCAAGTAGGAGGACACAGTACATAGCTGAAAAATATTTTCATTTACAAGGTCAAGCGTCACCTGATCATTGTCTGACTGGTTACTTGAGGATGTGGGAGTTGCTTCCTGTTGTTGCTGTTGAGGTTGCGGTTGGGCAACCGCTGCCACAGCAGCTGTTGCCGTACCGCCAGGCATAAAAATAAGCTGAGGGGTAAGAGGTGCCCTAAGAGAACGGTTTACCTGTGGGTGGAAAACCATGTAAAATTACACCCGTAGTAAAAGGGTAAGCTTGAATAAACATTACATAAACATTTTTCTTGCGTTTCAACAGCTAACAGTTCACAAAATTATAAATCTGTCTCTACTTACGATACAAAGTATTAAGGTTTCAAATTGAGCACATAGTGCATAGTTTAAGTGCATATTGTATAGGATGTCATTTGGGACACAGCTTTAGATTTATGTGCACCATGACAAGACACTTACTCTTAGGTACATCTGACCCTGTCCGCTCGAGTTTCCACTCAGCAAGACTGACTGGTTAAGGGCTGATGATGTTGCAGAAGTGGCAGGTCCCATTGGACGGGGGTTTGTCATTGTTCCTCCCCCAGAGGTAGTACTTAAGTTGACCTAAAAGAAAGTAACATGGCAACAGTCTGAGGTAAGCCATGTTCTTCCAATCTGTATGTATGTGCTATTCTTTAAAGGTTTGTGTATACATGTGCATTTTTGGACAATGTGTCGTGTCTCATGTATTGTGTCAATTTAGTATCACTCAATACAGAATCAGAAGTACGGTGTCAACATTTTTTACAGTTCTGAAGAAAGACTCACTGTGCATTGAGCTGAGCTTGTAGCTTGAGAGACACTGTTACTGGGAGAGCTGGATTGACGACTGGCTGCAAGAGTTGCCTGAAAAAACAAAAAACAAATTGTAAGTCTAATGGTGAAATACTAAAAAATCTAGCAGAAAGATCAAATAGCAGCATAAAGTGAACTGCACTTCATAGGTGTAGAAAGGCTCGACAATAGAATCATATTTTATATCAGCACAAAATATTACTGATGATGAAATATATACATTTCATTGTCAATTTGTATTTATAAACCGGTAAAACTCAATATAATATGTAAATGTAAATTTAATACAATATATGGTTAATAAACTTCATTTAAAGGTGCTAAAGAAAACTTATAATATGTTAAATTGTTCTCTGAAATCTATATTAAAGTGATAGTTCACCCAAAAATGAAAATGGTGTCGTTAATGACTCACCCTTATGTCGTTCCAAACTCGTAGGACCTCCGTTCATCTTTGGAAACACAGATTAAGATGTTTTAGATTTAGTCCGAGGGCTTGTTGACCCTTCATTGATAGTCTGTGTACGGTGTACTGTCCATGTCCAGAGAGGTAATATAAACATCATCAAAGTAGTCAATGTGACATCAGTGGGTTAGATAGAATTTGTTGAAGCATCGAAAATACATTTTTGTCCAAAAATTACGACTATTCACCATTGTCTTCTCATCCGGGTCTGTTGTGAATGCGCGTGCACAGTGACGCTGCTGACGTTTTATCCTCAGACATGTTTGCGAAGTATGTTTTGTTTACAGCATGCGTCTCCCTCAGACTGTAAACGAAGCTGGGGCGCAAAAATAAAGCTGAGGCGCACCAGATAACACGTCAGCAGCATTGTGCACGCGGTTCACAACAGACCCGGAAGAGAAGACAATGCTGAATAGTCTTAATTTTTGTTCTTTTTGAACCAAAATGTATTTTCAAATACAAATTCTAACTGACCCACTGATGTCACATGGACTACTTTGATGATGTTTTATTACCTTTCTAAACATGGACAGTATACCGTACATACATGTTCTATGGACGGTCAGAAAGCTCTCAGACTAAATCGAAAACATCTTAAACTGTGCTTCCAAAGGTGAATGGAGATCTTATGAGTTTGGAAAGTAAAACCGGTTCCTTGATTTGTATTAAATCGCCATCAGCTGCTTTCAGATGGAGCGGCATTTACTACACAGAGCTGTAGTTCACAGAGAAGCTAGGCAAAACCTCCTTTATAATCGATGAAAATTGACTCTGATAATTTATGCGATTTTGCCTAGCTTCTCTGTGAACTACGGCTCTGTGTAGTAAATGCCGCTCGATCTGAAAGCAGCTGATTGCGATTTACTTCTAATCACGGAACCGGCTTTAATGATGAAACACACGAGAATCGTAGACGATTTTTTTGCACAGCCATAAAGGAAACAATCGTGTTTGAGGCTCACGATATGTCATTACCATGTACAGAACTCATATTATTCATCATGTAAATACAGTCTTCCATTCTACGGCTTCATTTCATATTCCAATAGACTGATGTGATGGAGCCAAAATCTATCTGCATGCTATTATTGTCTTTCATTGGTTATCTGATCTCATATATTTGATATAAGTTTTACAGCCTGACTATAATCCCATTTTTGTGGTGCTGATCTGTGATTGATTAAAGTAGTTTGGAGTCGACTGACTGAATCTGACCTGTTGCACAGCAGCCAGGTTCTGGAGTTGAGCGCTGTTGATCTGTTGCTGCAGCATCAGTTGCTGGAAGTACTGAGCTGCATTGGGCTGCCTCTGTAGCGCCTGCAGTGCCTGTGGACACATGTACAAACACAGACTACTAAGTTCTCAAAGGCCCTGACGTGAATAAGTGTATTAAATTACACTTCAGAAAGGCTCTAAGTGGAATTTGCAGTGCCTTGCCTTTGTGACTCACCTGCACAGCTTGCCTTTCATAAAGAGACATTTGAGCTATCTGAGGAGGGCGGGAGTTTCCCCCCGACGCAGTGCTGCTATTGGCTGAGCTGGAGTTGGTCTGGTCTTCTCCTGCCTCCATGCTCACTGGATGGACGACCAGTCAATCAAACTTTGTAACTGAATACCAGAGAAAATATGCATAAACAAACGATTTATAACAGACTGTGTTGATCCGTTTCATAATAAAAAAATAAGAATTAGGTAAAGTAGTTTGAATACTTTTGTATAGTTAAGCTTGTTAGAGAGTCTGGGAAAATGTTATAATAAATCTTAACAGCTTTATATATAGCGTTGCATTATCAGATTTTATATGTAATACACAAAGAGCAGTTAGTCAACTGTCAGCTGCGTGTGATAATGATCCAGGTACTGCTGCATTACTTGTGTGTGCAATATTCGCAAATCAACGAGACGCGAATGAAATGCACACTAGACAAAAAAAATCATTGCACAAATATTAATTTCTGAAATGCATATGCACAGAAGCAATGTAACGTTATCGATAATAAAACCACCCCCAACTCATCCGCTAGTACTGCAAAAATGTTGGCGAACTGGCGACTCCCAAAGTGCAAAACAGACAAAATTTTACCTCTCTGCGATCTGCACTGTTTAAGCCTCCTCCTCCCGTAATGAAAACAACCGATTGGAAATGTTGGGTCCGTGTTACTTATATTATCGATTTAATAAAGTTCCGCTCTTTATTTTCTGCTTTTACAAGTAATGTTGAAATTCTTCAAACAACGGTGATTGCGATGAGGCTCAAAAAGCGATAAAGCCCCGCCCCCCCACTGTTTACAATTCTTTTTCCGGCGCCAACATGACGTCTCATAATATACATAATAAAAGTCTCTATCTATCTATCTATCTATCTATCTATCTATCTATCTATCTATCTATCTATCTATCTATATATCTATCTATCTATCTATCTATCTATCTATCTATCTATCTATCTATCTATCTATCTATCTATCTATCTATCTATCTATCTATCTATCTATCGTTTGTATGTCTGAATGTCTGTCTGTCTGTCTGTCTGTCTGTCTGTCTGTCTGTCAATAAACGTTCATATTTAGAGACAGATAGACAGACTAACACAAATTAAATAAATAAATAAATATAAAAATAAAGCTGTAAAAATTGCTGGGTAATTTTTACCCAGTGCTGGGTCAAAAAATACAAATCCAGCCTTTGGGTTAAATTAGCCCAGAACATATTTATATTTGACCCAACAATGGGTTTAAACATCCCAGCTTTTTAGAGTAGGCTATAGAAAACGAAAGTGTTTCAAAAACTGAATCATAAGTGGGAGGGGCTTATTTATATTCTGGACAAACTTGTTAGTATCCTGAACCACCCATGACAACACAACACAGACAGCCAGATGCCTAGATCAAGCCTCAACATAAACAGTAAGTAGTCCTATATATTTTTTTATTTAATGGAAAATGTGACTCTGTCTGTGAAAACTCAACTAAAGTAAGTTTTCTACATCAAATTATTTCTTATAATGTAAAGAACATTCTATGAAAATATAACTTTAAAATCTTTAATTCTGACTGAGTGGTGAAAAGTGAAATCAGTGAGTGAAACTTTGTTTTTCCTAATAATTTCCTGGATTTTACAGGCAGGGTCACAAATGTGTAAAATGGGTTAAATGTAGTTGATGGGTATTGAAATATACACAAATAATGCCATTTATATAAGTAGACTACAATAGCACACACTTGTCATGGGCATATTGTGATTATCCAACAAAAGTATAATTTTATCCTAAAAATCTTATCTTGACTGACACATTAAAGAGAAAAACGAAACTTAAGGATGAGCACCAGGGCACATGACAAAGTATGACTCACATACATGCAAAATCATCCCTGTGCACATCTCTGTACTTTACTTCATGTCCTGTCATGTTTTTTAGGTGGATGAAACTTTAAAACATGGAGCATAAAAAACACAGCATGGGTGCAGAGAAGGCTGCTGAATGGAAAGATGAGAGTAGGATAAAAGAAAAATGGTTGGATGACAAGAAGAGATGGAATGGTGCCGGGTTATGTGAGCTGGAACTAAAAATAAGGATGGAGGTTGGATTAATTGGGAACATGGATGTAAAGAAGGAGATACAAGATGGAAAGAAACCAGCTCAATTTAAAACCGTAGGACATGATACAAAGGGACAAAGTAGAATAATAGATGGTTCAAAGATGCAGTCTTGTACCAAGATACCTTGTGAAGAAACTACTAAGGAAGAGAGCGTAGGTCAGCTGGATGTCAGTGACTACCTAGTACTTCTAAAATCACTACGCATCAGTTTACCCAAAGGTGTTCTGAACCCTAAAGTCATCGAACTCTCACATACTGCAGACATGATTCAGAAAGCCAAGGATATTGTGAAAGATCTGGAAAACTTCGAACTCCAGTTTAACAGCGTTCCTCGTCTCGGCTGCCGGGAAGTTAAGAACTCACTGGCACTAAAAAACAATGGGAAAGTTCTTGAAACGGCAAAAATGATTTTCTTTGAAAAAGTAAAAGATTTAGAGAAAACCCTAGCAAAGTGGTGGGAGAACAAATCAAACACGGCCTGCAGATTTAGATTCAGAGACAAATACAAGACAGTTGCCATCTCCGCACCTGCTATGTACGCCACAACAGAAACAAGGAGCTGGAAACATTTGGAAGTTGGGGAAAATCTTGCAAATGTTTGTGAGGGTACTGCAGTAAGAGTGCGCGATATCGAGAACAGACAGTATTGTGATGAGTCAACTCTTGAGACATACTCCCCTTGTCCTGAAAGATTTGGCAAATTCTTCCAGAACCCAGCAGATGAACTTGAATGCCTTAAATTCTTACATGAGTTGGGAGAAATAGGCACCAACAAGAGAGTGAGCTATACCAAAAATATTAAAGTGGATTTTGGATTTCTTAGTGGAAGACTGGACTTCTTAGCGGAGGTAACAGACTCAAGAGCTAAGGGCAAAGCAAAAGGCACAGAAAGAGAGAAATTTGTGATTGAATGTAAAGGAACAACTGGGGATATGGTTGACAAACTCTTCACCAAACCAGAAAATGGTGGCCGTCGTGCGCTGCTGATAAAAAAGCATGAGTGCTACTATCAGGTTCAGGCCTACATGTACATATTAAATAGGTCAGCAAAACAAACACAAACCTTCACCTCAGATAGGGCTGTCATGGTGATCAGACACTATCACGAGAATGGAGAAAAACCCAGAGATTTCTACTGGAATTATATGGAGAAGAATGCAGAAGTGCAGCAGCAGATAGATGAACTCTGTGCTTTCTGTCAAGAAGATGTTCTGGCCTGTTTCCTGGCTGTTCTTAATCTGATATTCCAGCTGGAAAAGTAACAAGAGAATAAAATAACTAAAATAAATGTAAGAGCTGTCTAAACCGAAAACAACTTGGACTGACATATCTTAAAATACATTAGTGCCCTTTGTGTTGCCTCAAAATGTACACAAGTGAAGGATCCTACCTTAGATCCTCACGTGCAGAATGTTTTTATTATTGTATTTTTTAGTTTATTCCTAATCATTTATTTACATAATCATAATCATTTTATAATCATTAGTTATCCTTTGTTTATTTCATTATTCAACATTATTTTTATTATTATCAATTTCCTTATTATCATTTTTATCATTATATTTTCATTTATTCATTCATTCATAATTATATTTCTATATTTTATTATATTATTCATTCATTCATTATATTTCTATGTTTCATATGTCTTATTGATTTCATTGTTTTTCAGTCTGTAGTGGTCTCACATTTGTGAAGTTTCATGAGCTGTCCTGTCTCTCTGTAAACAGAGGTAGATAAAGAGAATGTTTATGGAAGCTCAAGGTTTGTGGGATGTTGCTATTAAAGGTGCAGTGTATACATTTTAGCAGCATCTAGTGGTAAGGTTGCGAATTGCAACCAACGGCTCAGTCCACTGCTCACCCCTCACTTTTGAAACGCATAGAGAAGCTACTGTAGCCTCTACCGGAAACACATGTCATCGTCGGAGACAACTTAGTAAAAAACATTTGTCCGTTAAGGGCTTCTGTAGAAACATGGTGGCACAAAATGGTGACTTCCATGTAAGGGGACCCTCAGTGTATGTAGATAAAAACATCTCATTCTCAGGAAAACACAACGGTTCATTATAAAAAGTCTTTATACACCCCTGAAAATATAGTTTTGTATATTATTTTGCATTTCTGTCAAGAGATCCTTCTAAATATTACACACTGCACCTTTAAGCATTTTGGTATAACAGTGCGTGTTTAATTCATGCTTGGAGGACATGGGTTAAACGAGGTTTGAACATTGAGACATATGCAACTGAAGCTGTCTATCAATAAAACTTTGTTCTATTTTATCATCTTCGTCTCATGTCCTCTGCTTATGCTCTTCTCTAGCAATGATTGATCCACCTCTTAACTGACAGAAGCCTGTTATACAAGTAAACTTATATTTTCTGATGTGATCTGGCGTCCGGGGCTGGATCGTTTTTTATTTTATCTGTGGAGTGGAGACTTGATCTAACACAAGTAATGTTTTTAGGTTGTTAAAACTATTATATTTCATAATTAAACTAAGGCCTATTCCTGGCTTAATCTAATCTCTATCCGGGAAACCACCTCTTTAAAGGGGCCATGGCACAAGACTTTTTTAAGATGTCACATAAACCGTAGGTGTCCCCAGAGCACATATGTGAAGTTTAAGCTCAAAATACCATATAGATAATTAATTATAGCATTTTAAATTGCCACTTTGTAGGTGTGTGCAAAAATGTGCCGTTGTGGGTGTGTCCTTTAAAATGCAAATGAGTTGATGAAATTGAAACACTGATCACAATGATGGTGGTTTGTTGCAATTAAAACTCAATTGTGCTTTTCTCTGCACTAAATGGCAGTGCTGTGGTTGGACAGTGCAGATTAAGGGGCGGTATTATTATAATAAGATCTCCTTATGACATCATAAGGAGAGCCAAATTTCAACAACCTATTTTTTCATGTGCTTGTTTACCAAAACTAAGTTACTGGGTTGATCTTTTTCACATTTTCTAGGTTGATAGAAGCACTGAGGACCCAATCATAGCACTTAAATATGGAAAAAGTCAGATTTTCATGCCATGGCCCTTTTAAAGGAACAGTATGTAGGATTGTGGCCAAAACTGGTATTGCAATCACAAAACTTGTGGTTAAAACTGGTACTGCAATCACACAACTGGTGGCCAATACACAACATGACAGCATAAACATCAGTTGAGGGCTGCAACTCCACTTTTTAAATGACAATATCCTGGCCAGACCACTGTTGTCAGTGATATAAGTATTTGAAATGACAATGATTTCTTAATGTCTAGTGACATATCAGGGCCATTTCAAGATTAATTGATATACATTTCTTACATACTGTTCCTTTAAGTTTAGTCTATGTGGCCACCAAGTTAAGTGAACTTAAATATATTTAATATACGTTTTTAGTGGACCCATTAATTGAATTGAGGGAACAAGTTTACTCAATCAAAAATGAGTTCAATCAACTTTTTTAGGGGTTTCCACTGTAAAAATTCCTTGTTGAAGTTTATTCAACTTCAAATTACAATTAATTTTCATTCTCTTTGTGGAGTTGCTATAAATTATAAAAATAAAGTTGAAATAACTTAAGCTAATTCAACTTTATAGCAACTCTTTACTATTCAAGAAAGTTGAAATGAATTGTAAATTAAAATTGATTAAACTTAAATATGTAAGTGCAACAATTATTTTTTTACTGTGTATGGAAGTTAGTGGCGCTCCTGCTTCCTGCTTATACAAATAGTAAATACATTGACACAATTTTGTAGATTAACTATGTAAAAATAAAACTTTGAAGCTGTACTATTTGATGTTGACATTTGGGATTTTTAGTGTGTAGTCTACAATATGTTGGTGCAACAGAATCTTTTGTAAAATAGGGAAATATAACATTTATAGTTCTGTTTTTATTTCTCCCTACGTCAGTTATGGATATACCAGCTGAATGTTTATTCAAAATAAATGGATGGATGTGATACATAATTGATAAGGACATTTATTGTAAATGAATAAATAAATAGGCAATATGAGTTTTGAAAAATAAATAATAATAATAATTTATATTTAATATGTAGTGTTTTCTATGCCAGGCAAGCACGGTGTATGTTCTGGCAGTCAGGAAGTTGATTTGTTGTACTATTATATTTCTAACTGTTCTTTAAAAAGGCTTTAACCTAGTTGACGTTAATTATTATAGTTAGTTTTAAGTGGGGTACATTAGATTAGCAATGACACTGTCTCTTAACCAAATGGTTCTCCTTTACTGAGTATACATGGAGCTAGTTTCACTTTCCGTTTACCATTCACTTGCAAATGTGCAAATTCAGAATTCAAGTTCAAGGACAAAAGTTAAGGACTATTAAACACAAAGTGAAGCAAAATTGGACTCTGATTCGAATATTCAGTTTAGCCATCAAATATTGCATTTCCATATTTTAACATTTAAGTAATGGTAAATAAACAGTTGTTCAAAAACACAGCATGCCTTTATAATTCAACAGCATAAACAAAGATTTCTATCACACAACTTATTTTTCTCATCCATGTTTCATTTCTCTATTCTCTCATCTGCTAAGTCTCTTGACCCCTCTCTCTCTCTTCTGCTTTCCCTGCTACCTCCCTCTCTCGCCCCTCTCTCCCCCGCTGCCTTACCTCCTCTCTCTAAGAGAGTTTGCTCAATAATTGATGAATCTTGCTTACTGAAAGGGTAACAGGTCTATAGCAATAGTCCATCACCCATTCACATGTATCTATTCCCCCTCCCAGGCAGGTTTTTTGGAGGTGCTGAATTAAAGCTACATAAACACTTTTAACACGTTTGCCAGCTTTCCGTTTGTTTGTAAGTGGGCAACAGTTCAACGATCTCTGATGTCAGTGCCAGGATGGGCATGCAAGAGTTACTCCTGTCAGTCAATAGGCAGCAGGAGAGAAGGAAGGATGTAGAGAGAGATTAAATGAGAGAATGGCAGGGGGCATCGAGAGAGAGAGAGAAAGAGAGAGAGAGAGAGAGAGAGAGAGAGAGAGAGAGAGAGAGATGCTGAGAGAGTGGCAGTTAATTCACTATCAGCAGTGATGGCCTGCATGCCTGGTTAGCATATTTCTGTGTCTGTCTGTAATACACACTGTCATGGAGAAAAGAAATGAGAAGTTGTTCTCTAGAAAAAGAAGTTTCACATTCGGAGCTTACGGAGGGTGAGCAGACATCTCAGATATAATTTTAAGACCAAAAACCTATACTGATTTTAAAATCTTTATTTTTTTAATACAGGATTGACAAATTCATCACTGGAACTGAAAGCAGGTCAGTTTCAGTGTAATACAGGATTATTTAGATTCTGGTCTCTTCCAGAACTGCAGTGTATGTGTGTTTTACAGCTGTGCTGAATCTGTGGGACACAGCATACTGGAGATTTTAGATTCACCCTCCAGTGAGGCTAAGCCACTCACCTCTGCCACATCCAGCCAGAAGGTAAGAAATCAAAAATTACTTTATTAATCTTCAAAATATGATGTAAATAAAATTTGGTAGATAGAAAACCATTTTCATCAGAATTTTAGAAATATAAACAATTCTGATAAAACTCTGGAATTTAAATTAATTGAATTCTCATTGTAAAGTGTTGCATTTCGTGTATGTTTATTTTTTACAAATGCACATTGTGTAATTTTCTACCTTTTTATCCATATTTTGTCTGCAGGTGACAGAGTTGTTTGCAATAATTGAAAAGCTACAGGTAATGTTTCTCTTTCCACATTCTCGGTCTGTGTAAATACAGGTGGGTTGTCTTGTTTTTTGGGCCAATGAAAGGATGCTTTGTACTTGCTATTGAGATTTATTTTGATTTGGCTTTAAATTTCATTGAAGTTTTGACTTTGTTATCTTCATGCGTTTATAAAAATTATTAGAAAAAAGTAAGTCAAACAAAGTAGTTTAAACAAAAGTCTTGTTTTTCTGTATATTTTGAGGGATTGTTTACCAAAAAATAAAAAATTATGTCATCATTTACTCACCATCATGTTGTTACAAAACTGTAAGCCTATACAGGTTGATTGAATTAAAAAAAAAATATGGAAACTCGTTGCCCTAAAAAAGTTAATTTTGCCTGGTTGAAATAACAATTAATTTTAAGTTTAATGTACTTAATGTTTTAATTTCTTCAAATATTTCTACACTCTTTACCCAGATTAGTTAGAAATTTGTGAGGAAACCCGTATACTTTAGTTCTTATCACTTTATATTACTTTTTAATGTAATAAATGGTATTATAACACAAAATTAATGACTGACTTTAAGTCAATCATTGAATAAATGTGGTTCTCCACAGAAACACACACAAAACTGTGTTTTTGACATAGATTGTCAGTACTGTGGAGAGAAATACGATAAAATGTTCTGAACAAGCTTCATGTATATTGATCACCTGAACGGTGACTTCACAAAATTATCATTTACAACAAAACAACATCAATAATATAAGAGCTTATATTAACAAATATATGAGTAGTGAAAGTTCTTATCAGTTTTTATTCTGTGAAAAAGCAGAAAATAATCAAAATATTCAGGCGCAAAGGATTATGGGTATTCCTCACAACATGAACTAATACTTTTAAGTTCATTTTACTTGAATGTTTTAGTTTAATGGATTTGTAAGCTTAAAAGTTATATCAACTAAACTTTTTAAGCTTTGGCTTCAAAACAGAAAATATTAAGTGATGTTAACTTGATTGTTTAAGTAAAGACAATTTTTGGGTTAACAGTGATGAACATAAAGGAAGATATTTTGAGCAATGTTTGTAAACAAAACATTTTTTAGCACCATTGAATTATTCCACAGAATAATTTTTTCTACTATGGAAGTCAGTGGTGCTTCCGTTTTCCGCTCCGTTACAAACATCTACCTTTGTGTTCGGTAGAACAAAGAAATGAATACATATTTGTAACAGTAGCGATGACAGAATTTTCATTTTTGGGTGAACTCTGCCTTTACTGTAAGCTTAACATAAATTAAGAAATTGAATTACTCAACCTTCAACCACCTGTTGAAGTTATTTTTTACCTGTGAGTTTTTCTGTGGCTGGGTTTATCTGCAGGGTAGCAGATTGGATGAACAGCGTTGTGAGTTTCCACCCCCTTTGAAGGTAGGGCCTGTTTTACTTGCAAAATATAAGAGAATGATGGTTATCCAAAATCTGTTTGATATTTTTAAGGCACTTTAATGATCAAATGTCCATATACTGCATAATATGGAACCATTAGATAAAATGTTCCTCTTACATAATTGCAATTATTCACTCAGACACGCCTCTTAAAGATTGGAGATGGTTTACCCCTCATCCTGCCCCCTCAATCTGGAGGCTATTGGATTGATCCTCCCTTGGACAGACATGTGGAGACCAGCCCAACTTTCTCACAAGGGGGGTTTGGCCTGGAAAGCTACGATATCATGGAACGAGACAGTGAAGCTAAAATGTACCAGGAATACTTCCGCCACAGAGTAATATTTTTATTTTAATAACATGTTTTTAAAGTGAAAGCTGAGGCTCACATCTTGGTTCAAGTTCATTTTATTGTTTTTTTCTTTCATCTCTTCTGCAGTATCATCATTCTTTCACAGCGTCTGACCCCTCTCTTGGGCCTTTAGTTTTGTCTATTTGTCTTGAAGAAGAAGAAAATCGCCTGCGAGTCATTCTGAGGTGTGTGTTTTAGATATTTTAGATATATTATTCTCTGCATCCAAGTTTTGAAAACTTTAAACAATTCAAGAGCCTGAGCTTGGTCCGCTGAACATATAATTTAATTTATAGGCATTTTAAATGTGTCCACAACATGGCTTCATGTAATGACCTTACATTTAAATCATTATATTTATAATTTCTGTTGTTTGTTTATTTTGTTTAATCAGGATGAAGGAATGCTCTCTTCATGGAACATTCTCTGTTTCTCTCTTTCAACACTTCCCCACAGCCGTAGAGTTGGCAAAGGTATACGAGAACCACACATCCAGTTTTACTTGACTGATGTTTTACATATTTACAGAGATTTTTTTTTTCATTTTAGATGCTGTGCTCAAATGTCAGTATATCATGTTTTGAGCCTGTGAGTTACTTAAAGGTAAATCTTTCTCTTGACAAATCTGAAATCGTCTGGAACTCATAATAAAACTCAAGCAAACACTTATTTTTACTCTTTGTGTCTTCTAAGGCCCCTGAGCTCATAATGGCATTTGATGAACACAGGGTGTCTCAAAACTTTAAATTTGGGGTCTTGTACCAGAGAGAAGGACAGGTACTATGCGGACACAAAATTTAATCCTTTACCTTTTTCCCCTGAAAAAAACAATGTTCAAGCAAAGTTAGAGTGAAAACAACTTGTCAATTCAACCTACTATTTTAAGTTTTGTCTTAATAAAGGTTGACAACTTATAAAAACAAGTTGAAATTGTTTAACATCTTCTGTTAAGTTAAAGTAACATACAATATTTTGATTTGATAAAAATGCTGCATAAAGTGTTTGGGTCATTTTTTACAAATAAGATTTTAAGATGTGTATTAAGTTTGTATGATGAATATAGTTTGACTATAAAACATTACCCGCACTTAAAAAAGTTGGTTCATCTTTAAAAAAGTAAGGCACCTTGTTGCCTTAAACTTTTGAGTCAATTCAACTTAAGCATATTAGTTGACAAACATTTTCACAAAACATTTTTGAGTCAACTAATATTTTTAAGTTGAAAGAAAAAAAGCTTTAAGGCTTTTAAGTTGAGCCAACAATTTTTTTTTACAGCAATAGCTGCAATTTAGCCGTCTAAGTTAACTAAAGAGCCAAATAAACTTGAATTTGGCAACATGTCATTTGTTACAGGTAACTTGCGAGATATATGATATTTTATCATGTACACCATGTCAACTGTGATTACAAGATGTTTGGTTTAGTTAGACGTCTATTTAATTTTCACTGACAACCCAAATTTGTAAATGCAAAATTGCGTGCTTGGTCACAATCTTTAAATTCTCCCTTAGTCATTTAGTTTTTAAAATCTGTCAGAGGTAAACAATGCGTTAAAACATAATTGGGCAGTTTCCCAAACAGGGATTAGATTAAACCATTACTAGACCTTGGTTATATTAGGACTTTTAATCCTAATTTTAGTTTTTTACAAATATACTTTACAAAAACAAAAAAAAAAACATTACTGGTGTGCATATTTAGAAAAACAAAAAACAATGGCAGTGTTATAAGATACAAGATAGATTAGTGCAAGCTGTTTTTAGTTAAGACATCTCAAACATGCATTTAGTCTGGCACTAGGCTTATGTCTTGTCTGGGAAACCACCCTAAAAAGATATACAGTACATGTGTTTTTATTTTTCACTCTATCATATTGTTTCTTACATTTTAATATTTGTGATGTAGTTAACCGAAGAAGATATTCTCAGTAACAATGAGGAAAGTGAAGAGTTTTTGGAGTTTCTGTCGATACTAGGGCAGACAATCAAACTACAAGGATTTACTGGGTAAGAGGACTCAATCTTTGAGTAAATGCATTTACACAGCACTGTTTTGATGTATTGTTTTAACTGTTTAAACAATATTAAAAATTTCCATCTCATAGCTTTAGAGGAGGTCTGGACGTGTCTCATGGCCAGACAGGAGAGGAGGCAGTGTTTACCTCCTTCCATGGAAGAGAGATTATGTTTCATGTTGCCACTAAACTCCCCTTCACTGAAGGTGATACCCAACAGGTTAGACTTAATGTATGGACAAGGCATCAGGAATGCTAAAATAATCAAAATTTTAGCCATCCTTATATTCTTGTTTTATTTCTACTCACAGCTACAGAGAAAAAGACACATTGGCAATGATATAGTTGCTTTGGTTTATCAGGAGGGTCATACACCTTTCATCTCGGATGTGATCAGATCCCACTTCTTGCATTGTTTTATCGCAGTAAGGAGGATAAAGAGAGAAAGTGAGGGAGAGGGAGGGGATGGAGGATCATTTCAGGTAAAGAGATTGTTACATTTCTGTTGATCAAGAGACGGTATTACATTTTATGGAATTATGTAACACAAAGCTTAATGTTTGATTGACAGGTATCTATCACTGCTAGGGAGGATGTGCCCCCATTTGGCCCACCTCTTCCTTCACCACCCATTTTTACAGAGGTGAGAACACATGACAGTTTGCTTACATACATCATTGCAATAAATTACAATTTGGTCTCAAATAAGCAATGGTGTAACAGATATATTTCTTCAGCATTTGTTCGCAGATGCCACCTGGTTTGTTTTTATTGCAGTGACATTCATACATTTTTAAGTGTGGCTTATTGATCAGTGCCTGATGATGCTCTGGATTTCGACTTTCAGGGTTCTGTTTTGAGAGAGTTCCTCCTGACCAAACTTATAAATGCTGAAATCTCTTGCTACAAAGCTGAGAGATTCAGTCGACTGGAGGTAACCAGCCATAAAATCACCCTGAAACCGATCCTTATATTTGTCAGTCACAGCCATACATACTCTGTGCATTTCTCGCCTTGTATTATTCCAGTTACGCACACGTTCATCTCTCTTGGAAGCACTGCGGTCTGAACTATCTTCACGCTCTCAGTGCATGCTGGGAGAGCCGACACAGTCCAGCACCCCCCTCGCTGAAGGAGGAAGGGGTGTTCCAGAGGCCGGTGGGGGATTCATTGAAAACTTTAAGGTAGACGTACTATAAACATTAGGGTGGAGCAACAGATTTAAGTAGCACGAAAGACAAACAAGTTTGTTGGATTGTTTTTTGATATTACAATGAGCCATAAGTTAGTATCTCTCTATCTTAGAGAGCTATAAGGGTGCGTAGTCACTCATTCGATACCTTGGGAGTACCAAAGAAAGCAGGTGGTGTGGCAGGACAGAAACCAAAGGTAACAACAAACGTCACAAACTTAAATCATCAAATTTTACATTTAGTCTGGTCATTAATTCTTATAGGGGTGGTTTCTCGGACAGAGTTTAGGTTAATCCAGGACTAGGCTTTAGGTCACTTAAAACGTTTTTACAAACATACCTTACAAAAAACACTACTGGTGTGCATCTTAAGACAAA
This sequence comes from Misgurnus anguillicaudatus, assembly GCF_027580225.2. Lineage (NCBI taxonomy): Eukaryota > Metazoa > Chordata > Actinopteri > Cypriniformes > Cobitidae > Misgurnus > Misgurnus anguillicaudatus. The sequence goes on along the minus strand of NC_073346.2, from coordinate 26,415,636 downwards.
ACGATGTCAACAAAATATGTTAAAATAAAACAAGGTGTTTTTAAATTAAAGCAGCTCAAACATGCATTTTAGTCTGGGACTGTCCAGGAAACAACACCATAGTGATTTTTGTGAATATAGTTACATTTGATCTAATGTTCTATTCTATTTCTTCTATTAACTGCTTAACATTGCCTAAAGGAGGGTGAAAGGTGAGAACAAATACATAAACCATTATCTGTTATTTTTTAAGAACATATGTGGAATGCATCTTTCACACAGGTAAAGTTTTAATCTATTTTACAGTGACCCAACAAGCAAGCCTGATGTGTGCTTCACTGAGGTGAAAGGTCAAACAAGTCCACAGGATGACTTATAAAGAGCAACCTATTTTTTTGAGACCCGAGCACCAAAAACTTCAAAAATTGTGAAGACATGAAGAAGGGTGCTTACTGTTCATTAGATATGATAAAGCACAATTAAGTAATTAAACTAGAACAAATAGTGCATTAAGGTAAATTATTAGGCTTGTTTGACTTCGTGCGGCGCCTGAGGATCAGACAGGTGGATGACGTCACAGTTCTGCGAGAGCCATTTGAAAATCGTTCTCGCGGTGCTTTGACGGCATCTGCCTGTCGGTTCTTGTGGTGCCGCATGGGGTCGAACAAGCGTATTGCTAGTCTTAGATAGTCATAGAGACAGAAAATAAAGATTTCATTCATATTATCATTTGAATGTCTTCAAAGTGGTCAATCTAGCCAACAAGGGAATTAAATTTCTGGAGAAACCATTCTTTCAGATTGTCAAAGTATTGAAAATGTACTCGTATTTAGGTTTCATATTTAGTGGCAAAACATTAAATTTGCTTATTCTTTTCTGTATCTTTTAAGTAATCATGTCTTGGTTATATTTTTAGCATATTCAAAACAGAAACTGTAAATCTTTCATGTGGGGAATAAAAAGCAATCTGGCAACATATCAGTCATTTTGTAATCAAGATTGAGACCTTGCAGCCATTTCCCCATTTACCTAAAGCTAAAAATCCTTTCATACATGAAAGTTAATTCACAAGAAAAGGGTAAAGCATAAACATTTACAAATCTTTGTTAGCCAATCCTTACTACACTAGTCAGCTTTTTAAGTGCATCACAGTTTAAAATTGTACCAGTACAGATTCTAAAAAAAACTTCAAATGTTTCCACTTTAAATGTTGACTGCTGTATACAGTCTAGTAAATGTATAAAAACTGATCATACACCCAAACACCTTGAAATGACAACCAAGATTCATTTGGAATAAACCTTTTATTGAAAACTTGAGGGAGAAGAGACAAGCAAATACTGCAGAGACCCTTCAATCCTCAGTGCCACGTTTAGCTTAATCCTCCTCTTCATCATCACCACCTCCAGCACCACCCTGGCCCTTCTTGGCATTCTTTCTCTTTACACGGCCAGGGCGACCACCACCGTATGGAGAACGGAGAGAGAAGTCGATGTGCTTCTGGCTGTCCAGCCTCACCACAAAGGATGGGATGTTCACAACCTGCTTTCGCACCCTGTAGAATGACAAATATATTTTTTAAAGTGCATTAAAGCTTACTAAAAAAAACTGATGCTGATTTATCTCTCATGGCCTCATTGACGAGGAATTCTTGACACCACTGACAATCTGAAAGTTTTTAGAGTTAAATCATCGGCCAGTAGAGAATGCAGCTACAACGTTGTACAAACCCTGCCTAGGTATCCACATACGTTACCTGTTAAGACTCTGTTTCGTGCATAAAGCACCCAGTCATCATGTGAAGCTTTGGGTTTTGAGCCTTTTATTACAGGCAAAGGTATACGGTTTAATCACCGAATTGACCTTGCGGAAATATTTCATATCCCACTCACCAGGAGGGCTTTAAACATGGTCAGCTAATGAAACAGGAAGACAACCTTAATAGGCAATTGTCCAGAAAAGCACACCCATGAATATGGCGATAAATGTTTACTGTTAACAAGACATGCACTATCAAGGTAAAAGTCCTGCATTGAGTGTTTGTGATAAATGGTCCAAGATTACACATTTTGTATCTTACCTGATGTGCCTCTGACGGATGAGCACACGAGCATGGTGGATGCTCTTGGCAAGGCCGAGCTTGAAGACCTGAGTCTGCAGCCTTCTCTCCAAGAAATCTTCCACTTTCAAGCCCAGAATGTAATCGAGCTTCATCTTTCCCTCATCCAGCACTCCAATACGCACCAGACGCCTGAGCAAAGCGTTACCTAGAAAGAAATTCACAAGGTGAGAAATTAAAAAAAAGGTACTAAACCGGAAAGTGCTTAAGCACATTTTGAAATGGCATGGCCTCATTTACGAGGAATTCTTGGCAACACTGACAATCTGAACTACATGGTTTAAATCACTGGCCACTCCATAAAGCACAAATAAGCACTTAAATATAGCAAATATCAAACACAAACCCTCAAAGAGACGCCTGGCATCCTTCTCGTCCAGAGTCAGAAGCTCTCTGGCAGCCTTGCGGATTTTGGCCAAAGTAAACTTCACCCTCCACACTTCTCTCTTATTCCTGAGTCCATACTCGCCTGTAAAGCAAACATTTGTTAAAATCAAAATGTAGGTTTCAAATAAAATACACCTTTTGCTTGGATTTCATTCTTACCAATGAGTTTCAACTCCTGGTCGAGACGGGACTTCTCGAAGGGACGTCTAGGGGTGACATATGTCTTACTACAAACCCAAGTCCTGGCAACAGGCATGGCGACTTATTGACGCCTATTAAAAAAAAAAACTTGTTAATACACAAATCATCTAATATAGCTAAACTTTAACAGTTATTGTAAATATAATGAGCTCATGACTTGTCATGAAAATTACGTTTTTCTGTCATATGTACAAATCAGTAAGTTTGATACATTACAATGTTTGATGTAATGTTTAAGTTTGGCATATTAAGTTACATCAGAACGTAACGAACACAACGTTTAACAGTACAACATAAAAAGCAGCGTAAAATATAACACTAATCTAAACAATAGGGTCTTCGCATCCTAAATAGTTTACAACCCAACATATACAGTAACATTAGCATGCGGTACGTGTCATTATTGGATATTACATATACTGTGTTGTTAATAGTTAAGTACTTTCTCAACAATAAAATTCCGTTAATAATAAACACATTTATTTGTGGGAACTTAATACGATTGTGTGAATGAAAAGCAATGTATCGGCGCTACATGTGGACTAGGCCTGAAAGCGCCATGCGTAACCACGTTGTCACACAGCGCGATAAAACATGTCTGTACAATCTTCAAAACAGAGTACTGCTCGCTTTTAATTGTCGCATATTATATTATAGATTAAATCATATTTAATTACGTCGGCTACATGTACCATCAGTGAGAAATTATTGCCGAATCAAGAAGAGAGCTAAGGCGCCAGTACCTGTCTTCGTCAGACTCGCAAGTAAAGAGAACGTGCGGGTGACCCTTCCGGAAATTTATACGCGCCGTCTAAAATACATTACCCACAAAGCCTTGTTTTTTACAAAGGCGAAATACTTATCAGTTGGTTCCCCCTACTGGTTTGGATGCGCAGCTCGATCGACGTGTGAAATCACGAATCAAAGCTCAGCCGCAAGTATTTGCATTAAACATTACTGTAGCCTAGAGACAGGAATTTTAAAATGTTTCCAAATCCAATACTGCCCAAGCAAGTTCAACATTACCTGGCAGGAATGGTGTTTGGTGAGACTAACATGATTGCGTAGCTCAAACTTACGTAGCGAAACAACAAAATAAACAATTGTCACACATAATAACAGAAATATTTGTTATTAGAAATGTTGGCATACGCAGTTCATTCTGAAATAATGATTTATTTACGCTTTTCATGTCTATTAGTAATATAATACCGGTACAACTAAAAGAGTAGGGGACTATTTATACGAGTGTAACACAACTCTAACCATGTGTTTCTGTCTATCAAACACACCGACCCTCTCTCTCTCTCTCTTTCTCTCTCTCTCTCTTTGACACACACGCGCTGTACCCCCAGAGATCTTTCAGTACTAATCTCTTCTGCAGTACAAACATTACTTTTGTAGAGGGTCTTATTTTTCTCTTTTTTTAAATTCCTGTTATTTTATTTAATATCTGGAAAGTGTGACACCAGCTACCAAGGCATCCCACTCTTCTTTCATACCCCTGGATCTTTTTCTTCTTTCTTTCTCTGGGACCCCAAACTTTCTCAATCTGGTACTTTCTTGATCGAGAGCGCCATCCTTCCCCTCTCTTTCCTGCCCCTTCTGTTTCTTTTTCTGGCTATGCACCATGCTGTCCTCCCCTACAGTGATCCTTCAGCCCTACGGACTCCCTGTTTACCCCCAGACAGCTTCCTGCTACCCCAGCCTAGTACAGGTAAACATGTCCCTTTATCGTGGTTTTAATACTGTTTCTGGAATAGTTGGTTTATATCTCTTTCCCCTTCCTCTCTTTGTTGTCCTTGTCATTGTTGGTGTCAGATATGCAAATTGTAAGGCCTGTACACAACTGTCATTGTCAAGTAAAAATAAGTTAATCTTTATAATGGCTGCACAGAAATAACCATTTTGCATAGTTGCGTTGCAAAATTATATTGTATTTTTTAAATAACAAGCTTTGGAAAAAGTGCATTTTACTTTTTTGTTGTTGAAAAAGCATACTTGGAGTCATTTAAAGTCACATTTATATTTTTACATTTTATTTGTTCATGTAATTAAAATGTTACCATTTAAAGCACATTTTTAGGTAACCTATACGGAACTGAACATTGCGTGTGGTTTTGACTTTTGACTTTTGGTTATGATGTCCTTCATTGGGTCTGAAGAGAGGACGTCTAATGTGTTTCTCTCTGTCAAGGAAGGACACTGTGTCCCACTATTGGTTATATTTGTCCCGACGAGGTAGCCTAAACAGGTTCAGTGTGTGTTTGTGTGTACGTGATTGTGTGTTTGTGTATGTGTGTGCATGTAAGAAAAAGAGAGTGAGAGAAATAAAATATCAGGACAGCTGATAAGCAACGCGTGTCTGTTTTTTCTCTCTGTCACTAGCTGTATTTTTAGTCTGTGCTTCTTACTACACACAGGTTACATACATAGAAATAGATATAGAGTCTTAGATTGCCTCTTGAGTTTATCTTAAGTGATAGGCAGCGACAGATTATATATTTTAAATAGCAGAGATCTTAAAACAGAGGAATGGATATTCAAAAGAGATCATTTAAACATTGTTTTTTTGCATAGGACAACAAATACTCATTAATTTTGATTTGTATGTTTGTGTGTGTAAACAATCTCTGAGTCTGTTTTTTATGAAACAAAAACAGGACCGTGGCATGAACTGAAGAAAGCTTGAGTGATATAATCTACTGCTTCTCATTTCTAAAGGGACTGTTAATACATGTAAATAAAATTAGGATGCCTGGGAAAGTGGTCATTTATACAGTTTACTCTGTTTGATTAAGGATACATTGAGTAGCTCTTGTCATTGGGACTGTGCGTATGTGTGTGTTTGTGTTTAAAGGATCCCTCAGCTGTCAGATCAGGCACCTGGCATCCTGCCTCTGATCTTTAACCCCAAACCTGACAGCTGAAGGGCCGCGTGTGCGTGTGTGTGTGTGTGTGTGTGTGTGTGTCTGGAAAGTGGAAAGGTAAGCACAAAGGCCTTATTTAAATACTCTCACGAGAAGGGAACATGGAAACAGTAATAAATCATCTACTCAGGCCATAGTTGGTAACCAGCATTTAGTTACTGTGTTTAGTTACAACATTTTATTATGTATTTACGTTATGCATTTTTAACTTTTGATGATTTGGTTTGCAGCCGCAGTGGTGACGCTTTGGTGATATTTTGTCAGCACATTGTTGCGATTCAGGTCGCAGGTCTGACAACACCTGTTTTAACACTTGTAAAACCTCAATGGGGTGTCAGGTTACTCTTGTGAGATGAGAAAATGAGAGTTAGCTATGTCATGTTCTTGTGAATGTTGGTCGCAGACAGTCATAACATTGTGGTTTTATAGCGCAAAGTAAATAATGGCTTTGATAAAATATAGGCCTTACTGTAAGGTGATACTTCTGTTTCTGCTGAGGAATTTAAATGCGGTGGTGATATTTAATCTGAGCGTTCCTCTGTATGTCACAGTTTATCAGTGAAGTCTAAATTTACTCTGCTTGCTCTGTTGGGTTAAAGGGCTGATAAGAGTAAACACATGGCGAGATATGAGTATGTGTGCCAGACAGGGAAAGGAGTTTTTTTTTTACATCCGTTATGTATATTTATTTATACCCGTCATACGCAATAATGAAATTTAACAGTTTTCTTTCAGATGCAGATTTTTTAAATATCACATAACATATCTACACCAAATTTAAGATTGTATTTGTAATCAAATTTCAATTCAGTAACATAATTTTAAGTGAACATAAACTGTTTATAGTGAATAATCGCTATGATTAATTTGAGTGATCTTACTCGTCATACACAATAGATCAAATAAAAAAGAGCACAGCATTGGATTTTTATATTAACTTTAATAAGAATGGGCATGTGTCGGTTTAGAGTATAGGAGGGGGAATTGATTGACATGAACAAATGAACACAGCTGGTGTAAAGACCCCACATAAAACAGATTTGGTTGTCTGTGATTGGTGGGTGTAAGAGACTTATGGAAAGGTGGGCGGGCAAAAAGCCTTGCATTTAAGCATGCATCAGTTGTTTGTGAGTATTGGGCTGCCTGTGGAATGCACTGAAGCGGTGAGACTTTTCATTTGTGCTACATTTATTTAACTAATTTCACACTTTTTGTCTTGTGTTTTGGTTTAGCTTTGTCTTCTGTTGTTTTTGATCTGTGGTTATATTTTAATTTCTGATAACAATGCTGTTCCAATATATGTTGCCTTTTTATTATTGTAGAAGAAGCTAAATTCAGGACTAGACTGTTTTTAACCAAAGACTAATTTTTTTATTATTTTGTTAAAATACAAAATTTTCGCTAGAAATTATTATGCAAAAAATTAGCAATCCTTCATGTTTTATACATCTTAGTACTGTGTGAAAAATATTTTGTTTTGTTAAAAATTAAGCTTAACTGTATAACTACAAAATGACTTTTAATAATTTTCACTTTAACATAGAAACTCACAATACTTTACATGGAAATTATATTTACTAACATGTTGATAAACAGCATCTTTGTATCTTATAGGGAGCCGCCGCCCAAGAGGCGGGGCCAGGCAGTGGTGACCCTTCACTTCCTCAGGTCTATGCCCCACCCCCTTCATATGCCCCACCTGGTCAAGCTCCACCCACATCTGCTGCCAGGCTCCCACCCCTCGATTTCAGCTCGGCTCATCCCAGCTCTGAATATCCCGATCATCATCATTTGAGGGTCTACCAGGGCCCTCAGCAGGAGTTACAGGAGTCTGTAACTGCCAATAACACGGTAAGAAATAACAATAAATACCTGAATCCAGATGATAAAGAATCATAGATTCAAAAGTGTGTAATAATAAAGATCTGCTGGTGATCAGAATATAACCTTTAATAGGCCTACACAAAAAAAAATGCTGGGTTATTTTCAACCCAGAGTTGGGTCTAATAGGGACATACACGGCTGTTGGGTTAAATTAACCCAGAAAATGTTTATATTTGAGCCAGCAATTGGTTAAAAAACAACCTATAGGCTGAATTGCAGCCCAACTTGTTGGGTTCGTCCCTTTTTTTGACCCAAGCCTGGGTTGAAAATAACCCAGCATTTTTAAAGTGTACAGTTAAGGAGTCAAACCCCTATCAGTAATCCATCAAGTAAATTAGCAATTTTTGTGCAAAGGGAATTTTTAAAAATAACTTGGTTTGAATTAGTTTAAATAGGTAGTTTAAAATGCACACATGTCAGGAATTAAAAAAAAAATTTTAGTTAGAAACACTGACCCTTTGCAGTCATTATATTTTTCCATAGGCTAAATGAAATTATTTTGGAAACTTATTTAAGCATTCCCAGTTTTTCATTATACAATATCATTATATCCATTTATATTCAATGCATTTGCATCGGAAAAGGTATAGGAATATGTATGGACTGATGATATACAATCTTGTGCATTGGGCCTCTGGGATCTCCAGGCTAGGATAAAAATAACTTTATGTCCGTTACATGGCCCCTTTTGCCTTGGCCATGTATGGAAATTCAGCTTGCTCGGAGCACAACATATATGAATGTGCAAGCTTATTATTTAAAATGAAATGTAATCTTCCTTTTCCTGTTTTATCTTCTGCTTTTCAGTTTTCCTTTTGGAAGATTTGATCTTAAATGTTTCCCAAATGATGCTCTGCTAAACAGAAACCCATGTGGTTAATTAGGAAATATTTCATTGAGTAGAGACCTAATTGATTTTCATCTACATTTAATATTGAGTTTATCTATATATCTATATCACTGACTTAGGTTTTCCAAAAAAGAGTACTTACTCTAAATTTAGTGGGACGGCACAGAAAAAATTAGAATATAATTTTCTAGAAAACATTTAAGAAATTCAGTCGGTTAGGTTTCACAGAAATATAGGATATATAAGAGATATATACATTTTATCTTCACATATGACGCTTATTTAACAATGTTAAATTGGCACCATGGTAATAAATCACAACCCAGAAAGAAATGTTTTTTCAAAATGTCATTCTGCTAAAATATGAATCTTGAACCCACACTATAGATTTTATATAATATATATTTAGGCATCACTAAATGCATTTAATATTGGAGTGTATTTGAAAGGTGTTTTGGATTTTGACTGTGAATAATGGCTCATCAGATGCAGTAATTATAATATATCAACGCTTTATAAATGAGCAACTCGAGTAAATATTCCTGTGCTGAAGAAACTGTGAGAAGGATTCAGAGCAGTATTTTACCATAAAACTATACTTCACTTAAAAGATTTACTTTGTACTTGTCAGACAATTTTACTGAAATGTTTTTTTTTTGTTGTGTGGCCACATTGCTTATATCACTAGAGAGCACCAGAGTTACAAGGTCCAGGTATTGGGACTATGACACGCCGCCATGGAGGGAGGGGTCAGGGGGGGAGTCAGACGGGATGACCCCTCCCCCCTCAACTATGTTTCTCAGGTCCAGTTAGATAAGCTTTCTGCATCTTGTCGTGATATTATCACAAACTTTCCCATCACACCTCCCTTCTCTTTTTGTCACCAATACCCTCTCCCCCGGCCTGGATGAATGTTATGTTGGTGTATTTTTGATAGTATTCCCTTGTGTGACACTTGCTGTTGTAGTCATTACTGCTAGCAATCAGCCCGGCAAAGCTCAGAAGTAACCATAACAACAATCTGTTTGCGTGTGTGAACGTGTGTGACGCTGTCTGTTTTATATTTCCTTATTAATACACTTTGTTTTGCAATCTTTTGGGTGACTATTGCTAAAAATAGCATTATGCTGCAGGTTTTTGGTGACCTTTAAAGTGCGTAAGCAAAGAATTTCTGCTTTTTATTTTAGGGTATTTTGTGTTTTACTTTCTTTTTCACTCTATTCACTCGGTTTTGTTTGTAAGAAACAATTGCACAACCCAATAGCGAGAAATATTTATATAAAAATAAGAAGTAAAAAGAAAAAAGTTTGCATTGACATTACCGCCATTAGTCATAGCAGTGGTTCCCAAACTGGGGGGCATGAGATGGGGACAGTTTTTTTAATTCTCTACATAGTTTTTTTAAATTATAAGTTAAAGATTGTTTTATGTCATTACATTTCTTTAAGAAGGGGGGATGCAGGGGCTTGCACACCAAAAAGTTTGAGAAAAGTGCATACATTTAATTCACATTCTTTAAAATAACGATGCTATAAAATGTTCTTTAAGGTGATGCCATAAAATCTTTCATGTGACAGATTTTGTCTAATCTTTATTTCCATTTTATTGTAAAATGCAGGGAACTTTTTAAATTGTAGCATGGGGCATTTAAAGAGGGAGAAAATGAATAGAGAAAGAGGAAATCATTACAATCCTAGCTGAAAAATAATAAAATAAGCAGATAAATTATTTAAAAGTTTTAATGCTTATCTATGCAAGTATCTTTTTAGCCCAAGTGTAACAAAACACAATGAAATCTCTTACGTATAACTGGATAAACCAAATGCATAGTTTCTTTGTCCTGTTCAGATTCAAGCCATTCTTTCAAACCGGTCCTGTAAAGTAGTATTCACTCTTAAAAATAAAGGTGCTTCACGATGCCACCAAAAAATAATTTTTGGCTAAATGGTTCACTGTCAGAAAAAATGGTCTGTAACTGTCACTAGCGCAGTACCTTTTTAAAAAGTACACCTTTGCACCTATAGAGAGTTCATGTTAGTATCTCAAAGGTACATATTGGCAGGGTGCGAATTGTAAAAAAAATCAGAGAAAGCTCATCTGTCGCTAGAGCACTTCTTAGGAAGTGAGGTTTACTTTTACTGCACAGACTTACTGACTTGCTGCCCTTCGTTACAGAAACTTCATGCAAAAACACTTGTTTATAATCATAATATTTAATAGAAAAAATGCAATGCACAGCATACTCAATATAACCATAAATAGGTTATATGCCTACTAAGATAAGACGTCAGACCTAAGAAATAGTCTGTTTGATGATTGTGTTTTGACCTCTTGTTTGCTTTCCTGTGTCATCCTTGGAATTCCCCTCGATTAACAACAGCTGTCTCATGCTCAGTGGTAATATTTCCTGGACTTGTTTTGTGACGGTTCTGTAAAATACGATACGATATGCTGCTTGGAATTCTTTTTATTTATTATTTGGTTGTTTTCGTGCTGAAATAGACTATTGGTGGTTGGCGACAGGTAGAAATGCCGGGCATGAATTAAATAAGGATCATGATGCAACCTAAACGCGCTGTCATCTATCGTCACAGGAGCAGAAGTGGTAATACTTAATTCCTGATTTAACTGTTGTTTGCACTATACCGGCAGCATATTTACTTGTATATTAAATTATCTTTAATTTAGGCCATTTATATGGCGTTTGATGACTAGTAATCATGAAGGGATACATTTTGATGAAAAATAATTTATCAGTGGCAGGAGTATAAAGACCAGATAATCTTCCCCACACCCCCAACAAATCGCACCCTGCATATTGGTACCAAATGTATAGGGGAGAGCGGGGTACAACCTAACGCTTTTTGGTTTTGGCTAAATCATTCAAAAAATATATGAGTTTGATTAATTATATTTTTACACAAGCAACACACACATCTCTGCTAAACATTTGAAGTTTGTTTCTAGTGCTTACCATTCTTGGACAATTACACCAAACGTGACAGAAGTACAAACGTTACAACTTACCCCATAAGTGAAGTTAATTGTAACAGGCAGGGGGTTAGTTTTAACACTTGCTAAAAATTAAGTTTGCAGGCAAATAATTCAATACTATTTTGTCTATATACTTGAAGTGGATATTGTTTATATATCTGTCTATAATAGACAGGTATCCATACTGAATTCATTCATCCAGCCTTTTTCTAACAATAGTTCAATTATAAATGGATAAAATGTCTAAATATGTGAGAAAAAGCAGCACAATTATGACAAAACTTTTTATATGTAACCCAGTCTGTAACCATACTACAGTTTCAAAATCAAATTTTGAGATAATGAGCATCAAAGTCTGATTTTAGCCATTCATTTCATTATGATTTCAATCTTTGAGGTGACCTTATTCAATCAATATTAAATATATAAACAAACATAAATTTGACACACAATTTTTGATAAGACAGGCACATTTACTTTGTTGGCAGCCAGCAATCATTCGTGTAGCCAATTTATGCCAACGGCAAGATATACGCTAACGTTAGCGGTTTTCATATCGTCAGTGCTGAGGGGTTAGTTTGGAACACAGCGTTACAATTAACCCCGCTGGGTCAAAATATTTTCAAGCCCACCAAAAGAGACATATTCAAAACCATGCTCTGTTTTAGTCAACAAGACACTGATTAATATGACATAACATTGGATTTGGTATCTTACACACCCAACTTAGAAACAAAAAAAAACATATGATGAAAAATTTTTACTTACGTGCCACCAAAACACTCTCTAAAAAAAAAATTATACATTTCCAATAATTTGCGGGAGATCGTCTTTTGGCAGCTTAAAAAAATACCGGAAAACAAAACCTTGTGCAACAATGTAAACAGTCTGTGTTACAACTAGCCGCGCACGCCTACATATCTGCACCTAAATGGTAGGCCTACATATTAGGACCTAGTTAAAGGGTACTGCCCCAGTACTATCTGACATGATGTTGTGTTACGATATTCAATCAGATAGGGCTTTCAGATCATACATCTTGACTGAGCATTTTTAGTCATATAAATTTAATTCAAGAACAATTCGATGTGAAAATAACAAGATTTGTCAATTGCCCACCGGTTGAGAATCACTGTATGGCATCACCTTGAAGAACCTTTTGTAGCGCCTTTACTTTTAAGAGTGTATTGCAGATGTGTACTGGATGGGTTAAGGCAGTACGGACGCATCCGAGTGGCCATTTTGCCTTACTGCTTTAACTCTGCCCTACAGGAGAATGTAATTGAATGGGTTACTTTGCTCATTCTAATAACAACTCTTATCATCTGCATAACATTTTTCTTACTACTGTAATATTCATTTAACTTACAGTTATTAGTCCTGCCCTTAAACTTCCTGTTGTTTCTTTTTGGCCTTTTAAGCATTTCTTTCCTCCTCTGTATTTTTATTTTTGTCACTGTTCTTTTCTTCTAGCGTTTGGCTCTTTCTGAACATGTTTAATACACTTTGACTTTTTAATCCATCTTTTAAATGGTAACCGTTTTGTGGCATTTAGTGCGAGGCTATATGCAGACATACCAACTGGCATCGTGATGCATTGTGGGATAGTGGATGTGTTGGGTTTGACGCACAAACACTTCTTTGTATTGATCTGCATGGGGACATTTTATTCACAGTCATGTCAAACAGATGCAATAGGAAACGCTGTGTAACCATGCATTACAAATGATTGTTATGTTTCACACTATTGCAATATTATAGTAAAAGAGTACACATGGTTGAGTATGCTACTTTCAGCGGCTGATTTAATGACTTCACTGAAGTAAACTGTGTTTATGCTCTATTTTTAGTGTTTTTTTTACATTTCTATTTCTAACAGGCATGTACTTAGACAGCTCACTAAAAAAATGGAAAGTTGATCACATGTCCTCACTTTTGCTTGAGAGGAGTCACTGGATGAGGAATGCTCTTTTGCGTTTTGTTGTGGTCACAAACCAATAAAATGTTAGATTTCTGATTAAGTAATTCGAATATGTTTGAGAAGAAATCTTGCCTTAGACAAATACTAGTTAGTAACATGTACTAATGTTTCTTTCTGTTTTCTCTCTGTAATTTTCTCTGTACCCCTTCTTTCTAACTTCCTCCTCAATCTGTCCATATTTTTCTGACTTTCTCTATTATTACTTCTACCACAACATCCCTTCCCTCTCTTTCATTTCATTCTCGCTCACAGGACAATACTTTGGCTCCCGTAACATCTGACCCGCAGTCTCTTAGTGTTTCCGTGGCAACTGGGAGTGGTACGAGTGGAAGTGAGACAGAGGGAGGTGGCAAGGCCCAGCCTAAAAGACTTCATGTGTCAAACATTCCTTTTAGGTTTCGTGATCCAGACCTCAGGCAAATGTTTGGGGTAATTCCTGTTTGTCCCATAAAACATTACTACACTAACACTTACAGTACATGAAACAATCTGTTACATGAAACTCTCATATGATTCATATCTGTCATATCATTTCTCTGTTTCACTTCTCAGCAATTTGGCAAAATTCTAGATGTGGAGATCATTTTTAATGAGAGAGGATCAAAGGTCAGTTATGTTTAAAACGTCTGCTGAGTTACTTTACTTTTCTAAAAATGTGATTTCATTGCAGTCTATTTTTTTACTAGGGTTTTGGATTCGTGACATTTGAGAGTGCAGTGGAAGCAGACCGAGCAAGAGAGAAGCTGAACGGAACGATCGTCGAGGGAAGAAAGATTGAGGTACGGTGGCACTTTTGGTTCCTGTATCTCAATTGTTATGGGTTCCCAAACTGGTAGAGCATGGCACTTGAGCTTTATAATGCCAAGAGGTTTGATTGCAAAGAAATAAAAATTCACAAACGTACTGTATGACAATGTAATGCTGCTGTCTTTAAGAGAGAGAATATAAAATAACACTCTTTCATAGGTGAACAATGCCACAGCCAGGGTTGTCACAAAGAAACCTCAGACACCTTTAGTAAATGGTAAGTTTATGTCTAAAAATTGTGTAGTGCAGTGCACTTTATCTAATATCAGATACAATTATAAAATGTTGCTTTCTGTACGTTCACATGAAGAGCCTGCAAAACCCTCTAAATGTAAATGAACATTTTAATTTATACTACGGGTCCGTTGAATGCTTGAATCTGATTGGCTGATGAACGTTGTGAGGTGTGCAATTATTTTCTGGGAAACGCACAGCGAACGTGGTTTCAGGCAGCTCTCTTGACTGCATTACGGTTCCATATCACTTTGCATAGTTAACTGTAATAACAGACTAACAAAAACAACATGACAGACGATTCTCTCACTCGCTCTCTCTCACTCGTTCTCTCTCGCTTGCTCGCTCTCTCTCTCTCTCTTTTTTTTCATTCTCTCTTTGTGTCTTTGTCGCTCTCTTTCTAAAAACTTCATTAATACCTGCATTAGAATGCTATTAACGGCTCAAGCCTCCATTGCCAGCTTTAAAATGACGTTTTGAAACAAGCAAAAGAGCCGTTGGATGAGACGCGGAAGAAATGGTCCTACTCACAATAGCGATTTAAGTACAAAAACCGGATGAATCCCTTTAAATATACCATCTGATCGATGTCTTGAGGTGTGATAACTGTAGTATTAGTAGAATAATTTACTCCGGGCTGTTGAATTATTGAAAAATGATGCACACCCGACTGACCCGATGTACTTACTTATTCTACCAACAAACCAGTATTTCTGAATGGCCTTAGGCTGGAATTAAGCATATTTCAAGTGAGAGTATTTGATGAACGTATAATATGTGCCGAGATTATTCGGTTAATATCATTATCTTATTTTTGGCTGGGTTGGCATTTAGAGGCTTTTGCGTCTGAGTTCTTCATATATCCTCACCTATATACTGTGTGTTTCTGTAGCTGCTGGGTGGAAGATAAATCCAGTAATGGGTGCCATGTATGCTCCTGAACTTTATACAGGTATAGGTATTTTCATTCTTCATTTGACTTTAATTTTGTAGTTTAAAACTAGTTTTGTAACAGTTGTAATGATGATGTATTGAAAGCCAAACAATTCTGTAATTTATTTTTTTAGCCCTAATATTCAGTTTTTTGTTTGTTTATTAGTCGCCAGCTTCCCTTATCCTATGCCCACGCCAACCTTGGCCTACA
The DNA here is from genome assembly GCF_027580225.2 of Misgurnus anguillicaudatus. Classification (NCBI taxonomy): domain Eukaryota; kingdom Metazoa; phylum Chordata; class Actinopteri; order Cypriniformes; family Cobitidae; genus Misgurnus; species Misgurnus anguillicaudatus. The sequence continues at coordinate 26,400,126 of NC_073346.2, read as the reverse complement.
GAGGCTCCACACTCCGTGGTCGTGGCCGAGCAGTCTACAATACCATCCGGTCGGCTGCAGCAGCGACAGCCACACCCACCGCGGTACCAGCCTATCCAGGGTCAGTGACTTTCTTAATGACCTTTTTATCAATATTTGTGACACCTTTTTTGGGCTATTTACACTAATGGGGTTTAATTTACAAAGTAAATCATTATTACTTATTAACTAACCCTCTTATCAGCTCGCTTAACATAATTAATGCTAGTGATCCTCTTAAGCTGGACTTATGTAGTGTTTCTTGTCCTACTGCAGTGTTGTATATCAGGATGGATTGTATGGTGCAGAGGTCTATGTAAGTATCACTAACTCCCTATATCTTATTTACTGGCATGTTTAAGACAATTCATGTCGAAAATAGAGTATTATATATATATATATATATATATATATATATATATATATATATATATATATATATATATATATATATATATATATATATATATATATATATATATATATATATATATATATATATATATATATAGATTTTTGATAGTTATTATCTGGTTATTCTGTGTTTGTAAACGTACTTGATGAGTAATATTGTGGTCTAGTAGAGGAAATGGTGTTTTGTTCTTGGCAGAAACTGTACCTAAAAACCTCGACAGGAAGTTCAGCGGGTACTTGCTAAATGTCACCCAACATTTAAAAAATTCTTGATAAAAAATATTAAAAAATCCTTTGTTAAAATCATTTGGGTTGTGTTTAGCACAATTTTGTAAATTCTCTTTAATCTTCTGCTCATAACCACATAAAAGATATACAAAGTGGCCTCAGGGTCTCCAGGATTTGAAATAAACACAAATGCTCTTATAAGTGTTTGTAAATACCAAGGTTTGAGAAAATCAAGCTAAAGTCATTTTTTGAGGTTTTTCACATAAAATAATCCTACATAAAGAGCAATCTGTGAAAATATAACCATGAGTAAGGCCATGTCAATCAAGGACTAAAATTAAAGTGAAATGAATGATTGAAATCAAACTTTCTCAGATCTCAGAGACTTTAGACTGGATTTCATAGATATCACAGGATTTCACAGGTCACAAATACGTATGTACAGAAACTATAAGTGTTTAATAAATTACAGTGTATGTATATTTTACTTCCTCTCTTTAGGGAGGATATTCAGCCACATATAGGGTAGCGCAGTCTGCCTCAGCCGCTACAGCAGCCACATACAGTGATGGGTAAGCACTACACCAAAACCACTGAACTCATCAGTGTTACAGACATTATGACATTGTTACATATTATTGAATTTTCTTTTTTAATTAGATTATATCTATATAAACACATAGATATAAATATAATTCAGTATTTATTTGTGTATTAATGAATGTTAAGATATGGAAGAGTCTACACCACAGCAACAGACCCCTACCATCACTCAGTTGGACCTACCACCACTTATGGAGTTGGAACAATGGCAAGACACAGTGCTGCAATACAGCATTAAAGGACACTCATGCTCATTTTCCAGCTCCCCTAGAGTTAAACATTTGAAATCCATTCATCTAATCTCCAGGTCTGGCGCTAGCACTTTTAGCATAGCTTAGCATAATCCATTGAATCTGATTAGACCATTAGCATCGTGCTAAAAAAAACCAAAGAGTTTCGATATTTTTCCTATTTAAAACTTGACTCTTCTGTAGTTACATCACAGGAGTAGTGATATTATGCAATGCCCGAAAATAGTCCACTTGGTTACTTTCAATGGCAGGGGACTATTTTCGGGCACTGCGTAATATCACTACGTCTGCTGCAGCCATGTTACATAAGCAAAGTCCTTGATTATTACGCCAGAATGAGAGTTCTCATTTAATTTTCTGTTGGTCTTAGTACACAATGAACTACAGAAGAGTCAAGTTTTAAATAGGAAAAATATCGAAACGTTTTGGTTAATTTTTAGCGCGATGCTAATGGTCTAATCAGATTCAATGGATTGTGCTAAGCTATGTGAAAGTGCTAGCGCCAGACCCGGAGATCAGCTAAATGGATATCAAAATGGTAAGAATCAAACGTTTAACTCTAGGGGAGCTGGAAAATTAGCATATTTTCAAAAAAAGTGGAATGTCCCTTTAATGATGTGGTAAACTCATGGCAAGGTTTAATTTGACATGTTTAACAAAATCTTTGATTGCTTCTGTTTGTTTGCATCCAGGCAAGTTTGTATCGCGGAGGTTACAACCGTTTCACCCCATACTAAACTGAAAGACTCAACTCACTGACTTGCAACCCACTTCCACCAAGATGTTCTGGAAAATGATGAGACCTCCTTTTTCCTGTTCCAATCCTAAACTGTTTATGATTGTAAATACTGTGGCTCACATCTTATTTATTGGATGAATCCATTCTGAGAATATGCAGAAGTGTATTTGTGGACTTTTATTTAAGTCTGAAAGGAAACAATACTTAAACCAACCCCCTTACAAAAAGGGGAAAACAAGAATAGACAACTTTCTTGCGTAACAGACTGCACACTGTATAGCTACATATCATAAGTATAGCGGTCATAGAGGTATGATTTGCCTATAGAGCCACAAAGATAAGTGATAGACCTCACAAAGATTTTAGATATTAGTACAAAAGCTGAAGATGTTTTAAATGTTGCACTGTTGAATAATGATATGAAATATCCAAAGACAGGTGGAACATTCACCAAAGTGATGGATGCATAAGATCAGAGTTTGTATAGTTGATGTGTGTGTGTGTGTTGGAGTGTATTTGAGTGCGTGTAATTTAAATAGCAATACTGTGAGATACAGCAATGGCACTGACCTGTGTGATATATGTGATCTACCTCTAAGCAAGTATCTCTTTATCTCTCCTAAACCTCTGTTAACTTCTTCTGTTTTTCCTGCTGAGACATTTCTATATGTTTATTAATATGGCCGCTTTGCTCACACTGTTTCTTACAAGCAAATCTGTGGTGCTTTCCTTCCTGAATGTTTCTTTCTCATTTCCTTTGACGTATGTGTGGTCTGTTCATCTTGCTATTTTTTTCTTGCTGTGTTTTGAATGGTGTTCTTAGTAAATAAAGCTTACCCTTTACTTTTTTAGCTATCTGTTTCTTAGCTTCTTGTCATCTGGTGTGCTTTACTTTCTTTCCCCTCTGCTTTTATAGTATTTCCTGTTATTTTCTTATAGATGTTGCAGCTGATGCTAGTTTTCTCTGAAAATCTCTTTTAGGGGAATAATGCATGAATGTATTGAAATAATAAGATCACAAGAATTACAAACTGAAAAGTTTTTTTTACTACATCCATATTAGATTACATTACAGCAGTCTATGCAACGTCTATTAGTGACCTGCCTCCTTTTTGCCTTCCTTTCTTTATTTATTTTTTCTTACTTTCTTCTACATTCTTTTTTCTTAGTTTCTTCCTTCTTGTCTTCTTTCTTTTTATCTTTCTTTCTTTCCATAAATAACAATAAATTCTCAAGAATTACAAACTAAAAAGTTTTTTGCTGTATCCAAATTTAATCAAAGATAACATTTTATTTTATAAACCTATTGAAGATTACAATACTAAGTATTGGACAGATATTGCAATGTCTATTAGTGACCTGCCTCCTTATTGCTCCTTTTTCTTTTTTTCTTTCCCCCTTTGCCTCTTTCTTTCTTTCTTTCTTTCTTTCTTTCTTACCTACTTCCTTCTTTTTTCCCCTCCTTTTTTACTTTCTTCTTTCCATCCTGCCTACTTGGCTCTGCTGATTTTGCCAAGTGGTTTATGTCCTCAGGGCAAAATTATGTTGACCCTGGGACAACATTTCAATCAACCAATCAGATTTCAGAAGTACGTTTATAGTTTGTTTAAAGTTTAAGCTTACAACCAGGATTAGCTTTTAGGGTTTGGTTATGGTTTGGGGTGGGTTTAGGTTTTGTTTACAAAAATGTTGTCCTTGAGTCAAGTCAATATGTTGCACTGAGGACATCTCTTACTTGGCAAAATCAGTTCGAGCATACCTACCTACAATCTAGGAATGGCTGGGTTGTTTTTGACCCATGGTGGGTGGATGTTGGACGGAACACACTGCTGGGTTGGAATTGACCCAATGCTGGGTTGTTATAATCCATGGTTCCATAACAACAACCCAGCATTGGGTTATTTTTGACCCAGCATGTTTTCTGTCCAATATGAATATTCACCCATTGTGGGTCAAAAATAACCCAGCCGTTTTTAGAGAGTACCTACCTACCTTCCTTCCACCAATCCAGTACTTTATTTCTTTCCTACATTCTTTTTTTCCTATTTCCTTCCTTCCTTATATTCATACTGCCTTATGTTTGCCTTTCTTTCCTACATCCTTTCTTTTTTATTTTTCCTTCCTTCCTTCCTTATATTCATACTGCCTTATGTTTGCCTTTCTTTCCTACATCCTTCCTTCTTTATTTTTCCTTACTACCTTCCTTCCTTCCTTCCATTAATACTGTCTTCTGCCTGTCTTTCTTTCCTACATCCTTCTTTCTTTCTTTTTCCTTCCTTCCTTCCTTCCTTCCTTTCATCTATCCTGTGATTTCTTTTTCTACATTCTTCTTTCATGTCTTTCCTGCAGTGTTCCCTTGCTACTTCCTTTCTGTATTTCTTTTCGCTTTTGCTTACAAGTTTCCAGGTTTCTTTCTCCTCCCCTTTTTCTATTTATACAGTACTTTTAATGGCATTCCTCTGCCTCTGTGTTTCCTCCGCCTCCTTAACAGCTTATTGTTAGTAAGGAATTCTTTCATGGATATTAATAATTATTGTTTTGTTTCTTTCACTCTCGTTTCTGGGCCTCTATATTGCCTCCTGCTTTCCTCACGCTATTGTCTTACCTTCTTTACTATTTCAGTTTTCTATTTAAGTGTGCTTTTATTACTCCTTTTCTCTGATTTTCTTCCTGCATTTAATCTGTTCTCTCTGCTTTAAGCGTCTTTAGTTTATTTATTCTCTAATTTAGTTTAGTCGATCTCTTTGTTACTTTCATTTCTCTCTTTTACTCATAAATATTCTTCCAGACAGCTGTAAACACAGGACCTCATGGTGTCATTGCTGTATCACCTATTCAATGTTCTCTTTATTTGATTCACTACAGTGTAAGATAGGCTATGTTTTAATTGTACATTAAAACAGTTTAAATCTGTTTAAAGTTTGTGTTTGATACTTGAACAGACCATTTGTGACGTTTTTGACAATAAAAAAAAATTACATGTCAGCAAGCAACTTTCCTGTGACTGTGTAAGCCTGTAATGTTTTAAATATTTCATAATATAAATAATGACAGGCCTTCTCATTCATCTCAGTTTTGAAATATCCACACTAAAATGCCAAAAGTTTTGGGACACCTCTCCAAATCATTGAATTCAGGTATTCCAAACACTTCCAGAGAAAGGAACTCATTATCATACCAAGACATTTCGGACAACTTTGTGGGAAGAGTTTGGGGATGGCCCCTTTCTGTTCTTCCAGTGCCAAGCAAGGTCCATAAAGACATGGATGAGTGAGTTTGATGTGGAGGAACTTGACTGGCCTGCACAGAGTATTGACCTCACAGAACATCTTTGAGATGAATTAGAGTGGAGACTACGAGCGAGGCCTACTCGTCCAACATCAGTGTCTGACCTTCCAAATGTGCTTTTAGAAGAATGGTTCCCATAAACACACTCCTAAACCTTGTCTTCCAAAAAGAGTTGAAGCTGTTATAGCAGCAAAGGGTGGTCTAACTCCATAATACACTCTATGGATTAATAATGGAAGGTCATTCAGGTTTTTGCTATGTACTGTAGCTTTGTAATTTTGTAATAAAAAGCATCATAATGGAGTAGCCACTGGATAACAGAGCAAAGATATGGCTCATAAAGAACAAGTGTAGCCTACATTCTGCATCTGTATGCTTCTGTTCCAACAGACGGTACATCACGACACTATTTACGTGCCATTGCAGTTATTCCTCATCACTATTAAAGCAATAACTTGTTAGTGATATTGCGTTCATCAGTACGATAGCACAAAACAAAACAAAAGAAAACACCAACGATGTGGGGAACTACTTCATATCACAACAGATTCAAAGCAGGATAACGGTTAAAGTCTCCGTTACTAGAACTAGTGTAATGACCTGGCACTCAAGTGTGAATTGTGTGAGTCAGTTATGTTATTGGTTAGAAATAATGAAATAATTGAAAAAGGGAGTGTTTAAACGTGCATTTTAGTTTCAGTTTGAAGATCCAACAGAGTGATAACGATGAAAAGGTTCACGTAGTATCACATGGCTGATTCAGATTCGAGAACCACAAACTGATTGTATAAAATGTATTATTTGGATGTGTTTTTAAATCTTGCCATTTGCCAACTGTTAGGCAATTTTATAGACAAAATATCTGTAACATGATAAGTAGCAAAAGGACTGTGACACCCCCTTCAAATGATGGGGTTTTACCATGTGAGCACAAACCTTAATGCTACAGCATATAATAAATAGAGAATTTTGTGCTTTAGAGCAAAAATTTGTGCAGGGTCCTTCCTATTTAACATCACAATGACCCTATACGCAAAAAACAAAAAGATTAAGAACTTGACTGGTCTGCATAAAGCCCATAACTAAACCCAGCTGAACAACTTTGGTATGAGAAACCTTCACCCAAACCATAATTTCGGATAAGAAAAGGGACCTTCTAAAACAAAGATGGAAACAACATTTGTTGATATGGTAATGTATAGCATTTAATTAGAATTAGTGGAATAGTTTTTTAGAAGGGGGCGTATCTTACCTTTGTCAAGATGAGCTGTTCTAACTACTCAGTGTATTAGCATACCAAACCAAACCAAATGCTTTGCTGCTAGTAAATTGTTTGTAATATATTTTGAACAGTTTTTCTGTGCTATCACATTGTAATTGCTGGCCCCGGACTGGCCGCCCATACATTAATTCTCTGGACCTGTCCCTGGATGTGAATCAAAGGGTTAAATTGGAGGCATAATGTGTATTTTGTATATTTGTATATTTTCTTTTTCTGGTAAATAGCTAGTGTCGTGGAAAGCATTTCTTCTCACAGAAAGAAACCTCTCCAAAAACAAGGACTTCTTTGCCAAAGCTTAGACTTTACTGCTCATCTTATCTCACTTGTGATCTCTTTGATGGTGGCATAAAAGAACAGGTGCAGAATTCAGTGCACTAAAAATGTGGGAGTACAGGTCTGAGAAGCATGCAAAAAAAAAAAAAACTAAATACTACAAATTTCTTTACCAAACTTATTTATTTGTCATAACAGTCATGACAAGAAATTATACACCGGAAAGAGGTAAAATATCGCGCCATATTTAGGGCGTGACCGTGTCAATACACGTAATCGACCTGACGCGCTCTGGGATCAGTGGCAGTGCCAAGACAGACCTCAGTTCCTCAGTCTGTAGTAGTAGACCTTACTGCACTGGGAGATGGCTACAAGAGATTTTAGGTTTGCATTCCCTCGTGCATATATATGTAAGTACACGAATCGTTAGCTGAATGTTTGTTTGTGTTAAATGTAGTTTTTTTTTCTGCGTGGTATAGCGCGTGAACATTATTCTACATGCGGCTTTAAAGTGAAACTGTGAAAGTATTTTATCATGGTTGATCATCTCTAAACACTTTTGCGATTAGATATTAAACTGTATTTAGGCATTTATCTTATCAGATCGATTTAAAACAAAGTGATTATCGTCTGCCTTGTTTAATTTTAGGAGAATTACGAGTGTTAGTTGCGCATTTATAAGCATTGCGCAGTAGGTAATGCTTGTACAAGATACCGCTTGTGCAGGGTGTCCAGGGCGATTTATATTGTTTCTTATTTGTCTATGATATGATTGATTGTGTTTTGTTAACCGTTTTTGCACTACGGGGTTAGTTATTGTTAAGCACAAAGTAGGCTATGCTGACGCCATTTTCGGTTCTGTACCAGAATGTTTGCACTTTAAAGACGCACCAGCTTAAACGGAATAAGTGGACAAATGTAACTGTTAAGCCAAAGCATTGAATCAGGAAAAATTATTCATTAAAATTATAATATATTTTACAATAATTCTGTTGTCATCTTTTATATTGTTTAACATATAAACACATTTGTGCACAGTCAAAATTTTATTTTTGTGTTTGGAAGAACATATAGATTGAAATGTATTTTTTACACACGTGAGCACGCGCGGGCACGCACACCCCCTTGTATATTCCTGTTAAGTAGTAGCGGTATAGAGGTTTGTTAGGATTGTAAGAATGATAAGGTTTTACTTTTCTTCACAAATAGGCTTACTTTGGATCTTCAGTTATCTTGTGGAGGTACATGGTTCAAACTTGAAGTGTTGTTTTGAGGAATTGAAAAACAACTCAGTTTCCTATCGTCTCAGTGAGCCAGCCGGGCTTTCCTGCACTACAATATGGTCAAACAGGGTAAGTAGATGTCTTTAGCTAATAATACAAAATAATGTTACAGTTAGTTTAGTTTAATATTGATATTTACACAAGAGCTATGGTTTTTGAACCATATCATAAATGACTGTGATGACAGTGTGATTAATTTCCCCTGTTTTACAGACAAAGGTTAAGGCTAGTCCTAGACTAAAATATTTGTCATCACATGATCAGTCTCAACTGAAAATAACTTGCACTGACAGATCTTAAAATATAGCCAGTGCCATTAATTTGTCTCGAGATAAACAACAGTAGCTTTATAAAAGATGCTTAAACATCTAATCCTGGCTTCAGCTAGGCCTTGATTGTAAAATCAGACCATTGAGTACATTGAGACACAAATTAAGGGTGTGGTTTGTAGTTGTTGATACTGTAGAACAGAATGTAGATTATTGTCAATGTGTATGTACGTACAAGAGAAAATGCAAACAAGAAAACTTTACTGGTTTGTGTTTGTAGGATAGGGTTTTGGTGGATGAAAACGGAGACGTGGACCAGAAAATTGTTGTTTATCTTGAATCCCAAAAGTTAATTCTGAGACAGAACATGAAGGAAACGGACAAACAGGTCGCATACCGTAAAGACTGTCATCTTTCTGGGGTAAATGGTATAAACTAAACGTGACTCTGTCTGTGAAATCCAGATTAAATAATGATAATAAACACATAATCTATATATGAGGTTAGAAGCATCAAAGTTTGATTTCTGTCTTTGATTTAACTTAAGTTTCAATCTTTGACATCGCCTTACTTGGTCAATATTTAAGATATCAAGGTTGTATTTTCAAAAAATTTCTTTACATTATATAGGGTGATTTTATGTAGAAAGCAGTAAATAACAAAAAAAAAAGACTTTTGCTGGGTTTTACAGGCTGGGTCAAAAATATAATGCCAAACATTGATGATGTCAATCTAATGTTGTAAGTAATCTAGTCTTACTCTTTCCCCTCCTCTGAATCAACAGTATTCCTATGAAGCAAAGTGCATTGGTAAGTTAGTCTTTAACAGTCTTACACATTTAACTGTTATGTTGAAAACACAAGGTGGATCAATACAAGCTTAATATTTGCATACCCACAGATCCTTGTGCTGATGTGATCATTACTGGAAGTACTCAAGGTGAGATGCGCTACTGCAGATCAATGCAATATTGTCTTAAAACAAACTATTTCAAGCATAGATCTTGCTTTATTGTCGAGCTATTAGGATGTGCAGAGAATATGACCTCAAAATGTTATGTTGGGTATACGTCAAAAACTCTTTGTCTCTTCATGTCTCTTTCTAGTCACCCACAGCACTGTTGCACCTAATGGAGATACTATACACATTTGCATCATCTCCATCGTCAGCAGCAGCATAATCATCGCCATTATTGTCATCGTCACCGTTATCTGTTGTAAACGAAATCATTGCTCCCCACCAAAAGTTAAATGCAGGTAAATAAAAGTGATTCAGAAGTTCAATTTAGATTTCAGTTGCATGTGCTGCATGTTAATTTACTTCTGCACTGTGGTCTACTGTTTCATCAAATGTTACATATTACTCAACATACTTATTTCTGTTATCTTGAATGTTTTTAGGGCCATGTGGACAGCAGTGCCAAAGAATGCATCCATAGACGTCTGATACGCTTATGCCTTTTATCCACTTTCATGCATTTTGTGTAAATACAGTTTGTTATTTTCTGACCTGCATGCCATTCTTTAATCAGTGCCCAAACTCATTTTACCTGACGTCAGTGTACCAAAAAAATCTATTTTTGCTATACATAAAGATGTTGTTGTGGTTTTGCAAGTTTACCTGCTTGAATTGAAAAGTGGATAGTTTGGGTGAAAGAGGGATGCCAGATGAGTTGTAACTGCAAATTTTGTCTACTAATGTGCATGTGAGTGATAATTGACAGGGCAAAATAATCAAGTCTTTCCAAACATAAAAAATCTTAATCTGATAAGGGCTGTGGAAGTTCTCTATTATAATATTTTTATTATTAATAATTGTTACTTATATTATAAATAAGTACTATTTTTTTTATGATATATAACAACATAGTATTGTATAAGTTCTCAATTAATGTCTGAAAAAATATATAATAATATAATATATAATTAAATATACAATATACTGTATTATGCAAATACAATACTATAGTATTTTTAACAATATTAGAAATGTGACATAATAATAATATTAGTAATAATAATAATAAACTAATGAATTATGCTTTTTACCTAATATTTTTTTGTTTGTAATCTTTAGACATGCTAGAAACCTTTGTAAGCTTAATCTCAGCTGTTTTCTCTGCAAGCCAATGTATTTTGTATAATTATTATGTATAAATATATTTTATCAATGTGTCTTGTATAATGCATGCAATAATCATGTTTACTTTCATTTACTTAATAAATTTAGAAGACATAATAGAAAAAGTCACCTCTTTCTTGCTATTATGTTGCTTGTGAATACATGAACTGTTTATATTTTATGTTATTCAGATTTCCATATTTTGTCTAATTCAATTGTTTTTTAAGTGTGGCTTATGTTTTGAAATAATATCACTGACGCAAATAGTGCAGATGTGGTTGTTAAATAATCATTCTGTGAAAATGGACGTGTTTGTGAAATTGTTTCCTCGTGATTTACTGGCATTGTAACAGTCTTGCTAAGGGCAATGTGTGAATGAGAATGAGTCATACACAAACCGTGAGATATATACGTGACCATCTCTAAAAATGTGAAAATGTCTATGATGACACAAACATTCATGCAGTGTGTATTTACTCAGACCGTAAATGATTGTGGAAAGTGTCATGCAGATGTAGAAATGCTATTGTCATTGCAGTACTTCAAAATATTGAATAGATGTAAAACTAATATTAATTTGTGAATTGTATTATTGGTATTCTCTTTAAATGGTGCAATTTTGCTTGTAAATCAATCTAAAAGCGTACTCTGTCAATTTACCTCAATACTTTTGCTGCATATATCATTTAAGAACCAACCTTTTTATTTTTTAAGAGCTAAATTCATACTGTGTGACATCAATGCAATACATTTGTTTATTTGAACAGAAAGCAATAATCTCCTAAAATATCTCCTATTGTACACCACCCAGATCCTGTTCAGCCTGTAAAGTTAATACTGCATTTGAACAAATTGCTGCTCATGTTACAGCTTAATGTCTGAAAACATTGATCTTATGCAAAAATGTAAAAGGTATCCTTTCTATGAGAGTTTAGATTAAGGGGTATGTTGTTCAATTGAAATAGAACATTTCAATATGTAGATAAAATATAATGGAAAGTCCCCAGTCAGGGAGGGAGAGGGAGAGAGAGAGAGAGAGAGAGAGAGAGAGAGAGAGAGAGAGAGTGAGTGAGTGAGTGAGTGGAGTGTGTGTGTGTCTTGACTACTAGCGCACACCCTCCTTCCTTTTTGAGCATCTCTTTTTCTAATAAACAATCCATTTACTGTCAATCATGTGACTTCAAGGTGATTTGGGTGGTACATCTGAGATGAGGTCATTTTACCATGTAACAAACAAAACATGCACAGTGGTAGTTTCTAGGCCTTTGTTTTATTATTATCCATTACTTCCTCCTGATAACATCTAGTGGCCTGTTTTTTAGCTTGTGCATAAACCCCCGTGAAACAAGTCTGTGACAGCATAAACAAAAATTTAAAATCAGCACCCAGGCGTTTTGTTTATTTGTTTATTATCATATCCGCTGTCATCATCACCAAAGTGTAATCTAGTCAATGGAAAAAAATGTTATGACAAGGGAGTGGCATTCAAAGAAAGTGTAGTTTGTAAGTGTACATACCGACCAAACTTGCCCTGCCCTTGCAAACTGGTGACTCCTATGTGGGTCAATGCTTGCACGTCCACTACTGGAGGAACTCTTGAAATGGGTTTTTGGAACACCCTGGGGCGGGGGTGCCCGGCCCTGCTCCTGGAGGGCTGCCGTCCTGCAGACGTCGGTTCCAACCCAGCTCCAACACACCTGTCTGTAATTATCAAGCAACCCTGAACACCTTGATTAGCTGCTTCAGCTGTGTTTGATTGTGTCAAATGATTTTACAGGTGCAAAGAAATCTGCTTTTCAGATAAGCGTAGACAATAATCTTTAAGTTCTTATATATTAAAAATATTTATTTTAAGTAGCCTAAATAAAAAAAACTAATAGGTTTTGGTGCAAATTGCTGCCACAACCTGGATTGACATTTTTACACTTGCTAAGTGTGTCCCACATCAGGTGAATAATTTTACATGCACACTTGGGATCTTCACGCATACTAGACTAGAACACGGGCAAAATAGAGAAATTACGTCATGTAGTTAAGCAGTCAAGGGCAAAGACCTCATGTGTGGGTATTTGGACGCAGGCCAGACTCGCTCCCTCTATCAAATTCGTGGGTCCGCCTGTGGAACGCACTTTAACATGGGGGCGGGGATTTCCCCTATGGGATTCCCCGAAGGATAGCTGGAAGTTCACGAGTGCGTGTCTAAAAGTGGAGCGGAACGCACGCAGTCCTATAACAGGAAGCTTTATAAGGGTTAGTGATGTGACAATCACAAGTTCATGACATTCAATTAGGCCTATTCAGGAATGCACTATATTTGCTAAATTATCACATAAAACCAACATGTAATATAAAAATACATAGCAATGCAAACAAATATAAATTCATAAAATTGCGTTCTGAACAGTACTGCGGGTGACAAAGAGATTTGTTTAGAATTCAGTTAACGAAGCTGCTACCCTAACGAGACGGCCCTGCCATCTAGTGGTGTAATACAATAATCTAAAATAAATGTTTTTATTGTTGAATATGTTGCACCAATGTCAGACAGACTTTTATCTACTATTTGCTTCTGTGCTTGTGTTTATAAAAGTGCAGAAGGTCTGATGTTTGCATGTTTACAAGAATAAAGATTTACAGGACCTAATCTGTTGATATTGTGAATTTGGTGAGGTTATGCACAATATTGTTTTCAGTTTGGCTTCACAGAGAGGACACAAATGTTTTATTATTGTGTATATTGTGGTAGACTGGTAACATACACTACTCTGAACGAAGTATCTCACTGATACTCAAATTACCTGCTTCCCATCTATGCAGTTTTAAAAATACAATACTATTGATTTTTACTGGAATCTAAACACCCCCCTTTTTCTTTAAAAGTGCCACATGCACTTTTTTGTAAAAGATGAATCTTCATATGTCTCAGCTATGACACATTGTTAAGCTGATTCTTGGATGCAAAAAGTTGGATGTAAATAAGGTGGATGTGAATTTACTATAAAAAAAGTTTTCGTTAAGGAAGCTCTGACATATTTTACAACAACAACATTTCTTTACAAGTACAGAAAATCTTACCTTGTAAATTATAGTAGAATACACAACTGAGAGTGAATTCAAGCTAACATAAAAAAAGAAACATAAGAGACTGATAAAGAGTATATTTTAGTTGTCTGATGATTATATTTCCAATGCATGCTTTCTGCGTAGTGTAGATTTTCAAGAGGGGTGAGTACAGAGCCATACTGTAAATCACGTTCACATTCTTTCCTTCATTTGTTCATTTTTCTTCTCTTCACCTCCCACACTCACTGTAGTGATACAATTCTGTCTCACGTCTCTTATTCTGCATGTGTCTCTTATTAGCTGTATGCATTTCCTTATGTGTACGCAGAGAGAGACTACAGAGAAAAAATAGAGGAATGCAATATTTATTGTATATTCTGTGTGTGGACGATCTGAAAAGACCTACTGAGTTTCTAGCGGCCCTCTCCACATAGAATAGCAGAAAACCATATACTTTACACTGAGTATAAGTATATAAACTAAAATCTAATGACTAATAAAGAGTCCGTTTATCATTCTGAAGTGTTAACAGCATAACTGGTAAGCCTGAATGACTCACACAGGCGGACGCATGACTTTCTTCCTATTCTATTACATAAGCAAAACCTTTCATTTGTAAATACTGGAACTAACAAGCAATTCTGAGCTAATAAATGCTGACTAGTAAACTGCTTTGAGTCATAGAAAGGTAACACATGAGAACAATTCTTTAGACATCACTGTGGAGAGAAAGTGAAACAGTAGGCCGGATTGAACACACACAACCACACACACAAAAAGATTTCTAGAAAGAAAATTGTATTTTATTTCCAGATTTTCCTTATTTTTTATCTTGCATTTTTTCCCACAAGGTAAATTCAACATAAAAATTAAAAATAAACAGTGGTACCATGAAAATGTAAAAAAATAATAAAAAATAATGTTTATATAATCATATAATTATTAACAAAGAACATTAATTATTTTAATAAGAACACGATAACGAAAAAGATTATGAAGGTAAGCTGGTCATCTCATGCACCCTCTCATAAACGCACTCTTTTAGAGCGCTAAGAAAAAAAAACAGGAGTTTTAGCCCACTGGGCTTTTTGTATCTAGCTACATGCAAATACATAAAAGAGAACTTCATTTTTAAACATTCTTTCTGGCATAACGTATATTGTACATAGATCCACAGCCTTAACCCCATTGTCTGGTGTAGCAAATAACACAACAAAGAATTCCCTGGGGTTTTCGGGAATATCTATTTAGTGCCACTGTATGCCAGAGTTATAAATCTCACCTTTTTGGAATATACACCTTTTTGTTGCGCCTCTATTTAGGTTAATTCATACTGAATGATATGTGTTCTGGTGTCACGTCTGCACTCTGTATTCAGTCATTCAGTGCCGAGTCTTGAATGATTGTTATTTTATATTTGCACTTCATCCCTTCATTTTCTTCCTCTCATCTGTCTCACACTTACAGCGTTTTGTCACTCTCTTTTTTCAGGTTGATGCAATTAAAAGAAAAGGTCAAAGATCATAGTAATTTTCTTACTGGTGTTGTACAATAAGGTCAACATTGTTGTTTTACGTCAAAACAACTATAGTACTCGTCCTGCGCGAGGGAGTGATGATGGTGGTGGTGGATCCACTGCTGTTCCATGGCGAGTCTCTGAAACTGAATCTCGGCGCTCTGAGCTTGCTGCATCGCCTGGAGCTGGTGAGCTGCAGACATGGACCCACCCAGAGACGAGGACTGGGGCACGTCACGAAAAGGACCACCTGGAGGCGACATGCAGGTAAATGCCAAAATCATTTAACATGTAAACGATTCAATGCAAGACAACAAAACATGCATTACAACTCTTACCAAAGAGTTGCTGTCGAAGCACTTCACTCTCAGTTAGGGAGTGTGCCAGGATAGGGGGCCCAAGAGCTGCCCCGGGGTATGGCAGACGGGCCAGGGGAGACCCTGATGCCAGCGGATCCATTAGGGGGTGTACCCCTCCCGCGGCTGCCACCCAAATACGTAACAAAACAAAAGTGGGAAATTTAATAAGAGTAGCACAGTTTGCCGTTGGCACTGTGTTCACAAACATGCTAGCCTTTGCGGCGTTGCCATTGTTTATGATGCTGACTGGGTAGAAATGTTACAAATCTATGTGTGAACATATTATGAGTATCATGTTCAGGGCGTTGGGTTCCTAAATATTGATTTCAATCTTTCACATGGCCTTTGTGAGTGAATATTAAAGATATAAACAATTTTTTTACAGAATGTTCTTGCCATGTAGGATGATTTAACGTAGAAACAGTAAATCACAAAAAAAGACTAAGCTAGGTCACATGTGGAAGAACAGCTGATATCATATTTAGAGTTGTTGAAACATTTATTACAGTATATGAAGAAAAATAACTTTACTACAGCTAGGGAATTTCCACTACATATGAAATAAAAATTCTCTCAAAACAATAAGAGGGTTGCATCCATTTAGTTGACCATTGTGCAATGCTTTGCTCAAAAGTTGAATAATCAATTGTTCTGTATACGACAACAGCCAGAGGAAGATGACTCTTTCCACAAACTGTGGCCTAATGTCAACAACCAAACAGATTTGGAAATAAGTAAATGTCAAATAAAATGAGAAACTGGACAGCAAATGTTGCATTTTTAAGACACTGTGTCAAGTTAAATATAGTGCATTCTATAAAGTTGTTACGGTCTTTCTAGTTGTTTTTAAACCAGCATAACTAGTTGACTAGTCTTTCGGGGAAACTCACAGAGTAGTTGATTTCGTGTAGCTTCGTACGTACCAAATTTACTTGCATACATACATAAACTTGTGAATCGCTTGGGCTAGATTTACACGGCAAATCTTTATGCCCAATTCCGATTTTTATGCCTGTATATGATTTTTTTTCTTGCATCATCTTTTAAAAGCGACTTGTAGCTGATTTTTGCATTTACACTAAACACTTGGCAAAACAATTCAAGGTGGACATACTAACCCGGAACAGTTTAAACCACAGAGGAAGTTAAATGTCACGATATGCAATGGACACAGACAAAAAATTATACAAGAGTATATAGCTTTATTTCTGTAACAAGACATAAAACTTCAACATTACAGCACTAAGTGGAGCCGTCATCCTCCATTGCGATGCTAAGAAGAGTCATGTGATCGCGGGTAGTGTCCACCCGAGTTGATTCGTCATTTGCCAGCCTCGCATTTTCAATGCCGCATGACATGTCTTGAGATGGGAAACTCCAATCTGTCTGCTTACATTGCGGACATGAATGCATATCCGATTTGTATCAGATTTATTTCCACATATGAATGAGGCCTGAAACCAATCGTAGAATATCGGAATCTATCTGTTTTTTCCTGCTTACAGGTTTGTGGGTCATATTCGATCTGTGCCACATGATGGGGGGAAAAAAAAGCGGAATCGAGTCACTTCAAACATGCAATGTAAATGCGGCCTTGGAGACCCCTCAATCTAACCAAGCGTCATCCAGAGTTACAACAACAGAAATACTAAATCAAAATATTTTTTACATTCATTTTTAGTTGCCAAGCAATGTAGCAATTTGCTGCATTATATAGAACTCCAGGTGCACAAAAAATAATCTTATTGTGTTTGAGTGTAAGCATTTACGTGTTTTTATAGTGAATACCTGTGTCCTGCTGGTGCAGATGAAGGTGAGAGTGAATATGTGAATGCTGGTGATGATGAGGAGTCACGTTCAGCATCTGAAGTCGTCCAAGAGAATCTCCTCCTCCTGTGCCTCCCGCAGGCGCTGTGCCTCCTCCTGATCCTCCTCCACCTGTCCCTGTCCTTTCTCTCTCCCTCTCTCGCTCCCTCTCTGTGGCTGGTATTACTCTCTCCCTCTCCACGCTCCTGGCACGCTCTGTGCTGGGAGGAGTGCGGACAGGGGTGGGATATCGTTCAGAGGGAGGGGCCTGAGTTGGGAGGGGTGGGGGTTGACAAGAAGGGTGTGTATTTGGAAATGTGGAGTGTGGAGAAGGGTGATGAAGAGATGATGCTGTTGGAGGTGGAGGAGGTGGGGGAGGAGGTTGAGGGGGAGCAGCAGGGGCTGCTGGTGTCACCGAAGCTCCGGTAGGAACCTGATGGGTGGGAAGTGAAGCTGGGAGAATAGAAGAGGTTGGTGGGACTGACAGTGGCTGAGGGGCAGGATTGGGATTCCTAGTCGCTGTGGCTAAAGCTTGAGGGGGTGGGGCAGGGGGTGGAGTTGCACCGTAAAGAGCTACCTCACTTCCAGATGCCCCGCCTCCAGTCCCACCCCCCAGCAGCAGGGAGTGTGAGTGTGCGTGTGAGTGCGTGTGTGACAAAGCCAGTGCCGGGTCGGCTAAAACTCCAGCTGTGTAGACACGCTCCTCACTCTTAAACTCAAATCCGGGCTTCATGCGGTCTCTATGAGCTGCTACAGCATGAGGGAATCCCACTCCTCCAAGCCCCGCCCCAGTCAACCCACCAGGACCAGGCCCTGGATGGGTATGGCCTCCCTCCAGCCCACCCCCATACAAAAAGCCAAGAATGGCAGCCGCTGTGGCGGCATCGGGTGGAAGGTGGTGGGGGTGCGCAAGGGCTGGGTTTTGGAATTGGGACAGAAAAAATGAAGGGTGCATATGGGGATGAGCATGTGGGTGAGGGTGGTGGTGGAGGTGGGGGTGATGTGCCTGCGCTCGATTGGCAGTGCCCAACGGAGACATGGCATGGGGACGGGCATATTCACTCAGGGTTCTCAAGGCTGGGGTATCGGGGCCCAAATATGGACCCCCAAGCCCGATTCCCAGAGCACCTTGAGGGCATCCAACAACTCCAGATCCCCCTGTCATGGAAGGGATGAGAAGGGAATGAGGTATAGAATGAGAGAGAGATGGATGCAGAGGATGAGAGTGGTGAAGGGAGTGAGGATGGGAGTGAGGGTGGTGGTGCTGGTGCTGTGGATGAGCAGTGGGATGTGGGGAGTTAACAGAAGAAGAGGAAGATGATGAAGGGTCTAGAAGGATTGATGAAGAGGAAGGAAAGAAGAGTGAAGAGCCTTGGCGTGTGCCTGCAGCTCCTAACCCTGCATTGGTGCCACTCTCCTTTTGCTGAAAACAGAAAAAAAATTAAATTCACTATGTAAACGTATTTAACATTTTAAATAATTTCCATAACTTTTTCAAGGCCTAGAATTCACAAATAAAAAAAAATCCAGGCATGAAAGTTAAAAGTCAAAAAGTCAAGAGTTTTTAAGTTAATGTTAAAACCTGAAACTCTGATTAGCAACTGCATAGCAAGCTCTGGTAATCACCTAGAACCCTCAAGCAATGCAGCTTTGCATAAAAAGTAAAACTTTACTACATTCTCTTTTGCCTCTTATACCTGCAGATGTCTGTCCAGATCTCTTTCTCTCTCCTTTTCTCTCTCTCGTTCCCTCTCTTTCTCTCGCAGGTCTCTTGCACGCTGTTCTACCTCTCTACGAGCACGTTCTATGGCCTCGTTCCTCTTCTTCCAAAGCTTAGAGCCATCAAGTGGGACAAAAAGTACATCACTGCGTGCACAAGAGTTCCCACTGCCCCGGTCAAGAACCCTGTGGAACCTAAATGCAAAATATTACTTGTATTGACATGAATGATAATTGTTAAGTAGAACAATAAAAATTAGAGATTTACATTTTTACATTATGATGGAACCAAGTGATGCTGATTAACTGATGCGTAACTGCTATGATTACTTTTCAGCCCTGAAAGAGCAATAGGAAGTAGGAAACGCAGCGATAATCTCTCAGGTTACACATTAAAGCATAACACAATATTCCAAGATACAGTTCTATGCTAAGAAAAAAGAAACGACTAAACAACTTAAGATAAAAATTGTGTAGTGGATCAACTTTGGGGAATTACAAGGATGCTGGCATGATCACTTATGCTTTACCTTTATCACCTTCATAACTTTGATCCGGTGGTTATAAGTTAAACTTTCATTCATTGATATAATGCAAACGGTTTAAAGTAATGTATTTAAGCCAGTTACATTAAGTAATACCATTTTCTTGCTATTTAAAATCCAAACTGTTTTGGGTAAAGTATGATATCACGTCATGATAGATCTGTTTTTTATTCTCAATTCACATGTTCCTGTTTTATTACATTTCAGATCAACTGGGCACTTGGTCTTACCGAGCTGATTGGCTGGCATGGATTGGAATGTCAACAGGTTTTGGTTCTGGGGATGGGCTTCTGAGAACTATAGGTGGGCTCTCCAACTCTTCTCTCTCTTCTGCTGGCTCCTCCTTTATGACAGGTGCTGGCACAATACCAGAGGATGAATCAGATGTGCTGGGAGTCGGACCAGTGTTGTTATGGCCTGTGTTACTGAGATGGGGTGATACTTTAGAATTTTGAGGAGAGTGCAATTGTGATTGAGTGTTGTTGGGAGTGCTATTGCTGTTGTTGGGAGCATTGTTAGTTGCCAAAGCATTTCCATGGTTATTGTTGCCATGGTAAGAGCTACTGAAAGGGGTATGACTGCTTAAAGTGCTGTGGTAAGAAGTAGGTTTGCAACTTGATGGGCAGGATGTGGGGACACCTGATGCAGGAAGTTGTACAGCGGGACCAGAGGTGGATGGGAAAGGAGTAAACCCTCCCATCTGATTTGTTGAGGGGCTGGGAAGAGGAGACAGTGGGGTTGGTGGAGTTTGATTAGGTGACGAATATGTTGCCTGTCGAGCATGACTACCAGGAATAGATGTGATGGGTGGTGGTGGACCTAGTGAACTAGTAGGGGGAGGAGGTGGTGGAGGAGGGTAAGAAGTTGAAGTGGAATGTCCATGTCCAGAGCCACTTGATGAAGGAGAAAGAGATGGTGGGTGACTGCGATTTGAATGAGTAGAGGATGCAGTGTTTTCTTTTTCTCTCTCTCTGTCTCTGTGTGGGATAGGCAGGGTTGTCTGGCCAGGATAGTGGCTGTGATGTGGAGGTGCTCCAGGATATTCTCGTGGTAGGTTTGGGGCCAATCCAGGTGGACTTGGATAATCCCTGGCAACACCAGAATGTGGAATAGAGGACGAGGTTACTCCAAGTGTTGGGTAGTCCTTTCCCCCTGCAGGGGGGTATTCTCTCAAATAGTGTGGAGGGGGAGGGATGTCTGCAGCATTGGAAGATGCTTGGGTAGTCTGTCCTTGCAGTGTCTGCTGTACATTTGAATCCATAGGAGGGGCATAGTCTCTACTAGGAGGGTTCGTATTTGCGGAGGAAAAAGGAGGATGCCCCGAGTTGTTCTGTGGTGAACTGGCTGGGTCACGATTCACTGTTGTTGAGGCTAAACCAGAAGATGGGGCACCAACAGGTGTTTGGTTGGCATTGCCAGGATAACTGCTACTTCCTGCCTCTCTAACCTGACCTGCTAACTCTCCCCACCTGCCATCTTTGTCTCTTGAAAAAGATCCTCCAACTCCTGTGCTTTCAGGTCCAAACTCTCTGCCCTGAGCTTGAAGCTGCTGGTTTTGCGAAGGAAACTCTCTCCCCCGTTCACGATCTCTGAAACCAGGTACATATTCCCGACCACCTGGTGGTCCAGTGGGCCCATCTCGATTTGATCCCTGTGGGCCACATTCTCTGTTCTGTCCAGGTAACGGGTTCCCAAAATCCCGGCCAGAATTAGAGTTCGTTCCCCCACCACCAGAAGTGCTACCACAGTTGCTACCACTGTTGCTGTTTGCATTGGCACTGGTATTATTAGCAGTAAAGTCTCTGTTTCCAAATTCCCTCCCACCCCTTTCCCGATCAGGTGTGGTGCCATACCTAGGCAGGTAGTCTTTATGTGGGTGGGAATGAGAGTGAGGCAGGTAGGGTGGGTGGGAGGTGTGCCTTGTGGATGAAGGAGAATTGTAGACTGAGGGAAGCTGTTGCTGAACCGGGGGCTGTTGATTTGGATGTGTGTGGTGGTGGTTACCTGGATATCGTACATATCCCCAGTTGCTAGGAGGTCCCCCTGACCAGCTGGTGGGGGTGTAATGGTGAGTGCTGGGAGGTGGAGGTTGCTGGGGAACAGAAGTAGCTTGTGGAAGCAAAGAGGGTGGAGCAGACTTATCACCTTTCTCTGGTTTGTCTGTTTTACTTTCCCCACCTGGAGCATTCTGCCCCACCTCTAGAGGTTTCAGAGCAGGTGGAGGTGGGAGTGTTGGAGCATGACTCACATTTGAATTCCCATGGGAATACTCGACCCCTCCCACACCAGGTTTCCCAGAATGAGAGCCTCCTTTTGAAGAGATGCGGCTGCAGGTGTGCAACGTCTCAGTACCACCAGGCCCTGTGTATTCCAATTTACTTGCAAGTTTAGAATCTAGGGCAAAGTATGACTTTCTGTTGCTACTTGTATCACTTACAGTGTCAACCATTCCACGATGAGATGGATAAAGCGATGATGGGGACTTTAGAGGAGACATATCTCCCTCTACTGCTCCTTCACCGTCTCTCTGATCCACGGCACTGCCATCCTCACCCCTCCCTGATCCTCTCCGATCCTCTGGCACACACTTTGATGCCCCTCCATCTTTGTTTTTATCACTCTGCTTTGGGGAATCTGGAGAGTCTGATTCAGAATCTAAACTGGCTAATGGAGAAGCAGAGAGACTCGGAGAAGAGGATCGATTGTCCTGGTCAATGTCCCGTCCACTGCTTATGCTGCTGCTACTATTGGCTAAACTGCCTCCAGCTGAGCTTCTGCTGCCTTGTGATTGGCCATCCTCATTGTCACTCTCCCTTGACTGAGTGTTGCCTGAAGTTGGGGGCGGGGCTGAAGTTGGAGTGTTAGTTGAAAGGGGTGGGGCTGGGGGATTGGAGGAGGAGTCCTGATGGGACAACCAAATATGCACACAACAAGGTAATTTGTATATGTCGTTTATTTCACAGAACTATACTGAAAATGTTTAATACATCACTACCTGGACTTTTTGTCTTTTGGGCGGGGGCACCAGATCCTCTCCTTCACTTTCTGATGAATCATGGCCTTGAGATCGACGGTTGAAATGCCCAGCAGCCAATTCCTCTCCAGCAGTTCTTTGCTTAATTGTACAATTTTAATCATGCTGTGAGGCAGTTTATATTCAAAATCACAAGTGAATATAAGAACAACCATGAATATCCATACAGTATTTCACAAGTGTAAAATTTAGATTTCAGTTAGTCAACTAGATAAAAACTATTATATAAAAAGACTACAAGAAAGAATAATTTAAGAGAAAAGGCAAACCAAGAGCAAGATTCAAAGAATATACAGTCATAAAGAAAATCTTACTGTTTGCCTTTCATTGCGTTCTGCTCGAGAGGGACTGGGGTGTGGACGTCTACCCCTTCTCTCCTCACTGCCGCCCCTCCTGCGTCCACTACGCGCTGGCATCTGTGGTCATACCCAGCATGAGCAAAGGCGGGAAAAGATGAACAGAAGAATAGAGCATTAAGAGACCCCAAAACAAAACTACAGTGTAAGACCAGAACCAAAAATTACCAAAATTTGAATATCTAGTGATTTGTTCAGATATCAGTGCCCTTTAAAATGTATGATTAAGTGTTTAAAGAAGTAAAGTACTAACACACAATTTTATAAAACAAACCACAGTCTGCACATGGACCAAAGTTAACACTTGATTTTAATATGCAGCGTTGCTCTCACCGATTCTTTGTGGGTTCGGGTCTTCATAACTAGCTCTCTATGTGGTCCATTCCTTCCAGTCAGCCATTACAGAAAGCTGGAACGTGACCACAATTGGTATAGTAAGCCTACAGGCTTCCTACCATTGCACTGAAACGTTGTATCCTGAAGGAAATAGAGTAAATACCACTATGTTCAAAACAACATCATAGTGAACCAAAAAATGACATAATTTAGTGTAATAAATACATCTTTTGTTTTCAGAGCCAATGAATAAGGTCAATTGTAAACGACAATCTATCAACATTCCCATCATATGTATCATCAATACAGTATTTGATGAAAATCAAAGATGTAGTGCTACGTGAGTACGTGATCAAATTTCCAGTACTAATATAAATATTGACTTAATTATAGAATTTACTGTTTCGGTTGCAAACAGTATTATTGCACAGCATCAAAAATTTGTTTATATATATATACTGCTTGGTACTTCAGAGGGTTTGTGGTACTCTGAAGCTGAGCTTCAGTCATCAATGTTGAATGGACCTCTACAAAAATCATCCACTGGAGCCAACATGGGGAGAGAGGCACTGCTCACACCAAAAGATCAACATGCACACAAATAAATACTGCATGTACAGAAATACATACTTCTCAAATATACAAGCACACATAAAAAACACATTTTAATTCACATTTTATGTAAAGAACACATCTTTTTTATGTGTGCATATACTAGACTAAACTAAGCTATAGAGGAGTTTTTTTTTAAGTTTTCTAAAACACAAACCAGCCTCTTTTTCTTGTCCTTTCATCTTTTTTTCATCCATGGTTCCGTTCTCTCATTTCTAGGCATGCTAACAGTGTATTTTACATTTTGAGAAGGGCTAAATTGTTTAGTTCTAGACAAAATGGTCAAAAAAGGTCCATAGCTGTCAATGGGATGGTACCTTTCCAAAAAGTACCATTAGTATCACAAATTATGCTTAAATATTAACTTTTTGGTACCAATTTGTACCCATGAGGTACTAATTATGAACTCTTTAGGTGCAAAGGTGTACTTTTTAAAATGGTACTGCCCTGGTGACAATTAGGGATAATTTTTTGACCCACTTTGTTGAATAATGCTTCAAATAAGGCTTTGTCCACACGAAGCCGGTGCATTCCCTATCCGATCATTTTTTTCCGTTGATCTAAAAAAATAATCCGTAAACACGAAACCACTGAAACCGACTGAAAGCGGTGCAGTATATATGCCGGACCAGTATGGGGCGCTGTAATTCTGCCACAGATATACACTATACACGAAGAAGAAGACTTTGAGCATGCGCATAACCAAAGTATGATGTTGTCCATTATCGCTTGTTGCTCACCACAATTGCATAGAAGCAATAGATTTTGCTACATTTTTAGTAGCTTCTGTAGCACGAACACAATCAAGTAGTCCGCCGTTATTGCTGTTGCTGTTACGTGTGCCGCTTCTGACACGTGATGTGATGACGTTTTTCGCTTCACAAAATATACGGATTGGCTGTACACACAAAACCGCAAGGGTGTCGATTTCAGATTTATCAACTTTAGGACCCGGTTTCAAAAAATAGCGGTTTCACTCTCTCGAAACGCCGGATCCGTGTGGATGAAACGGCAATACGATAACAAATGTATACGTATACAGTGATATCCGTCTCCGTGTGGACAGCCCCTAATAGGGTGACTAGGGCTGGGTATTAGCAAGGGCCTCGCGATACGATACATGTTGCATGATACAATGTATCACGATACTATACAATATGTTGCGGTACATTGCAATACTTTTTTTTTTATAAAAAATAAAAAAAGAGCTGATTTTTTAAAAAAACTTTAAGCCAAAGTGCTTCCACATGTCGGCTTTGAAAGCTGCAGGCGTTTTTAAATTTACTGAGATTTTCTTACTTCCGCTAACTTATACAGCTATTCGGCCAATGTCTCATATTACAGACAACTGGACAGCGACAACTACAGCAGCGGCACACACAGAGGGATTCGTTTTTTTTTTTTTAAATACCGATACTAGAGATCGAAATATCTATATTCTTTTACCACTATGAGTTGCGGTATTGATATTTTTGCACAGCCCTAAGGGTGAAAATATAATATATAATTTAAACAATCCCACAGCCACGTGCAGACACACACTGTAAAAAACATGCAGCATGATGTCAAATCAACATATTTTTTTAAGTTACAGTAACAAAAATATACGTTAAACAATTTCAACTTGATTTTGTAGGTTATGTCAACTT
Organism: Misgurnus anguillicaudatus; assembly: GCF_027580225.2. NCBI lineage: Eukaryota > Metazoa > Chordata > Actinopteri > Cypriniformes > Cobitidae > Misgurnus > Misgurnus anguillicaudatus. The sequence goes on along the minus strand of NC_073346.2, from coordinate 26,374,362 downwards.
TTCACAAGCCAAAACTTAAAATAGAATTGAATTGAAAAGTTGAAAAGACTTGCAAACCCAATTTTTTTTACAGTGCAATGAAATAATACAATATCCTACAACAACTCGTAATTGAAATCGACATGTAGGCCTCTTTGCATCTTCAAATACTAATCTTACTGAAAACAACATTTGTTTTATACCAGCTGGCTCACAAACTCCAGCATGCATAATAAAAAGAATGCAATATTTAAATGGAGACAAAAAGAGAGTCTGAAGACAATACAACTCCGGCTTTGACATTAATAGTGGGAGGTTAGATAGGAGGTTAAAAGTCACTCCTAAATTTCAAACCAGCTCTTACTATCTCTCTTGCTCTCACATACACACACACTTCCCCCTCACACAACTCATTTATTGTGAATGAGGCTATATATAGCTCACTAACAGACTGGGTGAAATGAGTGAGTGTATTTAGCGCGCCTTTCAAAGCTACAGAATTTACATTTACACCCAAACCACAGAACACAAGAAAAACCACAGTGCTGATAAATGACGACACATAAACAGATTTACAGACTGCAGACATCCAACACACTGAACGCTGAGACCACCATCCTGATCACAATTAATAAAAACCATTTGTAAAACAGAAATTAATGCTAGTACTGAGGTGACACCTTGTGCATACCTCATAAATGTAAAATCAGCATATTTGTCATCCCATTAGTGTGTACACAAGGTAATATATCTAGATGACCAACAAAAAAGGCTGCCAACACTCTGTCTACAGGTGAACCTTCATTCATCAGGAGTCCATTACCAAAATCTTGGATGGGCTCCATGCATACCAAAACCCTTCCAGTGTTCTGCTGCAAACACTTGCATTTAAGCAATCAGCAATACTTTAACTCATACATGCATCTATCAAATATACGCACTAATACACTCGCATAGACACGTATGAACACACATGCAGGCACGATTAGCTGGTTTTGAATGCCATGCTCATGCATAATGCCAAAATGTGGTTTGAGTTGGACAACCGAAAAACGTGCATCACGCCGTTAACTCCGTGCCTCTCCTCCCGGCCACGCACTGCAACGTTTCTTTCTTCTTTTCTTCTGCTTGTTATTGATACGCATAGAGGCTGTGCTCTACTGTACAAACTGCGCGACCTCTGGATTACAGTGCTGAGACAATGCACTGTACATTCAACCCTGACAAGACGGTCGCAGACTCCGGCGTCTAGCCCCCTTTCGGTGTTTTCATCGCATATGAGAAAGATTTGGGATCAGAATGGCGAATGGCATTCTTGTCGAGCTCGCCGGATCGCGTTGCTCCGTGGAATGTGCGCGCTCGAGACCTGCGTGGTTACGCACCCCGATTTAGAATTTGATTTAAAGCCAACCTATGCACGTTTAAGCACAAAGACGGGAACGCGATGGCTACAATGTGAGCTATGAAGAATGAGTAACACATAAGCATCCATTTTCTTACCTATATTATCCAGCGATGCGTATCTCCCTTTCTTTCTTTCTCTCTCTCTCTCCCCGTTTGTACTGTACATTGACCTACACGCGCTCAGACATACAGGGTACGCGATGCACGGAAAGATTTACATTGTTGCGGCTTGGCAAACATCGCAGTGTTTTCTCGCTCTCCAGCCGCTCCCCCTTGAAATCGGCGCAGAAAACGGGGTGCAGCTGAGGACTGTACAAATTGATGCGTACGTTTGATTCTTCCCCACCCCCTTTTCTTTCTGCCCCTCTCCCGTTCCTCTGTCAAGACGACTTGCACTCTTTTGCAGTCTGTAGGGCGCAAATCTCAAAACGGAGGGGCGAGTGAGAGACGCGCGACCGCTCGTGCAAGTCGAGGGTGCGAAGGGGCGTGATTTTGCTTATTATTCTTAAGGGTGGGGGGGGGGGGAGAAAGGTGAGGGAAGACAACGAAAGACTCATATACATTTAAAAATTATAAGATAAGGGTACGTCTTCTTCATTATGGAAATTACCACTTATATAATTGTCGATTGCCGACACTTAACTAGGGAAATTAACCCAGAACTGCTAGTTAATAGGCAGTAATTAGTCTTAATTGTACTACCCTAATGAGGTTTAATGCCACCATTCCTGCAAAATTATGATTTGAAATAGGCAATATCTCTCATTTAAAGCCCATTCGTTTCAAAAGGCCCATTCAATTCCCTTAACCATAATATTCCCCTTGCATAGGCTACAAGAGCTTTCCCAATTTTGCTCTTTGAGACTGCAATGGAGTGACTAGTCAAGCGCTCTCTCAATCTATCTCCTTCAGTCTCTCTCTCCTGCATTTTTTCCTCTCCTTTCGAATAGACCTCTGTCCCGACACCCATTGTGTTGTAACCATAGCAACCAACCCCGCAGAAGTGCGCGTGCGTTGTCATGCCCCCAGTCTGACTGAAAGCGCTCCACCTAGCGGTTGAAGTAGATGGAGGAGAGGGTGCAGAGATTCCTTTACATTGATTTACTGTTGCAGGTGTGAAACAATACAAGCCAAGGTGTTCACTTACAACAGTGTTATGGGTAAGAGTTGGTTACGGCACATTACCAGCATTTCAGAATTCTTCATGGGTATTCATCAATGCACCCTACGGACGTCACACATAGATAAAAAACAGGCTGGCACATTTAAAGGTCTAGCAACACATTAATGCAATTTGAACAAAACAATATTAAAAACTGTCTCTCAAACTCAAGTCTCTGTATACTCACTATTAATTGACTTGATAGGCAATTAAGACAATAGCAAAAGATTAGTAAGCCTGAAAAGAAGTGGAAGACATATAATAAGGTTAAGTTCTACACAATACCACAATCTTATGTCTAAACACAAACGAAGAATAAAGTGAGACAAAGGATGTGTAAAAAAAGAAGAAAAAAAGAAAATAATAGAAAACAGATGACAAAGCTCATATTGATGAGAAATGAACAAGAACAAACAAGATGGGTGACAGAGACAAATGTAAGACAGCTACAAACTGTGATAGAGGAGAGAGGAAAACAAATTATCGCAGCAGAAAATGAGAGAATGCAGGGTATATAAAAAAACAGCCACAAAACATATCAAAGATTTTCATAGCTTGTAATACACTATGTAACACCAAGGTTATAAGATTCCTGCAAAAAATTTTAGAATCTTGAATCTTTATCTTTTCACAGTTAACAAGATTCAGAATAACTCTTACATTTATGCATCTGGCAGTGACTTGCAGTGCTTTACAAGGTATAAATCTTTATCAGCATGAGTGTTCCCTGGGTTCAATCCCGTGACTTTTTTTGGGCTGCAAACAAAATGCTCTACCATTGAGCTATACAGGTGCACATTCATTTAACTGGCATGCAATTGGCAAGTAAGCACGTTTAACATGATATAAATGAAATTAGACATTTAACTATCAACATCCATGACAATTTCTCAGGAATGCAAACAACCAGTTAAGAAGAGCAGTTTTAAGGGGAAGAGAAAGATGGACTACTTGGGCGACTAAAAAACAAGGAATGGAAAGTGGGAATATGCCATGGAAATATGAGTTTAGGTTATAAGTAAGTGTGTAGGGCATGGCTCTGTTAAGAGAGTGAAAATTTTCTCATTTTTGAAATGTGATGGTAGGAGAAACTGCAGAATGGAGGCTATATTTGGGAAAATTGAGGTGCATTTTAGAACCTCTGCCAAAATTGATGCCAAATTATGTGAATCCTCAAATTAATGCATCAGACATACTTGACGATTAGGTTACATGAACAGTTTCAAAGTGTGCATTCACTGACCTTATATGGCACATATTATAATTCACATCCCCATTACGGACTCAAAAAAAAGTAATGAAGCCAAATTACAGGAATATTGTTTTGCATTCGTCTGTCACTTAAAGGATTAATCAATTTTCTTAAAAAAAATCCAGATAATTTACTCACCCCCATGTCATCCAAAATGTTGATGTCTTTTTTCGAGAAGAAATTATGTTTTTTTTTTTTTTTTAGGCAAACATTCCAGGATTTTTCTCATTTTAATGGACTTTAATGGACCCCAACAGTTAACAGTTCCAATGCAGTTCAAAATTGCAGCCTCAAAGGACTCTAAACAATCCCAAACGAGGCATAAGGGTAATTTTTGGCAAGAAAAACAAAAAATATGCACCTTTAAACCACAACCTCTCGTCCTCCTCTGGCTGTGTGACAAGCCAGCGCGACCTCACGTAATTGCGTAGTGACATAGAAAGGTCACGTGTTACATATATGAAACGCACATTAGTGGACCATTTTAAACAATAAACTTGACATTAATTAGTATCCTTCGACATACAACAACGTCGGAACGGTCCTCTTTCGCCACACTTGTATAAACTGGGGCGTAGTTTTGCATACGTCATCCGTGATTTCTTGACGTGATGTTGTGTTACGCGAGGTCGCGCTGGCTCGTCACAGAGCCGGAGGAGGAGGAGAGGTTGTGGTTTAAAGGTGCATGTTTTTTATTTTTCTTGTTAAAAATGACAATCGTTTGTCTAGATAAGACCATTATGCCTCATTTGTAATCGTTTAGAGTCCTTTGAAACGGCAATTTTAAACTGCATTAAAACTGTTAAGTGTTGGGGTCCATTAAAGTCCATTGAAATGAAAAAAAAAAATCCTGGAATGTTTTCCTCAAAAATATAATTTCTTCTAGACTGAACAAAGAAAACCATCAACATTTTGGATGACATGGTGGTGAGTAAATTTTCTGCATTTTTTTTTAAGAAAATGGACTAATCTTTTAAAGGCAAGGCATTTCACTTGAATATAGATTCAATACACAGAGTTTAAAACATCCCGCCACAAGGCTCAAACATTATGAGATGAGTGTGATAAATTGGCTCACTAACCTTGTCTGTAAAGTTGTATTCAATCTTTCACCTCCTGTTATGACTTAGTAACAACTTCGTAACCACAGGACATCCAATGGTGTAACAAGATCTTTTTATTAGGTAATAAGTTTAATTAGTCAGCATTGTACAGTTAAACCCACAGACACCCTAGTGTCAACACAAACATATATGGACTTTACAGTGAATGTGTGTGTGTACGTGTGTGTGTAGTGTGTAATTAAATATTTGGATATTGAAATATTGGAAGCATGAGAATTAATTTAAATACAAAGATGTATATGTATGTGTGTATAATCGCAAGGTTAAAGAGCTGTTGAATGATGAATGCTGGTGTGTATGCTTTGAGAGTAGTAAGTTGGTATGAGGTACACAGGCCAAGTGAAATTCCACACAACAAGAGTTTAAAAATTTCAGCCCGTGTTATGACACCCCATTCCAGCATACTGCCCTATAAGGAGCTGACTACACATATTGAGACAGTTTGGAACTATCAAACATTTGACTCTTCGGGTATATTTTTCTTCACTATTCTTCTCCTCTATTTTCACAGCATCAGGTAGATCACTCCACACCGAGTGCTTCACTTTACCAGTAAACAGAGTGAAGAAACTGTTCCAATATATTGTATCCAAAACAAAAATGTATTGATTTATTTGTGCACATCTCTTACCAGTCGTATCGAGGGCGGGATTGATGATGATGATGGCGTGGTGATTCATGGCGGGGCGAGGGAGAGGAGGAGCTTGGTGGTGCTGTTAGGGCCAGCTGCTGGCCCACCCCCGCACTCCGGTCACGTCCATAATCTATACTACGGGCATTAGTTGGGCGGTACCGCCCCAACTCTCTCCTCCACTCTTCATCAAAGGCAGCTGCCTCACCTGACAGAGCAAATTTTTACAATAGTGAATACAATTATTTTTAAAAGGTCTGAGCTTAAATTTAAACAGATGCTTAAGAAAAACTGAAAAATATAGAAAGGGGTATTTGACTCACTCTCCTCCAGGTTAAAGAAGTCCTGTCTCTCTTCACGATCACCCGTTAGTCTGTTCCTTGAACGTTCCATCACATGACCCCTTTCACGAATGTGATGCCCTATAGCCATGCGTTCCAGCCCGCTTTCACTGTCACGCATTGTTTGACGTGTCTCTCTGATCTAAACAAACACAAAAAAACTCTTAAGGACAAAGGTCAATTTTTGTGACTGGTGTGTTTTTGTTGTATTCATTTTAAAGGGACACTCAATTTTTTTTGAAAATATGCTCATTTTCCAGCTCCCCTAGAGTTAAACATTTGATTTCTACCCTTCTGGAATCCATTCAGCCGATCTCCAGGTCTGGCGGTACCGCCCCCAGCATAGCTCAGCACAATCCACCGAATCCGACCAGACCACCAGCATCGCGCTCAAAAACAACCAAAGAGTTCCGACATCCCTCCCATTTAAAACTTGACTCTTCTCTAGTTACATGAGAGTATAGTTCTTAGCTACATCTTCCTTTAATTTTCCGTCGTCTTAGTACACGATGTAACTATAGAAGAGTCAAGTTTTAAATGAGAAAACCATCAAAACACCCTGGTCACCTTTGCGCGCGATGCCAATGGTCCAATCGGACCCAATGGACCGTGCTAAGCCATACCAAAAGCGGTAGTGCCAGACCAGGACATCGGCTGAATGGATTCCAAAATGGCAGAAATCAAATGTTCAACTCTAGGCTCTAGGGGTTGGTTTCACGGACAGGGATTAGCTTAAACCAGGACTAGGCCTTATTTTAATTAGGAAATATAACTAGTTTAAACAAACATGCCTTACTAAAACATTACTGGCGTGCATTTTGAGGCAAAGCAAAGGGCACTGATGTATTTTAAGATACGTCAGTGCAAGTTGTTTTTAGTTTGGACAGCTCTTTATTTTAGTCTAGGACTAGTCTAATCCCTTTCCGGGAACCGCCCTTAGGGGTGCTGGAAAATTAGCATTTTGTTTCCCCCCCAAAAAAAACCAGAGTGTCCCTTAAAGAGAATACATCGAAACATCACAATACATAAATATATCGCAGATGTGCACATCAAAATAATTCGCAATAAATGAATGATGTCAATACTTTAAAAAGTGATGTATAGTCATAAGTTTAACAAAGAGACTGGAAAACAAATGTTAGTGCTTGTGTGTGCTCTGAGATGTGAAACATGATCAACCACCAGAAAGAATGTGAAACATGTTTGATTGTTATATAAATTTCAATTCTTACATAGATTTTAATAAAGTTTAAATTGATTTTATAAACTTAAAGTAGTAAAGTATTGCATATTGTATTATTTAGCAAGTTTAAACATTTCACACATTTTTCTATAATACTTTGCAGTCTTAGTTTATTTCTTTAAGATATCAGTGCAGCAGTTATTTATAAAATGGTGGAAAATAGCTTTATATCTGGGCATATAAACAAACTAGGGTTATTTTCTGCATTTAACACAGCTGTGTTAGCTAGTGTCTAGAGCAGGGGTGGGCATTTCTGGTCCAGGAGGGCCACCGTCCTGCAAAGTCTAGCCCCAACCCCAACCAACACCTGAAAAATCTAATCAAAGGCTGCAGGATGACTTGAAAATAAGATTCAGGTGTGTTTAATAGGGTTGAAAATAATCTTTGCAGGACAATGGCCCTCCAGGACCATGAATGCCCACGTCTGGTCCAGAGCAAAGTATCCCTGAACACAAGAATCTTCTGTATACTACACTACCAAGTACTCACCGTTACAAAAATTAACCATGGTTTTACTATAGTAAAAACAAAAAAAAGTTAAATTATAGTTACCATAAAATAACCATGGTTTTGCCAATGGTAATCTATACGGCAAAAAAAACATGTTGTAAGGGCAGAACTGACATCAACTCTGCAGAACAGTGCCAAGCAAAGTAATGTGGTCATGTTTTTGCTTGTCCCCGATCTGCATAACTCGATTAGTGGATTAGGTTCTTAAAGGAAAACACCACAAATCTTCAACATTTTACTGTGTTCCTACCTCAACCTTGACAAACCAATACATACCCATCGTTATTCAATGCGTACACAATCTTTGTACAGCACGTCATGAACAAGCTTGCCGCACAAGCCCTGAAAATTGAAGCCAAAAAGTCTTGATCGCTCCCCAGTGACTGGTCTCAGTATATGTCATAACACACTCCCCCCCTCCCTGATATTCAATGGGACTTGAGACCAACTAAACATTTTAATTACACTTCAATTATCTTTTTTTCTGAAGCTGGTTTCTGTCATTTACTGTCGTTTTATCACACTGATGTAAATTCAAGTGTTTGTTTTTAAAATAAGTTTGTTTTTAGTTAGTCATTTAACGCTATAAAAACGGTGGTGTCACATATCGATTGACAGCTGTGATATGCGCATTCTGCAAGAGCGGGGCCTTGCTTTCGTGGCTTTACTTCCTGCTCACTACTGCATGACTGGTCCCGAAATCGCTACTGCGCAGACTCAAGACCCAAGATGTCAACGCCTTATTGGGACACTGATGGCTTCACTTTTCACCAATGGAACAGCCGTCGTCCATCATTTTTTACAGTCTATGGTCATGAATGTGTTAGCATTTAGCCTAGCCCCACTCATTCCCCAGGATCCAAACAGGGATCAATCCAGAAGCCACCAAACACTTCCATGTTCTCCCCACTCAAAGACCGCCACATGAGGAGCCACACGAGCAAGCATGGTGGCACAAAATAAAACGTGGCGATTTTTTAAGTGGATAAAAATTGAGAACTATTTTGTATGGCGGAATAGCACTTAGTTTAATTCGCCATGTTTTATTCTGTGCCACCATATTTACTCGTGTAACTCCTCATGTAACAGTCTTTAAATAGGGAAAACATGGAAGCGTCTGGTGGCCTCCAAATCCATCCCTGTCTGGATCCTACGGAATGAATGGGGCCAGGCCAGATGCCAACACATTCACAACTCACTGTACAAAGATTAAGTGCACGCATTGAAAAAAAGATAGGTATGTATCAACCTGTTCAAGCCGAGCCAAGAACACAGCAAAACACCGAAAAACGGTGGTGTTTTCCTTTAAAACAAATGCAGACAGTGCAAGACAATGCCATTATCACACACTAATAAATTCCCTCCATAGGATAAAAAATATTTAAAATTTGAAAAAGAGAGTTGAAAGACAAAAGTTTAAGAATTGGTCACTAAAAAAATCAATTGACCATTAATCTTTATGTCTATGGCAATCACGGCCCTGCATAATATAATGTAGCATTGTGATCACCATATGTATTTATAATAACACTTTTGGGTATCTGTTTGTGTGCATGCGTGTCTTACACCCCCAGGAGCAGTGCGCATTTCACTGGTCTGCTGATAGACTTTAGGTGCACCGGAGTCTGAGGAGGAGTACGAGATGACTGTGGATGAAGAGTAGGTCTGGCAGTTTGGAGTACCAGGGATACGTTCCTACAGGGAGGAAAAAAGAAGAGCAGCAATGAAAGCCCAATGGAGACCTGATGAAATAGTTAAAGATAAAGGTGATCTGAGGTTCCAGATGACCACTATCACGTGCAGGACTAAACTGTATTCAAACAGGATGTGGCGTTTAGCTCCAAATCCAAACTGAAGCCTTGTATTAAACTATAATGCTAGACTGTGTAAACAAACCCTGGTTCCGTTGCAATAGTTCTGAAATGTATCCACGAGACTCACCATGTTCTCCATCATTCCACTCATCATGCTGAACATGTCCATGAATCCCCCACCCTGAGACAAAACCCAATATTTAAAATCCAAGATAGTGCATGAATACTTTCATTACTTTTTACTGATGTGGAGAGAAGTAACAAAGCAGACAGAAAAGTAAAACTGTTTAAGGTATAAAATGAGAAGAAAAACAAGTCCATACCATCCCCATCATGCCGAAAGGAGACAGGGCTCCAGCCTGTGGCTACAAAGGGAAAATAACATGACAATTTAAAGGGGTACTTCACCCAAAAATTTTAATTCTGTCATCATTTACTCACCCTCATGTTGTTCCAAACCTGTATGAGTCTCTCTATTTTATGGAACACAAAAGAAGATATTTTGATAAATGATGGTAAGCACACAGCTGCCGATACCCATTCACTTTACCCATTCTAGTATATGTTTTTCCTACTATGGAAGTCAATAGGTACCGTCAACTGTGCGCTCAGCATCCTCCATCAAAATATTTTTGTTTGTGTTCAGCAGGACAAAGAAATTTATACAGGTTTGAAACAACTTAAGGGTAAGTAAATGACAGAATTAAAATTTTGGGGTGAACCACCCCTTTAATCGTTAATACAATCTAAAGACTACATTTACATTAGTGCGTTTTTGTTTTAAAGCGCATTACTTTTGCTACGGTTACGTCCGGCATACACACTACTCTGGAGTTTTCCAAATTGAGACCCTTTAAATGCTGCAGACTTGGGGGTTGAGTTGTAGTGTAGATGGACACAAACTGACAAAAGGGAAGGCATAGGTGCGCACATTCGCTCCACGATTGGGCCTTCATGGATCATTGCGTATCCATCCCTGATTCAAGCTTTTATCATATGACCATTACGCTACCGTAAAATGACCAACCACAACGATCATGTAAACAATAACATGAAGATAGAACGGCAGGCTTTGGCAGCACTTTGTACACACAGTAAGCACATTGTGTGTTTATTCATAACACAAACACCCAAAACATGTGCACAAGTACTACTATAAAAATTCTGCACCTAATGAGAACAAATAATGTTATAGCCATCTTTAACGTGACAGCGCACAGTTTATATTCCTTAAACAGAGGTTTGCACCCTAAATAGTGAACTCAGTGCCACCAACTTTTGCCATAGCTATACCAACATGTTTGTAACATGTATCCTGATGGATATATAGTATTATAAGCGCCAGTGGCGGCCGGTGACTTCTTTTTTCGAGGGCGCTCAATGCAAAGTTCGTCACAACATGCATGTAGCCTATCGTGTGTGGTTCCTTTTTTCAAAATATGTGTTCTGCGCGTCGAGTTATCCTATGTGCATCACGTGTCTTGTCAAAACAAGTGCCCGCCGCAGGCGCGCCCAAAGGGTTCATGATAAAAGAGATGCCCGCGTTTGCCAGATACTCGCATAATCTCATGCGTAATCAGAGTTTACTGTTAAGGGAGTGTCTTGCGTGCATTTTGTTTTGGTGAGCGTCTCTTTTATCATAAACGTTTTTGACGCGTGTGCAGCAGGCACTCACTTCGACAAAACACGTGATGCACATGGTACACATGATTCAAAAACGCAAGCAACATACATGACACTCCGAACATTTATTTTGAATTAGTCACGAGCCGCCACTGATAAACGCTCTGATTTGAGCTGCATGCAGCAGTGTGCACAACTCTGCCTGTTTCTGTCACTTGCAGTATAAACTCAAACCAGGGGCTTAGTTATAAAAAAGGTTAAAGCTGTTATATAAGGAATAATTGACGACGGGCCATTGAATTATCGAAAATAATAATAAAACTTAATAATGCACACCCAAAAAATTTATGTGGCATGATGCGAAGCGGAGTGTGCATTATTTTCAAATAATTCAAAAGGACCAAAGTCAATTATTCCGCTTATACCACAGACATTGATAAGACATTGCTCTGGTGGTTATTTTAAGACATTTGACAGGTCAGGTGTGTGTTTATCAAAAAATAATGCATACCTGGGGAACATTTCTCAACCAATCAGAATAAGGCATTCAACAACCCTGTGGTAAGCAGTTATAACACTGGCAAGAGACAAGCTATTATTAGAGTAGTAAGCTCTTTTGCACCTGTACACACATGCTCAGTGTGTGTTAATAGTCATGTTTTATAAGTTTATCTTTTCGTTTTCATTTTAAAACACCATTTTAAACGAAAATGCACTAATGTAAACAGGCACAGGTTCACTCAGACTAAAGACAAACTGCAAGATCATCTTCAGCAAGGTGCCAGATTCGACACTTAATTGAAAGGCATGTTATTCATGTTTTCTGTGGTTTTGATGGTTCTGTTGTGTACCTGAATGCGTGCACGTGGATGCTGGATCTGAGGGGTCAGAGGATACGGTTCCATGCCAAATGGCCCGAACATACTGCTCATCTGATGCCTGTGTGCCGCGAACGGATCCCTATCACAGCATAACATGCACAATATACAATTGCGTGTATTACCCTTAAATAAGTGCTCAAATATACACTTATTATTTACATGTACACTTAGCAGACATTTTATTCCAAATTAACTTATATATGTAACCCCCCAATATTCAAAACTAGTAATGATGAACTCTCCAATATTTATAAAACAATGAATGAAAACATAGGTACAGTTGAATATACAACCCAACTCTACAAACTTGCATACACAGCATGCATTTTATTAATAATGTTCTGGAATTCGAACCATGACTCTGGCGTTGCAAACGCAATGCGTTAACTATTAAGCTACTGGAACACATAATATATGTGAATCAACTGGTAATACTTACATCATGTATGGGCTGTCATCCACATCGTTTAAGTAGCGAAACATTTTTCCCCTTGGTTTGATCGAACTCGGACTTCCGACTTTAAGTTCTGACTCGAATCGAAACCCAACAGCGCCTCAGGTTAACCTTGATTGGTCAACCAATCATCAAGCTCCCCTGTCAGATATGCAAAACAGTCTCTGCTGGGGAGTTATACAATTCAGCTTGCGGGTTGTATTATCCAACAACAATACAAACCATCAATTTACCGAGTGAGATGGCACAACTGTATACTGAATCAGCTCTGCAGAACATTTAAACCTAACGCGAACGCGCTCGAATATTCCAGACAAGTGCTGATCCAGAGCAGCCCGCAAGCTATTACTGGCGCTTAGCCTAGCGTAACAACATGCACGACGAATTTTAAAACATCATCGAGCTTTGAAAATAAAGGTCAGTTTTGGTTAGGGTGAATGATGTCGATGTGGCCCAAAAATAACAGCACGCAGAGCAGACGGACCGACGGCGATAACCTCCGCAAGATGAGCACAGGAAGACAGAATGACAAAGAGAACAAAACCTTAAAGATCCTGGCGAATATCTTGCGATATACGCGCGTTTGTTCGGATTGCGCTGGATCAAAGTCGATACCGAGTCGCACTAAAAATAAAGTCCAGGTAGGTAGATGTGGTTTTCAAAGGAAGATTACGCGCTGTTAGTAAAACAGTCACAAAAGCCAAACGTCAACAGAAAAGCGAGATGGGGGAGGAGGAGGAGGAAGAGGAGGGGCGCATCACTGCCCACATTCCGGTGAATAAATATAAAAGTTTAAGCGGCGATATTGAACATTGAAATTAGGGATCAAGAAGAAAACAATAAATACAGACATAATTCATACTGTCATTATGATTCTAAATTATAAATCTTCAGTATTGTTATTGGTTCATTTGATGTGTTCATATTTGGGTGACCAGCATTTGAAAGTTGTTGATTTTTACGATTATTTTAAATGATTTGTCAAAACCCATAAATATCTTTTACATTGATTTAATTGATCAACATGACATTAGAAGGTAACGGAAGAATAAGCGAAAGAAGGAGGCTTTTATCTTGACACAGTTTTCCCCAGTTCACGGATGCAGTGTTTAGAAATGCAAAAGAGCATTTGAAGAACAGTTTTTGAATATATATAATGTCATTATTAATATAAAAAATAATACTAATAAACACAATTAAGCAAATGTAGAACATTAATAGTGAAACGGAAAGCAAAGACCTAATAAGGTAATCGCTAGATGGCAGTGCACGGTACAGGATGAAAAGAACTTCTTATGGAACGGAAATCCATCTTTCCACTCTGATTTCCAATGCGAGTCACGTGGTAGTCAAAACAGCTCCCAAATTCAATTGCTGTACTTTGGACTACGTTTTGGGTTATAATACTAATACATTTAGATATATCGCATTCAGGTTATTTTTCAAGATTATGTAAATCTTGCATACTCTGTGTTGACTGCAAAAAAAAAAAAAAAAACAGTTTTAGCTTTAAGACAATGAAAACTAGTGTGCAAAGTTCACAAAGTAAAACAACAATAAAGTGCTGTATGCAAACTGTTATTGTCCCCAAAATCCAGTAAAGAGCTCTCAAAACTTTTAAAAAGGGCAACTTCTTTAGCGATGTACCCTGTCACTATTTACTCATGTTGTCCCATGCCACATGGACTATTTTCGTGGACATTTTTTGTAAAACCTACATTTCTATTTGTGTTTTACAGAGGAACGACAGAAGGATGCGTTATTTTTGACACATCTTTTACATTAGAGAGATGACACACATTTTTACTGGAAAGACATTGCGCCTCTAGCGGCCGCTGAGGAACTACATTGTGTGTTGGGAGTGATCGCAGAGTGGGTAGGCTGATTGAAACGCTGCATCTACGCCAAGACGTTTTTCGCTTTCATTCACGTCAGATTGATACTTACAAACCCGGACGTAACCAACGCCTAGTTGCCGGAGAGAAACGGTAATGGATTTATGTCTTTTGTATCTGTATTTATGTAGCATTTTGCCGATTAATTCATAATTACATGCCATATACGTCCGTTGGCGTTTTCTAGTTGTGTAAATTTAATTTAGCTCGGCGTGTGGGCCTCTGTGAAGTGTTAGCGCGTTAGCTTAGCCCCGCAGCATCCTGTCGCCTTCATTACACAACTCTGATTTACTTATTTACTGCCTTATTTCTTCATATACGAAATGTTTCCCTGTGACTTTCACAGAATTTATTTGTACAAACTTTCTTGTAAGTAACGTTAGTCGTCTTTAGTGTAGAACTGTATTAGATGTATTTGATAATGAGCTCAACTTTATTTTGGGGGAAATAGGTTATGATTCAAAATGTCTAGTGTTGAATGCTAGCTTTCTTGATTAATAAGGTTCGTCTCGTGTCGTGTTTTATCCTCGATTCAATAATAAACAGGTTAATCGATGATCCACTTGACACCCAACAGTTACTTTATATTGTTTATTGTTTAAAGTTGTTCTACATATGTAGTTATTACTAAAATTAACGTTTAAAATAAGGTTTAGGGACAAACAAATGATCGACGATTGTGTTAAAATAAACGACAATATACCGAGCTATACCGAGAAAGTAGCAAAGTCTTCCTTTCAGTAGCGTTAATATGCGGAAGCACGGTCTCTGAATCGACACATTCTTGTAGATGTCATTCTCTACGTCTTCCTTTGTGTCTAAAATCAAATCACATCACTTAGGGCGTTTAGTAAATGCATTAAACTTGCACGACATGACACTGAACACTGGAAACAGTGAAAGAAGGAATGATTCATGTTAAGGTATTTTCAGTCTCATGAGGACCAATATCAATGTTAACGCGACTATCTCTCACCATATAGATGCAGACTATAAAGTGTGTGGTGGTTGGAGATGGAGCTGTCGGAAAGACCTGCCTCCTCATCTCCTATACAACCAACAAATTCCCATCTGAATATGTTCCCACGGTAAGGGTGCTGGGGTAGATATTAAGGGGGAGGGGGCAAAGTGATGGATTCATTATTAGTAATAATGCCAGTTATTATTGTCTTGCATACATTGTGTTGTTTAAAATAAGGAGCTCACAGGTATGTGTGCCAATTGCTTAGATTATTGTAGATATGTGTTTAATGTTGTCATTTGATTTAAAATGTGGTGTTTGAGTTATAAGTATTGTTGTGTTTTTGGTTTGTACATATTGTGTTTTGCGATCATCTGCGTTAATGGGTTGTTTTTATCAGTGACGAAAATCCCTTTAGTAATGGGGATGTATTTGTGCAGGTGTTTGATAACTATGCTGTCACAGTGATGATTGGAGGAGAACCGTACACATTGGGGCTTTTCGACACAGCAGGTAATGTAGTCCAGATCACTTTCTGTCGGTAATTTCATCCTACGATAACACCATAAAAAAGCATGAAAAATATAATTTATTTAATTAACACTACTTTATTATTTTTAACTTACACTATTACATATCTCGGGTCTTTAGTGACACTATCCGGTTGTTAAGTCTGCCGTTTTGCGTCGCTTCCGGGTCCAACCGCTCACAGATGTCATAGAGAAATAACAAAAAATCACGGCTATAATACACGCGTATCTAGGGCTGTGACGATTATGAAATTTGTTAATTGTCTAGTAAATTGTGATGATTAATTGCCTGTTTTAGGGCTTTTACGTTTTATTCTTATAGATTTTTTTTTGTTCATGAAATAATTTTCACACGTTGTTGTGATTATTTAAATTAAATCTTTTGCAAGGTTTACCTGGCAGTTAATATAAATACACATAACATAAAATTAGTAAAACAGGATTTAAATGGTAGCCAATTCTACTAAGGTCATATTAGTACTGGACCACATGTCTGTAGTGACTGCAAAAAAATTAATTCCTTACAGGTCTTTAAGAATAGCATCTTTCACTTCCCTAAATTTGGAATTGCAAATGAAATGTGTTTTACCTGGCAATTCATACTACTTAGCAAAGTTTTTTCCACTGTATTAAATGGCTTTGCAATGTAAATGTATTGCATTACACTGTCAGTCAAGGAGCGCCATCAGATAGTCTCGTTTATACAGGCGCTGCAGCTCCCCCTTGTGTTTTTTAGAGAGCTATGCAATCATTGCGGTGATCTGAAATCATTGCGATGAGGTCAAACAAACGCGATAAGACGATTATTTAATAATTGTGACAGCCCTACTCATATCATAATGAAAAACTACCAAAAACACCCCATCCTAATTTTTATCTCCATAACAAAATCCGAGATGACCAGACATGGATTTATGGATGTGGATTTTTTTATGAATTATTAATATATTGACGTTTTTGATTCTGGGAGCATGAGACTGCAGTTTACACGTGAGTTTATAAAATATTCACTTAAATGTGTGCTATAAATAAATAGTGCTTATATAAATGGCTGTTTAAATCGGGTGGCTTGGAGTTGGAAACGGTATTCCTTACGTCAGGGCTATTCAATTGGCGGCCCGCGGGCCAAACCCGGCCCCCAAGGTAATTTGATCTGGCCCTTTATGCAGTCTGTAAAAAAGACATCCCTAGATTAAATTTAGTAAGTTAGACAACGGTCCCTACAGTTACGAGTTGACGCGCGTGCGTCTGTTTCATACACCATGAGCTGCAGAGCGCGAGTCACGTGACTGGTGCGAGCAGCTGTGTCACATGTTTATATTCGTGCTTTGGTCCACACGTTCAACGCGATCGCCTCCCCCGCTTGCGCCGTGTCTCAAGACGAGATGACTGTCAGTGGTGAGTTAAGAGACCGGACTCTATGGCTGTTTTAACTTTATTTGTTGTATTTCCAGCTTAAAAACACTGCCTTTTCCCACAATTGTTGTCTGATATGTCAGCTCAGTTATGACTTGCTTATCCACAATGACATTTACGTTAGATGTCTTAATAAAGGAAACTCATTGAAACGATTATATGCACTGAAGTGAGTAAATGAGTTAAATTCTCAATGAGTGTGATATGGCTCCTATTTACGTATTTAAATGTAGAATAAAGCTTACTTGGGCATCTTACAATGCACTTATGTTGTTGTGCAATTTTAAAATACAAGATATGAACATGTCTGGATGTAGAAGTCATCTAACAATGCACTAATGTGGTTGAATGCAGTTTCAAAATGTATGTTTGTAGAAAAAGCCTATTGTTCAATGCACTGACTTTGTTTTTATGCAGTTTCAAAATATAACATTAGTATGTTTAAATGTAGGAAAGTGTAAACATCATCACTGTTATATCTCCGGCCCCTCATTTGAGATGCTTATCATGAACTGGCCCCCACAACAAACTAATTGAATAGCCCTGCCTTAACGTCATGACTTAACAAGCAGATAACGTGAGCCTATAGTGCTCATAATCAGCTATTTAAAAATTTCCTACTCGTATCATAATGAAAAACTACCAAAAACACCCGATCCTAATTTTTATCTCCATAACAAAATCAGAGATGACCAGACATGGATTTATGGACGTGGATTATTTAATTAATTATTAATATATTGCCGTCTTTGATTCTGGGAGCATGAGACTGCAGTTTTCATGTGAGTTTATGAAATATTCGCATAAATAGTGCTCATATAAATGGCTGTTTAAATGGGGAGGTTTGGACCCGGAAACAGTATTCCTTACGTCATGACTTAACAACCGTATACACTTTATACCTTAAATGAATTATAAAACAGATAATATTTCACATTTTTGTCTTTTTTATCTTGTTAAATTGTTGATAAGACGTATATACATAAATACTAAAAAGATGAAGGTCACTAAAGACCTAAAGTATGCATTAAAGGGTTAAAATACAACCTTAAAATGGATTCAAACTAAGTCTGATCTGTGTTGATGTATTCATCTCTCTCTTACTGGATTTTATAAGACTTGTTTTTGTCTATACTTTATCCTGCCACTGTAACAATGAACTCTTTTTCATTTGCTCATGCACTCTTCTCTACTTGCACTTATTCGGCACTGTGACAGACCACAGTGGAAAATCAGAAGAAAAAGCTGTTTGTGTATATGTATATGTGTGTGTATGTATGTGTATGTATGAACTTTACATTTACCCAGCTGGTATAATGTTAATAGTTACTAACCATAGTATTATACAATGTACAATAGAAAACTTAAAGGGATAGTTCACCCAAAAATGAAAGTTCTGTCATCATTTACTCACCCTCATGTTGTTCTAAACCTGTATGAGTTTCTTTATTCTGAACACAAAAGATGTTTTGATAAATGAGGTTAACTACACAGTTGACAGTACCCATCTATAGTAGGAAAAACAAATACTATGGAAGTCAATGGGTACCATCAACTGTGTGCTTCCAATCATTTATCAAAATATCCTCTTTGGTGTTCAACAGAATAAAGAAACTCATACAGGTTTAGAACAACATGAGGTTGAGTAAATGATGACTGAATTTAAATTTTTGGATGAACTATCCCTTTTTAATCTTAACCTTAAGTGATCTCCCTTATATCTGTTATGTTTTATTATACAGAAGAAAACAGATGAATCCTTATAAACTTAACCTTTGTTTAATTATTGCATATTTGGCCTTTTGGTTATATGGATGCATCGAGGCTTTAGTCTGCTATACTCTGTTTAAAAGCGCTGTCTTCAGTGAGTCTCAAAGCAGAAGAAAGGTAAAAATGAATGGCAATTGTTCTTGTTCTCTCAGGTCAGGAAGACTACGACAGACTTCGGCCTCTCAGCTATCCGCAGACAGATGTCTTCCTGGTTTGCTTCTCTGTTGTTTCTCCTTCCTCCTTTGAGAACGTAAAAGAGAAGTGGGTCTTTTTCCCAGCACTCTCTGTGTTTTCCTGCTTGTCTAACTTTGTGTGATCATAATAAGGAAAGGCTTATCGACTTAAATTACTGATACTAAACTAGACTTATATGTCGCGATTAAGCAATAAAAATTGTTAGATTGCAGTTCACCTTTATTGTGTTAATGGCACTAAATCATGTACAGATTCATTATAGTGTTGCTATACAGCAAATGTTGTTTGGGGTTCAAATGCCCTCTTTTTACAAAGTACCAGATTTTTTTCTGGTTAACAGGGAAAATAGGAACTCATAAATTGATTTTAAAGATATGCATTTAGGTAGATTTATACATACATTGACCATTTTATTAATCTTTCTCTTCCTCAGTGGGTACCAGAGATCTCTCACCACTGTCCACGCACTCCATTCCTTCTGGTGGGCACTCAAGTTGACTTGAGAGACGACAGTAACACTGTTGAAAAACTAGCCAAAAACAAGCAGCGTCCCATATCACCCGAAAGTGGAGAGAAGCTGGCTAGAGACCTTAGAGCTGTCAAATACGTAGAGTGCTCCGCCCTTACACAGGTAAAAATACAATCCACACACACCTATGATGACATAACAGCTGCCTTTACTCTTTATAACACATGTGACATACCACAAATGCTATTTCATTTTATGTTCTCTTTGTTTGCCTCAGAGAGGTCTGAAGAACGTATTCGATGAGGCGATACTTGCGGCGCTTGAACCTCCAGAGACGAAACCCAAGAAGCGCTGCATCCTCTTGTAGGAAAATCAGCAGAGAGTGATGCGCTCACTCCAATAAGAGGGGGGTTGAGTAAACAAAATGATCTGATGGGGTTTTAATGTTGGTATGGCTTGGCTTTGAAGTGGATAGAGTTATAATTGGTAAAACACAAAAATGGGAACAAAAGAGCAAAAAATGAATTGAAACTGGAGATAATGGGCAACGAAATGGTATTGTAAACAAACAAACACATGCACACCGTGCCTTTCTAAATCTTTATAGAAATTAGAGCAACCTAAAATCAATAACCTCCCTGAAATCAAAGAATAGATAAAGATACAGGTGCGCTTTATGCATGTATGTCACAGTATAAATCCACTTTAATGCTATAAATGTTATTTACACCGCAGCTTTATGTGATCTGTCTAGAAAAGCGTGATGATGGCACCAATACAAAAGATTCGATTTTGAAATGCTTCAGGTTTTTGATTCTAATCCAAAAAAAAAAAAAAAGATTTAAGACACTTACACATTTGAACGCTGGACGAACACACTGTATTTGTCATGTGCTTCACGCAAAGCAGCAACATTTCAAAAACGTGCTGACTGCCCTCATTAGCGCTTCTGCAGGGCTCAGCTGTTTGGTCTTTAACCTGTGGATGGTGTGTATGCAGTAAACTGTATCTCAGCTTCTTGGATCAGTTCAGTGAAGCATTTTTGCTGCAGTGCAAAATCTTAGCACGCACAAAAATGATCTTTTGGAAAATTTCCCTTATGTTGTATTACAGGGTTTGTTTTCTAGATTTGAATGTCGATTTTTGGCGTTCTAGACATGTGACTCACACCAACACCTGTAGAGAGGTTCTGTTCCATTCCGTTCTGTCTGCTCTGTTTAGACCTCAACCTTTAGGATGTACTAGACTGAATCTAGCACAAAAGCAAGCGTATGTGATTGTTTGAGCATTCAGTAAGCTCTAATCACTGACAATGGCATTGATACGGAATAAACATGATAACAATTTTATATATTTTAACAGTTGTTTGAATTATTATTATTTTTTTTTGATGGATCAGAGTGTTATGTGACCATATAAACCAGACTCTCCAAGGCCATATCCTCTCCAGTGTGACCTGCGTTAGATTTTTTTTTAAAGAAAGGCGTAAGAGAGTTTAGGACCTTATGTGGGAGCCAATGGAGTCTTGGTTAAAAAGCAATTGTTTCTTCCTGCATGAGCCAGGCTGTTCTCTTCTTCTGTGGTTCATGCTCCTAGAATCTCTTTTTAGGTGCATTTACTTTCTTAGCCATGCAGGGCCTTCTGCTGGCCATTTAGAAAAACAAATTTATGTTTCCCCTATTTGTTTTGACTTGAGTATGATGTATTAAATGTATTACCGTTTTCCTCTTGGGTGAATGATTTTAGTGGTGACACATTTTGAAACTTGAGTTTTTTTTAAAGACTTTTTATTTTATTTTTCGCTAGAGTACCATTTGATTGTGATTTATTAATAAAATAACAATTTCAAATGTAATATTTTGAATAATCAATCTTAACAGTCGTGAGAGTAAAATGGAGGAAGATGATGATGACAGTTTGAAATGAGGCCTTTTCCTAGTCAAGTTCTGCGGTGTTTGGAATCTCATTATATTTGTAATAAAAGTGATGCGACTGACACGCAACTGATTTCTGTATCCTACTTATTAAGTGATTCGTGTATTTGCATATATGGTTATGTTAACCGCAGTTAATTTATAATTAACAAGCCATTTTCTACATATGGGATGTGAAACTTTATTTTACAAGTGATGTGAAACAGACGATGCTATGCAACAGTACAAGCAAAAACAAACATGTGGCCCAGGCTGTGAAAACCCAGCTAAATTCTTTTTTTTGTAATTTATTACATAAAAGCATCCTATGTATGTAATATAAAGAACATTCTGTGAACGTATAACCTTAATATCTTCAATGATGACTTTTAAGGTCATGTCAGAGATTGGAATTAATGATAAAAAATCAAACATTGATCCAAATCTCATAATTAGATTGAAACTAGCCTGGATTTCACAGGGTCACACATATGATGGAGAGTGTATGCAGGTGTAATTCAATATTCAAAGATTATAACCTCAAATAAATAAACTGCAAAACCGAAAAGAAATGATAAATACAGTAAATATGGAGATAGCACCTCTAGACTACGATTAAACTGTATCATCTAAAGGCCTTATGAACAATACCAACATATTTTCCTCCTGTTATTCTGGGCTTAATAGAGGGTTGTCAGAGCAAGTTGGGTAGTGGTTTGTATGTCATGTTCATTTGAGTATTTAAGGAAATAAATAAAAAAAACTAAAGTGCTATCTTAAAATATTGTAATTTAAACACTGTTGTCACCATATTTTAAATGATAGTTAACACAAAAATTAAAATTCTGATATAATTTCCTCAAGTTATTCCAAACCTGTACAAATTTGTTTGTTCTGAACACAAAGATAAGTCATCAAGCAGGAAGCAGGAGCGCCATTGACTTTCATAAAGAGAATACTATAAAAATGTAATAGTGCTCAAATCAAAAACATTTACAGACATTGATTACTAAAAGTTTTATTACCTAACAGCCAAATTGAAATCCTCTGCAATACAAAAAAGGTGGTATGTAGTTTTTCCAGGTGAGCTACATTCTCGGCAGGTGTGTGTATCAGCAGCACCAGCCACAAGGAGGGTAAGTTACACGCGCTGCACCACCTCGGAACACAGCAGCTCACAGCCATCTGGTGCCAACCTCATACACAGACACCAGACATGGAAATATCTGAATTATAATGCAGAGTATTTTGAGGTCAGTGGTACACTTATACCAATACATCGTCCTGACTCCAGGGAAGCCGTTGTCTGGGTAGTCCCCTAATATGAATATTTTTTATCTGTGACGCTATCACAGACTTTATTTCTCATAATTAGTCGAAATTTATTGTATTGTAGTTAGATTTTTTTGTAATGAGCTCAACTGTATTTTAGGGGGAAATATGATTAAATTATTCTAGTGTTAAAGCTAACTTTTATGTTTATTAAAATTCGTCTCGTGTTCTGTTTTGTCTTGAAATCAATGAGGTTAATCGGTGATCCACTTGACAGTAGGTGTTTTTCACCATTTATATTGTTTATTTTCTAAAGTTGGTCTATAAATATTGCCATAGGCCATAATTACTAAAAACGACCGGATTAAATTGGGGTTGGTGACAAAAAAACCGACAATCAAGGTAGAAGATGTGTCTTACTACCAGCGTTAATATGCGGAAGTACTCTCTGATGTCATTATATGTATTCCTTTGTGTCTGAAATAACATCACATCACATATAGGACTTTGATATTTTAGTCATGTATTAAACCTGCACGACATGACACTGCAAACTGTGAAAAACGGGTATTCGATTCACATAAAGGTATTTGAGGTCTCATGAGGAGGACCAATATTAACGCATTAATCTCTCTCACACACGATGCTGACTTTTCTTTACATTTATTCAGAAATGTCATATATGAAGTAGCTACAACTAGCATATATAACAAAAAGTGTATTAACAATACATCCAAAGTCATCTGAACAGATGGAAGAGAAGAAGAGGAAAAAAGGATAATAAAAATAAAATAAAAAAATAAAATTCTAAAACAAATATTAATTACAGTACATGAAAGATCTCATTATATTTCTTCAATTGTTATCAATTAGTCTTAGTGATTTATTTAAATGTTCTACTTCACACAAGAAATCTATAAAGGTAGGTATTTTCTTAAGAAATCTTTGTTTGTGAAAATAGAATTTTGCCACAAGGATAAAGTTAACAGTTGATTCTAAAGATTTGTTTAAATTTTCAACAAAAAAAAAATCACATCCTTAATGTGTAAGTTACAATTCACATTAATTTTTGAAAAGTAATAGGAACTCAAATCTTTCCAAAAAAAGTGTTGAAACCTTGCATGAGAAAAATAAATGGAAGATATCTTTGCTTTCTTTTTTACAGAAGATACATTTATCAGCTACATCACTATAGATGCTGACTAAAAAGTGTGTGGTGGTTGGAGATGATGCGGCTGAAAAGACCCACCTCCTCATTTCCTATATGGCCACCAAATCTCCACATGAATATGATCCCACGGTAAGGCTGGACTCTGGATTAGAAATTGAGGGGGAGTAAACAGTGGAAAACAAGTTGTCTTGCATGCATTGTGTTGTTTAAAATAAGGAGCTCTCGGTTGTGCAGTTTCCTTTTGAAGATACATGTTTAGTTTTTACTGTCATCTGATTTGAAATGTGGTGTATTTGAGTTATCGTCAGCCTATATCAGTGACAGACGATTTCAGCAGCAACAACATAAACAAATGGCTTTTGTGGACTAAATGCAACTTCCTGTCTTCCACATAGAATCAGTAGCAGAGTCCTTTTACAGTCGTTTATTTCTAATAACAAATAAATTACAAGTAAATGACCTTTGTTCATATATCATATATTTAAGTGTATCAAGTACTACTCTGAGCTAACGTTACAGTGTAAAAATTAATGTATACTACAGATCCTTAAATTCTTGCCTGACTGCCAAACCTCTCCGCAGTTGTGATCCATGCTCATCATCTCCTCTTGTCTTTAGCAAACCAAAAAAATTTTTTCGACAAAGTATTTGATTCAGAGATTAGTTTAGTGACCGATAAATAAATACAGACCAGAAGTTCACTTTGGTTTCATCGGATGCATGCACGTTGCAGCGGTTACGCGCTTGGCCCGAAATTGACTTCAGGTCTGTGCTTGTTTATCCATCTGGCTAGCAACTAAACCGACCTCTGAAACAAAAACCTTGTGGAAAATTAAACAGTTTTCGTGTCCAAAAGTTGAAGGGAGACAGCTAGTGAGCATTTATTTTGCTTGTTATCAGAAATAATCTACTTTAGAATGACTCTGTTGTTATTGATTCTATGTGGAAGTCTATCGGAAATTAAGTTTGGGCCACAAAAGCTGTTTGTTTATGCTGTTGCCAACTTGCCACTGAAAACATCTATATAAAGAATCCATTTAGTAATGGGATCTGTTTGTGCAGGTGTTTGATAACTATGCTGTCACAATGATGATTGGAGGAGAATCGTATACATTGCAGCTTTTCGACACAGCAGGTAATGCGGTATAGATCTGGGGTTTTCAAAACGTGGGTCTTGACTCGCACTCAGGCAGAAAACTTGGGGGGAGGGTCATTCTTAATTATCATTAAGAACAAGCAATTAATCGCATTTAACCGCATACAAAATAAAAGTTTGTGTTTGTATAATATATGAGTATGTACTGTTTGTAATTATTATAAAAATTATGAATGTGCGGTTTGTCTAATTTAGCAGTCGTTTAAATGAATAATTTTCAACTGATTAATCGACTAGTCTAAAAGATAAATGCCCCTGAAGACAGTCCAAAAACATGCTTGTTTAATGTGCATCATGTATAAATATGGTTCATTCATTTATTATTAAAAAAACATCTCATCATTATTGCAGCCAAGTTCATGTTATAAATATGTGGTGCACTTGTGTTAGGTTACAATATATCGGACATATATATGCTACAGTGTGAATATATATTGCGATAGGTAGAGTTTAAGTATTACCATTTTAATCAAAACTAAACAACATATTTATAAATGAAAAGGTTTAATGACAGTATTGACTTAAAGTTACAATTGAAGTGGTTACACTATAAATGCATGAAATGGTGAATAATGTACAATTAACTGTTCAATGTCCAATGCATGTGAGATATTACCTGATAGAGAACAGAGAAAGAAAGAAAGTTTCTTAGAGGAAAGAGAGGAATCAATGAAAACTGGAGTCTTTGCCTAATGGCCTGAACCCCAGAGCTCAGATAAACAAGAAAAGCGTAGAGAATGAGTCGAGTCCAAGAGCAGAGCTCATGGAGACCAGCCCAAAGAAGCAGAAGAGAAAGAGCTTATGCAAACATTGTCCTTTATTATCTATCCTTGACCATGTGACTAAACCCAACATGATAGATTTAAACTGACCAATCAGAAGACCACCTTTAACCCCCACTGTACTTGACCAAACCCAACATAATACATTCAAACTGACCAATCAGAAGACCACCTTTAACACCCACTGTACTGGATAAACAGCTACCCAATAGTCAATAAGTACAGGACTGCATATGGTACAGGATGGAAATTGGGGTTGTGAGGTATATTCCTATATTTTTAAGTAAGCAATAAGGTACGAGAGGCTGTAATATATGTAATGTATTGAAAAATCTCGCTATATTTGTAATAAAAGTGATCCGACTGACACAGAACTGATTTTTGTACCCTGGTTATTAAGCAAATCATGTATTTGCATATATAGTAATGTGGTGTATAATTATTTATAATTAACAAAGCACCTTCTACATTTGAGATGTGAAACTTTATTTTACAAGACAGTAGATTACAGACAATAAGAAGATATGAAACAGAAGATGCTATATGGAACAGTACAAGCTAAAACAAACATGTGGCCCAGACTGTGAAATCCCAGCTAAAGTCATTTTTTTGTGTGATTTACTACATAAAATCATCCTATGTATATAATGTAAAGAACATTCTGTGAACATATAACCTTTAATAATGACTTAAGGTCATGTCAGAGATCAATGATAGAAATCAAATCTTGATTCGCCAAATCTCATAATTAGATTGAAACTAGCCTGGATTTCACAGGGTCAAATATATGATGGAGAGTGTATGCAGGTGTAATTAACTATTCAGAGATTATAACCTCAAATAAATAAACAGCCAAACTGAAAAGAAAGGATAAATACAGTAAATAGGGAGATAGCACCTCTAAAATAAGATTAAACGGTATCATGTGAAGGCCTTATGAACAATACTAACATATTTTCCTCCTGTTATTCTGGGCTTAATATCAGCTTACGAGCGTTGTCTGAACAAGTTAGTTAGTGGTTTGTATTTCATGTGCATTTGAGCATTTAAGGAAATAAAGAAAAACACCATTGCTGTACTAAAAGACATGTCACCATATTTTAAAGGATAGTTCGCTCCAAAAATAAAATTCGCACATAATTTACTTGCCCTCAAGTGTCTGAACACAAAGAAAGATGTGTTTAACCAAGCAGAAAGCACCATTGACTTCCATAGTAAGAAAAGACAAAACTATGGAAGTCACTATAGTGCACTAAAACAATTTGGTTACAGACATTGATTACTAAATGTGTGTTTTTGTTACATAACAGCCAAATCCTCTGCAACACAAATTGAGCTCTACAACATACATTTAAATAATTGCAATTATTTTGGATAAACATTATGCTGTTGTTCATACCCAACATTGTTCAGATTTAAATGTTGAATTATGGAAGTGGTTAAATATCATGTACCATGCTCTAATAGAGTAAACCTTAAAATTAGCATCCAAATTCTTAATTTTGTAAGTAAATGGATTTTCCTCAGAGCGCGCTGCCCTTGCATCAATGAACATAAAGCGAAGATGTAACAGTAGCGGCTCATGACTGCTCATCCGAGAGGCGCACATTAAAAATAAGTGTTCGGAGTGTCATGTGTGTTGTTTGTGTTTTCAAAATATATGTTTGTTGCGTCATGTGAACCATGTGCATCACGTGTCCTGTCAAAACAAGTGCCTGCTGAACACGCGTCGAAACCGTCTATGACAAAAGAGACCCTCACATTCACAAAATACACACAAGACATTCCCTTAACAGTAAACTCTAATTACGCATGAGATTGTGCGAGTATCTGGCAAACGCGAGCGTCTCTTTTATCATAAACCCTTTAGATGCGTCTGCAGCAGGCACTTATTTTAACAAAACACGAGATGCACACAGGATCACTCGACGCGCAGAACACATATTTTAACATTACGAACCACACACATGACGGGCTACATACATGTTGTGACGAAAAAAGTAGTCACCGGCCGCCACTGAGATGTAATAATAGTTTTGTGTAGAGTTGGTTGTCATCCTCACATGGGATTTTTCAGGTGAGCTTCATTCTCGGCAGGTGTGTATGAGCACTGTGTTTTTACACTGCTGGCAGCGAACTGAGCAGCACCAGGAAAACTTGCACGAGCAACGCTGCACCACCTCTGCTCTGCCTGCCTTAAACCCTGGACCACAGCATAGCAGTTCACAGCCATCTGGTGCCAATCTTGAGGTTCCTAAAAAAACACGTAAAGAGCCAAATTATATTGCAGAATATCAGAAGAGCGTTTTGTGGTCAGTGGTTCTGTACACTTTTACCATTACAGCGTCGTCCTGCAGTACCGGGGATGCCATTGTCTGGGTCTAGACGACAGAAATCTGGCGAGGAAGCCAAGTAAACCAGGTCACGGGCTGCTGGTGGCTTCACCTGTGAGTCTCGTGGAAGGAGAGCTGTGCGAGAGCCCACGCGTGTGAGTCGTACCTGACATGATAATGTTATTAAATCATTAAATACACCAATAAGTGATCATCACAGGTCCATTGGTTTCATATGCAGCATACCTCTGTGGCTCCATCAAAGCGCTCTTTTAGCACAGAACCAACCCGACGGAAGGGAGGCATGACCTTCCAACAAGTTCTGATCTCACATGACCCAGAAACACCATGGCACTTACACTCCACCTGCATGTTATGAAGAATCGCCTGAATAGGGACAGAAAAACACGTGAAAATCGAAACACATTGATGGATGGATAACAGTGAAAGGAAAACCTCTTGCCTTCCGTCCGGCTTCATTATTGTGAATGTTCATGAGTGGCCGTCCTGATGACATGCCTTTAGCCCTCTCGGGCTCATCCACAAAAGTCTGAGAGAATGCAACACCGTACGAGAGGTTATCAGAACAGCCGGACCACTGGAATCCTGGGGTGGGAGTAGAGACAGGTTTGCCACACGTGTGTTTTTTTCTATGCGGATTTTAGGAAAGTGTTACTGTACTCACCCTCTGGGCTGACACCCCTGACCTTTCGGTCACAACCACACCTTTCCAGCTCTCCTCTGCTACAGCCCCGAGTCACGGCCACGGCTACTGCAGCCGATGAAAGTGCGTGGACAAATGCTGCCTCACGGGTTCCTAAAGAGAACATAAATATGAAATGTGGAATCAGAACTGAAAAAATTTGTCCTTTAAAGCCATTTTATGACATTGTGTCTTGTGAGAGTTATTATTAGAATAGTAGTAAACTCTTTTATGTGTAGACCTATTCAATGACGTAGATTTGGTTTGAACATTAGGGTTGAAGTGTCAACTGTACTGTACTTATAAGTTTCATTAATCATTGTATAAATTGTTACCTCACCTATACCCACGAAAACAATTCCCCAGGACATAATGCTAAAAAAGATGCAAATGTGTGATGAATTATATATAATTTCTGTGAACTTTTATAAACCAAGCAATCAGTTGGAAAATAAACAGTAAATATATAATAAAACATTACGGTTTAAAGTTTAATTGTTTAATAATCCAATATGTTTGGATGTTTTATATGGATGCTGTGTGTTGCAATGTTGTAACCTTGATTCATGACTCGTCCAAACACATTAATCCCCCGTGGGGTGGTGGAACAATTCCAGCGCCGGTTTCTGAACTGATGTTGGCACTGCGGTAATAGAAAAAACAAATAGCACTGTATACATGAATGTCCTTCTCAAACGTACTGTTACAACAGGAAATGTGTCAACATTGAAATGAAAACTTCACTTGTTAAGTGATTTCATCTTAAGTGGTTTCATCTAAAATAACTTGACAGATGGACTTAAATCATAAATAAATTAGAATGCACACAAATGTCACCTCCTCAATGACCATCTCTGCAGCCTTTCGCACGGACTCCATAACCTCCCCCCGTGCCCGGCACACCCCAACTTGGCCTGGCGTCAACCCCCTTAGACGGCCACATGGTTCTGCACCAGACACAGGACGAGAGCGTGGCAAACGTGCCAGTGAGCTGCAGAAGGAGTGACAAATTAGACAAATACAAGACATAACAGTGTCACAAAAATGTCCATAACAGATGAAAATGCACATGATTTTTTTAGATGTTGGGATATAGGTACTCAAAATAAGAAACAGCATGTAGTTAATAGAGTATAAAGGAAAAAACATTGCTAAATTGTGACCCAGTCCCAGATAAAGTCTTTTTTCTGATTTACTGTTTTCTACATAAAATCATAATGTAAAGAACATTTTGTGAAAATATAATCTTGATATCTTTAATATTGGCCATGTCAAAGATTAAGATGCTAATCTCAGAATTAGATTATGAGACTTCAACCTGGATTTCACAGAAAGGGTCACAAATAAGTAAAAATATGGATGAAATATAAAAAGAACTGTGTGAACAAAGAACTATGTCGCTATCTTTTAAGTTATGGCATAATAAAAAACTCCTTTCAGACAATCCAACTTACAGCCAGTTGGTTGCTATGGTGAGGTGGGTTGCCCATAGCAACAGCAGGAGGAGTCGTCCCGTGAGAGTCACAGAGGAGACAGTTGGCATCAGATTGTCTGTCTGTCTGTCTACCTGTCTGCACTTGAATGAGGGTTTGTCTGTCTCTTTCTTTAACTCTTACTGTTCCTGTACCTGTGATATTGGGGTTGTTCCCCTCATATCTGTCAACAGACAATGATTACTACTTAATTATTGTTTTCTTAGACATCAATATAAACTTAAGACAGTCATACCTATATTTAATTTTAAGTGTATGGGTGTAGCAAATAAAATATTTATTAAAATATTTATTTAAATAATTATTTCATTTATCACGCAGCCTGTAACACCGAATTGTAATTCAACTGCACAGCCAATAATTACAGACATGTTTTTTATATGATATTTAATATCTACACTGTAAAAAATGCAGCACGAAGTTAAAAAAACTTGGTTTTGCAAGTCAATTCAACCTACCTTTTTAACTTACACTGTAAAAAAAATGCAGAACGAAGTTAAAACAACTCGATTCAAAGTCAATTCAACCTACTATTTTAAGTTTTGGCTTAAAAAGTTGACATAACTTATAAATTCAAGTTGAAATTGTTTAACTTAATTTTTTAAGTTAAAGTAACATAAAAATGTGTTGATTTAACAAAAATGTTGCAAATTTTTTACAGTGTAAGCCTTATACATATAAAATACAAAATCCTTGTTGCACTTACATTTTTAAGTTTAATCAACTTAAATTTACAGCTTATTTCAACTTTCTTTACTAGTGAGTTGCTATAAATTATAAAAAAATTGAATAATTTTAAGTTATAATTTGTATAATTTAAACAAAATACTATGCTGCCTTGATTTTTGTTAAATCAACTCAGATTTACAAGTCATGCCAACAGAGATGAGTTGTCACAACTTATAAAATATAGTTGAGAAAAAGTCAACTTAATTTTATAAGTTATAACAACTCACCTGTAGTTATAAAAACTTATTTCTAGTCAAGATAAATAATAGTAAGTTGAAATGACTTGTAAATCCGAGTTTTAAACAAATTTTTTAAGGCAGCAAAGTATTTTTTACAGTGTAGCAACTAGTCAAGAAAGTTTAAATCAATTGTAATTTTAAGTTGATTCAACTTAAGTGCAACAAGGAATTTTCACATTGTAGAGAGGTATATATTTTTACCACTTTGAGGTCCAAAAATGATCCAAAATATTCCCGGAGATGTGCAGTTTAAATCTATCTCGCAAGCCCAGTTTATCATAACTTTGATTTACTAAAATTATTTCCACTTTTGTTGTAAAGATAAAATGCCTCTAAGCTGTAATCTTATTGTCACAGAAAGAGAGATGTTCATCTTATGTCATTTTCATTAACAAAAAAAAAACTTTATGCTCCCAGCTTAATTAAAAACCAAAAAACGTTCTGAAATACTATCAAAGCACTATCAAAGTACTCCACTCAGTGTTGCATCAGTTTGTGTGCAAAAAAGTTTCATAATCCAATTTGTCCTCCAAATGAATGTAGTCCAAAGGTTAAAAAACATAAGTGTGGATGAAGTGATGGTTGTGGGGTTATAAAGGAAGGATGGATAATAGGTTGGAGGGTGAGACATCAGAGAGGGGTGGAGTAAAGGTATTCACCATAGTACTTTACAATTGAGGAATGAGCTTGCGGTCATTGTCCAAGGACGTAATATGTGACCTCTGCTTAATGACAACTGCTGAGTCCTACATTGTACCAGGGATTATGCAAATGCTAACACACTGTGTGTATTCGTTTGTGCGTCAAAAAGAGGGCAAGGTACCAAAAAACAAGTGCCAAATTGCTGTTTAAATGCATACATCTGTGGATCTGCCAAGTGTGTGTGTGCGTGAGAGAGAGAGGAAGGGAATTCCTTTTCTAAATGTATGGGACTTTAGCATCTGTTACCAAGTATCAGTAAAGTGTGCATTTGAAAATGTTGCCCCTAAATCCTGACACCCTCACAAAAGTTGTGCTTGAAAGCCAGCGGAAATTGAATGGGAAATATGTGCCTTAACAATAAATAACCCGATAGATAGAACACAGCAAGGGAAGGGTGCACAAACCTGTCCTGGAACAGGCACTGTGTGGACGTGTCTTACCTAATGTTTAATTTTCCCAAACTTTTGTTGCTCTTTTTACGAGTATCCTCCCCCTCTGCCCTGCTCCCTCTTTCTCTCTCTCCATATTGTCTTCGAAGAAGGGATGACATTTAGACAAGGAGAAGAAAACACAGTGCTGACAAATATTAGAACTGAGGCTGATAAATCACTGGAGAGAGAAAAACGAATGGACAAGATCATGGAGTTCATAGATCTATACGCAGGATTTGTGACTCAGTATAATCCAACTCGTCTTTCATTTAGTAAGCATTTATAGGTAAGAAATGTATTCCGGAGGACAAAGTTTCTGTTTGTGAGAAAAAGGGTGCATAACATCATCATCATATTTGGATTGGATACATTATACAAAAAAATATCTATATTATACACAAAAATACAAATAATGCATTTCATGCAAAGATGACTGAAATACATTTAAGCACTTTTTTTTGATAATTTTTGTTTGTTTTATTTTGACTTAATAACGCTTGTTGAGCTTTCTGTCTTGAGATTAGTAAACAGAAAGTTTTATTTAAATGACATTTCTTAATAAAAAACATTTTGGAATAAGTTGATTTTAGTAAACCTATTATTAATAATTATAAAATGAAGATTTATGAAGATCTTATTTTAAAAATAAGAATTAATTTTTTTTTATTAAAGGTCAATGTGGTGTAACCAATATTCCAAATATTCCATGTCTAATTTCAACAAATTTGTCCTTTCTGTCATCTCTATTTGTCATTGACCCCTTCACCATCAAACCTTTATACACCTCAGCAGGCATAGCTATAAATAACATGTGGCCCCTTACAGAATCAAGGCCTTTCGCAGTGCCCCTATCTCCCCCTTGCACTTTTTTACCCCTCTTTTCGTCGTATTCTCTCTTTGTGTCCACCGTCCTTTACAGTGACGTCTTGCACCATCTCCCCCGGCAACACCATGACGACCCGCGCCCCATGTCATGTCCGGCGCCTCTCTTCTCCTCATCTCTCGATCTGCTCACCCCGCAGCCATAAATAAAATCTCTTCTTTGTATATCCAGTGTCCCTTGTGTCAGGACCTGTTTTACACTCTCATCTGAGATGTCACAGTGGCTAATTGTGCTTGTTTTGTGTGATTTACCAGGTGGACACAGATGGACACCTGTGCTAGACCATGACCCTCAATAGTCATTATGTGATAAAGATAAATAAGATCATACAAATGAGGAAGAAATTATGAAAAATATTGACAACATTTTAGCTAATAAAACGTGAGCAAATTTGTGACATTTGCTATATTGATTTGCTTTTTTTATTTGAAACAGATGCTCATTGGAACAATTTTATTTTTCATTTATACAGAAAACATTTGGAATTTATAGAATTTTAACTAAGACATTACTGTATTTTGAATATATAATACATGTTTGTACGTCACAGGACGATGCAGACACAAGAGATTCCAGGAGTATTTTTCCCATTTGTGTTTTATTTCTAAAAGCCCAAACCTCAACCCCATCAAACAAATTTAGGGCGAGTTGGAAAATAAACTGCACCTATACATTCAAAGGAAATGAGTTGCAAAAGGCATGCAATAACATAAGGATCTGAGAAAATATATTGACACTAAATGCCAGAGAGGTGTGCTACAAAAGGTGGACATACCAAATATTAATGTTTTGATAAAAACTGACTCACTTCTGATATTTTGTTGTGCAAAGCAAGCATCATTATGAAATGAAATCATGTTTTAGGTCAATATTTTCAGATCTGTCAGGTGTTCTAATAATGTTGGCCACCAGTGTGTATATATACATATACATATACATATATATATATATATATATATATATGTATATAGATATGGTATATATAGATTTATATAGATATAAATAGATGTGAACATATTCAATTTCAAAATCTGTGCATCTCAGAGTGTATTCTGGTAGGGCATGGGTACTACAGGACAGCACATGATTATTATTGGATGGCTTGTTGACCTCATTCTGTAATGCTTGACCTGAATTACTACAGACCACTGATAGGATATAATGGAATAAAAATTACAGCTTCCAACCAAAAACACCCAACCCATCCTATACTCATCCATATCTAGATCATACTATTCACTCTGTATTATGTAACAACTCAGTAAATGTTTTCATTTTCATTCACATTCATTTTCACTTCATTCTTGTCTATACAGGAGCAAAAATAAGATCTTGCTGTAAATTTGTTTTTGGAGTTCTGCAGTTCCATCCCACCACTTGATGTCCTCACTGCTCATTTAAAAAGGGTAGGTGAGGTTGTGTGTGTGTGCTTGTTGGAGGGTTGACATGGTTTATCATC
Source organism: Misgurnus anguillicaudatus (assembly GCF_027580225.2). NCBI lineage: Eukaryota > Metazoa > Chordata > Actinopteri > Cypriniformes > Cobitidae > Misgurnus > Misgurnus anguillicaudatus. The sequence goes on along the minus strand of NC_073346.2, from coordinate 26,339,442 downwards.
TGAAACAATCTATCTTTACCTTGCCTTACTCTAGCACATGCATAGAGACGGCTCGTTTTAAACTAGGTCTGTAGAGCTAACATTCCTCTGATCTCATGAGAATATTATGGGATGTAGGTTGGATGTGGAGGTGAGGTCTGGGGGCTGTGGGGTGACACCCTCCCTAAGTCTTCCATGATTGTGAGCTATATCTGCCCCCCCAACCCCCATCACATCTCCATGGTGACTGATCTACTTTAAGCAGAAGAGTGTACATATAAGACAAGTGTATGTGTGTGTTTGGGGGTGGTGGGGGGCATGCACCTGAAGCACTGATGCATGCTGAACAGAAGAGATGTGCGCTGTGATGTGTAGAACAGGGCACATCCAAGTGGATAGGACAATATCAAGAGCAAAAGGGAAACGTGGAGTGATTTCTCCTATATGGAACATATGAAAAGCTGCAGTAAATGTTTATAGGAATGAACCTTAGAATCAGAGATAAAATACAGGCATCATAAGGGGTGACTTCTTACGGAGCCCCTAAGGGGACATGGAGCAAAAATTAAATAAATTTTAGTTTCGCATGTGCATCGTGAACTAGAAGTTACCGAGCTCCTAAGGTGACATTGGAGTAAAAAAATCAAAAGTTTAGTTTCATGTGCTCACGTGAAACTTTCATGTGCTCACACGAAACCTTCATGGGCATAATTTTTTTAACGTTTAGTTTCGCGTGCGCATGTGAAACTATCGCGTGTGCACGTGGATCTATCGAGTGCGGATGTGAATCTATTGCATGAGCACGTGAATCTATCGTATGCGCATGAAACTTTCGCTTTCACGTGCGCACGCGATACTAAACTTTATTAAATTTTTGCTCCATGTCCCCTTAGGGGCTCCGTACAAACATTCAGTTTGGGGACAATGAAACATAAAGATGAACTGACTGAACCGAAAGCCCCTTTGACCTAATGTTATTAGAGGTAAAAAAAATTATGAACCAGCCATAATATATCTGATTAGATAAATGTGTACACATTGTAAAAAATTTAGCATCTGTAAAAACTTTGTTTTGTCAATTCAAGTCAATTCAACCTACTATTATAAGTTTTGGCCTATGAAAAGTTGACATAACTTATCAAATCAAGTTGAAATGGTTTAACTTAATTTTTTAAGTTAAAGTAGCATGAAAATATATGTTAATTTGACAAAAATACTGCATATTTCATACTGCATTTTCCAGTACATATATAAAAAATTAATTAAATATTAATATGTTGTACCTGTTGGTTTTAATTATCTCCTTTTTGTAATGTAAAAGATTCATTGTTTCGCCATGAACATAATGGAACTAAATTAATTTAGTGCTTCTTGTGTCTTTAAAGGTCCCGTTCTTCCTGTGTTTTTGAACCTTTGATTGTGTTTAATTTGCCCAATATAACGTGTTCATGTTTCATGTGTAAAAAACATGGTATTTTTCACACAATTTACTTATCTGTATACCGCTGTTTTCACTGTCCTAAAAACAGCTGATGTCTTCCTTGTCCTATGAAGTCCCTCCTTCAGAAATACGTAATGAGTTCTGATTGTGTAGCTTGTTTAGTGTGTTGTGATTTGTAGCCCAGTCTTATGAAATTTCGTTATATAGTCACGTAATTTTTTCTGCATTTTTTCGCGTTCGTATAACGAATTCCTGTTTTTGTGTGATTATCACGTATTGGTTACTCAGCTGTTTTGTCCTAATTTCTTACCATTGTGGCTTCGGTTTAGGGTTAGATTTACATAAAATGACATCCCTACCCAAACCCAACTCTAACCCTAACACCAGTGAACTTTGAACTTTAGCATTTTGCAGGTATTATTTATGCTGTAACAGCAACATTACACACTAACTAAAGTTTGAAAAATGGGATCAGGAAGAACGTGACCTTTAAAGAATAAGTTTGCTATAAAAAACTGTAAAACTGAGCTGAACGTTATCACTTGTAAGGATTATATTTTGTCTTTGACTCTATTTTGATTCCCACAAACATTTAGAAAAAGTATTTTACTAAGAAATTATGATATTTATAAGATATGAACATCAAAAATGAGTATTAATAAATTACTGTACCCAGCAGATATTCGGTCGTTTTCTGGGTATGTTATACACAATTCAACCCAATTTATTTCAAGTCAACTGAATTTTACTGAACTCAAATTCAATTGTCTGCTATATAAATGCTTAAAACAATCTTCTTGCATTGAATTTTAACAAACTCACAGAAGTTTGTTCCAGAAAACATGCAGTTTTCTGATGGAAAATCGATTATATTTTGTCAGCAAGACTGATGCACATCAACACTGCACTGCCTTTAATCTGATGATATGTCAGACTAATGTGGTTCCTCACAATGTCAACATGCTTAGATCAGACCCATATGTTCGAGGATTAGGGTCAGTTCTAGCATTTTTGCAAAGCTGGAAATCTGCTAAATATTATTTATTTGTATTTGTGAATGTCAAGTTCATCTAAATGAATAAAATGAATTAAATATAAATAAAAATGAATACACAATAATAGATTTTTTAATTAAAACAATCTATTTTCCCAAAACTAGATATCTCTTGATGCACCCCTCACACAAAATGATCACAGACACATCTCAATTGGGTGAATTTCTGCGTGCATTTCCAAAATAAGCAACGTTACGATAACTAAACACTACGAAAATGATGGGTTATTTTCAGTGGCAGTCGGTGACTTCTTTTCGAGGCCGCATGATGCGAAGCTTGTCACAACATGTATGTAGGCCTTCGTCATTTCAAAATGTCAATGAATGAGTTTATGATAAAAGAGATGCTCGTGTTTGCCAGATACTCATTTAATCTTATGTGTAATCAGAGTTTAGTGTTAAGTTAGTGTCTTGCGAGTATTACGTATAAAGTATTACGTCTCTTTTATCATAAACCCTTTCGACGAGTGTGCAACCGGCACTTATTTTGACAAAACACGTGATGCACATGGTTCACATGACACAAACAACACATATTTTAAAATGACGAGCAACACACATGACACTCCGAACGTATATTTTGAATTTGCGCCCTTCAGAAGAGAAGTCAACCCAGCCGTTAGGTTGAAACAACCCAGCACTGGTTGGGTTCGTCCCTTTTGACCCAATGCCGAGTTGAAAATAATTCAGCATTTTTAGAGTGTGTATAGTTTAGACCAGGGACTCCCAAACTTTTTCAATTCAAACCCACATAAACACCTAAAGGTATAATCTTTCGCAAGAATATTTTTAAATGGAAATATGGGGGAAACAAAGTTTTGGTTTTCTTTTCTAAAATGAAACTATCAAAGTAACTACAGTAAGATCAAAACAGTTGTCATTCCTATAATCAATAATTAAACTAAAAGGTTTTTTACATTTACACTTTTAACCAAATTGATTTACAGTGAATTTCTGGGAATCAAACCCATGTCATTTTGCAAAGCTAGCATAATGCTTTACCAACTGAGCTTTTGTGTATATGCGTGGCCCACCTTATCCCACTCTGCGACCCACAAGTGAACCTCTGATTCAGAGAGTTTTATGTGCGAGATTTCATTTTAGTGCTGTCACAGCCCATCCAAAAGCATCATAAAAGTGAGTGTTTACACGAGCATTACTTATTATTATGCTTGCCATCTTAAAACAAACGTATTACTCGAATCCATCTTTCCACTTAAGGCCGATACGTGACTATAAAAAGCCAACTGCTACAACTTGACATTTCATCACTTCTACAACTGTAAGTGTCACTCATGTAGCTGCTGCTTGGCATTTGACAGATAGCTGGAGTCTTGTGCACTACATCATACGTTGACTTCTATCCAGATGTTTGCAGGCATTTCTTCACTCGTAGGGTACACAACAAACCCAGCCAGGTGGACGGACAGTCGCAGAATATTATGGGCTGTCTCCAGCAGCCTGGGGTTTCCCTGGAGACCATGTGACTGGTGTTGTTTTTTCTCTTCCTTCTCTTTTAGGACTTGTGTTTATTATGGGATGTCAGAGCGGCCTGCTTATGACTATTATGGGATGTTCGTGAGGGCGGGAGGGGGCAGTGTCTCCATAGCAACGTGGTTGCTAAGGGGGCAGGGACTAAGAAAGGGGAAGGCAGCGTGTACTTGCTGCTAGTGTGTGTGGAGGGTGATGAGTATGATGGTCTGTAGGTTGCGAGGTAACTATGCAGAGTTGAGTGAGTGTTGTAGGGAGGGGGGAGCGTGCCTGGGATTATTATGGGATGTCTCGTCACCCCCCCGATTTTCTTTGTGTGTATGTGAGGATGTTAGCTTGTGGTCACTAACGCTGGGAATAGGGGAGAAGAGTGGACGACGTATCCCAAATATTTACACCTTTAAAGAGGCTTTTGCAGTTCTCGGTGATAGCTATTTATCTTTAGCGTTTGACTTGAGGATTCGCGACAGATTAAAGCTGATCATACCGTGGACTAACTACACCTTGGGCTGACCTGTAAGTCAAATCCTCCCACCCACCTCCAAACAGTATCGGACCGCCTGCTGTGAAATATATAAAATAACTCGGTGATTTATGCAATGTAAACAGTAAACAAACAAACTAACTAATGTTATTGCTAACTTATAATTGTTTTTACTTACGTCACGTCGCTTTGAAAAACCGCCATATGGCGTTTGACGGGGGCCTCGCGACCTCCGCGTTTTATTTCTTAAGCAAAGTTTTAAAGGGCAGGTATGAAGACAGATAAGCGATTTAACTCAACTCATCCAACCGGCTGCCATTTTCCCCCGCAGTCGGATCACTTGAGTCTGTTTGCTAGCTTTGCTAACTTGATTGACAGCTAAGTTTTGCCTTCTATTACGAGAAAGTTCACGAAAAATGCCGAAATCACACGACGGAGGCAAACTCGTTTGAATGCTGTGTTGTAGTTGCAAAATGCCACCGTCATTAATTGATTTTATTTACACACAGTTAGCCTCCCTGTCAGTTATCTGTCTGTCAACATGGGGTCCGGCTAAAATCCAGACCAAATATTTTACTTTCTGTTTTATCAAGGGTCCAGACGTTTCCTGAAGCATAATGTCGGGGAGTGAAGATGACCGCGACCAGTTTGGGCACATGAGGGATGGTAAGGCGAACTCGTTAAACAGGATAACTTGATATGTCCCAAAAAGAGCGTGGACCACCATTTACAACATCACGCCATTATGTAACCTTCCCAAATGAGTCAAAACATGCAGGCTACCTTTTGACATGTCAAAATACTGGGCAATGTGATCACTCATTAGAGAATTATGTTAGATACACCTGCTGTCACTTCATAACAATTGTTTTTAAACGCTCTTGAATGTTTATCTAATGCACTAACCGATCCACGTGCTTTCACATTGTATTGCCTCACAAATAAAGACAAATAAACAAAGCATCAGTTTATAATGCAGTTACAGTTTGCTGCGTGCAAAACTCATCACATGCTAAACGGATCACTTCCTGATTCTGTCGTCAAGCCGAAGTAAAAACAGCTGCGAATAAAATAAAAGACGAACCAATCTTGTTACATACTCCTTATATATCTGAAAAGCGAAAATGCCTCGTTTTTGTACTGTAACCACCATTTCGTGTGAAATATTGTTTAGCATAGTGTGTCAAACCAATTTGTTTTGCTCTCCTCTTCTGGCCGCTGTGGGTAATGGTGGCGTTGATACAGTAGTGCAGCCGATCAACAGAGCTCTTATAATGAATGAATGAATTCTAAAGCAACAGCCATGTCCCAGTTTTCACTGTTGTTGACATATTTGGACAGAATACGTATATCCTAGCCAGGAAGAAACAGAAATGAGACTGTCTTATTAAAAGTCTGAATGTCTAAATTGATGTGGCATGTTACCTCTTAAAGGAAAACACCACCGTTTCTCAATATTTTACAATGTTCTTACCTAAACTTAGACGAATTAATACATGCCTATCGTTTTTCAATGCGTACACTTAATCTTTGTACAGCGCGTTGTAAATGTGTTAGCATTTAGCCTAGGCCCATTAATTTCTTAGGATCCAAACTGGGATGAATTTAGAAGCCACCAAACACTTCCATGTTTTCCCTATTTAAAGACTGTTACATAAGTAGTTACACAAGTAAGTATGGTGGCACAAAATAAAATAAAAAATAAATGAATAAAAATAAAAATCAGAACTATATTGTATGGCAGAAAGAGCACTTACTGTGCATTCAGACCGCCACCGGCGAGAGCGTCAAAGTGGCCGGAAGTCATTCATTTTCAATGAGAGCCAGCGGCGAGCTCCGGCAAGCAGCGGCACGTCATGTACAGCGTGAGCGTCGAGGAGAGTTGAAATCAGCTAAACTTTATGGTAATGAGCTATGACGCAGTTCGGCGGCAACCAATCGGAAGGCGGAACTGTTCGGCGGCAACCAATCTGAAGGCGTAAACCTCTGCCTGAGAGGAGTACAGAAAATGCATTCGAGCATCAGAGCGTCCACTACACCTTTTCTTTAGCGTCGTTGGCAGGGCAGCCAGAGCTTTTATTGACGCTCTCGCCGGTGGCGGCCTGAACGCACAGTTAGTTTGCAGCACTTCAACTTTGGGTGCAGTAATATTAACAGAAGTTTGACCAAAAGGGGGAGAAGGCAGGAGTAATGATGTTACTATATAAGTGCTCTTCCGCAATACAATATAGTTCTCATTTTTTATCCGCTTATAAAATCGCCACGTTATTTTTGTGCCACCATACTTACTCGTGTTACTACTCATGTAACAGTCTTTAAATAGGGAAAAAATTTATGTTTTAAATTCATCCCTGGTTGGATCCTAAGGAATGAATGGGGCTAGGCTAAATGCTAACACATTCACGACATGCTGTACAACATTAAGTGCACGCATTGAAAAAAGATAGGTATGTATTAATTTGTCTAAATTAAGGTAGGAACTAGGGCTGCATTGATATATCGGCCGATGATGCTTGCTATGCTTCTTTACGAAGTATGGTGAAATGCTGTTACATCCAAAAGCCAGAGGGCGCTCTCGTGCAGAAGCTCAATATGTGCTGCAGACAAAGAACCATACACACAGCTCCAGAAATGGCTTAAGGATATACTTATATTGTTGTTCTTCAAATCTTTTCAGGTATTTTCATGGTAATAAAGAGTATGTTTAATGATTGTTTTACCAGTGTTGCTTTTTCAAATGCATGTTATAAATGACTCAAACTAAAGGGGGTCGCACACCGGACGCGCAGCTCAGCGCTGTTCTAAACAAATCAAACACATTGTCTTACATTGTGGCGCCTGTCTGCGAATTAAGAGAAAACGCTTCCCCGCCAATGACGAGATTTTCCGTCTTTCCGCAATACCGCTATTATCCACCAGGTGGCGCACTTCCGCAACCTTTTAAACCCGGAAGTATTGCCCTATGGCAAGCAGCTGCATGTCCGTGTATGTTTTAAAGATCACTCTGAATGGGATCTCTATGAAAAATCCGTCACAAAAATGGAATTATCTCTGCTTTTTTCTCAAAATGTGGTATTTTTGCAGAAACCTACCCATATTCAAAAGCTGATTACAAAAGAACCACTGAAGGTAGGAAGAAACGTTTTTTTTGTTTGAAAGCAGAGGGTCTGTTCTTTTATTTGGTATATTGTATGTTTATATATTCAAAGAAGAACATTTTCTGGAAGGCTTTAAACTTTGGTGAAAATCATGAAAAATCATGTTTACAAATTTCGGTCGGCATGTTAAGTTTACCGTGTCTGTGCGGTTCGTGACTTGTGCCAGGGCTAGCATCGCTAATCATAGCTTACATCAACTTTTACTAGCAGTGATTTTAAATGGATTTCTCCAAATAGCATGACAAAATGTACCTTTGTGCCCAACCTGTCCTTTTAGCTCACGCCAGCGTGTGAAATAGTCTCCCATAAACATTCTGGTCTTGTTTCTTTCTTTATAGTCCTTTCTCTTCTTGTCATACAATTCGTAGACACTTTTTCTCTTGCGACCCTCAGACATTTTGAAAAAAAAACACAGCTTCAATTAGGGATGCTCCGATCGATCGGCCGCAGATCGGTATCGGCCGATAACGGCATTAAATGACTCGATCGGTCCTCGTTAAATTTGCCGATCTCGTGAGCCGATCTTTCTGTTTACTTTTGTCATCATATGGCTCCTCAATGCGGCTGCATTTAGAGACCATTTTTACGCAGTGAGAGCATTTTTATAACCCGTGGCTCATGAGCGACGTGCAGATGTGCATTTCTCTCTTTGCCTTTACAGAGATATGTGTATTTGCTATGAGGACGCGGTCCGGTCCTAACAGCGCGACCCGTCTTCACACGCCATCAAACAGGGTATACAACACATATCAATCGCGGACATTGCATCCTCATGCCGAAAGTTTATTATTTGCATGTGTTTTAAAGTTTTGAGCATTTAAACCTTCATTTTCCTCACAGCTGCTCTCGTCTGCATACACCCGCCGTGCGCACACACAGCAGGCTGTCATCAGTGCACGTGAACAGAGCGATCTCTGTCAAGTCTTAAAGCTACAGTAACCTAAATCATCTCTCAATAAAATCACTCTCTGCTCTTCACTAAAGAACTGTTGTACTTCATATGAATGCGTGTATATTTAATTCATACAGTAAAGACTGTGAAGTGTTTTATTTTCATTAGTTTTTACAGACATAAGCCTTTTTAAAGGCATATTAAATTTCTCTTTGCAGAAGAAATATTTGTTGTGCTAATTTATTTGATTCTCTATTTCTGTAAGTAATATAACAAAGGCAACATCTGTGGTATTACTTTATCTAGAATTTTTTTTTAAAGTTACAGTCATCAAAGAGCTTGCATATAAGCTTAAAAAAAAATCGGTATGGGCATTGGTATCGGCCGATCACGAAGACAACAAATCGGTGATCGGTATCGGCCTGCAAAAATCCTGATCGGAGCATCCCTAGCTTCAATGAATGGTTGAAACCGTAGCACAACACACATACGCGTGAAAGTGCGCATGCGCAGCAAGCGAACCTAGAGGCGAGCACGTACGACGGTTATACGTCAACATATAATCAGAATGATTGACATCTGGGATGACCAATAGTCTTGATGATCCACTCGGAAAACGGAAATCTTCCGCTATACCTTTAAATAACATCATATTTGTCACAAATCATTAACGATTAACATTGGCTGCTAACGTATATTTTGCATTTTGAAGGAGACGCTATCCGACTAAGCTCGAGCTATTTAATGTGCACTTCCGGTTTACGATACCCTCGAGTTGTCCTTGACGCGACTCGATGCGGCGCTGCGCGTCCGGTGTGCGACCCCCTTAACAGTGATTTCAGATCCATAAGGACTTACTGGGACTTACGTATTATTATGTTGGCTTGACAAAGCCAACATACTGATATTGTATTTAAACTTATTATTATTATGTTGGCTTGACAAAGCCAACATACTGTTCTTCGATCTAAGCTTATTATTATTATTAGTGGTGCTTGCATTTATGCAAAGCATCACTATTACTATTCCTCAGGGATATTATTATTAGTGGTGCTTGCATTTATGCAAGGCATCACTATTATTATCTTGCATACTTATTATGTTGGCTTTGAAAAAGCCAATATATTGTTATTGCTATTAAACTTATTATTAGTGGTGCTTGCATTTATGCAAGGCATCACTATTACTATTCCTCATACTTATTATTATATCTTATTCTTATGTCTGCACGTTTTTTCGGCGCGTAACTCGTCCCGCACGCTTTGCCGTAGTCCCATGAAAGCGGGCTCAAATCGACTGGTTTATTGAGGAGAGGTGTGCTATGACTTTTATAAGCAATCGGGTGCAGGATTTCCGAAAGGGGGGCGAAAAACCACCCGAAAAATCCCATTGACTTAACATTGCGCCCAACTTTGACGAGTCATAGCTCCGCTCGAGGATTTTGTAGAAACATGTGGGTTACAACATTTGAAGAGGGTGGTAGGCTCTGTAAGAACATGGATCACAATGGGGTGTAAGTTGTACCTCTGGGGTGTAAGAGGTGCCCAAAAATGCCCAATGAAAAGTCAATGGGCGAAAATCCCATAGACTTAACATTGGGAAAAACTTTGACGGGTCATAGGTCTGAGCAAGGATTTCGTAGAAACATGTGGGTCACAACATTTGAAGAGGGTGCTAGACTCTTTCAGGACGTACCCCACAATGGGGTGTAAGGTTACCCTAGCAACCATTTTGGGCACCCTAGCAACCTATCCCATAGACTGCCATTATAAAATGCCTAGATGGATATCTTTGCACCACAGTGTCACAGAGACATGGGGGTGGGCTCATTTTACTCAGGCATCCAATCACTCTCTCAGGATCTTTGAATACTTACTAAGCCACGCCCCTAGCAACCACTTTTGAGCACCCTAGCAACATAAAATTCAAACAGTTATATCTCGGCATCAGAACATCGTAGAGACACGGGGGTTGGACCGTTTTACTTGTGACTAGGGGTGTAACAATTGGGCACATCAATGGCCACTCCCAAGCCACGCCCCTAGCAACCAAATTTGAGAACCCTAGCAACCGAATAAACAAAGCCTTATATCTCCACATCAGAACATCGTAGAGACACGGGGGTGGGACCGCTTGACTCGTGACTTGGAGGTTAATCACTAGTGGATGCCATTTTTTTCCCTAGCAACCAAATACAGTACCCTAGCAACAGAGTAAACAAAGCCTTATATCTCCGCATCAGAACATGGTAGAGACACGGGGGTTGGACCGTTTGACTCGTGACTCTGAGGGTAATCACTAGTGGATGCCATTTTTTTCCCTAGCAACCAAATACAGTACCCTGGCAACAGAGTAAACAAAGCCTTATATCTCCGCATCAGAACATCGTAGAGACACGGGGGTTGGACCGTTTGACTCATGACTCAGATTGTAATCACTAGTGGATGCCATTTTTTCCATAGCAACCAAATACAGTACCCTAGCAACAGAGTAAACAAAGCCTTATATCTCCACATCAGAACATCGTAGAGACACGGGGGTTGGACCATTTGACTTGTGACTCGGCGGGTAATCACTAGTGGATGACATTTTTTCCCCTAGCAACCAAATACAGTACCCTAGCAACAGAGTAAACAAAGCCTTATATCTCCGCATCAGAACATCGTAGAGACACGGGGGTTGGACCGTTTGACTTGTGACTCGGCGGGTAATCACTAGTGGATGCCAATTTTTTCCCTAGCAACCAAATACAGTACCATAGCAACAGCGTAAACAAAGCCTTATATCTCCGCATCAGAACATGGTAGAGACACGGGGTTGGACCATTTGACTTGTGACTCGGAGGGTAATCACTAGTGGATGCCATTTTTTCCCCTAGCAACCAAATACAGTACCCTAGCAACAGAGTAAACAAAGCCTTATATCTCCGCATCAGAACATCGTAGAGACACGGGGGTTGGACCGTTTGACTTGTGACTCGGCATGTAATCACTAGTGGATACCAATTTTTTCCCTAGCAACCAAATACAGTACCCTAGCAACAGAGTAAACAAAGCCTTATATCTCCGCATCAGAACATGGTAGAGACACGGGGGTTGGACCATTTGAATTGTGACTCGGAGTATAATCATATATGGTCCCCTGAATTTTGCCACGGCAAGCACCACTCACATTTTCTTCAGGAAATGTACCTATCTAGTTATTATTATTATTCTTTTTCTCCCCCCAAAATTTCGGCAACTAACTCGTCGTAGGGCTTTCAAGCTACATGCACCAAATTTTCCACAGACCTTCAGACTGGTCTGACTTAGTGTGCTATATCTTTTCTAACTGATGGGACCTTCCGAATTCCTAAACGGGGGGCTCGAACACCCCAAAATTTCCATTGACTTAACATTGAGACAAACTTTGACGCGTCATAGCTGCGAGTGAGAAACTTGTAGAAACTTGTGGCTTACCACATTTAAGGTGGCTGACAGGCTCTGTAAGAACATACATCACAATGGGGTGTAAGCTGTACCCCTGGGGTGTAAGAGGCCCCCAAAATTTCCCATTGACTTATAATGGGGCAGGAAGCATGCCCATATAAGGGAATAAACGCGTCCCAGATGGAATATCTTTACTTTAGAGTGTCGTAGAGACATGGGGGTGGGCTCATTTTACTCAGTCATCCAATCAGTCTCTTAGGATCGCCCCAAAGCTATTTAGCCACGCCCCTAGCAACAATTTTGGGTACCCTAGCAACATCTCCCATAGACTACCATTATAAAAAGCCCAGATGGATATCTTTACACCAGAGTGTCATAGAGACATAGGGGTGGGCTCATTTTACTCAGGCATCCAATCAGTCTTAATAGGATTCTTATTGAGGCATTAAGCCACGCCCCTAGCAACCAAATTTGAGCACCCTAGCAACATAATAAACAAAGCCTTATATCTCTTGGTCTGAACATCATAGAGACATGGGGGTTGGGTCTTTGGGTCATGCTAGGTTCATGCTAGCTCCATGCTAAGTCATACTAGCTTCATGCTAGTTTCATGCTAGCTTTATGCTAATTTCATAATAAATCTTGCTAACTTCATGCTAAATCATGCTAACTTCATGTTAAATCTTGTTAGCTGCACGCTAAATAGTGCTAGCGTCATGCTAATCATGTTAGCATCATGCTAATCATGCTAGCTTCACGTTAAATCATGCTAGCTTCATGCTAATCATGCTAACCTCATGCTTACTTCATGCTAATCATGCTAGCCTCATGCTACCTTCATGCTAATCATGCTAACATCATGCTAGCTTCATGCTAATCATGCTAGAATCATGCTAGCTTCATGCTAATCATGCTAGAACCATGCTAGCTTCATGCTAATCATGCTAGAATCATGCTAGTTTCATGCTAACATCATGATAGCTTCATTCTAATCATATTAACATCATGTTAGCTTCATGCTAATCATGCTAGCATCATGCTAGCTTCATGCTAATCATGCTAGCATCATGCTAGCTTCATGCTAATCATGCTAGCATCATGCTAGCTTCATGCTAATCATGCTAGCATCATGCTAGCTTCATGCTAATCATGCTAACATCATGCTAGCTTCATGCTAATCATGCTAGCATTATGCTAATCATGCTAGCATCATGCTAGCTTCATGCTAATCATGCTAGCATCATGCTAGCTTCATGCTAATCATGCTAGCATCATGCTAGCATCATGCTAGCTTCATGCTAATCATGCTAGCATCATGCTAGCTTTATGCTAATCATGCTAGCATCATGCTAGCTTTATGCTAATCATGCTAGCATCATGCTAGCTTTATGCTAATCATGCTAGCATCATGCTAGCTTCATGCTAATCATGCTAGCATCATGCTAATCATGCTAGCATCATGCTAGCTTCATGCTAATCATGCTAGCATCATGTTAGCTTCATGCTAATCATGCTAACATCATGCTAGCTTCATGCTAATCATGCTAGCATCATGCTAGCTTCATGCTAATCATGCCAGCTTCATGCTAATCATGTTAACATCATGCTAGCTTCATGTTAATCATGCTAGCATCATGCTAGCTTCATGCTAATCATGCTAGCATCATGCTAGCTTCATGCTAATCATGCTAGCATCATGCTAGCTTCATGCTAATCATGCTAGCATCATGCTAGCTTCATGCTAATCATGCTAGCATCATGCTAGCTTCATGCTAATCATGCTAGCTTCATGCTAATCATGCTAACATCATGTTAGCTTAATGTTAATCATGCTAGCATCATGCTAATCATGCTAGCATCATGCTAGCTTCATGCTAATCATGCTAGCATCATGTTAGCTTCATGCTAATCATGCTAGCATCATGCTAGCTTCATGCTAATCATGCTAACATCATGTTAGCTTAATGCTAATCATGCTAGCATCATGCTAGCTTCATGCTAACATCATGCTAGCTTCATGCTAATCATGCTAGCATCATGCTAGCTTCATGCTAATCATGCTAACATCATGCTAGCTTCATGCTAATCATGCTAGCATCATGCTAGCTTCATGCTAATCATGCTATCATCATGCTAGCATCATGCTAGCTTCATGTTAATCATGCTAGCATCATGTTAGCTTCATGCTAATCATGCTAACATCAGGCTAACTTCATGCTAATCATGCTACCTTCATACTTAAACATTCTAACAGCCAGATAGCCTACTAAACTAAACTTCTGTCAAACCGTTTTAAACGTTCAAGCTACGCTTTTTCAAGCCAACATAAAGTTTGTCTTCAAACTTTAATATCTAGTTATTATAATTATTATTATGTTGGCTTTGAAAAAGCCAATATATTGTTATTGCTATTAAACTTATTTTTATTATTATTATTCCGCTTTCTTCTGAGACTAAATTTCCGACACTAACTCGTCCTAGGGCTTTCAAGCTACATGCACCAAATTTTCCACAGACCTTCAGACTGCTCTGACTTAGTGTGCTATATCTTTTCTAACTGATGGGACCTTCAGAATTCCTAAACGGGGGGCTCGAACACCCCAAAATTTCCATTGACTTAACATTGAGACAAACTTTGACGGGTCATAGCTGTGAGTAAGAAACTTGTAGAAACTTGTGGCTTACCACATTTAAGGAGGCTGACAGGCTCTGTAAGAACATACATCACAATGGGGTGTAAGCTATACCCCTGGGGTGTAAGAGGCCCCCAAAATTTCCCATTGACTTATAATGGGGCAGGAAACATGCCCATATAAGGGAATGAAAGCGTCCCAGATGGAATATCTTTACTTTAGAGTGTTGTAGAGACATGGGGGTGGGCTCATTTTACTCAGTCATCCTATCAGTCTCTTAGGATCGCCCCAAAGCTATTTAGCCACGCCCCTAGCAACAATTTTGGGTACCCTAGCAACATCTCCCATAGACTACCATTATAAAAAGCCCAGATGGATATCTTTACACCAGAGTGTCATAGAGACATGGGGGTGGGCTCATTATACTCAGGCATCCAATCAGTCTTAATAGGATTCTTATTGAGGCATTAAGCCACGCCCCTAGCAACCAAATATGAACACCCTAGCAACATAATAAACAAAGCCTTATATCTCTTGATCTGAACATCATAGAGACATGGGGGTTGGGTCTTTGGGTCATGTTAGCTTCATGCTAGCTCCATGCTAAGTCAAACTAGCTTCATGCTAGTTTCATGCTAGCTTTATGCTAATTTCATAATAAATCTTGTTAAGTTCATGCTAAATCATGCTAACTTCATGTCAAATCTTGTTAGCTGCACGCCAAATAGTGCTAGCGTCATGCTAATCATGTTAGCATCATGCTAATCATGCTAGCTTCACGTTAAATCATGCTAGCTTCATGCTAATCATGCTAACCTCATGCTTACTTCATGCTAATCATGGTAGCCTCATGCTAGCTTCATGCTAATCATGCTAGCATCATACTAGCTTCATGCTAATCATGCTACAATCATGCTAGCTTCATGCTAATCATGCTAGAATCATGCTAGCTTCATGATAATCATGCTAGAATCATGCTAGTTTCATGGTAGCATCATGCTAGCTTCATGGTAATCATGCTAACATCATGCTAGCTTCATGCTAATCATGCTAGCATCATGCTAATCATGTTAACATCATGCTAGCTTCATGCTAATCATGCTAGCATCATGCTAGCTTCATGCTAATCATGCTAGCAACATGCTAGCTTCATGCTAATCATGCTAACATCTTGCTAGCTTCATGCTAATCATGCTAGCATCATGCTAGTTTCATGCTAATCATGCTAGCTTCATGCTAACATCATGCTAATCATGCTAGCATCATGCTAACTTCATGCTAATCATGTTAGCTTCATGCTAATCATGCTATCATTATGCTAGCTTCATGCTAATCATGCTAACATCATGCTAGCTTCATGCTAATCATGCTAGCATCATGCTAGCTTCGTGTTAATCATGCTAGCTTCGTGCTAATCATGTTAGCATCATGCTAGCTTCATGCTAATCATGCTAACATCATGCTAGCTTCATGCTAATCATGCTAGCATCATGCTAACATCATGCTAGCTTCATGCTAATCATGCTAGCATCATGCTAGCTTCATGCTAATCATGCTAGCATCATGCTAGCTTCATGCTAATCATGCTAACATCATGCTAACATCATGCTAGCTTCATGCTAATCATGTTAGCATCATGCTAGCTTCATGCTAATCATGTTAGCATCATGCTAGCTTCATGCTAATCATGCTAACATCATACTAGCTTCATGCTAATCATGCTAGCATCATGCTAGCTTCGTGTTAATCATGCTAGCTTCGTGCTAATCATGTTAGCATCATGCTAGCTTCATGCTAATCATGCTAACATCATGCTAGCTTCATGCTAATCATGTTAGCATCATGCTAGCATCATGTTGCTTCATGCTAATCATGCTAGCATCATGCTAGCTTCATGCTAATCATGCTAGCTTCATGCTGATCATGCTAACATCATGCTAACTTCATGTTAATCATGCTAACATCATGCTAGCTTCATGATAATCATGCTAGCATCATGCTAGCTTCATGCTAATCATGTTAGCATCATGCTAGCTTCATGATAATCATGCTAGCATCATGCTAGCTTCATGCTAATCATGCTAGCATCATGCTAGCTTCATGCTAATCATGCTAGCATCATACTAGCTTCATGCTAATCATGCTAGCATCATGCTAGCTTAATGTTAATCATGCTAGCTTCATGCTAGCATCATGCTAATCATGCTAACATCATGCTAACTTCATGTTAATCATGCTACCTTCATACTTAAACATTCTAACAGCCAGATAGCCTACTAAACTAAACTTCTGTCAAACCGTTTTAAACGTTCAAGCTACGCTTTTTCAAGCCAACATAAAGTTTGTCTTCAAACTTTAATATCTAGTTATATCTTATTCTTATGTCTGCACGTTTTTTCGGCGCGTAACTCGTCCCGCACGGTTTGCCGTAGTCCCATGAAAGCGGGCTCAAATCGACCGGTTTATTGAGGAGAGGTGTGCTATGACTTTTATAAGCGATTGGGTGCAGGATTTCCGAAAGGGGGGCGAAAAACCACCCGAAAAATCCCATTGACTTAACATTGCGCCCAACTTTGACGAGTCATAGCTCCGCTCGAGGATTTTGTAGAAACATGTGGGTTACAACATTTGAAGAGGGTGGTAGGCTCTGTAAGAACATGGATCGCAATGGGGTGTAAGTTGTACCCCTGGGGTGTAAGAGGTGCCCAAAAATGCCCAATGAAAAGTCAATGGGGCAAAATCCCATAGACTTAACATTGCAAAAATTTTGACGGGTCATAGGTCAGAGCGAGGATTTCATAGAAACATCAGGGTTACTAAATTTAAAGAGGGTGGTAGGCTATGTAAGAACATACATGACATTGGGGTTTAAGTTGTACCCCTGGGGTGTAAGAGGCACCCGAAAATTCCCATTGAGGAAACATGCCCATATAAGGGAATAAAACAGTTCCAGATGGGATATCTTTGCTTTACAGTGTCGTAGAGATAAGTGGGTGGGCTCATTTCACTCAGGCATCCAATCAGTCTCCCAGGATCATCCCAGAGCTATTAAGCCACGCCCCTAGCAACCACTTTTGGGCACCCTAGCAACATCTTCCATAGACTGCCATTATAAAATGCCCAGATGGATATCTTTGCACCACAGTGTCATAGAGACATGGGGGTGGGCTCATTTTACTCAGGCATCCAATCAGTCTCTCAGGATCCTTACATAGGTATTAAGCCACGCCCCTAGCAACCACTTTTGAGAACCCTAGCAACATAAAATTCAAACAGTTATATCTCGGCATCCGAACATCGTAGAGACACAGGGGTTGGACCATTTGACTCGTGACTCAGAGTGTAATCATTATGGGATGCCAATTTTTTCCCTAGCAACCAAATACATTACCCTAGCAACAGAGTAAACAAAGCCTTATATCTCCGCATCAGAACATCGTAGAGACACGGGGGTTGGACCGTTTGATTCGTGACTCAGCGTGTAATCATTATGGGATGCCAAATTTTTCCCTAGCAACCAAATACATTACCCTAGCAACAGAGTAAACAAAGCCTTATATCTCCGCATCAGAACATCGTAGAGACATGGGGGTTGGACCGTTTGATTCTTGACTCAGATTGTAATCATTATGGGATGCCGATTTTTTCCCTAGCAACCAAATACAGTACCCTAGCAACAGAGTAAACAAAGCCTTATATCTCCGCATCAGAACATCGTAGAGACACGGGGGTTGGACCGTTTGACTCGTGACTCGGAGGGTAATCACTAGTGGATGCCATTTTTTTCCCTAACAACCAAATACACTACCCTAGCAACCGAATAAACAAAGCCTTATATCTCCGCATCAGAACATCGTAGAGACACAGGGGTTGGACCGTTTGACTTGTGACTCGGCGGGTAATCACTAGTGGATGCCAATTTTTTCCCTAGCAACCAAATACAGTACCCTAGCAACAGAGTAAACAAAGCCTTATATCTCCGCATCAGAACATCGTAGAGACACAGGGTTTGGACCGTTTGACTCGTGACTCGGAGGGTAATCACTAGTGGATGGCAATTTTCTCCCTAACAACCAAATACATTACCCTAGCAACAGTGTAAACAAAGCCTTATATCTCCGCATCAGAACATCATAGAGACACGGGGGTTGGACCGTTTGACTCGTGACTCGGAGTGTAATCATTATGGGATGCCAATTTTTTCCCTAGCAACCAAATACAGTACCCTAGCAACAGAGTAAACAAAGCCTTATATCTCCGAATCGGAACATCGTAGAGACACGGGGGTTGGACCATTTGACTCGTGACTCGGAGTGTAATCATTATGGGATGCCATTTTTTTCCCTAGCAACCAAATACAGTACCCTAGCAACAGAGTAAACAAAGCCTTATATCTCCGCATCAGAACATCGTAGAGACACGGGGTTGGACCGTTTGACTCGTGACTCAAAGTGTAATCATTATGGGATGCCATTTTTTTCCCTAGCAACCAAATACAGTACCCTAGCAACAGAGTAAACAAAGCCTTATATCTCCGTATCAGAACATTGTAGAGACATGGGGTTTGGACCGTTTGACTCGTGACCTGGAGTGTAATCACTATTGGAAGTCAAATTTTTCCCTAGCAACCAATTACAGTACCCTAGCAACCGAATAAACAAAGCCTTATATCTCCGCATCAGAACATCGTAGAGAGACGGGGTTTGGATCGTTTTACTCGTGACTGGAAGTATGATCATATACCGTCCCCCGAAATTTGCCACAGCAAGCACCACTTCACATTTTCTTCAGGAAATGTACCTATCTAGTTATTATTATTATTATTATTATTATTATTCTTATGTCTGCACGTTTTTTCGGCGCGTAACTCGTCCCGCACGGTTTGCCGTAGTCCCATGAAGGAGGGCTCAAATCGACCGGTATATTGAAGAGATGGTGGCTATGACTTTTATAAGGGATCGGGTGCAGGATTTCTGAAAGGGGGGCGAAAAACCACCCGAAAAATCCCATTGACTTAACATTGCGCCCAACTTTGACGAGTCATAGCTCCGCTCGAGGATTTTATAGAAACATGTGGGTTACAACATTTGAAGAGGGTGGTAGGCTCTGTAAGAACATGGATAACAATGGGGTGTAAGTTGTACCCCTGGGGTGTAAGAGGTGCCCAAAAATGCCCAATGAAAAGTCAATGGGGCAAAATCCCATAGACTTACCATTGCAAAAATTTTGACGGGTCATAGGTCCGAGTGAGGATTTTGTAGAAACATGTGGGTTACTAAATTTAAAGAGGGTGGTAGGCTATGTAAGAACGTACATGACATTGGGGTTTAAGTTGTACCCCTGGGGTGTAAGAGGCACCCGAAAATTCCCATTGAGGAAACATGCCCATATAAGGGAATAAAACAGTTCCAGATGGGATATCTTTGCTTTACAGTGTCGTAGAGATAAGTGGGTGGGCTCATTTCACTCAGGCATCCAATCAGTCTCTCAGGATCATCCCAGAGCTATTAAGCCACGCCCCTAGCAACCACTTTTGGACACCCTAGCAACATCTTCCATAGACTGCCATTATAAAATGCCCAGATGGATATCTTTGCAACACAGTGTCATAGAGACATGGGGGTGGGCTCATTTTACTCAGGCATCCAATCAGTCTCTCAGGATCCTTACATAGGTATTAAGCCACGCCCCTAGCAACCACTTTTGAGAACCCTAGCAACATAAAATTCAAACAGTTATATCTCGGCATCCGAACATCGTAGAGACACAGGGGTTGGACCATTTGACTCGTGACTCAGAGTGTAATCATTATGGGATGCCAATTTTTTCCCTAGCAACCAAATACAGTACCCTAGCAACAGAGTAAACAAAGCCTTATATCTCCCCATCAGAACATCGTAGAGACACGGGGGTTGGACCGATTGACTTGTGACTCGGAGTGTAATCATTATGGGATGCCAATTTTTTCCCTAGCAACCAAATACATTACCCTAGCAACAGAGTAAACAAAGCCTTATATCTCCGCATCAGAACATCGTAGAGACACGGGGGTTGGACCGTTTGACTCGTGACTCACTGTGTAATCACTATGGGATGCCAAATTTTTCCCTAGCAACCAAATACAGTACCCTAGCAACAGAGTAAACAAAGCCTTATATCTCCGCATCAGAACATCGTAGAGAAACGGGGGTTGGACCGTTTGACTCGTGACTCACAGTGTAATCATTATGGGATGCCAATTTTTTCCCTAGCAACCAAATACAGTACCCTAGCAACAGAGTAAACAAAGCCTTATATCTCCGCATCAGAACATCATAGAGACACGGGGGTTGGACCGTATGACTAATGACTCGGAGTGTAATCATTATGGGATGCCAATTTTTTCCCTAGCAACCAAATACAGTACCCTAGCAACAGAGTAAACAAAGCCTTATATCTCCGCATCAGAACGTCGTAGAGACACGGGGGTTGGACCGTATGACTAATGACTCGGCGTGTAATCATTATGGGATGCCAATTTTTTCCCTAGCAACCAAATACAGTACCCTAGCAACCAAGTAAACAAAGCCTTATATCTCGGCATCAGAACATTGTAGAGACACAGGGTTTGGACCGTTTGACACGTGACTCGGCGTGTAATCATTATGGGATGCCAATTTTTTCCCTAGCAACCAAATACAGTACCCTAGCAACAGAGTAAACAAAGCCTTATATCTCCGCATCAGAACATCGTAGAGACACGGGGGTTGGACCGTTTGACTCGTGACTCGGAGTGTAATCACTATGGGATGTCAATTTTTTCCCTAGCAACCAAATACAGTACCCTAGCAACAGAGTAAACAAAGCCTTATATCTCCGCATCAGAACATCGTAGAGACACGGGGGTTGGACCGTTTGACTCGTGACTCAGAGTGTGATCATTATGGGATGCCAATTTTTTCCCTAGCAACCAAATACTGTACCGTAGCAACAGAGTAAACAAAGCCTTATATCTCCGCATCAGAACATCGTAGAGACATGGGGGTTGGATCGTTTTACTTGTAACTGGAAGTATAATCATATACTGTCCCCAGAAATTTGCCACGGCAAGCACCACTTCACATTTTCTTCAGGAAATGTACCTATCTAGTTATTAGTGGTGCTTGCATTTATGCAAAGCATCACTATTACTATTGCTCAGGGATATTATTATTATTATTATTAGTGGTGCTTGCATTTATGCAAAGCATCACTATTACTATTGCTCATACTTATTATTATTATTATTATTTTTATATCTGGACAAAATTTCGGCGCGTAACTCGTCCCGCACGATTTATCATAGACCCATGAAAGAGGGCTCAAATCGACCGGATTATTGAGGAGAGGCGTGCTATGACTTTTATAAGCAACCGGGTGCAGGGTTTCCGAAAGGGGGGCGAAAAATCACCGAAAAAAACCCATTGACTTAACATTGCGCCCAACTTTGACAGGTCATAGCTCCGCTCAAGGATTTTATAGAAACATGTGGGTTACAACATTTGAAGAGGGTGGTAGGCTCTGTATGAACATGGATCACATTGGGGTGTAAGTTGTACCCCTGGGGTGTAAGAGGCACCCAAAAATTCCCATTGACTTATAATGGGGCAGGAAACATGCCCATATAAGGGAATATAACAGTTCCAGATGGGATATCTTTGCTTTACAGTGTCGTAGAGATAAGTGGGTGGGCTCATTTCACTCGGGCATCCAATCAGTCTCTCAGGATCATCCCAGAACTATTAAGCCACGCCCCTAGCAACAATTTTGGGCACCCTAGCAACATCTTCCATAGACTGCCATTATAAAATGCCCAGATGGATATCTTTGCATCACACTGTCATAGAGACATGGGGGTGGGCTCATTTTACTCAGGCATCCATTCAGTTTCTCAGGATCCTTAAAGACTTACTAAGCCACGCCCCTAGCAACCACTTTTCAGCACCCTAGCAACATAAAATTCAAACAGTTATATCTCAGCATCCGAACATCGTAGAGACATGGGGGTTGGACCGTTTTACTCGTGACTCAGAGTGTAATCATTATGGGATGCCAATTTTTTCCCTAGCAACCAAATACAGTACCCTAGCAACAGAGTAAACAAAGCCTTATATCTCCGCATCAGAACATCGTAGAGACACGGGGGTTGGACCGTTTGACTCGTGACTCGGAGTGTAATCATTATGGGATGCCAATTTTTTCCCTAGCAACCAAATACAGTACCCTAGCAACAGTGTAAACAAAGCCTTATATCTCCGCATCAGAACATCATAAAGACACGGGGGTTGGACCGTTTGACTCGTGACTCAGAGTGTAATCATTGTGGGATGCCAATTTTTTCCCTAGCAACCAAATACAGTACCCTAGCAACAGAGTAAACAAAGCCTTATATCTCCGCATCAGAACATCGTAGAGACACGGGGGTTGGACCGTTTGACTTGTGACTCGGCGTGTAATCACTATGGGATGCCAATTTTTTCCTTAGCAACCAAATACAGTACCCTAGCAACCGAATAAACAAAGCCTTATATCTGCGCATCAGAACATCGTAGAGACACGGGGGTTGGACCGTTTGACTCGTGACTCGGAGTGTAATCATTATGGGATGCCATTTTTTCCCTAGCAACCAAATACAGTACCCTAGCAACAGAGTAAACAAAGCCTTATATCTCCGCATCAGAACATCGTAGAGACACGGGGGTTGGACCGTTTGACTCGTGACTCGGAGTGTAATCATTATGGGATGCCAATTTTTTCCCTAGCAACCAAATACAATACCCTAGCAACAGAGTAAACAAAGCCTTATATCTCCGCATCAGAACATCGTAGAGACACGGGGGTTGTACCGTTTGACTAGTGACTCGGAGTGTAATCATTATGGGATGCCAATTTTTTCCCTAGCAACCAAATACAATACCCTAGCAACAGAGTAAACAAAGCCTTATATCTCCGCATCAGAACATCGTAGAGACACGGGGGTTGGACCGTTTGACTTGTGACTCGGCATGTAATCACTATGGGATGCCAATTTTTTCCCTAGCAACCAAATACAGTACCCTAGCAACCGAATAAACAAAGCCTTATATCTGCGCATCAGAACATCGTAGAGACACGGGGGTTGGACCGTTTGACACGTGACTCGGAGTGTAAGCTTTGTGGGATGCCATGTTTTTCCCTAGCAACCAACTACAGTACCCTAGCAACCAACTAAACAAAGCCTTATATCTCCGCATCAGAACATCGTAGAGACACGGGGGTTGGACCGTTTGACTCGTGACTCGGAGTGTAATCATTATGGGATGCCAATTTTTTCCCTAGCAACCAAATACAGTACCCTAGCAACAGAGTAAACAAAGCCTTATATCTCCGCATCAGAACATCGTAGAGACACGGGGGTTGGACCGTTTGACTCGTGACTCGGAGTGTAATCATTATGGGATGCCAATTTTTTCCCTAGCAACCAAATACAGTACCCTAGCAACAGAGTAAACAAAGCCTTATATCTCCGCATCAGAACATCGTAGAGACACGGGGGTTGGACCGTTTGACTCGTGACTCGGAGTGTAATCATTATGGGATGCCAATTTTTTCCCTAGCAACCAAATACAATACCCTAGCAACAGAGTAAACAAAGCCTTATATCTCCGCATCAGAACATCTGAGAGACACGGGGGTTGGACCGTTTGACTTGTGACTCGGCGTGTAATCACTATGGGATGCCAATTTTTTCCCTAGCAACCAAATACAGTACCCTAGCAACCGAATAAACAAAGCCTTATATCTGCGCATCAGAACATCGTAGAGACACGGGGGTTGGACCGTTTGACACGTGACTCGGAGTGTAATCATTATGGGATGCCATTTTTTTCCCTAGCAACCAAATACAGTACCCTAGCAACAGACTAAACAAAGCCTTATATCTCCGCATCAGAACATCGTAGAGACACGGGGGTTGGACCGTTTGACTCGTGACTCGGAGTGTAATCATTATGGGATGCCAATTTTTTCCCTAGCAACCAAATACAATACCCTAGCAACAGAGTAAACAAAGCCTTATATCTCCGCATCAGAACATCGTAGAGACACGGGGGTTGGACCGTTTGACTAGTGACTCGGAGTGTAATCATTATGGGTTGCCAATTTTTTCCCTAGCAACCAAATACAGTACCCTAGCAACAGAGTAAACAAAGCCTTATATCTCCGCATCAGAACATCGTAGAGACACGGGGGTTGGACCGTTTGACTTGTGACTCGGCGTGTAATCACTATGGGATGCCAATTTTTTCCCTAGCAACCAAATACAGTACCCTAGCAACCGAATAAACAAAGCCTTATATCTGCGCATCAGAACATCGTAGAGACACGGGGTTTGGATCGTTTTACTCGTGACTGGAAGTATAATCATATACTGTCCCCAGAAATTTGCCACGGCAAGCACCACTCACATTTTCTTCAGGAAATGTACCTATCTAGTTATTATTATTATTATTATTCTTATGTCTGCACGTTTTTTCGGCGCGTAACCCGTCCCGCACGGTTTGCCGTAGTCCCATGAAAGAGGGCTCAAATCGACCGGTTTATTGAAGAGATGGTGGCTATGACTTTTATAAGGGATCGGGTGCAGGATTTCCGAAAGGGGGGCGAAAAACCACCCGAAAAATCCCATTGACTTAACATTGCGCCCAACTTTGAAGGGTCATAGCTCTGCTCGAGGGTGTTGTAGAAACATGTGGGTTACAACATTTGAAGAGTGTGGTAGGCTCTTTAAGAACATACATCACAATGGGGTGTAAGTTGTACCCCTGGGGTGTAAGAGGCACCCGAAATTTCCCATTCAAAGTCAATGGGCGAAAATCCCATAGACTTAACATTGCGAAAAACTTTGACGGGTCATAGGTCCGAGCGAGGATTTCGTAGAACCATGTGGGTCACAACATTTGAAGAGGGTGCTAGACTCTTTCAGGACGTCCCCCACAATGGGGTGTAAGGTTACCCTAGAAACCGTTTTGGGCACCCTAGCAACCTATCCCATAGACTGCCATTATAAAATGCCCAGATGGATATCTTTGCACCACAGTGTCATAGAGACATGGGGGTGGGCTCATTTTACTCAGGCATCCAATCAGTCTCTCAGGATCCTTAAAGACTTACTAAGCCACGCCCCTAGCAACCACTTTTGAGCACCCTAGCAACATAAAATTCAAACAGTTATATCTCGGCATCAGAACATCGTAGAGACACGGGGGTTGGACCGTTTTACTTGTGACTAGGGGTGTAACAATTGGGCACATAATTGGCCACTCCCAAGCCACGCCCCTAGCAACCAAATTTGAGCACCCTAGCAACCGAATAAACAAAGCCTTATATCTCCGCATCAGAACATCGTAGAGACACGGGGGTTGGACCGTTTGACTCGTGACCCGGAGGGTAATCAGTAGTGGATGCCAATATTTTCCCTAGCAACCAAATACAGTACCCTAGCAACAGAGTAAACAAAGCCTTATATCTCCACATCAGAACATCGTAGAGACACGGGGTTTTGACCGTTTGACTCGTGACTCGGAGGGTAATCACTAGTGGATGCCAATTTTTTCCCTAGCAACCAAATACAGTACCCTAGCAACAGAGTAAACAAAGCCTTATATCTCCGCATCAGAACATCGTAGAGACACGGGGGTTGGACCGTTTGACTCGTGACTCGGAGGGTAATCACTACTGGATGCCATTTTTTCCCCTAGCAACCAAATACAGTACCCTAGCAACAGAGTAAACAAAGCCTTATATCTCCGCATCAGAACATCGTAGAGACACGGGGGTTGGAGCGTTTGACTCGTGACTCGGAGGGTAATCACTTGTGGATGCCATTTTTTCCCCTAGCAACCAAATACAGTACCCTAGCAACAGAGTAAACAAAGCCTTATATCTCCGCATCAGAACATTGTGCAGACACGGGGGTTGGACCGTTTGACTCGTGACTCGGAGGGTAATCACTAGTGGATGGCCATTTTTTCCCTAGCAACCAAATACAGTACCCTAGCAACAGAGTAAACAAAGCCTTATATCTCCGCATCAGAACACCGTAGAGACACGGGGGTTGGACCGTTTGACTTGTGACTCGGCGGGTAATCACTAGTGGATGCCAATTTTTCCCTAGCAACCAAATACAGTACCCTAGCAACAGAGTAAACAAAGCCTTATATCTCCGCATCAGAACATCGTAGAGACACGGGGTTTGGATCGTTTTACTCGTGACTGTAGGTATAATCATATACTGTCCCCAGAAATTTGCCACGGCAAGCACCACTTCACATTTTCTTCAGGAAATGTACCTATCTAGTTAGTGGTGCTTGCATTTATGCAAAGCATCACTATTACTATTGCTCAGGGATATTATTATTATTATTATTATTATTATTATTCTTATGTCTGCACGTTTTTTCGGCGCGTAACTCGCCCCGCACGGTTTGCCGTAGTCCCATGAAAGAGGGCTCAAATCGACCGGTATATTGAAGAGATGGTGGCTATGACTTTTATAAGCGGTCGGGTGCAGAATTTCCGAAAGGGGGGCGAAAAACCACCCGAAAAATCCCATTGACTTAACATTGCGCCCAACTTTGACGAGTCATAGCTCCGCTCGAGGATTTTGTACAAACATGTGGGTTACAACATTTAAAGAGGGGGGTAGGCTCTGTAAGAACATGGATCACAATGGGGTGTAAGTTGTACCCCTGGGGTGTAAGAGGTGCCCAAAAATGCCCAATGAAAAGTCAATGGGGCAAAATCCCATAGACTTAACATTGCAAAAATTTTGACGGGTCATAGGTCCGAGTGAGGATTTCATAGAAACATGTGGGTTACTAAATTTGAAGAGGGTGCCAGACTCTGTCAGGACGTCCCCCACAAGGGGGTGTAAGGTTACCCTAGCAACCATTTTGGGCACCCTAGCAACCTATCCCATAGACTGCCATTATAAAATGCCTAGATGGATATCTTTGCATCACATTGTCACAGAGACATGGGGGTGGGCTCATTTTACTCAGGCATCCAATCAGTCTCTCAGGATCCTTAAATACTTACTAAGCCACGCCCCTAGCAACCACTTTTGAGCACCCTAGCAACATAAAATTCAAACAGTTATATCTCGGCATCAGAACATCGTAGAGACACGGGGGTTGGACCGTTTTACTTGTGACTAGGGGTGTAACAATTGGGCACATCATTGGCCACTCCCAAGCCACGCCCCTAGCAACCAAATTTGAGCACCCTAGCAACAGAGTAAACAAAGCCTTATATCTCCGCATCAGAACATCGTAGAGACACGGGGGTTGGACCGTTTGACTCGTGACTCGAAGGGTAATCATTATGGGATGCCAAATTTTTCCCTAGCAACCAAATACAGTACCCTAGCAACAGAGTAAACAAAGCCTTATATCTCCGCATCAGAACATCGTAGAGACACGGGGGTTGGACCGTTTGACTCGTGACTCGGAGGGTAATCACTATGGGATGTCAAAATTTTCCCTAGCAACCAAATACAGTACCCTAGCAACAGAGTAAACAAAGCCTTATATCTCCGCATCAGAACATCGTAGAGACATGGGGGTTGGACCGTTTGACTTGTGACTCAGAGTGTAATCATTATGGGATACCATTTTTTTCCCTAGCAACCAAATACAGTACCCTAGCAACAGAGTAAACAAAGCCTTATATCTCCGCATCAGAACATCGTAGAGACACGGGGGTTGGACCGTTTGACTTGTGACTCGGAGAGTAATCACTAGTGGATGTCAATTTTTTCCCTAGCAACCAAATAAAGTACCCTAGCAACCGAATAAACAAAGCCTTAAATCTCCGCATCAGAACATCGTAGAGACATTGGGGTTGGACCGTTTGACTCGTGACTCGGAGTGTAACCATTATGGGATGCCAATTTTTTCCCTAGCAACCAAATACAGTACCCTAGCAACAGAGTAAACAAAGCCTTATATCTCCGCATCAGAACATCGTAGAGACACGGGGGTTGGACCGTTTGACTCCTGACTCGGCATGTAATCACTAGTGGATGCCAATTTTTTCCATAGCAACCAACTACAGTACCCTAGCAACAGAGTAAACAAAGCCTTATATCTCCGCATCAGAACATCGTAGAGACACGGGGGTTGGACCGTTTTACTTTTGGCTTGGAGTATGATCATATATTGTCCCCAGAATTTTGCCACGGCAAGCACCACTCACATTTTCTTCAGGAAATGTACCTATCTAGTTAGTGGTGCTTGCATTTATGCAAAGCATCACTATTACTATTCCTCAGGGATATTATTATTATTATTATTATTCTTATGTCTGCACGTTTTTTCGGCGCGTAACTCGTCCCGCACGGTTTGCCGTAGTCCCATGAAAGAGGGCTCAAATCGACCGGTTTATTGAAGAGATGGTGGCTATGACTTTTATAAGCGGTCGGGTGCAGAATTTCCGAAAGGGGGGCGAAAAACCACCCGAAAAATCCCATTGACTTAACATTGCGCCCAACTTTGACGAGTCATAGCTCCGCTCGAGGATTTTGTAGAAACATGTGGGTTACAACATTTGAAGAGGGTGGTAGGCTCTGTAAGAACATGGATCACAATGGGGTGTAAGTTGTACCCCTGGGGTGTAAGAGGTGCCCAAAAATGCCCAATGAAAAGTCAATGGGGCAAAATCCCATAGACTAACATTGCAAAAATTTTGACGGGTCATAGGTACGAGTGAGGATTTCATAGAAACATGTGGGTTACTAAATTAGAAGAGGGTGCTAGACTCTGTCAGGACGTCCCCCACAAGGGGGTGTAAGGTTACCCTAGCAACCATTTTGGGCACCCTAGCAACCTATCCCATAGACTGCCATTATAAAATGCCTAGATGGATATCTTTGCATCACAGTGTCACAGAGACATGGGAGTGGGCTCATTTTACTCAGGCATCCAATCAGTCTCTCAGGATCCTTAAAGACTTACTAAGCCACGCCCCTAGCAACCACTTTTGAGCACCCTAGCAACATAAAATTCAAACAGTTATATCTCGCCATCAGAACGTCGTAGAGACACGGGGGTTGGACCGTTTTACTTGTGACTAGGGGTGTAACAATTGGGCACATCAATGGCCACTCCCAAGCCACGCCCCTAGCAACCAAATTTGAGAACCCTAGCAACCAAATAAACAAAGCCTTATATCTCCGCATCAGAACATCGTAGAGACACGGGGGTTGGACCGTTTGACACGTGACTCGGAGGGTAAACACTAGTGGATGGCAATTTTTTTCCCTAGCAACCAAATACAGTACCCTAGCAACAGAGTAAACAAAGCCTTATATCTCCGCATCAGAACATCGTAGAGACACGGGGGTTGGACCGTTTGACTCGTGACTTGGAGGGTAATCACTAATGGATGCCATTTTTTCCCTAGCAACCAAATACAGTACCCTAGCAACAGAGTAAACAAAGCCTTATATCTCCGCATCAGAACATCGTAGAGACACGGGGGTTGGACCGTTTGACTCGTGACTCGGAGGGTAATCACTAGTGGATGCCATTTTTTTCCCTAGCAACCAAATACAGTACCCTAGCAACAGAGTAAACAAAGCCTTATATCTCCGCATCAGAACATTGTACAGACATGGGGGTTGGACCGTTTGACTCCTGACTCGGCATGTAATCACTAGTGCATGCCAATTTTTTCCCTAGCAACCAAATACAGTACCCTAGCAACAGAGTAAACAAAGCCTTATATCTCCGCATCAGAACATCGTAGAGACACGGGGGTTGGACCGTTTGACTTGTGACTCGGAGGGTTATCACTATGGGATGCCAATTTTCCCCCTAGCAACCAAATACGGTACCCTAGCAACAGAGTAAACAAAGCCTTATATCTCCGCATCAGAACATCGTAGAGACACGGGGATTGAACCGTTTGACTTGTGACTCGGCGGGTAATCACTAGTGGATGACAATTTTTTCCCTAGCAACCAAATACAGTACCCTAGCAACAGAGTAAACAAAGCCTTATATCTCTGCATCAGAACATTGTACAGACACGGGGGTTGGACCGTTTGACTCGTGACTTGGAGGGTAATCACTAGTGGATGCCATTTTTTTCCCTAGCAACCAAATACAGTACCCTAGCAACAGTGTAAACAAAGCCTTATATCTCCGCATCAGAACATCGTAGAGACACGGGGGTTGGACCGTTTGATTCGTGACTCAGCGTGTAATCATTATGGGATGCCAAATTTTTCCCTAGCAACCAAATACATTACCCTAGCAACAGAGTAAACAAAGCCTTATATCTCCGCATCAGAACATCGTAGAGACATGGGGGTTGGACCGTTTGATTCTTGACTCAGCTTGTAATCATTATGGGATGCCGATTTTTTCCCTAGCAACCAAATACAGTACCCTAGCAACAGAGTAAACAAAGCCTTATAACTCCGCATCAGAACATCGTAGAGACACGGGGGTTGGACCGTTTTACTTTTGGCTCGGAGTTTAATCATATATGGTCCCCAGAATTTTGCCACGGCAAGCACCACTCACATTTTCTTCAGGAAATGTACCTATCTAGTTATTATTATTATTCTTATGTCTGCACGTTTTTTCGGCGCGTACCACGTCCCGAACGGTTTGCAGTAGTCCCAGCAACTCGGCCTCAAATCGACCGGTTTATTGAAGAGATGGTGGCTATGACTTTTATAAGCGGTCGGGTGCAGAATTTCCGAAAGGGGGGCGAAAAACCACCCGAAAAATCCCATTGACTTAACATTGCGCCCAACTTTGACGGGTCATAGCTCCGCTCGAGGATTTTGTAGAAACATGTGGGTTACAACATTTGAAGAGGGTGGTAGGCTCTGTAAGAACATGGATAACAATGGGGTGTAAGTTGTACCCCTGGGGTGTAAGAGGTGCCCAAAAATGCCCAATGAAAAGTCAATGGGGCAAAATCCCATTGACTTACCATTGCAAAAATTTTGACGGGTCATAGGTACGAGTGAGGATTTTGTAGAAACATGTGGGTTACTAAATTTAAAGAGGGTGGTAGACTATGTAAGAACATACATGACATTGGGGTTTAAGTTGTACCCCTGGGGTGTAAGAGGCACCCGAAAATTCCCATTGAGGAAACATGCCCATATAAGGGAATAAAACAGTTCCAGATGGGATATCTTTGCTTTACAGTGTCGTAGAGATAAGTGGGTGGGCTCATTTCACTCAGGCATCCAATCAGTCTCTCAGGATCATCCCAGAGCTATTAAGCCACGCCCCTAGCAACCACTTTTGGGCACCCTAGCAACATCTTCCATAGACTGCCATTATAAAATGCCCAGATGGATATCTTTGCACCACAGTGTCATAGAGACATGGGGGTGGGCTCATTTTACTCAGGCATCCAATCAGTCTCTCAGGATCCTTACATAGGTATTAAGCCACGCCCCTAGCAACCACTTTTGAGAACCCTAGCAACATAAAATTCAAACAGTTATATCTCGGCATCCGAACATCGTAGAGACACGGGGGTTGGACCATTTGACTCGTGACTTAGAGTGTAATCATTATGGGATGCCAATTTTTTCCCTAGCAACCAAATACAGTACCCTAGCAACAGAGTAAACAAAGCCTTATATCTCCGCATCAGAACATCGTAGAGACACGGGGTTTGGACCGTTTGACTTGTGACTCGGAGTGTAATCATTATGGGATGCCAATTTTTTCCCTAGCAACCAAATACATTACCCTAGCAACAGAGTAAACAAAGCCTTATATCTCCGCATCAGAACATCGTAGAGACACGGGGGTTGGACCGTTTGACTTGTGACTCAGAGTGTAATCATTATGGGATGCCGATTTTTTCCCTAGCAACCAAATACAGTACCCTAGCAACAGAGTAAACAAAGCCTTATATCTCCGCATCAGAACATCGTAGAGACACGGGGGTTGGACCGTTTGACTCGTGACTCGGAGGTTAATCACTAGTGGATGCCAATTTTTTCCCTAGCAACCAAATACAGTACCCTAGCAACAGAGTAAACAAAGCCTTATATCTCCGCATCAGAACATCGTAGAGACACGGGGGTTGGACCGTTTTACTTGTGACTCGGAGTGTAATCATTATGGGATGCCAATTTTTTCCCTAGCAACCAAATACATTACCCTAGCAACAGAGTAAACAAAGCCTTATATCTCCGCATCAGAACATCGTAGAGACACGGGGGTTGGACCGTTTGACTCGTGACTCGGAGGGTAATCACTAGTGGATGCCATTTTTTTCCCTAGCAACCAAATACAGTACCCTAGCAACAGAGTAAACAAAGCCTTATATCTCCGCATCAGAACATCGTAGAGACACGGGGGTTGGACCGTTTGACTTGTGACTCGGCGGGTAATCACTAGTGGATGCCAATTTTTTCCCTAGCAACCAAATACAGTACCCTAGCAACAGAGTAAACAAAGCCTTATATCTCCGCATCAGAACATTGTACAGACACGGGGGTTGGACCGTTTGACTCGTGACTCGGAGGGTAATCACTAGTGGATGTCATTTTTTTCCCTAGCAACCAAATACAGTACCCTAGCAACCAGATAAACATAGCCTTATATCTCAGCATCAGAACATCGTAGAGGCACGGGAGTTGGATCGTTTTACTTTTGGCTTGGAGTATAATCATATATGTTACCCAGAAATTTGCCACGGCAAGCACCACTCACATTTTCTTCAGGAAATGTACCTATCTAGTTATTATTCTTCTTCTGTTCATACTTTTTACCAATTGTAACTCCTCCTAGAGCTTTCAAGCTACACCCACAAAACTTTACAAAACTTTTAAGACTGGTCCGCAGATAGGTGCTATGCCTTTTCTAACTGATGGGACCTACCGAATTCCTAAACGGGGCGCTCAAACACCCCAAATTTTCCATTGACTTAACATTGCGACAAACTTTGACGGGTCATAGCTGCAAGCGAGAAATTTGTAGAAACTTGTGGGTTACCACATTTGAAGAGGCTGGCAGGCTCTGTAAGAACATACATCACATTGGGGTGTAAGTTTCACCCCTGGGGTGTAAGAGGCACCCAAATTTCCCCATTGACTTATAATGGGGCAGGAAACATGCCCATATAAGGGAAAAAAAGCGTCCCAGATGGAATATCTTCACTTTAGAGTGTCGTAGAGATATGGGGGTGGGCTCATTTTACTCAGGCATCCAATCAGTCTCTGAGGATTCTTATCGAGGTATTAAGCCACGCCCCTAGCAACCAAAATGAGCACCCTAGCAACATAATAAACAAAGCCTTATATCTCTGGATCCGAAAATCATAGAGACATGGGGGTTGGGTCTTTGGGTCATGTTAGCCTTATGCTAGCTTCATGCTAAGTCATACTAGCTTCATGCTAGTTTCTTGCTAGCTTTATGCTAATTTCATAATAAATCTTGCTAACTTCAAGCTAAATCATGTTAGCATCATGCTAGCTTTATGTTAATTCATTTTAGCTTCATGCTAATTCATGTTAGCATCATGCTAGCTTCATGCTAATTCATGTTAGCATCATGCTAGCTTCATGCTAATTCATGTTAGCATCATGCTAGCTTCATGCTAATTCATGTTAGCATCATGCTAGCTTCATGCTAATTCATGTTAGCATCATGTTAGCTTCATGCTAATTCATGTTAGCATCATGCTAGCTTCATGCTAATTCATGTTAGCATCATGCTAGCTTCATGCTAATTCATGTTAACATCATGCTTGCTTCATGCTAATTCATGTTAACATCATTCTAGCTTCATGCTAATTCATGTTAGCATCGTGCTAGCTTCATGCTAATTCATGTTAGCATCATGCTAGCTTCATGCTAATTCATGTTAGCATCGTGCTAGCTTCATGCTAATTCATGTTAGCTTCATGCTAATTCATGTTAGCATCATGCTAGCTTCATGCTAATTCATGTTAGCATCATGCTAGCTTCATGCTAATTCATGTTAACATCATGCTAGCTTCATGCTAATTCATGTTAGCATCATGCTAGCTTCATGCTAATTCATGTTAACATCATGCTAGCTTCATGCTAATTCATGTTAGCATCATGCTAGCTTCATGCTAATTCATGTTAGCATCATGCTAGCTTCATGCTAATTCATGTTAGCATCATGCTAGCTTCATGCTAATTCATGTTAGCATCATGCTAGCTTCATGCTAATTCATGTTAGCATCATGCTAGCTTCATGCTAATTCATGTTAGCATCATGCTAGCTTCATGCTAATTCATGTTAGCATCATGCTAATTCATGTTAACTTCATGCTAATTCATGTTAGCATCATGCTAATTCATGTTAACTTCATGCTAATTCATGTTAGCTTCATGCTAATTCATGTTGGCTTCATGCTAATTCATGTTAGCTTCATGCTAATTCATGTTAGCATCATGCTAGCTTCATGCTAATTCATGTTAACATCATGCTAGCTTCATGCTAATTCATGTTAACATCACTTTAGCTTCATGCTAATTCATGTTAGCATCATGCTAGCTTCATGCTAATTCATGTTAGCATCATGCTAGCTTCATGCTAATTCATGTTAGCATCATGCTAGCTTCATGCTAATTCATGTTAGCATCATGCTAATTCATGTTAGCATCATGCTAATTCATGTTAGCTTCATGCTAATTCATGTTAGCTTCATGCTAATTCATGTTAGCTTCATGCTCAATCATGTTAGCTTCATGTTAGCTTCATGCTAATTCATGTTAGCATCATGCTAGCTTCATGTTAATTCATGTTAGCATTATGCTAGCTTCATGATAATTCATGTTAGCATCATGTTTATTAATGTTAGCATCATGCTAGCTTCATGCTAATTCATGTTAGCATCATGCTAGCTTCATGCTAATTCATGTTAGCATCATGTTAGCTTCATGCTAATTCATGTTAGCATCATGCTAGCTTCATGCTAATTCATGTTAGCATCATGTTAGCTTCATGCTAATTCATGTTAGCATCATGTTAGCTTCATGCTAATTCATGTTAGAATCATGTTAGCTTCATGCTAATTCATGTTAGCATCATGTTAGCTTCATGCTTATTCATGTTAACATCATGCTAGCTTCATGCTAATTCTTGTTAGCATCATGCTAGCTTCATGCTAATTCATGTTAACATCATGCTAAATCATGTTAACATGCTAACTTTTTGTTAAATCATGTTTATGGAAAGTTAGACTACTAAACTAAACTTGTTTTAAGTTTCTCTCAAACTTTTTTAAACGTTCAGGCCAGGCTTTGTCAAGCCAACATAAAGTTTGTCTTCAAACTTTTCTATCTAGTTATTCTTCTTCTTCTTCTTCTTCTTCTTCTTCTTCTGAGACTAAAATTTCTGCGGCTAACTCATCCGACAGCTTTCAAGCTACATCCACGAAATTTTCCACGGACATTCTGACTGGTCTAAAGAAGTGTGCTATATCTTTTTGACGGGATCCGACTTACAGAATTCCTAAAACGGGACATCAAACTTCCGAAAAGTCCCATTTACTTAACATTGCGACAAACTTTGACAGGTCATAGCTCCGAGTGAGAAATTTGTAGAAACTTGTGGCTTACCATATTTAAGGAGGCTGACAGGCACTGTGAGAACATACCTCACATTGAGGTGTAAGTTTCACCCCTGGGGTGTAGGAGGCCCCCAAAATTCCCCATTGACTTATAACGGGGCAGGAAACACGCCCATATAAGGGAATAAAAACGTTCCAGATGGAATATCTTCGCTTTACAGTGTCATAGGGACATGGGGGTGGGCTCATTTTACTCAGGCATCCAATCAGTCTCTCTGGATCATCCCATAGCAATTAAGCCACGCCCCTAGCAACCATTTTTGGGCACCCTAGCAACATCTCCCATAGACTGCCATTATAAAATGCCCAGATGGATATCTTTGCAGCACAGTGTCACAGAGACATGGGGGTGGGCTCATTTTACTCAGGCATCCAATCAGTCTCTAAGGATTCTTATTGAGCTATTAAGCCACGCCCCTAGCAACCAAATATGAGCACCCTAGCAACATAATAAACAAAGCCTTATATCTCTGGATCCGAACATCATAGAGACATGGGGGTTGGGTCTTTTGGTCATGTTAGCTTCATGCTAGCTTCAAGCTAAGTCATACTAGCTTCATGCTAGTTTCATGCTAGCTTTATGCTAATTTCATAATAAATCTTGCTAACTTCATGCTTATTCATGTTAGCATCATGCTAGTTTCATGCTAATTGATGTTAGCATCATGCTAGCTTCATGCTAATTCATGTTAGCATCATGCTAGCTTCATGCTAAGTCATGTTAGCATCATGCTAGCTTCATGCTAATTCATGTTAGCTTCATGCTAGCTTCATGCTAATTCATGTTAGCATCATGCTAGCTTCATGCTAATTCATGTTAGCATCATGCTAGCTTCATGCTAATTCATGTTAGCATCATGCTAGCTTCATGCTAATTCATGTTAGCATCATGCTAGCTTCATGCTAACTTCATGCTAATTCATGTTAGCATCATGCTAGCTTCATGCTAATTCATGTTAGCATCATGCTAGCTTCATGTTAGCATCATGCTAGCTTCATGCTAATTCATGTTAGCATCATGCTAGCTTCATGCTAATTCATGTTAGCTTAATGCTAGCTTCATGCTAATTCATGTTAGCATCATGCTAGCTTCATGCTAATTCATGTTAGCATCATGCTAGCTTCATGCTAATTCATGTTAGCATCATGCTAGCTTCATGCTAACTTCATGCTAATTCATGTTAGCATCATGCTAGCTTCATGCTAATTCATGTTAGCATCATGCTAGCTTCATGTTAATTCATGTTAGCATCATGCTAGCTTCATGCTAATTCATGTTAGCATCATGCTAGCTTCATGCTAACTTCATGCTAATTCATGTTATCATCATGCTAGCTTCATGCTAATTCATGTTAGCATCATGCTAGCTTCATGCTAATTCATGTTAGCATCATGTTAGCTTCATGCTAATCATGCTAACTTGATGCTAGCTTCATGCTAATCATGTTAGCTTCATGCTAGCTTCATGCTAATTCATGTTAGCATCATGCTAGCTTCATGCTAATTCATGTTAGCATCATGCTAGCTTCATGCTAACTTCATGCTAATTCATGTTAGCATCATGCTAGCTTCATGCTAATCATGCTAACTTGATGCTAGCTTCATGCTAATCATGTTAGCTTCAGGTTAATCATGCTAACTTTATGTTAAATCAGGCTAGCTTCATACTTAAACATACTAACAGCCAGATAGCCTACTAAACTAAACTTCTGTCAAACCATTTTTAACGTTCAGGCCAGGCTTTGTCAAGCCAACATAAAGTTTGTCAACAAACTTTTCTATCTAGTTAGTGTATATCGGTGCACCCCTAGTAGGAACCTAGTAAAATATTGGAAAAAATGGGTGCGTTTTCTTTTAAAATCAATGCATTATTATAGGTCATTAAGCTGAATCAGATCTAGTGTTGTTTCATGTGGACGGAAATGAATATAAGTATGATATTTCTGCTTCAGTTTTTGTGATATATGTTAGATGTTGTATTCTGAGCTCACTGGTCTGTGTTTTGGACAGATGAAGATGCAGAAGAACCTATCTCAGAGCCAGAAGCTCCTAAATCTAAAAAGAAAAAGAAAGCGAAAAAGAGTCGCGAAAGCAGGAGCAGCAAACGACAGAAAGTCCTCAGAGAGGTTAGTTGAGCACCCCTAGGGTCCAGATGGCCCAGGAATTTCACACCCGTGGAATGGACCTTGAAATTGCTGTGAATCAGAGCCAGTATGTAAAAAAAATAAATAACACAGTGCATGGCACAAATGCGCAATTGCAATCTGTTCACATCTGCCTTTGATGATATATTGCTGTTATGGGTGACAAAATATGATCCTGCATGTGAAAACCTAATTTTTGTGATTTATGGTTTTCTACATAAAATCCTCCTACATAATGTAAAGAACATTGTTTGAAAATATAACCAAGATATCTTTAATATTGACTGAGTAAGCCCATGTCCAAGATTGGATCTACAGTATAATTGATGACTAAAATCAAGCTTTGGAAATTTTAGGAAATTCCTGTCAGTTCTCCTGAAGCTTTGGAAGCCATCAGAATGATAGCAGGAGAGGAAGAGGATGACAGAGGAATGCGATCTGATAGCGAAGGGAGTGACTATGCACCGAGCAAGAAAAAGAAAAAGAGATCAAGCTCCTCCAAGGAGAGGAAGAAGGGAGGCTCAGCTGGGGAGAAGGCCGGCAGCTCATCTGGGGGGAAAAGCAAACGTAAAGATCCAGAGCCTGAGGAGGAAGATGATGATGATGACGACGACGATGATGGGAAGGTGAGGAGCAGCAGATGGGTGGTCTTAACTACCATAAATAAAACTGTGCAATTTAAATGTTTATTAATGTTGTTTGAACAACCAAAACTGTTTACTCAACATATTCATTTTCTATATTAATTATTACAGAAGTGATGATTATTTTTGATCTACCCATATGACTGTCCTCTGCTGTGTTCACTTTTCACAGGAACCCAAGACTTCCTCTCAGCTATTAGCAGACTGGGGAATGAAAGACATTGACTACACCTTCACCCAGGAGGACTACACTTCCCTCACCAATTACAAAGCTTTCAGCCAGTTTGTAAGGTAGAACAATGCAGCTACTTTAACATTTTTCCTCCTATTTCTATTATCGCCTTTTAAACATCTAAAAACATCCTGTCATTTTCTTTCCATCTCAGGCCTCTTATAGCTGCTAAGAACCCTAAGATTCCAGTATCAAAGATGATGATGGTTTTGGGAGCAAAATGGCGGGAGTTCAGCACTAATAATCCCATGCGAGGCTCGGCGAGTGCCAACGCAGCTCTGGCAGCTGCCAATGTAGCTGCTGCAGTAGAGAGTATGGTGACCAGAGTGGATGGAGGAGGGGCTGCACCAATGTCCACGCCCACACCAATAGCAGCTCCTGCTGCACCGCCTCCTCAACCCCCAACCCAACAGCCTCCAGTAGTCCCCCTGCGGAAAGCCAAGACCAAAGAGGGCAAAGGTCAGAAGAGAGAATGAGAGGAACATGGAAAAAATTAGATTTGGAAAGGAATTAAAGTGATAGAATAAGTGTTATGGCAGAAATAATAATAATAAGTTATTGATTTATTTTTAACATGTTTTACTTTTTTTAAATAGGCCATACATCTGAAATTTTTTTCAAGTTTATGTCATTTCAAACCCATGTTTTTTTAACTTTGGGCAAAAAAAGGAGATTGTGTCTGATTCACTAATAATTAGCTACGTTTTTCGTATTTGTACGCACACTTGAACTTTCCGCCTGTTTCGCAACACGTGCACACGCACATGAATTTGTTTTTATACTTGCGTTAGTGAATTTTGAGTGTTCTATGTGAGTGGTTGCGTGCACAAGGTTGTAATTTGCATTAAACATGCCCAAACCTGCTCCATATAAGGGCTTTTCGCAGCGCTGGTCCACAGAAAATTTTAGAGCAGTTTGTCATAGAAGCAAAAGAGCTCGAAAAGAAGTCCATGATCATATTTATTATCGGTAAAGTTTAGTTTTGCTTTGAATTTTTTATGTCCACCGACTGGAGTAACATTAAAGAAGTATTGAATGCGTTAATAAGAATGAGGGATGACAGAGATGTGCATTGACGTTTGGACTTCATTACATTTACATAACGTTTATATTAGTCATTAAGACACTTTCATATAGAAATGTAAAAAGTGAGGAAGGAAAGCGTGAAGATTTGTCATTACGTGCATGTTATTCATATGTGTTAAAAAAATAAGTAGGCTATAATAATGTATAATATAATGTATATCATAATAATTATATAGATCATGTATAATAATATGTACAACAGAAAATAATATTATATTAAATATAATCATGTTAATTTTATACATCAACATTATAATACACATTATAGCCTAGTATTTGATTATAGCGTACGTGATTATTGCCTACGAGTGGTTTTAGGTTTCCTGATTTTTTTGCGTACATTTAGGAGAAATTTTGATACAAACGTTTTTGTTAAAGGCACACCATGGAACTTTTTGGCCACTACGGGCCAAGCGCCGCAGCACTGTTGCAAAGGAAAAGAAGACAACTCTTTAGATCACAAAGTGTGGCTTCCAGCATGTCATGTGTCAAAAGGGGAATCGAACCCGAATCGCCGTGTCGTAAGTCCATGACGCTACCACGGCGCCACAATGTCACGTGATATAAATTTCTCTCTAAACTCTCCAAGTAGCCTCCAGTAAAATTCACGTAAAAAAATTGTGTTGGGGCGCCAGACAGGACTTATATATATGCAAGCATTATAACATTACTTACTAGTACAAAAGCATGATGACCAAGTCAGCATCGGTCAGAAACCCCTCCTCCTTCTTTAGTTCATGCCAGCGATATAATTGATCCTCGTCTTTCTTTTTATTCTGTCACACTCCCCTTTTCTCTTTTTGGTCTCCTCCGACAAAACCTTGGGTTTCTTTTTCTTAGTTGCTGCTTTGGCCATGACAAAAACATCAGGGAAATAAATAGTTGCGCTCTCACGTCTGAATTTGAGGAAGTGGAGAAAGTGACACATGCCGTAAAGCAGATTTTTGTAGTTTTTTGCTCGGGTTACTACCCGAAACCCCAAGTTTAAAAGTACGACTAAAAGCGATACAGACCCCGTCAGGCTATGGTAGACATGTCATTCAACCTATTTTAAGCAGATGTACCATCACAAGAGTCTTGAAAATATATAATGAAGGTTGAAAAACTTCAAAGTGTCACTTTAAATCACGATTTGTTCGTAAAACATCCGTACGCACATCTCACGCACACATTTGTGTGTACACTTGCTTAATGAATGAGACCCAATGTCTACTCAACATTATTTGTCATGTTTGTATTTACTGTAGGTCCAAATGCACGTAGGAAATCCAAGCCCACTCCAAAGCCCCAGGACAAGAAGTCTAAAGCCAAGAAAGTGGCTCCACTCAAGATTAAGCTGGGCAACTTCAAAAGAAAACGTTCCTCTGTAAGAAACCATCCCCTCTATATTTTTAAAGGAACATATCTGTTCCTTATGTAATTATGTAAATAACCAACATCACAAAATGTGTTGCATCCCTCCTCGTCTCAGAGTGGTGAGGATGATGATGGTGAGAGTGACTTTGACAGTTTCTCTGTCAGTGATGGTTCCAACAGTCGGAGCAGCCGCTCCAAGAGTAAGAAATCCAAAAGCTCAAAGAAAAAGAAGAGAGATGAGTTACTAAGAGTAAACATTCAGATTAAAGAAATGCTCAGGGTTACATAAAAGATATGCTCTGTTGACATTGATATGGTAACAGTAGTATGCGCTTTATTTGTATTGTTTTAAAATGTATTGGTGTGCAAGCTGGACACACAGACTTCCATTGCATTCTTAATGTGTTAGCTCAAGGCTGGTGTAATAAAATCATATAACAAGCTCATCTGTGCATGTTTGTCATCCAACTATAATCAAACTATAGAATAATAGAAAGCCAGTATGCCTCAAAAATATGTCTGCAATTTATAACCAAAAAATCATGAGAGTGCCACTTTAAATTGATGATTTTAGATAACTTTGTCAAATACTTACATTGTTTTATTTAATAATTCATGGAAGTACAATTTTGCTTTAAAGGGATAGTTCACCCAAAAATGAAAATAGTGCTCACACTCATGTCGTTCGTAAGACCTTCGTTCATCTTCGGAACACAGATTAAGAGGTTTTATATTTAATCCGGAAGCTTTCTGACCCTCCATTGAAAATCTATGTACGGTTTACTGTCCGTGTCCAGAAAGGTAATAAAAACATCATCAATGTAGTCCATGTGACATCAGTGGGTCAGTTAAAATGCGTTGAAGCATCGAAAAATTATTTTTGGACCAAAATGACAAAAATTACGACTTTATTCAGCATTGTCTTCTCTTCTGGGTCTGTTGTGAATCGCGTGCACGTGACTGCAGTGACGCGGCTGACGTGTTATCTGGTGCGCCCCAGCTTTTTTGTTTTTTTGTGAGCCCAAGCTTCGTTTACAGTCTGTGGGAGACGCACGCTGTAAGTTTGAAAAAAAAACTTTGCAAACACGTCTGAAGATAACACGTCTGCCGCGTCACTGCAGTCACGTGACTTTAGTCTCGTGGTTCACAACAGAACCAGAAGAGAAGAGAATGCTGAATAAAGGCGTAATTTTTTTATTTTTTGACCAAAATGTATTTTCGATGCTTCAACACATTCTAACTGACCCACTGATGTCACATGGACTACTTGGATGATGTTTTTATTACCTTTCTGGACATGGACAGTATACCCCACATAGATTTTGAATGGAGGGTCAAAAAGCTCTCGGACTAAATATAAAACATCTTAAACTGTGTTCTGAAGATGAACGGAGGTCTTACGGGTTTGGAACGACATGAGGGTGAGTCATTAATGACATTATTTTCATTTTTGGGTGAACTATCCCTTTAATGCACTCTGTAAATTATTATTCTTATTCCTCTCTCTTTCTCTCAGTAGATGAAGATGGCTATGAGACAGATCATCAGGACTACTGTGAGGTGTGTCAGCAGGGTGGTGAGATCATTCTGTGTGACACCTGTCCACGAGCCTATCACATGGTGTGTCTGGACCCTGACATGGAGAGAGCCCCTGAGGGCACATGGAGCTGCCCACACTGTGTATGTAGCCAATTATTTAAAAAAAATTATGTCCAGAATAAAAATAGGTCTTGTGCGCTCAATGAATAAAGCTCACATTGATATTTAATGACTGAGGTTTCTATTGTTAATGCATTATTTATGTCCCTCTTTCAGGAGAAGGAGGGCATTCAGTGGGAGGCTCGCGAGGAGAGCTCGGAAGGGGAGGAGGAGAATGCTGATGGCAGGAGGGACGAAGGAGAGGTAGAAGAGGAGGACGATCATCATATAGAGTTTTGTCGAATGTGTAAGGACGGAGGGGAGCTACTGTGCTGTGACACCTGCCCCTCATCCTACCATTTACACTGTCTCAACCCTCCCCTTCCAGAGATTCCCAATGGAGAATGGATCTGTCCTCGCTGTCTGGTGAGAGAGAGGAGCAATATCGTGTGGATGTGCACTTTTATTTAACTTACTTCAGAGCTCTGTATAACGCTCAGGGTTCCCACTGGTCCTTGAAAGTTTGTGAATCTGGGGGGAGGGGGGGGGTTCAAGGCCCTGGGAAGTTTTTGAAAATATACATACATAGATACAGGTCATAGAAAGTGTTTGAATTTATTTGATAGATATGGATAAAAAAATCCATATTATTCCCTGTGTAGTGTAGGATAATATCATAAAAATTCTAGACTTTTTAAGCACACGTGCTAAATTGTTCGCTTTAATTGCTTATATCTTTTGCATGCGAACAAAAATGCTTTTTTGCATAGTTGTGTTTGACACATGAAAACGTCTCTGGTTGCGTATGTAACTGTTGTTCCCTAAAAAGAGGGAACAAAACGCTGCGTCTCCTTTGCCATACTTCCTGCGTCCCTGTAACGCCGTCTTTAAGCCTCACCATTGGTTAAATTTGATATACACATTCAGACGCACTTACCCCTGAAGGCGTCCCCAAAGTGTCACCGCAGTGACGCAGTGTGGGTTCCCTCGAAAACCTTGCTCTCACTTGAAATGTGTCCCCACAATTAGTCCTTAAATTTTAGGGTTATGGGACCTGGAAAGTCCTTGAAAGGTCCTTAAATTTGAAGTTAACTAAGGTGTGTGAACCCTGAACGCTTTCATTATTGTCTTTTCAGAGTGCTCCATTAAAAGGCAAGGTACAGAAAGTTCTTACCTGGCGCTGGGGTGAAGCCCCTCCACCTATGCCTGTGCCCCGCCCTGTAGACCTCCCAGCCGATGCTCCGGATCCTCCACCTATGATTGGTCGAAAGGAGAGAGAGTTCTTTGTAAAGTGGTCCAACATGTCTTACTGGCATTGTTCCTGGGTCCAAGAACTGCAGGTAACTCAAATAAAAATGTGATTTATGTAATATCACAACCTAAGGGTAGCAGTTCACTTTCTTTTTTTGTCTTTAGTTGGAGCTGAACTGTCAGGTAATGTTCCGTAACTACCAGCGAAAGACAGATATGGAAGAGCCGCCCAATCTAGAGCTGGGTGCCGAGGGAGACGAAGATAAGAGCACGAAGAGGAAGAATAAAGATCCCGTCTATGCCCGCATGGAGGATCAGTATGGACGCTTTGGTGTGAAGCTGGAGTGGCTCCTCATCCACCGAATCCTAAACCACAGGTGAGAGCCGTC
Organism: Misgurnus anguillicaudatus; assembly: GCF_027580225.2. Classification (NCBI taxonomy): domain Eukaryota; kingdom Metazoa; phylum Chordata; class Actinopteri; order Cypriniformes; family Cobitidae; genus Misgurnus; species Misgurnus anguillicaudatus. The sequence goes on along the minus strand of NC_073346.2, from coordinate 26,294,497 downwards.
AGAGACTGAAGCCTCTATGCTCTGTAGAAACATCTGCTCAACTGTTGTGCTCTCTTTCAGCGTGGATAAGAAGAATAATGTTCACTACCTCATCAAATGGAGGGATTTGCAGTATGATCAGTCATCCTGGGAGTGTGATGACGCGGACATACCAGACTTTGATACCTACAAACAGCATTACTGGAACCATAGGTACTTGCACGGAGGAGTTTGCAGAACCTTGCGCACATGCACGCATGCGTGGGGATAATGCTGATTGAATGCATAGTTTACTCAGTGTTTTTTTTTCTTTGTAAGGGAACTTATGCTCGGAGATGAAGGCAGACCAGGTAAAAAGATGAAGAAGGTGAAAGTGAAGAAAGTGGAAAGACCTCCCGTTAATCCTGTGGTGGATGTAAGAAACGATGGAACATCTCTTGCATGCCTGATCAGCTTATATTTCTTAAAGTCTATAAACACAGCGTCATCTCAAGAAATATTGGTGTACACAAAACCACAGAAACAACTACACAAATTGATGTAGTATACATGCCAGACCAGTATGTGGCAAAACGCCACATTCGTCTGGACGAAATGCCAAAATGATACAAATTTTTTTACGTTTACAGCTAAATGAGCTTTGAGAATTTTAAATAATAAAAAATTTGATTTCATTCATTTTAATTTCAATCTTTGACATGACCTTAGTCAGTATTAAAGATAACAAGGTTATATTTTCACAGTATGGAACAGAGCTTTAAATTTTTGTCTCTTTTTTGTTAATGGTTATCTAATATTCCTCTCTCGCTCTGTTTATCAGCCCACCATCAAGTTTGACAGACAGCCGGAGTATTTGGACGCTACAGGTGGCACGCTTCACCCGTACCAGCTGGAAGGTCTGAACTGGTTGCGTTTCTCTTGGGCTCAGGGCACCGACACCATTTTGGCCGATGAGATGGGTCTTGGCAAGACTGTTCAGACTGCCGTCTTTCTCTATTCACTCTACAAAGAGGTTTTTGAGTTTGTTGTGACATGATGCATTTACTGAACATTTAATAAAATACAATATACATTTGGTAATCTTTTTTTTCCTAATGTTCCCTCAGGGTCACTCGAAGGGGCCATTCCTGGTGAGCGCCCCACTGTCCACCATCATCAACTGGGAGAGGGAGTTTGAGATGTGGGCACCAGACATGTATGTGGTCACCTACGTGGGTGATAAAGACAGCAGAGCCGTCATACGGGAAAATGAATTCTCCTTTGAAGACAACGCTATCCGTGGTGGAAAGAAAGCGTCCAAAATGAAAGTAAGAAACTTGATGTGACAGGAAACACGTGATGCACACACAATCTCTCAAAGCGCAGAACACATATTTTGAAATGACGAACCACACACATGACAAGCTACATACATGTTGTGATGAACTTCGCATTGTGAGCTTCAAAAAAAGAAGTCACCAGCCGCCACTGTGATCAGGGCCCCGCAAATTGCTAGCCTGACGTCCCGGGGATATTGTGCCTCCTTGTCGGACTACCAAAATGTGTATCTGTCCTGCCCGTCGGGCTATCTTGGGAAGAAAAAATATATTGTGATGCTTTTGCATTATAATGTAATGCTTTTTTCCATTTGCGATCGTACATGGAGTGCGCAGTAATGATTTGTCACTGATGCTCCGGATCTGTTGGGTACAAATTCCTCCAACGTCGTCTTGTCAGTCATTAATATCCTCATGTAGTAAAGGAAATCTCCCACAGCAAGCTTAAATGTCATATATACTCACAAAGCTATGTACAAAAGCACAGAGAGTCTGCATTTCTGACAACCCGCACCTGTTCTCTCTCTCTAATGTCTTTACTGGACAGATGCACCCAATACTGTGCCTGCCTAAACGGCTACCAAGAATTTTGAAATTTTGCGTGCCCTGATGATATATACCATTGCCTTATCTGTCTATCATCTCTACAGAAAGAGGCTGCTGTGAAGTTTCATGTACTGTTAACATCATACGAGCTGATTACGATCGATCAGGCCATCTTGGGTTCAATTGACTGGGCTTGTCTTGTGGTCGACGAGGCCCACAGACTAAAGAACAACCAATCAAAGGTAAGCTATGTGCCACAACAGAAATATATAATGCTGTAATGAACACATCACAAACAGGCACTTTTCACAAAACACATCTGATCACATAAACTAGCAAAATTATATAGGCCTTTCTTGTTATGGTCTTGTAGCTCAGGGAACACACTGATAAAACATTTAGAAATGCACTGTAAGTCGCTTTGGATAAAAGCCTTGTGTAAATATGCATAATGTAAATGAGATGCATTAGTCGACTCATCATTCATCAAGAGGAATTTCTCTTTATTGTTTTCCTTCAGTTCTTTCGTGTGTTGAATAACTACCCACTCCAGCACAAGTTGCTGTTGACCGGCACTCCTTTACAAAACAACCTGGAGGAGCTCTTCCATCTTCTCAACTTCCTCACGCCTGAGAGATTCAAGTAAGTGTGTGTAAATGTGTATGCTTTCTGGATTAAATGCATTCTCATGGGTCAGATCACGGTGTTCGGTGATGTTATGTGCCTGATATGTGTGCATTTCAATAACCTGGAAGGCTTTTTGGAGGAGTTTGCTGACATAGCTAAAGAGGACCAGATCAAGAAGCTGCACGACATGTTGGGTCCACACATGCTCAGAAGACTCAAAGCCGACGTCTTTAAACACATGCCCTCAAAGACCGAGCTCATCGTGAGAGTGGAGCTCAGCTCAATGCAGAAGTATGCAATGCAAAACTTTCTCTGCTGTTGTCATTTCATTTTCATGAAACTCATTTGTGCCACCTGCTGGGCAGTTATTTAATGTAGGTTGAATTGCATGGCCAGCAGCTGGATGACTCGATAATGCCCCTTTACTACTACATTTAAGTGTAATGAAGAAAATTTCTAAATTCAATATATATTGTTCTTCAACAGAAAGTATTACAAGTACATCCTCACACGCAACTTCGAAGCTTTGAACACCCGTGGTGGCGGAAACCAGGTTTCTCTGCTCAATGTGGTCATGGACCTGAAGAAGTGTTGTAACCACCCCTACCTCTTCCCCACTGCTGCTAATGTGAGATTCTACTCGCATATGCTCCTTATAGGGCTGTACCATTTTACATTGGCAATGGGGGGAAATATTAATGACACTAATTTATCTGGTTGGTTTTATTTCAGGAAGCACCTAAGATGCCTAATGGCATGTATGATGGCGGTGCCCTCACCAAGGCTTCTGGGAAATTGTTGCTTTTGTGCAAGATGCTGAGGAAACTAAAGGAGGGTGGACACAGAGTACTTATATTCTCACAGGTACAGACACATACCATAAGTCAGCGTGGGTTTACTCCGGGTACTCTGGTTTCCTCCCATAGGCCAAAAACATGCAGGTTAGATAAATTGTCCCTCCCCCAACATGTGTATGGATCAACCAGTTCTCGCTATGAATATAGCCATAGATGCTGGGGTAGCATTAAAAATAAACAAACAAATGAACACAAAAAAACTTGAGTGCAAACGAATGTACTTGTTCCCTCATGCTTGGATGTAGATGACAAAGATGTTGGACTTGCTGGAAGACTTTCTGGAAAACGAGGGATACAAGTATGAAAGGATAGATGGAGGAGTCACTGGTGGGATGAGACAGGAAGCCATTGATCGGTTTAATGGTGAGGCAAGATGCCACAGGTTTCCATTTGTCATTCAGATTATTTCCTGTTAAAGGAACAGATCATCCATAAATAAATGCTTGTGCCAATTTTGGGGTAAACTGTCCTTCACAATTACTTAGCAGCTGTTAAATCAATGTTGTTTAGTAATGTTTTCTTTTGGCATAATCCATTTTTTCTTTTTCCTGAAGCTCCTGGAGCTCCGCAGTTTGTTTTCCTGCTGTCCACCAGAGCAGGTGGTTTGGGCATCAATCTGGCAACCGCTGACACTGTCATCATCTATGACTCTGACTGGAACCCACACAATGATATCCAGGTAAAGACATCATTAAATACTTGATCCTACAGCTGTAAACGCCTGACAATATTAATACTAACAATCACTACATGCATGTGTCTCTCTAAAAGCAAACTTCAAGTCTTTGTATAACCCTGGAATTTTTTAAGGATCTGGTTTGCCTTTCTGTCCTTCTCAGGCATTTAGCAGGGCTCATCGTATTGGTCAGAATAAGAAGGTGATGATCTATCGATTTGTCACTAAAGCATCTGTGGAGGAGAGAATTACGCAGGTAAGATTAGATTTTTATTTATTCATATAAAGAATTGAAGGTATTTTTGTGCATTTCAGTATTCTCATAAGTCTATATATATATATGGGTGATTCTCACGAAAACTTGGTTTTAAACATGTCAAGCATGAAAATGTAAAATTGCTTACAGTTACTTTTTTTCCCACCAGACATTGAAAAACAAAGTCTGGAGTAAATGGGAACATTAATTTAAAAACTTTTACTTATCATTTAACACTTTTTGTAACATAATTTAAAAAATGAGTCCTAAAAAATCTCATTACCGCAACAGTCAGAAAACATCAACACTGACATATTTTCAAAATGACATGACAAACCTGAAAGAACATAATTGGAGATTCTGCACATGCATTTAAAATCAAAGTATTATGCTTCTATTAATTAAATTAACATTTAATAATCATCTGTTGCGGTAATGATAATCAAAATGTCGTGTAAGCATTCTGACAAGACAATATTTCAAATTAACTGTAAAAAAATGATCTTATCTGGTAGCCATCTTGAAGTAACTGGTCCATGTGCTTGGTCACTCAAAATCGAACTTTATTAAAATTCTGTATGTGTGCTTAAACTGTTCTCAAAAAGTGTTGCGGAGGATGAGAACATCAGGCATGGACACATCATTTTCCTAATTGTTCTTCATTATTATTATTATACATGAATATTCAGTAAATATTTTTTCTGTCATCTAAAGTAGTCTAGCAAAACATCCATTTATTTTTTTTCTTAATATATTTGTGTTAATTTGATTAAATTACAACATAACGCATGTTCAAACAAGCCGGACACATTGCGGTAATGAGAATTTCAGCAGAAAATGAGATAAAATTTACAATTATAAATTCTTATGTTGAAATCACACATTGTGCAAGGTAGAACACAGTATTGTGTTAATTCTGATGCTTTTTAATGTTACTATATTACACATTTTAAAGCTCATCATAAAATCATTAGTGCCGTGGTGTTTCAATGGTTTCGTGAGAATCACCCATATATGTATATGTATGTATGTGTTATATAGGCATCAACACTGTGTCCTATCATTCCCAGGTGGCAAAGAAAAAGATGATGTTGACCCACCTCGTGGTACGACCCGGCCTGGGGTCGGCCAAGGCTGGATCCATGTCCAAACAGGAATTGGATGACATCTTGAAATTTGGCACCGAGGCGCTTTTCAAAGATGAGCTTGGAGAAGGTTAAAGATTATTTCTTTATGAATAGTACGAGTTTAAAGAACAGGATTATATAAAGAGTATTAGCACAACCATGACCTTTGAACAATGCAGTCTACTTTGCAGCTCCTAGTAAATTAAAAATGTTCAGCAGAGTTTAACAAAAAGCATGGCCAGTGTGTTTTGATTTTCTGACATTTAATTTTCCATTATGAGTTAAACATTTACACGCCATGGACTTAATGCATTAAAGCGCAAGTGATTGCTCTTTTCCATTTAAATCCCAACCAGCCACAACCACAAGCCCACAACAGGATATGTTATCAGTTGCTTGGTTTCTGCTTTTGCTGTTTTTTTAAGCATTCATACCCACGTGAAATCTTATTGGTTTAAAGCTTAAAACTACAGTTTATAGATTAGATATCTTTAGATTGGCCGCTATTGTGCTATATAATTGTTATTATTAATATTATATTTGCCGATTCTCTCCTCCAGGAGAAAATAAAGAAGAGGACAGCAGTGTGATCCACTATGATGACAAAGCTATCGATCGACTGTTGGACCGGAACCAAGATGCAACGGACGACACCGAGCTTCAGAGCATGAATGAATATCTCAGCTCCTTTAAAGTGGCCCAGTATGTGGTGAAAGATGACGATGAGGAGGTAAGCCAGGGACTTTGTTTGTGTGTCACGTCACCTATCCTAATCTGTGGATTTCACAACACATGTGGTGCCTTTCTCAGGAGGAGGATGTGGACAGAGAAATCATCAAACAGGAGGAGAGCGTCGATCCTGATTACTGGGAGAAACTCCTGCGGCATCATTATGAACAGCAGCAGGAAGATCTTGCCCGGCACCTGGGCAAAGGCAAACGTCCTCGCAAACCTGTCAACTACAACGACTGCTCACAGGAGGACAGAGGTAGTAGACGGGGTACAGACGCTTTTAACGCTTTCCTTTTTGTGTGTGTAAACAACTTGTGTGTAGAATGCCGACAATTCACATTGAAGATGTCTGCATGAATTCAGTTGTGTTTTGTTCCCCTGACTTAAATATTTTGATTTGCAAGAGGATGGAACTTCTCAAAAGTTTTTGTGTCTCTTAGATTGGCAGGATGATCAGTCTGATAACCAGTCAGATTACTCTGTGGCTTCAGAAGAAGGTGATGAGGACTTTGATGAACGATCTGAAGCTAACTCACGAAGGCCGAATCGCAAAGGCTTGAGAAATGACAAAGACAAACCACTGCCGCCCCTACTGGCCAGAGTGGGAGGCAACATTGAGGTTCAACTCAAATTATCTCCTAGCTTTTTCATCCTTTATTTACAGTATAAAGCAATAGCCTTAAAACATCTTTATATCCATTAGGTGTTGGGTTTCAATGCCCGTCAGAGAAAGGCCTTCTTGAATGCAGTGATGCGTTATGGGATGCCTCCGCAGGATGCCTTCACCACCCAGTGGCTTGTTAGAGACCTGCGAGGCAAATCAGAGAAAGAGTTTAAGTGAGTCTGATTTTTCTTAAAGCGTGCGTGTGTTAAAATTATATTCGGATTGCATACATTTGTATAATGCATTGTAGGTTTGTGCCGATAGTATCGTGTATAGACGATCGTCAGACATATCGCTAATAGCGGGCTTTCTTGACGATAATTGGTGATTGTTATAATTATAATTATCACATATATTTCATATTAACATGCTCATTGCGTGCTTTTCCTTGCATGAGACGGTTTGTGGGCTTCACTTTGCGCGAGAGAGCTTATAATGCGCACGGATTCCTTCTCGCACACACATGGACTCAATTCGCGTGTCTTGGACTCTTGCTCGGACCTGAATGCGCGTGGCATGGACTTCTTCTAGCCCCTGAACTTGTAATATGCGTGGCTCTGACATTACCTTGCACTAGAGAGGTTGTTAGGCGCACAGAGGGTTAAACACAGCTGTTTTTTTGTTCCCACTCCCTTAGACCCAGGAAATTTTAGAGCGCCTGGACTTTGAATTATGCGGATGGATTTATGGCATCGGTTTTAAGAAGGTTGCGGTCATGACGGTGTTGCCCTTTCTTCTTTTTTGTCCACCAATCAAGTGACTTGTCATAAATAAGTAAAAATTAACAAATAAATAAATAAATTCGTAAACTACTGCCCCGCCCCCCAATACTATTGTGTATCGGCAATCTCATAAGCTGGCGATAGGACGATCTCAAAATGGTGCATATCGCCCAACACTAATGCATTGATGTCTTTGACTTAAGTGTTTTTTCTCTTATTCTCAGGGCATATGTGTCTCTGTTTATGCGTCACCTATGTGAGCCGGGTGCTGATGGGGCAGAAACCTTCGCTGATGGCGTTCCACGGGAAGGCCTGTCACGACAACACGTTCTTACACGCATAGGTGTGATGTCACTGATCCGCAAGAAGGTAAGTGAAGTTGAGACCGCATATATAGCTGCATATATGAGGTGTTTCTGGCTGTTCTGAGCTGTGATTGGCCGTTTTGAACTCTCACAGGTGCAAGAGTTTGAGCATGTCAATGGTCAGTGGTCAATGCCCTGGATGAAAGAACTGGAGGAAAGCAAGAGAGCGGCGGCCATCGCGGCAGGAGAGGATCCAAAAACGCCCTCTAGTGGAACACCTGCTGATACCCAGCCCAACACACCAGCAGCAGGTACATAATGCTACACAACCTGCACATTAAATTCAAGACTTCATCTTTATTAATAATAATGGACATATTTTTTTTTTAAAGTTTGTTACCTGAAATTCGAACCCATGACCTTTCTGCTGCTAACGTAATGTGCCCTTATTTACGAATGATTTATCCAAACAGAAGATCTTTCCAAAATTGACGACGCATTCAAAGAGCTAGAGGAGAAGACGGATGGAGATGGAGAGAAGGAAATAAAAGGCTTGAGGCAGGATGATGAGGTACATTACTAGTTATTTACAGGATTACTTTTTCGTGTCATCTGTTAATGTGCTTTCCTTTGGCTTTCTTGTCTTGTCTCACTCTTTCTCTCTCTCGGTTTTATCATCTCTCACAGATCATTGAGATTCCTGATGAAGGTGAGAAATCCCCCAGTCCACCAAAGAAAGAGGAGAGAAAGGAGGACACATCACCCTTACGGCAGAAGGATGGAGGAAGCAAAGAGGCCGAAAATGAGAAAGATGGAGCGAAAGCGGAGAAGTCAAGGGAGAATACCTCCTCTTCAGATGTCAAAGCTGAAAGTTTAGATGCTGCAAGCAGTGCAGACACATCCAAAACCAAAGGTGATATTTTCAATATGTTTGTTGAACCAATAATGTTACAGCTTTGTTTACTGGTTTAAATAACCCACCTCCTTTATTTCAGAAGAAACTTCTGATGAGAAAATGGACACAAGCTCACCCGGAGAACAGAAGAAAGGTACAAACACACCCACATCTTGTTTTGGATCTTTATTTGGATCTTTTTCTTAATGTCACTTTTTGTCTTTCACCAGAGCTGAAAGACGAGAGGGATGGATTAAAATCCGAAGAGTCTGGTAAACTGCAAAATGGAGAGAACGCCAAAGAGACAAGCGGAGGAGGGGATGTAGTGAGTGAAGAGAAGAAGAAAGCAGTGAAGCAGAGGTTCATGTTTAACATCGCTGACGGAGGTTTCACAGGTAGACTGGGAATTTGCTGTGTGTCTGTACGTGTATTCGTTTGTGGATTTGAATGAATGAATTCTCTGTCTTTCTAGAGCTTCACTCACTCTGGCAGAATGAAGAGAGAGCCGCCACGGTCACCAAGAAAACTTATGAGATCTGGCATCGTCGCCATGACTACTGGCTGCTGGCTGGTATCATACAGTATCCTGAACAGTTACAGTTATTATGCCGGTCATTACAGGATGATCGGGATTTTGATGTGTTTGATGTCATCATCTGTAAAATTAAAGTCTCAGTCAAACCTGGGATGCTTTTAAAAATCATTTAGGTTTCAATTTATGGTTGACACCAGTGTACAAAATGTAAATTGATATATGTGACCCTAGACCACAAATATATTCCTAAGGGTTGCAATTGAAATAAGCTTTCCATTGATGTATGGTTTGTTAGGATAGGACAATATTTGGCCAAGATACAATTATTTGATAATCTGGAATCTGAGGGGGCAAAAACATTTGAATATTGAGAAAATCACCTTAAAAGGGGACATATCATGAAAATCAGACTTTTTTCATGTTTAAGTGCTGTAATTGGATCCCCAGTGCTTCTATCAACCTAGAAAATGTGAAAAAGATCAACCCAGTAACTTAGTTTTGGTAAACCATTCTCTGCAAGCATGTGAAAAAATAGCTTATTGAAATTTGTATCCCCTTGTGATGTCAGAAGGGGATAATACCACCCCTTAATCTCCACTATCCAACCATGGCACTGCTATTTAGTGCAGAGATCTGCTCATTTGCATTTTAAAGGACACACCCACAAATGGTCCATTTTTTTTCTCAAACCTACAAAGTGGCAATGTAAACATGCTATAATAAATGATATGGTATTTTGAGCTAAAATTTCACATATGTACTCTGGGGACACTAAAGACTTTATTTTACATCTTAAAAAAAGTCTTGTGAAATGTCCCCTTTAAAGGTGCAGTGTAACCAAGCAGCATCCACAGCTGACCCCTCGCTTTTGAAACGCATAGAGAAGCTACGGTAGATGCCTCAGGACAAACATGTCTACATCAGAGGCAACTTATTAAACAAAGTTTGTCGGTTAAGGGCTTCTGTAGAAACATGGTGACACAAAATGGTGGCTTCCATGTAAGGGGACCCGCAGTGTATGTAGATAAAAACGTATTATGCTAATGTAATTAAAACATAATTGTTCATTATTTGAGGTCTTTATACACCCCTGATAATATAGTTATGTATATTATATTGCATTTCTGTCAAGAGATTCTTCTAAAAGTTACACACTGCACCTTTAATGTTGTCCAAATGAAGTCCTTAGCAACCCTGATGATAAATACATGATTGATATATTCACGGTAGGACATTTGCAAAATATCTTAATGAAACTTTCATTTAAAAAATTATTTTTGGCATAAAATCAATACTTTTGACCCATACAATGTTTTGTTGGCGATTGCTGCAAGTAAACCTGTGCGACTTATGACTGGTTTTGTGGTCCAGGGTCACTCATATAAAAATGTAAATGTTTGCTGTGTATGAACATTAGAAGCTGTTTGTATGTCCTTCACCTGTTTACCACCAGTCACGGCTATGCCCGCTGGCAAGATGTACAAAACGACCCGAGATTTGCCATCCTCAATGAACCCTTCAAAGGAGAGATGAGCCGAGGAAACTTCCTTGAGATTAAAAACAAGTTCCTTGCGCGAAGGTTTAAGGTTAGAGACAAAGAAAACATTGTTAATGTTCACAATATTGCCAAAACGTATGTACATAATACTTATTTTCTGTATGATCTTCTTTGCTACAAGAAGGTGAAGTTAATAGGGGACATGAACATAAAATGTAAAAAATTGGAAAATCAAATTTAAATAAAATGGGGAAGATTGTTTATACTAAATATGGTAAAGTCAAAATATACTATGTCTCTGTGCAGTTGTTGGAACAGGCTCTGGTGATCGAGGAGCAGCTCAGACGGGCCGCATATCTTAACATGACAGAAGACCCATCTCACCCCTCAATGGCGCTCAACACACGCTTCAGTGAGGTGGAGTGTCTGGCCGAGTCACATCAACATCTCAGCAAAGAGTCAATGTCAGGAAACAAACCCGCTAATGCAGTACTGCACAAAGGTACACAAACCTCCGAGCTCAAAATTATTAACACACAACTCTGCATGAACTCATTCACAGTGTAATAGCATTATAGAGAACCACAGCGCTGTACATTTGGTATTAGGGCTGCACGATAAGTCGCATGCGATAGTCTTGCGCATCTCGTCAGTACTGACGAGATGCGCATGCCAATCACATGCAATTTATCATTCAGCCCTATTTGCTTTGATATGAGAACTACTGTGCTAAAGTGCACAAAATAAGTAACTTGATATACAGTACTGTGCAAAAGTCTTAGGCCACCATGCCACAATTAGATGTGTGGTTTTTGCAATGTTTAGTGATAATATATAATTAGTTCTTAGTCTCTTTAATAGAATACATCAAGAAAATACAGGAAATGTGTATATAGTATTAAAAAATGTATAAAAATGTAAACTGATGTGTCAAGTTTTTAGGGTAAACTCCCCTTCCACTTGAGCAATAGCAGGAAATTGCAGGATCTCTTAAACCTAAATAAAACTATATATATTTTTTAAACGTTATAACAGCCCAGAGGCGAATATTAACACATCTTGGCCAAAATAGCACACGCTTTCACACTTCACTTGATATCGCTGTAGTTTTGTGCATGACATGCGGCCCAACAGTACAGCCTGTATCTGTAGTAGTTATCTACAGATGCTAAAAATAAGTATTTAAATCTTTAAAATCCGTATGTGTGAACAACACTGACGTGTTAAAATGTTTCTGCTTTGGTTACCAATCATCAGTTCTGAAACAACTGGAGGAGCTGCTCAGCGACATGAAGGCTGACGTCACACGCCTCCCGGCAACCATCGCTCGGATACCGCCTGTCGCCGTGAGGCTGCAGATGTCAGAGAGAAGCATCCTTAGCCGGCTGGCCAGCCGAGGACCGGAGGTCACGCAAACGCAGGCGCCACGCTGATGACCTCTAGAGTAAATTTTCATCCCTACCTCCCATAAGCTCAGTCACGACGAGGAATCACACCTTCATGTACACATAGAGACACGCACCTGGGTCAGGTGATCAGATGTTTTGTGTATATATGAAATAACAAAAAATTGGAATGGAGTGATCCTTAGCTAGCACACTGTGCTTCCCTCACATTTCCTGTGAAGCCCCAGTAAATGTAGAGCCATTCCATGTTTTCCATTAGGAATTTTTTGAGCGCACAGCTGCTGAGCTGAGAAGTGTGTGTGTGTGTGAAGCAATCCAATAAATCCATTTCAGGTTTTTAGGTCACTTCTACACTTAGTCCATATGGGGCAAGGTTGAAAACCTGGTGTGGAGTTCTGCAATGAGATGGATTGAAGTAAGAGCTTTAAAAGATCTTTGCATTGAAAACACTTTCCTCCTCAGGTGTGCATTCTGTTGTAATTCACACGTTTTTCACAATTCTGCCCCGAACACAAATATAAAGTGTTTGAGCTCTAAAAAGCTCATGTGGCTTTTATTTTGTCTGTACTGTAAGTACATTCAGTTCCCGGCAGCAGCTGAAAAAAATAAAGGTTTTAAGCAGAAGTCAACACGCACCTCTTATATTAAGGCCATCAAATGACCTTTAATTCTTGTAGATTAAAAAAAACATGATTTTACAATCATGAGAACTGCTGTGTTATTAAGAGACATTCTGTTACACGTTTACCATTGTTTGTGCTTGTAAAACCAACTTAATTTTCAGTCCTGGTTGGCACCTGACTACAGGTTCCAGTTTCTTTTTTTAATTTAATGTCTAATTTTACACTTTCCAGAGTTTTGAATATCTCACTTTGTAATTATCGTTGTTACCCTGTTATTGTTATGTCTTTTGTTAATGTTTTTCAGACCTGCTGCAATAAAAAGGTAACAAAGTGTGATGTGGAGTTTCTCGCTTTATTTAGTCCTAGATATAAAGTTAGTTCCTTGGGGATAAAAGCTTGACTAAATTCAATTTTGATTTTTTTTCAACCCTAATCAACCACACCAGAACAGTTTAACACGGTCTTGAGGATTACAGTTAACGTCTTATGTAAATGTGCTTAAATATGGTTGAGCTAAACTTTTTAGGGCAGTGGCTGAATCTTTGTTCATCTGCAGGTGATGCTCTATTATAGTTCCAATCCAAAAGAAAACACTAAAAAGAAAATGAGTTAATAACAACAGACAGGATGGGGAAAATTATGACAATTAAGAAAATGGGTGGGTGGAGACAGATAACTTATCAGACAAATACCCCGAGGAACTCTAAGTGGATTTTGTCAGCTCCTCACTGTTCCATGTAGATCAAGTGCATTGGGACCACGTATTGATCAAAAAGTAAAGATTGAATGTATTCGGGTGAAAGTGTCACTAAATGTAGTTCGATTTAAAGGAACAGTATGTAGGATTGTGGCCAAAACTGGTACTGCAATCACAAAACTTGTGGCTAAAACTGGTACTGCAATCACACAACTGGTGGCCAATACACGACAACATAAACATCAGTTGAGGGCTGCAACTCCACTTTTTAAATGACAATATCCTGGCCGGACCACTGTTGTCAGTGATATAAGTATTTGAAATGAAAATAATTTCTAGTGACATATCAGGGCCATTTTATGATTAATTGATATAAATTTCTTACATGCTGTTTCTTTAATAGACAAATTTCCATGTTTTGCTATATTTGTACATAAATTCACTGCATGTTCAAGCAGACATAGCATGCCATGCCATGCAGGAGATGACGTCTAACTTGTGCCTGTGTGCTTGTAAAGGACATTTATGTGCATGTGTGCTGCTTATGCTAATGTGGCATTACGTGATGGTCTATACAAAAGCACCGGTGCATGCAAAGTGTTCTACACACCTTCCTGTATGTCACAGTTTTCTTCCGTTCATGTCTGTTTGTTTATTGCTTCAATCATTGGTTTGTACCCATACAAAATATACTGTGGTGTACCATGATGACTGAACAGGTAAAACCACCATATTAAATGATGACCAGCTGCTATCCCACATACAAATACTGTATTTACTGTAGTAAATTTCCTATGTGCTACACTTTAAATTCTGCTGGGTTATTTTTAACCCAATGCTGGGTAAATATTGGACCAAACCCATGTTGGGTTAGAAATAAACCTATACTGGGTTGTTGTTAACTCAACCATGTGTTGAAACAACCCAGCGTTGCGTTGAAAAAATTCAGTATAGGTTTATTTTTTAACCCAACATGTGTTCTGTCCAATATTTACCCAGCATTGGGTTAAAATAATTTAGATATAATAGTTTATCTATAATATGTCAATTTGGAGTGTATAATGTTTTTATCCTTACTACAGTAAATATTAAGGTAACCTTTTTTTATATATATATATGTAAGGAATAATTGACGACGGGCCATTGAATTATAAGAAAATAATGCACACCAAGGTGGTAATGCGGCACGAAGCAAAGCGCAGTGCCTTTACACCGTAGGTGTGCATTATTTTCAAATAATTCAAAGGACCGGAGTCAATTATTCTGCTTATACCACGGTTACCACAAACATTGCTCTGGTGCCTATTTTTAAGACATTTGACAAGTTAGGTATGCGGTTTACAGAAAAATAATCAACACCCATAGAACATTTCTCAGCCAACCAGAATGCAGCATTCAACAGACCCGTGGTATAAATTAAGGTAACCTATGACTAAATATATTTAGTATAAATGCTGGATTGGTTCAAACCAAGATAGGGTAAAATGTGGATAAATCAAACCACTTGTTTAAATGAACATGCACTCTAAAAAATGCTCAGTTGTTTCAACCCATAGTTGGGTCAAATATAGATAAACTTAACTGTTGCTATGCTGGGTTGTTTTTACCCAACTATGGGTTGAAACAACCCAGCATTTGAGTTGAAATTAACCCAACTGTTGGGTTTGTCCACATTTGACCCAACTATGGGTTATAATGTTATAATTTTTTCATCCTTATGTTCTAAATCTGTATGATTTTTTTTACTTTTTGATGAACACAAAAGAAGATATTTTGAAGCACACAGCTGATTGTAACCATTGACTTTCATAGTAGGAAAAAAACTGAAGTATTTTGATAAATGATGGTAAGCACACAGTTGACGGTACCCATTGAATTCCATTGTATTTGTTTTTCCTAATATGGAAGTCAATGGTTACAATCAGCTGTCTGCTTACCATCATTTATCAAAATATCTTTTGTGTTCATCAAAAAGAAAAAAAATCCTACAGGTTTAGAACAACACGAGGATGAGAAAATGACTACATTTTCATTTTTGGGTAAACGCTTTTAAACCAGTGTTGGCCGGTGACGACTTTTTTCGAGGACGCTCGATGCGAAGTTCGTCACAACATGTATGTAGCCCGTCATGTGTGTGGTTCGTAATTTCAAAATATGTGTTCTGCGTGTCAAGTGAATCTGTGTGCATCATGTGTCTTGTCATAATTAGTGCATAGGGTATAGTTTATATTACAGTGTTGTAAAGTGGTTCTCAAACTTTTCTGCCGTGCGGCCCCCCTGGTGTATGGTGCATCCCTTCATGGCCCCCCCCAAAGAAGATTTATGACATAAAACATACCAAAACTTAAATGTATATATTAGTAGGAAAACTATTTTGGAATTATTGTGATAAATGACTAAGAAAATATTGATGTAACCAAACAGTTGACGGTACCTCTTAAATTCTATCATACTTTTTCCTAATATCATAATTTCTCAAAATATCTTCTTTTGTGTTCATCAGAAAAATAAATTCATACAGGTTTAAAACAACATGAGGATGAGTAAATGCTGACAGAATTTTCATTTTAAAGTGAACTATCCCTTTAACTTAGCACCCCCTACATTATTAATATGCTCGCTTGTGAAGTTTTTTCATAGCCTCTGTATTTTGCTACTTATATTGTCTGTCGATTTTTCTGTGTTTTCCCCTGCTTCTTGTAAAACTGCTTTGAAACAATTATCAATTATGAAAAGCGCTATATAAATAAATTGAATCTAAAAAAAAATGAATTGAAGACAAATTCAAGAAATCTTCATTGGATCCTTTCGAATAGATTCAAACAGTTTCAAGCTCTCCTCACTCATTTACATTGGCTTCCTTCCTTCCTTTGATGCCAGAATCAGATCTTCAAAGTCAAAATCCAACCACACTGTCCAAGCAGTGTAATTAACTGTTATCTACAGTAACTCACTCCTCCCCCTGACACAGACTATACAGTTACTTATAGATACTGTATAAAAAATGTCTCTCCATTCTTTCCAATGTCACCAGTTACCTTTTTTTGCAGAATTAAAAATAACTTTTCTATGGTCAAACACCTGGACAAATGTGTACTTTTGGTCGGAATCCTAACTTGTCTCCAAGTACATGTTATTTTCTCATTACTTGAAGATTTTAGTTTTGCCTGTTGCATTTTGTGTATATGGTTACTAAAACTGTACATGTTTTGCTTAACCACCTGTCTGTTGATAGTGTTCAAAAGATATTTGGTGCTGATCGGTTTTCTTTCGGTACCACACACACACACACACACACACACACACACACACACACACACACACACACACACACACACCTGCAGCACTGTGTGTGTGCATCTGCAAATGTGGTTTTAAGTTTGCCATATAAAGAATCACTCAGAAGCTTTAGAAAAACATTTTGTTTTGTGGATCCTGGAATTTGCCTTTATTCAAATTGTATATGTATTAAGTAAAGGCTACTGGTATAACATTTGCAAGGCAAACAATGACACCAGACATGGTGATAGCATTTTATAATGTGTGTTCAGCCCATTTGTAAGCACAAATACCCTTATCAATAACGTACAGACAGTACAACAGGCAGTAGCCTAGTGTTTGTTGGTGTGCATCTACTTACAGTCTATGAAATTTCTGTGGAGAACTAAATCATAAACAAATTAAATATAGGCTACTTATAGCAAACTACTTTTATACAAATTCTAGATTGAAAATGAAAGTCTATGGCTTACAGTAAAATACTGTAGGTGTGTGTGTGTCTCAGTGTGGAAGGTTGGTGAATAAGGAAATGCAAAGTAAAGTTAAAGGGGACATATCATGAAAATCTTTTTTCATGTTTAAGTGCTATAACTGGGTCCCCAGTGCTTCTATCAACCTAAAAAATGTGAAAAAGATCAACCCAGTAACTTAGTTTAGGGTAAACCATTCTCTGCAAGCACGTGAAAAAATAGGTCATTGATATTTGGCTCCCCCTGTGATGTCAGAAGGGGATAATACCGCCCCTTAATCTGCACTATCCAACCACGACACTGCCATTTAGTGCAGAGATCAGCTTATTTGCATTTAAAAGGACACACACAAAAATGCCACACCTACAAAGTGGCAATTTTAACATGTTATTATAAATTATCTGTGGGGTATTTTGAGCTAAAACTTTACATATGTACTCTGGGGACCCTAAAGATTATCTTAAAAAAACTCTTGTGAAATGTCTCATTTAAAAGTACAGTATGGTCACAGTACAGTATGGTAACACAACTGTGAAGTCAATCTGTGAGACAAAGATTTCTCCAAAGTTTATAATAAAATCTGACAGTGAGGCTGCAAAAGAAGGTAACTGCTTTTTATTGTTTTCATCCTTTTTGTTGGAAAGCCTCCAGGTTCCTCTATTAGACCTTTGCAGGTTTTTAGTTTCAACGATATAGTTACAACGTACACTGTCAGTTTGTGACTGACACGGTAGTGTAAACAGGTGCTGCAATATATATATAAAATGCTTCTGTAACACTTTAGGAAACATTAGCATAAACTAACATGAACAAATAATGAACAGTATAGGTTTTCAGTTCATGGTGCATGCATTACATCATGTTAACAGTTACAACACCTGATTTCAAAAATGTATTTGTAAATGCCAAAATGAACATGAACTAAGATTAAAAATTATTGTTCATTGTTAGTTCATGTTGGCTAACTCATTAACAAATACAACCGTATTGTAAAGTGTTACCAATGCTTCATTTCTATAGCTAGATGCGCCACTTATTTGAACAGGAATAGAATCAGACTCATCTTTTTGACCTCTTATCTATATTTGTCTCTCTACCTCTCTTACTCTGTTGCTTTCACTATTTTATGAAAAGCCACAAAAAGGAAGGAAGACGTTGTGACAGTGCACGAGAGAGTGAGAGAGGGAGGGACATCAGATGAGTACAGGGCTTATATACACCGTCAGAAAGACGAGTTCTTCAAAGCACCGAAAGGACTGTTTACGTTTCAAGAGAGACGCTGAAGCATACTGGTCGAAGGTATGTATGAAGCTCCTCGGTGGAGAGTGAGGCATTATGGGTCGCGCTTGGTTCTTTTGAGAGATGTCAGCGCACAGGTTTAAAAATAAAAGAGAGAGAGACAAATAAGGGGAGGGGTGTGAAGATATACAACGGATGATTGTGTGGATAAATGTTTTTATTTATTTTAATATAAGTGTAATCATTTGTCACTACATTTGTTTCTTTAACTGGAAGAGGAACGCTTGAAAAAGGAAGATGGTGCGGTAAGTTGAAACAAGCTGTGAACTTCACGCACTTGTTCTCTTTTTGTTCGACTCTTCATCTTCCCGTTTTGCTTTTTTAAATGTTTTCCACTGCAGACTGCCAATTATGTGTTTAGCACAATGTTATTTAAGGAATTGTTTTTTTTATGTTTGTTTGCTTATTTACATATTCATATCCACCACTGCACAAGCGCACCGTGTGTTTATGTGCTGATGCATGCGCGCGCGTGCATTTCTGCAAATGCGGGTGGTGGTTAGATACAGAGCTTGAGAGAAGGCCTTATAGCAAAGAGTCTATGTATGTTTGTTTATAAATACGTTTGCATGTGCTTAACAAAAATACAATTATCTGACGCTTAGGCACCCATTTGCTTTTGAAGTACTGCCGAAATGCATAGGTTGTGTTGTTTGAAACGCACAGTGGCTTGGAAAGTATTTGGACACTTAAAAGTATATTCATTTCACTGCATTAGAACAAATGTTTTTTTGTTAGGACATGAATTCAGTTCCTCTCAGATCTGCAGACAATCCTCAACTGTAGTTCAGCACATGTGTTCATGTTCCACTTTGACAACCAAAAAGTGTCCAAATCCTTTTTTCCCCCTAATTTTGAGCAGCGTAACTATATTTTTATGTGTTTTATAATTTAAGCAGCTTGCTTGAGAAGTGTGCTTGTGTCACATTAATACAGTTTTATTTGTGAATAAGCATCACTGTATAAATGTACATCGGGCTCACGAAAGAAACACTGTATTATACTTCAGTACAATTTTTTATAGTAAGCTCAGCTGTACTGTAGTTTATTATAGTAATTACTACACTTTGTTAATGTATGCTCCAACTTTATTTGCACTATAAAAATGCTGGGTTATTTTCAACCCAGCATGGGTAAAAAATGGACGAACCCAGCCCGTTAGGTTGTAATAGGCCTATAACCTATGTTGGGTTGTTGGGTCAAATATAAACGTTCGCTGGGTTAATTTAACCCAACGGGTTCTTCCCTTTTAAAACCAACGCTTGGTTGAAAATAACACAGGCCTTTTTTAGAGTGTCGAGTTTACTACAATAAATACTAAAGTATAATACCATTACATGTTCTGGGTTTATTTAAGCCAACGGCTTGGTTTGTCCCTTTTTGACCCAACAGTTTGGTTAAAAAACACAGAGTGTAGTATTATCGCAAATTGATAAACTGTATTAAATACTGTAGTATACTTTAATATTTACTATGGAAAGGTTCAAAAACACTTTGGATATCTAGGAATAGAATATAGTAATAACTTAAGTATACTACGGGATTGTTTTATGTGGTACATTACATATTGTTACGCTTTACACTCTTGTGTGTGTCCTGCAAAACTGTACGAAAGTGCAAATGTGTATTGTGTATCATCACATGCAACGTGCTTTACACCAGCATCCATTTGTTCACATGTTTAACAGGTGGTTTCACAGAGATCTGTCTGGTTTAGAAGCAGAGGCCGTTCTGAAGACCCGAGGTTTCCATGGCAGCTTCCTGGCACGACCCAGCAAGAAGAATGTGGGCGATTTCTCCCTATCTGTTAGGTACAACACTATGATTTTACGTGATCCCATAATAATGTAGAAAATGCCGCAAATTATGCGACAAACTTCCTTCTTCAGCCATGTTTCATGTTGTTTAGAGGTAGAAATATTATCTTAATCAGAGATATGACTGGGTGATATAGTTGCAGTTTGTACAAAGTACAATTTGTTGTGATTGTGAATGACATGCAAAGTGTAAAGTCACGTGTGACTTTCCACTTGTGCATTTGTTCAATTTCTAAAAAGCAAAATTTTTATAAAAATAGAAGTGTTGAACAGTTCGCTGCTGTATGTACTTACCATTTACTTTTTCCGAACTGTGGGGAGGAGGACTTTTGCCCCACATTTTTGTTTATACTGGTTTAGATATTGGGTTAATTTTTATGCTGCTATTAAACTAATATTTAGATTTTCTGTGATAAATATCAGGCAATTATTTTATCATTGAGTAGATACAGTTCAGGGCAACATGAATCAGATTTGCGTTTATATATTTTATATTACTTTTTCTTTTTAGAGGTGGTACATGAATTTCTAGACAAATTTTTCTTTGCATATTTGTTTTTTTTTATTTAGCACAGTGGCAGTCACATTTTGGCAAATGTTGCATGTACTTCCTAAAATGCATAAGAAGTAGCCTAATAATATTTATTGTCTTGCATGTTTATTTCAATGCAGCAGAACATATGTGTTTAAAAATAAAGGTGCTTAAATGCCTCATCAAAGCGATGCCATAGGCGAACCATTTTTGGTTCCTCAATATCTATTCAGTCAAAGCATTTCTTATCATTTTATAATCTAAAAAGAACCTTTTTTACTTTTTGACAAAGGTTATTTAGTTGTTATAGATTCTTCATAGAACCATACAGCCAAAAATGGTTCTTCTATTGCATCGTGGAGCACATTTATTTTTAAAAGTGTGCATTTATTACACATCAGTCACTAGTGTGAATGACATTAGTTAAGATATATTTATTACAGTATCTTGTAAATAAGACTTGCAATCAAGTCCTTACTACATGCTATTTCTTCATGCTTTATTAAGCTACTGTTACTCCATTTGCTCTGCTATTCCTGTCTTGATGTTGATGATCCGGTTTTGATTTTTGCCATCAAAAAGTCTGACTTACAGTAGCTTAGAGGTCTAGATTAATTCTTTTTAAGTTATCATGCTTATTTCATAAGCTTTATAGCGCACAGCATATTTATTTTTCGTCATGATTTGCACTAAATATATCTCTTTTTATCTCTATCTGTTAGAGTGGGAAATATGATCACCCACATCAGGATTCAGAACACAGGCGATTATTATGACTTGTATGGCGGGGAGAAGTTTGCTACTTTGGCCGAACTGGTGGAATACTACACTGCAGACCATGGAGTTTTACAGGATAAAGATGGGACAGTTATTGAGCTCAAATACCCATTAAACTGCTCTGACCCCACTACGGAGAGGTAAGCAGTCACATTTGACACTAGAGATTTTGGATTCTGATATAGGCTGACTTTGGGTAGATTGGGAAACTTTATATATTTGTATGACTGTCCGGTCTAAATCTACCTGAATTCACTCTACACTAAAAAAAAGAGATTCTAAAAGGGTTATTTTTTGCGATGCCACAGAAGAACCATATTTGGTTCTCCAAAGTTTTACTACAATAAAAGTTTGATTCTGTGAACGGTAAAGATTCTTTTTGAAACCAAACAGCCCGAGAAAGAACCCTTTTACAGTGTGTAAGGGGTTTTGTGATGTCATTACACCCTGGAACATATAAAAATGCAAATAACAAACTAAAATTGTGATATTGGTGTAGCAAGTCTGGAAAGCTCTTTTAAAAGTGAGGAACAAGCAATGTGATGTTTCTAATGGGATGCGGCCCAAACATTTCGGATTGCATGTTGTTTAGTCAACTGAAAATATCGACTCATTTGTTAGATTGTACAAATAAACAAAAATGCATATTTATAGTAATGCACTTATCATGGATGTTTATGAATATTTGGAGAAAGTATTGCAGGAACCAAAACTAAACTATTAAAATAAACACTGGTGAAAGAGTTAAGCCATAAGACCTGAACATTATTAGGCGGTTTCCCGGACAGGGCCTATCCTAGTCCCAGACTAAAATGCATGTTTGAGCTGCCTAAATTTAAAACCACCATGTAATGACATAGCTTAAAATATAACAGTGCCATTGTTTGAACACCAGTATTGTTTTTTTGTAAGGTTTGTTTGTAAAAATGACTTAAATGTCCTAATATAACTAAGGCCTAGTCCTGGATTTATCTAAACCCTGACCAGGAAACCACCCCTATATGCTTTGACATAAGGCAACAAAATCAACCATTTCAATGACTGTTATTTTTTTTGTAAAATCTTTAATATACAGGACCAAATAAAAGTCCCCAATAGTAAATTTTACCTGCTCCAATTATCGATTATGGGTGTGTATCCTGAATATTTGGTTACATCTTTATATACAGCACTTTTAATAAACAGTTACACGCAGTGACCAAAGACACATGCAGCTGATCTGGCACAATAATATGCTTAGCATATTATGTTTTGCTATCATATCTACATTTGCAGAATCATCATAAAGTGTTGGCCATTGGCAGAAGTGATAATAACAGAACACAACCACTGTTTGTCAGTTTATAAATATAAATCCTCACTAATCTACCGAAATAGTCAGCTGCTGAAACGTCTTTCAGGTGGAGGTATACACATTAATATATGTAGACTTATCTTCTCACACTAACTGAACTAGATTAGCTCTTGAACTTTATACGCATTTGAGCGTGGCTTACAGTACAGGTATGCGTAAGTGTATAAATGTTATCGATGCTTATGAGCTTGACGCACTACTTACCTAATATCATTATGCCGAAGTATAGCACATAAAACTTCACACTCGCACATTGTTTTGTGCAAAAATATTATTTAGTATAGCAAAATAGATTAAATTACACAGAACAGTATGTTTTATCCAGAAAAAGGGCGTTTACCATAATGGTGAATGATTTGAAAAATGTACAATTTTAATTTAAGTTCATACAGTTAAAATATAGACAAACCTAACATATGTTTGTTTCAATCCACGGTTGGGTCACATGTACATTTTGTAGGTTAAATCAAACCAATGTTTGAGTTTGTCCATATTGGTTAAAAAACTCAGGATTTTAGTTTGTGTACAGTATACAATGCAGAAAAAGGACAAAAATACAGAAATAAAAAATATAGAAAATGGAAATGTTACATATTAATAATGGAATTACATATATTAATAAAATATGCATAATGGAAAATAAAATTTAAAACTAACAAAAAGACATACACTGTAAAAAACGCAGCATGAAGAAGCAACTTGGTTATGCAAGTCAATGCAACCTTTTATAAGTTTTAAGTTGACATAACTTATAAAAACAAGTTGAAATTGTTTAACATAAGTTAAAGTAACAAAAAATATATGCTAATTTGATATAATTTTTTATAGTGCATAAATACTATTCTATACATTATTGGTTGTGACTACTTCTATTACCCTGTCCACTTAACTATAGAAAAAAATGCTTTAAAGACACAGAAAGCATTGATGTCTAATGGATTATTCACCTGCTCTATTTAAGAATGAATGAGCCATGCGTTCCCCGTAACTCCTGGTCGCTGTGCATTAAAACATCTCACTTCTCAACACCAGAGTAAAACCAGTAAAGGCATGCAAATATGCCACCATTAATATGCTTCATTATTTTGTACATTGATTTTTTTGGACTGCTCTTTATTTCTCGTTGAAGCACCTTGAATTGCAAACACACCCCAGCCCTCCCTCTGCCATGTGTCTGACTTCCTCTTCTCGTCTGCGGTTGGAAACTTTAGTTTTGACACATTTGCAAACAGTGACCAGAGCCATTTAGACCTTCCTTCATGTCTCTCCACCCTTCTGTCACTCTCTTTCTCTTTTTTGGTCATACTCATGATGATGAGCTGCTCAACGAATCTGTACAAAGTTTCTTTTGCTGGCTTTGTGCCAGGTCACAGCCAATCCCAGGTTAACATTTTCCTGCATGCATGCACCATATACGTGCTATTATATGTGTTTTGTGTGAGTAAATGGCTCACAGGAACATAAAAAAGTGTAATGGCGCCAAAAACACAAATGTCAAGTTTACATGTTTTTGTTTTGTGAACTGCTCAAAAGTGTTTGGTTTGTTGGTCATGAAGCCATACAGAAATCAGATCTTTTTGCGTTATATATTAACAAGTTAAAAAATTGAATCATACAGTAAAATGTTCGTTTTTTTCTATTTCAAAAAGACTTCACTGATAAAAACATAAACTGTACTGTGCATGAGCTCTATTACTGAGAATGATTTACTGAAAGTGAACTTCAGTCCCCAAACAAACCCGGAAAAAAAAGTTAAAACATAATTGAATTATTAATATCAGTATTAGACACGAGACATACACGCACAGCACATTAAATGCAGAAAACACTTTCTCATTCAGTGTAATGGGTATGAGATGTTTCTAGGCTGAAAATAGTTTGCAGAAGTTTGTGTGTATGGGATAGTTCACCCAAAATGCTAATTCTGTTATTATTTACTCACCCTCATGTTGTTCAAAACCTGTATTTATTCTGTTAAAACACACAAAAAAATATTTTGATAAATGATGGTAACCACACAGTTGACGGTACAAATTGACTTCCATAGTGGGAAAAACAAATACTATGGAAGTCAGTAGGTACCGTCATATGTGTGCTTACCATTTATGATTAAAATAACTTTTTTTGTTGAAGTTTTCATTTTTGGGTGAACTATCACTTCAGTTTAAAACGTATACATGTGGCATTCATATAAAATATAATAATGTATATACCTCAAGTTTGTTGCATTAATGATGCAGTGATATTTGATCACAAACTGAAAAAATATTGAAAATGTATTTCTGTCATATTAGTTAATACTATGAACTGCTTATCTGCACACGACTGCCTAAAATATACATTCAGCACTATTATACACTGTCAGAAATAGCTGTCAATATGACAGTGCCTTATAATAGGTCCTGAAATGTGTTATTTAGGTACAGATATGCAACCTTCAGGTACTGAGGCAGTAGTATGCACCCTTGAGATACACATGTGTACTTTTTGAAAGGCTACTGCACCAGTGTCAGCTTTTTGTACCTTTTTCCCCCAGAATGTATTGGGAATTACTTACATTTATCAATATAAATTGTACTATACTGTAGTATATTAAAGTGTATAGTAAATACCTCACTACTCTTATACTTCAATACTTTACTATGGTAAGGTTTAAAAACATTTCGGTATCTATAAAGTTATACTACAGTCTACTATAGTAAATACTAATAGTAATATTTTATGTGGAAGAAATGTCTTTATTTCCTTTAAGTATATGATTATACTTAAACTATTCTTTTATTTCTCAGTTTAATATCGAAAGATCGTATAGTTTAGCAACAAAAGCAAGCGCTTAATGAACGGGTTGCAGTTGTCAGAGAGCAATCACGGAAGAACCCCAGAAAAGTGATGTAGCAAGCACTGCAGTTTTTTTCACAAGAGAAGAATGAAGGAAGGACAAACTAAAAATAAACCGTAGTCTCGAGTCAAGAAATCTTGTCATCAGAAAATTTTCCGACCACAGTACAGGAAGCTAAAATGTAGAAATTGAGAACTGAACCTAATTGCTGAACCTAATAGCATGCAGTGCATGAAGACCACTACACGTACTTAATCCAAAAATGCAACGCTATACGTCTGTATACTGCAGATATAGACATATTAAAAAGCCAAAAATTGTGTTTTTGGCTACAGTGGTTTGTATTGCAACCGAATTTGTATTTTTTTCAAGCAGTGCCATCCTGTGCTTTGGTTTGTGTGCGTCAAAGGCTTTCATTTCTGTTGCGTGATGTTTTATGATTAACATCACACTAACCAAAGCTTATCTCTTTTATACCCATTTGTTTTAAGATGGTACCATGGCCACCTGTCAGGTCCAAATGCTGAGAAACTGCTCCGTGAGCGCAACGAGCCTGGGACGTTCCTGGTGAGGGAGTCGCTCTCCAAACCAGGAGACTTTGTGCTGTCTGCACTAACCGATGAGCAAACCAGTGCTGGTGGGAGGGTCTCCCATATAAAGATCATGTGCAATGTAAGTGCCTGTGTTTCCTCATACACGTGTAATTGTATATAGGTTAAATTAGGTTTTGTGGTCTTAGATCCAAATTTGCAAAACAACTGCAGGTTAAATTTATGTAGACTGTTATATTGAATCTTGTAATGACATTTCTTCACATTTGTGTTTTTTTAGCACGAATGGTGCAAATAGGCTTTAAATTTTTAAAGTGTTAAGTATGTACAGTAAAGCATATTTACATCCACTTATGTATTTGGAGTGTTGTTATAAATGTACTTATGTTATAAAAAAATATATATAGACGGTTTCAGCAGTAACAACATAAACAAGCGGCTGTTGTGGTCCGCACTTAACTTCCGCTAAGAATAAATAACAACAAAGTTCTTTAAACGTAGTTTATTTATATAACAAGCAAAAAAACAACACACAGATTACCTAGGAAACCAAAACATTTGTTATTTTCGACAAGGCATTTGTTCAAGAGATCAGTTTAGCAACTAGTCAGACCATAAAAAAAACAAAACGAAGTAAAGTTCGGATCCAGATCGCATCAGCACATGTGCGTCCGATGAAGAAACCGTCTATATATACATTGATGCATTTGACTTACAGTGTATTCATGATATACTGTACATTTTATAGGTACTGAAAATGCCACACTGTACTTGATAAAATCTTATACATACAGACGTTTTGATCAAGTTTGTTTTGAAGAACTGTCAGAAATACCACAATTTTTTAAACAAACGTAGACATATAGCAAATATTATTTACTCGCATACGTACAGTAGACATTTTACCACAGCACTGCGTGCAGTATATATGTATACATATATGCACAGTATAACATTTAAGCCCACACACAGATATCTACAATATATTATTGCAAAACACACACTGACATACATTCATAAGCACATAAGGATGGACTTACCCCCAATAAACTAAACTGGACTTGAGTCATGAGTGTGTGTGTGTGTGTCAATCCAGTGGGGGTGGCTGTGTTCCACTGAGCTCAGAACATTTAAAAATGAGGTCACTTTGTCCATTGTTTATTTATTCCACTTGTATGTATGTGCGTATGCATGTGTAAGCAGGGGTTCAAAGTGCTCTACCTAGAACAAACACCATCACTGCTTTGCATTGCGCTGTAAATAGCAGAGCAGATTAACCGAACAATCTCTTGTTTTGTGAAGGTTTTAATCGGCTCAGAGAACTAAACAATACTTTTTAAACGTATTAGACCAGCCTAAGTTAACCCTATTTTATCCTAAATGTCGCAATGCCCTCACCAGTGTGCGCTTCTGTAAATCTGGTTTGAAGAAACAAAGGGCTTTCTATTCTCTTTTGCGTGATAGGAAAAGCAGTGTGTTAGAAACACAACCCAGCAAGCAAAAACCGAAACGGCTAAGTATAGACCCCATATAGTCCAGCTATGAGTAACCCACTTCTTCCCTATATAACCTTTAATTTGGTTACATGCCGTTTTTGCCAAAATAATTGGAGAAGCAAAGTCAACAGGTGTTGAAGGTGTTTGCTTTCATTTCTTCTAAACATATACGCATCGTCTATTCTTGGGCTATGGTTAGACGTCTATTAGACTTTCACTGATGGATCAAGTTTTGATTTGTTTTAGCCACAATTGCTTGCTGGGAAAGGTCATGGGTTTGATTTTCGTACTGATAAAACGTACAGTTATTGACTGAATTCCAAATGCATAAATGTAATGGTTATGTTGTGAATAAAATATAAAGTAATGGATAAATGTTAATGTAAAAAAGTTGTTTTATGCCCTCTTAGTTAAAAATAGCTGCGGAAACAGCAAAGTGAAGTTAGTTCTGGGTAAAGGTTTGCCGTAATTTGTTCTCATATACCACGTGGCTGATGCAATAACATTTAAAGCATAGCTTAAGTGTCCTAAAATGGTGCACGGTATTTTAGATGTTACCACTAATCCCATAATTCACATACTGTGGTTTAAATGTGAAGTAACTGAATTCATGTTTATTTTTTATTACAGAATGACCGCTATACGGTTGGTGGTAAAGACATTTTTGACAGTTTGACAGACCTTGTTGAGCACTTCAAACGTACTGGTATCGAGGAGTTATCTGGCACAATGGTGTACCTCAAACAGGTAAATAAATAATCTCTCTAGTACATATAATACCCAGTTGCGAGTTTTAATTGCTGCATTATTGAAGAGAATTGAAGACCCACTGGCTAAATTTAAGGGTTATATAATCACTGTTAGACAGAGAGAGTTTTATAAACATCGTATTATATTTACAATAAAAAACTGATCACTGTGCATTTCATGCACTACAACATTGCACTTTGGTGCCAGTTTTTAGTTACAATACTTTATATAACCACTTATTTCATATTGTATAGCAGTTACATATATAAACAATTAAGCATGCATTATACTATATATTTAACATCCTTAAAGGGGCCATGGCATGAAAATCTTTTTCCATGTTTAAGTGCTATGATTGGGTCCCCGGTGCTTCTATCAACCTAGAAAATTTAAAAAAGATCAACCCAGTAACTAAGTTTTGGTAAACCATTTTCTACAAGCACATGAAAAAATAGGTCGTTGAAATTTGACTTTCCTTATGATTTCATAAGGAGCTCTTATTATAATAATACCGCCCCTTAATCTGCGCTATCCAACCACAGCACTGCCATTTAGTGAAGAGAAAAGCACAATTGAGTTTTAATTGCAAAAAGCCACCATCATTGTGATCATTGTTTGAATTTCATCAGCTCATTTGCATTTTAAAGGACACACCCAAAATGGCACATTTTTGCACACACCTACAAAATAGCAATTTTAACATGCTATAATAAATTATTTATGTGGTATTTTGAGCTAAAACTTCACATATGTACTCTGGGGACACCAAAGATTTATATGACATCTTAAAAAAAGTATTGTGCCATGGCCCCTTTAACAACCCCTAATTGCTGTGTCTGTATTGATTTTTGAGTTTATAAACTGAGATCACATAAATGAGCTGCTTTATAACTTTAAAAATGTCTGCTGTGATCAGTGGCTGTTGTTTTACTCAGATAAAATGAATCGGAAAATATCTGTGTTGAATTTAGTTGTTTACTCTGCAGTGTGACAAAATGGCACATTAGCTGTGGGAAGCACCTTTAATGTTGTGATTAATCTTCGCCCTCTCTGTCTGCATCTCTCCAATGTCTGTCTCTGTTTACTTTTCACCCTCTCCTTTGGTGTCTGCCCACCTCTCTTTTCCTCAGCCCTATTACTCCACCAGGTTAAATGCAGCTGATATCGAGAGCAGAGTAAAGCAGCTCGACCAGACGTCAGAGAGAGAGGAAAAGGAGGGGTCTGATAAAAAAATAAAAGCCGGATTCTGGGAAGAGTTTGATGTAAGTGACTGAATAAAGGTTTTTATCATTGCTTTTCCTGTCAGATCTGTCTGGATACACCAATTATTTGGGTTTTGCACATATTAGAAACTATATTTTACATGCTGGTGGTAATATAGGTAATAAATTCACATATCTAACAGCAGTTTGCAAGGCCACAACCATAATCCTTCAACCCATCTTTTTACCCTACAAAACAAACATATTTAACAATTTTAATAAATAAAAAATAAACATATACACAAATCCTTTATATGAATGACAAAGATGAAGACTAGAGATTTGTCAGCATCACTGATTTGTCAGTTTATAGCTTTACTAGATAGGTTTATAAATCGTAAGTCTGATTAAATAATAAATTTATAAATATCCTGTTTGAAACTATTTACGGCTCAAGTAACTGTTGCTAAAATTAGTTTGTTCTTATTATGCTGATGTTTGGTCGGAGTAAGGTTAGACCACAGCAGCCGAACGGCTGTTTAGATTCACTCTCAACAGTCAGGATGTGGTCATATATTTTCTCTGTCTCTTCATTTCCCTACCTGTTCTCGGTTTGTAAATCAGTTTTTTATTTTCTGTAGGCCCTGCAGAAGCTTGAAACTAAGGTAACAAAGAGCAGAGATGAAGGGATGAGACCAGAAAACAAAAGCAAAAACAGATACAAGAACATCCTTCCATTTGATGAAATTCACTTGATCAAATAGCAGTATTTCCTGGATGACAGATTTGCATGCTTTATATTTGCCCATAGAGTAATTATAGTTAAATATACCACGGGCCTGTCAAATGCTGTATTCTGATTGGCTGAGAAATTTTCCATGGGTGTTGATTATTTTTCTGTAAATTGCACACCTAATTTACTCACCACCATGTCATCCAAAATGTTGATGTCTTTCTTTGTTCATTCGAGAAGAAATTATGTTTTTTGAGGAAAACGTTCCAGGATTTTTTTCATTTTAAAGGACTTTAATGGAACCCAACACTTTACACTTAACAGAGTTTCAAAGGACTCTAAACGATCCCAAACGAGGCATAATGGTCCTATCCAGCAAAACAACTGCCATTCTCGACAAGAAAAACAAAAAATTTGCACTTCCAAACCACAACTTCCCGTCCATCTCCCGTCCTGTGATGTGTCAGCGCAACCTCACGTAAAACATCATCACGTCAAGAGGTCATGGATGACGAATGCGAAACTACGCCCCAGTGTTTACAAGTGTGGAGAAAGAGGACCGTTCTGACATTGTTGTATGTGGAATGATACTAATTAATGCCTTTGTGTCAGTTTATTGTTTAAAATGGTCCGCAAACGTGCGTTTCATGTGACACGTGACCTTTCTACGTCACTACGCAATTACGTGAGGTCGCGCTGGCGCTTCACAGGACTGGAGATAGATGAGAAGTTGTGGTTTAAAAGTGCATATTTTTTATTTTTCTTGTCAAAAATGACAATCATTTTTCGCTAGATAAGACCCTTATGCCTTGTTGGAGATCGTTTAGAGTCCTTAGAAACGTCCATTGAAAAAAAACTGTTAAGTGTTTAGTGTTGGGTTCCATTAAAGTCCATTAAAATTAGAAAAATCCTGGAATGTTTTCCTCAAAAAACATAATTTCTTCTCAACTGAACAAAAAAGACATCAACATTTTGGATGACATTGTGGTGAGTAAATTATCTGGATATTTTTTTAAGAAAATTGACTAATCCTTTAAAAATAGGCACCAGAGCAATGTTTGTGGTAACGGTGGTATGAGCATAATAATTGACTCGGATCCTTTGAATTATTTGAAAATAATGCACACCTGTGGTGTAACGGCATTACCACTTTGATGTGCATTATTTTCTTATAATTCAATGGCCCGTCATCAATTATTCGTCATAAAATAATAAATAATTCCTTACATATACGTGACCCTATCTGTAAAATCCAGGCTACAGGATGGTCTTTACATAATGTTGGATGATTTTCTATACAATTGATAACATTAAATCACTTGTTTTTACAGGCTGGGTCACATTTGTTTTGTAAAACACCTCTTCTCTATTTTCTTTTTAGTTGATGAAACCCGCGTTATCCTGGCAAATGCAGATCCTAATGTCGTCGGCTCTGATTACATCAATGCCAACTATGTTATAGTATGTACACAATCAAACCTTTAGCTCTTAAATCACATCTATAATATGTCTATCTTATAAACTGTATGTTTCGGTATGTCTTTGTTCACAGAACAAATTAATGGAAATCGATCACCAGAAAGTTTACATCGCCTGTCAAGGCTGCCTTGCGACCACTGTAAATGATTTTTGGCAAATGGTATGGCAGGAAAAGACAGGAGTAATCGTCATGACAACAAGGGAGGTTGAAAAAGGACGGGTTAGTACTTTAAAATTATGAAGTTATATAATGAAGTGTTGGATTAATAATATTTATAATAATAATAATAATAATAATTTTTCAATCAGTGGTGGCCGGTGACTTCTTTTTTCGAGGGCACACAATGCAAAGTTTGTGAAAACATGTATTAAGCCCGTCATGTGTGTGGCTCGTCATGTCAAAATTAGTGATGCATCGATGTATCGGCCGCCGATTTTTATCGGCCGAGTTGTCTGTTTAAATCGGTATCGGCCCAAAAAGCGCTCGAGTAGGAGTGTGATATAGCTCTATAGCAGTGCTTTCCAACCCTGGTCCTCGGGCACGCCCCCCCCGAAAGTTCCAGATGCCTCCCCATCCAACACACCTGAATTAACTCATCAGCTTGTTAGGGACACATGTTTACCATTTTGGAAGGAGGCTGATGAGTCGAATCAGGTGTTTTAAATAAGGAGACATCTAAAACTTTCTGGGAGGAGGTGCCCGAGGACCAGGATTGGGAAACACTGCTCTATAGCATCACGGCTGTGATTAGGCCAGAGGCAATCACAGCCGTGATGATATAGAGCTATATCACACGACTCCGAGAGCGATATTGCTTTTATACAACAGTTCGACGGCACACGTTTGAAAAACGAAAACTAGAAAACAACAACGGAGTTATTTTAAAAGCCTCTTTGTCTGAGAACTACTTCTTCCGCCACGGATTTGAGAGCAGCCAGAATGACAGGAAACACTTTCGGCTGCTTTGAATCTCATAACAACTCAATGGACGGAAAAGCCGTTTCTTTATATTACCGTTTCTTGGTCACAAAGTGTAGTTTTAAGAGTAGTTCAGTCGAGAATGTATATGTATTATATTTAAATCTGCAGTCGAATAGTAAAGATAGCGCCTGTTTGAACGTTTGCTTAGTGAGATTCGGTACGAATGAGAACCAAAGCATGAGTGGAGGTCAGTGTTCACTCGCCCCGCTGACTACCGCCCTCTCTGGGCTAAATCTCTGACAGGGATTGCCTGGCTCTAATGTCGGCCTTGTTTGTTTTTGATCGTCAAAATGAGATCAAATCAGCAGTATTTGGTGTCATGATCAAACTATTACTTGTTTTTTTATTCATATTTAGTGTCTTTTGTGGTGTTATTGTTTTGGCGCGAGGTAAATGTGAATAAAACTATACTTGTATAATGTTACTATTGCGTTCCCATTTACTCTTAACGCGATACGAGCACTCGATTATTATTAAACTTCGTTCTTGTCAGTACTATATAAAACTGTTTTTTATAAGTGTCAGAGATATGTTTTTGCATGCTGCTTATAAATATATCAGTGGCGATATCCCATAACATGTTTTAATAGTCACGTCACAATAAAATAAATGATCAATGTCCACATTTAAAAGCTGCGGTGCTTACCTGCAGTTCCACGTTGTTTTCGCGTTCTGATTAGCGATATAGCTCCAGAAAATGAGTGTTTACATTCCTCTTTCCAAGTGTCCACACGACGTGACAAGACATTAATCCCATTAAGTTTAACGTAACATCCAAGAGCGCTGTTCTTTGACGAAATAATAACTTCCAATTGGGATGCACAGACTGATTTACGAGCTAGTGAACTAATGAGACACACGGAGCGTGATTCAAAACAGCGCGTTTGTGTGTGTGTCCAGGTCCGTGTGTGGGTGCAGTTTCTCCATTCAGAGATGAGCCTGTTTAGAGGACCTCCATTCACTAGGTGGCAGAATGATACGAAAGGTGAAGCGGTTACAGTGCCGTTATCAGCACAATATCGCATAGCTCTTAGCCAATCAGATTCGAGAACCAGAAAGAACTGTTGTATAATGGGGTTTATGATAAAAGAGACGCTCGCGTTTGCCAGATACTGGCTTAATCTCATGCATAATCAGAGTTCAGTGTTAAAAGGGACATTTCACAAGACTTTTTAAAAAAATGTAAAATATATCTTTGGTGTCCCCAGAGTACATATGTGAAGTTTTAGCTAATTTATTATAGCATGTTAAAATTGCCACTTTGTAGGTGTGAGCAAAAATGTGCCATTTTGGGTGTCCTTTAAAATGCAAATGAGCTGACCTCTGCACTAAATGGCAGTGCCGTGGTTTGACGGTGCAGATTAAGGGGTGGTATTATCCCCTTCTGACATCATAAGGGGAGCCAAATTTCAATTAGCTATTTTTTCACATGCTTGCAGAGAATGGTTTACCAAAACTAATTTACTGGGTTGATCTTTATCACATTTTCTATGTGGATAAAAGCACTGGGGACCCAATTATAGCACTTAAACATGGAAAAAGTCAGATTTTCATGATATGTCCCCTTTAAGTATCTTTAAGTGAGCGTCTCTTTTATCATAAACCCTTTTGACGCGTGTGCAGCAGGCATGTATTTTGACATGAGGTATATGATGCACACAGGTTCACATGACGAGCCACACATGACACTCCAAACACATACAGTGGCAGGAAAAAGTATGTGGGCCCCTGGGGGTGAACTGGTTTTCTACGGTGATTTGCCATGGGATGTTGTCTGATCCTCATGTAGGTCACAACAATAAACAAACACGATGTGCATAAGTTCACAAGACATAAATAATTCCAGTTTCTTGTGTCTTTTTTGGAAACACCCATTGAGCATTCGCGGTGCTGGAGGAAAGTGTAAGTGAGCCCATGGACTAATTACTTTATTGAAAGCTTTTTTTGTCAGAAGCTGGCAAACTGGAGTCCAATTAATAAAATGAGTTTAAATGTGTGGTTTAGTGCAACTTTGATTGATATTAAGACACTCACACATTTTAAGATTGCTGTCCTTAAGAAGCATCAGCTCTTCTGAACCATGCTCTTATAAAGATATCTGATCAAGAGATGTTGCACTCCATAAGGCTGAAAAGGGATACAAAACAATCTCAAAATGTTTAGACCTCCATCAGTCTACACTTAGACAAATTGTCTATAAATGGAGACTGTTAAATACTGCAGCTACCCTTCCTAGAAGTGGGCACACAGTCAAGATGACTCCTAAGACACCATGCAAAATACTCAATGAAGTAAAGAAGAACCCATGAGTAACAGCTAAAGGCTTGAAGACATCATTGGAATGGGCACACAGCTCTGTTCCTGAGTCTACCATACGCAAGTCTTTGGACAGGCACGGTGTCTATGACAGTACACCACGGAGGAAGCTGCTGCTCTCCCGAAAAACATTGCTGTGAAGCCTGAAGTTTGCAAATGAGCACCAGTGCTACTGGGAAAATATTTTATGGATTGATGAAACAAAAGTTTAATTTTTTGGGAAAAATGTTATGGCGCAAAATGGGCACAGCTTACCAACATCAAAACATCATCCCAACAGTAAAGTATGGTGGAGGGAACATCATGATTTGGGCTTGCTTTGCTGCCCCATGGCCTGGACCACTTGCCATCATCGAGGGTAAAATGAATTATTAAGTTAAAAAAATCCTACAGGATAATGTCAGGGTGGCTGTCCACCAGTTTAAGCTCAGTAGAAGTTAGTTAATGCAACAGGACAATGACCTTAAGCATTGTAGGAAATGCACTACAGACTGGCTTAAGAAAAACAAAATACGCCATTTGGAGTGGCCTAGTCAAAGCCCAAACCTTAACCTGTGGAATGACCTGAAGAGAGCCGTTCACACCAGACATCCTACAAATGTGTCTGAGTTAAAGCGGTTTTGTAAAGGGGAATGAGCAAAAATTCTGAACGATGTGCAGGTCTGATTCACTACTGAAAGTGCTTGCTTGAAATATTTGCTGGCTCAAAAAGCTGTTAAATCCAAGGGTTCACTTACATTTTCCTCCAGAACTATGAATGTTTAATGGGGGTTTTCAAAAAAGACACAAGAAACTATAATTATTTGTGTGTTGTCACCTTATGCGCATCGTGTTTGTCTATTGTTGTGACCTAGATGAGGATCAGAGAACATTTTATTGCAAATCACAGTAAAACCAGTTTATTCCTAGGGGTTCGCATAGTTTTTCTTGCCACTGTATTTTGAATTTGCACCCTTGGGAAGAGAAGTCTCCAACAGACACTAATTTCAATGCTTTGAAAAAAGATGTAAGACTTCAAATACAATATTTCATTCTCTATTCAAAATAAACATAATCACCTGTTATTGAACATGTCCTCTCTTCAGAACAAATGTGTGCCATACTGGCCTACAACTCAAGGAGAGAGAAAGGAGGCAGGGAGATATGTGGTTACGTTACTGTCTGAGATGGATGCTACTGATTATAAGGTCCGAGTGATGGAACTCTCAGCTACTCATCGGGTAAGGAAAATTTATCCAAATGTTGCTTTAGCTCAAACAGTTAGAGGGAAGTGCTACACACAGACAATCGTACAGTAGGTTAGATTACCAGAGAATGAACTGATAAAACACAAAATGTAAATGGCTTTGGATAAAAGCATCATACAGCACCTGTGGCCAAGATTCAGTAAGTTCATTCTGTTCAGTTTACTCAATTTCTATAAAATCTAATGCTTATTTACATAAATTACGCCAGAGTTTTTTAAAGTTCTTTAATGTACATAGTAAGTCTTGGTTATTAAACCTTAGAATTATTATAATTATGGTATAGGTCCCAATATTTGTGTGTTTTAATGGTATTTCATGCATTCTAACTTATTAACACAGTTATAGTTGTTTCCTTATGCTAAACGTGGGCAAAGTGTCAAAAAAGCAGTATTTCTGTGCCGAATGCACTTCGCCAGGGTTCGTACAAGTTTCAGAAAGTTTTTTCCGATTACGGGTCCAGCTGATGTTTCACTTCTTTATATGGGCACTTCCCCCGGAAAACCCCGCCCACCTGTCAATCAGCGGAAGACGCTAGAACTTACAAACATCACATGACGCGACAGCTTTGTTTAATTTCAAAAGTCAACAATGGCATGAAAGAAGTGTGTTTTTGGAAGAAAGGAGAAAAAAGTCAGCCTTATGGAAACAATGGATATAGTTTATTATCCGGGGTAGCAGCAGAGTTTTGCGTGTGTGTTCGAAGCGCTGCATTTCATTGAGAAGTACCAACCAAGTCATGAGTTTCATACGGCAACTAATACTTCTGTCTTATGTTAAAAATAGGCACGTGCATATTATATAAATTACATGAACATGTAGTTAAATAATAAGTTAAACAGTGTTGTATAGTGTTGCATGACTCGTACTCGCTCCTCCCGCGGTAGTAACTCCTCCTTCTTCATTTTTTTGTACGTTATCGGAAAGAATCGGTAAAGCTAATCTTTCTTTTATAAACTAAAGACTCTTCAGAGATATAAAGGATGTAATACTATGTAACAAGTAATCTAGATTAACATCAGAAATGCTGAAACAGCGTGTGTTATGTAAGCTTTAACACACAGAATTTGGGTTATGTATAATTAATTCAGTCCACAAAATGTTATAAACATACTCTCTTAACAATTAAGGCTCACATAACACACCGTGTTTCTGCTTATCTCATGTTAATCTTGAGTACCTACAGTATAGAGTTGTAGGCTATTACCTCCTTCATATATCCAAAGAGTCTTTAGTTTTATCAGATTTATAAAAGACAGATCAACTGTACCGATTCTTTCCGAATAAGCCTGAGCCCCTGGAGGCGTACCGCCGGTTCAGTGAGTCACGAGCAAGCAACCCACATAAAACATTATCCCACTATCTTTGGATAACTTATGATTCACTACATGTTTGTGTCTTTTACATTATATGCACATTATGCACCGATTACCAAAAAACACAGACATTTGATGCAGTTTTACTTACCGCCTGCAACTCATGAACCGGTTGGGACTAAAGAGTTTTTGCTCTTTGCTCCCCCTACAGGTTAGAAGCGTAATTGTCCATTACCACTGTGGTAAATACTGCAGCATAGCTGGCTCTGATTAAATTGTAGCTATGCCATAAAGCAAGTTTTTGTAGTTTTCACTCAAACTACAGGACCGCGACCCGACGGTTGGAAACTTCTTTAGTGGGGGTTTGGCCGATAGAGGGCTGCAAAGCGAATGTGAAAGTGCCGTTCACCCGGTTTCGAGTGGATGAACGACTGAAACTTTTTTGGAAACATTATTTTATTTTATTTTAAGGTAAAAAACTCTTTGGTGTTGCTTTAAATAAAAACACACGCACAACTGCAAACTATATCAATTGTTTTCTTAATGCTGGGTTCATTGGGAAGCTGAAAAAGCTTTAATTTCCCTCACAAACAACAACACACTTTGGTAACGTTGATTTCGTGTCAGCTGTTGGTTGGTGTGTGCGTGCGCTATTCTGGTTAAAGTGCCCATATAAGGACCACAACTAGACTTCCTGTACTAAAATTGCCCATAAAAGAAATAAAGCAAGATTGTTACGTATGAATGTTGAAAAACTTGTATGAAAAAAAACTTCTGAACTCGTAAGAACCATGGCGAAGTTACGTCCTGCTTTTTTGACGCTTTGCCTATGTTTAGCATGAGGAATCCAACTCTTAAACTGTGTTAATAAGTCAGAATGCATGAAATAGCCTTAGACATTCTTTTAAGGTTAGGATTTTATATCTTTTATAAGGACCTTTTCACACTACAAAGAACCTTTTGTGAAACAGAAAGGTTCTTCAGATTTTCCAGATTCTTCATAGAACCATAAAGCCATAAATAGTTTTTTAATGCCATTTATTTTTAGGTGTGTACGATGCTGAATATTAAGCTTAAATATTACAATGTACTGGGGCTCTATTTCTTTTTGATATCTAACTTATCTGAAATCAATTTGATTTCAGAAAGAAGCACCAAGAACCATATGGCACTACCAGTATTTAAGCTGGCCAGATCATGGTGTGCCCCAGGAACCCGGTGGAGTTCTTAGCTTTCTTGAGCAGGTCAACGGCAAACAGCATGAACTTTCCTCAAACGGACCAATGATAATTCACTGCAGGTACCTCCATAAGCCCAATAGAGCACCAGTTTCAGTACCTAGAACTGATTTTCTAAAATAATGCTCCGTAAACCACATGAGCATTTGAACAACTTTAGTATACACAACATAAGACTTGAATGCATACATAGAGTAATTTGAGTTGTGTTTATTCAATATGTCTAGACATAAAGACAAGAGACAGTCTTAAAGGACAAGTTCGGTATTTTACACTTAAAGCACTGTTTTCAGATTGTTTATGATGAAATAGAACGGTTTTGACTGAAATTTGGACATATGATGCTGGCCCGAGAATTTCCGGGTGTTTGATCTATCACCTCCCACCTCTACGATGGGTGTATAGGTGCACTGGAACAATCCTTCCTAAAATGCATTAAACTTTTGTTTACAAAGACGTGAAACTCACCAAGTGGTCAGGGGTGTTCACTGATATGCTCACACAAAAATCGCTGCAAAAGATGCTTTCCAACAGCTGTTTTATCGTAGTTTTTGCCAACTCCATTGACTTGGATTAGATGTGCTGTGAGGTACGGTATTACTCCGTGCCGGGAACCTTGTTTGTATTCTTGCAATTGGCAAAGGAGGATTATCGCCACCAACAGGGCTGGAGTGTCTATTATTCAAGCTCTCAACGGAAGAATATACGGATGTGAGGCGTTTGGAAAAATACATCCACAAGTTTACAACAAATGCTAAAACACCTGTTGGAAAGCGTCTTTTGCAGCGATTTTTGTGTGGGCATATCAGTGAACACCCCTGACCGCTCGGTGAGTTTCATGTCTTTGTAAACGAAAGTTTAATGCATTTTAGGAAGGATTGTTCCAGTGCACCTATAGACCCATTGTGGAGGTGGGAGGTGATAGAACAAACACCCGAAAATTCTCTGGCCAGCATCAAATGTCCAAATTTTAGTCAAAACCGCTCTATTTCAGCATAAACAATCTGAAAACAGGGCTTTAAGTTTAAAATACCAAACGTGTCCTTTAATTTTTTAGAAATAACAGTTTGTTAACACTTTAGTTTGTCATACCTTGGAACACTTGGATACATATACTGATTCAAAGTGTGTTCTCTATGTGTTTGTCAGTGCTGGTATTGGACGAACAGGAACCATTGTGGTGATAGACATGCTTATAGATACAATTGATGCTAAAGGTGAGTTTACTTATTAAGTACTCTTTAGGTTTCTGTAAGGTTTTAAGGTTAGGGAAAATTATATTTTAGGGTTGAAAATGTATATTGTTTTATAATGAATATAGTTGGTAATATTAGAGATATCTGTAGGTAGAACTTGGTCTCATATGATTAAAATAGCTGCCTGGAGGTGTTGTAGATATGGACACAGAGTGGGATGACTTTCCTCAAAGGGACTTAACGGTTACCTGTCCTCAGAGTCAGGGTTATGTTTGTCTGAAATGCATTTTACACAAATCAGGAGCAAACAGAAATGCATTATGAACACAATTTTGTATTAGTGGGTTCCCTGCTGAGGGGTCCAGCTACGACCAGCATGGGCTGGTGAGCTGGTTTTGGCTGGTCCCCAGCTTGGTTTTAGCTGGTTTTGCTGGTGTAGGAAGCTGGTTTTGCTGGTGTAGCAAGCTGGTCTAGGTGTGTTTTGGTCACATTTTAAGCTGGTCTAGCTGGACTTAGCTGGTCATGCTGGAATACCAGCTGGCCCACCAGCATGACCAGCTTTGTCAGGCTGGGAGGACCAGCATAAACCACCTTAAATCAGCTAAAACCAGCTACCAGCTTATGCTGGTTTTAGCTGGATTTTTCAGTAGGGTTTATCCTTTGTTTACTGTTTACTGCTCAATTGTAGTAGCACATTTCATATTTTTGTAAGCACATATTTAACATGGACTGTTCTGGATCAGTTACTGAGATGCAATTGGTGTTTTAATGAGTTTATCTGTTTCAGGTCTGGACTGTGACATTGACATCCAGAAGTGTATTCAGATGGTTAGGGATCAGCGGTCCGGCATGGTACAGACTGAGGCCCAGTACAAGTTCATCTACATGGCCGTGCTTCACTATATAGAATCAACTAAGGTCACACATAAAGCCGTCCTGGTATGTAAGACATGAGTGTGTGTTTTACCTATATATGCCCTCTAAATTACAAAAAATAAAAAAATTAGCAAAAATCAATAAAACAGACAATGAATATAACAGACAATCATTAATATTTGTTCTCAAAACTGCAGTATGTAACTTAAAGGGACACTCCACTTTTTTTTGAAAATACATTTTCCAGCTCCCTACATTTGATTTTTATCATTTTGGAATCCATTCAGCCGATCTCCAGGTCTGGCTGTATCACTTTTAGCATAGCTTAGCATAATCCATTGAATCGGATTAGACCATTAGCATCGCGCTCAAAAAACAAACAAAAGAGTTTCGATATTTTTCGATATTTAAAACTTGACTCTTCTGTAGTTACATTGTGTAGTCCCTTGGTTAGTTTCAATAGCAGAGGACTATTTTTAGGTGCTGCGTAATATCATTGCGCCTCCTGCAGCGATGTTACAGCAGCAAAGTCCTTGATTATTGAACCAGAATGAGAGTATAGTTTATGGCCATATCTGCCTAGAAAATCGCAACTTTTAATTTTCCTTCAGTCCTAGTGCACTATGTGGCTACAGAAGAGTCAAGTTTTAAATATCGAAAAATATCGAATCGCTTTTGTTTGTTTTTTGAGCGCGATGCTAATGGTCTAATCAAATTCAATAGATTATGCTAAGCTATGCTAAAAGTGGTGGCGCCGGACTCGGAGATCGGCTGAATGGATTCCAAAACGGTAGAAATCTAATGTAGGGAGCTGGAAAATTAGCATAAAAAAGTGGAGTGTCCCTTATGATGACACCATTATAATACCACAGTCAACAATGCAAGAGAGGAAGAGAAAACAAGAAGACTAGATATCCAAATGAGTGTCTCTGTCTGTTGTATTAAATGTTTCTTATTTTTTCACTTTCTGTTACAGGAAACAGAAACTGAGTATGGAAACCTCTCGATTCAACCCAAACACCAGAAAGCCAGTCGCAAAACCTCTTCAAAGTGAGTATGCATCAGAGAGCACTTTGCCTGTCCTGTATCTCTAATACTCCCACAATACTCCACAAACATTCCCCATACATCCTCCTATCTTTTGCTTACTGTTAAGTAGCCGGTTCAATGTTCTTTCAGTCACATGGGCCATTCTGCTTACACGCGCAATTCGGAGGCCTTGCAATCATTGTGCAACGTCCCATTACAAAGACAAACAAAAGGAATGAGTTTGGGCCCTTTATCTCAGATCTGGTATTGTCCCAGCTTGACCTTGTTCTTATCATCACTGGCTCCATGGTCTAAAGTTTAATGGCATGAATATTTACATTTTAAATTCTAACGGCATCTTAATGAAGCTGTTTTTAGGACAGGCATTACAGTGAAAATGAATTTCATTCAAATGTGGGATAGTTATAATGACTGCTATAAGTTTGTGACTAATAGGCAATATTTGTTTCAGGAAAAACGAAGATGTTTATGAGAATCTCGGCGCAAAGGGAAAGAAAGATGTCAAAAAACAGAAATCAGAGGATAAGAAGAGTGGCTCTGTGAGAAAACGATAAAAATGAAAAAGACGAGATTGTGCTTTATAGTTGTACAGCTTATTTTTAAAATAAATTTTCAGCTGTTTTGCATATAAGTTGTTTAAAGTGTACTGAGCCAGAGGTTTTTAGAAAGAAGACAACATTTTTATTGATGACCAACAAATTCTGCAAAATTTCTATTTGTGTTTGTTCATTTATAATTATTTAGACGAAGAATGTTTTAACTGTGCTTTTTCCCATGTCGTTCTCAATTTTAATAAAAGTCTTGTCAAAAGACTGTATTTATCGGCTGTGATCAAATAAATACATCTTTGCATAGGCTTTTCCCCGGGGATTATTTTTTTCCTGGATGATATTTTTGTAACAGGAAAGGTTGGTGTCCTGGAGAGATGATATATACACAGACCCTGGCTTTATGCCAGTGAGAAGGCAGCAGGTGTCTTATTCATATTCTGTACATCAGAGAGGTGTACACATATGGGTTAAACATGGCCCTTGAACACTGAACCCCATACTGTGCTGACCCCATTTACACTAAAGCACACAGCAGGGAAAAACATTAGGGGGGGGTAAATGAACTTTACAGAGTGCCACATAAACTACAGTTTGTCAGGAAAGATTGTGTGACAGGGTTTGGTTTTTGAGGTAAAAATTTTTTTTTAAAATCTAAAAATATTTTTGATAATATTTGATTCTCACATGAAAAAATGCCATACTTTCGTATTTACAATAAAAAACTGTAATAAATTGTACTAAATGTAAGAAATAATTGGCGACATTTCTCAACCAATCAAAGCGTTCAACAGCCCTGTGGTATAATGCAGTATATTATAGTAATTATTACACTTTGTTAACCCCGAAGAGTC
This sequence comes from Misgurnus anguillicaudatus, assembly GCF_027580225.2. Taxonomy (NCBI): domain Eukaryota; kingdom Metazoa; phylum Chordata; class Actinopteri; order Cypriniformes; family Cobitidae; genus Misgurnus; species Misgurnus anguillicaudatus. Next base: position 26,250,838 of record NC_073346.2, on the reverse strand, counting down.
TGGGGGTTCTTAGTCAATATTAAAGATATCAAAGTTAGATTTTTTCACAGAATAATTTTAACATTATGTGGAATGATTTTTATGAAAACAAACGACTTGACTTTAGCTGGGTTTTCTCAGACAGTGTAACATTTGTGCTTGTTTAGTTGCTTTAACTTGCTTATAAACATTAATAGCTTAAATCTCATTACACTGTATTTAGCACAAACTTGCTACAATAATATGTGAGAAACATAATTATATGTACCTCTGAGTAAATCATGTTTATGCGTGGTTAGCAGTGGTGGCCGGTGACTTCTTTTTTCGAGGGCGCTCGATGCAAAGTTCGTCAAAAGATGTATGTAGCCCATCATGTGTGTGGTTCGTAATTCCAAAATATGTGTTTTGTGCGTCGAGTGATCCTATGTGCATCACGTGTCTTGTCAAAATAAGTGCCTGCTACAGACGCGTCTAAAGGGTTCTTAAAGGACAAAAGAGACGCTCGCGTTTGCCAGATACTCGCATAATCTCATGCGTAATCAGAGTTTACTGTTAAGGAAGTGTCTTGCGTGTATTTTGTGAACGTGTGCGTCTCTTTTATCATAAACAGTTTTGACACGTGTGCAGCAGGCATTTATTTTGACAAAACACGTGATGCACATGGTTCACATGATGCAACAAACACATATGGAAAATGCAAGCAACACACATGACACTCCGAACACTTATTTTGAATTTGCGCCCCTCGAATGAGCAGTCACGAGCTGCCACTGGCGGTTAGTAAAAAAAATATATTTTTAAGTTACTAAAATAAGGCCAGTAATGCATATTTAACATATATTCACAATACTTTTGAGTACTGGATTTTGTAGAGTTGACTATTTGCTACAAAAGATGTAAAACCCATTCTGCCAACTGGGTGTAAATTGTCATGAATATTAATGTGTTCCGCACCTTAGGAAAGACCTAAATGGTCTCTCAATGTTGTGAGGCAGATTAAAAAATGAATGTGAGGAGATTGCATAATGTTCTGTAGTAACTGTAATCAATTGATAAACTGCCATTAATACTTACATTAATATTTACCAATGATAAGGTTCAACACTATAGTATCTATGAATTTTACAACAGTTGGTGCATACTAACTCTGTGTCTGTATAGCTCATTGGTAAATCATTGTAAGCAGCACAAAGGTGCTGATAAAATGATAAAAACACACAAGGCATACTGATAAAATGCATGCAGTAGTGCACTGTAAAGTCCATTTGGATGAGAGCGTCTGATAAATATTTTTTTATATAAGTTGTGTCATTCTCTGTGGGCCTAAAACATTTTTGTTTTTTAGTATGCAGATAAATGCATTTAATATGTGCTTTGTGGGGGCCCTGATATACGGTCCCTAAATAGTAATTTTGACCTTTTTATCCCAACAGCTTACAAATCATTGTTTATTTGAAAATGTAGAAATGTTTTTGTGGGAGGAGAATATCGTTCTATTAAATTTAAAATTCGTATATGGGAATTTAAGTTCCCATAAAACATGAAAACACAACGTGTGGTGTGTGTGTGTGTGTGTGTGTGTGTGTGTGTGTGTGTGTGTGTGTGTGTGTGTGTGTGTGTGTGTGTGTGTGTGTGTGTTTTGATTAAACTCTCGCCTCAACATCAACTTTCACCGGAATATTTCCTATTCACTCAAAGTACCTCCCATTATCGCTGTCCCAAAACTCAGCAGGAGGCTGGGTGTATTTGTTCCGAATGGATTTGAGCTGGTTTGGGAGGAGTTAAAGACATCCCTGTGGTTACTTACAAACTGGAACCAGATATCTGTCCGACCGCCAACATCACGGAACAGATCCCCGGAAACCTAGAGCCGTTTGTCCAGCGATTCAGCTCCTGTGAATATTTGCATTGAGACAGTAGGAAACTCTGTCGATCGCGCCCTATTTATAAGCAAATGAAATAGTGTGCGATAGCGCTGCCTGGAGACGCTGATAGAGATCACGCGAGATAAAATCTCGTTCACAGCAACAGTTCACACTACAGTCACTTCAGTTGGATTCGCACTTTAAAGATGTCTAAACCCGACTATACTGGCGTTTACCACATGGTTTCCCAGGAGAATTTCGATCCATATCTGGCGGCTTTAGGTAAGCAATTTATTTGGTTCCTTTGCTACTTTGGAAATATAACGGTACGACCCTAAATATAAAGGGTCCGTAGTGGTGACAGGATAGTGAACCATGAAAAAAATTTTTTTTCTAATTTTTCTTCACTCAAAGGTTCTTAAAGGAGCCCTTTCTTTCTTTCTTTCTTTCTTTCTTTCTTAATACAAAAAGGTTTTGTGATGTTCTTTTATAAGGAACGATAGAACTTAAAAAACTTTAAGGACCATTTTTAATGAGCTCAGTTGGCAAAGGTCTTGGGTTTGATCCCTTTGGAACGCAAACATTACAGAATAAAATGTATACATTGAATTTAATGTGGCAAATACAACAAGTAACAATAGTTTTACTCCAAATTTAACCATGGTTTTAAAATTGCCTCCATTTATACAAATATGCAAAAAAGGAATGGTTACTACATTTTAAATATAGGGAAACTTTGATTCGCTTTAAACTCAGTGAGAAGTCTTTTTCCTGATGGTGACTCACTTTCTTTTCGTCTGTGTTCTTGTAATGAAATACAATGTAAGCATCTTTGTGCTTTGTGAAGAAATCCTTAAGAAGATTGTGTAAATGCTTAGACCCTTACTATGTGCATTACTCATATTCATTGGTGATAAACTCTTAAAGGTGCAGTGTGTAATTTTTAGAAGGATCACTTGAAAGAAATGCAAAATAATATACAAAACTGTATTATCAGTTGTGTATAAAGACCTTTTCTAATGAACCGTTATGTTTTTATAACCTTAGAATTAGACATTTTTATCTACATACACCGAGGGTCCCCTTACATGGAAGTCGCCATTTGGTGCCGCCATGTTTCTACAGAAGCCCTTAATGGACAAACTTTTTTACTAAGTTGTCTCCAGCAATGACATGTTTGTCCGGTGGTGGCTATCGTAGCTTCTTTATGCATTTTAAAATCGAGGGTTGGGCAGTGGGCTGAGCCGCTGGTTGCAATTCGCAGCCTCACCACTAGATGCCGGTAAAATTTACACACTGCACCTTTAAGAAAATGATCCAATTTTTTACTACATTAACCATAGTTTCACTTCGGTATTTGGATGAAAACTGAAGTAACAACAAATGTACCATTGGCTCACTACTGGAACCATAGTTTAATCATACTGGTGGTATTACACCATAATGGTAATGCAAATCAGAAACAATGGTTACTCCACTTTACAATAAAACCATGGGATATTTTAATAAGGACACACATTACACATCTCCCATCATGTCATGGTGTTAATCTCTCGTTTTCTTTCTCTACTATTTTTTACATAAAGATGTTAATTTTGCAATAAGGAAAGTCGTCTGCCTTCTGAAACCAAGCAAACATATTGAGCATGATGTGAAGACTGGGAACATGAAGATAAAGACAGTCACTACCTTTAAGAACTTTGACATGGAGTTCACTTTGGGACAGGAATTCACAGAGGATCTCGGTCCGGTTGATGGACGAAAGTGTCAGGTGTGTCGAATTTCCTGAATTGCCCCTTTCGTGATGTTTTAGTATGCGCCTTTATAACTAACATCAGGCACACAGAAAACTGTGGGATATTATGTTCGGTGCTAATGGATAATGTTCTCCACATGTTTCAGACAACAGTAGACTGGGATGGTGATAAATTGGTGTGCGTGCAGCGCGGAGAGAAAGAGGGCAGAGGGTGGACACACTGGCTGGAGGGAAATATTCTTCATTTGGTAAGAAACAAAGGCTTAAACTGTTTTATGTATATTTGTTATGTTATGTAGTACAATAGTGAAGTACTGGTTTTAGCATTCAGCAACAGAACATAAAAACCAAACAAAATGGTTGTTAGTGAAAAAGATGAAAAAGAGGGGGGCTTTTGTGGGCTTGTTTAGATAACACAATCCTTTTAAACTAAGAATCACTTTCTCTCTCTCTCTCTCTCTCTCTCTCTCTCTCTCCCTCTGTAGTGTTCTTTCTTGCGGTTGCTTGGTATTCAACAGCTATTTTCATTTAAAGCAACATGCAGTACAGTCAGTTTTAGGGATATTCCCCATTGAGCAACATGGAGCGTATTATAAATGGATCTCTCTCTCTCTCTCTCTCTCTCTCGCTCTCTCTCTCTCTCTCTCTCTCTCTCTCTCTCTCTCTGCAGGAGATGAGGGCTCAGGGTGTCACCGCCAAGCAAGTCTTTAAGAAGGCTGAATGAGGGATGGCAATGGAAAGAAAGAGCGCTTTTGAGCTCCGTGTCCATCGAGCTCAGGGTTCAGAAAGAGGTCACGTTGCCACAGAGATCTGTTTTTCATCACCAGCAAACAATATTTAAACAGAGACCATCACTGAATTAATTGTATCATTCTCCATTAAGTGTTTCAACTTTTAAAGCATCTTTCTCACGTTTGAAATATAAACAAAAAAGTTCAGAATCATAGTGAACATTCATGATAGTCATGTAAAGATGTATCAGTTTCAGTTTGGATTCAGAAAATCCTAAAATGTATTTTATGTAAATTGTACGTATACAGTATTGCATAATCAGCCAGTACTTTTGCATTTAGCCAGATGGGCACAGTTGGAGTATTGAATTTCAATTCCTTAATCTACTGTATGGTTTTCTGCTACTGGATTGGAAAACGTTAGAAATAATGGATTTGTTGAATCTTTTTGATTGACTTGTGATTAATGCACTACATTTGTTTAACATTGTCCAAGTGCTAAAGTGTTTATGGTCTTGAATATGTTACGGTCATGTAATATGTCTTGTTATTGTCGACTATATAATACAAAATGTTATATTACCATAAAAATCCAGTGAGTGTGAAATAATTGTGGTTACTTGTCTTAGCAATAGTAATAGTATTCCACTACTCCATGTTTAATTAGTAGTATATTTGGGTAGTTGTGTAATGTACAATGGTGTCGTGTTACGTCTGTTTTTTTTTTTGTATGGGCATAGTGTTGATAAAAGCTACCTTGATAGTTTTGTAATCAATGTAGCATCATAATGCATCATAAGACTCAGATTACCTTTGATTAGTCTGCCCTGCATGCAACTGTGATCATGACTTGCTGGGGAATAGTTGTCTTAGACACTATGGGGTGGTTTCCCAGACAGGGATTACCTTAAGCCAGGATTTAGTTTAATTAGAAAATATAACTAGTTTTAACAAACATGCCTTACTAAAAACATTACTCGTGTGAATTTGGGGCAAAACAAAGGGCACTGATGTATTTTAAAATATGTCAGTGCAAGTTGTTTTCAGTTTGGACAGCACTTACATTTATTTTAGTCTAGGATTAGTCTAATTCCTGTCCGGGAAACCGGCCCTATATGTGTATGCAAAAAAGCAAATCATCATTTAAGTAAATCCTAAACCCTTATAAGCTCTAATTTATGCAATGAAACTTTAATAATTTCCCTTCTGCAAAGCCCTTATTTTACCACCAGGGGGCGATAAGAGACCGCTTGGAGTGAGATTATTTGCTGTTTTAACAGTTGATGACAGTCTGGAAGAGATCTGCTGTTTGGCCTCTGTGAAAATTAGAATTTTGGTGTAATTTCATAAATCTTGCTTTGTAATCGAACACCAGAGGCGGACACTACTTGAGTACTTTACTAAAAAAAAATTCATACCGTGTATTTCTTTTATATTGCATATTAAAATTGATTTAATACCTAATTACATAAAAATTGTGTATTTTTTCTTTTCTTCAGTAAAAGTACAAAAGTCCGTAATTTTTTAATTAAGTAAAAGTAAAAAAACAACAACCGATGTTTAATGTACTTAAATATTAAATATAACCAAAAAACTTGAAATTATGAAATTATGATAATATGCTTTGGAATGTATGTTTTCCAAAGAAACACTGATAAAATACGAATACTTAAAAATGTACTTTTATGTAGAAAGTAAAAATACGTAAGTAGTGTCCGCCTCTGTCGAACACGTGCCTCTTACAGACTGATAGGGTTGTCAGAGAAATGAATATTAACATATTAACAATAAAACATACAATATTGACTATAATGAAACCATGGGACAAGCCTCTGCCATCTTCTGTTAGGAACTGTATGACACAATATTCATTTAGTTCATCCCCCCAAAAAAGGAAAATTAGCCCATACTGTATTTTACTCATCCTCAAGCCATCTTAGGCCATATGACTTATCCCAGCTTTGTAATGGCATTGCATAGTGCCCCATTTTTAAAGATACAAAAAGCACATCCATCCATTTAAAACTATGTTAATTAAATGACTTCCAAGTTGAAGCGATAAGTTTTTGTAAGAATTAAAAAAAAAATTTTTACTATAAAATTATATATTTTAAGCGTCATTTACTGTATAACTTGCATTTACTGTACATCTAGAATGGCTTAAAGTTCACCCAAAAATGAAAATTTTTTCAATATTTACTAACACAAAGGAAGATATTTTGAGAATTTTTTTCCTACTATGGAAGTAAATGGGGTCCATGAACGGTTTGGTTACAAACATTCCTTAAAATATCTCCCTTTGTGTTTATTAGAACAAAGAAATGTATTCAGGTTTGTAACATAATGGGCCCTATTTTAATTATCTGAAACGCAAGTGCGAAGCGCAAAGCGCAAGTGACTTTGTGGGCGGATCTTGGGCGCTGTTGCTATTTTCCCGGTGGGAGGAATAACTCTTGCGGCAGGCGCAAATCAATAAGGGGTTGGTCTGAAGTAGGTTCATTATTCATAGGTGTGGTTTGGGCGTAACGTCAAATAAACCAATCAGAACGCTATCCAACATTCCCTTTAAACGCAAGAGCGCAAGTTCCATGGCGGGTTGCTATTATTATGACGGATTTACCAGGCGCACTCCAGGAGCGGTTCACAGCCGAGGAGACCCACGTTCTTGTAAGTCAGAGCAGTCAAAGACAAAGAAGTTGTTTTGTATGGGGATAGGAAGAAACCCACCCAAATCAGCGTAAGTTAAACAGGCGTGAGAGGAAATAGCCACAATTGTCTCATCAGCTGGCATCCCCATCGTTGCGCCAAGCGCTACAATGATGTCAGGAGACGGGGGAATCCCAAGCTTGCCAGCATAAATTGGGCACGCCATGTAACGGGAGGTGGATCTGCCCCTACACATGACCTGACGACAGCAGAGGACATCGCTGCGTCCACCCTCACCGCTGAAAGGGTTTGGGGGCTTTGAAATCGGACCCAAGAAACGCAAGCAAGGTCCAACCCCAAAGTACACTTACAAATCAAGTTCATAAGGTTTCTTATGAAAACTTTTTAATTATTATTTACATAAAATAAACGTAATACAGCCACACAACAAACTTATGAAAATATTTTAATCGTTATTTGCATGAGAATTTTTTAACACAGCCACACAATAAATAAAAACTATCACCACAATGCTCACCACTATGATTTTCCTTATCTCATGTGTTAATATTTTTTATTGTAACAATTTATGATTTGCAAAAATAACTGTTGCATCTGTGTAGATTAGATAAGCCAAGTGTGTGCGCGTTGTGCACGCTATACATTATGGTCAAGCATGCACCCTTAAAATAGCATAATGAACCACGCGCCACTCGCCACTGACTTTAAACTAGTTTTTTTTTTGGTCAGTGGCGCAATTGTTTATTGAAACTGCAAAATAGCATCAGGGATGGTTTGCGGCGGAACACGTCTCCTTTTTTGCGCTGAACCGCCCAGGGAGCGCAAGTTCATTCCCTAGTTTGCCGATGTGCATCTGTGGAGGGAAAAACCTGCTGTGCGTCGGTGCAAAATACGAATGTTGCCTGCGTCACTGACAAAGTCAATTGCGCTGGGTGCATAGGGCCCAATGTGAGTTAGTAAATGATCACAGAATTTTCATTTCTGGGTGAACTATCAAGTTAATAAAATATGAGCTAATTTTAATTGGGGTTAACTATTTCTTTAATTTTATGCAGTTATTAGTTAATAAGACTCTGTGTATTTGTTACTGCTAAGAAAAGATCATACAAACTGTATAAATCTGTACAGGTTTTATTCACCTAGGACATTGTGTATGTGTGGTATCATTTTTTATTCATATATACAGTATTGAAATCAAGTTTTTGTTAATTAAGAAATGTATGAATGCCAGAACATATGGAGCAAAACTTATATACATACATGTAATACTAAAAATAAACAGTCTATATACAGTAATTGTCAGGTGAATAGAAAGAAGTCAACATATCAATAATTATTCATGCCATTCAGATTCCTGTGGCTGTGACTGATAGATTGACATAGAGTGACATGTGTTCCTATCTGTATATTCATTTGCAGTCACGTAATTTTCAGACACTTTCATCACTGGCATGGTCTCCAAATCACACTTCGTGGCAGAGTCCATGTCTGGATAATTTTCAACTGAGAAAGAAAAATCATAAATTGATTAAAGAACAGTGGTGACTCATTACATTTCGTTTTTGAAACATCCTATATACAGTAGACTAAATTACGATGGCTTTTATATAAGGCCCTGTTTAGACCTGGTATTAGATGCATTTTGGTCAACCCGTTCACACGTGGTGTTTTAATCTGTCTCATTTGTCCATTTGCGACCGCTTCCGCACGCTCGCAAAATGAAACAAAAATGAAAGAGGCAGAGAGCAGCTACTTTTGTTTTAGCAATGAAACAGACTGCACCGAAAACCGGGTTCACGCTAGAACTCAGGACAGATGGAAAAACATTATGCTCGGTACATCACACATCAGATCAATAGGCAGTATAGGCGGTCTTTTGTTGCTGCTCAAACAGGTTTAACCACAAGAGTGTCTACACCACAAAAGCAATCCGCTCAAATGTGTTTTCCTCTGAATGTGGTCGAAAGTGGACGAGCTCAAAACGTTTCACACTTCGTTTACACCTCTCTTGAGCGTTGTAAACCTATTTCCATAAAAAATGTCCAGGTAGGTGTAATCAGTTATTTGGAGACTTGCCTTATGAGCTTATAACAGCAATATCCTAAGAAAGCAGTAAAAGTGGCCTACTTTGCAAACCGGAAACAATGAATCTATTGTCTTGATATGGCTGGTTTTACAACAGTTTATGTTTCAGCTGAGACATCAAAGAGATCAAAGACTTTCGCTCACGCTCAACTACTGTACTGTATGTGCAAGAGGGAATGTGTAGGAGTTCAGATTAGTTTAGGCTTAGAGGCATACAGTGAAAGAAGGCGCCAATGTGGCGTTAACTCTACTGTCTGTGAGACGATAAGATCTTAAGAGGTCAAAGGAAACTTCGTAATCGTTTGACGCAAACATATTGTTGAAATAGCACAAAAATGTATTACTGTTCATATCGAAACTCTCCTGTTTGTAATTTTTTGCTTTTTGTGGGAATATTTGATAAGACTCTAGAATAGCGCTTTCAGGTCAGACTTTCAGGTCATACTATATTTTTAAATATGAACAAACATGTAAATTGTCGATCTTTGCCTTAAGTATGACATTTTTTTTTAAGTAGCTCATACATATCTGTGTATGTCATGTTAATAGAGCTGTACATTTATATGTTTATGTAAAGCATATATTTAATAAACAATATCTTATCTGCAATATTCACCTTAAGGGGATTTCGCTTAGATATCATTAAATTCAGATCTGAGTCAATAGACACAGAAGCGAAAATAAACTATGTGACTTCTGCTTTTCTAAATAAGCTTGGACCTGTTAAAGGTTACTGTCTGCGAGTTAATATCTAAAGCAGTGTTACAGTATGAGCAAATGGCACCATGTATGCATTGTATGCATGTGTGAAAGACACTGAATTCAAGTACTTAATAACAAGAGAGTGTAAACGTTACCTGTACAAATATGTGTGAGTTTGTAACCCTCATCATGTTTCTCAACACCACAGTCTGCAGGGTATTTCAAGATGTCTGGAGGAAGTGTCGGCGAGGCGCAGCTCCAATACCCTGAAATAAGTACTAAAAAAGTAAATACAGTCATCTGATAGCTCATGAGTCAACTAATTAAGTAGAAGTGATAACAGATTTCTCAATAATTCTCATTGACGTTTGCATGTTTTGTAATACATCTATATGTTAATCCACATAATATTGTTTTTACTTTATTCATTTAGAATTTATATTTAATTTTAGTAGATAAATAAAATATCTCAGTACTACACATTTTGTAAAAGTGTTCACCATCAGTGTTTCACTTTTAGCAAATATGTCTGAGTTTTTAACCGTTTGTGCAGTCAACACCGCATTGATATATGTTTGTATGTATCATTGAAAGGATGTGGTCTACCAGCAGCACATTTATCTTTAGCGTCTTGTGCACTGAGCAGAAAGCTCTTGACGTAAAAGCACGCATGATTGTTTTTATCTTTTCGTGTTCTCTACGTCCCAATGATGCAGATTAGTGACATCACACATAGAGTTATTACCATACACAACATACTATTTTAGCAGTCTGATACTTTGATATCTCCAGTTTAGCAATGATGATGCATTGTATGAATTTGTGTATGTGTGGATAAATATGTACCTGTGTTTGCATGTTCATGTGTTTGTGTACGAGAGTACACAAGAGTTTGGAGTTTCCCATCAGTCAGCACTGCACAGTGCATAAATGAGGACCCTTTAATGTACGTCAATGCAAAGTGATGCTCGCCTATCTGTGACCTACAGGTTTTATCTGATCTTAGCAGGGCTTTAACTCAGCTCAGTGAGACCAGTACCTTAATCATTTATTAATAGGGTTTAAAAATCAGATGTAACTGGAAATTTAGTAACTGGGGGACGTAGAAACATATTCAGGTGTATACATCAATACATGTTTGGTTTTTACATCCAACAATCATTAGTTGATGTTTTAAAGACATTCTGTGATGAGCTAGAAATAAAAGTGCTTGAAAGGACCATCATCAAAGAAGCGATGCCATAAAAGCATTTATGGATCCTCAAAGAAAGTCTGAACCATTTCATTTATATCTGTTATTGGTCAAAAGAACCTTTTTCACTTTTAACAGTGATGGCTCATGGGACCATTCAGTCAAAAATGGTTGTTTTATGGCATCGTAACGAAAGTTAAGACATGCCTGATTTTGATGACCGACGTTTGGATCTCCGACGCATGATTAAAACGGCCAGAAATATTAAAATGGCAGTAACCACGAGCCCTGCCCACAGACCAGCAGGTAACATCCAATGACAATCTGAAATAAAATGACAATAAAATGAGCTGTCATATAGAAGAATTTCAACCCCCAATTTATTTAAATAGATATATTTATTAATTTTCAATGAGGTAAAATTTGTTAAACAAACTTTGGTTATTTTACTTAAAAAGAAAGTCCTGGTTGAAACTTACATCCATGTGGTTTAAAATCTCCACATGTTGCATCTGTTGTCGGGGTCCCAGGATCCTTTGGGACTCGACCCAGAGAGTCACAACTGTTCAATAACAAAAAGGTAGATGAATGAAATATAAGCCTAAAATTTTGTATTTTAAGACTGAGGCCTATAGATGTGTGTTAAGAAAAAAGGGTAAGAAACATTTTAGGAGCTCAGATGCTAAAGAAGCTAAATGCCACATCCATCAAAAATGAGATGATGTGCATGTTATCCTCAAAATATTTGTTCACAAGAAAAAACAAATAAATCATTGATAAAAAAAAATGAGATGATGATATTGACTGCATGCTCTTGGCACGTAGTATACGTTCATAATACTTTTGCTTCAAATAAGCTTAATCCCAGCCTTGGGCCATGCAAAAATACAATAGTTTCAGACACATTTAGAAGGTTATGCATTTGAGCTCTTCATATATTTTGTACCAGTAGGCATATGTGTGTCAGATTTAGACATATGAACCAATACCCACCTACACACACGCTCTCTTTTGAACCCCTAAACTTTTTCTTGAATGGAATCAAATCAATGTGGTCTTATTTTATGTAGGTGAATGACATCAGACATCATAACATTTACGTAAATCCTGTAGGGTTGACTAAATACGTGCTATATGCTTGCATACCTCCTTTGTCTGTTATTTTTTTAAGTCAAATAAGAGTTATAAAATATAAGATAAGGAAAATATAGTTCTGAACTGAACAAAAGATGTATAAGGATACATACAGTAAAAGACAACAAGCCTTGTTCAAAAGTTGAACAAATTGCTGTACGTCATTTGCATCATTTGTCATTTACGTAATAACAGCTTAACAAAGAATTGGATCATTTTTGTAAATAAGTCTCAGGAAGTGCTGGTTGCGTCTATAAATGCGACATGGAAATACTCATTCATGTGACTCAGAAACTCGCGGTTCTTGTGATAGTTTCACAAGTGATAATTTTACAAATTACATCTGATTCTTCTGAGTCAATTGATGGCCTTTGGTCATATGTCCCTGTTGTACATTGTGTATGTGGAAATTTTGTGCATTTGTGGGCCTGCTGAGGACATTTGTGTTTTGTCTACATTGTATGATCATTTGAGCAAAAAGTGAGTTTGTGAATGTTTTTCACCTTAAATATAATTAAATATAACAGCCAGTGACTCTTACCTTGTATGATTTTTGCAGCTGGAGGTGTAGTCATCCAAATCATTATAGGTGCCCTCTTTGCAGGGACTGCACTCTGTGTTTTCCAGGTGCGTGTCTACAACACAATTTCAGTAAGTTAACAGCCCACCTGTCACATATTCCGCTCATAGCACTTAATAGAAGTGGTTTAAACCAGACTGACAGATCTTCCGAGCACAAATACTCAACCCAAATCTATTTTTGTATTATGGCTGTCAATAGAAATTGAATTGAATTACACAACGTGCTGATTAAATAATGAAATTAATAGTGAAACACCCCAAAATGACTAAGGAGACATTATAGCAAATTATATTGTTATAGTCAGTTAGGTAAAATGTCTTGGTTCCCAAAGCCAGCATGTGTCTTTGAATCAGCCTTAAGAATATTTACAGCTGAAGAAACACATTGAATGGCACATAGACGGACTAAAGTTAGAGCCGATGAAATGAAAGTTGAAACAAACAAAAGGCAAAAGTACAGCAGATTGCTTACGTTGTCTGATGACCCCTTGTCCTTTAGGGCAGCGAGCTACAGGAATGCAATGATCACAGTGGCCAACATTTAGGTTACTGCAGTAGAAGCCTGGTGCACATTTGCACTGCCGGTCTCTTTTTGCCTCACACTCCTTGTCTGTGATTAAATTGCTGTCTGTCACACAAGCAAACAAAAATGTTATTTCTTTAAAAGGATGTGGCACTATTTGACATTTTCATCATAATACGAATTATGATGAAAACGAATTAGCATTTAAAGCTGCAATCCATAACGTTTGCCTCTCTATCACCACCTCTGTTTAAAACATACAATTGCAGGTTACTTTAGGCACTTATCTTTACGTTAAATTACTTTTCCCGCAAAATCCTATCAGGCAGCTCAACATATAAATCGTTATTTTAAGATTAGCGCTGTGGTACACAGTTTTAAAGCTGAAACAGATTTTTGCTATGTTTTACAAGAAGGTTACGGATTGCAGCTTTAATAAAAAATTTTACTATAGAAGAATTAAATGTAAATTACTGCTGGAGCACCCTCTGCAGGGTAGACACTTGTTCATCATGTTTTCGACATCAGTGTAGGTGCCATCTGGGCAGGGTTCACATTTTATTCCCGAAGCATCACATGAACCATAATGTCCTGAGAAAAGAAGAGAAGCGTGAGTATTAAAAACATAACATTGAAAAGCTGGTAACAAAATTTTTAATTTTATCCCATCACAAATATATATTGTACAGAGACCAGTTTTTTGACACTAATACCACTCTTTATATTAGATGAACTTCTTCCTACAGTATGCTTAGCCATTTCTTTCAACCAACAGGTCCTAATGTAAATGCCATCAAATACTGTAAGCTCAGGTGTACATTATCAACAAAAAACATGTTCATGTTCCACTTAGCTGCTTGAAAGGGTACACATAATGCAACAACATTTGTATATATCATTACTAAAAAGAAATATACTGTGTCCTGTGTACATGCAGTTCAGGGATAAATGCCGGGCATTTAAAACCAATGCACTGCAGCTAGGATACAATATAGGATTTCCTGTGTTAAACCCAGACTTTAGTGGGCTGATCTGACTTTGATATAAACTAAAGTGTAAAGACTTATACAGTACTTCCGATTCATATTTAGGTCAACTGTATGACAATCTGTGTTACAGTGAATGCAGATGAAACTCACATCACTATAAAAGCATCGTAGTCAAAAAGAAAAAAAGATCAGTCGGCAAAACACTAATTCTCACACACAAATAAAACGAAAGCTGCTTTGCTTCAAATGTATAAGACTTGTATTACAGACCTGCGGGTTCAAAGCTTATACAATACGCAAATGCACATTGTAATGAAGACAAACTTTTGACTGTAACTACAGATGTGATGTGCTACTGTATATAAAACAATCAGAAACTCAGTTCTAACAAAACAAAACTCTTACCTTTTGGACATTTTTCTGCACTTGAACATTTTGGTTCTCTCATATCTGCTTCGTTTACAGGATGTCGTGTTTCTGACATGTGAATGAAGAATAGTTTAGTAACGTCATATGAATTCTGAAACCTTACGCCCCTTAGAAACCAATTATGGAAACATTATATTTAATATATTGTGTAATTACCAAGGAGTTGAGATGATTATTCAGTCATGCCAATCCAATCCGCCCTTCTTCTTTTAGTTCTTGTCCTCACTTTCTGTCTCTCTAACTCTCTCTTTCGGTCTGTCACTCTTTCTTGTTCTTTCTCTCCTGCGGCGTCTGAGTATTTGAGTTTATCCACCTGAGGCAAAGGAATCTATTATTTTTCCTCTCTATAGCTGTGGCTCATTTCTCATCACCCACTCATAACCCCTCTGTTACTCTTATTTTGCCCTCCACACTGGAAACCCCCGCTACCTCTGTCCGCCCTCTGCATTTTGCTTGCGTTCTCTCGCCTTCCTTCCTGTTACCTCAGCACAAGAGACTTTTTTAGAGAAATACAAAGAGTGTCAACACCATTTTGAAAGCCTCAAATTGTTGCACATTTTTGTTCTTTATAAACAGTTCACCAAAAAATTTCTGTTATCATTTACTCAATTCAAAGTAATTTTAAAGCAGTTAGAGATTTTTTTCTTTTGTGGAACACAAAAAATTTACTTTAGAAGGCTCATTGTTTTGCAGTAAATTGGAACTGATGTTTCAAAAAAATATGCAAAATATTATCAAACATACAACATTTTTTTCATCATTACCAGTGCTAATTCATGTTAAAGGTCCTGTTCTTTCTGTGTTTTTGAAGCTTTGTGTTCACAGTGTTTGGTGTTTGTGTGTGTTTTTTGTGTTCACAGTGTGCAAAATATTTTTTTTATGTTTCACGTGTTAAAAAACGTAGTATTTTTCCACACAATTTACTTATCTGTATACTTGTTCTATGAAGTCCCTCCTTCAGAAATGCATAACAAGTGATTGTGTGATTCGATAGCAGCTAAGCTTGCCGTTAGACTGTGGGCGGAGTTTAGTCAAAAAACTGTTCTACTGACGTCATTAAAGCAGAAAGTAGAGAGCTGTAGGCCAAACCGGCTGTTCGCTGTAGGCTTTGAAAGGCGAATTCTGTTAAAGAAAATATATCGCCTGGCAGTGAACTTTGAGCTTTATCATTTTACAGGTATTATTTATGCTATCATAGCAACATTACACACTAACTAGGGTTTAAAAAATGGGATCAGAAAGCATGTGGCCTTTAAGTTTTGATGCTGTTTCTTGAGCATCAAAGTTTTCATAATGCTGATGAATCTTAGAATCAAAAATACCGTTGCATCAGCATTTTCTGGCTATATTCTGAATTTTAAAATATTATCTAAACCATAAAATTACCAGTATCCTAAAAATAAGGCATGATAAACTTTGATTAGTAGTTTGAATAACTATATTCAAATTTGCATGACTACCTAAAAATGCTGGGCTATTTTCAAGCCAGTGTTGCTTCAGAAAGAATAGGTGCAATTACAACCCAACAGGTTGGCTTTGTCCCTTTATGACTCAACGTTAGGTTAAAAATAGCCCAGAAGTTTTTAGAGTGCTGTCACAAAATGTCTTTTCACACTGCGCTTAACCCTGGGTTATCTTTGCTCTAAACCAGGGCTAGTCAACTGGCGGCCCGCCAATCATCTTTATCCGGCCCGCCGGTCACCTTTGGCCGTTTCTCAATCGGAAGGCTGCAGCCTCCGGAGGTCGCATATGCAGATTGCATTCGTCATCAAGATTAAGTTAACTGAGCATTACATTCACAAATCATAAGCATATTACAACAATTTACGATTAACTGAAAATAACAGTCAATTTTATAATTGTTAAAATTCTGAAATAAGACTTAATGACGTATGCAGCCTGGAAATGCGACCTCCGGAGGGTGCAGCCTTATTGAGAAACGACCATAGTCTGATTTAAATTCAGCGTGGTTACTTTTACCTTTCCACTGTACAAGACAACACAGAAAGGGGGCTGTGTGGGGTGCCAACCATCTGCGGGTGCGTAATTATCTTATCCAATTCGAGCTTTGGATGCATTAAAGAAAATAAACTTATGCGACAGCATGTGACACGCGACCGGAAGTGATGTATTTCAGTGTGCTCCAATCAAAACTGTGTGCAAAGTTAAAATTATTAATTATTTTTTGTTTTACTTTATCAGTAAAACTTGAATACTTTAATTACTGGTAAGTAAATTATTAACTATACATATATTCGTAGATTAAATGTTCTCTCCCACGACAGATTTACGATTAAACTACATTTTCATTATGCCACTAGGGGGCGAACTCCCGACAGTTATATCTGTATGTAATCTACAATGGAAAGGCTGTTTAGCTATATATCTATAAAATATTAAAAAATAAAACATGTAGTGCAATTTTAGTCATTAGGAGAAGACTGGCTATATGTTGTGAGTACTTGACATGTAACAATTAATGAAAGTAAACAGTTATAAACAAAATATGTTTAGGAGTGTTGATCTCTTACACTTTTACTATTAACATTTGGCTCTTACATGTTAAACTGCAATTGTTTTTAAATATTAATAAAGAAAATATGAGTTTTCAGTAATTAAAAGGCTTTTAAATTTCAATTTTTTTTGAAAATGCATATTTTTAATATGTTTTTTTGAAATATACTACAACAAAAGTAACAAAAACGACAACAACACACACACATATATGGTAAAAGTAAAAAATATTTCAAAAGTAAAAATAGGGGTAAAAGTTTGGCCCGCGTCATATTTTACAATTTTAAAATCTGGCCCCCGAAGAAAAGTAGTTGAAGACCCCTGCTCTAAACCTTGCTTTTAAATGCTGGGTTAAGGATTGTTTCACACTTGCAATTTAGAAGCAGGGTTATCCCTGAAATTAACATAGGGTTATGAATTTTGCAGTGTTAACCCCGCATTGTGGTGCCAAACACATGCAGTGCGAAACGAAGCAGGGTTACGGTACGTTCACACGGGGTGTAAGCGTTAACGCTTGATGGAAGGTTTGTCTGAAGCATGGCCAACAGCCAATCACAGTGACAGCTACGGATTCTCTGGTATTCCATACACGTAATTGGCTGGCTTTGCCTATGTTATTTGCTAAGGCGATCTGATTGGTTGACACATGTGTTGCCGCCACTGATCTATATAAATGACTGGATTGCTCATGACGTCACATCTGTGAAGCCACCGCGCCGCCATGTTGGTATACCCAAACATTCTATTAAATCAATTGACGTTATCAGATTTTAATGATAAAACATCACTTTACTAGTCTCTGTTTTTATATCTGAAGTATACCTGTACATTATTTCAACGCATACGTCCTAAGCATGTACATAGTTATTTACTGACATTGTATATTTTGCTTTTTAAACAGTTATTATATATTCATATTTATTACAGTATCAGATCAGCAGACAGATCGCAGCATATTATCGCAGCATATTTAGTATTAATGACATAAGTGCTCATTCTGAAATCTGAATAAATAACATGCTTTGTACCGTATGTGCACGCAATAATTTGCTGGTTTTGTAATTATGTTATCTTTACAAGTTACCTAAACTTATTTAGAGAAATAACGCGAGACTTAAAACAACCAAGAGAGATTAGCTTTGTATACCTGTTCTGTCACTGATGCGAAAGTGTGAGTCAAGCGGCTATTTAAAGAGGCAGCACGCTATTATAATTCAGTCAGTTTGACATCACTTTTTATCCAATCATGACACCACAAATATGCAAATGAAAATATTAACCCAAGGTTTAAGAATGCACAGTGTGAAACGTCAGATTATGAATATCCAGGGTTATCTCTTAACCCCTGGTTAAGTATGAACATTGTGAAATGTGAAACAAATAACCTCCATTTAGAATAACCCAGGGTTAACAATTTTAGGTGTGAAAAGCCCTATACAGAATTAATTCAGTCAATGAAAAAACAGATTTCATTGTGTTGGGAAAATCTAAAAGAATTCTTAAACTGAACTTTTCTTTAAAAGGGGTGATTTTTTAACAAAATACATTTGCATATTTATGTTGTCACAGCTCTGAATCACTCACTGTAACCTAAATGTCAGAACAAAATGAGGTCTCGCTTGAAAACCCACAGACAACTGCAATACCATAACAGTGTATGTATGTATGTGTGTGCTGTATGTGCTCCTACTTCTTCCTTCTTTGGTCAGATGTGCTAACAGTGTAGTTTCATTTATTACTGTACCTTTTAACGTTGCTAGCCCACATGAGTTTGCCACAGTTAACATATATCAGTAATAGCCTGATAATATTTAGTCCTCGATGGCTTACCAGTGTATTGCTAAAACAAAATATGCTGTCTTTGAAACATAAATATGTCAATCATACACTCTAAAAAAACAAACGGTGCTATATAGCACCAAAACTGTTGATTTGAATCGTGGCCGTGGAAGAGCCGTTTTTGGTGCCGTGTAGCGCCGGTGGAGCGCCGGTGGGGCACCTGTGTAGAGCCATATAGGTGCCATATAGTGTAGAGAACTTAATTCAACTACATGCAGGGATCCTCACCCTTGTTATACACAAGTAACAGGCTTACACCAAAAGTCATATGAAAGTACAAAATTTATTAATACACAATTTTAGAACAAACAAACAGCATAAAACACAATTTAAAAGGGAAAGAATTATATATGGTTATTCAAATTCAAGGGTTAGGGAATAATCACAATCTGGCGCCCCCTGGTTAGACTGTGAATGAAAAGGGCTATCTCAACAAAGCACACCAATAAAGTCATAACACGGAAAACAGTCACACGTGAGATTTACACAGCAAGGGCAAATAACAAATTTTAAATCAGTGTAAATACTGCAAAATTAACCCCACACATTTAGAAATAATATGACTAATTTGGTTTGATCAGTATAGAAGCTCTAAAAACAATTCACAATTATACATCAAACACAGGCGAGCAGCCAATATCCCACAAAATCAGGAAGACTTTACATAAGCAACAAAGTCACAATCATAATGTCTAAAAAGCCGGGTTTTATCAAACACAGTCAACAGTTTCGTCACTCACGGCCCCGCCCACTTCGCACTCGTAGTGCGGGAATGAAGCGCTACAGATGAGGCAATGACAGCGATACACAAGCAACTCTCGACTCCAACGATTTCCCGGACACGATGGCCAGCAAGAGAAACCGGAACTGTAGAACAGATCTATGAAACAGAGGAAGAGCAATCAGTCCCAAATCGTTACACATCAATGTCCACTCTTTCGTAACCGGGGAGAGTTCACACTTCCCTCTACACGAATAAGTAGCGCGCGTTGTTTGTCTCTCGTGGACCTCTCGCTGCCCGGAGTCAATCGCGATCGTCGTCACTGCATGTATCGATCGGCATACAGCGTTGAAGCTTATCTCGTTGCAGTTCCCCTCTCCGTCAAAGAAAAAAACCTCTCAAAAGGGCTGCATGCTGGCGCTTATATTCTGTGAATCTTCCAATCATGTTACACCCCTGGCTCATCAGCAACATTGAACACACCTGCGAACAAAAGCTTGGAGACACACATGCACACCTGATAAACATTAACCCACCCTCACAAGATGTCAAACGGTCAGTGTTCACCTCCCGTTACATTTCCCCCCCGCCTTTAACAATGGTCGGCCCGAACATAGTCCTTAAAAGCCAAGCAGAGAGTCCAAGGCCACGGGGTGTCCAGACAGTTAGGGTTTGTAGCGTGCAGGTTTTGTGCCCCGAGTAGCACGCAAGGGGTATCGACGAGAGTCCTGGTTACCGATTTCTGCAACAAGCTCTAGGGCGGGGTCGTGACTCGTAACTACAGGAGGCAACATTACTGGGTCCCGCTCAACAGGAGGCAGAGTGTCTATGTCAAACCCAGGGGCTTCATGGGCTTGTATGACTGGTGCATATGGAGGGGAAATACCAATTGTTAAGTCCACACAGCGAGGATTTAGAGCATCAATCTGGAGTTGGGGGGCCAAATGGGGTGAGGCTAGAGGGGCGGAGGGCCGATGGTGTTGTTCTAGAGGGTCGGCTTGGTGTTGGGGAGCAAAAGTAAGTGGAGCTGGGGAAGTGAAAGGCCAGTGGTGCTGCCCGAGGCTGCGTCGGTTGGGATACTGACTTTCGCTGGAGCAACCCTCTTCACTATGGCTGGTCACTTGTTGATCCCCAGGACAGGGTCGTAGGTTATTGCGGTGAATTGTTCGAATGGGGCCCTCTTTCGTCTCAGGGCGAATGCTAAAGACCGGTTGATCTTTGCGTGGTTGGCCCACCACTACAAAGGGTGTAGGGAGCCATTGTGGGGATAGTTTTCCTTTGGCTCTCCGGCGGAAGTTCCTTAGCAATACCCTCTCCCCCGGTAACAGTGGCAAGGTTCTGGCATTCTTGTTGTAGCTAGTTTGGTTCCACTGCTGGCGGCGTTCAACATTGTTGCGTACGGTGGCATAAGCTTCAAGGAGGGTTTGATGATGGTTCCAGACCCAGCCCTCCACATCATCCCAGTACTGCGACGGTGCGGCCTCATGGAGCACATCCACTGGCAGTCTAGCATGGCGGCCAAAAAGCACATAATGAGGGGTCATCCCAGTGCTTGAGTGAGTAGTGTTGTTTGAAGCTTGCAAGAGAGCCGGCAACTGGCTGGGCCATTTAGCGTGAGAGTCTGCATCCATAGTGCTCAGGAGGAAAAGGAGGGTACGGTTAAACCGTTCACAAACTCCGTTGCCCTGTGGGTGGTAGGGCGTAGTGCGACTCTTCTTACAACCATACACTGCACAAAGCTGGTACATCAGGTCCGACTCAAACGCTCCCCCTTGGTCGCTGAGGATACGCTCTGGGCAGCCAAATGGAAGAATGAGTGCTGTCCATAAAGCCTTGGCCGTCGTGGGAGCAGATTGGTCTTTGGTGGGCACTGCCAATGCGTAGCGGGAGAACAAATCTGTAATCACAAGGATATATTGAAAAGTGTCAGAAGGCCTCCCCAGGGACAGGTAGTCTATTGCCACAATTTCAAAAGGGTAACTGACAGAGATGGGACATAAGGGCGCTTTTTGTGATACTCCCCGTTTGCCTACCACACAGTTAAGACATTCGGCCGCCCACGTTCTGGCATTTGTGCTCATCCCCACCCAGTAGAATCTCAACCGCAGTAGCGAAACCATTTTGTCGCCACCTGCATGACCTGCAGCCTTATGATATTCTTCCCACACTTGTCGAGCTTGAGCTACTGGCACAATGAGTTGTTGCACTGGGGCTCCGGTGTCTGGCTCAGTGACAAGTCTAACAAGGGCACCATTATGGAATTCCAGCCGGTCCCACTCCCTCAGCAAGCAACGGAGCTGTAGAGATAAAACAGAAGGGTCATTTATCATTGGGGGCTCACCCTGTGTTTTCCAGATGTGCAACTGCCGCAGGTCAGGGTCCATCTTCTGCTGATGCTCCCATCGGCCCACCCTCCCGGGTGACTGCGGAGGTGTGATGCCCCATGCTGCATGTACCGCAATATCTGCTGTCTCCCCTGGTATTCGAGAAAGCACATCTGCATTCCTATCAGCAGTTCCTGGTCGATAGCGGATTTCGTAGGAATAATTTGCTAGCTGGGCCACCCACCTCTGTTCCGTCGCCCCCAGTTTTGCAGTCTCCAGATGGACTAAAGGGTTGTTATCGGTGTATACCATAACCTGAGCTCCCCACAGGTAGTCCTTGAATTTCTCTGTGATGGCCCACTTCAAGGCCAACAACTCTAACTTGAAGGAGCTATAGTTTTGGTCACTGCGCTCTGAGGGATGGAGGCTACGGCTGGCATAGGCTATAACCCTCTCCTTGCCCTCTTGGACTTGAGCAAGGACAGCTCCAAGGCCATTCAGACTTGCGTCTGTATATAGTCGAAATGGAAGTTGAAAATCAGCATAGGCCAGTATTGGGGCACTGAGGAGGGCTCGTTTTAGGGACTCAAAAGCGACCTGGCACTCAGGGGTCCATTGGATGGCCGAGGAGGGGCGGTGGGCACTTCCTTGCAGGAGCTGGTTAAGGGGGGCGGCTACTTTTGAGAAAGCAGGGATAAACCTCCGATAATATCCTGCCGACTACGCCAAAAAAAAAAAAAAAAACGTTTGACAATAGCACCACTATAGCACCACATTTGGTTCTACATAGCACTATATGGTTCTACACAGGTGCTTCACCGGTGCTATATGGCACTAAAAACGGTTCTTCTATGGTTACGAGCAAAGAACCACTTTTGGTGGTTTGTTTTTAGAGTACATTAAAGAGATAGGTTTAGGTGTCACCAAACCAAACTATACAGTATTTATATAACAATCAGACAGAGTTAAAATGGACTGTTTTGTTAATAAACAATTTATGCCTTGAATATATAGCTTGCTTAAATCATATGGGATATGTGTTAAATATCTGACATAGTGTACGAATGTGGATCATTTGGAGAATGTTTTAGCAATGATGTTAAATGTACAGTTAGTTAATGTTTTGTAACATTAAGATGAAGATACAAAATAAAAACATACAGAACTTTAAAGCTACTACATATAACTAATTTAAACACAACAACATTAACACAATGCAAATCTGGTCGATAGGCTACTGGTTGACCTTTGCGTGGTTCTTACGGTAAATGTGTGTTAGATTAGTATCAAACAATAAAGTGCAGAACACCATCCTGCTTCTTGAACTTCTGAACTTTCATTGTCTTTTGTTTTTCTTTTACATTCTCATAACTGCACTGCATCAATATTAGTTCATTATTCTTTATATCCTCCAGGAACACACTTATGATTTCACTTTCCGGGTCATTCATGCACTTATTATCCGTAAACATGAACTGGACAAACTGTTTAAGTTCAAAGCTTAAAATTAACAAATGAAGAGCAATATTATAGCAATCACACTTAATACAGTGATCTCTCTGAAAACATTATTGCATCTCTCGTCTCTGGTTCAGATCAGTTTATGGTTAACACCCACTGAAAACTATTGGGAAACAATTCAGTCTCAAGTATTTTGGCTGTGTTTTAGGGAAAGGGGGAAGGGACATGATGATGCGCACACAGTATGAAAGTGAAAGTAAAGAGAAGCAGAGCTTTAACAATTCTCATCATGATCATTTTCTGGTGCGTAACATTTTTCCAACTGAAAACCTTGGCTATGTAAACTCTTATAAGTTATTATAAGTGAAATGTATCTATTCCTTTATTGTTGTTGTTGTTGCTGTTTTTGCTACATGTTCTTTTCATTTTGTTTTGCTCTTTTTTATATCGATTTTTATCCACTCTATGTGGTTTTACTTACTTTTTTCAACTATATTTCATGTTTTATTTTCTTCCCGGTCCAGTATTATTGTCCTTGTCCTTCCAGTGAGCATGTCCATGCCGTTGGGTGGTTGGGTGCAGTCACCTGGACATCCGCATGGGTATGACCCTGATGTAAGGCACGAGGAGAAACACTGTGCTCCGAGCGGACACAAAGTCAAACTCACTCTCACGCACTTGGACCTGGAGGAAAGCCATAACTGTGAGAATGATGGCTTGGAGGTGTGTGTTAGTGGTTATGTTTAGAAAATTTCACAAATATTGTGAAGAATCTGACTTATGACATTTATTTGTCACACATATTGTAAATGCTTTCAACCCATGATTGGGTAAATTTCGTTTAAATTGTGTATCATCCCAAAATACTGTGTTGTTTCAAATTTGAACTTTTTTTTAAAAGTATGTGCCTATACAGAAATTGACTCCTTTATATTTTGTGTTAATATGTGTCAATTAATTTTTTGTCCAGATATGGGCAGATGAGGAACTCTTGTTTACTTTGTGTGGACACAAATCTTTGAGTGAGCTGCAGACGTTCATCAACCCCAAACTTTACTCCAACCCTGGAGGCTGTCTCAAAATGTCATTTTTCACAGACTACTCGAATCCCACGAGACATGTTGGTTATCGAGGCTTTTACACCATAAATGGTGAGGAATAAAAAAAGATTATTAAAAAAGTGGTATAAACATTGAAACACAACTTCTTTGCTGTTCCTTTTGGCGAAGAAATTACACTTCAAATGTAATAATTACAGCGGAGAAAATAAATATTTGACACATCAGCATTTTTATCAGTAAGAGGATTTCTAAGTGGGCTATTGACATAAAATTTCCACCAGATGTAGCCATTAAGCCAAATATTGAATTCATACAAAGAAATCAGAACATTTAAGTATACAAGTTAAGTCATAATAAATAAAGTGAAATGACACAGGGAATAAGTATTGAACACAGTTTATTTAGTACTTTGTAGAAAAGCCTTTGTTGGTGATTACAGCTTCGAGACGCCTCTTGTATGGAGAGACCAGTCATCTGCATTGCTCAGGAGTGTTTCTGGCCCATTCTTCCACACAAATGGTCTTTAAATCTTGAAGTTTTATTGTGCCTCTTTTCATCTTCAGTTCTCTTCATAGATTTTTTATGGGATTTAGGTCAGGTCATGGACTTGATTTTCTTTATTTGAAACCACTTCATTGTTTCCTTGGCCTTGTGTTTGGGATCATTTTCTTGCTGAAATGTCCACCCTCTTTTCATTTTCAGCTTTCTAGATTTTTATCCAGAATGTCCTGGTACATTTCTCCATTCATCCTGCCTTCAATAATATGAAGTCTGCCAGCTAACCTTTGCTGAAAAGCAGCCCCAAACCATGATGCTTGGGGTGGCGGGCAGTGCCTTTTCTTCTCTAACCATGTGTAGAATGACTGCCAAAAAGTTCAATTTTGCTTTCATCTGACCATACTATAGTCTCCCAATAATCCACAGGCTTCTCCAAATGGTCTTTCGCAAACTTTAACCGAGCCTCAACATGCTTTTTGTTCAGCAGTGGAGTCTTGCGTGGTGAGCGTGCATGGATTCCATGGCGGTTCAGTGCGTTGCTTATAGTTTTCTTTGAAACAACAGTACCTGCTGATGCAAGGTCTTCCTGAAGTTCTGCCCGAGTGGTTCTTGGCTCTTGGAGAACTCTCCTGATTATTCTTTGGACTCCTTGGACAGCGATCTTACGTGGAGCACCTGATCGTGGACGGTTTATGGTGAAGTGATGCTCTTTCCATTTCTGGATAATGGCCCTCACAGTGCTCACATGAACATTCAGCATTTTGGAAATGCGCCTGTAACCATTCGCCCATTTAGCGATAAGATTATGAAGATCTTGCTTTTACCCATCATGAAGTCTTTCCTGTGTGCCTCCTGGGACTAAAGCAGCTGATATCAATTAGTACTCATAGGGGGCAGGGTTTCTCTCTCAATACTGACAGATTTCAGGTGATCTCCTGGCTTTCTATGTCATTTTGCACCATGTTCTACTCATGTGTTCAATACTTATTCCCTGTGTCATTTCACTTTATTTATTATGACTCAACTTGTATACTTAAATGTTCTGATTTCTTTGTATGAATTCAATATTTGGCTTGATGGCTAGAAATCCCCTTAGTGATAAAAATGCTGATGTGTCAAATACTTATTTTCCCTGCTGTATTTTCATTTAAAAACAAGCTGGTTGTGTCAGTTTGTATTTGAGAGTCGGCTACATCAATCCTTTGTCATTGCCTAACCAACTTTAAATCTGAAATCCTGCCGACTTTCAGATGTTAATGAGTGTGAGGAGCTTGAAAACAAGTGCACTCAACGCTGCAATAACTACATTGGGGGTTATCGATGTTTCTGCAGACCAGGATATCTCCTCGACCCTGATCAACACACCTGCAGAGGTAATGCCCAACCTTCCAGAATTTCCACAACAGTTTAATTTGACGTTTGTTGTGTACAACAAAGGACACCGATCAGCATGTAAAGCATCAGCAGAGTGTATGCACTGTAAAAAGGATTTTGTGGTGTTGCTGTTTCAACTTAATTTTTCTTTAACTTGCAATTTCTGAATTTGTTAATTCAACTTAAAATCTAAAGATTTTACTGTCTCATCTACAAACAAGAAAATGTTTAATTCACTTAAAAAATGTTTTCCTTCATCCAAATATAAAAATGATGGTAAAACTTCATCTATATTTTATAACTTGAGCCAATGAAAAATAAAGAACTTGCCCTAAACAATATTTTCTAAGTATATTTTTCTTGTTAAAGAAAGTCCATTAAATGTATTTCTTGTCCAGTTTTAAGAATGTTTGTTGGTTGTGTCACCATTATAGTGAACAGTGTTTGTTTTAGAGCTTGATAGCGTTTCCTCTGACTGCTACAACGTATTGTTTAAAACATGTTTGTTGTGGTAAAAAGAAGCCAATATTGTAATAATCACAGTGGTGATTAGTATCTGATGCTTAAGATTGTCATACAGTGAACTGATTCATTAATTTACTGGTTGATCAACAAAAAAGTTTTTTGTGAATAATGTAATACTACATTGGAGATCAAGCACTCTAGCAGTTTATAATTCTTCTTTTTGCCACAACAAACATGTTTTGGGCAGTGGGTTGTAGCAGCCGGGGGAAACACAGCAAGCTCAAGAGTCCAAACACTGATCACTATAATGGTGACTGTAAATGAAACATAACCAACATAAACTAAAAGGGACACTCCACTTTTTTGAAAAAACTCCCCTAGAGTTAAACATTTGATTTTTACCATTTTGGAACCCATTCAGCCAATCTCAGGATCTGGTGCTACCATTTTTAGCATAGCTAAAACTGGGATCTACAGTATGAACAGACTGCTGGCATCAGCTATTCATTTTCACAGTAATTTTCATTCTCTTTGTCAGTTAGCTGTGGTGAAACTCGCAGAGGCTCTCAAGAAGGTGTGCTGATGTCACCAGACTGGCCTGGGTCATACCCGGAAAATTCTGTCTGTTCTTATATTCTCAGCACAGAAGAGGATCTGCAGTATGAATTAACATTCACAGAGTTTGATGTGCAGATGACAGAAGATGGACGATGCAGCGACTCTTTAACTGTAACCATGAACTGTAACACATTATACACAACACATACTTTAATATATAATATTTAATATAATCTTTTTCTGTTTGATCTCTTCCATATCTTCTCTCATTTTCATATTCATTCCCAGATAAAAACTCTCTCTGGTATCTCCGGGCCATACTGTGGGCATAAGCGCCCTCCTTCACCTTTCACTACCAGATCTCACCATATTGAAATCATCTTCAGGTCTGATGATGACGGAGCAAACAAAGGGTTTAGACTGAGTTACAAAACCAAAGGTCTGTTCTTCTTTATCTTATACGCTAATCAGGTTTTTAACAGTTAATGCTCCGTTGATGTATTTTCAGGCACTTAATATAAGAATAACTTACTCTAAAACTAGTTGTTTGTTAAAAACAGACTTACAGTTTTTATCAAATACAACTTGAGGAATAAGAACATATTGTGATATATTTAACTTTAAACATGTTTTTCACAGAAAAGAAATGTTTTGGAAATGTGATCAAAAACTCTCAGCTGATCCCGAATTTACCTGAATATTCCCGGGGTGATAAGATTACAGTGCAGTGTAATGAAGGACATGTATTAGACATAGTAAGTACTTATGGTGGAAAACATTCTGTAAAGAACTAAGGGGTACAGAAAAAATGGATAATTTTAGAGATGATTACATGTTTCAATAATTTTTTTTATAAACATAATTAATTAAATAAGCGAGGAGCTCAGATGCAAAGGCCTCAAAAAATGCCACCTCCGTCATAAATATAGGTAATAATATTAACCAAATGCTCTCAGCACATATTATCCCAATCAACAATTTGATCTCTCAGTGAGGTCCCCATGAGCTCACAAGATCCTCATAATATGGTCACAATGTGTAACCATACTGCACACTCACTGTGTGCTCATATGAAGGTCACAATATGAGGTCACTGAACACTCACTGTGAGCTCATATTATCCATAAAGAACGCAATTTACAAAGTACCAGCTGTGGGAATCAACCCAACAACCACTGGGTTACAAACAAGTCTGACACTCTAACCACTCTAACCAGTCACATTTACCTTCAATCTGTGTGAGCTTTCTTGAACCTTCACTTATAGGCTTCTTGATGCCACAACATGTCTTGATATTCCATATGGGATATACATTACACATAATAGATAGGGCTGTATAAAATGTTGTTTAGAAAGTGTCCTAAATTTGATATTATTCCTGAAATATTTCATTATAGGTAAGAAGGGTGACGTTATACTCTTGGGCCAAAGTTTTCCAGACATATGTGTACTGTCATGCTATGACAGAGTGAGTGTACCATGACCTCACACTGTGACCATAGTATGAGTGCACTGTGAGTATGGCTTAAACTATAGTTTGATAGTTATATATATCAGAGGTGTATAATACTTAAGTATTTTAGTTACATTTTCCAGTCGTCTGTGCTTTATCGGAGTGTTTGTCTTGGGAAAAAATTTACTTTTCTTTACTAAAAATGTTCACTACATTCTAAAGCATAGAATCATACTGTGTATTCCTTTTATATTGCATATTAAAATTGATTTAATATCTAATTACATAAAAATTGTGTACTTTTACTTTCTTGAGTAAAAGTACGAAAAAAATTTTACTTGAGTAAAAGTACAAAAATTACTAGATGTTTAATGTACTTAAATATTAAATATAAACCAAAAACTTGAAATTATGAAATGTAGTGGAGTAAAATTTATGATAATATGTTTTGGAATGTATGTTTACCAAAGAAAAACACGAATAAAATACGAATTATTGAAAATTTACTTTTATGTAGAAAGTAAAAATACTTAAGTACTATACAACTCTAATATATATAGTTTGGTCACAATGTGAGGTCATGGCACACTCACAATGCACTCATACTATGGTCACAATGTGAGGTCACAGCACACTCATAGTGCACACATACTATGGTCACAATGTGAGGTCATCATGGCACACTCACTGTGCAGTCCTATCATTGGTCACGATTTAAGGTCACTCACCGTGCATTACTCACACCATGGCCACAACATTTTGAATTCACAATGAGCTTGCATATTACTCACAGCGTGAGAATCTCACGGTATGGTGTGATTTCACTGTGATCAAAGCGTGATCTCACGTGTTGACTGGGATATTTATCAGATACCTTTGGTTCAAATCAACTTAATCCCAGCCTCTGACCATTCAGAAATACTGGCTTGTTGAAGTTGATTTTAGGGGCAAAGTCCTCTAAGTGCAAGGAAGATGAATTGAATGATGGCACATGAAAGACTGTGTTTCATGTTCAAACTTGGGTCCTTTCTGAGGACCTGAATGCAACCCGTTTGTGGCAGTCACGTGGATAATCCTAATATGCGTTTCATCATTTGCATTGTTTCTAGTTGCATCTTTACTGATTTTGCAACTGTTTACTGTCTTGTCCAAAGAAGAGAGTTTTTTTTTTTTTAAAAAAGCTTGAATGCACTTAGAGGGTTTTGCAGCAAAAGACAAATTTGTTAAATACCAATGAAATGACTAAAGTGACATTTGAAAAATAAGGTATTTCAATTACTGATTTAAACCTTTTTATTGCAATTAAAGATAAATTACTGAACCTAAACAAAACAGCCTGATAAAAAAATGCTCAACATGTTAGACACACTTAGAGGGTTTTGCATCTCACCTCCTCAATTATACTAAATAGCCTATCATTTCATTTTGTAAATGCAGATCTGTGCATGCTGACAGCTCTTTCATCAACAGGATAATAGAAAACAGCTGTGAGCATGTATATGTTGTGTGTCAAATATTTGTCATAAGAATTAAATGTATTGTAATCTTTAAATGGACTATTCCCACTTTTCCCACAGCTAGATGGTGTTAAACATGAGTATGAATCTACATGTCAAAGCAATGGACAATGGAGTCATGTTATCCCCTGTGAAAGTAAGAAAATGTTTTCTTGTTATGTTTTCTAGATTTGTGAGCAATTCTTTTTCTGAACAATGAGAGTTTTGAGATATGTTGGGGCAATCTAACAAACATTGAGCATGCTAACTGAGCTACGAGGTTTTGTGATATAGTCACGTAATTTAGGACAAAACAGTTGAGTAACCAATACGTGATAATCACACGAAAACAGGAATTCGTTATACGATCACGAAAAACGCAGAAATTCGTGATAATATCACGAAAAAAAGAATAAAAATATTACGTGACTATATAACAAAATTTCGTAAGAAATTCATACATATTTTAATTCGTATGAATTCACATGAAGTTAATCGTGCAAAAACGTATGAGTCTTATGAAAACAACAACAACGAAACCCAACCCCTAGCCCCGCACCTAACCCCAACATCACAGGGGTCAAGGCAAATCATACAGAAACTTACGAATGTGGTCATATGAATTAATACGAATTAGCCAACTCATAAAATATGTACAAATTCTCGTGAGATAGCGTTGCAGCAACATACAAAAGAGTCCTGGTTGAGACAGAATGGCATTAATAAATAAATACATTTTGCAATATTTAATTAACAAAAAATAATTTGCTTTTCCTTTCAGTTATAGATTGTGGCACTCCACCACTTCCAGAATTGACAGAGCTAAGAGACGAAAATAATATTCGCACAACATTTAAGGAACAAATCAGTCTCAAGTGTTCATCTAAATATTACCAGATGATTGGAAATGGTAAAATGTAAACCACAATCAATTTAATGCTTAATATAAATCAGCAATAACTTTCACACTTGTGTTAACCTTCTTACTTTTAGGTAACTTCATCTGTAATAGTGATGGCTATTGGGGATCTGAAACTGGTCAAAAACTGTCCGAAGCTTTACGTATATGTGAACCAGGTAAATTCTAAACTCGTAATGAAACAAATACATTTTGGATAGTTTACTAAAACTAAATAATCTGTCAAAGTTTACTCATACCCATGGGTGATAAGGGAGTTTAATGAATAACAAATGTTTCATCTTTGGGTGAACTATTGCCATCTCCGTTTTATTTTTCTCTCTTTTATATGTGTTTCTTAGTGTGTGGAATGAATAAAGACAACCTTGTTGGTGGCAATGTCTTTGGTGGGAAGCCAGCCAGACTGGGAGAGATTCCCTGGCAGCTCTTACACCGGCAATACACCAGAGGTGGTGCGGCTCTGATCAGTGATTATTGGGCCCTTACAGCAGCTCATGTAGTGGATGGATATGAAAATACAAACATGACCTGGTTAGGGGGAATGGTCGATGCTCAAAACAAACAGAAAACAGAAATGAAGACAGAAAAGATCATTTTTCATCCAGGCTACAAAAAAGTTGGTAGATATGTGGATCAAAAAAACTTTGATAATGACATTGCACTTATAAAAATGTCTGCCAGGGTGCCACTCGGTCCAAACATCAGGCCAGTGTGTCTACCAAATACACCTATAAGTGAGGGCGAATCAGGAACAGTTTCAGGGTTTGGTGGATTTGAGAAAGCAGAAAGAAGTCAACTTTTGCGTTTTGGGGATGTTAAAATATATGCCCTTAATGAATGTGATTCAATGAATTTGCCTGTCACTGATAACATGATCTGTGCTGGAGATGATGGTGTTGACAGTTGTAGAGGTGACAGTGGTGGTCCATTTTTTTACCCCAGACTGCAGCAGAAGTCTGTAGATGAGCCCTATAGGCTTCTAGGTCTCGTATCATGGGGCCCTTCTGAATGTGGAGATAAAAGGTTTAAAGGTTTCTACACTAAAGTCATTAACTATCTCGACTGGATCAAAGAAACTATGGAAAAAAACTAACATCAGCCTTACATTCAGCTTTACATGTCAATGTTATTCAGGACAAAGTTCAGTAATTTAATTGATAACCAATATATCTGTTTCATCCTCTACAATAAAATCGTCTTCATGTATAAAGATATTATTTTCCTTACTCAAAATATTATAACTGACATGGCAAAAGCAACTGGTTTGTTATACATGAGGTTATATTACAAGGGTGTTTGCATGTTTGGGTAAAAATGAAGATCTTATTATATTGGTTACGTGTTTTTTTCTTTAATGGTTGTTATTCTAATAAATCCTCAAACTATTAAATATCTACCAAGATATTATGGCTACTGTGTTTATGCTGTTATACCACTAATTCTATCATCACTAATAAAAATATATCCAATGCACACCAACTTTTTTCCTTCAAATCAGTTAAGTCACAATAAACAGTCAATGGTATATTACAATTGCTGTTTTTTTCCACAATGTTAAAAAGTGAGAGATGGAAATATGTAAAAGAGAACAGCTTTATTTGGGCAATCAGCTGTGTTCAAACACATTTGGGACATTATAGGGAGTAGGGAAGACACATGATGCAAAGTGCAAGTTATTTTCAACTCCCACAGCTCAAACATGTGTCGTAGACTAGGACTTGGCTTAAGGTTTTATAGTTTAACTTGCACTGACAGATCTTAAATTAAGTCAGTGCCATTGATTTGTCTCACAATACACACCATTACACCATTACCAGATGCTTAAACATCTTAATTTAACTAAAGCCTAGTCTTGGCTTTAGCTAAGCCTTGTCTGTTAAACCAGGGGTAAAGCTCATAAAAGTTCAGACTTTTAGGGCGGTTTCTTGGACAGGGTTTAGATTAATCCAGGACTAGGCCTTAGTTAGGACATTTAAATAGTTTTTACAAACAAACCTTACAAAAAACAAAACAATCCTTTTGTTGCATTTTAGTCTGGGACTAAGCCATGTCCAGGAAACTGCTCTTTTGTTGTCTGCACAAATAAATGCACAATAAATAAAAACATTAAAAACACAAATATGCCCCTTTATATTTTCCAAAGATGAAATACATTCAATCATTTATTTATTTAAAAGACTTACTGCTATATTTGGAAAGCAGCATTAAATGGTCTCTGTAGACTTTAACCCTCAGTGATTAAGCAAACAGGTTAAAAAACGCAACAGGGATTACGGGAAAAGTTGTGTTCATCCTTCTTTTTTTTCTACCATAGCCAAAACAAACAAGTTTACCTTTATCGTGACTTTTAGACTCTTATTTTCTGACATGTGATCCCTGTGATTAAACAACATAACTGGACAACCTTATGAACGCATTACTTGCCTGTCATGGGTGAAATCCATCTCATAATTTGGTAAGTTTATTTTTTTGTAAAACTTTAGCCTCATGATTATTTTAGTACATAAACATACCAGGCTTAAACAACTCCAAGATCATAGGTTTGCTCTTAGAAAATGCATTATATGCCTTATATACATTAGGAGACAATCATTTTTAGAACATATATAATCAATTATTGCAATTTTGATATATTTTCTTCATTCCTATTGGAAAACGAATTTTCCAGCCTGCTGTGGGCATTTGTCAATATGTGTAAATGTGAGCCGCTCATGTTTGGGGAGGTGACTTCCCCAAGATACCCCCAACCATATTCTACGGATCACCAGGAACAATGGGACCTGGAGGTGCCACAAGGATATCAGATCCAGCTAACCTTCAATCATTTAGACATTGAGCCCTCTCCAAACTGCTACTATGATTCTCTCATGGTTAGTGATGCCTCATAAAAGGTTTTTTGTTTGTTCAACTTACTAATGCTGTGACCTCATTTGAGTGACATCTATATACAATACTTTGAATTTTTAACTGTGATATATGATATATTATATGAATATATGAACATGTAATTGTGATAACTATCATGTCTATCACTATCTTCACACTTATTTAAAAGAAATTGGGTAATTGTTTATGTTCAGGTTTTGTCTAATGAGAAGGTTCTGGGAAAGTTTTGTGGCAGAAATTCAACAGACACATTTCATCCAGGACACAAACATATCTTAGCTCCTGGAAATCGTCTCCAATTGGTTTTTCAAACGGATGACTCAAATCACGAGTCACACCTGGGTTTCTCTGCATTTTATCAGGCCATTGGTGAGTTTTACAGCATTATAATGTCAAAACATTTTTTTTTAACTATTACAATGTGCATGTACATTCTTAATATATATAGTATAGCATGTGTGAAAGACATTCTGGCAGTATCATAATAGTATCACAACCCTTTGTGTATCTGTTCATGATCTAAAATTTCGACTACCTATTCCCACAGACATAGACGAGTGTTCCTCTACCAGTTTGGAGAGTAAAACAGATCCTCCATGTTCACAGATATGCCTCAACACTTTGGGCACCTATTTGTGCGCCTGTCATCATGGTTTCCAGCTAACATCTGACCAACGCACCTGCATCTGTGCGTGCTTACAATTACACACTCATTACATTAAGAGTGTCTACAATGAAATACTTTATGCAATAAATAAATAAATAAATATTAAAATAAAAAAGATTGTGTTTCCTCACTTTGTTAGTGGACTGTGGAGGTGGGGTGTACAGTGAACCAGAGGGGGCCATCTCCAGTCCTGGGTACCCAGACCCATCTCCACTTGATCTGCACTGTATCTACAGTATTTCTGTGCAGCCAGGCTTCACTGTCACCCTTAACTTCAGTCAAACCTTCCAGATAGAGCAGGTCTACGAACAGGAACAAGCCTGCCTCTTCCACTGGCTGCAAGTATGTTTTGCTACAAACCTCGGTGTGTCCGTCTTTCCATCCATCTGTTCTTCTTTTAGGACTGAACCAACAAATTATGTGTGACAGATATGTGACCCAGTCTGTGAAAACCTGGCTAAAGTGATTTTTTGTGATACATAAAATAATCCTACATAATGTAAAGAACACTATGTGAAAATCTAACTTTGATATGGCTCAGTAAATTCAAGTCAATGATTGAAATCAAACTTGCTCCTGATCTCATAATTAGATCATGAGGCTTTATCACAGATATAGGGTCACATATCTGTAATCTAATGTACACACATTTATCTGTGTTGCTCTTAGGTGTCTATCCCAGGGAAAAAAACACAAAAATTCTGCGGAAATACAAGCCCTGGTATCCTCTTTACTGGTGCCCATTCGGTTCAGCTTGAGTACCACACAGACAGACATGGACAGAGCCAGGGATGGAGCTTACAATACACCACTCACAGTGAGAAACAAATGAATGTGACTTTCATTTTAAGCTGATCAATATTAGGCTGATCATATTACTTCAATATAATCACTGATGTTCTGTGATCAGTGTTGTTAGCTGTTTAATCCACACATAAGTACATTTTCAGTAAATTTTCATTTAATACTGTAGGACAACTGTGGATGCTATGAAAGTACAACCCCAAAACAGAAAAAGTTGGGACACTGTAGTAATTGTGAGTAAAAAAGTAATGGAATAATTTACAAATCTCATGAACTTGTTATCTTTATTCTATTGTGAATAAAATATAAATCAAATGTTGAAAGTGATACATTTTGAAATGTCATGCCAAATATTGCCTCATTTTGGATTTCATGAGAGCTACACATTCCAAAAAAAGTTGGGACAGGTAGCAATAAGAGGCCAGAAAAGTTAAATGTACATATAAGGAACAGCTGGAGGATGACCAATGTTTAGGAATAGTAATGTTGTCCTATTCTTGTCTAATACAGACTTCTAGTTGCTGAACTGTCTTAGGTCTTCTTTGTCGCATCTTCCTCTTTATGATGCACCAAATGTTTTCTATGGGTGAAAGATCTGGACTGCAGGCTGGCCCTTTCAGTACTCAGATCCTTCTTCTACGCAGTCTTGACTTTGTAATTGATGCAGTATGTGGTCTGGCATTGTCATGTTGGAAAATGCAAGGTCTTCCCTGAAAGAGACGACGTCTGAATGGAATCAAATGTGTCTAGAACTTGGATAAACCTTTCGGCATTGATGGTGCCTTTCCAGATGTGTAAGCTGCCCATGCCACATGCGCTCATGCAACCCCAAACCATCAGAGATGCAGGCTTCTGAACTGAGCGCTAATAACAACTTGGGATGTCCTTGTCCTCTTTAGTCCGGATGA
Source organism: Misgurnus anguillicaudatus (assembly GCF_027580225.2). Taxonomy (NCBI): domain Eukaryota; kingdom Metazoa; phylum Chordata; class Actinopteri; order Cypriniformes; family Cobitidae; genus Misgurnus; species Misgurnus anguillicaudatus. The sequence continues at coordinate 26,214,256 of NC_073346.2, read as the reverse complement.
AATGGCGTCCCAGTTTTCCAAAAAGAACTTCAAATTTTGATTCTTTGGACCACAGAACAGTTTTTCACTTTGCCACAGTCCATTTTAAATGAGCCTTGCTCAGGGAAAACACCTTTGCTTCTGGATCATGTTTAGATATAGCTTCTTTTTTGACCTATAGAGTTTTAGCTGGCAACAGGGAATGACACGGTGGATTGTGTTCACTGACACTGTGTTCTGGAGGTATTCCTGAGCCCATGTAATGATTTTCATTACAGTAGCATTCCTGTATGTGATGCAGTGCTGTCTTAGGGCCCGAAGATCACGGGCATCCGGTATGGTTTTCCAGTCTTGACCCTTACGCACAGAGATTGTTGCAGATTCTCTAAATATTTGAATGATATTATGCACTGTAGATGATGATAACTTTAATCTCTTTGCAATTTTTCTCAGAGAAACTCTGAAAACTATTTTTCGCTGCAGCATTAGGGGAATTGGTGATTCTCTGCCCATCTTGACTTCTGAGAAACACTGCCACTCTGACAGGCTCTTTTTATACCCAATCATGTTGCCAATTGACCTAATAAGTTGCAAATTAGTCCGTAAGCTGTTCCTTATGTGTACATCAAAATTTTCCGGCCTCTTTTTGCTACCTGTCCCAACTTTTTTTGGAATGTGTAGCCCTCATGAAAGACAAAATGAGCCAATATTTGGCATGACATTTCAAAATATCTCACTTTCAACATTTGATATGTTATCTATATTCTACTGTGAATAAAATATAAGTTTATGAGATTTGTAAATTATTCCATTACTTTTTTACTCACAATTACCACCGTGTCCCAACTTTTTCTGTTCTGGGGTTGTAAAACTGCTATAAATCCTTAAATATCTGTGCTAAACTGCATTTGTAAAACACATCGTTTTAACAGGGGTAGAGTGTCCAAATCCAGGCCAAATAAGCAATGGAAGAGTCACCCCGAAATTTCCCCGGTACTTGTACAGAGACTACATCCAGGTGTCCTGCGAGACTGGATACAAGCTCATGATGGGAGATTTTAGTTTTTGCAAATAAACAAGAACAGCAAAATTGCATTTGGTAATACATAAATCCAACTAATCCTTATTTATCTTTGGCCCTGTATTAGGGAGAAAAAGAGATTAAAAGTTTTATGACCATGTGTCAGAGTGATGGAAAGTGGCATTTGACATTACCAGAGTGTAGGAGTAAGTAAAAACACATCAAATCTGCTTCTGTATTGGTCTGTCCATTCAGTCAGTCTTTGCATCCATCTAAAATAAATTACCAATGCATCCCCATAACATATATATTTTTTAAAGTGTGATGTGTAGTTTTGGTTCCACACATGGCACACACTTCACATTCTGTCACTTTGCAGTTATTGATTGTGGAAATCCAAAGTCTCTGCAAAACGGTGGGGTTAAAGCGATCTCTGGATCAAACAATCAATATCTCTCTGTCATCGAGTACCACTGCAATGAACCTTATTACTCTTTTGACAAAAACCTTCAAGGTCAGTAAACGTAAAAAGTAAAAACACACTTTCATTTCAGTGATTTCAAGACTTTTAAAAGCTTAACAACATTTGACTTATTTTCTTTGTCTTGTTTAGTTCGATACACATGTACAAGAGACCGGAAATGGACAACCTTAGACAACAATGACATTATTCCTCCCTGCCTCCCTGGTAATGACTGTGATAAAACTTGACAGGATGTTTGAACAGACAAATGTACATTAATACAGAACCAGAATGACTGACACATCTCTCTTTCTCAGTGTGTGGCATGAATATAGATATCACTGCTGGTGGAAGAGTCTTTGGTGGGAAGCCAGCCAAATGGGGACAGATTCCCTGGCAGCTCTTACACAGGTTAAATCCCAGGGGTGGTGCTTCTCTGATAAGTGATTCCTGGGCTATCACAGCAGCTCATGTGGTAGATGGATACGAAGACACAACCATGACTTTCATTGGTGGAGTGATTGATGAAAGAAATGCCAGTTCAGTCAGATTAGAGACAAAGAAAATCATAATTCATCCAAATTATAATAGGGTGGGTAAAGATGGACACCAAGTAAACTATGATAATGACATTGCCTTGATCAAAATGTCTGACAGTGTGACGCTTGGTCCAAACATCAGGCCAGTATGTCTACCAAAAAAATCTGATGGACCTGTAATGGAGGGCATGAAGGGTACAGTCTCTGGTTTTGGGGGAATTCGTGGTGCATCAACAAGTAAACTGTTGCTTTATGGGGGTGTTCAGGAATATTTCCAGTGTGATACATTCCGTATGCCTGTAACTGATAACATGTTCTGTGCTGGAAATGATATTGACGGCATTGACAGTTGTCAAGGCGACAGCGGTGGTCCGTTGTTTTATCCTGCTTTGGGGGAAGCGACTAAAGAGCAGCGCTTTGAGGTAAGGGGTATTGTATCATGGGGTCCCACAAAATGTGGTCATGAAAGCTTTAAAGGGTATTACACGAAAGTGCAGAACTACCTGGACTGGATCAGAGAAACTATGGCAAATAACACGCAAGAGCCCTCTGTCAGTCGTTATCCTACAGATATACTGTAGTATACACTCTCAGAAGAAATGCTAAGAAAGCTGTCACTGTGACAGATCCCTGTTAGTCCTATATGTACAATTTAGTACAGATATGTATACATTTGGTACCAGTACCTTTGAGGTATGCCCTCTTTATGTACAAGGGTGTGCTTTTTAAAATGGTCTCGCCCCAGTGACAGCTTTTATGCCTTTGAGAGTGTACAGGTTTTCATTGCAATCATTCAGATTCATTCAAATTCTTGTTAAAAGTGTAAATGTGTATTTTGACTTATTTGTTTCAAATAAACACATTTGGAGTTTGAAAAAGAAGTGTGTTTGATACAACAAGCATGAAAAAATCCCTGTCTGTGAACTTTGGAGCATCAAAGTTTGATTTCAATCATTGATTTCACATTGATTTTAATCTTTGGCATGGCCCTGCTCAGTTAATATTAAAGATATCAAGGTTATATTTTCACAAAATCTTTACATTATTTAACTTAAAAAAAGACTAGATGTTTTTTTTTCACAGTCAGGGAGGGTTACATTTTCCCTGATTTCTTTTTCCTATTCACACTATACCAATGTACACTGTAATCTTAACGTTTTAACATAATGATTAAAAATCCCTTCATACATACCCTAAGGGTATTAAAGTCTGTGAAAAGTCATTTCAGAGAATTCTTTCTAAACAATTCTAAACGCATTGTAAATGTTATAGAAGTGAAACACATTACAAAGACTTTGAACTATGTAGTAGCCTACTGAATTGTGGAGTTAAACAGTTTTTCCACATTTCTGTGTTCAGGTTATTTGGGCAGGGCTTAAATGGGGGCTCGATGATGCACTGGAGCTACAGAGCATGACCCTGCCCCTAACACTATTAGGAGCATCCATTCAGGTTGTAGTGGGAGTCCTGCAGGGATGATGTATTTTTGTAGGCCAACCTAGAAGTTAGCAGCACACTGTGGGAAAAAACGTGTTTGTCTTTAAAGGAGCTCTACGTAGGTTCTGAAATTTCTAACCGTTACTGACACCAGTAGCCATTATAGAAACTGCAGCCAGTCTCATGCTCGTACGAGTGTGCCCACCGACAACCAGAGTTGCCGTAGCAACCACAGACAGCTCATTGAGATTCACCAGCATGTTTACAAATGTAAGAAAAGTTACAGTACTGTAAGGTTATTGTTTGACAGACCATATTTAAGTAAAATGTTGCAGTGCTACTTTATATTTTCAACAGAAGTCTACTTCTAAAAGTTTTGTAACACTACACTGTAAAATACACTCCCGACACTCACAATCTCAATGCACTCGTGCTCTGAATAAAGATAATTCATATACGAAAGTAACTTTTGAAACGGTCCTGTGCTACATGCTATCGTCAGCATTACACCACAAAAACAATGCTATCGTTAGCATTATACCACCAAAACAATTAAATAATATATTACAAATGCCCTGTAACTATGTCTTACCTTTGCAGTAAAAAGAAAGCCAGCTTGGGGTCTGTTTTCATTGGAGCTCCCTCCAAGAATCAAATGCCGTTTACTCTTGTCTTTGCCCTGACGCCGGTCACGCTCTATTTTGGCCACACTAGATGAGTTTTTTTTTTAAACTTACGAGGAGTTTCCGTGAGTGTCTGGATTGTGCTGGAGGTTGGTCACTTCTTTCCATCTACAGAGTCCATTTGAAACATGCTAGCGATTGCCGCTGTTTACTAATGGCTGCCGTTCGTGTCTATATGGAATGCCCAAGTAGACGAGCACACGCATGACATCACATTTTGAATTTTCGCGCCAATTCGGACCAGACTCCTCCACACACAAAAGAGCCTACAGGCTGATAGAGACAACGGTGAAGGACAGTCAAGGTGTCATTCTTTCTATTACATCATGGTTGGCTCATAAATAAACAAATGAAAACTCTTAAAGATTTTTTTAATTAATAAGCTACACAATGCCCCTTTAACTTATGTTTTTTTGCAATAATCCAAAAGGGAAAAATAAATGAATCACATACGAAATGGAAGTTTGTGTTTGCATAATGTGTTTTAATATGTGTGTGTACTGTGTGTAAGCCTATATATATATATATATATATATATATATATATATATATATATATATATATATATATATATATATATATATATATATATATATATATATATATATATATATATATATATATATATATATATATATATATATATATGAAGAGTTTGGTTCCAAAACGCAATAAACGCCATTTTTGAAAAAAATGAGTTACTGCCAAAATCAGCATTATATCAGGTCAGTAGTTAAAAGTAAATTCTTAATTTTACGCAAAATCCAATATCCGCCGTGTTATTCTGTCAGCTTTTCTCCCTTTTTTCCCAAAATGCGATAAACGCCACTCCCCCTTTTTTACAGAACGCAATAAGTCCCATAGCGCACCTCACGCAATGTAAACAAACATGGCGGCGGGCTGAGTACATGGAGTCCTTGTTTTCCTCATCTACTTTGTACTTTGTGATCAGGGCTGGACTGGGACAAAAATTCGGCCCTGGCATTTTGGCCCAAACCGGCCCACACTACATATATTTACAAATACCACCCATCTTTGCACGCCTTTAAGCAATAGCAACTCCAATTCCATAAAAGCACTAAGCCCAATTAATAGCAGATAGAAAAGAGTGAGAGTTGACACAACAAACACTTCTAGAACGTGTTATTTATTAATGCAGTAAAACTGTATAATCCACATGAATCCTTAAACAAGCTTCATCCTTCAAACATTTGTAAACATTTTTGTTAGGTCCTAAAAACACTATTCACTACACACCGTAGCCTATAATAAATAATGAACACAACAAAAATATTCCTATCTGATTAACTGTCATATTATATGTTGATTACAGTTTTTCTGAATTGCTAAAACACTAAACCCCAATCTCTGAACCAAATTCATAGCGGCCTAAACACATTCGTCATGCACTCTTTTGGCTAAAGTCTAAACAAACTTCTGAGTAAAACACACATTTTACACTGCAATGAACTTGTTTTATAAATGCTAAACACAGGCAGGCTGCTAAAGATGAACACAACTACAACTCAGTTGTCATCAAGCAAACACAACAACTCAAAATTGTACACGCTTTTTTCTAATGGTATTCTTTACCAATTGTGTGGATTGTAAACAGTCTGAGAGACAGATGAAGAGTACCCTATGATGAAGAACAGGACACCAGAGATGGTGCAATTGGCAAAATTTGCCATTGAATTGCTGACTTTTAACAAAATACAAGTGCTGCTTACAGTAATATTAAAAACTGATTATTACTTGCAGTACTTACAGGAAAGTATTCACTACTACATTCACTGAACTAAACTTGTGTGATTACAGTAATAGAGCTTTTTAACATTATCTGTCAATTGTGTTGTTATATACAATAAACATATATTTTGTCTGTAAGCAGATGTCCTGGATTGTTTGATTTTGCTTGAAGAGAAATGACACGTTTTGAAACAGACAATCAACGAAAAATCTACGAATCAGATACACTCTCGTAGTCACTAACACAGTCTCACCCCATGTCGTCAATATTTGACGACACTTGACCATTCGTCAATATGTGACGCGGAATACCTTTCGCGTCATTTTTTGACGAACTGGGGACTTCAATACTATTACGTCCGTTGCATTCTCTTCTCCTATTTTCTTACCATTTTCGCGTCGGTTTAGGGTTAGATTACGCAAAATTAAACCGTGTACGCGAAATTAAACAGTGTACGCGAAATTAAACAGTTGTCACCTGGCGTTGGGGTTAGAAACAGTTGTCACCTGGCGTTGGGGTTAGAGTTAGGTTTGGGTAGGGATGTCATTATGTAAATCTAACCCTAAACCGATGCGAAAATGGTAAGAAAATAGGAGAAGAGAATGCAACGGACGTTATAGTATTGAAGTCCCCAGTTCGTCTGGGTTGTAGTCACAGAGCAAAGAGTGCAATTATTTTGTTGCAGCTTTATCACCATAATTGTGTGTTTTTGACTTGGTTTTATCAAGGGGTATCTATCTAAACTTGTGTTTTGAAAGCAGTTCTGCTTACCGCAACTCACTTCTCCCTCGTCTCTCTCTCCCTCTCCTCACAACATTTTGCGTGCTGGTGCTGCCAGTGCCACGCGCCACCATCATCATCATCATCATCACCAGCGACGCGATTTGAAGAAAACAGTTGTGTTATTTTCCAGTGTCTGCCTGAAGAGTCTGTTTCTTTTTGTCGCGCAGTTTTTCTGCACCTCCCTTGAGTTTTTTCTCCATCTCTCTCTCTCTATTTTGACACGTGAACTGACCGACGTTGCACGCTCGCTTGCACAGAGACCAAAGCGGTGATTGGGCCAGCTTTATGTCATTAAAAAAATAGCCAATTGGCTGCTGCTTAAATGTGAGTGGGCCGGTCTATTTAGGGTAAAAAAGGATGATGACTGGGCTGGTCCGTCATTGGGCCAGCTTAATGTCGTTTAAAAAAATAACCAATGGGCTGCTGCTTAAATGTCAGTGGGCCGGTCTGTCTAGGAAAAAAAAGACGCTAACTGGGCTGCTCAGACAAAAATAGTATGAGATGGATCGGCCCAAAAAGTGCGTCGGCCCACCGGGAAACTGCCCGGTCTGCCAGATGGCCAGTCCGCCCCTGTTTGTGATCAACAAACAAAACAAAATAATACTTTAATTGCATCGCTAAACCTGTGATGGTTTTCTGTGATGGGAAAGAAACGTAAGCCATCAGCATCTAATAATTTCCATGAGAGGCACTCGGGAGACGGGTGCTTGTTCTCCCGACAGCATCAAGCTTCTCATGCTAACACATTGACCCCAGAGGATCTTATGAAAAACTTTCCATAATTTTACTCAAAGTCAACGAAAATCGAGCAGGACCAAAAACATTTTACAGATGATCGCTGTGAAAGACGTTAAGCGAAGACGTCAAGTAACCGCAATGACAGGGTTCTTAATATGACAAAGTAAGTGTTTTGATTAATAACATTAATGTTTATATTTTTAATTAGTGTGTACAACTAGTCAACTAAATGAATGTAACATGGCAAAGATTAATGCACATTTATATAGGCTATTGATTCAATAGATTTATAGCATTTTGAATAAAAACTTGTCATGGATTTATTGCATTTTGTGGAAAAAATAATCCGTTTTTATAATAAATCTTTGAAAATCAACTTATGGATTTGAATTTTTTATGTTTTTATAACCTAAAGATGCTGTGTGAAAGTTTGTAACAGAAAATAGTTGTTTTCATCTTGTCACTTTCTTGGTATAGAAAACACGTTTTTACCAAAATTTGTCAAAATGGATTTGTTGCGTTTTGGAACCAAACTCTTCATGTATATATATATATATATATATATATATATATATATATATATATATATATATATATGAAGAGTTTCGTTGCAAAACGAGATAACTACCGTTTTTTTAATTGTTCGGAAATCTCGTTTTTTTGGTTGTGCATTCCAATTAATTTCAATGCAACTGCAGTTGGTTTGTTTTGATTTAAACCTCCATAACTTAAAAAATACAGCTAAGTAGCACAATAAAACAAAATAATAACATGATAAGATAATAATAAACATGTTTTGACAAAAATGGATTTATCTCGTTTTGCAACGAAATATATATATACACAAATACAGTACATGTATGAATTTAAGAAAAAAAAATATTTAGATATATTTTTATTTATATTTGTAATATAAAATATATGTTTAAATACGAACAAATAATTACACTTACTCCCGCTAACTCCCGGTTGGCCCACAAAAACACGTCATCCCTGCCGCACTCTATTTGAAAGTTGAGAGTCGGCAGTCTGGAGTTTAATTAAAAAATAAATACACAAATTAAAAAATCACAAGGTCAAAAAAGAAAGTTGAGAGTCGGCAGCTTTCCCGTGAGTGGGTGTGGATTCCGCACCAACAAAGGACACGCCCCCAGCGTCTGAGAGCTGAAAATCCTGCCAGTTTTTTAAATGATTTGGATAACTTATTTTATTACTTGCCATTTTTTATCATTCAAATTTGGCTGGGTGGTTAATTTCACATTTGTCTGAGGTGTGACAAACTGAGAACACATTTAATATCAAACTATACATGGACTTCAACAAGTGGTCAAAAAAATGCCATGTGTTTATAATTTGTTAATCTAAAATGTGTGCAAAAGGCCTGTAGAGGGGGCATTAGGAGAACCTGAGTCTCCTGAGATGTGTGTGGTAGGGATTTCACCTCTTTTAAGGATTTAGTGTACCGCAACAGATGTCAGCAATCAGTCCTTATCCCTTTATCCCTGTGGTGGAGTGAAAAGCTCTCATATGTTACAACAGATAAGACTTTAGAATAAAAGAAACTAACACATTCTGCCTCGCACAAGGGCGCAACAAATTTTAAAGATGGTTACTCTTCAGGGACGGACCTGATTTTGAACTGGAAGTATGGAGTATTGGTGGAAGTTGTTGAATTTTATAACTTTCTGGGCTCTGACTCAAGAGCCATCGTGCTATTGTTTGGTGCGACACCAGCTGCCAGTTTTATGGATTATGCCAGTCAATGGAGAACCAGGAAAAGACAACATTACAGCAGAAGTTTTACCTGCTGTTCAACTGGCACTGCAGCATTTGAGTGAGCAGCCACCTCCTTTAGGCAACTATGAGCTTCAGCTTCATCTCACAGACTCTGAGGTAACACAGCAGATCTCCATTCTTCTGTAAAAATTAGTTGCTTATATAGCCTAATGTTAACGACTATTGTGCATCGGCATTACAGTGTTAGCCGCTGTTTTTGTTTTTAGTGTAATAATGCCAAAGCACTCAAAGCGTTCTTTGACGCCACATTCTATGGCCCCAAACCTCTCATGATCTTTGGAGGGGTGTGTCCATCAGTCACATCCCTCATAGCCCAGTCATTGGAGGCCTGGAACCTTGCGCAGGTATTTAATTATTTATTACAATCACTTATTTTGATTCAGTCTTGATTTAGTCCATAATTTAAGTTTGATTTGATTTGTTTTCCAGCTGTCGTTTGCAGTAACAGCACCTTCACTGGCAAACAAAAGACGGTTTCCAAACTTCTTCCATGTGGTTCCATCGGACAGCGCAGTCAACTTGGCACTGGTGAGGTTTCTCAGACACTACGGATGGAACAGAGTTGGTACTTTGACACAAAATGAGCAGAAGTTTACAGAGGTAATCTCAATAAGACACAATATCTTTTGTTGAAAAATGTGGATAAATAATTGTTAAGATTAGTTTAAAGGGGGGGGGGGGGGGGTGCATGATTTTTGAAAAACACTTTGGAAAAGGGAGTCAGTCCGAGTACCAAAACACACTTGTAGCCAATCAGCAATAAAAGGTGTGTCTACTAACCGACATCGTTGCGTATGTGTCTATCAAAAACATGGTCCAGATTCTATTGGGGTAGGGGTGTGTTTGTTTAGGTGATTTTAAATGTCAATATTGGATTTCAGATATCATGCACCCCGCCTTTAACAAGGCAAAAGTAACACATATATGCTTACACATTTACTATATTCTTCTTGTTATTGTTGATATTGATTAAGGAACATTTTCACCAGGTTAAATCACATCAAGTACGTTTATAGTTTATAGTTTATGTGAGCATGAATGAATTGGTGTATTCTCACCTGCTCCTCTAAAGGTACAAAGAGACTTGAGCCGACATCTGTTGGAGGTTGCTGACATCCAATTGGTGGCAGCAGAGAGCTTCTCTGTAGACCCATGTAAAAGTATACAACAACTAAAGGTATATGTAAGGCACACACTTAATAAATTAACTAAGAATTTAAGATATGAATAGATTTTGTAATACTGACATTGCATAATACTATTCTGTGTTATACCACAGTATAAATTCCACAGTATACTATAACACTTTCTCACGTGGGAAGGTAACAGTATTTTCCTGTTTTTGTTTGTTTATAGGAAAGTGATGTGAGAATAGTGATCACTCATTTCGATGTGAGCATGGCTGCTGAAGTCCTATGCTGTGTAAGTATGTTTACAATTGAATTAAACTGACATAAGTCTTCTGTGGTACAGTGAAAAAATCATTGAAAGATAATAGTAACAGATTGTATTTACTGTCTGTCACATGCTTCACCAAACGTTTTCTCAGTAACAATATTTGATGTAAAAAACACATTTCTACAATTAGTTGTTAGTATTGAGCGTAATGTTGTGTCACAGGTGTATAATTTCAGCATGTATGGTCAGAAGTACCAGTGGATCCTACCGGACTGGACTCAAGGCAACTGGTGGACTATTACCAGCCTCAAAAACTGTACTGATACTAACATACAGACTGCTTTGGAGGGGTCCATCAGTGCTGATTTTGAGACCCTTAGCTCCAGCCACATCAGAGGGATTTCTGGTAGGGTATGTTTGCATTTAAATTTTTGTGTATGGGTGGCTTATTTTGCGGTAGTCTCACTTTCACATGTTCACATGGTCTGCCCACAGTATTTTTAATATTCTTCTAATGCATCAGAGTGAAATTTAAATGCATGTCTTGGGAATTAAACCTATGACCTTGGTGTGCTAGCATATTGCTCAGCCAGTTAACTGAGTTAATGAGGCTTTAGTTTCTACAATGCAAAACATTCAAACTTCTGCTTACAGTATCTCTGTGTATTTCTGCTCAGACACCTCAGGAGTATGAGATGGACTACAATAAGCAGCAATTGAAACGTCTGGGTGCAAGCAAATTTCATGGCTTTGCGTATGATGGTACATGGGTGATTGCCAAAGTTTTGACAAGAGTCATGGAGACCGTGAGGTACAGAGAAAGATATAGCATCTATCGCAACTTTACCGTCACTGACCAAGAAATGAGTCAGATGATTCTGGAGGCCATCGACAAGATCAACTTCTTTGGTGTGACAGTATGTACAAAGTTTTACAATTCTTCATTTATATGTTCACATTTACAATCATTCATTTGGCATTCACATTAAAATATAAAATTGTTTAAACCTGTTGTGTAGGGACAGGTTATGTTTCAGAGAGGTGAGAGAGTGGCCAATGTGCAGTTTGCGCAGTTTCAAGGTAGAGAATCATTTATTTGAGAAATCTTGTTTTTCTTTACAATGTTTTTATTATTTTTGAGCACATTATTGCTTCCACAGATGGAAAGGCTGTAAAGATTGGAAAATATAAAGCCATTACAGGTGAACTAGAGTTCATCAGTCCGGTCCAATTCCATGGTAAGTGTACAAAATAACAAATGTGTTTAAGTTGAGATGGAAATTTGGATGCTTGGTAATTGCAGCTTGAATAATTGCAGTTCTTTTATTCTATTATTTTCCTAAAGATATTTTGAACTTCACTATAATAAGTACATTAACAGTATGACTTGTGTGATATGTAAAATGAACCACATGCATTTGCTCTCTACAGGCGCTGGACCCACAAAGGACCGAACTTATGTGTACCATCAAAGAAAACACATCAGTATATTTCTGTACAGTATCATAACATCTATATCTATCTTAGGTGTTCTTACAGCTTGTTGCCTCTTATTCTTCAATGTGAAAAACCGCAATCATTGGTAAGCCATGTTGATTATAGTGCTTATTTTTTGCATTCATTCATACATTAAAATTAAAATGTTTCTGTTTTTTTAAAAGTATTCCACCATGATAATACTGTACATTCGTTGCATTGTATGCTTTTGTCATTCACAGGTCTCTTAGCATGTCCAGCCCTGTCTTAACTACTGTGATTATCATTGGTTCAGTTTTCTCTTATTTCTGCATCTTCTTTTTGGGGCTGGATGGTTCTTATATTTCTGATGGAGCGTTTGAAGCTTCCTGCTCTGTGAGTCCTCATGTATTGGTTCATTGTAGTTTCAACTGTTTTTGTATAATTCTTTTCATACAGTATATTTTATTTAATAATGTTTGGCATGCTGTTTTACAGGTCCAACTATGGCTTCTATCTATTGGATATACAGCAGCTTTTGGAACCATGTTTGCAAAAACATTGAGAATTCATGCTATCTTCAAAAATAACAGAATAGAAAAAAGGGTAGGAAAGATTTGTGTTTTCTGTAGGAAACAAGCTGGCTTTATATGCCAGTGAGAGAAACAAATCTGTAACTAGAAGGTATACATTACAGTCTCAGAAAAAAATGGTACAAAGCTGTCACTGGGAGGGTATCTTTTTAAAAGGCACTAATATGTACTTATTAGGTACATACAGTGTATGCAGTGTTTGAAAAGTAATGCATTACAATATTAAGTTTCTTCCCAAAATAGTAACTAATTGCATTACGTAGTTACTTTTCATGGAAAGTAATGCTTCTGTTACTTTTAAGTTACTTTTGTGTTACTTTTTCTTACTTGGCTGATGCTTGATCTTTTTCAGGCCTTGCACATGTTTTTTATGACTGAGAAGTTTAGCATTCAGAAATTGCACATTTCCATCGCAAAAATATCAAGCTCTGGCCTGCCATCTCCGTTTTGGACTCAAACTGTTCAGACGCGCACGCATATAGTGCATAATTCTGTGTGATTACATTCAGTTTAATTCAGTAAGTTGTGCTGTTTTTAAATCAAATTAGTTAAACAGAAAAGGAACTCGCATTACTTAAAAAGTAACTATAATATTAATTTGTACATTTATAAAGTAATGCGTAACTTTACTCGTTACTTCAGAAAGTAATATTATTACGTAATGCACATTACTTGTAATGCGTTACCACCAACACTGCATATATGTACCAATGAGGTACAACTATGCACATTTTAGGTGCAAATGTATACTTTTCGAAAGGGTATCGCTTTAGTGACAACCTTTTTGGGCTGATAAAATGCCATATTGTTTTGTACAAACTTTAAATTTATTTTTATCTCCCTAGATGAAAGATTAAGTTTTAAGTTGCCTGGCAAACATTTAGTACAGAATGCAACATACTAACCAGCGGATGGGTATAACACTCTAGCAACCACCTAAATCATCTGAGAAATACCAGCAACTGCCTGCAACTACAGACTAATGCTCAGCTACCACCCAGAGCATCATAGAAACAATACAGCCTAGAAGCTTAGAATAGCAGGATATCTGATGCAATGCATTGAAAAGCTCATAAAAGTCTTATTTTATTCTGTCTCTTATTTGTATTTCTCTTTGTTGGACGTCATCAGATTACAAAGGACTATGGGTTGACTCTGTTAGTTATGTTCTTTCTGTTGGACATGAGTTTGTTAATTTGTATGCAAATTTTGGATCCTTTAAGGAGGACAGTAAAGGAGTATCATATACAGGTGAGAAAAACTTTTTTTTAAAGACATGTCTTTTATCTTGTCTTTGAAAACGGGCAGTTTATAGTTCTTTGCTGAGTATTTCGGTCTCTATATTTCTCTCTGTTTTAGCCTGACCCCCATGAGCAAGATTTCTCCATACAGCCCTTTTCAGAGCACTGTGAAAATGCATACATGGGTTTCTGGATGGCTGCATTCTATGGTTATAAAGGGATACTCCTGGTATGATATGATATGTATATTTATTTTAACATAGTTCAAACCAATTGTATTGCATTTGACAAAAATGGAGTGGTTGGGGTGATTTTGAGCACATTTAAAAAAAAAATTTGATCATTGTGTGCATTCAATGTGAATTTTAGCCACAATCTCGACTTGCAAGCATATTACATTATATAATGAAATTCAAATGGCTTTTAAATGCAATTGAATTGAATATTATGCCAAATCTTAGTAAAATTATCCTAAGTTGTAAAGTTTTAAATATGTGGAAAAATGATATGATAATAATCTTGAAGTAAAGTGTGATTATTATATATAAGACGCACACATGTAACCCAGATATTACTTGAATGTGTTTGCGTGTCTTTCCTCCAGCTGAGTATTTGTTTCCTAGCCTGGACAACACGTCATGCAAAGGTTCCTGCTGTAAGTGACAGCAGGGGCATCCGAATCAGTGCGTTTATGTCGGGCCCAGTGATTCTTATTGGTATATGTGCGTCCATGCTGTTCCAGGATCAACCAAATGTGAAATTCTGCATTGTTGCCCTTGTGATCATCACATGTTGCTCCAGCACTCTGTGCTTGGTGTTTGTTCCAAAGGTATGAAATCTGTCTCTCTGTCCGTCTGTTATTCTGTCTATATGTTTCCATATTGATCTAATCTAATGTGACAGATTATCATCATAAGGATGGGTCCTGCATCCTTGTCAAGAAGATTTCATCTCACCCAGTGGCGCAGTGAGATTGAACAGGACAATGAACCGCACTGTAAAGAAAAGGAAGCTATGAAGAACTCAGGAACAGTTGACTGTATACCTGATATCAAGCAAAACATCTCAAGCACCATTGACATTCTACTGTCAGATAACTTACAGTTCCAACAACACATGAATAAAGTGAGACGCTTTTTGCTTTACCATGCAGTTGTTAGCAGATGCCCACTTATGCATACTAAACTTATTGAAACATATTCAATTTGAGAATAGTATCAATGTGTAAAGATATGTGTTCAAAACACAATAACTATGGATAATGGAAATACAATGGAAAATCTATCCAAAAAGGGGGCAAAATGAGTCTTTTTTTATTTTGCTCACATTTTTGTTTTTATCTCATTCTGACCACCTGCAGTTGGATTCTGAATTGGAGTATTTGACCAGGCGACTGAATGTATTAAGTCCTCACCATCTAGAGGATCTCATCATCAGAAGTTCTGTGCACAACGCAGGTTGGAAAATAATTGACAATGCCCATGTGCAAATGCAGTTTTTATAAATCAATGTTTAAATGGAAATTCAATTTACTGATAAAATGTAAGATTGATTTAGCATCAATAAATAGTTGTGGACTTTTGTAAACTTTGTATTTGTCTCTTTTTGTTTATCTCTTGTGTCTTTTCAGGCAAGAACAAATGTCTAACTGTGTCTGAGAGATCCAACTGCAACAGGAACGGACTAGAGGACATCAACTCTCCTGAACAGTGAGTTTCATATGTCTCTCGCATTTCTTCCACATAATCCTAATGATAGTACTAAAACTTCCACAAATTTTAGGTAGTTTTGACCAAAATATGTACACAGGTTTAAAATCTAAAAAAACAAGTTTGCTGGCTTTTGTTGATTTTATATGAAAATGATTTGGATCATTTTGTTGGTTCACAGCATTCAGCGCAGACTCTCTCTGCAGTTGCCCATTCTTCATCATGCCTACTTACCTTACATTGGAGGAGTGAACTCCAGTCCTTTAGATAGCTCCTTTGATATTTGACAGCATACATTAATGCCCCAAACATGTGGACTGTTGGCGCCAGGACCATGAACTGTATGCTGTTTACACAGTAACACACATGGACATTTCAATTATAGTTCTTATCAACTATTAAAGTCCTAAGACATGTGGATGGAAAAACAAATGTATTGCATCAAAGTCAAATTAATACAACTATCCAATGTCGAAAAGCAGTCAAAATCTCCCTTAAATAGATAGGCACATAGGACACTGTCAAGTGCATGGTCAAGTGACATGTAAGTGTGTAATTGTATCATCTAACAAACATCTAAGCAGGTAGTAGAGCTCCAAATACAAAATACAATACATTCAATTGTGACTACTGCATACTGTTTAAAATTAACTTTTGTCTAACAAATGCATATTTTGGTGTACAAAGGGGCAAATCTATCAATCTTTTCAAAAGGAAATACTTTAAAATGTACTTTCCTATATTTAGTTTACATTTTCTGGACATTTGCTTTATCTCTGTTTAAAAAAAAACTGCTTTATAGGTATGACCAATTAAGTTTTGGCTTTATGTTCTGACTAAAGCTTTATTCACTGGTTCATGATCTCTTATATCCAATAACTGTTAGACTGTTTTTGCTTTACTGCAGTTATAACACAAGCATACGATCATATAGCTGAAACATGATGTAGCGTTTTGTTCAGTGGCTGACACCATGTTTGTTAAAGTAGATCAGTTTGATCCATCAATCCATGAAGATCTTGGCGTATGTGCAAAAATTGTCCATCATAGCTACATGATCCAAACAATGGAGTTAGACAGGTTAAAACTTTAAAACTTTTTACAAATTTGCAGGAGATTGTCTTTAAAGTTAACCTTGTGTAATAAGGGTTGATACATTTATCCTGCATAAGTTTGTGCCCAGCTCATTCCCATGTCTGTTATATCTCTCAGTTTGGTTTCAAATTTCCAGGTTTTGTCACTTTTGATTGGTTTTGCCAATTGAACAACATGACCTTTGAAAGAGATTTAGACCTTGAGCCGTACCTGCTCTTCTGATTTTGCCAAGTGGTCGATGTCCTCAGGGCAACATTATATTGATCCTGGGAGAACATTTCAATCAACGATTCGAATTTTAGAAAAAAGTGTAGAATTTGTTTTAATTTTATGCCTACAACCAGGTTAGCTGTTTCTAGACCAGTGTTTATCACTTATCATTTATGTCTGACTTTAGGGTTCATTTATGTTTAGGTTCGGGTGGGTTAAGGTTTCCTTGGGTCAACACAATCTTTTTGCCCTGAGAACATCTCCCACTTGGCAAAATCAGGTCGAGCAAAGTCAAATAGCCTGTAAACTGAATAGCCTATATCAAATAAAATTAAATTGTGAATGTAATGAAAAAATATAAATGACTTTATGTCACGACACGGTACACGGGGAAGACAGGAAAACCCAAACGCAGACTTAAATAAAGAATAATTAAATATAAAAACCAAAACACCCACGAGGGGGTAAAACAGTACAATGATAAACACAAGAACTAAACTGATTAACATAAACACTGGAAACACTAACTACATAAACTTACATAAGACTAGGAACAGGAATAAACACTAGGAACAGGAATAACACTGGGAACTTTGGCAAGGAACATAGAATAATACCAACGCACGAAGGACAGGACAGAAGGACATTAAATAGGGATATCTAAACAACAAACACCTGAAGCTAATCAAACATAAGGGAGCGGGAAACAATTCACGAACCCTGAGAGAAACGTGGACCGCGGAAGGGCATGTCACACAACTCTCTCAGGGCAGACACGTACTGTCACAACCTAATCTCTCAAACTCGGATAGGACAAGAAATAGAGAGATCAGGTCATGACACTTTATAACACAATAATTTATTATCCATTATCATTGCTTTAAAAAATAAACTAGAGGAATTGTTTCTTGCATTATGACAAAACATGCATCAGAGGCAGGCCTGTAGCCATGAGGGGGCAAAAGGGGGCATTGCCCCTCAGATTTAATTTGTCCCAAAGTTTGCAATGATGGCAGGTTTTAAAAACAAGGCTTTACAAAAAAGATAACTAAGCCTGACCAGATGGTTTACTTAAACTTATATCATGAGGATTGTTTTTATAATCCATGAAACAATATTTTGTAAAAATTATTTTTATCCAAATTAAAATTTGTTTTGATATTTGGCTGAAAAGACTTGAGTTACAGGCAGTAAAACTTGTATTGCTCACACACTTTGTAAAATCTTCATCACTTTAAATAAAGTCAAATAAAGTGATGTATTTGTATTAGCACAACTATCTGTTTATATTGTAGGCATTCAGTTGTTTATCATTAAGTTCATTTCTCAAATTGTCCAATCCTTCTCTTTTCCAAAGCACCACCTACATGTCATGTTTGTTTTGATCAATGTCTGTGATAAAAGGAGGATCAATGAGACAGAGGTATACAAATTCTTCCCTGGAAAGAAACACAACATCTCTGAAGCTTCTTTTGCTCTTAACTATGACTTCCCTTAAGGTTATGGGTCTTCTTCTCCTGGCCATGTTTATAATGGTGGCTGAATCCTCATCATCTTCAGAAAGAGGTATCCATTTAGCTTTCCTTAAAATCAATTCAGCCTCTCTAGCCTGAAACATTTTATTTATTTAACCAAGAAGAAAGAAGCCCTTCCTAAATAGAGCTATTGGCATGAACTACCTATATTCAGGTCGAGGAAATTCACTAAAAAAAAATAATACACTGGATTTACTAGAAAAAAATGTAATATAGTGCATAATTTTTGCATCCACTTTTTAAAGTAAGTTTTACATAGAATTTTAAGCTTAATTTTTTTAAATAAAGTAAATCCAGCGTATTATTTTTAACAGTACTGCCTACTAAAATAATTCAAGTAGTTTCAACACAAAATTATTATTTCCTACTTACAAATTTTACTTGATAAAATGTTGATTTGATTTTACTAAATAATGTGTTCGTTTTGAATTACTCACCTTTTTTGTGTTATTTTTACTAAATTTGGTTAAAAAACAAGATTTTTTAAAATAGAATTTACTCATTTTATTTAGTTAAATTTACTAAGCCACAAAATAATTTTTACAGTGCATAACTATGACCTCTCTGGTAAGGATCTGACTGATCTGTATAACTCCAAAGTGGTCACGGCAGAAAGGGTGTCCAGACCTATTGGTGGGTTGCTTTCCTATTTCGGTGTCAGACACTCTGGAGTCAGGTAAAATTAAGACATGTTTAACAGTGCAGTAACTTTATTAAGATTTGCATCAACTAAATAGGCTCTTAAGTTCAAAGGCATATCTGCTGGTCCTGTTTTTAGAGTTACTCTTGAAGATGGCAGACAATTTTTGATCCATAAAGGAAAAGATTATGGTATCTCTTCTGAAACCGTTGTTGTGGACGCCGATCACATGAGCAGTAGATGGAGGGCAAGTATTTCTGCAACTTACATAAAAGCAATTTGTATGCTAATACAATTGCATTATTTAAAATATAATTTGTTTGTTTTTGAGGTTAGATGATATCCCTTCATTTATTAATGGCTGCTCTCTCTAAAGCAATTGCATAACTTATAATTCTGAAATTTGCTAAACTAATTTTACCTTAACAGGCTGATGAGACAAAAGATTTTGATCGGAGGAAGACGGTCTCTGATTTTGTCGGGGTTGGAGGACCGGACTACAGCCTACTACTGGATAATTGCCATCATGCATCTGATGCGATGATGCGGTGTTGAATTCAGAAATGTGTTGCATGCTGTGATATGAGCATCACTTCAATATTTAAAATTGAAATGTGACATGCATTGCAGCTATTTTGCATAATAAACATTTTAATGTGGAATTTTGTTTTTTAACTTTCAAGTGGGTTACTTTACATCTTTTCTATTTTTGGAAAAAGTGGGTTTCATTCACTAATAATTGCATACATTATTTATATGTTTAGGCACATTTGAACATTTTATGAAAACTCTCCGCCTAATCAAGACACGTGAGAATGCACATGAATTTGTTTTAGACCTCAGAGTCAGAGCACATGAAGCACATGACATGATGGTGTGATTCTGCACCCCTCTAGAGAGAAATATAGATATGAACAATAAGAAATAGACTTTGAACCATATCATCTTTGTACACAAGCATTTATGATGGCGTTTTTTTTAATTGTCAGATAACAAAATGCAGCACCAGCAGCATGTTTACGTGACTCCGCACAATAAATACAGAAGCACTGTTTGTTGCGTCTGGTTTGTATAATTCATTAATAATTAATTGTGTCCAGAATGACCAGCTGATTAAAAATCTCAACAGTGAAGTGAAGAACTGGTCATATTTTACCTATAAAACAAAGGAACAGACGAAAAGATGCTTATATTTTTTAGCAGACAAATATTCACATTATTTTAGGAAGGGAGCATGGAGACAGGAGCTCTGGTGCAAACAAACATGATAAAAATGCAACAACATTTTACATTTTTCTCATAATGTAGTCAGTATTGTTCTAATTTTGAAGTTTTAGAAAATTATGTCTGTCAATTTGTGAAGTTTAAAACTTACAGATGAGGACAGTTCAATTATTGACACTAGAGCAGAAGAAGTGACAGGAAAAGAAGTGACAGGTACAAGCAAAATACATACATATAATATACAGTAATATATTTGAGACAAATATATATCAATTTGATATATTGAGACAATTTTTGCCATTGTGATGAATGGTATAAGTTTCCAGTTCACTAATACTCTTCTTTACTTATGAGACCTTCAAAGCTGAAAGTTTAGTTTAACCTCTTTTCTGCAGTTTGACTACATTTAAAGTCAATGACATTACAAAGATTGTGAACTATGTAGTACTGAATTGTGGAGTTAAACAGTATTTACACATTTCTGTGGGCTAAAACAGGGGCTCGATGATGCACTGAAGCCACCGAGCATGGCCCCGCCCACAACCATGAGCATCCATTCAGGTTGTAGTAGGAGTGCTGCAGGGATGACGTCCCGGTATTTTTAGGCCCACCCGGAAGTTAGCGGTACACTAGCCGTTTCTCAATGTCAAGGAAGGATCCTCGGAAGCTAGAATTTCGAGGATGCTACGTCATCGACGTCCGTCGAAGGACTGTTCCAATGTCGAGGATCCTCGAAATTTCAGCCAAGGACTGAGTCCTTCGTTCGAGAAATATCCCATATACAGGAAAGGATGCAAATTTGTATTCTTCACGCGCTGAAATCACCCACAATCCTATGCGAGCAGCACCGAAAGCACACCTTTCAATCACCCAATGACGTAATGACGTGCACTTGTTAGCCTGGCTGTTTCTCAATTCCAAGAACGCAAAGAACGGACTTGCGTCCTCGTGGAGATCGGTCTTGCCAGGCGACCTTGGAAGAACGAACTCGGAAGTTTTGCCGCAATGACTTCTGGGGCGTAAAGCGATTTCAGCAAGTCTGCACTCGATGCATCCTCGATATCAAGAACACATCCGGGTATTTTCATGCGTCCTCTGTCCTTGCGTTCTTGAGAATTGGAATGAACGTCGACCGTTAATGATGACGTAGAGCGAGGACACGAGGACGCAAGATCGCTGAAGAACGCATATTGAGAAACAGCCCCTGTTCCATTTAACGTGTTCTCCGAATGCTTTAAAGGAGCCTCGCCTCGCATTTGAAGGAAGTGACTTGTAAGGACTAGTCCTGCCAAGGAAGTATCCTTGACATTGAGAAACGGCTACTGGTTCCATTGCAAAAACAGTGGACACGCCCCCAGCATTTGAGAGCTGAAAATCCTGCCTGTTTTACCATAGACTGTAAAAAAAAAGATGGACGACGCCCGTTCGCTCTCTTTCATTGGTGAAAAGTGAAGCCGCCAGTGTCACGATATGGCGCTGACATCTTGGGTCTTCTTGAGTCTGCGCAGTAGCGATTTCGGGACCAGTCCTGCGCAGTAGTGAGCAGGAAGTGAAACCGCGAAAGCAAAACCCCGCCCTCACTGTCGTAGAATGCGCATATCACACGATATCACAGCTGTCAATCATGACGTGACACCACTGTTTTTATATCATTAAATAACTAACTAAACGCAAACTTATTTTAAAAACAAACATTTGAATGTACATCTGCGTGATAAAAACTACAGTAAATGACAAAAACCAGCTTCGGAAAAAAGATAATTGAAGTGTAATTAATTTTTTTAGTTGGTCTCATTGAATAACATGGGGAGGCGGGGTTTATGACCTATACTGGGACCAGTCACTGGGGGGCGATGAAGACGTTTTGGCTTAACTTTTCAGGGCTTGTGCGGCACGCTTGGTTTTTACCAAGATTTTGATACGTTATTTTATTACTTATCATTCAAATATGGCTGGGTGGTTAATTTCAAATTTCTCTGTGACAAACTGAGAACACTTTTAATATCAAATTTTACATGCACTTCAACAAGTATTTAAAAAAGCCATGTGTTTATAATTTGTTTGTCTAAAATGGGTGCTAAAGGCCTGTAGAGTGGCCATTAGGAAAAACCTGAGTCTCCTGAGATGTGTGGTCAAATTTCACCTCTTTTAAGGATTTAGTGTACAGCAACAGATGTCAGCTCTTATCCCTTTGTCCCTGTGGTGGAGTGAAGAGCTCTCATATGTTACAACAGATAAGACTTTAGAATAAAAGAAGCTAACACACAATGGCCCTCATTTATCAAAAGTGCGTACACCAAATTTCCAGCCTACACCTTGCGTACACCCAAAACCACGGTGACTTTGAGATTTATCAATATGGACGTTGGCGTACGGCACGCTCAAATCCTACGCCAGCTCAGGAGGTGGTGTACGCACATTTTGAGTTCGTGCAGAAATGCGCAAACACTTCCTAACACCACAAAACGCACTGACAAACTAAAATATATTATATATTATGACCCACTTAAAAAAAAAAAACAGTAATTATAAACTTCAGTGTTTATTTTTATGCAACATGGACTTCAATGTTTAATTTGTGAGACTTTACCAAATCATTCGATTTGTATGCATATGTATTCCTTCAGTTGAGAGCCTGGGCGCTTTGCCTGATGTTTCAGAGCGAGCATGTGAACGGAGCTTAGTGGGAGCGGAGCGTTGAGCGGTGCGGTAATATTACCATCAAAGCGCCTTTCCGAAAATTCCGCTCCCTCAGAACCGCTCGTTGAACCCAGAACGCCCTTTGATAATTTGCTAGTTCGAGAATCTGTAAAAACGTCTAGCAATAAGTTATGGAATTCAAGCCTTATACATAAATGTAAAGTAAAAAATCAAATAGATTGAGCAGGAAGAAAAAATTGAAAGGGACTGCGGAGAGACTGTAAAGAGTTAGCAAATATTCTTCCTGGAATCTGAAGCGGCACATTGCAAGAAAGCACAAGGATGTGCTACGAAAACATGGTAATGCAATATAAGGTAAGGTAGTTACCTACCATTCGCTGATAAATAAATACAGATGAGGTAAGGTAAAATGCTTGTGTTGAATGGAGCCGTAAATCCGATCATGATGACATGCGGACAAAATTATGGCCACAAATTATTTTTTATGCTACATTATGGACACTTCTTTTTCTTATTTAGTCTAAAGCAGACCCGTCGCCAGACCTCAGTCTCAGGGGCGTAGCAGCCATTTTAAAAGTGGGGGGGACAGTATGGTAATGTGACCTAAAGCTGATGTTCATAATAATACATTCTAAATAGAATACCAATTGGCATTTTACAGCACCCTAGTGGCAATTTTGGGAACATGCCATGATAGCTTACATGAACCTATTTTTGTGAAATCATACTCACAATTTAAAAATACTGCAGGACTTTGAAACCAATGTGAGACCATCAATAGCCTACTTTATTTTTATGAAATAAAGATATTTTATGATAGTTACAATATTTCAGTTACACTACATTTGTATTTTGATAAATATACAAATTATATCTACACTAATTTTATAGAACATACATTTTATGAAAATATAGCAATAAAACCTAAATCAATGTATTTACAAGTTTTTAATATTTTCAAGATGGAAGTAAGTTCTCTAATCAAAACATGGCCGTGGGAAGTGGGGGTGCTGCGGGTGGGAGATTTTTTTTAAGTAAAAATATTCTGCACAATTTATATATTACTTATGAATATTTTAGGAGATTATTTTTGACACACGTAGGTTATTACGTGTATTTTGGGTTTTAATTTCATTACTGTCTGTGCCTACCCATCTCCGTGGCCTCATCCGAGCGCACTTTCTCTGCCTTGTCTTTTGAAGACATGGGTACGCAGCACCATGACCCAGAATAGACTAACACACCTTTGGCTAATGCATGCCCACACAGAAATTCTGAACTCCCTGGGCATTCGTCCCCTAGCTCATGAGAGACTTTGGACTCTATTATACAACCGGCGCAAAGCGCGACGCGAGTGTCTTTTGCTAGAGTAAAGAGCGCGTTGATATTATGCGCATACAGTATTAACGGGATGACAACGCGGGTTTGCTTAGCACATACATGGATGCGAAGCAGCACAAAAACGCTTTTTAATATGAAAAAAGGATTAAAATGTAAAAGATTATTATTGAGTCTCTTTGACATAATTGATGACCGATTATGAGACGTTAGACGGCGTAAAGAGCTGCTTTAGCTAAGTAAATAAATGATTTACTTTAAACGAATGCATCTATTTTTTAAAAAAAATTAAATGCTACCCCACGATGTTATTGTATATAATGACTCTGTACCTGTGGATATGGTAAGATGAGAACGTTTGTAAATTCTTTATCTCTTGTTTGTAACAAATAAAGAATTTTTAGAGTACAAACCTTATATAAAGCCTAATATATTCTAAAAATGTAATTATACACCATGTATTTTTTTATAAAAGTATACAATATCAGAACTAAACCCATTATTATTTTTGTTCGAATTATAAGTTTAAAAAAAAGACAGTAATAGTACTATTTAGTAAAAAAAGATCTATATAAAAATATACTAGGTATGTTACTGTGAGAATATTTTACCACTGTTAATCGACGTGTGATTTAAAAACGAAAGTAAAATATGTTCGTCCGCATGGACATTAAAAATTGTGTTTAATTAATATTATGTTGTTATAATATTATATGTTGTATGTAAATATGTTCTATGTATGTATATCTGAAGTTATAACGAAAGTAATTTCCCCTGGGATTATTAAAAGTATTTCTGCTTCTGATTAATAGCGCATAAATTTATCTGATAACTGATGATGTCTGTGTGTTTCAGACCCTGGCTGTGTGCACTGAAGTGTATATAACAATAAAGTAGTAAAAATGTATTTATTTTTAAAATGTATTTAGGCCTATAGGCTTATAGGTTTTTGTTAAAAAAAAATTATTTCACAGCACCCCCTGTCCAAAATGACTTCCAGCGGCCCTGAATCAAAACATCAAAACAACTTTTTACAATTAAACTAGATTATCTTTAATCCTGTTGCTCCATTACTTTGAACTCACTGAGATTTAAAACAAAGTTTAAATACATTTTCTACAATTAAATATGTGGCTAAATCATCAGAAACAGACACCGCGAGCGTGGTGGCACTATTCAAAGATGCGTTTAATATAACGTCTCAACAGAGTGAGTTTGACGGTTTAAAATATTACTTAACTCTACCAGTGACAGCTCCCGATGCTCGTATGCGCTTCTCCTCTGTCACGCGCTCCAGTCAGAAACTGAGAGCAGTCAATGAACGGACACACGGCGGTGCTTCATGACAAATGCGTCGCGTCGGCACATCTTGTTCATTCATTATATCACAATAACTGAGCTTCGCAATATTTCCTGCCACATTGCTTCGTTAATCAATACAATTGATTGTTTTAAAAGATCGTCAAATGTTTTTTATTTGAATAAGATCTTTAGAATCGATTACCGATGTATAGTGATTTATAATAGGCTACAAAAAATATATTACATTTGCCTGCATAAACTGTTTATTTTCTTTATGAATGACAACGTCAACATTTGTTGCTGTTTAATTACACCGGCAGATTCATCAGCGCAGATGATGGGTTTAACATAAATAAGTTTTAATCTATATTATAAGATTTGTAAGCTGTGTTTAAATGTAAGTGGTGCAACACAACTCGAATTAAAATTAAACTGAGATAAACAAACCATATTTTAGCTCTAAACTCTGCTTATTTTAATCTGTGCAACCCACTCTGAATCCTGCGCAGCGTGAGGAGGTCCATAGTGTATTTTAACTACAGTAGGTTAAATCATAACATGAAAACTTTATCGCGTAATTTGTGTCATCACGCCATACTGCAACATTATCTAACGTGTGTTTGAAAAAATCATGTAGGCTAATCGTCCTTTGCTTTTTTCTGGAGTGCATTTTATCACCGACGGCGTAATAGCAAAAGTGAATGAACAAACGAAACTTCACAAGAGCAACAAGAGATTTGAAGCTCATGCAGACACGCTCTGGGATTGGCTGAATGTTAGTTCACTCAAATCTAAGTAACAAATCAGAGAACACTGTACATGACGCACTGCGCTGTTGCTCGCCAGAGCTCACCTCCGTCTCTCATTAAAAATGTATGACTTCTGGCCACTTTGATGCTTGGTGGCCTTGTGAACGCAGAGTAAAAGTGGGGGGGTCGTGACCCCCCCGTCCCCCCCGGTTGCTACGCCCCTGCTCAGTCTTAAGGGGGGCATATGAAATGCATGGGAGGGCACACTTATTATTAGCCTACAGTACGTATACTTAAAATAATATATACTCTATACGCGCAGCACGTAATCATCACGTTAAACAACCATCAGCAATATGACCAGATAGCCTATAGCCTACACACCACATTATAGAAACAATTTTATGAATATCCATAAATCTATACAACATATTACATGTAACACCAGAGACATCTCTCAAACATTGCATTTTAAAGCAGTCAACAGAGGGATATGCATTGCCATGAGACACGTGCACACACACACACATTCACACGCACGCAGACTTTGAACCTACGGTACTGTGGAGGCAGCGCTGTCGTCTCTCTTCCCTCCTGTCAGTACAGAATCGTACCCGATCGGGTTCGGGTCTAAAAGTTTCACATGTGCCTCGGACACGGGTCGGGTCCAATAATAGTGGCATCGGGTCTCGGGTAATTTAAAAATGAATGTGTTTTTTCTGAACGGACCCGAACTCTCTCGCCTGTGTGCGTCAATGTCCTTTTCAAACCTCTCATCTGTTTGCCAAGAGCGCTTGCGACATTATGTGGTTGTCGGAAGGTTCATTTTCGTTGAGACAAACATGTCAGTCAATTATAAATCGTCAGATAACAAAGTAAAACCAATGGAGCAGCTCGCCAAATTGGTTGCAAGGCCACCGGAGTTTCTTTCTGTCTGACTGCTGCGCGTCTTTTGGAGACTGTTGTTGGGCTTTTAACCATTTGCGGATAATATATCCATCTTAAAGCAGTATAACTAGGCGAAAACTCATCCAGTTTAAAAAAAGTGCGGTAACTGTTGAGCGGCTACACTGACGTAGGCTACGTCACGTACGTGTCGTACGTAGCCTCGTGATAGGCTGTTGCAGTGTAGCTAGATTCCCATCAATCAAACAAAATCACACCATTGTTTTTTATATTTTTAATGTTTTAATTATAAAGAATACAACATTAATGCAACACAAAATTAGCAACATTAATAATTTAAAATGACAGTATTTTTTTAAATACTGGGGGGGGCACAAGCGTCCTTGAGGGCGGGCCCGGCCCCCTAAGGCCCGCCCATAGCGACGGGTGTGGTCTAAAGTATGGCCATAATTTAGAATTTGTTCCCAATATTCAACAGTTTGTTCCTTGGAATTAATTATTATAATATTTCGTAATTACTATTACAATTATTATCACTTCAAATTATGAAATAGCTTAGCTAAAACATGTGGATGTCGTGGAAACAAATTGTTAATTTGAATTATATCCGGAGCTCCGTATCAAACTGGATCTAAGATACAGCTAACAAACAACTGTATGTAAATACAGAACAACACACTACAAAAGTTACTACATCATTAAAAATATTATTTAAAAAAATTAACTGAACCATTAAGCAGACATAGAATTTAGATGTAGGCAACAGTAAATAATAATAACAATAAATAATTATTCTTCTAAATATCAATTAATAATAAAAATAATAATAAGAATATTACAAATTGTCATCCAATTATTAATGTGTCTTTAATCCCACTCTTTAAACTCCCAAATAAAACAATTTTGTTTCTTTTCACTTCCCCGCATTCTCTTCTTTGCCGTCTTTCGTGTGTCAATGGCGTAAAATGAGGGCGTGGGGAGGCGGAGACTTGAATTTATATGGGCTTGTTATTCTAATGACGATCGTTTTCGGCCGCGGCATTTATGAAGGGCAGATATTGCGTACACCTAAATATCAACGGTACGCAAAATTTCATAAATCAGGCGGTGAGAGGAGTGTAAGCATAATCTTACGCCAACATATACGCCCGTTTCTACGCAAGAATGATAAATGAGGGCCATTCTGCCTCGCACAAGGGCGTAACACATTTTAAAGATGGTTACTCTTCAGGGACAGACCTGATTTTGTACTGGAAGTATGGAGTATTGGTGGAAGTTGTTGAATTTGATAACTTTCTGGGCTCTGACTCAAGAGCCATCGTGCTATTGTTTGGTGCGACACCAGCTGCCAGTTTTATGGATTAAGCCAGTCAGTGGAGAACCAGGAAGAGACAACATTACAGCAGAGGTTTTACCTGCGGTTCAACTGGCACTGCAGCATTTGAGTGAGCAGCCACCTCCTTTAGGAAACTATGAGCTTCAGCTTCATCTCACAGACTCTGAGGTAACACAGCAGATCTCCATTCTTCTGTAAAAAATAGTTGCTTATATAGCCTAATGTAAAAGACTGTTGTGCATCGATAGCCGCTGTTTTTGTTTTTAGTGTAATAATGCCAAAGCACTCAAAGCGTTCTTTGACGCCACATTCTGTGGCCCCAAACCTCTCATGATCTTTGGAGGGGTGTGTCCATCAGTCACATCCCTCATAGCCCAGTCATTGGAGGCCTGGAACCTTGTGCAGGTATTTAATTATTTATTACCATCACTTATTTTGATTCAGTCTTGATTTAGTCCATAATTTAAGTTTGATTTGATTTGTTTTCCAGCTGTCGTTTGCAGTAACAGCACCTTCACTGGCAAACAAAAGACGGTTTCCAAACTTCTTCCGTGTGGTTCCATCGGACAGCGCAGTCAACTTGGCACTGGTGAGGTTTCTCAGGCACTACGGATGGAACAGAGTTGGTACTTTGACACACAATGAGCAGAAGTTTACAGAGGTAATTTCTATAAGACACAATATCTATATGGCCCATATAGGGCCTTACCTTAACTTTGTTGAAAATTGTGGATAAATAACTGTTAGGATTAGTTTAAAGGGGGGGGGGGGGGGTGCATGATTTTTGAAAAACACTTTGGAAAAGGGAGTCAGGCAGAGTACCAAAACACACTTGTAGCCAATCAGCAGTAAGAGGCGTGTCTACTAGGGATGGGCATAATTAATCGACGATCGATAATTGATTGTTAAGAATTTCGTCGATTTCGTAATTTGTTATCAATTAATCAAATGCATTTTTTTATTTTACTCCTATTTCACAAATACTCCGTATGCAGTGCGTTTGCGTATGTGTGCGGCGAATTCCTCAAGCACCCGTTGCAGTGCGCTGCTGACCGCTTACTCTGCATATGAAACATTCATGTGATTGACACTTTCTGTGAACACTTTTCCGCATAAACAATAGAACAAAGCATCATTTTTTTTACAAAACAATATATTTTAGATATTATTTGACAGACTAGTAAGTGTGGATTAAGGATGTTTAAAATCTCTAGCCTGGTTGTCATGATCTGAATGGATCAAATCAGCAGTTTTGCAATGCTTTATTTATCTCCACATATATCATAAATAAAAATAAGCAGAGTAACTTTGCAAGTCTACCCTTCCACATTATATATTTCCTACTATGTATGTATATGATTTCCAAATAATAAACGAGAGTATTCGAACGACAAAAAGCGTCTCATATGGAAATAAATCCTCACAATATTATTATTTCTCAAAACTTTATGACAAAAATAAGCAACTGTATTCCTACAGTTATTCAAAGATGCACACATTATTCCGAATATATTTGAATATTATACAAAAGTATTCATATAACGGCACGTTTCATATGGCAAATAAATATCATCACATTAACATAACAGCATAATGAAATGAATAAACAGACAATGAAACAGGATTGAAATATAAATTGTATTATTATTACCGGAAAAAAGCAATATTGCTAAAATAATCTCTGAGGTAAATGCG
The DNA here is from genome assembly GCF_027580225.2 of Misgurnus anguillicaudatus. Lineage (NCBI taxonomy): Eukaryota > Metazoa > Chordata > Actinopteri > Cypriniformes > Cobitidae > Misgurnus > Misgurnus anguillicaudatus. Next base: position 26,183,979 of record NC_073346.2, on the reverse strand, counting down.
TCAAAAACGCTGTTACCCGCACAATAAGTCTAAATGAGCAATAAAAGTGAAAAAAAGCATTATTATGCCATGTCTCAAAACTTTATATGACAAATATATATTTAAAAGAAATGTATACTTACAGTTATTCAAAGATGCACACATTATTCCATATTACTCCCGTTTATGAGCACGTTTGTCTCTGGCCTCGCTCTGTTATGTAATAGATTGACAGGTGCGCATCTCCGTCTTTCAAACATATATAATTTTGTAATTACTACCTTAGGAAAAATTAACCATGATTTTATCATTGTGAAAATGTTTTTTTTTTTGCAGATTAAAAACGATTTGTATTTCCGCAATTTTACTACAAATACCATGGTTATGGTATATTGCGGAGTTGGAGACCATAGTAAATGTCTACTGTTGTTTTACAACAAATAAAAACGAAAAGACTATGTTAGTATAATTATACAATGGTAAATGGGGCTCACAAAACGCACGCTGTTTCACACATACTCTGTATGCGGAAAGTTAGCGCTGAGGTACCTGTGCATCCTAGTCAGTCTCCTTAGAGCGGCTGTTTTCGGCGGCGGCTGGACTGACGGTCACCATGGGTTGCGGTCGCGTCTGACCCCAAAATATGCTTTTATTTCTCAAAAAAATCAGTAGACTGGTGCAGATTTTATGCGAGTTACTAAAGTTAGTTATTTTTCACGAGGCTTTAAGTAGCTTAATTTGTTATAGCCTAATGTTAGGAAGGCTAATATCTTGCACTTTCTTCTGGCTTGAATAATTTTGAGTTACATTTTGACAAAACCTTTCAGGTCTAAGTATTATGTTTTTTTGTTTAATTTAATGTTAAACATGAATCTGTTTTTTTATTTTGGAACTAATAATGAGGTCTCTATTTTAGAACGCTGGCTCGCAGCTGCAGGTTCCGCTGCTTTAGAGCACCGCACATGCACGCACATATATGTTGGAAACATAGTTTAACTGTCTGCCACAAGTTGATCTTGTAATAAAGGTCTCATCGAGGAAAAACACGCTGTATATTTGTATTCATTGCATTTTTTAAGTATAAAAGTTAAATAACAAATTTTATTATAAAAATATTAATGATTAATCGATAGTCGATCGTTAATTCTCCCGACGATCGACAAAGAAAACTTAATCGATTGCCCATCCCTAGTGTCTACTAACCGACATCGTTGTATGGGTTGCGTATGTGTGGGGCGGGTCTATCAAAAGAAGGTCCAGATTCTATTGGAGTAGGGACGTGTTTGTTTAGGTGATTTTAAATGTCAATATTGGATTTCAGATATCATGCACCCCGCCTTTAACAAGGCAAAAGTAACACATATACGCTGGCACATTTACTATATTCTTCTTGTCATTGTTGATATTGATTAAGGAACATTTTCACCAGGTTAAATCACATCAAGTACTTTTACAGTTTATGTGAGCATGAATGAACTGGTGTATTCTCACCTGCTCCTCTAAAGGTACAAAGAGACTTGAGCAGACATCTGGAGGTTGCTGACATCCAGTTGGTGGCAGCAGAGAGCTTCCCTGTAGACCCATGTAATAGTATACAACAACTAAAGGTATATGTAAGGCACACACTTAATAAATTAACTAAGAATTTAAGATATGAATAGATTTTGTAATACTGACATTGCATAATACTATTCTGTGTTATACCACAGTATAAATTCCACAGTATACTATAACACTTTCTCACGAGGGAGGGTAACGGTATTTTCCTTTTTTTTTATAGGAAAGTGATGTGAGAATAGTGATCACTCATTTCAATGTGAGCAAGGCTGCTGAAGTCCTATGCTGTGTAAGTTTATAATTGAATTAAACTGACATAGGTCTTCTTTGGTACACTGAAAAAAATTATTGAAAGATAATAGCAACATATTGTACTGTATGTCACATGCTTCGCCAAACGCGTTTTCTCAGTAACATTATTTTATGTAAAAAAAATACATTTCTACAATTAGTATTGAGCGTAATGTTGTGTCACAGGTGTATAATCTCAGCATGTATGGTCAGAAGTACCAGTGGATCCTACCAGACTGGACTCAAGGCAACTGGTGGATTACAGGCCTCAAAAACTGTACTGCTACTAACATACAGACTGCTTTGGAGGGGTCCATCAGTGCTGATTTTGACCCTTAGCTCCAGCCACATCAGAGGGATTTCTGGTAGGGTATGTTTGCATTTAAATTTTTGTGTATGTGTGGCTTATTTTGCGGTAGTCTCACTTTCACATGTTCACATGGTCTGCCCACAGTCTTTTTAATATTCTTCTAATGCATCAGAGTGAAATTTAAATGCATGTCTTGGGAATTAAACCTATGACCTTGGTGTGCTAGCATATTGCTCAGCCAGTTAACTGAGTTAATGAGGCTTATACAATGCAAAGCATTCAAACTTCTGCTGATGGATTGACTATATTACTTACAGTATCTCTGTGTATTTCTGCTCAGACACCTCAGGAGTATGAGATGGACTACAATAAGCCGCAATTGAAACGTCTGGGTGCAAGCAAATTTCATGGCTTTGCGTATGATGGTACATGGGTGATTGCCAAAGTTTTGACAAGAGTCATGGAGACCGTGAGGTACAGAGAAAGATATAGCATCTATCGCAACTTTACCTTCACTGACGAAGAAATGAATCAGATGATACTGGAGGCCATTGACAAGATCAACTTCTTTGGTGTGACGGTATGTACAAAGTTAAAAATTCTTCATTTACATGTTTACATTTACAATCATGCATTTGGCATTCACATTAAAATATAAAATTGTTTAAACCTGTTGTGTAGGGACAGGTTATGTTTCAGAGAGGTGAGAGAGTTGCCAATGTGCAGTTTGCGCAGTTTCAAGGTAGAGAATCATTTATTTGAGAAATCTTGTTTTTCTTTACAATGTTTGTATTATTTTTGAGCAGTGCACATTTTTGCTTCTACAGATGGAAAGGGTGTAAAGATTGGAAAATATAAAGCCATTACAGGTGAACTAGAGTTCATAAGTCCAGTCCAATTTCATGGTAAGAATACGAAATAACAAATGTGTTTAAGTTGAGATGGAAATTTGGATGCTTGGTTTTTACAGCTTGAAGAATTGCAGTTCTTTTTTTCTATTATTTCCTTAAAGATATTTTGAACTTTAGTATAATAAGTACTGTATACATTAACAGTAGATATGACTTGTGTGATATGTAAAATGAACCACATGCATTTGCTCTCTACAGGTGCTGGACCCACAAAGGACCAAACTTATGTGTACCATCAAAGAAAACACATCAGTATATTTCTGTACAGTATCATAACATCTTTATCTATCTTAGGTGTTCTTACAGCTTGTTGCCTCTTATTCTTCAATGTGAAAAACCGCAATCATTGGTAAGCCATGTTGATTATAGTGTTTTTTTTTTTTTGCATTCATTCATACATTAAAATTAAAATGTTTCTGTTTTTTTAAAAGTATTCCACCATGATAATACTGTACATTCATTGCATTGTATGCTTTTGTCATTCACAGGTCTTTTAGCATGTCCAGTCCTGTCTTAACTTCTGTGATTATCCTTGGTTCAGTTTTCTCTTATTTCTGCATCTTCTTTTTGGGGCTGGATGGTTCTTATATTTCTGATGGAGCATTTGAAGCTTCCTGCTCTGTGAGTCCTCATGTATTGGTTCATTGTAGTTTCAACTGTTTTTGTATAATTCTTTTCATACAGTATATTTTATTTAATAATGATAGGCATGCTGTTTTACAGGTCCAAATATGGCTTCTATCTATTGGATATACAGCAGCTTTTGGAACCATGTTTGCAAAAACATTGAGAATTCATGCTATCTTCAAAAATAACAGAATAGAAAAAAGGGTAGGAAAGATTTGTGTTTTATGTAGGAAACAAGCTGGGTTTATATGCCAGGGAGGGAAACAATTCTGTAACTAGAAGGTATACATTAAAGTCTCAGAAAAAATGGTACAAGGCTGTCACTGGGAGGGTATCTTTTTAAAAATGTACTTATTAGGTGAGTATACGCAGTGTTGGGGAAAGTTATTTTGAAAAGTAATGCATTACAATATTAAGTTACCTCCCAAAATAGTAACTAATTGCATTACTTAGTTACTTTTTATGGAAAGTAATGCTTCTGTTACTTTTAAGTTACTTTTGTGTTACTTTTTCTTACTTGGCTGAGGCTTGATCTCTTTCAGGCCTTGTACATGTTTTTATGACTGAGAAGTTCTGCATTCAGAAATGGCACATTTCCATTGCGAAAAAACAAGCTCTGGCCTGCCATCTTTGTTTTGGACTCAAACTGTTTCTGCTCAGACGCGCACGCATATAGTGGGTAAATCTGTGTGATTACATTCAGTACGTTGTGCTGTTTTTAAATCAAATTAGTTAAACAGAAAAGGAACTCGCATTACTTAAAAAGTAACTATAATATTAATTTGTACATTTATAAAGTAATGCGTAACTTTACTCGTTACTTCAGAAAAGTAATATTATTACGTAATGCACATTACTTGTAATGCGTTACCACCAATACTGCATATATGTACCAATGACAACTATGCACATTTTAGGTGCAAATGTATACTTTTCGAAAGGGTATCGCTTTAGTGACAACTTTTGTTGGGCTGATAAAATGTCATATTGTTTTTGTACAAACTTTAAATTTATTTTTAACTCCCTAGATGAAAGATTAAGCTTTAAGTTGCCTGGCAAACATTTAGTACAGAATGCAATATACTAACCAGTGGATGGGTATAACACCCTAGCAACCACCTAAATCACCTGAGAAATACCAGCAACTGCCTGCAACTACAGACTAATGCTCAGCTACCACCCAGAGCATCATAGAAACAATACAGCCTAGAAGCAGATTAGAATAGCAGGATATCTGATGCAAAGCATTGAAAAGCTCATAAAAGTCTTATTTTATTCTCTCTTATTTGTATTTCTCTTTGGTGAACGTCATAAGATCACAAAGGACTATGGGTTGACTCTGTTAGTTATGTTCTTTCTGTTGGACATGAGTTTGTTAATTTGTATGCAAATTTTGGATCCTTTAAGGAGGACAGTAAAGGAGTATCATATACAGGTGAGAAAAACTTTTTTTTTAAAGACATGTCTTTTATCTTGTCTATAAAAACTGACAGTTTAATGTTCTTTGCTGTGTATTTTAGTCTTGATATTTCTCTCTGTTTTAGCCTGACCCCCATGGGCGAGATTTTTCCATACAGCCCTTTTCAGAGCAATGTGAAAATGCATACATGGGTTTCTGGATGGCTGCATTCTATGGTTATAAAGGGATACTCCTGGTATGATTTCAGATATGTATATTTATTTTAACATAGTATAAACCAATTGTATTGCATTTGACAAAAACTTTTATCTGGGGTGATGATTTTGAGCAAATTTTTTCAAAAAACACTTTATCATTGTGTGCATTCAATATGAATTTACCCACAATCTTGACACCGCAAGCACTGTGCATTATTTAATAAAATTCAAATGTCTTCTACATGCAGTCAATTTGAATATTATGCCAAAACTTGGTAAAATTATCCTAAGTAGTAAAGTTTTAAATATGTGAAACAATGATTTGATAATAATCTTGAAGAAACGTGTGATCAAGATGCAAAAATGTAAGCCAGATATTAATTGAATGTGTTTGCATGCCTTTCCTCCAGCTGAGTACCTGTTTCCTAGCCTGGACAACACGTCATGCAAAGGTTCCTGCTGTAAGTGACAGCAGGGGCATCCGAATCAGTGCGTTTGTGTCGGGCCCAGTGATTCTTATTGGTATATGTGCGTCCATGCTGTTCCAGGATCAACCAAATGTGAAATTCTGCATTGTTGCCCTTGTGATCATCACATGTTGCTCCAGCACTCTGTGCTTGGTGTTTGTTCCAAAGGTATGAAATCTGTCTCTCTGTCAGTCTGTTATTCTGTTTGTGTGTTTCTGTATTGATCTAATCTAATGTGACAGATTATCATCATAAGGATGGGTCCTGCATCCTTGTCAAGAAGATTTCATCTCACCCAGTGGCGCAGTGAGATTGAACAGGACAGTGAACCGCACTGTAAAGAAAAAGAAGCTATGAAGAACTCGGGAACATCTGACTGTGCACCTGATATCAAGCAAAACATCTCAAGCACCATTGACATTCTACTGTCAGATAACTTACAGCTCCAACAACACGTGAATGAAGTGAGACGCTTTTTGCTTTACCATTGATGACGTTGTTAGCAGATGCCTACGTATTGAAAGATATTTGATTTGAGAATGGTATCAACATGTAAAGATGTGTATTTAAAACAAAATAGCTATGGATAATGGAAATACAATGGAAAATCTATTTAAAAAGGGTGCAATTTTTTTTTGTCACATTTGTGTTTTTATCTCATTCTGACCACCTGCAGTTGGATTCTGAATTGGAGTATTTGACCAGGCAACTGAATGAATTAAGTCCTCACCATCTAGAGGATCTCATCTTCAGAAGTTCTGTGCATAAAGCAGGTTGGAAAATAATTGACAATACCCCTGTGAAAATGCAGTTTTTATAAATCAATGTTTAAATGGAAATTCAATTTACTGATAAAATGTAAGATTGATTTAGCATCAATAAATAGTTGTGGACTTTTGTAAACTTTGTATTGGTCTCTTTGTGTTTATCTCTTGTGTCTTTTCAGGCAAGAACAAATGTCTAACTGTGTCTGAGAGATCCAACTGCAACAGGAACGGACTAGAGGACATCAACTCTCCTGAACAGTGAGTTTCATATGTCTCTCGCATTTCTTCTACATAATCCTACATGAAAGTACTAAAACTTCCACAAATTTAATGTAGTTTTGACCAAAATATGTACACAGGCTTAAAATCTCAGTACAAGTTTGCTGGCTTTTGTTGATTTTATATGAAAATGATTTGGATCAATTTGTTGGTTCACAGCATTCAGCGCAGACTCTCTCTGCAGTTGCCCATTCTTCATCATGCCTACTTACCTTACATTGGAGGAGTGAACTCCAGTCCTTTAGATAGCTCCTTTGATATTTGACAGCATACATTAATGCCCCAAACATGTGGACTGTTGGCGCCAGGAGGACCATGAACTGTATGCTGTTTATACAGTAACAAACATAGACATTTCTATTATAGTTCTTAAAGAAGTGCAGAGACATGTGTTTGTAAAAACAAATATATTGTATAATGGATTATTAGGAACACCATACTAATACTGTGTTTGACCCACTTTTGCCTTCAGAACTGCCTTAATTCTACGTGGCATTGATTCAACAAGGTGCTGAAAGCATTCTTTAAAAATGTTGGCCCATATTGATAGGATAGCATCTTGCAGTTGGAGATTTGTGGGATGCACATCCAGGGCACGAAGATCCCGTTCCACCACATCCCAAAGATGCTCTATTGGGTTGGGATCTGGTGACTGTAGGGGCTATTCTAGTACAGTGAACTCATGAAACCAATTTGACATGATTTGAGCTTTGTGACAAGGTGCATTATCCTGCTGGAAGTAGCCATCAGAGGATGGGTACATGGTGGTCATAAAGAGATGGACATGATCAGAAACAATGCTCAGGTAGGTCATGGCATTTAAACGATGCCCAATTGGCACTAAGGGGCCTAAAGTGTGCCAAGAAAACATCCCCCTGCACCATTACACCACCACCACCAGCCTGCACAGTGGTAACAAGGCATGATGGATCCATGTTCTCATTCTGTTTACGCCAAATTCTGACTGTACCATCTGAATGTCTCAACAGAAATTAAGACTTATCAGACATTTTTGAGTCTTCAACTGTCCAATTTTGTTGAGGTTGTGCAAATTGTAGCCTCATTTCCTATTTGTAGTGGAGATGAGTGGTACCCGGTGGGGTCTTCTGCTATTGTAGCCCATCCGCCTCAAGGTTGTGCGTGTTGTGGCTTCACAAATGCTTTGCTGCATACCTCGGTTGTAACGAGTGGTTATTTTAGTCAAGAATGCTCTTCATTCAGCTTGAATCAGTTGGCCCATTCCCCTCTGACCTCTAGCATCAACAAGGCATTTTCACCCACAAGACTGCCACATACTGGATGTTTTTCCCTTTTCACACCATTCTTTGTAAACCCTAGAAATGGTTGTGCATGAAAATCCCAGTAACTGAGCAGATTGTGAAATACTCACCGGCCCGTCTGCCACCAACAACCATGCCACGCTGAAAATTGCTTACATTGCTTCTTTCCCATTCTGACATTCAGTTTGGAGTTCAGGAGATTGTCTTGACCAGAAACACAACCCTAAATGCATTGAAGCAACTGCCATGTGATTGGTTGTTTAGATAATTGCATTAATGAGAAATTGAACAGGTGTTCCTAATAATCCTTTAGGTGAGTGTAATTATCCAATGTTGAAAAGCAGTCAAAATCTCCCTTAAATAGAAATTTACTCAGGCACATTGAACACTGTCAAGTGACATGTATTTAAGTGTGTAATTGTATCATCTAACAAGCATCTAAGCAGGTATAGAGCTCAGCATACAAAATACAATACATTAAATTGTGACTACTGCATACTGTTTAAAATTAACTTTTGTCTAACAAATGCATATTGTGGTGTACAAAGGGGCAAATCCATCGATCTTTTCAATAGGAAATACTTTAAAATGTGCGTTACTATATTTAATAGTTTTTTTTTTGTACATCTATATTTTAAAATAACCTGCTTTATAGAGTTGACAAATTTAGTTTTGGCTTTATGTTCTGACTGAAGCTTTATCCACTGGTTCATGACTCTCTTTTACATCCAATAAATGTTAGATTGAACCATCAATGCATGAAGATCTTTCCAGTGTTAGGGGTAACGCATTACAAGTAACTTGCATTTTGTAATATTACTTTTCTGAAGTAACGAGTAAAGTAATGCATTACTTTATAAATGTACACATTAATATTTGAGTTACTTTTTTCAAAAAGTAATGCAAGTTACTTTTCAGTTAAATGAATTCCATTTAAAAATAAAATAATTTACTGAACTAAACTGAACATATTAATGTAGAATTATGCCTGAGCGGGAACAGTTTGAGTCAGAAACGGAGATGGCAGGTCAGAGCTTGACATTTTTGCGATCATAAAAAACACCTGCAAGGCCTGAAAGAGATCAGGCCTCAGCCAAGTAAGAAAAAGTAACGCAAGTAACTTAAAAGTAACACAAGCATTACTTTCCATGAAAAGTAACTAAGTAACACAATTAGTTACTTTTTGGGGAGAAACTTAATATTGTAATGCATTACTTTTAAAAGTAACTTTCCCCAACACTGGATATTGCATATGTAAAGTATTGTCCATCACTGCAACATAATCCAAACAATGGCTGGAGTTAGACAGGTTAACACATTAAAGTTTGCAGGAGATTGTCTTTGAAAGTGAACCCTGTGTAATACGTTTAAGGTCTGTTAAAATTAATCCTGCATTAGTTTGTGCCCCGCTCATCCCCATGTTTATTATATCTCTCAGTTTGGTTTCACAATTCCAGGTTTTGCCACTTTTTATTGGTTTTGCCAATTGAACAACATGACCTCTGGAAGAGATTTATACCTTGAACCGTACCTCCTGATTTTGCCAAGTGGTTGATGGCCTCAGGGCAACATTTTATTTAACCAATCAGATTTCAGAAATAAGTGTAGATTTTGTTTAAACTTTAATCTTACAACCAGGGTTAGCTGTTTCTAATCCAGTGTTTATCACTTATCATTTATGTCTGATTTTAGGGTTCAGTTATGGTTAGGGTTGGGCTGGGTTTAGGTTTCCTTGGGCCAAAAAAACTTTTTTTGTCCTGAGAACATCTCTTACTTGGCAAAATCAGGTTGAGCAATGTCCAATACCTGTAAACTTAATATAGCCCATATTAAATAAAATAAAATAAAATTGTGAATGTAATGAAAAAATATAAATGACTTTATTAAAACACTATAATTTGTTATTCACCATCTTTGCTTTAAAAAAATAAAGAAGAGTAATGTTTCTTGCATTATCATGAATAATCACACTAATAGTTGATTGGAAAGGTGTTAAAAAATCTACCAAAAGCCATTATGAGGATTGTTTTTATAAAACATTAAACAATATTTAAAAAAAAAAAGATTTTTATTAAAAAAATTAAAATTTGTTTTGATATTTGGCTGAAAAGACTTACAGAGTTACAGGTAGTTACAGGCAGTAAAAACCCTTTATCGCTCATATATTTTTTCAAATCTTCATTACATTAAATAAAGTTACATAAAGTGATGTATTTGTATTAGCACAAGTGTCTGTTTATATTGTAGGCATTGAGTTGTGTATCATTAAGTTGATTTCTAAAAATTGTCCAATCCTTCTCTTTTCCAAAGCACCACCTACATGTCATGTTTGTTTTGAACAATGTCTGTGATAAAAAGGGGGATCAATGAGACAGAAAGGCATAAAAATTATTTCCTGGAAAGAAACACAACATCTCCGAAGCTTCTTTTGCTCTTGACTATGACTTCCCTTAAAGGTAGGGTAACACATTTTGAAAAATGCTAACGGTAGCCGCCTAGCAATGAAATCCCGATCCCACCCTCAAGTCAAATCGCCATCCAAAGTCACGCCTCTTTCAAAACACATGAACACGCACAGATCAGACGGTCACATCTCATGTCTCATTCAGCAGTGAGAAAACTTTGCAGTACAAAGTCGAATAACACTTCCAAAATAACCAAACAACTGGTTTACATCAGAATTAGTTTAAGCACACGTTCGGTTGTGTAGACGTAGTAACTATATCGTTACGCTAATCCATAAACCAACACAAATTTCATAAGCAACACAATGTTTCATCAAAGTAGAATATCTGAATCCATCTCAATACAAACATATCGCGTACCTACCTTACCAAAATAAACAGTGCAACGACCCTTTCAGACCATTTGCCTCCTGTAGCTGTTTCATCTCGTGGTAAAGCAGTAAAGTTACAGATGTTAATTTGGGTTTTTGCTCTTGCTGATCCAGGCAGTTTTTGCTGTTGTTGTTATAAAAGATGTCTTTCGTTGTGTGCCTCCTGTGTAGGTTGTTAATTCAGCAGAAAAGTTTGCTGTTCTCACTGTTTACAGACAGGAGGTGAGCTCACGTGAACGCGCCGATGACGTATGGTGTCTGCGTGGACTCGCTGCGCGGAGGGCATTCAAATTACGCTTACGTATAAGGGACATAAATGGAAACGTCCGTTCGGACCGAAATCTATGATTTGTTGAACATTTTTTGGTCCTACGCCTTTCACAGATGACATAAATTTCTACAAAAACATTTAAACAACTTAACACAGTGATTGCTATCAGGATGTGAGGAGACTTTTAACCAGCATAACAAAAAATGTTTCAGGATCAAATCTGTTACCCTACCTTTAAGGCTATGGGTCTTCTTCTCCTGGCCATGTTTATAATGGTGGCTGAATCCTCATCATCTTCAGAAAGAGGTATCCATTTAGCTTTCCTTAAAATCAATTTAGCCTCTCTAGCCTGAAACATTTTATTTATTTAACCGAGAAGAAAGAAGCCCTTCCTAAATAGAGCTATTGGCATGAACTACCTATATTCAGGTCGATGAAATTCACTGAAAAAAATAATACACTGGATTTACTAGAAAGAAATTTAATATAGTGCATAATTTTTGCATCCACTTTTTAAAGTTAGTTTTACATGTAATTTTAAGCTTAATTTTTTTAAATAAAGTAAATCCAGCGTATTATTTTTTTTAACAGTACTGCCTAGTTTACTAAAATAATTCAAGTAGTTTTAACACAAAATTATTAAGTTAATTTCCTACTTACAAATTTTACTTGATAAAATGTAGTTCATTTTACTAAATAATGTGTTCATTTAGAATTACTCACCTTTTTTGTGTTATTTTTACTAAATTTGGTTAAAAAAACAAGATTTTTTAAAATAGAATTTACTCATTTTATTTAGTTAAATTTACTAAGCCACAAAATAATTTTTTTCAGTGCATAACTATGACCTCTCTGGTAAGGATCTGACTGATCTGTATAACTCCAAAGTGGTCACGGCAGAAAAGGTGTCCAGACCTATTGATGGGTGGCTTTCCTATTTCGGTGTCAGACACTCTGGAGTCAGGTAAAATTAAGACATGTTTGACAGTGCAGTAACTTTAGTTAAGATTTGCATCAACTAAATAGGCTCTTAAGTTCAAAGGCATATCTGCTGGTCCTGTTTTTAGAGTTACTGTTGAAGATGGCTCACAATATTTGATTCATAAAGGAAAAGATTACGGTATCTCTTCTCAAACCGTTGTTGTGGACGCCGATCACATGAGCAGTAGATGGAAGGCAAGTATTTCTGCAACTTATAGATAAAAGCAATATTTGTATGCTAATACAACTGCATTATTTTGGCTATGTTTGTTTTGAAAGTTAGATGATATCCTTTTATTTATTAACGGCTGCTCTCTCTAAAGCAATTGCATAACTTTAAAATATAATTCTGAAATTTGCTAAATTATTTTTTACAACAGGTTCATAAAACAAAAGATTTTGGTGGGGACAAGACGGTCTCTGATTTTGTCGGGGCTGGAGGACCGGACTACACCCGGTTTAAGAAAAATTGCCATGTTGCAACTCACGATATGTGGTGGCAAGATTGAATACAGAAATGTGTTGCATGCTGTGATAAGAGCATCACTTCAATACTTATAATTGAAATGTGACATGCATTGCAACTATTTTGCTTAAATAACCATTTTTATGTGGCATTTTGTTTTTTCTTTAAGAACTTGTAATTTTCATTAAATTTCAGGTCGGTTACTTCTCATCTTTTCTATTTTTGAAAAACAATGAGTCGCTGTAATTGCATAAATTATTCTTGGCACATTTGAACTTTTTATGAAAACTTTCCGCCCAATCAAGCCACGTGAGAATGCACATGAATTTGTTTTTATAGTTACAGACCAGAGTCAGAGCACATGAAGCACATGATGTCCCACACACCTCTAAAGGGAAATCTAGATATAAACATTAAAAAATGGACTTTGAGCTATATCATCTTTGTACACACACGTTTATGGCGGTTGTTTATTTTATTTTTATTTTGTCAGATAACAAAATGCAGCACCAGCAGCAACGTTTATGTGACTCCGCACAATAAATACACAAGCACTGTTCTGTTGTGTCTGGGTTTGTATAATTCATTAATAATTAATTAGTCCAGAATGAGCACCTGATTAAAAATCTCAACAGTGAAGTGAAGAACCGGTCATGTTTTGCCTATAAAACAAAGTAACAGACGAAAAGATGCTTTATTCATTTTGAGAAGTGACAGGTACAAGAAAATACACAGTTTTTTAAACATTTAGAATGATTGGCACCATTTTTGACATTAATGTCTGGTTTAAGTTTCCATTTCACTAATACTCTTGTTTACTCAGTGTATGAGACCTTCTAAGCTGAAAGTTTTGTTTAACATCTCTTTTGCAGTTTGACTACGTTTTTAAATGAGATAGGAAATATCAGCTTTGGATATCGCTCTGCAGACCCATGTTTTCTGATATAAGTACTGCTTTCATTTATTACTTCAAAGCAGCCTTGAGCTAATAAATGTTTTATTATGATTGTCATGCTGTGTAATGTAATACATTTCATTGAGACGAAATAATAAAGGTTGTGTATAGTTTCTAAATCTATTTGTGCATGAATGACCTGGGTGGGTGTGGTTATTCCTGTCCTGATTCCTGAAAATCATTTGTGTGTGTCGAATGCGGGCATCCGCGCGTACCCGCGTAGAGTATACTGAAGCTGTGCGGAGGCGTGCGTGCGCGCGCAAGACGGACGCAGACGCGAAAATAAAGTACCCCGGCTTTCCGGCAAACTTGTCTAGGGAAACCTGTTGAAGTGTCATCGATGCAAACGGGTATAGAATACGTGATTATTGGGTACGTTTTGTTTCTTGCATTGTTTTATATATTGTACATTTAATACATTTTAGTAGGCTACGAAATGAATTGCCAAAACATGATTGATAGACATTTATTTTAGCATCTGCATGCTTTTTGTTGCAGCAAAGGTTTTTCTATGGAAAAAGGTTTTACTGAAGTTATTTTAAGAATAACTTGTTTTTTTTTTTTTGTTACAAAATGGTTCTTCTGTGTCATTGTTGTGAAGAACCTTTTCAGAACCTTTATTTTCACTTTACAGATAGGGTAACCATTTAGGACTAAATTTCTTACAGTACACAATACAAAGCAAGAGAAAGATCAGGAACAGTTTTCTATTGTAATCAAAAGAAACATGTAGAGAATTTACATACAATACAGAAGTTCATAACAATCTTATAACAGCAACAGATCAGTCATGTATTAACTACATCACTGCCATCATTCACTCGCATGAGAAAGGTTTTCTTAAAAACGAGAAAATGGCATTTGTTTTGTGTTGTGTGTGTTCTATTGGCTGACACATGTTATTGAAACAGATATGTTAGTGTGAACTATCAAGTTCTTGCAAAGTATTGTCCATCAAGACACAGCAACATGATCCAAATAATGGATGAAGTTAGACATGGTAGTGTCAATGCATTGGGCAGTGCCAGCTTGACAATAAAACACTAAACACAGGACGTCGGATAGACGTGCAGATCATGTCTATATTCGGTCCGTCGGTCCATGACCAGTTCTGGACATCTATTTGACGTCCAAACTAGGTCCACTATTTGGACGTCATTTGGACGTCATATGTATGGCAACATTTGACGTTTGAACTGGGTAATTTTTTGGACGTCATTTGGAAGTCATATTTACTGGCAACATATTAACGTTTGAACTGGGTGATTCTTTGGACATCATTTGGACGTCTATGACAGGCCAATGTCTATATTACATGATTAGGCCTATAAAAATGTGTTTATTTAAAAATATCAGCATTATTGTACCAACATGATTAATACTTACGAATAGTACGGTCTATATTATTTATACAGTACAGTTTTTTCTGCTTTCTTGAATTATATGCAAATTCATCTAAATGTTCAATTAAAAATCTGTAATTAAATGTGTAGTTTGTTATATTAAAAGTATATGATCATACTAACAATTTAACATGAAAATATTGTCACATATTGACAATATGAGTGGTTAGTGAGACTTGCTTGTAATGCAGAGATCGGTAGTTCGAATCCCGCGGCCAGCACGAAATGACTAAAGTGTTTCGGTGTTGTAATGGATGGGTGAACTACAGAGACAATCATATCTTTTCGCTTTTTTCATGTCTATTTTCCTTACACGGAGGTCCTACGGATGTCAACCTTTAGATGTGCAGAAGACGTCGAAAAAAAGACGTCGCCTGGCGTTACAAAACAACCCCTTTTTTGGACCGGATTCGGACGTCCAAAAATTACATGA
The DNA here is from genome assembly GCF_027580225.2 of Misgurnus anguillicaudatus. NCBI lineage: Eukaryota > Metazoa > Chordata > Actinopteri > Cypriniformes > Cobitidae > Misgurnus > Misgurnus anguillicaudatus. The sequence continues at coordinate 26,168,549 of NC_073346.2, read as the reverse complement.
AAAAGACGTCATTCCAACGTCACTTTGCGCAGTGGGATAATAGCAGGAATCACAAAATATTCTCAGCATATTCGTATGCCCAAAAATTCTATTAAATCAAAGGACGTTATCAGATTTTAATAATAAAACATCACTTTACGTACACATATCCTGAACATTAATCTTGTGTGACTGATGCGCTGCGCCGCTGTACACTGGGTGAATTTAGATCATGATTTTGAATGTAAGTCAATGACGACCTCTGCCGGTTGAGCATTCCAAGATGGCGGCTCGAACTCTGCGCTGGCTTTACCTCACACTGTTACGTTATGCGCTCTATGCGCAATCCGGTCATTTATATAGATCAGTGGACAGAACACACATATTGGTTAATAAATAAACCTATGCTGGGTTGTTTCAATTCAATGCAAAGCATTTATTTATAACCCAACATGCGTTCTGTCCAATATTTACTGAGCATTAGGTTAAAAAGAACCCAGCAGAATTTAAAGTGTAAGTTGCTACAACTTATAAAATATAGTTGAAAAAGTCAACTTAATTTTATAAGTTATAACAACTTATCTCTAGTCAAGGTAAATAATAGTAAGTTGAAATGACTTGTAAATCTGAGTTGGTTCAATAAAAAACATTTAAAGGTGCAATGTGTAATTTTTAAAAGGATCTCTTGACAGAAATGCAAAATAATATACAAAACTATATTTTAAGGGGTGTATAAAGACATTTTTATAATGAACTCTTATGTTTTTATTACCTTAGAATGAAACATTTTTATCTACATACACTGAGGGTCCCCTTACGTGGAAGTCGCCATTGTGTTCAGCCATGTTTCTACAGAAGCCCTTAACGGACAAACTTTTTTACTAAGTTGTCTCCGATGATGAAATTTTTCCGGTGGTGGCTATTGTAGCTTCTTCTATGCGTTTCAAAAGCGAAGGGTGAGCAGTGGACTGAGCTGTTGGTTGCAAGTCGCAACCTCACCACTAGATGCCACTAAAATGTACACATTAAAAGCAATACTATAAAAGTTTAAAATCCCCAAACCTATTGTCAGCTATTAAAGTAACAGTGAACCAAAGGATAAAACTTGGGAGAAACCAGGTTCAACTATGAGGGCTGTAGCTCTTCTGGCACATTAATGTAACACTGCTGTAATTAAAAACCAAAAGTCATTCTTGTAGAAGCTAATAATAGGCTGCCAAGTGTAATAACTTCAGTTGGAATTCCTCAAGGATGCTACATCCTTTACACTTACAAGTGTCAGATAGTCAATTTCAAAATCAGTATATTTTGAAATACAGATATGTACCTTGAGGTACCAGTAGGCCTATGTGCCTCTAAATACCAAAGTGCAGTGGCGGCTCATGACTGCTCAACCGCGGGGCGCTAATTCAAAATAAGTGTTCGGAGTGTCGTGTGTGGTTCCTTTTTTCAAAAATATGTGTTCTGCGCCTCGAGAGATCCTGTGTGTGCATCACATGTTTTTTTTTTTTTTTTCAAAAAAGTGCCTGCTGCACACAAAACCGTTTATGATATAAGAGACGTTCACGTTTTCAAAATACACGCAAGACACTCCCTTAACAGTAAACTTTGATTATGCATGAGATTATGCCAAACGCGAGCATCTCTTTTATCATAAACCCTTTAGACGCATCTGCAGCAGGCACTTATTTTGACAAGACGCGTGATGCACACAAGATCTCTCGAGGCGCAGAACACATATTTTAAAAAAAGGAATCACACACATGACGGGATACATACATTTTGTGACAAACTTCACATCGAGCGCCCTCGAAATAAGAAGTCATCGGTCACCACTTTTGTACCTTCTTGTACTTTTTTTGAAAGTAATCGAGTACTATAAGTGAACTGACTGAATGTCATGACTGGATAACAGGATATGTGAAGTGAGGACGCAAGTGCAGAGTTTGACTGAATAAATAACATTTCATAAATAAACGGGAAACAAAACACAGGAATCAAAATAACAGCAGGTAGGTAAAACACAGGAACCGATAACAAAGACAATGATCCGGCGATGTGACACAAACGCGGGTATAAATACACAAAGACTAATGACACACAGGTGGAATGAATGAGGTGATAATTAACAAAATGTCCAGGTGATGACAATATGGAACAGACACAAAACATGACACAGATCACCATGACACTGAAAGATTTATTCTTTAAATGCTATATGGTTTAAAAAAAAATTAAATTATCTTCTAGCATTTTTTTTCACACTAGCCATATGACACTTAAGAGTGTGACCAGTTTAGAATTGGTGGTCGATTTAATAAAATTTATTAGCAATGCAGTGCTCAAAATACCCTAAGTTTTAAATTTGTGATGATTTTTGGTTAATGCAAGCAATAACTGGCACATCTTACTACATGCATTTTACATTTTATTATTTAATAATTTTTTGACAAGTTCCTTAGACTATCTAATCATATAGTGCCAATGACAGAATGTGTTTTTAAGACTCTTTAAGATAAGAAAACACAGTTTCAAAGTAGCCATTCAATAAATTTTATTAGCAGGGAAGAGCTTAAAGTTAAGTGCAGTATAGATTACAGCGTTCATTTCATTCCAACATCCATGGTACAATAATATAATGTAAATATGTGATTATTACAGAAATTAAAAATATGACCATTATGCTTCATGTTGTTTAGGATGTGGTAACTTATTAGAACTTATAGATTGCCTGAAACAGATGCACATTGTGGTGTACTGTAGCAAAAGCAGCAAAACTAATAACCAATTAAAAGTGCAAAACTATTACATTTGCAAATGCCATATGTTGTACTTTTCTTCTCTTTAATGGTTAAATGTATATATTAAATACTTAATGTTGACTCTCTCCAAAAAATGTATCGCTTTTAGCATTAAATGTGCCATTAATGAAGCTCTGTTATAGAGATGTTGGAGATGGACCAAGGTCCATCATATCCACTCGGCTGTGTTCGTTGGTTCTGGTCTAATCATTGCCGCATCTCTTGCATCCAAAACATACCAAAATCAGAGAGCTCAGTAACAGCATGCCCATTCCCGCTGTCTAAAGCAAAAAAAATAATAATTTTAGTGTTTAAAGCAAATTACAATAAAGCAGGCACTTGGGAGTTTCATTGTATCAAACAATAATAAAATTAGGCATTCACTAGCACTGAGCATTCATAAATGTAACACCCTCATAGCGACAAGTTACATTATCAGTCCAACTCACTCTAAAAAAATGTGGGTTTAAAAAGGACAAAAACCCAACCCGCTGCGTAATTTAAGCAACATGATTTTGCAAAATTTGATCAATTTATTGGTCTCCATGGTGCAAAATTCAGTCTTTTTACATGCCTTGAGCACGAATGTCTTTTTCGTGACACTCGCACAAATTTCTATAAATAGTTTCTCGTGTCCATAGCACGACTTTCTTTTTTGTTTCATTTTATGTATAGTTTTCTCCATTTCCCCCTATTTTTAAATCATTGTCGCTTGGGGTTTCAACATGTTTTTATTCCGCTTTTAAAACTATTCTTGCCTGGAGTTCAGGTTAGGATGTCTAAAAATTAGTGCTGGGCAAATATTAATCTAGATTAATCTCATACAAAATAAAAGTAATTTTTTGCAAAATATATGAGTTTGTGATGTGTGTAAATAAACACACACATACACATACATATATATACATTTAAGAAATTTTTTATTTAAATATTGTTTTTTAATTCATATATAATTTAGAATATATAAAAATATAAATAAATATATATACACATGTAAATGTTTCTTAAATACATACATGAATGTGTGTGTATTTATATATACATGATGGTTGCACACAGCACAGACTCATGTTATGCAAAAAAATTACTTTTATTTTGTATGAGATTAATCTAGATTAATCGGTAACACTTTACAATAAGGTGCATTAGTTAACATTAGTTAATGTATTAACTAACATGAACAAACCATGAGCAATACATTTGTTACAGTATTTATTCATCTTTTTTAATGTTAGTTAATAGAAATAAAGCTTTATTTGCTTGTTCATGTTAGTTCACAGTGCATTAACTAACATTAACACAATTTTAATAAAAGTATTAGTAATTGTTGAAATTAACATTAACAAAGATGTATAAATGCTGTATAAGTGCAGTTCATTATTAGTTCATGTTTATTAATGTAGTTAACTAATATTAACTAATGAACCTTATTGTAAAGTGTTACCGATTAATCTATGCCCAGCTCTACTAAAAATGTAACAGAAAGTGATTCTAAACCCAAGCGACGATTGTAAGAAAAAAGGAAAAAACAATGAAAAAACAATACATAAAATGAAACGAAAAAGAAATTCGTGCAACGCACACAAAAAACTATTTATAGAAATTTGTGCGAGTGTCATGAAAAAGACATTCGTGTTCAAGGCACGTAAAAAAGCTGAATTTCGTGCCATGGACACCAATAAATTAATCAAATTTTGTGTGACTATAACACGACTTTCCGTGAGATCAGTCTCTGAATTTAACCTATTCTGGGTTGTTCCAACCAAAAATGCTGGTTTGCCCATTGTTGGATCACATATAAACATTTTCTGGGTTAATTTAACCCATTTGCTGGATTTCTTGACATTTTTTAGAGTGCATCATTACTTTATGCTACTGCATTATCTCAATGTTTTACTCACCTGAGATATATGTCGAAGAGTAAAAAATGGCAGGTTTCCTGCAGTCATACCAGACGGCACTGACGTTATACACCAGGTATGGTTAGTTTTTTCCTCCGCCAGTATTTCCCACGAAGTTCTTGCACAGGCAAAGTATTGTCCATCGAAGAACAGCAACATGATCCAAATAACGGCTGGAGTTACACAACTTACAATGGAGAACGAACGCTTCTTTTTGCATTGCGGGCTTTGAATGTAAAACATGAGTGAGGAGGAAAACATAGCAGGAATTAAAAAGTATCCTATGGCGAACACCAGATTCATGAGTGGATTACAAGGGCATATAAAATCCATCCCAAGAAGCTTTTCAAGCCCCAGCTGCAAAATGCCAATGATCAAACTTGTATAAACGCCCTTCTTTTTCATAAATTTCTTCAAGCCAGCTGAAAATTTTTTGCACATTGTTCGTGCCGATGAGACAGAGAGGTGTTCAGATTAAAACTCAAGGTTCTCGATGATTGACTTGTGATGCGTATCATATAGATTTTGACCTTTTATATGTTCATGTGTCTCTGAGAAATGCAAACGTTTGATCTTTATCTCAGATTTTTTTACTCTTCATGTTGCTTTTGGTTGTCTGATCTTTGACAGATGATAATCTCTATAAAAGTAAAAAATTAAGTTTAATTGGAAATTAAAATGAACTCCTGAGATATAATGAGAGTATATTACATCTAAAATTGAATTGCAAACATTTAATGTGCAATAGTGTTATAATCACTACTGCCCATCCTTGACTTAAACACGCCCTAATCTTAAGTACAATGGTAACTCAAAAACTGAGCAAAATACAAGAACTTTTCTCTAATGTCGTGTGAAATTAATGTATTTCTGTAAGCAAATTGACTGTTAGGATTCTCCAATGACCTTCTGAACAGTTACAACCAAAACCAGGTGCACTTTATTCTCAATTAGAAGTGGTCAGAAATACATTTATAAAGGGAAGGGTAATCATAGTTATTTAATGTTATAGACAGAAATGCAAAGCTTCCCTTTTCTGGAAAACAGCAAGTTGAAGGTCAAAGCAGAGGACAAAATAAATAACATTAAATACTAACACTGTATTCTTTGTCCAAGATCTAAGGGGCTTATTAATACAAATGTGTGATAACAAAAGAGATCAAACATTTTCAAGAATTTTGCAAAGCACTGATGGACAGGATGTGGTCAAGTTGTCGAAGAAACAAATGCACATTGTGGGGTACATAACCACAATGACCAGTCCTACTGACTAAAGTGTTTGTGTTACGGTTTGCAATGTTGGTCATTCTTTTTAAATATGTTACATCATGTTTGCATTATTAATGTAGATAAAATTTAGTGCAGAACAAGAATCTACTCATTAAATACTGACTCTAAATTAAAATGCTGGGCTGTTCCAACCCAAAGTTAATAGATGAACCCAATTGCTGGTTTAAATTGACTTAAATTAACCATATATGGTTAAAACAACCCAGCATCTGTTAAAGGCGGGGTGCATGATTTTTGACAAGCGCCTTGGAAAAGCAAGTCGGGCCGACTACCAAAACACACTTTAGCCAATCAGCAGTAAGGAGCGTGTCTACTAACCAACAGTAGCTGCGTTTACATGGACATTTGTAATCCGTTTAAATGATCAATCTGAATAAAAATGCTCCATGTAAACACCTCAATCGGACTAAAAAGTGCCAATCTGATTAAAAATCTAATCCGCTTGTTAGGGGTGGTTTATACCGTTTGTAATCCGCTCAAAAGCACATGTATACACTTGATCGGATGGATAACTGAAACTGGGACGCTCTGCGCATGTGCAATCTTTTCTTTTTTTAATGGCGGTTGGTAAACCCACTGAAAGGCGCATTTCCGACACCTACAGGACGGGAGTGTGGAGCATATTCACACGTGCAATGACGTAGAATCGCTGTAATGACATGTGACGCAAATAACTCGAGTTTGTTTTGTTTAAGGAAGTCACAAGAAGTGATTGTCTTGTTAATCTTGTTCCTATTATCCTTCAATTCCCCATAAAGTGATACAAGACAGCGTTGTCCGGTCAGTCCATGATTTATTCTCTGATCCACAAACGCGTGTGTTTGGACTCGCTCTCGCGAACGGTCTCTGCAGCACTGTGTGAAGTAAAATACGCTTTTTGGGCACACGTGAATGGGTGTTTTTGCTGCTGCTTTATAAACAGCTGAGACACAAAGCAAATCTTGAAATAGCGTGAAACTATATTTGTGCAATGTGCGCATGTCAAATGATCAAATCTGATGTAAATCTTGTGTCATATAAACACGCACATCAATCCGATCACATTATTAAGTGTTCATGTAAACGCTATGATAGGATTTATTAATCGGAAGGATTTTAATCCGATGGAGGCAAAATGTGTCCATGTAAACGTAGCTATTGTTGCCTGGGCTGCGTATGTGTGGAGCGGGCCTATCATAAGAAGGTCCAGATTCTATTGGGGTAGGGGCGTGTAAGTTTAGGTGATTTCAAATGTCAGCATTGGCTTTCAGAGATCATGCACCCTGCCTTAAAGGGACAGTAAGTAGATTTTAAGTGTTTTATTAATCAAAATCAATGTTTTTATTCATAAATATGTTCTCATTGGTGTCAAATGACCTCTGCCAGTGATCTGACTTTTCTTTGTAAGCTTTGAATTTCTCCTCTTTACTTACATTGAACGGGTAAGTCCAAGGAGGCATTCATATCATTCAGCCGTATTGATAAACTATAATAGCAGAGAGGGACAAAAAGCACTAACCTACCAACGCGTTTCCACAACGCATTTTCATTCAGAACACGTGAACCAGTAGCAATGGACAAGGAATCAGTGATTACATAATGGCTGATTATGTAATGCAACACGCATTTGGAAAGGCGAGGCGCTAGAGAGCACTGTTCGTTTAAATGCAAAATACAATTTCACCACTAGATGGGGGTAAATCCTACTTATTGCCCCTTTAAATATAATAGTTTTTACATGCAGAAGAACTGCTTTAACTAAACATTACTTTACATTCCAATGGCTTCTGCTTTATTTGTCATGGGTGCGCGGCTGTCCCAGCTTTGCTGTAGATCGGTATAGTAATTGTCAGATGTTTAAAGTGTCTTTGTACATATTGTAGATAAAGACCTCTCTGACACGGTTAGCTTGCAATGAACACTGTCAGGAAAACGAGATTTGCTCAGTGGCGGCTGGTGACTTTTTTCGAGGGCGCTCCATGCGAAGTTCGTGTGTGGTTCATAATTTCAAAATATGTGTTCTGCAGGTCACGTGGACTGCAGATGCATCTAAAGGGTTTATGATAAAAGAGACGCTCGCGTTTGCCAGATACTCGCATAATCTCATGCATAATCAGAGTTTACTGTTGAGGGAGTGTCTTGCGTGTATTTTGTGTATGTGAGCGTCTCTTTTATCATAAACGGTTTTGATGCGTGTGCAGCAGACACTTATTTTGACAAAACACTTGATGCACATGGTTCACATGACGCAACAAACACATATTTTGAAAACACGAGCAACACACATGACACTTGTTTTTTGAATTTGCTCCCCTCGGAAGAGCAGTCATTGGATTTGCATCCTTTTGGGTGTTTGTTTAAATTTAAATGGTCACACATTTATGCTTGTGATACTTTTTCGGTTGCTAATCATTTGGATAAATCATCTGTGAGCTACTGGAAGAAATATTCTTGCTTACACATTTGTCACACTGTTGGTGTGTTACTAAATCTGACATAGAATACATGTTGATCTTCACTAAATGAAATCATCACAGGAGCATTTTCAGGTAAAAGGGAGATATGACATAGCAAAGTAGAATTTGTACACCTATGTGACTCTAAGAAACTCTTAGATTCTGAGAAACTTCTGTTTGATGTGTCAACCATGATTTCCTGCAGGACTACACTGACCCTGGTTCTCCTGGCCATGTCGGTTATGCTGTCCAAATCCTCAACGGGTAAAGATATATTTTTACACATTACTTTTTGTTTATGTTTGGCTTGAATTCTTTGTGCTTTTTTTGCACAGCATGCAACGTTAAGATTTTCTTCTGTCTGTGTATTAAATCTCCTCAGGTGGAGGAAAGACCTTTAACTATGACCTCTCCAAAAAGTCAGATTTGACCAAGCTGTTCAACTCCAAAGTCTTTAAGGCAGAGAGAATGACCAGACCTCTCAGGGGGTTGTCCTTTCAGTTAAGCAAACTCAGCCACTCTGGAGTCAGGTGAAATTAAGACACGATCAACAGTTTATCATTTTAGTTATTGAAAAATATGCATCAAGTAAACTAGAGGCCCTTAAGTTCATAGTAGGATTTATGTTGGTCCTGGTTTAGAGTTACTCTTGAAGATGGCACTACTTGGCTGGTCCATAAAGGAGATGGTTATGGGATCTCATCCCAAACTGTTGTTGTGGATGCCCGTCACATGAGCAATAAATGGAAGGCAAGTATTTATGCAACCATAATATAAGTGCAACCTTAAGAACAATGTTTTTAATGCTAGTAGGCTATCACAGCATTTTTTACAGGGGTGGTTTCCCGGACAGAGATTAGCTTAAACCGGGACTAGGCCTTAGTTTACTTATAAAATATGACTTGTTTTAACAAACATGAATACTAAAAACTTTACTTGTGTGCATTTTGAGGCAAATCAAAGGGCACTGATGTATTTTAAGATATGTCAGTGCAAGTTGTTTTCAGTTTGGACAGCTCTTACATTTATTTTAGTCTAGGACTAGTCTAATCCCTGTCCGAGAAACTGCTCCATAGTTAGTTAGATCCAAATATTTTATTGAATGCTCTGTAAAGCAAATTCACTTAACTTTGACACAGGACTTTGATAAACAATTTTTTTACCGGACAGATTGTTGAGACAAAGAATTTCGGTGGCAGCAAGACTGTTTCTGATTTTCTGAAAGCTGGAGGAACAGATTACACACTTCTCTTCGATAATTGCCATGATGCATCTGGCCGGATGATGCAAGACTGAATTCAAATCTGTACACCATTTGCTTCATGTTGTAAAGAGAGAGTATCCCTCCAATACATAGTTGTAACATGATTTGCAATTATATTTCTCAGATATTTTTCCTTATTGATGTATTATATATTTTTCTAAATTTGTTATTTCGTATCTTTACAATATTTTGAAATAAACATAAATCATAAGTTTTGTAAGTAAAACTGCATGGTGACCAATGTGAAATAAGGTAGACGTCCACCCGTGTTAGGTAGAGGTTACAATGTGTATTTGCTGATAAATTGTAATTTACTTTGGATATATCTAGAGTTTAGAATTTGATAATGCATTCTTTGTGTTATATATACAGTATACTATGTAACATTTGTTGTTGTAGTTGTTGCAAAGTTAAAAAAATCTATAATCAAAGCCTATTTTTGCCTACATAGCTCCCTATAGGGTAAACTTGGCCCAGTTACTGTTTTTCATTTGTATTGTTGCAGAATATAAAGTCAAATGTTTTATTTAAAATCGTGTATATCACTTTAGTTAATTTAAAACAAAAGTGCAATCACTGTAAAAACTGTTACTTAGATCTAACTCAATAAAATTAAGGCAACATTTTCCAACTAATTTTGTAAGTTTATTGAACTAACTGATATTTTGAGTAAGGACAACTTAATAATATGTATTAATATGGATTTCAATTAATGCAAAAATATTGAGTAGCATTTTAAGAAAAAGCTAAAAAATTAAAGGCGGAGTCCACGATGTTTGAAAAACGCTTTGGAAAAGGAGACGGGCCGCCTACCAAAACACACTTATAGCCAATCAAATCAAATCAAATGCCGGGTTGTGTATGTGTGGGGCGGGTCTATCAACAGAAGGTCCAGATTCTATTGGGGTAGGGGCGTGTTTGTTTAGGTGATTTCAAATATCAACATTGGCTTTCAAACATCATGGACTCCGCCTTTGAGTACAACCAATGTCAAAAATATCAGCATATTATACACAGACTTAATTAAAATAGGTAATTTTTAAATGGAAAAAAATACTAGTTAATGTCTTCTGATTTATTAGTTAATTGTATTATTATATTATTTATGGTTTATTGTCGTTCTTTTATTCCATGAGATGAGGGCACGAAACGTTTATTCAATCAACGCACACTCAGTTTCGTTTGGGCAGCTTTAAAGCGCATACATAACATACTTACAAGCACCAGTCTTCTGAACAATGGTAACTACAAAACTGAAAATAAGAAACAGAAACTCTTCCATATCTTGAAGATAAAAGAACATTAAACACTAACAAGTCTTTCTTTTTAGTTAAAAACGCATAAGTTTACATTTAAATTATAATCTCCAAATGCAGTCCCGTGCAAAGCATGCTGGAACTACGAGTCCACTGCCTAGTTAGTTATGTTTAATAATAAAATCTTGTAGTTTCAACACAAAATTATTAAGTTAATTTCCTTCTTACAAATTTAAGTGGATTATACATGATAAAATGAAGTTGAATTTACTCAATGATGTGTTCATTTAGAATTACCCCAATTATTAAAATTATTCTGTGATTTTTACTCATATTTTGATTTTAAAAAATAAATTTTTAAAAATTGTATTTAGTTAGATCTACTAAGGCACAGAAACACTTTTTACAGTGTAAGTGTGTTGAAATATTAAGTGACATCTAATGGTCAAGAAGAGAACATTACAGGGATGGGGTCACCCAGACCCTGAAGGGATATTACATGTTTACATGTAGGCAAATTGCTCTAGAGTTCAAAGACATGGATAAAACCAAGAGGAGATTCAACTACAACTTAAGAAACACACATAAAAACATAGTCATCAAACATGAATTACTGGTTCAATATTTTTGCATTTCCTAATAACAGACACAGGGAGCATTTTCATTAAAACATTGTGTGCACTAAAATACTAATTAATATCGCTAAAACACTTCCTTAAAATATAACTGTATTGTTAACTGTATTGTTAAGCACTTCCCAGTCTGTGTAATTATGGATTATAAATGTGAAAACATTGCCTAAATGACAGCAGGTTGTTTGTAGCTCATTCTGATTATCCCATATCATTCTGTTTGATGTAGGTCCAAGCTGTGTAGAACAGGTATATAATCTACATTGTACATGATCTTATGACACATGATTGTGATTTGGCTATATAATGATCATGCAGTTCAGCATTTTACCAATTGATGTACTTTATTTTGCACCATTTCCAATTCTTTCACGCAATCTGAGACAATGCATGATTTATGATTCCTCCATTGTTTAAATTGTATTAGAAAAAAACATATAAATATTTGAGGAAATTACTTCTGATTCATAGTAATCTAATGTTTGACAGCAATCCAAAGCTTTCCTTAAAGGGAAATAGCAAGGAGAAGGTCAAAGAGCAGAGGACAAAATCAATAACATAGTTACTTACACTGTGTGATTCTTTGACTAAGATCTAAGGGGATCATTTAATACAAATGCATGATAACAAAAGAGAATTTTGCAAAACACTAAAAGGCAGGATGTGGTTACCGAAGCTGCCGGAGAAACAAATGCACATTGTGGGTTGCATTGCAAACAGAGATATCACAAAGAACCACGATGACCTATCCTACTGACTAAAGTGAAGTGTTTGTGTTACGGTTTGCTATGTTGGACATTCTTTTTAAATATGTTACATGTTTGCATTATTAATTTAAATACAACTGTGTGCCGAACAAGTATCCATAAAGATAAGCTGGTCATCATTAATGACAAATAAAGTAAATCTACCAACCTCTTAAAAATGCTGGGCTGTTCCAACCAAAAGTTGGGTAAAATGGACAAACCTAATCGCTGGTTTCTCTTTCTTCCTTTCTTTTTTCTTTACGCCATTCCAGCATTTATGGATATATTTATGGTGAGAACTGGTTAAGTTGATCCATAAAAGTTTTTCCATTCCCAGGTTGGGGAGGGCCAGTTTGGAATCTCCAGGTCACTTAACCGCATGCTTTTGGCCTGTGGGAGGAAACCAGAGTACACGGATTTCCCCACGCTGACACACAGGGCAAACATGCAAACTCCACAAGACCACCTGACCTGAGGCTCAAATCAGGGACCTTCTTGCTGTGAGGCAACAGTGCTACACACTGAGCCTCCCTCAGTTGCTAGTTTAAATGAACTCCATATTCATATTTATTCCAACTATGGGTTTAAACAACCCATGTTAGTCTTTTGTTATTCAGAAGGCCTATAGACAATTTCTTACATTGTGCACAAATGCTAACTGCTTTCACTAAATATTATATAATCATATACACTCACCTAAAGGATTATTAGGAACACGGATGGGCTACAACAGAAGACCACACCGGGTATCACTCATCTCCACTACAAATAGGATAAAGAGGCTAAAATTTGCACGAGCTCACCAAAACTGGACAGTTGAAGACTGGAAAAATGTTGCCTGGTCTGAAAAGTCTCGATTTCTGTTGAGACATTCAGAATTAGGCGTAAACAGAATGAGAACATGGATCCATCATGCCTTGTTACCACTGTGCAGGGTGATGGTGGTGGTGCAATGGTGTGGGGGATGTTTTCTTGGCACACTTTAGGCCCCTTAGTGCCAATTGGGCATTGTTTAAATGCCACGGCCCACTTGAGCATTGTTTCTGACCATGTCCATCCCTTTATGACCACCATGTACCCATCCTCTTATGGCTACTTCCAGCAGGATAATGCAGCATGTCACAAAGCTCGAATCATTTCACATTGGTTTCTTGAACATGACAATGAGTTCACTGTACTAAAATGGCCCCCACCGTCACCAGATCTCAACCCAATAGAGCATCTTTGGGATTTGGTGGAATGGGAGCTTCATGCCCTGGATGTGCATCCCACAAATCTCCATCAACTGCAAGATGCTATTCTATCGATATGGGCCAACATTTTTAAAGAATGCTTTCAGCACCTTGTTGAATCAATGCCACGTAGAATTAAGGCAGTTCTGAAGGCAAAAGGGGGTTAAACACAGTATCAGTATGGTGTTCCTAAAAATCCTTTAGTTGAGTGCCAGCACCCCTCCTGAAAAGTGATTTCCAGAGTTCATTTCTAATATTGTGCAATCCCGTTTTTTCCCAAAGCACCGCCTTGTTATGTCAAGTTTGTTATGATGAAATCATCACTAAAGCATTTTTGAGGTAAAGGGGAGGTGTATAGAGTCAGAGAGGTATAAACATTCTGCTCTGCTAAGAAACTCTCAGATTCAGAGACATTTTTGTTTGGTCTGTTAACCATGATCTCCTGCAGGACTGCATTGACCCTGGTTCTCCTGGCCATGTTGGTTATGGTGTCCAAATCCTCATGGGGTACAGGTATATTAACAAATGTTTATTGTATTTTGTTATGTAATAATCAATTCGTTTAACTTATTAACTATTCCAGGGTGCCTGTTGTACATCTGGCCTATAGGACACTACAGATGAAAACTAGCCTTTCGGCTAATTTTACAGCTGAGCTTTTATGTTAATATGCACTGTCCTTTCATAAATAAATAAATAAACGTTTTTCTTAATATTTTGCTTGAATTTTCCCAGACAACATCATCTGCAGCTTCTCTTTAAATTCAAAACAGTTTTTGTACAGGTATTCTTTAGTCTGTTTTAAAGTTGCGCGTTGAGATTTTCTTCAGTCTGTACCATAAATCTCCTCAGGTGGAGGAAATTCCTATAACTACGACCTCTCCAAAGGGTCGGATCTGAGGAAGCTGTACAACTCCAAAGTCTTTAAGGCAGAGAGAATGACCAGACCTCTTGAGGGGATGTCTTTCCAGTTTAGCAAATTCAGCCACTCTGGAGTCAGGTGAAATTAAGACACGATGAACAGTTCTATCATTTTAGTTATAGACTCTAAAGTTCACAGATTTATGTTGGTCCTGTTTTTTAGAGTTACTCTTGGAGATGGCACTACTTGGCTAGTCCATAAAGGAGATGGTTATGGGATCTCTTCTCAAACTGTTGTTGTGGATGCCCGTCACATGAGCAAAAAATGGAAGGCAAGTATTTCTGCAACCATAATATGAGTGCAACCTGTAGTTTAAGAACAATGTATAATATTAAAAAAAATTCTGTTAGTTGAAAGTTATAAATTAGAACATTATTCTTTTATCAAATATTGGATGCTTTCTCTAAAGCAATTTCACTTTATTTTGGTAACACAGGACTTTGATAACTTTGATAAACAATTTTTTTACCGGAAGATTGTCGAGACAAAGAATTTTGGTGGCAGCAAGACTGTTTCTGATTTTGTGAAAGCTGGAGGAACAGATTACACAATTATCTTCGATGATTGTCATGATGCATCTGGCCGGATGATGCAAGATTGAATTCACATCTACAGCTGTACACCATTTGCTGCATGTTATAAAGAGAGTATCCCTTCAATACATTAATTGTAACATGAATTGCACTTAAATTCCTCAAATAAATTTTCCTTATTGATGTAAATGTGTTATTCCATATCTTTACACATTTTGAAATACAACATAAATAATCAGTTTAAATCTGCATATGATGAGGGATGTGACGCCCCTGCATAGGTATTTACCAATGTCTATTTGGTGATAAAATGTAATTTAATGTAGATGTTTAGTGTTTAATAAATGATAATGCATTGTTCAGTATGTTACATTATATTGCAGTACAGTATATTATGTAACATTTACTGCTGTAGTTGTTGCTAAATTGAAAAACATGTAGGCCTAGTTTAGACTCCTATAGGGAAAACTTCCCAGTTGTCATTTGAGCAAAATTTGCACAATTCATTTGTATTAATGCAGAATATAAAGTCAAAGTGCAAAAATAGACATTTTGATTTTTTCAATAAATGTGTTGAAATAATATTTAGTGACATCTAATGGCCAAGATGAGAACATTCATCCAGACCTCAATCTCTTGTTTTGCAGGTTTTTACGGGTTTTACTCGTTTACATAAAAGCACGTTTCTCTAGAATTCACAGGTATTAGAGACCCACATTTGAAACACACATTAAAACATAAGTCAGCAAACATGAATTTCTGGTTCAATAATTCAGCATTTCCTAAAAATAGAGTCTAGATAAAACATATATGCGCTAAAAACGTTGCTAATTAAATATATCATCAATGTCGCTACAACATTTCCTTTACAATGTAAGTGTAGGGTTAAACAGCAGCACACTATCGATTTGTTATATGATTTAAACACAGAAAACAGAAGTGTTTGCCAAACTTGGAGTGCGCAGACCGGTCGCATTGTGACATCAAAGTTCCGCGAGAGATTTTGAAAAGATCTCGTGGTACTTTGATGTCATCCGCGGATCAGTCTGCGCAGCGCAGCGCCGCATAAAGGCAAACACACCATCCGTTTCAAGCTTATAAGACAGGCGTCTGATGATTGGGCAGTTTACGGTGCGCGTTCCTTCAGTTTTCAGGCATTTTGTACGTCTTGTACGTGCGCGCACTCGACCAGTTTGGGTAAAAGTAACTGAGCTGGAATGAATACAAACACTATAGGAATTAATTGCTAACATCTCAATGAATTTTCAAAGGTAAATTCATATCTGATACATTTAGCATACGCAATAAACAACTGTCATCCTTCCAGTCGCTTTAATTAAGATAATAATTGGCTTGTCATGTTTTTCTTTTTTCCAAAACATAGTTGTATCCCCTCGGAACGGTTTAGCTAGTCAGCTGGTGCAGCATTAGCAGGTTGGCTAGCTCTGCTGTGCTAAGTGGAAATGTTAGAGGTTTGGCGTGAAGTTTCATCTGATAAATGTTGTTATAATGATGCCGTGTCTTATTTATATTTGCCAGTTTTGTATTTCTTACAAAAAACTAGAAAGTGTATTACAGGCAGTAGAAAATGAAGAGTACTTGTTAGCCTTCACCTAGCATTAGCGAGCTATGGTAATCTAGCGAAGAGTTACCTTCTCCTAGAATATTTATCTTTCAGTGTTTTTGTCTTATTATTTCTTCTTGTTTTATTTATTACTCAAAAATTTCATTTAAAGATAACATTTTATTCTTATAGCATTTCATTTGAGTGTCATTCTGTCATAGATGCAGTACAGTAGCTGGTTAGCTCAGATCTAATCTATTTCCAGTCTACAAGCCTTTCTGTAAATTTTGATATATTTGCTGGATTGTAATGGTTTGCAGTTCACACTAATACAAGTTGGCAAATGAAATTGTGCATGTTTAGGGGCATATTGTGATTGTGGATGAGAGTGAACCAGTAAACCACTGTAGTTTAACCAGAGGCCTGGTTTAGGGTACATTTTGCAAGCTGGTAAAAGGGTTCAACCAGACAAGATACATTACACCAACGTACATGAGCCTGTTGTAGTTTTTTATGGTAATCGTATCTGTGATATATAATGCACAAAACAGTCAAATACTTGTCTAGGTTGGTATGACAGTCACAGTATTTCAAACACTTGTCCAAGCTCGAGTACTTGCTTTTGTATGTGCAATGCATAGATGTAATCTTTTCTCTTTTTTGCATTCATAGGTCCATCCAGCGGATAAGAGAGCATTTGTGTTTGGAGAAAGACCTGGTGACAACACAACTGAAATGAGCAAGAAACCCCCAAACCGCCCGGGGATCAATTTTGAAGTTGGAGCCAGGGTGGAAGCCCAGGACTATCTTCAGAAATGGTACAAATTCATTTCAAAAAAGCTACATCAACAATACATTTTAGTAAAACCACTAGCATGTCATTTGTTATAAACAAACATGAGTAACATAGCCTGTTTTTAGGCCATGTTTTTAATAGAGGTGTTAAGGAAATTTTCAGTGTTCTGTGATTCTGTTTTGTTTTATTGCTATAGCTGTGTATACATACATGATCCACATTGAATGGTTTCTTTGCAGGTACCCTTCTCGTATTGAGAAGATTGATTATGATGAGGGAAAGATGCTTGTGCATTTTGACCGTTGGAGCCATAGGTACGATGAATGGATTCTCTGGGACAGCAACAGACTTCGCCCATTAGAGAGACATGTCCTACGAAAAGAGGGTCTAAAAGAAGAGGAGATGTCTGTATGTGTAACTGTACTGTAAAGATACATTTACAAGTCAGATTCATTCTTTAGTCCAAAATTTTTAATGACTGTGCAAGCATGAGAAATGCAGGGAACAATTTACCATCATATAGTGTAGATCAAAGTGTGTAGACGTTTTCAGCTACTCGGATGAAATGAAAGATTAGTGGTTGATTAATTCTTGTCTTACAAACATTTCTGCCAGGAGAGTCTCAGCGAGATGAGAACATCTCGCCTTCGTGAGCTTCCTGGAAGTACAGAGAGCACAGAGGACCAAAAAGACTTACCACAGCAGAGACAAGTACATAACTCAATTGCCCATCTGCCTTGATCTGGCTCTCTCAGCACCTTGTCCCATCATTGTTTGGGTTTTTTCTCCATTTGCATAGACACTTCATATCAATTTTTTATTAGGGCACAAGCCAATTCATCAAAAATACACTTAATTTGAAACTTTGGACTTTGAAAAAGCATGGTCTTTTGGACCTTAACTGTGTATTTTTAATACAATCATGTGTTTGGTGTTAATACATTAGCAGGGAAAGCTGCATCTCCTTTGCTGCTAAACATTAAAACAATCATGAGGAATTAATTTGGGTGAAAATACAAATAAAGAATAAGTACTCACTATAGTTCTTAAAAAAAAATTTTTTTTTAAATGGCATTGTGAAGAGAGTTACATGTGCTAAATGAAATGATTAGTTTTCCTAGCTCATTAGTTTGTTCCATTCATTTAATCATAGCACATCCCATTGTTTGTATATAAGCTTAGTGTACCAATTGCAAATTAACTAAAGGTTAAAATGTACTACATAATTGTTGCTGATGTTCTGGTGAAACTAATGTATTATAACCGAATGCGTTTCTGTTTTATTTTTGTTTTATAGGAATTGAGAGATGGTGAGGAAGTGCTTGCTCGATGGACAGATTGCCGCTATTACCCTGCCAAAATTGAAAGTATCAACAAGGAAGGTAAGATCACACCCTGTCACGCTCAGCCCTGGTTACTTTCCATGACCCTGGAGGATGAAAACACACATTAGTTGTTTGTGTTCAAGTACAAAAATAAGTTGATGGATGATACCTTTATGTTTATTGCTTATTCACATACACTCTATAATTGTTTGGTATTATTTCTAACCCATTATGGGTAAATATTGGACAGAACACGTGCTGGGTTAAAAATTAACATTTATTTTAACCCAACTGCTGGGCTATTATACCCCATGGTTGCATAACAACAACCCAACATTGGGTCATTTCCAACCCAGCACGTGTTCCGTCCAATATTTACCCATTATGGGTCAAAAATAACCCCGCCATCTCTAGAGTGTAGGACTGTTATTACAATAAATCCGTTGAAATATTTTTCTAAATGCAATACTTGCAAAAATGCAGATTATGTATACAAAGCAGAGAACAGGAGTTAATTTTGTGTGCTCTTATGTTTTCCTATAGGCACTTACACGGTACAGTTTTATGATGGAGTCGTTCGATGTGTGAAAAGAATCCATATCAAGTCCATGCCTGAAGATGCGAAAGGACAAGTAAGTTTTTCAAGGACTGTCCGAGGCTTGGGTCAATGAAACTTTTGGACTTGCGTTGCTTTTCACTCAGCCTGATGAATATTGTGTTACTTGCAGCATTTAGCATGCTGTAGTTAAGTGTATATCTAAGTGTGGCCCTCTGCAGTGTTGTCCTTGATCTCTTCCTCTCTTTCAGAAGGTAAAATGCATGGGGTCAATCCCGAATAATATTTGAAGACACAAGCAGCAGGTCCACACAGCTTACAGTTGCTTGAAGAGTCTTTGTGCCAGTCAGGCAGCTCAGGGATGCCAAAAAATTTTATTCAATTTCTTCAGTTCCCTTTATTTAACTAAACTTCTTGCATGCTAGCCGTGACCAGATGTGTGATTTTGTGTCAAATGTGTCAGTTGTGACTCATCATGCATTGTTTGTGCTCAAGCAGGACTGGATTGCTCTGGTAAAGGCTGCTTCGGCCGCAGCCAAAAGTAAAGGAGGGAGCCGCCCGCGCACAAGCGCCAACAGCAACAAGGACCGGGATGACAGGAGGGATCTGCGGTCGGATGAAGAGGATGATGATGATGACGATGATGATGATACTGAATCAGAGAAACTCGGTATGTAAAACTAAATCTACACCTGCAAATCTCTCTAGAACAAATTTAATTATTTGCAAAGCTTTCTGGCATCAAACGAATTGTTTTGTGACTACATTTATGCTATACATTAACTACTGTTTCTTACTTTAAGCAGCAGACCTGGAGTCAGAAGAAGAGGACCGTAAACCGAATGCCGAAGAACTTGAATCAGCTACAACAAAAAGAAGAAGCAGAAGACAAGGCAGTTTATGCAGCAGTAAAAGGACTCGTCTCAGTAAAGGGGCAGGTAAACATTAGCAGTGTCTACCACACACCCTGCATTATTTTAATGCTGGACATGCAGTCATCATTTATTAAATCTATGTAATTCTTATGTGTTGTTTCCTCTTTTTATTTACACTCAAGGTGAGACTGAATCTGAATGCAAAGCTGAGTCAAACGATCTTCCAGTGACCTCACAACAGGTACTGATATACTGTTATCAACCTGATGTTTATTAGCATATTATCACAGTACACTCCCAGTCCTTTACCTCTCTGCCTTTCAGGAAGTGTCAGGGCCGGAGGGTAGTCCAGTTGAGGAGGGGTCACAGTCCATCAGCGCTCAGAAACCCCCAGCACCTCTCTCTACCGCCTCCCCCTGCAAGTCCCGCTCCAGAAGACTGAAACACGACTCTGGAGAGTCCAGCTCTAGCAGTCACAACACAACTACAGCCCCCGAACCCAGTCCTTCATCAAGTTCGACACACACACTTCCAGGCAGCACACACAATGGTGGGTCAACCAACTTGATCTGATTTTAGCGTGTTGGAAATTGGGCAATTGCAGCAAAATGTTGGTCATTTTTCGACCCATAAAGCCAACATTTTGATCAATTATGCATATTTGAAAAAGTCCTTTCTCTTTATAGCCCCTCCCAGTTCCCCCCAGAGAAGGAGGCGATCTCAGCGTCTAGCGACATGCTCTGATCAGACCTGCTCCACCTCACCACACATGAGAGATTCCAGCACCCTCCCTCCACCTCCAGATTGCACTCAGAAAGTTGATGAAGACACAAGCTCACATAAATGGACCATTGTTTAAGTTTTTTCTGATTTCAAGCTCTGCTTATGTAGTTAGAACTAGATTTTGCATATAAACATGGCTTGCAAATGTATATTTGGTCCCACAAACCTATGTTGAATTTAGAATTACATTTCAGAAACCAAGGAATACAATAAATTGTGGCTAATAGAGTGGATGGATATATGGGTGATTCTCACGAAATCCAGACTTAAAAGGTGTCCACCATTTTTAAAAAGCCCTTGAAGCAAATTTTTTTTGCCCATATACAATTAAGGTCTGAACTTACTATAAGCATTATTTATAGAGGTTTAAAAAATATTTCCTATAGAATTATTTACATTTTTAGATTATCAATTAAAAAAATTATCATTACTGCAACATGATATTACATTAAATATATGCATGTACTAACTTATGTTTCGGTAATGAGAACTAAAAAGTTGTCTGTACTATGACAAACAAAATTTCAACTTTTATCTTGAAAGAAAACAAAAGAACTGCTTACCTGGTAGCCATCTTGAGTGTCACAGTCAATTATGTCCCTTCCAACAATTTTGTTTGAAAATGTTAGTTCTTTGAGGGCTTAAACTGATTGAAAATTGTTGCGGAGGATGAGAAAATTGGATACATTTATATTCCTTATTATTCTCTACATTTACCAATTATCACCAAAACCTTTTCTTTACTTTAATTGTATATAGTATAACATGCACTGAAGCTTTTTATTTTTTAGATTTTTTAATTATAAATATTTCCATGTCAAAGAACCCAAATCCAGTCATGGAAATGTTGCGGTAATGAACTAAATGTGTAAAAAACAACAAAATTGGTTTGTATGATGTCATTTGTTATCATGTGCAAAATAGTACATGAAGAGATGTTTGTAACTGTATGCTTCTTATTTGATACTATTACTTTGCATTTACTTTTTTATAAAATGTTTCATGACACCTCATAAGTCTAATTTTGCGAGAAACACCCACATGTTTAAATTATATAATTGTGTTCTGGTATATTTGGATCATGCATGTTATATGCTCCTTGTAGATGAAGACATCAGCACTGTAGTTAAAACAGAAGTGTCTTCACAAAAGCCAGTTACAGAAAGCCCATCCGTAGCTCCTCCCACTGGCAGTGCTCAGTCACCAATCACAGAGAAGGACAAGATGACTGACGTTTTGCCTTGTAATCAAACAACGCTTGGAGAAAACTCACCTTCTGTAGTGACCGGTAAGTTATCCTTGAAAAAAAGTTTCGATAGTTTTTCCGAGAATCCTTTTGAAGGGCTAAAGTTGATACTGTAACCATAGTTGCACATCAGGGTGTATGAAAATATCAACAGTAGATTTAAAAGTTGTAATAATTTCATGTCACTGGCCTTTTATGGCAACACAATTTATTTTCTATTATTTTATGTGCAGTTGCTGGTCCAAAAGTTCCCTACCGGACACCTAAAGCCAACAAACATGCAAGAGAGCCAATTATGAATCACCTTCTGACCTCTGTACACTTGATATCTACAATCATCAGTGTATGTATAAATAATTTCTTTTTCCTTCTTAGTTATGAACAACAAGAGGTCTGATGACCCTTCGGCTGCTTCCAAAGAGTGTCTGATAGACCTGGATCATAATAAATTTAAATGTAAAGTCCCTGGCTGCTCCAAGGCCTTCCGGAAAGCAAAGCTGCTGGACTATCACCTGAAGTACTATCACAACACAGAGAAGGAGATGGATGGCGAGGTGGGATCACCAGATAGGATGGGCCGCACCAGAGCCACATCTGCTTCCATGCCTACGAGCACTCTGTCGGAAATCCCAGACAACAAAAGACGCAGGACCGTCTCTACTTCTTCCTGTAGGTTTCCTTATAGTTGTGTCTGCTTTTATTTAGTGCTGTTAAGTATAAGTAATGTTTTGTTGTAGGTAAACATGTTATTAGAGTAAGAATATTATGTTTTCTGTCACAGCTCTCTCCTCTCAGGGCTTTATGCTTCAGATGGACCACGCTGGCTGTGTGAGGCCTAAGTTTTGCAAGAAGAAGCGTTCTTCGGCCTCAATCAGTTCAGACAGTACAGAGGTCTCCCTGCCACCTCCAACCTTTGATAACCTCCATGACAAGATTCTGAAGAAAGACAAGCACCTGGATGCAGGTGAACTAATTCTGCAGAGTGGAAATTATGATAAAAGGATGATATGGATTTTTCTTTTATTCTTTATCATACTTAACCTAGTTTTTTTATTATGTCAGCAGGGCTTTGTATAAAGACTGAACGAAAATTCAAGCTGGAGGATAAATGTCAATTGTTTGGTGAGTTTACTGAAGATTCAAGGTTGTATTTGTCACACACAGTTATACCACATGTTTGATTCCTTTCTTTTAATAGGTAAAAAGAGAGATAAAGACAGAAGGGACAGAAAAGACAAGGACCTTTTCAGAATTAAACAGAAGAAAAAGAAAAAAAAGAAGAAGAAATCAAAACAGCATTGTAAGTTTGTTGTCTCTGGAAAGCATTTGTGTAGAACAAGCTGTCTTTCAATATTTTACTATGTTTTTACCTTAACTTAGATAAATTAATACATACCTATCTATTTTCAATATGTGTACTTTTAATCTTTGTAATGTACAGTGCTTCTTGGATGTGTTAGCATTTAGCCTAGCCCCATTCATTCCTATGGCTCCAAACAAAAGTTTTATTTTGTGCCACCATACTTACTCGTGTAAAAGTCTTTGTGTTTGGTGGCTTCTAAATCTATCCCTGTTTGGAGCCATAGGAATGAATAAATGCTAACACACTCACGAGTTGCTGAACAAAGATTATAAGTGCACGGATTGAAAAAGATGGGTATGTATTTATTTGTCTAAGTTGAGGTAAGAACATAGTAAAATATTGAAAAACTGTGTTTTCCTTTAATCGATGACTGTTAAAAACAAGAATTTAACATAAATTTATTTAATTAATTTTAAACATTTCTAAAATATCTCTTTCATTGTTTGATTGGCACTCTATGTAAATATTGTTCAATATCATATTTTCATCTGTCTGCTCAGGTTTCTCTGACTTGGAAGAGATGTCATTGACTTACCTGGACCGACCGTCTTCCCCGCTACGTCGCACTTCCTCCAGTGCCTTCACCAAGCACAGCACCTTCCAATACCCTCGTGCCATTTTGTCTGTGGACCTCACCGGGGAGAGTGAGTTTTCAGTCTTCTCTGCGATGTGTTCTCATTTTAGCTAAAACATTTTGTAATTTATATTTCATCCACAGTCCTGGAGAGGTTTTTTTTGTTATGTGGGAGAACTGTGATTCAGTTACGTTTTATTTATATAGCGCTTTTCATAATTGTTAATTGTGGCAAAGATTAAACTGTACTAGCGAGCATAGTAATAATGTAATAATTATATTGAGGATATAGTATATATTAGATACTATTTTACACAATTTTATGGGAAGAAAAACATTTAAAATTTTATATATATATATTGTGTATAGACTGTATATATACATACCGTACACGGATAAGCAGATTAAACGGGGGCAGCCGGTGGTCTTTGGTCAGACATCTGCTGGGCATCACGTTGAAGGAAGGCCAGTAGATCAGCGGTGTGATGACCTTCACGTCAGCAGGAACTGGGTCTGTTTGTCTCATTGTTCTCGGGATCGAGGATGAGACGGGGAGAGAGGGAAACAAAAGTGGCCATTTGCATGTAATGAAAGTGTCAGTTGTGGTTTAATATCCACTCAGTTCCTAACAGGCTAACTAAGTACATTTATTAGACAAATTGTATGAATGCTTTGTTAAAGAGAAATGTCTCTGAGTTAATTCAGTTAATCCTTCAGTACCACGTGACAGTCAAATTAATTTTATCTTACTTTCTTAGACCTATCAGACATTGACTTCCTGGAAGACTCGACCACTGAGAGCTTGCTGTTCAGTGGAGATGAGTATAACCAGGATCTAGACTCCATCACCATGGAGGATTTCCAGGATGAAGACGATGAAGGTGCTGATGAAATTGTCCGCTGTATCTGTGAGATGGATGAAGAAAATGGCTTCATGATTCAGGTAGGGTTAATGTTTCCAATGAACTCAATCTGTCTCACGAAAGAGAAGTGTTTTTCCACAGTTTACCTCAGGAAGTTGAGCTGAATGGAGATAATTTATTTACATCGGACTTTAACATGTTTAAGTGATTCTTAGTTATTTTCCTCTAAATCTGTTTTAGTGAATAATAAAAAATAATGGTGTTTCTTATCTTTCTCTTTCTTTTAAGTGCGAGGAGTGTATGTGCTGGCAGCACAGTGTGTGTATGGGGCTTTTGGAGGACAGCATACCAGAGCAATACATTTGTTACATCTGTAGAGACCCTCCAGGTGTGACATAGATCAACATGCACTCACTTGAGTTATTTGGTTTTCATTGTTAATTTCAATCATAAGAAAATCAAAGACCCTTCCATATATAATTTTTTTCTGTTTTCTCAGGTCAAAGGTGGAGCGCCAAATACCGGCATGATAAAGACTGGCTTCAAAAGGGCCACATGTATGGCCTGTCCTTCTTGGCGGAGAACTACTCGCATCAAAACGCCAAAAAGATCGTATCCACACACCAGCTGCTCTCTGATGTTTACAATGTCAAAAACTTGCTCCATGGCCTTCAGCTAAAGATGGACATTTTACAGTAAGAACCACTGTGACCTTCCAAACAGACTTTTGAACTTATTTAAGGAAGCCTCTTTATTTAGGAAACTACTAAAGGTGTCATGATTTCGATTTTAAATCGAAATAGATCGAAATTAAGTCACAACCTCGAAATTCGAATTAAAAAATGGAATCATCGATACTGCCACGTACCCATGTCATGTCCGGCTGGCTTGCCAAGCGGGGGGAAAACATGTTGAGTGCTGCGAGTCAACCTCTGCTAACCTCCTCTAACTTAGCATTTTTTGTTTAAAAAAAAGTAAAAATCGAATCGTGACCTTAGACTTGAAAATGTAATCGAATAGGCTTTATGCCCAGCTGCACTACTTCCTAAACTTCAGCCAGCTCCTTGTTTCCTGTCTGCCATTATTGGACAAACTGATTTATCCAGGTGTGCCTGACCTCAGTAGTCACAAACAAACTGATTAATCCAGGTGTGCCTGCCCTCAGTAGTCACAACAACAATAATCAGACACACCTGGATTAATCAGTTTGTCCAATAATGGCAGACAGGAAACAAGGAGCTGGCTGAAGTTTAGGAAGTAGTGCAGCTGGGCATAAAGCCTATTGAGGATTTGGAGAATCGTGACACCCCTAGAAACTACTATAGTAATTTGGCTCTTGAGTATAATAAAGATTTATTGCGGAGGAGGGTTTAGGGTCAATCTTTCAGTGCTGGTCACATTAAATTTTTTTTAATTAGTGTATTATGATTTCAATGTGTTTTCTATAGCCATCAGAAATTGAATTTACTTTGACATATAAAAGAAATGCAACACCAATAAAACACTTCTTACGTTCTCTCAGGAACAAGCATAACCCAAGTTTGCACTTATGGGCCCGGTCATGGGTGAACTCTGATGAGGACCAGCCTATGGGGGGCGTTCCAGACTGCCTACATTTCAGAGGGCACCTTAACCAGAACTCGAACCCCGAAACCTATATCACCAGTGAGCATAGCTATCAGAAACCTCCCGGTACAGGCCTCGAGCACACATACAGCCCTCAAAGGGATGAACAGGGGACCCATACTCCCTCACACACAATGCAGTTTAATATAAAGGAAGAAGAGGTACGATTAAAAAAAAACTCAAGTCTGCTTAAGTTTTTAGTATCTTAAATGGCTGTTTGAGTTGAATACTTTGTTTGTGTGTAGGTCAACAGTGCCATTGCATTGTCAGACTGTATGAATGACAGCAGCCGGATGTCGATTGAGCAGTCTAGAAACTGCCTGCCGTGGCAGATGAACCTACTTACGCACATAGAGGACATACAGAACCAGCTGTCCGGCCGCATGGACCTCATTGAGAAAGAGCTTGATGGTAAGGGGAACTACACTGGAAATACAGTGTCTGTGATTTCTTTATATTGCATAGTATGTTTAGTAGTCAAGGTACTTTGCTGAAGGGCACACTAGTGAAAGTCTTATTCCTTTCTTTGGAAAACACTAACATAATTATTTGTAAAGGTTTTGGTTCTGATTTTCTCTTTCTGTCTGTTTCTGTGTGAAGTGCTGGAGCGCTGGTTCGACTTTACGGGTGAATTGGAGCCCCCCGACCCCCTGGCCCGACTCCCACAGCTCAAGTGCCGCATCAAACAGCTTCTGACGGATCTAGGAAAGGTGCAGCAAATGAGCACACTCTGTTCTGTGTAATACACAACACACACATTATAGTGCGTGTTTTGAGCTACTGACGCCATCACCTGTTTCTTCACACACATATTCCATGTGTTTGAAGAGACTAAAAGGGATGCTCCTGTTTAGATATGTGTGCAAGCATGGAGTGCTACAGACTGTTTTGCAATGCTTGTCTTTACAAAGCATGCAATAAAAGACAGTTTACACATTGAGGTGTAAAACAGGAAGATGCCGGTCTGTAACTGAGTCTAAACCACATCTGCTTAATGAAGAGTTTGTTTGACTTGAATAGGAAGAGAAAACCTGGCAGGTTAATTCTTTAACATGTTAACAGAAATTTTAAATGGACTGAAGGGGTCATAACATCACACATTTTGGTTTTTAGCCTTTGTGTCGGCTAGATCCCAAGAGCAAATCAAATTCACTGTGCACTAAGCTTATCAAAACACAACGTTTTTACGGATAGCAAGGGGCTTTGGGTGCCAAAGTGGTAAGATGGGATTGTAAAGGCTTCTGCCACCCAAAAGGTGAGCAGTCACTTTGAAGTGCCAAGAGAACAGACCGTTGCAGTCTGTTTTTTTCCAGACACATGCAATTTCGTTGAAGTTTTGGATGTAAGAAATGGATGTTACTTTCTAGACCAGAATAAGTTTCCAGTTGGATGCACTAAAGGTTTAAGGTTCACGATGCCAACAAACTAATAATAGCAACAACTAGGTAGAATTTCATACAGCAATTCGTGTGTAATACTTACTTTAGCATGTTTATTTACAGTCTTGACAAATGCTGTAGTGATTTTCAGGAAAATTAGCTACTCTCTAACGTGGGCCCATTCATTATTTAGCCCAAAAATAGGTGACTCTTCTCACTAAAGTCTGTTTATCATGTTGATATTTTGAGAGTTGCTACCGTGAAGTAAGCTAATCCTGAGATGGATGTACGTGCATATAACAAATCCATTTCGTTAATTTTTTTTTTTTTTTGAAGAAGAAGAAAATATGTATAAACAGTTTTTATAACTGTAAGAAAACAACAAAACCTAAGGCATAGCAGGACAATACTTGAAAATGCCTGTTTAATCTCAGTTTCTATTAATCTGTACAAAAAGTGTTTTAGAATTTAGATTTAAAACTTGAAGTTTGTTTTGATGAGAATACCAGCTGTACATTAAAGAGTTTATTTAAAGACCTGATGTAATTATCTGTATTTACTTCATTAAAAATATTCTTGACAATTTGCATACATGTCGACTTCTTTTTGGTAGTTTTTCGAAAGCAAATTTGTTTCATCGTTGTTTGCAAAGTGCATACTTGATACTACACTAGTGGATCAAATAAGTTCATCAAAGTTGTCCTATAAGACAAAAATTGCTATTGTTAAAATTGTTTAGATAACTTTTATGAAATGTTTTTATCCACTTTTAATGTTGACTTGTATATGGCCTAGTATAATGTTATTTTTGTTAAAGCTCACGTAACACATGCCGTTTCTGCATTTCTGATGTTAATCTGGAGTACCTATAGAGTAGTATTACATCCTTTATATCTCTGAAGAGTCTTTAGTTTAATCAGATTTATAAAAGAAAGATTAGCTTTACCGAATCTTTCACATAACGTACGAAAAAATGAAGAAGGAGGAGTTACTACTGCAGGAGGAGCAAGTAGGAGTCATGCAACACTATACAACTCTTATAACTTATGATTCACTACATGTTCGTGTCATTTATATAATATGCACGTGCGTTTTTTCAACATAAGACAAAAGTCTTACTTACTGCATGCAACTCATGACCCAGTTCGAAAAATCTAGCGCATCAAACACGCGCAAAACTCCACTGCTACCCCAGATTATAAACAATATCCATTGTTTCCATAAGGCTGGCTTTCTTCTCCTTACATCCAAAAACACACTTCTTCTTTCATGCCATTGTTGAGTTTTGAAATTAAACAAAGCTGTGTCGCTTGATGTGATGTTTGCAAGTTCTAGTGTCTCCCGCTGATTGACGGGTGGGCGGGGTTTTTCGGGGAAGTGCCCATATAAAGAAGTAATACGTATAGAAACCCCTGAAACGTCAGCTGGACCCATAATGAAAAAAACTTTACGAAACTTGTACGAACCCTGGCGAAGTGCATTCAGCACAGAAATACTCTGTAACACGCCTAACTGCTTTTTTGACACTTTGCCTACATTTAGCATGAGGAAACAACTCTATAACTGTGTTAATAAGTCAGAATGCTTCAAAATACCATTGAACCTTCCCCTTTAAAGATGGTTTCAGCGGCAAACGGCTTTTGTGGCCCAAACGTAACTTTGGGTAGACTTCCGCATGGAATCAATAACAACAGAGTCGCTCTAGAATAGATTCATTCTAATAAGCAAAATAAATAACAATTAAATTACCTTTAAATCATAGCTAAAGCGTATTAACTACTATGAGCTAACACTACTTTGTAAAATTATACAATGTTAGCTACAGATCCTTGAATTCTTGCTTTGCCGTCAAACCTCTCTTCAAACAGCAATGATCCATGCTCGCCATCTCCCATATCGTCTTTAGGAAACTAAACCATTTTTAGTTTCAACAAGATATTTGCTCCAGATGTCAGTCTAGCCACTAACCAGACCAATAAACAAACCCAGACCAAAAGTTACCTTTGGGCCAGGTGCATAACCGTAACAGCGCGTTAAATATACAAATGTGTTTCACATTACAAAAATGAAGATTTGGCTTTCTTAAGTGTCTTTCTCCAAACAATGCTGCTTTCTCTAAACAATGCTTCTTTTTCCAAAAGCATTCAGGTTGGATGATCTGGCCCTACTTTTCACAGAAGCACTCACAAAAGTTCACGCTTGGCTGCTTACTGTAGAATCCTCCTGATGTTCTTGTTCACTGCTTTGTTCTCTAACCAGGTTGAAGAGGTTTGTGATTTTTATAGTGAAAAACATTAAACAACAGAGAGTGCTGAACAGGTATGACAGTGCACTTCCAATCCATGGTATATAAGATGCTCCAGTCTTGTGGCTTTTGCTAGAAGAGCTCACGCATCCTTAGGAAGATGCACAACCTGGAACAGATGAAGCTTCTCTTTCTAGCGGTAACATTGCTTGGGATTCTCTGTCTGACATGTGGCAAAATCTCAGGTAAGGTCAGACTTCTTGGTAAGCGTAATGTTGATTTTTGGAGAACACTATTGATTATTGCTGAATTTTGATCAAGACTTGCCTGGTCTGCACTTACTATAGAATCATGATCATAAGTTTAGAAACCCTTTTACCTGTTTCTTGTCATCAGAGTACCAGCTGGAGACGGAGATTTTGAGTCAATGTGAGCAGTTAAGGGCTGTTAGTGCAGAACAGAAGCATGAACATGTTCCTCAGTGTTCTGAGGATGGGCGCTTCAGGTACAGTAACTTCACAAAAAGTAGTATTTATACTGTATATTAGTGTTGTAGTCCGAGACCAGTCTCAAGACCACTTTTTTTTAAAGGTCTTGGTCTCATCTTGGAATCGACCGCATTTTTACTCGGCCTCGTCTCGGTCTCAGACAAAGAGGACTCTGAATTTTATTTCAAGACCACAACTGATGGCACATCACAAATTTATTTTTTATCATTAATTTTATGCAGTTTTTTTATGTTTTAAGATACTGTGGTAATACTTGGACATGTACCATGGTAATAATTTGGGTAACAATAGATTTTTTTGTGTGTGTTTTGGTATTGCCTTAAAAGTTACATTTTACAAGACTTTTTTTAAGATGTCAAATCTTTTGAGTCCCCAGAGTACATATGTGAAGTTTTAGTTCAAAATACCATATAGATTATTTATTATAACATGTTAAAATTGACACGTTGTAGGAGTGAGCAAAAATGTGCCGTTTTGGGGTGTGTCCTTTAAAATGCAAATGAGCTGATCTCTGCACTAAATGGCAGTGGCGTGGTTGAATAGTGCAGATTAAGGGGTGTTATTATCCCCTTCTGACATCACAGGGGGTGCCAAATTTCAATGACCTATTTTTTCACATACTTGCAGAAAATGTTTTACCTAAACTAATTTAATGGGTTGATCATTTTCAGATTTTCTAGGTTGATAGAAGCAATGGGGACCCAATTATAGCACTTAAACATAAAAAAGTCAGATTTTCATGATATGTCTCTTTTAATTTCCACAAATTAGAGCATCTTGGCTTTGTGAAATTCCTTGTAGGCATGTTCAGTGTAATCGTGGAGGTGGGGAATGTTGGTGTGTGAACGCAGAAGGGCTGGAGATACCTGGTAGTCGACAAAATGGGTCCACAGTTCATTGTAAGCTCATCTACATTTCCCTTGGTATAAATCACATAGGGGCGGTTTCCCAGACAGAGTTTAGATTAATCCAGGACTAGGCCTTAGTTATTTTAGGACATTTAAGCAGTTTTTACAAACAAACCTTACAAAAACTATACTGGTGTGCATCTTAAGACAAAACAATGGTATATGATATATATTAAAATATGTTAGTAAGGTGTTTTGAAATTAAAGTAGCTCAAACATGCATTTTAGTCTAGGACTAGGATAAGCCCTGTCTGGAAAACCGTCCCACAGAGAAAGAGATTTAACATAAATTTCACATAAACCAACCATGTTACAGAGTTATGCACCTTCATTTTCTGGCACAATAAGCCAGCGAGGCTTTGAAATGAAGGATTGCTATTTTTTTATAGTTTATAAGATCTGTTTAACCTTTAAAGGAGGGAAATACGTGTTTCACCATACTGTTAAATACACCAGAGATGCAGTTACATTCAGTGCACACAATTAAGCAATAATATGTTTACATAATATTTATATATTGTATATATTTATTCAATTGCCATTTCCTGAATTATCCAAATCACTGAAATGTCCACACCCTGTTTCGTCTTGGTTTTGAGGTTTAACCTCATGTCAGCTCCAGAGACAGAAAGCTCCACAGACTGGAGACGGGTCTCTGGTACCTGTGTGCCTGGACTCGGGTGAATATGAGCAGATCCAGTGTGATACATCACGTGCCCAGTGCTGGTGTGTGGACCAAGAGGGCATGGAGATTTATGGAACCAGGCAGAATGGAAAACCCTCAAAGTGTGAGTAAACAGCACTTTGTTACTGAAATGTTTTGTTACCTAAGAGTTTAAAAGAGCCCCTAAATAAAGGTTTTGGCAACTTACTATAATGTATCTGAAACAACTGCCTTAAAAATCCTGAATATGAAATTGCTGGATTGTAAAAAAGAAATGACCCATGACCTCAGGTCCCGGTACTTGTGAGGTGAGACAGCGACGGATCCTTCATGGTGTTGGAGAGCCCTCCCCACCACAGTGCTCAAATGATGGAGGCTTCTTACCTGTGCAGTGCAAGTTTGTCAACACCACTGACCGGATGGTCTTTGATCTGTTACACACCTTTAACAGGTCAGACACCCACAAATAGTTCAGAATAAATGTGTGCCTTAGCAATTAAATAAAGGACAATGTGATTATATCTGAAATTACTGGCAATGCTTCCAAGTCTTATAAGTTTTAATATTGTTTCAAACTTTCTTCAGTTTTCCTGAAATTAAAAACAAACTGGCTAATAAGATTTCAGTTTATCCAGATAATTTTTTATATACATAAGTCCTTTACGATTCCCAATTAAAAATGTTTAGAGTGCAGGAATCATTCAGTGTAATTCATGTTTTACCACTAGATAGAAGTACAGCATCATTTATAAGACATGTGTTGATGAACATTTTCCTTCTGATAAATGTGTGATCCTGTCTGTAAAAGCCCAGCTAAACTAAGATTTGTGATTTACAGTTTTTTACATAAAATCATACTACATTATGTAAAGAACATTCTGTGATAAAAAATCTTTAATATTGATTCAGTAAGGACATGTCAAAGATTGACATCAGTGAGTAATATCAAACTTTGATGCTCCCACTCTTAAAATTAGATTGAGACTTTAGCATGGATTTCACAGACAAGGTCAAATATCTGTTAAATTGAGGTACTAAAAGTTTAATTTAGCCAGGTATTAACTGAGGTACTAAATATTAATCAGGGTATTTTTGTTACTAATCTATCTGACTATTCTAAAATCCTTTAAAAACATTTCCAGTATGAGTACAGTAACTGTCGTCCACTATGTTTTTCATTTTATGCTAAAAGTCTATTTCTCTATTGAAAAAACGCACATCACCACAATATTACGTTATTTTTAAATACAAATTAAATATGTTAAAATGCCATTTTCTTCAAATGGGTCAAATGACATTTTAACAGTTTTTTTATGTGCTGTCATTTAAATCCTGGATGGGACTAATATTGTTGTGTTAGGGTGGTTGGGGTGATAATATAGGCCTAGTGACCTATTTTTCAGGGAAATCAAGCTGTGGATGAACATTTCAACATAACTTTAATCCAAAGTTCCTTTTTTTAACAGAAAGCCAGATTTGTTCCAGACATTCAGTGGTTTCAGAAAAGCTTTCCCAGAGGTCTCTAGTTATTGTTTCTGTGCAGACAGTCGTGGAAGAGAGATGCCAAACACAGGTAATAAACACATCTCATGATGAATATGAATTAGTTCAATATGAATCAAGGTACTATCAGTCACCATACTGCATTGCAGGGTACTTTACATCATATAAGTGGGGGTTTCGCTGATTATGGTTGGTCTACAATAAGTGTCCTTAAAGGGACACTCCACTTTTTTTGAAAATATGCTCAGGCACGATGCTAATAGATTAATCAGATTCTATGAATTGTGCTAAGCTATGCTAAAAGTGGTACCGCCAGACCCGGAGATCAGCTGAATGAATTCCAAAATGGTAAGGGGGCATGCACACAAACGCTTTTACGCCCGCGGACGGTGCATGTTTTCAATTCATTTCAATGGAAACTCTGCGTTTTTCAAATAAGCCAACAGCTAGCGTTTTTTTTCGTGCTGAAAACCGGCGCTCGGCGTTTTTCCACGCTCGGCGCTGAGCACCGAGAGTTGAAAAATGTTCAACTTTGGAAGAAAAGCTCCGCTCGTCAATGTCAGTTCTCACACGGCCGTCCAATCACAGTGGAGGTGGGGCGGGACAAGAATCACAGCAACCAACCGTCTCACAGCTGACGTATCAGAGCTACCAAAGCGTTTAGCTGAAGAAAGCTGGCACTCAGCTGAAAAACAGCTGGCATTGGGCGTTGTCCAGGCGTTTTCAGCCGTGTTTAAAAGTTTTGGTGTGCACAACCCCTAAGAATCAGATGTTTAACTCTAGGGGAGCTGGGGAATGGGCCTATTTTCAAAAAAAGTGGAATGTCCCTTTAAGGTCACTGCAGTTTGCAATGTCCTAATGCTTAAATGGATAAATGAGTAAACATTAAATGATCTGTCCTGTCAAACCGAAAAGATGTTAATTGGGCAAAAAATTATCAAACTAAATGTATAAAAACCTTGATAAAGAACCGAAAATATCTACATTAATGGTGGTTAGACGGCTTTGTTTGTAGTAAACCAGTAACAGTCTCTATGGTTTGGCTAGTTGGCTTGCGCTGATCTATTTCCTATGCTGTATTGTAGAATCATTTCTGGTATAATTTTCTGTCTTTTAGGTGTGGAGTTGCTGTTGGATGAGGTGTATGACACAGCGTTTTCAGGCCAGAATGTAGAAAACACATTTTCAGAGTCAAACATGTATCGAATCCTACAGCGTCGCTATCTTGCTGTCCAGCTGTCTGTTAGCGGGAGATTTAGATGTATGTATACATAATATATTTATCTTAATAAATGTGACCCAGACTTTGAAAACCCAACTAAAGTCATTTTTAGTGATTTACTGTTTGCTACATAAAATCATTCTACATAATGTAAAGAACATTCTAGTATAATCATAAAATGTACTTTAATATTAACTGAGTAAGGTCTCAAGTCAATGTGAAAGCAATGATTGAAATCAAACTCTGATGCTCCTCATCTCATAATTTGATTATGAGACTTCAGCCTGGATTTTCACAGACAGGGCCACAAATAGGCACCGCTATAATGATGTATTGGTAAAAGATGGTTCCATTCACATATAAGGATAGAAAATTGGGATATAGTACTAGAACCTACATTCACAATCAGTTGAAATCAACTAGCGCCTCTGTGTAATAATACTGAGTTTATTTCTTATGTTTTTGGAAGGTCCCACCCCATGTGAAAGTGAACGTGCATCCTCTGCTCAGGCTGGGAATTTTTTCGTACCCTCCTGTACTGATACTGGAGATTATGTGCCGACCCAGTGCCAAGCCGGTGGTCAGTGCTGGTGTGTAGACGCTGAGGGCAAAGAGATCTTTGGTACACGCCAGTATGGAGTACCAGAGTGTAGTGAGTGTGGTCTTTATTACATTTTTTTATCAGATTTAGACATATTGTGTGTGTGTACTTATTGAATATTGAATAAACATGACTTATATTTTGCAATGATGCCCCCTTTTTAATATTTTTGTTAACCATGAAACTTTGATGTCATCAATCGATGTGAGTTTGTCATGTACAGGTTGTCTAATACTATAAGTCTGTTAATGTATAAAGTAATCCAATTAATTCAACCTAGCTGTAAGTATATCTGATATTTCCTTATTCATGTTTTTCCTTGCATGCTAAAGCCATTGGGTAATTTTACAATCATTGTGATCTTTATTTTATCGAAGTTTATATGAGTGATATTACTGAGCAAGATACTGATAAACCAAAAGCATTGAAAATAGATACTCTCTTGAGTAGAAGAGTTATGTATGTCAGCAATGATTAATGTTGTGATTCCTGTTTGTTTAGGCAGTGGAGTAAAAAACTGCCCATCTGAGAGAAGACAAGCCCTTTCCAGGCTCTTTAATGGCCCCGCTGGAGACAACGTGTTCTCATTTTCCAAAGAAAACCGTTCACTTCTCGGTTCATGTAGCCCAGAATTCCAGGAGCTTTTAGCCAACTCTGGTCTTTTGCAATCCTTGCCAGAGTTAGCGAGTCCAAATGTTGGAGACATCCTGGCGGAGGTCCTCCAAGGAATGTTTCCCTCTGGAGCTCTTGCCCTAAAAGCACTTGCTCTTGCCCCCAATCCCAAGAGACTCCAGGAGAATCTTTTTGGAGGAAAATTCCTAAAGAACGCTGGCAATTTCAACTTCACTGGCACTCTTGGCACCAGAGGTACATTGAGTTTCACTCAAGTTTTCAGTCAAATAGGTCTGACGCAAGTTGCAAAAGACTTTGCGCTGTTGGCGAAGACCTTCTCGGACAACTCCGCTAGCCTAAATCTAGACCGAGAGATCTCTGATGCCTTCGGTCGTTCTGTGAACCTGAAAAACAACCAAGAAGTGATCAAACTTGTTTCACTCACTCTTGAGAATCAGCATTTTCTAACAACCCTTCGAGACGCCATCAAACAACTCAAGGCAGAAGAAAACACTCAGTTAGGTCAACTATTTCGTGCCATCTTCAAAAAATCCCAATCAGATCTTTGTAAATCTGTCTCATCCACCTTGACTCCATATGTGCCCCAGTGCACCAAGGAAGGCCGATACCAGGAAGTTCAGTGTCAGGGCTCAGAGTGTTGGTGTGTGGATTCTCGTGGCATGGAGATAATGGGTTCTCGCTCCACCGGGCACAGACGGAGATGCCCGTCCCAATGTGAGAAGGAACGTCAAATGGCAATTGCAGTCAAAGCCAGCAGTTCTGCAGGCTCTGAGGTTTTCATACCTAAATGTGAGAGCGGTGGTGCTTACGTAGCACAGCAGTGCGTTGGGAAGAGCTGCTTCTGTGTGGACCAATCTGGCGCAAAACTCAATATTTCAGGAAGTCCAGGAACTTCCCTTCAATGTGAGTCAGACATTAAACCCAGATGTTTTAATTACAGACCCAAAACACGCATACAGATGAAATGTATACCTCATTTGCACTGTAAGACAAAAGCATGTACACTTTCGAATCATCAACCTGGCAATGAATGACTGTACATATTAAAGGAACAGTATGTAGGATTGTGGCCAAAACTGGTATTGCAATCACAAAACTTGTGGCTAAAACTGGTACTGCAATTACACAACTGGTGGCCAATACACAAAATGACAACATAAACATTAGTTGAGGGCTACAACTCCACTTTTTAAATGACAATATCCTGACCAGACCACTGTTGTCACTGATATAAGTATTTGAAATGAAAATTATTTTTTAATGTCTAGTGACATATCAGGGCCATTTTAAGAGTAATTGATATTAAATTCTTACATACTGTTCCTTTAAACCGAGGCGGTAAATAATAATGTTTATGATACAAATAGAAATATTACACACTTCACCTTAAAGTGCTTCCTATTTCGACGACTTGTTACTTGCTTTAGATTTATTTTACACATAAAACTGTAGGTTTACAATTTCCTTCGCTTCCTTAGTATAGCTGACATAAATCACATTCTGTAGTCCCACTCCAGCCAAGCATTCCAAGCTCTTCTAATGTCACAATTATGCAGTGACTGTACCAGTTGGCTTGGAATCAAAAGTTAAACTATTAAATTTGAATGTTTGCTCTATTTTAATAATAATATCCTATAATATTTTTCTTCTGAAGGTCCCACAAGCTGTCAGGCCACAGCAACCCAGCAGTTCCTGACCATAGTTCGCTCCGTTCTGTCTGATCCATCTTCTGTATCCCAGCTCTCTGAAGTTTACATACCTCGTTGTGGATATGATGGCAGCTGGCACCAAATTCAATGTGACGGACCCCCAGAACAAGCGTTTGAGTTCTACCGCGAGTGGATCCAGATCAATGGCGGAAAAGACCTCCCTGTTTCAGAAGTTCTTGGAATTATACGATCATATGCAAGAAATTCAGAAGCAATGGCGACATTCCGAGGTTTCCTATCTGAATTATTCAAAGCTGGGCACCACAAAGTATTCCCAGCCCTGGTGAGGTTTGAAAAGATCTCTGATATTCCATCTGAAGTGTTAGATGGAAACGTTGAGGTTATATCTGGACCATCAGTTTTCCTGAACCCATTATCTCTATGGAGGATAATCAGAGGTGATTCTGGTTATCCAGGACCAATATCAGACTTTAGTGTTCCTCTTGGAAGCTTCCATCTGCGTCAGTGTTGGTGCGTTAACCAACAAGGGAACATGGTAGCAGGCAGCAAAGCTCCTCTTGGGCAAATTCCCAAATGTGAGTTACGCTATAATAACTTATGTTCCATCATATCTGCCACACATTTTTAGTTATTTCCTTATAATTTATATGAATCCTCTTAAGTGTTCTGATTTCTTTCCTGTGGCTTTTCAGGTCCAGGCAAATGTTCTGTGGTTCACAGCGAGGTCTCTGAATTCCTGAAACAGGCCGAGGAGCTCATCTCGCTTTCCAACAGCTCACATGTGCCCGTGGGTTACGGGTTTCTCCTGGCTGAGAGTGTTTATTTGAGCCCTGAGGAGCTGGAGCAGATGCGTTCCTCAAAGTTCTCCATCAGTCAGTCTCTGCTGAGCAACACAGACTCAGCGCTGAGACTTGCTGCTTACTCCAGTAAATAAAATGTTGTTATATACTTAAGGTTTAAAGATGTATATCTATACACTTGTATTAGTTCAATAATGTAAGAATTGAATATGCTTTAATGTTTCGACAGCCCTACATTTCTACTGGCAGAGCAAACTGATGAGCAGTGAGATAGACAGACAGAGTTTAGCGCTGGGCTACCAACCCTACATCCCACAGTGTGATGCTTACGGCCAATGGCTGCCCAGCCAGTGCTACCCCAGCACAGGTCACACATACTTTACCAAGCATGCTTTATATGAAAGAATTTATGTTTGTCTTGCATAAGTCTTGTAAAAAAAAAATTGGCCACTAAATGGGCCATGTAAGGCAATTGCCAACTTTTGCGCATGCACACTAGCTAAAGCAACCATGATAAAGGCGTTTTTAGTGCAATTTGAGGTTGAGGAACAAAAGTTATGCTGCAGTTGATGTTTATTTGGTTTATTTGTTATAAAGGATTCATCCATTTTCTTAAAAAAAATCCAGATAATTTACTCACCACCATGTCATCCAAAATGTTGATGTCTTTCTTTGTGTAGTCGAGAAGAAATTATGTTTTTTGAGGAAAACATTACAGGATTTTTTACATTTTAATGGACTTTAATGGACCCCAACACTTAACAGTTTAAATGTAGTTTAAAATTGCCGTTTCAAAGGACTCTAAACAATCTCAAACGAGGCGTAAGGGTCTTATCTAGTGAAACGATTGTCATTTTTGGCAAGAAAAATAAAAAATATATATATAATATGCACTTTTAAACCACAACTTCTCGTCGTCTTCCGGTCCTGGGACGCGCCAGCGCGACCTCACGCAATTGCGCAATGACATCGAAAGGTCACGTGTTACATATATGAAACGCACAATTGCGGACCATTTTAAACAATAAACTGACACAAAGACATTAATTAGTATCATTTGAAATACAACAACGTTGGAATGGTCCTCTTTCTCCACACTTGTAAGAACTGGGGCGTAGTTTCGATACGTCATCCGTGAGTCCACTTAACGTGATGACGTATCACGTGAGGTCGCGCTGGGCGTCACAGAACCGGAGGAAGATGAGTTGTTTTGGTTTAAAAGTGCATTTGTTTTTCCTGCCAAAAAAGGCAATCGTTTCGCTAGATAAGACCCTTATGCCCCGTTTGGGATCATTTAGAGTCCTTTGAAACTGCAATTTTAAACTACATTAAAACTTTTTAGTATTGGGGTCCATGAAAGTCCATAAAATGAGAAAAATCCTGTAATGTTTTCCTCAAAAAACATAATTTCTTCTCGACTGAACAAAGAAAGACAGACATTTTGGATGACATATGGTGAGTAAATTATCTGGATTTTTTTTAAGAAAATTGACTATTCCTTGCATGGCTGAAATAATGACTTGCGCAACTTTGAGTTTGTGTTAGAGGTCTAAATGTGACCTCTCTGATCATAGGTCACTGTTGGTGTGTTGATGAGGAGGGTAGATACATCACAGACTCACTGACTTATCGTTCTACATCTCCTCAGCAGTGTAAGAAAGTCTGATCTTTTGTTGAACTACACTAGCTAAATATATAATGTTATGTAATTACATTGCAGCTGTTACAGGCTGGATTTTGGCAATGATTTTGGTTGTTTTGTATTGATTTATATCCTCCAGGCCAAACGACATGCCAGAGGCTCCAGAGTCACTTCCTGCTCTCTGATTGGACACAGACCGGCTCTAATAACACGTACACATACAGTCCATCATGTGATGAGGTGAGCCTTTGCTTTGGGTTTGTTTGGTTTTAACCATTGGAGATGATTCAAACATGTGTCATTATATAAACAAATTCTATGTGTGCATCTGTAGGACGGTGAGTTTTCAGTACTCCAGAAGTCCAGTGCAGGCTGTTCACTGGGGTTGTGTGTGAACCCCACAACTGGACAAATAATCCAACCTGCCACTTCAAGTCCATCTGGAGGCCTGCAATGTAATGTCTGCATTCATCTTTCCATACATTGCGATTATCTATAGGCTGCACATGGTTAGAGTGTTAGTTCAACCAAAAATGAAAACTTGCTGGTAATTTACTCAACCTCGGGTCATCCGAGATGTATAGGTGACAATGTTTTTCTATAGTAGGAGGGTAAAGATTTTTGCGATTAATACAAAGAAAATTCAGACTTTCTATGTCTGCGAAAGTCACATACAGGTGACAAAAGTAATTTTTGTGGCTCTTGATGATATATTGGCGCCTTATGAAGTGCCTTATTATGCACAGATTGCATGATGCTATGGATTACTGGTGATAAAAGTACAAGACCTCAATATTTTTCGCTTCATGAGATCTCAGTATATTCCCAAGAGCCACAAGGATTAATTGTGTGTCGCCTGTATATGCTTGTTGGAATTACTGGCACTGGATGAAATATCTTCTTTACTGTTTTACTGAAGGAATGTCACCTTGGATGTCCTAAAGATCAAAAAATCAAGAGGAAGTTTTATTTTTAAGTCAACTTACCCTTTACATTCCATTAAGCTGTTAAAGATTTATCTGATTTGTGACCCTGGACCACAAAATCAGTCATAAGGGTCAATTTTGTTAAATTGAGATTTATACATCATCTGAATAAATAAATAAGTTTTACATTGATGTATGGTTTGTTAGTATAGGACATATTTGGCAGAGATACAACTATTTGAAAAACTATTTGAGACAACTATCTTGAAAAATTTGCCTTTAAAGTTGAAGTCCTTAGCACTGCATCCGCTCACAAAAAATGAAATTTTAATATATTTGATATTTAATATATTTATATTTTTTGCAATAAAGAAAAATCAATAATTTTTACCCATACAATGTATTTTTGGCTATTGCTGCAAACATACCCATGCTACTTAAAGGTGCAGTGTGTCATTTTTAAAAGGATCTCTTGATAGAAATGCAAAATAATATACAAAACTATATTATCAGGGGTGTATAAAGACCTTTTTATAATGAACCGTTATGTTTTTATTATTTTAGAATGAGACGTTTTTATCTAAATACACAGAGGGTCCCCTTACGTGGAAGTTGCCGTTTTATGTTTCTACAGAAGCCCTTAATGGACAAACTTTTTTTACTGAGTTGTCTTCGTCGATGACATTTTTTGGTGGTGGCTACCGTAGCTTCTCTAAAGTGAGCGAAGAGCCATTGGTTGCAATTTGCAACCTCACCACTAGATGCCGCTAAAATGTACACACTGCACCTTTAAGACATGTTTTATGGTTCAGGGTCACATTTATTCCAATATGGATTTAGAAAAGTACTTTTCTACCTATTGGAGCTCATGCTGCTTGGCCACATCTTTCAAGTTTCTGTGCAAGTGTTTGAATACTTTTTGTTATAGGTCCAGGTTGGTGCTCTCTTCAAAAGACGCTAGCATTGCAAAGAGATGCTGGATTGGGTTATGAGCCTCAATGTGAGCAGGACGGACAGCACTTCTCTCCCCTGCAGTGTGACCTGTCCGACTGTAGGTGTGTATCGGAAAGTGGAAAGGAGCTTCCAGCCACACGCACCCCCAGGAGCACAGGCCGAACACCAGCCTGTGACGGTAAGCGAATCAACCCAAGCTCAAACAGTCATTTCTGTATAATTCCTGTACAAACCTGATCCTACAGAACTGTATGTAGTTTATTTCCACCTGTCTACTGTATAATAAAGCACATACTGCCATGCTGCCATCCATAGGAGAATGAAAGTCATACAGGTTTGGAAAAACAACTATCAAAAACTATCCAATGTGCTTTAAATGGACACTCCACTTTTTTTGAAAATATGCTCATTTCCAGCTCCCCTAGAGTTAAACATTTGATTCTTACCGGTTTGGAATCCATTCAGCTGATCTCTGGGTCTGGCGCCACCACTTTTAGCATAGCTTAGCACAATCCATTGAATCTGATTAGACCATTAGCATCGCGCTTAAAAATAACCAAAGAGTCTCGATATTTTTCCTTTTTAAAACTTGACTCTTCTGTAGTTACATCTTGTACTAACAGATGTGGCACAACAAATTATACTCCCTTATTTGTGTATAGTCCCCGTGTGCCCCCTACCATTCGGAGACATTTCCCATGGTGCCGTTCTGTGCGGCACTGAAGGCGTCGCAGGACAGCAGAGACAGCGCTGTGAACTCTTCTGTGACCAAGGTTACGTCACTGCCCTTCCAGACACCAACTTCCTATGTGATCCTCAAACAAAGATCTGGATGGATGACGCACCGCTGTCTGCCTGCCAAAGTAAATACACATAGTCGCAAGCCTTTTATCCCCTTCAGCTGTAAAAAGCAAGCAATACAGTGTAATGTTAATACAGATTTACATTCGTTTTTTTTCTTTTTTAACTTTGTAAAATGTTAAATCACTGAGTGATTGTGTGTGTATGTGTTTGTTGTTTATTAGGACCTCAGCCATTACAGACAGTGCAAGTGAATATACAGCTGCAAGCGAACTTGGCTGAGGGTCAGAGGAGCTGCAACATGCAAAACACTGAGTTACAGACTGCTTTACTTCGTGATATGAGAGCTGCAGGTCTCTGCAGCCTGCAGGTACAATACACATCTTATAAAGTACACTACAGCACAGAGGCAGCTAGCCAAGAGACTCACAAAAACATAATGCAAAAATATACTACAGATTAATGTACACAGCATTGTACAGTACAGGTGTTACTAACTAAAAGGTGGAATGAGACACAAATATAAACTTTTGCTAGCTTTAATTGTCTAAATGTCTTATTCGTTCAGTTTGTGTATGTTTGTTTTATTTGTATATTAATTTATGTGTCTGAATATGTGTTAGGTGACCTCCTCTGATCAGATCAGATCTGTTGCAGTGTGTGATGAGTCATCTGTGTCTCTTGAGTGTATGAATGACAAGCAGGTCACTGTACGCATCACCTTTAGGACCCGCCTCTCTGACCTGCCAATGCAATCCCTGCCTGATCTACATGACATTGGTGAGAGCAGCATTTAGGAAGTTATTAGAGACGTTTTGCACGTGAAATATGTTGTGTATTTTTTTAATTAAATAAATTAAATTATATTAAATAAATCCATTAGTGGTGGGCAACGATTAATTGCGATTAATTGTATAGAAAGTGTGACTTTTTGCATAATATTTGTGTTTTGTGTGTAATTTTTATGTTTATTTAAACACAATACATTTCAGAAATGTTATTTATATAGAATATAGATATATATAGAATATATAAAAATATAAATAAATATATATACAGATGTAAATGTTTGTGTATTTACCGTATTTTTCGGTCTATAAGCAAAGTTTTTTTTTCATAACTTGGCTGGTGCTTCGTCTTACAGTCAGGTGCACCTTGTAAGTCATTATGAATTAATTTTGACATTTATGAGGCAAGAGACAACATTACCGTCTACAGTCGCGAGAGTCCACTATATGCTGCCCCTGTATTTATATAATTCAATGGATTCAGTAATGTGGAATGACGAGTTTGCGATTCTTACGCTAGTTGGCTTGTTCGGTTAATTTAGCCTATTCAACCTTCCAGGTAAGTTCTGTATGCTATGGTTTATCGTTTAAAAAACTGATAATATTACTTTAACGTACAGACATCTATTCAGCCTACTGTTCTGTCTGCTATTGTTTAGTTGATTAACTTTCCTTTCCAGATTAAATGTCTGTTCTTCGGCTTGGATTTTGTGAAATAATTTGCTAAATAAACGTGACGCATAGTCCACTGTGACTTATTGTTATGTTATGTTATTTAGTCTTAATGACGCGTTTTTGAATAATGCGGCTTATACTCCGGTGCGGCTTATAGTCCGGAAAGTATGGTGTGTGTGTGTGTATGTATATATATATAATAATATAATAATTGCACACACACACTTTTATATAATGCAAAAATTTACTTTTATTTGTATGCGATTAATCGCGAT
Organism: Misgurnus anguillicaudatus; assembly: GCF_027580225.2. Taxonomy (NCBI): domain Eukaryota; kingdom Metazoa; phylum Chordata; class Actinopteri; order Cypriniformes; family Cobitidae; genus Misgurnus; species Misgurnus anguillicaudatus. The sequence goes on along the minus strand of NC_073346.2, from coordinate 26,123,792 downwards.
TAATTGTTTCCCACCACAAATTTTTAATGTGGTCTCATATCTGATTGATGCCCACTGTCAATCCATACATGTTTGTTTTCCAGACATGGCACTTGGTGAGGAGAGGTTGTTAAATGGTGTTAAGGAATTAATCAAAAGAGAATCATACCGATCTGTACTCCTCTATGACGGCTCTCTAACTGTCTCCAGTCCACCCTTGTTTGGCTGCATGCCTGGCTATATGCAGCTCCCACAATCCACTGGGTGTGGTATGTTGGCTTCTGTACCCTCTGCTTTTTATAATGGCAGACTGTCCTCTGGATTATAAAGCAAAATGATTTTACTTGCTTTTCTGAATAATGACCTGTAAAGTTTGCTATAGCTGATGCATCTTTTTAGTTTTTCCCACATGTGAAATACTGCATAAAGCAACATTATTTTGTGTAACCCGCTTGCTCTGTCTTTCTCTCTTTTTCTTTCACTTTCACTCTTCCACACACACAGTTTTGTGTCCAGCTGGTTCATTCTCTAGTGATGGTGTATGTTCTCCATGTCCCCGTGACACATTCCAGGCAGACGAAGGACAGATCTTCTGCACTTCCTGCCCTACCGGGACCTCCACTGTTGCCCAGGGAGCCTTCAGTGCTTCTCACTGTGAGTAAAGACCGTTTATAAAAACACAAACAGGCTTTTAAATAGGTAAAATTGCACATTAAGCAAGGTTTTAATTTGTGAAAGAGATCTTGCATCAACTTAAAAAAAGTGTGTAGATGGTTTTGGTTTTTAATTAATAATACAGTTCTAATAAAGCCTGGTCTAACTATAGATTACAGACCTCTGAAGCTTGGCAGTTTTATTTACTTTTTAAACATGATGAAACTTAAACTTAAAGACGTGCTTAAATTGGAATATATAATTTGTAAAAACTTGAAGTGGACACAGTTCGTATTTTTATTGCAGTTCAACCATGTCTCCCTATAATTTGTAATGCTCTATAATTCTCTTTTTTTTCTCACACTGTTTAAACTAAAGGTCTTACTAAATGCCAGCAGAGTAAACTGCAATGTACAAAGAAAGGTGACTTCCTATTGGCCCAGAAAGACCCACTGTCTGGCAAGTGGTTATGTGTCACTCCACAGGGGGAGGAGCTTTCTTGGACATCTTCTGATGGTACAATTACAGCAGAAGAATGCCAAGGTATGTGCTACATTCATACAGTTGGCAGGTGCTTTTATCCAAAGCAACAGTAACTTCGAGCTTACCAGTATGTGACCCTGCCTGGGAAAGCCTTGAATGGAGGGTGATATAATGCTATCAATACTGTACAAAAATTCCATAGAAATCACATCAATGATTTTGACATTGTAGGAAAAGTGCAACTATTGATTTAAAATGAAGGTAATTAACTCATTCCCCGCCTTCCAGGAAAATTCTCTTCTAAAAATATATAAACATGCAAATATATAAAATAAAAGAACAGACCCTCTGCTTTCAAACAAACAAACAAAACAGGAAAAAAACATTTCATTTTTTTTCTCTGCTTATAAACTCTTAAATATTATTATTATTATTATAATTATATTATTTTTCTTTAAAAAATAAATATTTTTTAGCAAAAAGCTGAAATAATTGCATTTTTGTGAAGAAATTTTGTTGGAGATCAGATTCAGAACGATTATCAAAAAACAAACACAGAGTTTAAAATTAGTAAATAACTTTTTTGCTTCAGTATTTTTATAAATTGGGTATGTGCGCCATCTAGTGCATAATCGCGGTATTACAGATTAACATTAAACCTCATCAGTAACATCAGTTTTTTTTTGCAAATGTTTTCTCTTAATTGACGCGATAACTCAATTGCGGGGAAAGAGTTAGCATTCATTTGTTTGTGTTGATAATATTATTGTATCTCTCTCTCTCTTTAGTTTTCGAGAAGTTTGAGATGGTTTCCACTTTATCCCTGCTGACTTCAGAGAGTGCTGACATTCTAAGCTCTGACTCTTCAACCCAGCCAATGGAAAATGAGATTAGGAAATGTGTGCTTGGTGAGCTACACTATTGATATTGTTTTTGTACACCTGCACTTGAATCGTGTGAATTGGTATCTCATGACAGGAATAAAGATGATCAATATTGTCTCTGTTAGACTGTGCTCAGAAGGACTCGTGTCAACATGTGGCCATTTTTAAGGAAGAAGAGAAAACACACTGCACGCTCTACAGCACAAGTGCAGACAATACTGAATGCAAGACCTCTGAACAAGTATGACCAATAATCACATACACTTTGCCCACATTGAATTGCTTTTTCAATGCAGTGTAGTGTCAAGTTCCTTAAACTAAAATCCATTAAAGGGATAGTTCGGCCAAAAATGATATTAAACCCATGATTTACTCACCCCCAAGCTGTCCATCGTTTTTCAGACAAACACATTTTTGGATATTTTAGAAAATGTTTTAGATCTTTCAGTTGATTAAATGTAAAGTTACAGGGTCCACGACCTTCAAGTCCAAAAAAAGTGCGTCCATCCTTCACAAAATAAATCCAAACCGCTCCAAGATGATAAACAAAGGTCTTCTGAGGGTAATCCGCTCGGTTTTGTTGTAGAAATAACCATATTTAAAACTTTATAAACTAAAATAACTACCTTACGGTAGCGCCGCCATCTTGGTCGCGTCCGCATTCAGGATGAGTGCTTACGCAGCCTACGGAGGCTACTCTGCTGCTGCTCTGTGCCCCCGCCCTCCGAATTTGTCATACGTCACTAAGAAAAGTGCGTACACTACGCTAATACTCTCTCCTGAATACAGAGGAGTCCAAGATGGCGGCGCTACCGGAAGGTAGCTATTTTGGTTTATAAAGTCCCAAATATGGATATTTCTACAACAACACCGCGCGGACCACCCTCAGAAGACCCCTATCCATCATCCTGGAGCCGCTTGGATTTATTTTGTGAAGAATGGACGCACACCTTTAGGACTTCAAGGTCGTGGACCCCGCAACTTCACATCTAATCAACTGAAAGATCCAAAACATTTTCCAAAATATCTGAAAATGTGTTTGTCTGAAAACGATGAACATATGCAACTCGGACAGCTTGGGGGTGAGTAAATCATGGGTTTAATATCATTTTTGGCCGAACTATCCCTTTAACTTAGCCTCTGTAATCAAGCAGGAAACAGGTGCACTATTGAGTTCCATAGTAGGATAAAATACTACTATGGAAGTGAATGGTGATCAAAAACCATTTGGTGACAAACATTTGGTCAATTTATCTTGCTTTGTTTTCAGCAGTAATAAACTCATACAAATGTACAACTCATACGATTTGTAACAACTTGATCATCAACAATGATGACAGAATGTTTGGTTTTGGGTGAACTATCCATTGAAATTAGACAAATAACTAAAATATTTTACTGTTTCCCTACAAATCTTTGGCCAAAAAATGTAATATTCAACTGCATAAAACCCAAGATTTTTGGTTCCTAACCCAATGTCAACACTGAGTTGAACTAAGTTGGACCATTCTCTGAGTTATAGTGTTTGTGCTGGGCCACCTGCTGGAAAACTGGGGCATTAATCATGTCACTATAATTTCAATTTTCTGGCATTGGGAATTTTTTTTCTCTTAGTGGCCCTCAAATTTTTATTTCCAAATGTGACAAATTTATTGCAAAAAAGTGGTTTATTGGCATTGCAGAGCAAAGGGTTTCTGGGAAATGATGGCGCTGAAACATTCCAGGCTCTCAGCTGCGCTGTGAAAATAAAAGGAGGAGATGAACCTAATCTGATGGTACTGAGAAAGAAAGGTAAGCTCATGTGCTGTTTTATCACACATGTTCCCCTGGTGAACAGCCACTTTGGTCCTGAGTTGCAAAACACACATATCACAGCAAAACACGCTCATATACGCATAAACACGTTTACGTGTCGATCCAGCTTGATTCAATCAGAACTTGGAACGAGTTAGCTTGATAACTATAAGCAAATGCTTGAATGCTTAAGCCTATAATTAGGATACAATATCACAATGAACTGTAGTTGCAATGAGAGGTTAACGAGTGATTATTTTAACATAGCGGTCTGTGTTTGTAGCGAAAGGAATAAATTAGATTGTCATAAAAACATTCCTTAGGCTTGTTCTGTTTTGAGATCAAATATTTATCCATGTGAAATAAACGACTTTGTACTCTGAAACTCCTCTCAGAAACTATGGGAGCGCAGTCTCAGTTTCTAGTTATTTTTGGCAACTCGGAAGCATTTAGATGCACTTGTGTTTCTTGGCCAAGTGCTAAAGAGTATCTGTTCTTCTTTCTCTCGTTCTTATAAACTCAGCACCCTTTGTTCTTCACCTAAAGGTCATGAATTCAGCACAGCAGGAAAGAAGAGCTTTGAGAGACTGAGTTTCCGTAAGAGCAGTTCTGGAGTGTATCGCACGCTGGTGTTTGATGCGAGCAGGACCGCTCTGGCTGATGTCCACCGCTTCTGCGTCAACTCCTGCAGCCGTGAGAACTGCTGTGATGGATTCATCCTTAACCAGAATGTCCTCAGTGGAGGTCAGAGTCAATCCCACTCATTATATGTAGATCTCTAACATCCAAATAGGGGTGATGGAGTCCAAGTTAATATTTGACTTTGAATTTCTGTTTAGGCACATGTGCTAAAATACAGAATACTTAAAGGAACAGTATGTAAGAAATTTATATCAATTAATCATAAAATGGATCTGATATGTCACTAGGCATTAAGAAATCATTTTCATTTCAAATACATTTATCACTGACAACAGTGGTCTGGCCAGGATATTGTCATTTAAAAAGTGGAGTTGCAGCCCTCAACTGATGTTTATGTTGTCATTTTGTGTATTGGCCACCAGTTGTGTGATTGCAATACCAGTTTTAGCCACAAGTTTTGTGATTGCAATACCAGTTTTGGACACAATCCTACATACTATTCCTTTAACGTTATTAGGCAAGATTAGGATTATTACAAACACATGTTGATCTGCCATTGTGTAATGTTGTCACATTATATGGGGCAAGTTGTCACAATTGAACCTGACATTATACCACCTGTTACAGGCATTTTAACCAAATGTAAACCATTAACCCTTATGTGTTGTTAGGGATGTTTTCATCCACTAGGGGTTTTTGTTTGTTTTTATTTGGCCACAACTTTCTCTGTTTCAGCAAATGGAATGATTTTTGGTGACAAATCTTATATTTACACATATTTTGAGAAAATGCTTTAAAACTCATTAATACACTTTGGGCAAATTGAATACCCTTTCGTGTTGTTCGTGGATGAAAACATCCACTAAATTAAACGGCTGTAAAAATGTATAACTTTTTTTTTGCATAAATCTGTTAATCAACCTCAGTACTGATCAAAATTACCAATCTTAACAAAAATTCTATGATTTTAACTCTTTAATTGCCAAATTCATAAGTGATGTCACTGATTTGGGGAAAAACACACAAAATGACAGATTTTCAATATAAAAAGTGAATGTGGACTGGATTTTTTTTACCTTTTCACTGTCTTGGGCATGTCAAAGATTAGTAAAAGCATTGGCTTTGATGCATTTTTAGTTTTTGTGCAGCATCAGTTTTTTTTCTCTTTCACACACACACGCACGCACCCACACACATTAGTATGCGTTTGTTATGGAGTTATACTCCATATAACTCAATGTACAAGCCAAAAATTAAGCTCTGTTTTTGCACAGGCCTACTAATGGGGTTAATAGTGCCACATGGTGATCAAGAATTAAAATGCAATACAATACAAATTTTACCTCTTTGTAAAAGAAAAAAACACACACAATCAAGAATGCATGATAAAAAGGTGTCATGGCTCTGCTTTTAAAAAATGTCGTTATAATGAAAGTCAGTGTGGCAAAAACAGCCACGAACAATAAATAGAGGAAGAAAAAAAATAAATTTTGATGCTGCACAAAAACTAAAAATGCATCAAAGCCAATGGTTTTACTAATCTTTGACATCCCTACTGAAAAATCCAGTTAAGACCAGCTCCCAGCTTGGTTTTAGCTGGTATTGCTGGTGTAGCAAGCTGGTTTAGCTGTGTTTTGATCAGTTTTTTAGCTGGTCTAGCTGGACTTTGCTGGTCAGGCTGGAAGACCAGCAGACCCACCAGTTTAACCAGCTTTGCCGGGCTGGGAGGACCAGCTTGGACCAGCTACTGCCACGTTAAACCAGCTGGGACCAGCTACCAGCTTATGCTGGTCTTTGCTGGATTTTTCAGTAGGGATGCCCTGAACTGTAATTAAAAAAAGTGTCCACAATTACTTTTTATATTAAGAATCTGTCATTTTGTGTGTTTTTTCCCAAAATCAGTGACATCACTTATGAACTTGGCAATTAAAGAGTTAAAATCATAGAGTTTTTGTCAGTACTGAGGTTCATTAAAAGATTTATGCAAAAAAATATTCATCTGATACACTTTTACAGCCGTTTAATTTAGTGGATGTTTTCATCCACGAACAACATGAAAGGTAGTAAATTTGAACAATGCACAAGGGTTAAACGATTATAATCCACAAAATACACCTGTCCAAATCTCTTGACCTGACATTTAGGTCTATTTTATTTAAAAAAAAAAAAAAAACACTTGTCCTGTACAGGCTCTATAATGTGTGGACTCCTGAGCTCTCCTTCGGTGCTGCAGTGTGACGATAAAGACTGGGACATGAGCGGCACGGCGTCCTCCAATCGTGTCTGTGGTGCTGGTGTCCAATACAACAAACAGCAGAAGCGTTTCACTTTCAGCTTCGGAGGACAGAACTTCACCATTAGTATGAGTACATGCACACGCACATAGATAGTGTATAAACTATAAAAGCTTTTAAGTTGCTGTTTTTTAATTGATTTAGCACACGATTGTGTCATGTTAAAGAACAGTTTTCAATTTTATTTGACTGCAGCTGATGCAGCAATACCAACGTCCAGCAAAAACAAAACCGGTTACCAGGAAACTCTCATCAGCTTCCAAAGAGTCTATCTGTGGAGAGGTATTCATATATTTAGCATTGATCAGCCCTTTGTTAATATCCTCCATACTACATTTGTATATAATACCTTTTGACTTTATTCAAGATTCAAGAATTTATTGTCTAATGTACAGAAAACAATCTGTTGCACTATTACAATGAAATTCTGAAAAATATGAAAATGAGGACACAAACAACAAAAGTACACAATATTAAATTAGTCAATTGGAAATTTACTGGTACAGGTGTGTGCGTATATACGCGTGAATGTACAGTGTAGAAATGTAAGCATACAATATATACATTGTATGAATGTAAACATGATTAGAATTAGCAGACAGTATATACATACATATGCTTACATGTAAAAGAGATACATACTTTTAAAGATATATGCATTTATACTGTATATTAATAATGTATATATAACTTATTAATATATGCTTATAACATGTATGTACTGTACACTTGTGTATTGTATAGTATATGTACACAGTAAAAATGGTTGCTTTCCTTAAAGTTTTATTAGATACTGGGCTGTGCAAGTCATTTCAAGTTAATATTTTACATTTTGAGTTGCTATCATTTTCACAGACAATGCTTAAGGCTAGTCCTAGACTAAAACATCTGTCTTAACTGAAAATAACTTTCACTGACAGATCTTAAAATAAGCCAGTGCCATTAATTTATCTTAAAGGCGGGGTGCATGATCTCTGAAAGCCAATGTTGATATTTGAAATAACATAAACAAACACGCCCCTACCCCAACAGAATCTGGACCTTCTTTTTGATAGACCCACCCCACACATACGCAACCCAGGCAACGATGTCGGTTAATTGACATGCCGCTAACTGCTGATTGGCTACAAGTGTGTTTTGGTACTTGGCCGTACTCCCTTTTCCAAAGTGTTTTTCAAAAAAGCATCCACCCCACCTTTAAGATATACATCAGTAACATATTTTTTAAGGCATGTTTCTGAAAGATGCTTAAACTTCTTAATTTAACTAAGACCTAGTCCTGGCTTTAGCTTATATAAGCCTTGTCTGTGAAACCAATCCTTAATTCCTTAACTGAATCTGTTAAAAAGTAAAGTAACATAAAATATGTTTATAAGCCGTATTGATTACATCATTTATCGTAGTGTACATGTGTATGTGTAACCTGTAGTCAGTAGGATAATAAAAAAAAGTAAAACTGAAATCAAGCGTACATTCATCTTGAGTGATATAAATCAGCCTAACACTTAAAATATGTGTTTTCAGAGTCCGATATGAGCACGCGTCCAAAAAGTCCCTCTCCTTGCAGTGGATCCACTTTATTAGATGATTCTAGAATTCAACTTTCTGGTACGGCTGAGTAAGATGCACCCAACCCCTAACATTTTATATTTTTCATAATCTTACCACTTATCTATTTTTTGGTGGTTTCTGCTCATTTTCCCCTTCAGATTCAGTCAAAGAAGCTTTTGATGCTCTGGAGAGCGGTGATGTCAAAGTCGATACAGATAAGGAGCTTCCTAGCCAGCTTTATTGGATCTTCAAACATCAATACACCTTCCAGGAGGCTCAGTTGTGGTGTCTAAAACGTAAGATAGACACAATGCTGAAAATGCTAATATATGTTATAGCCAGTGCCGACTTCATATACCTGTATATACCCTGCACCTCACCACTGGTTATAGCTTAATCAGTGTCTGTGCTTGAAAATGTGCTTTATGAATATGAAAAAAATTTGTGTTTCAGGATGCGAGGAAGAAGAACTGTGCCACGTATCTGACCTCAGAGATGAAGACCCCTTGTATTTCGAGTGTGTGTTGTATCCGGACACGCGCGTGTGCGGGGCGTATGACAAACCTCTTAGGCAGGCATGCAGTCTAGTGCTGGCACGGAGCCCTGAACATACACACCAGAAGAAAAGTGAGTCACATACACACAGATCATTGCTTGAGAAAGACAGCTTTTGCCTCACATTGTATATCACATTACGTATTTTGTCAGACAGTTATATTTAAACAGTATATTATTCAATATAATACATATGTTCATATTTTCAGGATTGCTGGTATGTTTATACAGACTTTCCACTGTGATTATACAGATGGCATTTGCATTGCCTTATGGAGGGGTTAGTGCTGTGGTCTTCGCAATCGAGTCTTTCTGTCATAGATTTTGTTTGTTAATTATTTTTGGCATATGCTTTAATCCAAAATGATTTTCAGTGCATTCCATCTATACAGTTTTTTAATAAGTGTATTCTCTGGCGATCAAGCCCATGACCTTTGCAATGCTAACAAAATGCTCTGCCAATTAAGCAATAGGAACACAAAAATGGAGCTGAACCCGAGATGTCACTGGGGTGAAACCCTTTCAAAAATTACACCTTTGTAGCTAAAGAGTTCATAATTGTACCTTAGATGAACATATTGGTAAGCGTGTATAATAGTACCTCAAAGTTACATACTGGTAACAAATACATATCTATACCTAATTGTATATATTAAGGCATTTTCAATGTACTGCCCCAGTGACAGCTATAGGGACCTTTTTTTGGCTATTTTTTACTTGTTATTTTTTTATATTAAATAAATGTTTTTTTTAAGTAGTTTTTTGGGAAACAAATTAATCTGATGTAATAATAATGTGTTCCATTCTGAATGCTGGTCGTGATATGCATTATCTAAAATTAACTCTCTCCTCTGCCATGCCAAGATCATGAGCCATAATGTATCATAATAGTGACCATACGTTGTTCACATTACACAATTGAGCTTGCGGTTGGAACTGAGTTTGCCCCTTCGGTAATTCAGACATTTCAGTGAGTCGAAATGGCAAAACTTTTCGTCATCCATGTGGTGTGCAGACAGCAATGAGCTCATCTAGTCTGCGGTGTATGAAAGTGAAGACTAATCCATCTAATCTAACATGATTTTCTTTAGTACCAGCTGACATCAACAGACTTAAGTTTCTTCATTTAAGGCTGGTTTGTACTTTAAATAATCTCTGACAGAATTGGCTATTACATGCAAAATGTACAGGAATTAGAATTGCCTATAACTGAAAGTTGGTTGCACGAGTAGAAGTCTTCATATTTTATAGTCATTCATATTTTTGCGTTAGAGGATTATCATGCAAATACTATGCAAACCTTTAATTTGATTTTCACTTTAAGGTGCTATGGTTTGCCAGTGATGGATCTTTTTTAGGTTAGAGATATTAAATATGGAATTTATTCAGAGTTTAGTCTGGCTTGACTCATACAGCCATGTTTTTTTATTGGTAGTATGACAGACTTCGTCTTAATTTCAACATCTGCTGTGTTTCTCACATTTTCCATTTAGAATTTTCCTGTAGCTATCAGTCGAGGAATCCTTATGATGACTTTATGGAAAATAAAATGTGGTGGAGACCCTCCATACAATATTATTTTACACATGATGCTCATTTTTAGCCCGTAGATTAGAAATGGAAAGGAGCTGTTACATAAGACTGTAAGCGACCACACAGTTAAATGCTTATTTTGGATGTCTTTCTGAATTCTGCAGAGCTCCAGGATTTAAACCATGTGGAAACACAAGTGTTTTATTCTAACCAGAGTGTACAGATGGAGATTGCTTAAGTCATTCATTTCTCTGACATATACTCTTTATTTGCATAGTATTTTAATGCTTATCGAGTGCCACAATGATGACATATTTTTGTAGGCCGTCCCAGAAGTAAGCAGGACACTGGTTCCCTTGCCAAAAAGCCCATTTATTTTCCCCATAGACTTTCGGATTATCGCAAAAAAATAAGCTCACTGACAGTATAAGACACTTATACGTTTTGTCCAACAAGTTAATCTTCAAAGATTAATACTAGTTCTATGAATTTTGAAGTGGAAGCGTTTATTAGAAATATAAAAAGCCAAATTGTGACTTTGAAATTCATAAATATTGTAATGATGTGTAAAGATTAACTTTATGGACATAATGTTTAATATTATTAACTTTTGTTAAACACAGAGCTTATTTTTTGCCATTATCCAAACATCTACTGGAAAAATTGGCTTTTTTATGAGGGAACCATTGTCCCGCTAACTTCCATGTTGGCCTACAAAAATATGTCGTCCCTGTGGTACACTATTACTTGGTTTTTCTTTCATTACATAGACTATTAAGACAATTATAGAATATTTATTTAGCATTTACACTAATTTAATTCATGATAAAGCTCTCTTTGGGTTTGGGACGGTGTCCTAAAGGAAACTAACTGAATATGGATGTATGGATAGATAAATGGATGTATTGAAGTGTTGGATGGATAAATGGATGGATGGTTAATTGGATGGATTGATGTGTTGGATGGATGTATGGATAGATAATGGTTGGTTGGATGGATAGATGGATAGATAATGGTTGGATGGATGGATGGATGAATGGATAGATAATGGTTGGATGGATGGATGGATAGATAGTGGTTGGATGGATGGATGGATGGATAAATGGATGGATGGATAAATGGATGGATTGATGTGTTGGATGGATTGATGGATGAATATATTGATAAATGGATGGATTGATGTGTTGGATGGATTGATGGATGAATAAATGGATGGATGGATTGATGGATGTTTAATTGGATGGATTGATGTGTTGGATGGATAGATAGATAGATAGATAGATAGATAGATAGATAGATAGATAGATAGATAGATAGATTGATTGATTGATGGATGGATGATGGATGGATGGATGGATAGATAAATGGATGGATTGATGGATGGATAATTGGATAAATTGGTGTGTTGGATGGATAGATGGATGGATGGTTAATTAAATGGATTGATGTGTTGGATGGATGATGGATAGATAAATGAATGGATTGATGGATGGTTAATTGGATGGATTGATGTGTTGTATGGATAGATAGATAGATTGATGGATGGATGGATGGATGGATAGATAAATAGATGGATGGTTAAGTGGATGGATTGGTGTGTTGGATGGATAGATGGATGGGTGGTTAATTGGATGGATTGATGTGTTGGATGGATGGATGATGGATAGATAAATGGATGGATTGATGGTTGGTAATTGGATGGATTGATGTGTTGGATGGATGGATAGATAGATGGATGGATGGATGGATGAATAAATGAATGGATAGATGTGTTGGATGGATGGATGGTTAATTGGATGAATTGATGTGTTGGATGGATAGATGGATGGATGGATGGATGGGTGGATGGATGGATTGATGGATGGTGAATTGGATGGATTGATGTGTTGGATGGATGGATGGATGGATAGATAGATAAATGGATGGATTGATAGATGGTTAATTGGATGGATTGATGTGTTGGATGGATGGATATATGGATGGATGGATGGAGAGATAAATGGATGGATTGATGGATGGATGGTTAATTTGATGGATTGATGTGTTGGATGGATAGATAGATGGATGGATAAATGGATGGATTGATGTGTTGGATGGATGGATGGACATGATGGATGGATGGATAAATGGATGGATGGATGGATGGATGGACATGATGGATAGATGGATAGATAGATGGATAAGTTGGATAGATAGATTTGTTGTATAAATATGATAAATGGATGAATTGATGGATGGATATGTTGGATAGATTAATTAATTGGGATATTAGATTGATAGATAGAGATGTTAGATGGATAGATAGATGTTACATGGACAGACAGACAGATAGGTAGATACTGCCATATTTTAATTAGGTCTTTAAAATAACACAATAAGAATATTTAAAATTGAAAATCTGTTGCGTGTGCCTGCAGTAGAATTACAGTCATTTTCATCTGTAACAGGGTCACAGGGATTGTATGTCTCATGGCCTATAAAGTAATCCACAACAAAGGGGGTCGATCCTAAACTGTTAACATGTGGTCTGTCTGCAGTTGGTGATGAAGAGTGGAAAATAATGCTAACTATGTGGAAATCAGCCATAAGGGCTTCTGTCAGTGCTATAAAACCACTTTGCAGTTTTTTAACCAGCTTTCTGTTTTCTTCAAAGAACCTCATAATAAGCAAACACTTTTATTGCCTAATGAGCATGACTTTGAGGTTTCCATCTGACTAAAAAAAATCTGCTCTTTGGAGTGCATTTCTACAGTGCTAGCCTAAATACACTTTACCTCAAGTTCATTTAGAAACATGTCAGAAAGAGAGATCTCTGCTTGTTTTTACTTCGAAAAGCTATCAACAACACTTTTGGTCATGTGTACTCTCTTTATTGGTCTCTTTGTCATTAGCAGTTTCCCTGTCAGGAAGTGTGAAGAGCTTTTACAGTCGTGTCCCATTTCAGAAGATGGTGTCTTACTCTGTACGCAATAGAGTCAGTGTGGCCAGTAAAAGCATCAGTGAAGGGTGAGAGGAAAGTAAGACAATTTTGTCATCTTAGTTTATGTATTTCTCTTGTGATTTATTCTGTGTTTACATTTCTTGAGCAGGTTCTTTGAGTGTGAAAGACGGTGTGATGAAGATCCATGCTGTCGTGGCATAGGTTATGTCAGAGATTCGGGTGTGCCTGGTATGAACCAATACTGTCTGTTTCAATCTATGAACCCACCTTGTTCAGAAACTTAAAAACTAATGTGATTGCTCAGATAACGTGTCTAAACACATTGTTTTCTGTGTCTTGGTTTTGGACAGGTTCAGATGTATTATGTTTGACTTTGAATAGTCTGGGTATACAGACGTGCAGTGAGAATGATGCCACAAACTGGAGGATTCAGGACTGCTCCCCATCCAAAGTGCAGACTAGCGTCCATCCATTCGGCTGGTATGAAAAGCCAGGTGTGTGTGCGCGCTTTAAGTCCAGTTTTGTTAGTAATACACGCTTGTGCTTTTTTAACAATAAAACTCCCACAATAGGATTTTTGATATCCATCATGGATTTTTATCCAAAAGTTTGTTTCATTTCCAAATCGCCTTTACATCCGTCTCTGTAGTGAACCAATGGACAAAGAGTCCCAGTGTGTGTCCAAGATTCAGTCTCAGGTCTCCCTCAAAGAATAGTAAGAGACTCTTTTATTTTTACTGGTTTTTATTTATTATGATTTACATATGTACAGTAAGTCAACAATATGTTTGTACAGGTTGTATCTATAACAGTAAAGTACAATCACAGCTGGTGCTCAAAAACTGTAGTCCAATATAATGTAAATATATTCACCAATGCTAACAGCGCTGGCTATAAGTCATTTATATGCACTATATATACACACATATAATATCTTATATTGCTCAACAGTTGATCTAAACAAGTGGAAGCTGTTGGATTCCTCCTCTGTCCAGGTGGATTCATCTGTGTCGTCTTTTGATGTTGTCCACATCAGCAGAGATATAGCAGAGCAAATTGATAAAGTCAGAGATTGGTGTCTTTCTGGTAAAATCTTTGTTACCTTTTTTTTTTAATATACACAGTTTTCACCGCTGCTATGGTACGTCCACAGTAGCAGCGCCTTTACTTAAATAATAATAGATTTTATGATATTTTTAATAATATTCTTTCAGTATAACAATTTAATTTCATGTTATAGGTTGTGATCTCATGACTCCTTGTCTCTTATAGCCTGTGAGGAGAGTGAGTCCTGTTCGTCTGTGTCTATCAATAATAGCAGAGAGTCAGCCATAAGATGTGTGATGTATCCAGACACACACACCTGCCTTCCTATAACAAGTGGCCAGCGCTGCTCGCTAGTCATCAAAGAGCCTGCGCAATCGGTTTACATCAAGACAGGTGAACTACCCAATATTGTTCTTTGACTTATTATTAGTTCATTATTATTGTCGTCCTAAAATGCTATCTTAATATTTTGGTATATTTTAGGTTCACTGCCAGATTTGACCTCTGTTTCTATTCCTGATCACGGGACACTAATTGGAGAAAGTGAAGTGAAACGTATAACTGGCTTGGATAGCAAGCACGTGAACTACTTCCTGGGTGTGCCTTATGCTCGTCCACCTATTGGAGAGCTCCGCTTCAGCCCTCCGCAACCAGCTGACTGGACCGGCACCTGGAATGCCACGTTTTCCCGGTAAATACGTACTGTGTGATTGCAGGCTTTAAAAGGTATAAATATATGAAGAGTTTGGTTCCAAACAGCAATAAATCCATTTTGACTAATTTGGGAAAGAACGTGTTTTCTATATCAAGAAAGTGACAAGATGAAAACCACAATTTTCTGTTACAAATATTCGCATAGCATCTTTAGGTTATAATAATGTTACAAATTCAAATCCATAATTTGATTTTCAAAGATTTATCATTAAAACTGATTTTTTTTTCAAAATGCTATATAAATCTATTAAATCAATATATAAATGTGCATTCAACTTTGCCATGTTATATTCATTTAGTTGACTAGTGGTTTACACTGATTAAACATTAATGGCATTAATCAAAACACTTACTTTGTCAGAACACTTTCATTGGAGGTCGTTGCTGAACTTTTTTGACAGCGATCAGCTGTATAATGTTTTGGTCCTGCTCGATTTTGGTTGACTTCGAGTAAAATAATGGAAAGTTTTTCATAAGATCCCCTGGTGTCAATGTGTTAGCATGACAGAAGCTTGATGCTGTCGTGTGAGAACAAGCAACAGCCGGCATTTTTTTTGCCCGAGTGCCTCTCACATAAATTATTATATGTTGATGGCTTACGTTTTTCCCCACCACAGAAAACCACCAGAGGTTCATCAATGCCATCAAAATTATTGTTTTGTTTTTGTTTGTTTGTTTATCACGAAGTACAAAGTAGATGAAGAAAACTAGGATTCTGTGTGTATTTTGCGGCGCCATTGTTGATTACGATGCGTGGAATGGTGCGCTGTGATTTGTTGAGTGGATTTATTGCATTCTGCAGAGAAGGAGGACTGGCGTTTATCGCATGTTGGGAAAAAAGGGAGAAAAGATGACAGAATAACACGGCGGATATAAGATTTTGCGTAAAATTATGAATTTACTTTTTAATACTGACCAGATACAATACTGATTTTGGCGGTAACTATTTTTTTTAAATGCTGTTTTGGAACCAAACTATATGTTGTCATAACAAGTCCCTTAGTGAACTATTTACTGTCACTGTTTGAAGTCCGATCAATAAGAGGGCTGATTCATTTGATCACTATCATTTTAGACCCAGCTGTCTCCAGCCTGGTGACACCAGTGACTCTTCCAGTGAAGACTGTTTGTACCTCAATTTGTTTGTTCCCAGTAGTGTGGTAAGAACTCATGACATACACAATAAACTCAAGTTTAATCCCTTATTGCTTTGACAACTTGCTGACCCATATATAAATGACTGATATACTTCTCACTGTTGCATTTATAAAGCTGCTGCTGACTCTGGTAATATGCAATTATTGTTACTGTTGTGCAATTTGTTTTAGCTACAGAGAAAGGATGCATCCGTTCTGGTATTTTTCCATAACTCTGGATCAGATCTCTTAGATGGCTCTTACCTTGCTGCTGTTGGAAACATTATTGTAGTGACAGCCAGTTTCAGAGTGGCTGCTTTTGGCTTTCTTAGTACAGGTACACATGCACACACACACACAAATGTATACACAAACATGCTCGGAATCGACAGTTGTTACTGACTTGTTCTTACTTTGTTGTTTATTTTTATGCAAAAAAACAGAACATATTCTGGACACAAATAAGATTTTACCCTGAAAGGTCATTATGAATATTTTATGGAAAGAAGATAAGAAAACTAATTTTATGATAATCATAAGGTTATCATAATGCATTAGGTTAGAACCAAATGATGGATTGCAAGAACTACATAATTTTTTCCATCAAACAGAATTCCAAAAATGGAATGGAATATGGTTACATAATGTCCATGTGAGAAATTCTGCTCCAAGTCACAGTGGTTGTGAAAATCATCAGGTTGTTTTCCCCATTGCCACTGCTGACAAAATAGGTTTATAGATGGGGCTTTAAAGGAAAACACCACCGCTTTTCAATATTTTACTATGTTCTTACCTTAATTAGACGAATTAATACATACCTATCTTTTTTCAATGCGTGCACTTTTAATCTTTGTACAGCGCCTCGTGAATGTGTTAGCATTTAGCCTAGCTCCATTCATTCCTATGGCTCCAAACAGGGATGAATTTAGAAACCACCAAACACTTCCATGTTTTCCCTATTTAAAGACTGTTACATGAGTAGTTACATGAGTAAGTATGATGGCACAAAATAAAACATTTGTTTGGAGCCATAGGAATAAATAGGGCTTGGCTAAATTCTAACACATTCAAGAAGAGCTGTACAAAGAAAAAAAGTGCACGCATTGAAAAATGATAGGTATGTATAAATTCCTCTAAGTTGAGGTAAGAATATAGTAAAATATTGAAAAACGGTGGTGTTTTCCTTTAAAGCCTCTTTATTTTTTATATATTTACTAGGGATGCATCGAATATTCGGCCACCGAAAATTTTCGGCCAAAAATGGCCCAAAAGATAATAAAAGACTTTTATTATCACCGAAACAATACGGCTGAAATGTTGTGATGACGCAAACAGAAACCGCGACCTGCACGTGCTTTTCTGAAGCAACATGTATGCGGTGTGGATGTATTTAACTGCAAAAAGGTGTTCAAGTTAGCAGCTTTCTATACGCACATACACGCATGCAGTTGAATGTGTCCAGTCCAGACGTGATCATCACAGTGAGTACGCCCTTCAAAGATCAGAAGTCTGTGTAAACTTTAGAGAGAGTCGCGCAAATGTGTCTCGAACTGTAATCCATTAACATACATTTGCCGAATAAAGCAATGAAAAACAACGTAATGTTTTTATGCTGTGCTGTTTGGGATTCGCCCTCAGTCTCTGTGTGCGCGCGCGTTTAAGTGCCCTCAATAGTGCACACACGAGTGAGACGCAAACAAGCGAACGTAAAATCTTTCTATTATTGACAGGGCACATATAAAAAAAATTATCTCCAAAGTATTCTTTTTTCTAATAAAAACATTTGTTTATGTCTTAAGTGTATGTATAGATTACAGTCAGAAACAGTCTCTGCTTATTTAAAGAGACAGTAACCTCAATTAACCTACTTAAGTCTGTGTCATTAATGTTAATCAAACAACCCAAGACAAAGAAAAAAATCACTTCTGTAGCTCTAAATATAATAATATATTTAATTTATACAATAAAGGCAGTGTTATGACTCATTTAATTCGATTTCGGTACCTAATTCTAATGTGAGCCCTTATTAATGTGCAACTTTGTTCTTTTTTATAAATGTTTGCAATTTCTTTATTTGTTATGAGATTTTCCCCACCCCCTTTTTGCTAATCTGAAAAATAATCTGATCCGTGCCTCAAAAACTGTAATGTGATCCGAACCGTAAGTTTTGTTATCCGTCACGCCCCCCTAGTAAAATTAGTACACAGTGATAGCCATAAATGCATTTGTACTAATAATTGGCATAATAATTTATTTCGGTTTTTCGGTTTCCTTTTTTCCGGTTTTCGGTTTCGGCCAAGAATTTTCATTTTGGTGCATCCTTAATATTTACTATACAAAATGTCTTCATGGAACATAATCTTTACATAAAATCTTAATGATTTTTGGCTTAAAAGAAAAATCTATAATTTTGACCCATACAATGTGTTTGTGGCTTTTGCTCCAAATATACCTGTGCTACTAAAAACTGGTTTTGTGGTCCAGGGTACATATTGATTTCCATGAAAAGTGACATTTCAAAATATTGTGGAGCTTATTTAAACGGCTTTGAAGATGATAAACATTTAACAGTTATTATTCGCAGTATGTTATCAGTGTAACCGATGGACATTCTCACGCTGATTATAGACCAGGGGTCTCCAACGTGGTGCCCGTGGGGCGAAGGATGTTGTTTGAAGCACACAAAGGGATTTAATGGGTTTTTTAAAAATAATGATAGTAGAGATTGAAGTATCGATACACTATCGGGGGTAAAATGTATCACGATAGTTAGCTGTATTGATATTTTTGCAGAGCCCTACTAAGAATCAAGAACAACAAAGTCCTTTTAGAGTAGTTTATTTCTGATAACAAGCAAAATAAACAAAAAGTAGATCACCTTAGTTCATATTTCATAGCTTAAGCATATAAAAACCAACACTGAGCTAACGTTGCTGTGTAAAATATGTACTCTAATGTATACAATGTTTTATCGCCTGCCAAACCATCCTTCACATAGTGGTGATCTATTATCACCATCTCTCTGTCTTTAGGAAACCAAAACATTTGTTATTTTTGACGAGGTATTTGTTGCAGAGTTCACTTTAGCCGCTAGTCAGACCATTAAACAAACAAAAAACGGAAGTAATGTTCCCACCAGATGCGCAACGCACGTGCGTCCGATGAGACCTTTTATATAGATAAAATGTTTATTTCTATCAAACTTGGATTGTGTTTTGTCCTATTTCGATCACACAGTCCTTCCTGTTGACTTTATGCAGGTTCTAGCCCTTTGCCAGGAAATTATGGTCTCCAGGATCAGGCAGCTGTACTGGGTTGGGTCCAGAAGAACATTGCTCTGTTTGGAGGAGACCCCATTAAAGTCACAGTAGGTGCAGAGAGAAACGGAGCCGACGTTGCAAGCCTTCACCTCACCTCCCCAAAAGCTTCATCACTTTTTCGTCGAGCTTTACTCATGGTAAGAACCAAAGCCTGTTGTTTTTTTTAATGTGGAAAGAATGACACTACCACCTTATTGTGTAACATAATTGATTTCTGAGGTCACTTTTACAGTAAAATCATACTTAAACTTTAAAACCAATACTGAATATTAAAATGAAAAAATGTAATGTGCTTGAAAAACAAACCGCAAAACAGACATCCAGTCACTTTCTGACCCACTTTGTGTGAGTTATGTTCACCATTGAAGCCATTGTGATCTGTCACTGCACCACCTCATATTCATCTTCCACAGTGGCCAAACTGTCAAGCCTGTAGTTAGAGACCATGTGGACAGATCTCCATTTCTTTTTCTTCAAGCTAAACTTTTTTCTCTCTGGCTTCTCCTGTTCTCCCAGTAAGGTCAAGTAGGAGGAGACACTGTTTTGCACTCCATAGCTGACAGCTGTGTCTTTGTTTGTAGCAGAAGGGGTTGTGCTCTGACGTATGAGGTCCGAGCTGAGAAAGAGAAAGACAGTTGACTTTAAAGTAAATATTTATTTGTTATTGCAGGGTTAGAAAAAAGTATTTTGTAACTAGCTAGGTTCAACCTAACCAGCATATTATCTTAATGTACCTGCTCACTGATCTCCAGTCAAAGGAAAGTTTTCTCAGACCTGGAGTCAATGGAGGCAACTGACTAAAAGTTGTTTCACAGACAGTTAAGCAGGGGCCCGTCAAAACGCAACACAAACCGTCTGCTACGTCTGAAAGAGAGGAAGAATAATCTGTGTCGTACAAATAAAGTTGCCAAATCTTTAACACTGAAACACAACACAAATGGATGTTTGCTGGAGTGTCCACATTATTTAGTTTACCAGAGTAGTGGTTGACCAACTCTTCCAGGCATGGAAAAGTGAGGCGTGGAGAGATGTAGTACCAGTTGTTTGGCATCCGGATTATTCGATAATGTTTAACAGCTCTGTGGCGCACCGACAGGGTATACATACCTACAAAGATACAAGCAATATGATCATGATCATCAATCAAGTGATCGTGACATTGTTATAATTCTTGTAGTTCATTTGGGGTTCCTTAGTAAAGGTCTTCAGGGACATAGACATACATAAAACATTTACTTAAAGGGTTAGTTTATCCAAAAATAAAAATTATTTCATAAATGACTCACCCTCATGTCGTTCCAAACCCGTAAGACCGCCGTTTATCTTCGGAACACAGTTTTATATGTTTTAGATTTAGTCCGAATGCTTTCTGACCCTCCATTGAAAATGTATGTACGGTATACTGTCCATGTCCAGAAAGGTAATAAAAACATCGTCAAAGTAGTCCATGTGACATCAGTGGGTCAGTTAGAATTTGTTGAAGCATCCAAAATACATTTTGGTCCAAAAATAAAAAAATACGACTTTATTCAGCATTGTCTTCTCTTCCGGGTCTGTTGTAAATCCACGTTCACCACTCTGCAGTGACGCTGCTGACGTGTTATCTGGTGCGCCCGAGCTTTGTTTACAGTATGAGGGAGACGCATGCTGTATTCAAGCTAATTTACATTGTTTGCATTTTAGTATTGCTATATTTTTTAAATGGTGCGCAAGTTTGCATGTCATGGATGTCCTGAACCCTCAGACTGTAAACGAAGCTCAGGCGCACCAGATAACACGTCAGCAGCGTCACTGCAATGTGGTAAACGCGTAAGTCGTAATTGTTGTTATTTTTGGTCCAAAATGTATTTTCGATGCTTTTAACAAATTCTAAATGACCCACTCATGTCACATGGACTACTTTGATGATGTTTTTATTACCTTTCTGGACATGGACAGTATACCGTACATGGATTTTCAATGAAGGGTCAACAAGCTCTCAGACTAAATCTAAAACATCTTAAACTGTGTCCCGAAGATGAACGGAGGTCTTGCGGGTTTGGAACGACATGAGGGTGAGTCATTAATGACATAATTTTCATTTTTGGTTGAACTAAACCTTTTAACCAAAGTATGTGGTTTAAGATCAATGTGAAGTACAAAATTGTGCCCGAGCCCGATTTTCCCCACAAGATTGCACTCTCTTTTGATCCAAGCCCAAGCACGCTTTCATTATTAGGACGCTCAGATGTGGTTTGGTTTGGATATAGCATGAGTGTGCCCTTACTATGTTTATAAGAAAGTCTTGCCCTTCCTATATGGCAGCACCTTTGACTCGCAATTCACTGATCAATGTAAATTTATGTACTGTGTGTCTATGCTCAGTACTACTTAAAGGGGACATTTCACAAAACTTTTTTAAGATGTCAAATACATCTTTGGTGTCCAGTACATATGTAAAGTTTTAGCTCAAAATACCATATAGATAATCGATTATAGCATGTTAAAATTGCCACTTTGTAGGTGTGAGCAAAAATGTGCCATTTTTGGGTGTGTCCTTTTAAATGCAAATTAGTTAATCTCTGCACTAAATGGAAGTGCCGTGGATGGATAGTGCAGATTAAGGGGCGGTATTATCCCCTTCTGACATCACAAGGGAAGCCAAATTTCAATGACCTATTTTTTCATACGCTTGCAGAGAATGGTTTACCAAAACTAAGTTACTTGGTTTCTAAGTTGATAGAAGCAATGGGAACCCAATTATAGCACTTAAAGGACAAGTTAGGTATTTTACACTTAAAGCCCTGTTTTCAGATTGTTTATGATGAAATAGAACGGTTTTGACTGAAATTTCGACATTTGCGGCTGCCCCGAGAATTTTTGGGTGTTTGTGTTTCAGCTCCTACCTTTACAATAGGTTTAATGGTGCACTGGAGCGGTCCTTTTTAGAATGCATTGGACTTTCGTTTGCAGGGACGTGGGGCTTATCGAGTGGTCGGGGGTGTTCAGTGATATGCTCACACAGAAATCGCGTTAAAAGATGCTTTCCAACAGGTGTTTTAGCATTCGTTGTAAACTTGTGGACCTATTTTTCCAAACGCCTCACACCCGTACATTCTTCCGCTGAGAGCTTAAATAATAGACACTCCAGCCCAGGTGGTGGCGATAATCCACCTTTGCCAATTGCAAGAATACAAACAAGGTTTCCGGCGCTGAGTAATAGACCCCTTCAAGGTTTGTAAACATTGAATGACTATCGGGTGCGCACGCAGCATGGGGTCAAACTCTTCATACCATCGAGGCTTTATAATATAATCTAACAGGGCTGAAAAATTATGACTTACCTCAAATGAAGTGAGCACTACAAACACAAGCCTCTTTGATATTTGCATTGTCCCAGTCTGCACGTTAATTGCTTGCAGCTGCAGATGTTGTATTTTTTTTTTGAGATTCTGCATGAATCACGAAAACTTAATGGAAGACCTGGTGCGATTTTCAGAGCCCACGACGTAAGTAGGCATTTTTTACGATACCGAATAACACGCAACTCAATCTGCTGTAATGACTTTTCTGACCCTGACATGTGCAGTGGGAACCGACTGTGACGTGAACGGTGAAGGGGTCTATACCGTACCTCACAGCAAAACTAATACAAGTCAAGGGAGTTGGCAAAAACTACGATAAAACCTGTTGGAATGCGTATTTTGCAGCGTTTTTTGTGTGAGCATACCGGTGAGCACCCTTGGCCACTCGGTGAGTTTCACGTCTTTGTAAACGAAAGTTTAATGCATTTTAGGAAGGATTGTTCCAGTGCACCATGAAACCCATTCTAAAGGTAGGAGCTGAAACACGAACACCCAAAAATTCTCTGGGCAGCCGCATATGTCGAAATTTCAGTCAAAACCGTTCTATTTCATCATAAACAATCTGAAAACAGGGCTTTAAGTGTAAAATACCAAACTTGTCCTTTAAACATGAAAAATGCAGATTTTCATTATATGTTCCCTTTAAAAAAGTCATGTTTGAATAAAGCTAGTGTTGCAATCACAAAAACATGAATGTTGATGATCTTGCTTATAACAAGTAAGAACTGTTCAGAGTAGATATTATCTTCTGTAAGTGTTGTTCATGTGATGTATTCTGACCTTTTCCACTCTCTCTGATCAGAAAAGACCCGACTCGGTTTTGCGGCAGACGAAGCAATTCCTCAGCCTTTGGCCTGGTTATTTTTTCGAACAGCCAGCTAAATCAGTCAAAAATGTGTCCGTTAGCACTCAGCTAGCTAGCTATCATTGCAGCCATGTTCATAATTTAGATTATGAGTGATTCTGAACCTACCCATGGTAGACTTTTGCTGCCTGACACTCTGGTATATAATGCACTTCCTTGGTTTGGACTGAGTAGACCTTCCACCAGTACCCTTCTCTAAAGGAGAGAGAAAAAGAGGCTTTTTGACCTTTACTGGCCACCGTATTCAACAAAGATATTATCTCACACACAGTGCCGTTTGCTTATATATCCAAAAAGTAGAAGTTAGAAAGAAAAGATAAAAATTCTGGGCAGGGTTAATGCTGACGCAGACATCACAGGTGGTTTGGTTTTGTGGTTAGACATTCACACTTCGTGCAGCCAGTGCATGGCAAAATAGAAAGATAAACCCTTTGAAATCCAAAATTTGTGACATTTACTCATTGTCTATAAAAATGATTTCAGACTTGAAAAAGGTTGCATATTTGGCATGTCTTTGCTAGCATATCTTCGCAGTTTAGGGTGAGATAATCACTTTTTCTGAAGGGAGGGTGTTAAAAGACACATCACTGTTCAGTATGCAATGCTCTTTTAGAAACATGAGATGTTGATGCTCACTCAGACACAACTTTCAGCCAATCTCCCATACGAAATATAGGCTCACAGACATGAGAAGAAGGGTAATCATCCAACACTACCGCTGTGTCATTGTCATGCACTGCAAAGCAGAACATAGTACATTGTTATGTTAGTATGAAATATATTCAAATCCTTGTAATACACATTATGGTGCCTGGTAATGTAAATGGTTTATGATCTTTACAGTGTTATTAGCTATAGACTATTATTTATACAGTTTATTCTCTGCTTTTATTTGCGTTAGAATGGTTAAGATTATTTTACTGTAGCAACTTCTAATTAGAAAATAGGCTTTGCACATTTTTATGCTTTTTCTTTTTTGGGGTCAGCGTTGGGCCAGAAAGGGACAAACCCATATGTTGGGTTAAATTAACCCAGAAAATGTTTATATTTGACCCAACAATCAGTTTAACAACCCAGCATAGGTTTAATTACAAACCAACGGGTTGGGTTTGCTCCTTTTTGTTCAAACACTGGGTTGAAAATAACCCAGCATTTTTTACAATTTCAGGAAGTAGCCTAATTAGCTAATAACGTTGTTTAAGCTTTGGTCTAACTTTATAGCTTGATCATTTAAGATTTTAAAACTTTTTAAACATATATTACTCCACAATATTTGCATTTTATCATACCATTTGAGCATCTTTACATGGCACAACATCTGCAAATGATCTATTTCTAGTTACCGTATTTAAGCATATATTTCATTGGTCATGCAGTGCATAGGTTTCTTACCTCTTGCTAAAAGGTCTTCATTATCTGGAGTTTGTCTGAAATCTGTTCTTGGGCTTGTCTGAGCATTTCCCATTGCCGGTCTTCACACATGTACTGTGCTCTTCCTATGCTTTACCCCATTCAAGCAGCCATCACACGAGTCTGACTTCCTAATTGTGTTGTCGAGAATATCCTCTCCTCTCTTTATGGGTGCAGTGCGTGTTAATATAATCTACTCTTATTTGTTGTGACTTTCCGCTGATAAGTGTTAACAAAGGGGCCTGGTCTCTGTAAATGAGGAAGCTGTGCATGTCACGGCACTTTCCACTTCACGAGTAAGCAAAAATAGGAAGCTTTGAGCATGAAAATGCAGTTTAAAGGTATGCAAATATGATGCATACGTATGAATACACTACACTGATTCTGGTAAATATGTGTATAAATAGCATTCAGATGCAAAAGCCTCATGGTTGCGTGGTTTTCTGTTTTGAAAACACTATTGGAAAATGTAAAAAAAAAAAAAGACGAGGGGAGTATATTGCTGAAACAAGATTTGGGCACTTTCTGATTGTGGTTGATAAATGCATTGATAAAGCACACACATGCACTGTTAAATAGTGCTTTGTGTGTTTGTTTTTTTAGGGTGGATCGCTGTTTTCTCCAGCTGTTGTGATGAGTACATCTAAAGCCCAAACACAAGCTGCATCTCTAGCTAGAGAACTCGACTGCCCTGCTTCTGATATCACACAGCTACTGACCTGCCTGAGAAACAAACCCGCTCAAAGCATCAATGCTGCCCAGACTAAGGTACATGTTATTTAAATTGAAAACACAGCATTATGTAAGTCAAGAAAAAACATTAATTGTGTGTGTTTGTGAAGTTGTTAGCTGTCAGTGGGCCCTTCCAGGCTTGGTCACCAGTGGTTGATGGAGCAGTAGTTCGAGAAAAGCCCTCCGCTGCCTTTCAGTCTGGACGTTTCCACAAAGCAGATGTACTGCTGGGGTCATCAGTTGAAGACGGCCTCATTAGTAGAGCAAAGAACATCAAGGTCAGGACTCAATGTTCACACATACACACCAAACTGTGGAGTGAAAGGATTTAGGAAAATGAATCCTGTGAAATTTTCTGTTTGAACGTCTCCGTTTCTTTCTTTTTAAAAGAATTTTGAGCAACTTCAGGGAAGGGCTGACAGTAAAACAGCATTTTATGAGGCTCTGTCTAACTCACTGGGTGGAGATGACGCTAATGAGTTTGTGAAGGAAGCGGCAACCTGGTTCTACTCTTTGCAACACTCTCCCACGCCCTCTGGATACAGCGTGTTTTCTCGTGCTCTGGAAAATGCCACAAGGTAAGGGTGGGTCAGAGGCCGGTGTGTATTGTTTATTAAGTTACTAAAATATGTATGTTTCCCTGGACCACAAATAAGTCATAAGTCTTGTACTTGTAGCAATAGTTACAATGTAAAACAAAATCCGTACAAATTGCAACTGGGTTGCCGGTAACTTACCGTAGATTTAACTTTTGTTCAAAGTTAAATGAACATTAAACATTTTCAAGTCTTTGTCTTTACAGAGTAAAACTAAAAAAACAGCATCAAGCAAAACATTCTGGGAAACAAAATCTGAAGCAAAAACAGAAAAAGGTTGATGATGATTTCTGGTTCCCAGAATGCTTTGCATGAGGCTGTTATTGTATAGTTTTATTCTGTAAAGATAAAGACTTGTTAATATTTAAAATTTATTTAACTTTGAACAAACTCTTGCCAGTAAATACATAAATTTAAATCTACGGTAAATTACCGGCAACCCAGCTGCAATAACATTGTAATTTCTACTGATTTTTTTTACAGTGTAGCAATACATTATATGGATTAAAATTATAGATTTTTCATGCCAAAAATCATTAGAATATTATGTGAAGATCATGTTCCATAAAGATATTTTGTAAATTTCCTACTTTAAATATATAAAAAATGTATTTATCATTTGTAATGTGTTGCTAAGAACTTTATTTGAACATCTTTAAAAGCGGTTTTTTTCAATATTTAGATTTTTTTGGAAGCCGGGTCAGTGACAGAAATTGTTTGGCAAAATGAGAAATTAAAAAATCGTAAAAAATATTTAAAAAAAAAAGCATGCATCAGGTTTATTTCTATGCACATAGTGTATTTATGTTCATTTTATGCAAAAAAAAATTACATTTGCACCATTTTTATGAAAGTTAAGAATCAATGGACCTGAAAATGTCAAGTGGTATAACCACCAATTGCGCCAAAGAATGAGAAATATTAAATATTTTATCCACTTTGATGGTGTGTAATCATAAAAAAATAATTTTAAAATATAATTTTATATCATTATACTTTAAGTTTTTATTGAAATGTAACAATTCTGAATCTTACATGCAGAATACAAACTTGAACTGTCCCTATATGAAGCATATTTTACATTTGTGCATTTGGCACACACTTTTATCCAGAGCGACTTGAATCAAGCTATATATTTTTATCAGTATGTTTGTTCCCTGAGATGAGAAATTCAAAAATCTTTTTAAAGAACTTGTTTTTAAGCACGCATCAGGTTTATTTCTATAGTGTATTTATGTTAATTTTATGCAATAAAAAATTACATTCATAATTTTTATGAAAGTTAAGACTGAATGTACCTGAAAATGTCAAATGGTATAACCAAGAATGAGAAATATTAAATATTTTATCCACCTTGATGGCATGTAAGCGTAATCATAAAATAAATATATATATCATTTTATTAGTTATTACTAAATGTACATTTTTATGCGTTTTTGTCATATTTTTCCAGACATATGCTGAAAACAGCGGTTTTCTACATAATCTTTGACAACTGATGTAAAAATGTATGTAAAAAAATCATATTACACGAAACTAGATGATTATATTTTATATGTTTATGAACATATTTATATTTTCATTTAAAAAGATACTAGTTACACCAATTGACACAAACCAGTTACACCACATTGACATTTTTGCAATTATCCCCCAAATATTCTTTCAAAATGAAATAAAAACAGAAATTTTAAACTTGGTCCTCAAAAAAGAGAATGTATACAAGTAATGAGCAAATTTATTTTGAAATTTTAACCCTTTTACATTTAATTGAACCATGTGGAAAAAAAATTAATGTCACATCATTGACTTTAGATTCCAGTCTCAGAGTCCAGATTTTTTTAAAGTTGTATCCCGGCCAAGTAGTGTCCTATTCAAGCCATACTTCAACGTAAAGCTTATTTATTCAGCTTTCAAATGATATATAAAATCCAGAAATATAAAAAATTACACTTATGACTTATGATATTGTAGTCCAAGGTCACATTTTGTTTTGTCATTATGAGAATGGTGCATACAAAAACTACAGTTGTGCGACTTCAGAAAAAATTGTATTGTTTTTTGACAATAGCATTCCGGGATTTTTCTTCATATAGTGGACTTTAGTAAACCTCATCACTTTACAGTTTAAAATGGTAGTTTCGGTGCACCTTCGGGGGGCTCTGGATGATCCCAACCGAGGCATAAGAGGCCTTATCTAGCAAAACAATCGTTGTTTTGGCAAAAATATAAAAACAAGTACTTTTAACCACAACTTCTCGTCTTGCACTAGCGTGGTAATGCACTAATGTGACCTTATGTAAATGTCAAGCATGACTGATGCAAAACTACCACTTCAGTGTTTACAAGTGTGGAGAAATAGGACTGTACTGATGTTGTTGTATGTGGAATGATACTTGTTAATGTCTTTGTGTAAGTTATTGTTTAAAATGGTCCATAAGTGTACTTTTCACCCATGTAACGCGTGACCTTTCAGTGTGATTACGTAATACGTACAGTCGCACTGGCACGTCACATGACTGGTGCAAGACGAGAAGTTGTGGTTTGAAGGTACATATTATTTGGGCGAAAATGATGATGGTTTCGCTACGTGGGACCTTTGTGCCTCGGTTGGAATCGTTCGGAGCCCTTTGGGGCTGCGTTGAAACTGCAATTTTAAACTGCGTTAAAGCTGTAAACTGTTGAGGTCCACTATATGGAGAAAAATCCTGGAATGTTTCCTCAAAAAAATATATTTTTTCGACTGAAGAAAAATGGATGACATGGGGGTGAGTAAATTATCTGGATTTTTTTCTGAAAGTAACGTTTAATATGTTCTCCACAGTGATGCAATAGAGGAACCATTTTTGGAACCAGTCGGCCATAAATGGTTCTCCTATGGCATCACTGTGAAGAACCCGTTTAGAAAGTTTAGCTTTAAAGGAACAGTATGTAAGACATTTATATCAATTAATCATAAAATGTCCCTGATATGTCACTAGACATTAAGAAATAATTTTCATTTCAAATACTTATATCACAGACAACAGTGGTTTGGCCAGGATATTGTCATTTAAAAAGTGGAGTTGCAGCCCTCAACTGATGTTTATGTTGTCATTTTGTGTATTGGCCACCAGTTGTATGATTGCAGTACCAGTTTTAGCCACAAGTTTTGTTATTGCATTACCAGTTTTGGCCACAATCCTACATACTGTTCCTTTAAGAATGTATGATTTTGGGATATCATAGGCAGCAAAGCATGTAGTTATGCTGCCCTCAAAAACCAAACGCATGGAGGAATCTTAGTGGGTATTATAAAGCCATTGGATTTGGATGTGCCTGGGTCTCTGAAGCCTTTTTAATCTCTTTTTAAATCAGTAGTGTTTAAATCACTACTAAATGTTTTATGCATTTAAGCATTCCACAACAAAAGCTTGGTGTTATAGTGCTATTATAGAAATAGTAAAAGAAATATGTGACCCTGCCTGTGACATCCAGCTTAAAGTCTTATGGTCTTGATTTCACATTGATTTCACATCTTTGACATGACCTTATTCACTCAATATAAAGATATCAAGGTTATATTTTCACTGAATGTTCTTTACATTATGTAGGCTGAGATATAATTTTTGTTTGTGCAACATCATCTAATTTGGTTATCATATGCTCATTATTTTACTGTAGGTGTCATTTAAAAAAAATGTAATGAAGGCTGGTATCCTCCCTCGCTGTGCTCTTCGTAAACTGTTGTGCTTGTTAGGCAACCTCAAAAGACTGTATAAGTGGACTGGAATGCCTCGGACTCGAGATCCGAAATAAATTTGTGCCTTCAGGGGCAGTCACTCTCAGCATGAACCACAGCTTTCTAAACAGAGCTGCCACAATAGCATTCACTAAGGGTAGAGAGAAAAAAGTATTTGTGGTAAAGAGGAAGGAAGTAGCAAAACTGTGCTTGACCGAAATAAAATTGGGCGATGAAATGTGTTCGTTTATCTGCCTCTTATCGTTGATCTGTAATGGTTTAATGGCAGTATACAAATAAAACCGCTAAAATCCCTGTATACCAGAGATTTCCAACCTTTTTGTGAGCAAGGGCTACCACAATGGATAAAACAATCTGGTGGGCTACTATTTTTGATATAGTCTACTCTAAAAACCTTTTTGTTGTACTTGTTGATTTAGTTTTTTACTTTTTTATCATTTAAAATGTTTACATGCATAAAAAGCCAAGCTAATATAGAAAATATAATAAATAAATAAATATAAAAGTCAATGCTATTAA
Organism: Misgurnus anguillicaudatus; assembly: GCF_027580225.2. Classification (NCBI taxonomy): domain Eukaryota; kingdom Metazoa; phylum Chordata; class Actinopteri; order Cypriniformes; family Cobitidae; genus Misgurnus; species Misgurnus anguillicaudatus. Next base: position 26,093,057 of record NC_073346.2, on the reverse strand, counting down.
TGGATGTACTTTAGCAACTCACAGATTCTGCGGTCAACCATGTTGGAGACCACTGCTGTATTCTACTGTAGGGGCAGCTTAATCTCATATTGTAACAGGAAGACAGCTTAAAAAAACACAGAGCTTTTAGTGACACTATAGTGGATGGCTTTTATTAGTAACATGTTTATTTACTTTATACTTTAAGTTATAATTGAAATGTTGCAAGTCTGACTCTTGCATGCAAAATATAAACTTGAACTATCCCTGTATCAAGCATACTTTACATTTGTGCATTTGGCACACACTTTTATCCAAAGCGACTTAAATCAAGCTAAATATTTTTACCAGTATGTTTGTTCCCTGGGAATCCCTGGTAAACCCCTGACCTTTTTTTTTGCTAATGCAATGATTTGCCAATTTAGCTACATTAGGGGCCAGTCACACCAAAAGCGTTTATGGCAGTTGCAGGCGCCTTTTTTGAATGATATTCTATGGGCAGGGCGCGTTTGCGCGCTGTTTATGCGCGCCGAGCGCCTTGTGGTTTTTTGCGCCTGCCGCGCACGCGTTTTTGAAGGAGCGCTGAGAGCGGAGAAGTGCCCGACGTCATTCGAGTCTTTCCATTGTCCAATCGAATGAGGGGAGAGGCGGGCCTTACGTTGTGGTGAGGGAAGTTTACAGTTGCTTTGAAGAACCGGACTCCACTCGCTAACTCTCTCCTGCGTGTTTGTGCCCCTCTCACCCTCAAACAAGGTCAGAGCAAGCGCCCTCTTTTTAAAGTTTCTGCTAATATGACAGTTAACAGCAAAAGAGCGCTCACGCTTCAATATTTGATTGACAAGACAGCTGACTTGGTGGTTGCTTAGCAATATGAAAAGCCGCGTCGCACTGCTCTTTTTTTTTAAAAAGGCAGTGCGTCGCGCCTTGCGTCGCGCTTTTGGTGTGACCGGCCCCTTACTGTTCTATAAATAGAGTTGGGTCCGAGTCCACCTTTGTCGAGGAACGATTCAAGACCAAGTCCTTAAACATCAAGTCCGAGTCCAAAAGGGTCCGAGTTGGACTCAAGTCCGAGTTCTTAAAGGCCGAGTCCAAGTCGAGTCCGCCCGAGTCCAGAAAGTAATTAAATTGAAAAAAAGATACAAAATTTGTATTGTAAATTGTTACTTTCTATTAATACTATAACCTTTCAACCCATTAAACCAATGGCAATATAAAAATGTAATAAAAATACCTCTATTGCATCTTGCCTTGAACATTTTTATTTTATGTCAACTAGTTTCCTATCAAAAATGATTTCAAAGAAAAGAAAGGGATATAGAGGTATCTTCTTTTTACCACATGTCTTGCAAAAAAAATTCTCTATGATTTTCATAAGCAAAACAAATTATTGCTGACTTTGAGGACATCGTGCTAGCCACGCATTAATGTGTGTGATGTGTGTGTTTGTCTGCACGTATGATGCGACTGGCTGCCTGCCAGTGTGTTCAAGTAAAATAACAGGAGGGGGAGACAGTGAGACATTAATTAATTTCTCATCTCAAGTTTATGCTGGTTTTATTGTTACACATGACGCGGACTTGACTGTACTTGGGATATTTTCCGAGTCCAAAATGTCCAAGTCCGAGTACAAATTCACCCGAGTGCGGGACAAGTCCGAGTTCATTCAAAATTGGACTTGAGTCCGAGTCCAAGTTTGAGTACCCCAACTCTATCTATAAAAGACTTGTTTTTTAAGGAAAACACCACCGATTTTCAATGTTTTGCTATGTTCTTACCTCAACTTAGATGAATTAATACATACCTATCTTTTTTCAATGCATGCACTTTTTGTGCGGCGCCTCGTGAATGTGTTGGCATTTGGCCTAGCCCCATTCATTCCTATCAGGGCTCCAAACAGGGATGAATTTAGAAGCCACCAAACACTTCCATGTTTTCCCTATTCAAACACATTCAGGAAGCGCTGTACAAAGATTAAAAATGCATGCATTGAAAGAGATAGGTATGTATTGGTTGATCTAACTTGATGTAGAAACATGGTACAGTATTGAAAAACGGTGGTGTTTTCCTTTAAGACTCTGAAAAAATTGCATTCAGCAGTTTAGGATGTTGACTTTGTGAATCGGATGATGAGAGTTTATTTAAGAAACAGTTTGTTCTTTTCTCTCTGATTCATTGCTGTTTGTGATGACCCAGTGTGCAAATGTAATAAATTTAAAATGTAGAAACAAATGCTGTTTATAAATACACATTTCCCATATTAGGAAATGTACACAAGCATTCCCATACTACAACACATGCTTTAATGTTGCTAGCATAGCGGCTAAGTAATTTTTACGTTGTAATCTTTAGCTTGTACTTATGAAGCAAAAGAACAATATTTTATATTTATCACGCATTGCTTAGACCCCTGTGTCCTCAATTGCACTGAATTCTTGCCAGCAACTCCAAATCCAGTTTTTAGAGAGAGTGAGCCTTCATCCCACATAATCACTAGTGTCATATATAGTACAGACCGGACCTGACCGACATGTGACACACCCCTTTGACCACAGAAACCCAGGGACAACAAGAAAACAAGAGCTGTATACACACAAGTATTTTAAGTATGTGCTCCAACACATTGTGCCATGGTTCGAGTCTGGCTTACATCATTACCTGATCATATTCGTATGTACTCTTTACCTTTAAAAGTAGCCCAAATGCCAACACCCACCCGTAATTGGCTGTATATGTTATAATTTGACCAGACAAGACTATGTCTGATGGATTTCATATGGATCTGGTTAAAACCTCTGCTTCTGTTTATACTTCAACATTAGGCAGCATGGAAAGTCCTGGCTGCTGTAGCTGGATATTAAGTCAGTGTCTGCAAATACCCAGCATTTCCTATACAGCAGTGCTTAAAAATCCCTGGCTTGTGAAATCCTTTATTTAACAACTCATGAATGAATTGCATGGAAATAATTAAACGGTTAAACAATTGTAAAGCATGCAGTGATCGATTAAAAAATTATATATAGTATTTATCTACATTTAGGCATTTAGCAGACACTTTTGTCCAAAGCAATTTATCTAAATCCTTGGACAAGATTGTGGTATAAATGTTTGAACATTACCATGCATGTATCCGTATGGCTCTTTATTTCTCCAGAGACCTCTTCATCATCTGTCCAGCTGTCAACATGGCCGAATTCTGGGCAGCCAACACTCAGTCCAGTGTTTACCTCTACCACCTGCCCGAGGAAACTTCCCACAACAGGTGCTTCTCATACATGATTTATTATAAAGAATTATTATCACTCTGATATACCACCACCCATGCAAAAAAGCAAACAAGCTATAAAAATTTACTATAAATATATTTAAATAATCAAATTCGCAGTTCATTGGCTAACACTTTCACTTTTTGTTTTTTTCTGAGCATCCTTGGTTATTTTGAAATCAGCTTGTAAATTGTTTACACTTGTATTAACATTGCACATGTCTCTATGGAGTCTGAATAATGGTTGTTTTGCATTCGACTTTGAGGCTGATGTGAGCCAATATTTGATGAATGCTTGATCTGTTAGGAAATTTTCTAAACACCGACAAAAAGGCTCCAACTATAGACATAATTAACTTTTGAAAAGCGTCTGCCAAGGACAATCTGGACTTTGGCTTGTTCTGACCTTTTGTGACATTATTTAAAGGTGCAGTGTGTAATTTCCAGAAGGATCTCTTGACAGAAATGCAAAATAATCAACATAACTATATTTTCAGGGGTTTATAAAGACCTTTCATAATGAACCGTTATGTGTTTATTGCCTTAGAATGAGACATTTTTATTTACATACACCGAGGGTCCCCTTACATGGAAGCCGCCATTTTGTGCAGCCATGAAGCCCTTAACGGACAAACTTTTTTACTAAGTTTTCTCCAACTATAACATGTTTGACCGATGACGGCTACCGTAGCTTCTCTATGTGTTTCAAAAGCAAGAGGTGAGAGCTGGACTGAGCCGTTGGTTGCAATTCGCAACTTCACCACTAGATGCCACTCAAATTTACACACTGCACCTTTAATAGCTGTTCATTCAGTGGTGAACTACCTCTTGTCATTTTGATGAATACAGCTGCAATTCTGTAATCTGTCTGACTTCAACAGTACATAATGCTTCTGTTTCTATTTTGTCTGTTAATCACAGCGTCGATCTGTCAGCTCCTATGGATGTGCAGTATCTGTTTGGGGTTCCTCTTGCCTCTGAAACTCATGACCTCTATAGCTCAGAGGAGAAAACGCTGACCTTGCAGATCATGAGTTACATGGCAAACTTCATAAAGTCTGGGTGTGTATCATGAACTGGTGGGGTGTTGCATATGATTGTTCTCCACTCGTCTCGTCTTATCTTGTGTCTTATCTTTTCTTCAAAGAAACCCCAATCTGCCTCTTGCTGCATCTAGGACATCTTTCAGTAAATTTTTGCCCCCTTGGCCTCAGTTCATGCCTTACTCTGGTGGGCGGGGCTTTAAGGAGATGTCTGTCATGCTCGGTAACCGCAAGAACCTTCAGACCCCTCAGTGTTCCTTTTGGTCTCAGTATGTGCCTGCTCTGATCAAATCTACTGGTTAGTGGGGTCTTGAATAGGTTCTAAACAAATACACCTGTTTGTATGCTTAATGTATATGTTGGTGTTCACTGATAATACTTATATACCTAAAAAACGGATTCTGTTTTACATTATAGCCAAACTGTCCTGTGGAGCTGCAGTAGGAGATACTGGACGTTTTCAGACCGCAACCCAAGAGCCAACGATGGGAGCGTCCAACTTCTCTGTGACTCCCAGCAAGCCCAAATCTGACAAAGATGCTTACAGTTAGAGTACTAATGACTTGCAGATGGTCTTCTGATTTTAGTTTCATGTTCAATTTTTAGCACTGTTGATGTAAATCTTTATAATTATGAATGATTGAACATTCATTGTAGAACTTCAGCAATAAACTGCATTGAAAACACTTTTGTTGTTTGTTTTTTTATCAAATGATAGCAGGGTTCCCACGGGTCCTTGAAATCCTTGAAAGTTTGTGAATCAGGGGGGGAATATTTAAGGCACTGGAAAGTTTTTGAAAATATAGTCATTGAAAGTGCTTGAATCTATTTTATGCAAGAAGTTTTCTGCAAAAAAATCCATATTATTCCCTGTGAAGTGTAGGATAATATAAAATGTCTAGACTTTTTAAGCACACGTGCTAAACTGTTAGCTTTAAATGCTTATATCTTCTGTATGCGAATGTTGATTCATACCAAAATGCTTTTTTGCATACAGTAGTTGTGTTATATTGACACATAAAAAACGTCTCTGGTTACATATGTAACTGTTGTTCCCTGAGAAGGGAACAAGACGCTGCGTCTCCCTTGCCATACTTCCTGCTTCCCTGTAACGCCGTCTTTGGCAATATTTCAGATAGCGATATACTTCCTGGCTCTCGCGTAACCTTGTATTTGTTGTTAAGCCTCACCATTGGTTGAATTTGATGTACACATTCAGACGCACTTACCCCTGGAGGCGTGCCCAAAGTCTCACCGCAGTGACCCAGCGCTAGTTCCCTCCAAAGGGAACTGTAACAATGTATCTTAAATGGTAACTCGATGTAACCTTGCTCTCACTTGAAATGTGTCTCCACATTTAGTCCTTGAATTTGAGGGTATTAGACCTGGAAAGTCCTTGAATTTGGGAATTCACACAGGGATTCATCTTTAAAATAAAAACAATTGTCACTGATGTGGTGATTTATTCTGAAAGCCAATGACAAAAGTGCAAGGAAAGACATGAGCAATACTGACCATTTGCGAGTATCCAGATGTTGCTGTAAGATTGTATGCAACTGACAGAGAGCTATTCTGTGACCTAATTGTCACTTTATTCTCGGAGATCATAACAGGTCTTTCCTCTTTGTCTAGACTGTTCTGTTCTAATGTCCCGTGTCTGCATGGACGCTTTCTTAGAATGAGCATTTTTGAATTGCTTCCATATGCACTATAAAACAAAGTTACACAATCTGCAGTATGGGGTTTAATATAAACGCATTTTCATTAAAACTTCTTAAGTATGTTGCATTAGGGTATTTTATTGGCTGTTTTGTGTTTAGTGCATCACTAGCGTGCTTCCCTGCTGTCGGATTAACTATGTAAACAGTGGAAATTGGAATCTAGCACATGCTTAGATTTTTGGCAGACATTTCATACAAATGGTCATTTGTATGTACATGCTTGCGTGTGCATAGCAATTATACTAATAGGTTGTTTTGCATTATCTGGGTACACTGTCAGAAAAGGTACACTTTCAAATAGTTCACATTTGTACCTAAAGAGTGCATATTTTTAATAAATAATGTATACGTATCAGCTGTACCTAAATAGTTCATAGGACTCTTTCATAAGGGGATCATCCCAGTGGCCCCCTTTTGTACCATTACATTTGACTGGTTATCTCTCAGTTTTGGCCATGTAATGAAAAACTAATAAAAATAATGTAAATAAATGAATAAAACTCAAATATGCTGCTTCCACAACAGAACATTTCACCTCATGAATACATAAATCTGTTAAGTTAATTGTTTTTGTAGATCAGTTTCTTTACTCCTCTATTTTACCTCTTTGACAGTTTTGCCTGAAAAAATGTGTGTTGGGGTCACAAAGTTCTCTCTCGCTGTTGCTCTTATCTTGAATTATGGTTTAATAAGATGATTTTCCAAATGTTAAGAGCCCAAGGCTACATACGTAACGACGATTGCAAAGCTTAAATTTATATCAGATCTTATGCCAGGAACATCTGTAAAGGAATTTACAAACATAGCTTGCTAAGATTCTGTACACTTAACCTGTTATGTAAAAATCATGCCAAGACATAATTATAAGGAGGACTTCATAATAATCTCGTTTTATTTATAAATATAACAAACAATTGAAACATGAAAAAATTAAAACGAAAATGTTAAACGCGCCATTTTAACTGCTTTGACAGAGTTGGGTGAACTAAACTGAAGCAAAATCTCCAAAGAAAACTCCAGCGCGCGTCTTTACTGACGTAAAGCAAGACACGCGTACATTAAACCACACGAGTGCGAGCGTGCCAGTGCGCGCTCTGTGGATGCCACGCGGGGACCAAACTAAGTGTGCTGTGGATTTTAAATGTAATAATCTACATTTCTTGTTTCAATGTATTTCATTCAGGAATATAGTAATGTGGAGACTCCTGTCGTGGATTTTTCTGACAGCCAGTTTGCATCAGGTGAGCTGTTTTACTGTTTTGACTTGATGTGTTTAATTCACGCAGTATTACGAAAAGCAAGAATAGTTTGCGAGTCTTGCAGCTGATGTTAAGTAAAGTCGTGATGTAGTTTATCATTGCACGAGACAACAGAAGGTAGCTGATTATTGGAAAGCGTTCAACACTGTGCCAAATATGATGATATACATTAACGTGCCAGATTCATTACTCATTAGAATGGTACAGAATGGGTCCAAATGTTCGTACTATTAAAAGATTGAGGCTCACTTAACTACGATGACATATAATAATATTGTTAAAAAAGGGGTGTATGCTTAAATGATTGTAAATAATTGTGCTAACATAACAATTTATTTGCAATTTTTATGGATAACTTGGTACAAATAATAAAGAAAAGATGCCCAATAATAGAATAGGAAACTCATTCAGTACTGTTTATAAAGTTTTTTTTAGGATGAAACCTCAAGAAGCTTTTATTAAATGCTCAGAGTAAATTTTTTGCCAGTTTCCCAGTAGTGTGCATTTGATTTTGTTGTTTGAACAAACTATACTAAAATATAACATAGTTTTCATTTATGTGGGATGATAAATCACAACATAATTCTTTTAGTTCTTTTTTTATTATTGTAAAGTTTTGAGGAGTATTATTTTTTAATGTAGGAGAATATAAATAAAGAGTGAGTATCCCCAAAACTTTTATTTAGGATATTTTTGGATAACAACAGTGTATATTTTGAATAAAGCAATTAATTTTGTATTTAGGTCTTTTTCTAAACTTTTCACTAAATGTGATGATAGCATATAGGCCGTATTTGCTTTATTAAAATCAAAATGCTTTTTGAGAAGCATTTCTATTTTACTCTATTTGTATTTTATACTCCCTATTAGTCAAGCTAGGACCTAATTTCAATGTCGTTTCAAATTGTACTCTTTGCTGCCCCTTTGTGGCTAAATTGGTTATAGACGTCCCTGTTTATAGTTGACCCTTTTCTTGTGCACAGGCCAGTTCCCAAAACTCCACCGACTCTCCTTATGTAACTACGGATTTGGACCCTTATAACCGGACTCGATACTGCAAATGGCCCTGTAAATGCCCCAAGATTGTCCCCAAGTGTCCGCCTGGGGTCAGCCTGTTGACGGACGGGTGTGACTGCTGCAAAACCTGTGCCAAGCAGGTGGGCGAGACCTGTAATGAAAGAGATACGTGTGACTATCATAAAGGACTTTACTGTGACTACAGCTCTGACAAGCCGAGGTACGAAAAAGGATTGTGTGCATGTAAGTGACCCCAAATATTCCTTAACTGCTTCAACTTAATATAGCCATAGTGTAATATAGCCAAAATTGATCATGCATGAACCTTCAATAAGATACAGTATCGAATATATAGAATTATAGAAACATTTTTTGTAAATGCAGATTAATCTGTTCCTCTAATTGAACAGACTAATTCATATTTAATAATATACATACTAATAATAATATATAAGCTTATTGATCATTAGAGATTTTTGCCAAAATCTGAGATTTTGTATATACACTGACCTAAAGGATTATTAGGAACACCATACTAATACTGTGTTTGACCCCCTTTCGCCTTCAGAACTGCCTTAATTCTATGTGGCATTGATTCAACAAGGTGCTGAAAGCATTCTTTAGAAATGTTGGCCCATATTGATAGGATAGCATCTTGCAGTTGATGGAGATTTTTGGGATGCACATCCAGGGCACGAAGATCCCGTTCTACCACATACCAAAGATGCTCTATTGGGTTTAGATCGGGTGACTGTGGGGGCCATTTTAGTACAGTGAACTCATTGTCATGTTCAAAAACCAATTTGAAATGATTCGAGCTTTGTGACATGGTGCATTATCCTGCTGGAAGTAGCCATAAGAGGATGGGTACATGGTGGTCATAAAGGGATTAACGTGGTCAGAAACAATGCTCAGGAAGGCCGTGGCACTTAAACGATGCTTAATTGGCACTAATTGGCACCTAAAGTGTGCCAAGAAAACATCCCCCACACCATTACACCACCACCACCAGCCTGCACAGTGGTAACAAGGCATGATGGATCCATGTTCTCATTCTGTTTACGCCAAATTCTGACTCTACCATCTGAATGTCTCAACAGAAATCAACATTTTTCCAGTCTTCAACTGTTCAATTTTGGTGAGCTTGTGCAAATTGTAGCCTCTTTCCTATTTGTAGTGGAGATGAGTGGTACCAGGTGGGGTCTTCTGCTTTTGTAGCCCATCCGCCTCAAGGTTGTGCGTGTTGTGGTTTCACAAATGCTTTCCTGCATACCTCGGTTGTAACGAGTGGTTATTTCAGTCAAAGTTGCTCTTCTATCAGCTTGAATCAGTCGGCCCATTCTCCTCTGACCTCTAGCATCAACAAGGCATTTTTGCCCACAGGATTGCCACATACTGGATGTTTTTCCCTTTTCACACCATTCTTTGTAAACCCTAGAAATGGTTGTGCGTGAAAATCCCAGTAACTGACCAGACTGTGAAATACTCAGACTGGCCCGTCTGGCACCAACAACCATGCCACGCTCAAAATTGCTTAAATCACCTTTCTTTCCCATTCTGACATTCAGTTTGGAGTTCAGGAGATTATCTTCACCAGGATCACAACCCTAAATGCATTGAAGCAACTGCCATGTGATTGGTTGATTAGATAATTGCATTAATGAGAAATTGAACAGGTGTTCCTAATAATCCTTTAGGTGAGTGTATAACATGTCCTGTGTTTCAGATGTTAGGGGAACAGGCTGTGAGCATGATGGTGTGATTTACCGCAATGGCCAAAGCTTCCAACCCAATTGTAAGTACCGCTGTTTGTGTGTAAATGGGGCTATTGGGTGCGTGCCCCTCTGCACCGAGTCCCTGCCACCCCGGGTGTGGTGTCAGTCACCCAAAAGAGTGAAGATACCAGGCCAGTGTTGTGAGAAATGGATCTGCGAGGAGTCCCGTAAACTGCGCAAGACCAACCCCAGACACGCCCCTGAGGAGGGTGAGTTGTGTATGAATATAATGTAAAAGAAATAAATATTGCTTTTATGTTTCAGAATGGGTACATTTCATGCTTCTCTTTATTGTCTGTTTCAGTGTCCCTCTCCACTAATGATATTTGGCACAAAAATTGCATTACCCAGACAACCCCATGGAGTCCCTGCTCAAAGACCTGTGGGCGGGGCGTATCACTGCGCATCTCGAATGACAATCCTGAATGCGTGATGGAGAAAGAGTCTCGACTGTGTAATCTGCGACCTTGTGAGGTGGACATCACAAAGCACTTTAGAGTAAGAACGCTACTTTATTCATTCATATCACTCGTCATTTTTAAGGTATTTCCTCTGTAATACATTGATTGACTTATTTGTTCATTTATTTGGTCACTAACTATTTGTCACAACCATGGCTCAGCCGGGTAAGAAATGCCTGAACATCTACCGTGAGCCAGAATTTCAGAACTTCAACATCTCAGGCTGTGTCAGTAAGAAGCAATATTGGCCAAAGTACTGTGGAGTTTGTATCGATGAGCGCTGCTGCATTCCCTACAAGTCTAAGACCATTGACGTGGAGTTTGAGTGTCCCAATGGATCAATCCTTACCTGGAAATACATGTGGATCAACGCCTGCTTCTGCAACCTCTCCTGCAGGAATCCAAATGATATCTTTGCAGATCTGGAGCAATACTATGAGTTCAATGAAATCATTAACTAATTCATTAACAAGGACTCAGATACAGTATTTACTACGAGGATTCTATTTTATGCGATATCCTTGACAAATGAAAAAAAGATCTTTTGTGTTTACCAAAAGATTTTTGTTTATCTTTATGCAATTGTTTGTATTTATTTCTGTTGTTACTCAATGAAGAGTAATTTACGTAAATACGAAAAGGTGCAATTTCATATCATTTGTGACACCTCTGTACAGGTGCACTGCTTCTTTTGCATTTGTGACATTTTTAATATAACATACAATATATATAAGTATATGTAAATTATATAATTTGCTTGTAATTATGTTATTTATTTTAATCATATTGTGTTGTATTACAGCACCATACTTTTTATGGTTCAGTAAAGAAACATGGTGTGTGTGGAAAAAATGCATTTAAAGATTTCTGAGTATTTTAATGTATGACACAGCAATAAAACAGTTAATAAATGTACTCACTGTTTTATTTTCTTTATTTATTTTAAATACATTCTGAGTGGTCTTAGTTTGTTGGAGACAACATTAACCAGGCGGCTATTATGCACATTCCTAAAACCAATATGTAATAAAATCACCATTGCTATTAAATAAAACTTCTAAAAAAGATATGCAAGAGTTGTAATATACAGTTTATAGAAAACATTCAAATTGTCATATATCAGAAAAACACAAAACAAAACATTTAATACATATTCACTAGTTTCTTAACTCATGCAGTACTGTGCAAAAGTCTTAGGCCACCATGCCAGAATTAGATTTGTTAGTGATCATATATAATTGTTTCTCAGTCTCTTTAATAGAATACATCCAGAAAATACAGGAAATGTGTAAATATGTAGTATTAAAAATTGTATAAAAATGTAAACTGATGTGTCAAGTTTTTAGGGTAAACTACCCTTCCACTTGAGCAATAGCAGGAAACTGCAGGATCTCTTAAACATAAATAAAATTAAATCCAAATTTTAAAGAAATTTGTCTTTTTACTTCATTCTGCTCAAAAAACGCTCAAGATGTGTTTAGTGCCAGGAGAGGTCACACTAAACACAGACAATGCCTAAAGAAGACATTTAGTCCTTAAAATTATTATTTTTTTATTTTTTTGTACATATTTCCTGTATTTTCTGTTTGTATCTTAATAAAATAGATTGAAAAATAAATATTAATGGACATTAAAACTTCTAAAACAAGAAGTCTGGTGGTGGTGGCCTTAGACTTTTGCACTGTATATTTTATATAATAAAAATATGATGTTTAGCTGTAAGAAATAAAAAATAACAATGCACTAGACCAGTGGTTCTCAAACTGGGGGCCACGAGATGGTGCCAGGGGGGCCCCAGTTTTATGACATTTTATAAAATACATTCATTTATCATGAATTCTGTGTAATTAAACCTAAAAAAAAATAAGGCTACTAACCAACAGCACTACTTTGTATAATTTCATATGTTTTGCTTAATTAAAATGTTAAATTTTAGAACAGTTTTTTGTCATAAATTTTCTTTGGGGGGGCCGCAAAAGAATGCACCGTACACAAGGGGGGCCGCACGCGGAAAAAGTTTGAGAACCACTGCACTAGACTAGTTCAATGTCTAGTTTAATGGGTATAAGTTACATTTCTGTGCTGCACTGACCCTGCTTAAATCCCTAATAATGCCGGCAGTGCATCATTAAATGTGATTTAATAGGAACATCAACTTTCAGATGATTCAGAATTAGTTGCCTAGTTACATTCTGATATCTGCATCAGTGGTGTCATTACATCAGGCATTTAGCGGTACGGCTAAACAGAAAGTATGGGTCCTGAGGGGTTGTGCTCTATGCTGTTGAAGGTGCTGTCCATTGAGACATCAGTATGGGAACGTCCACGCTCCTCCTGTGATGTGTTGGTGCCACATCGATTGCGGCTACGATCCAGGGATGAGCTACTGCCAGTACGAGAAAGGGCCAGACGAGTCATACTTGCAGATGGCACTGAGACAAAGAGATTTAAATGAGAAGAAACCCCTGCATAATTGAGCCATAACAATCTTGCAGCTTTTATTGTTTTATGGAGCAAGTTGGTGCGTATACTAGATAGCTATAGTAAATAACTATTATTTATGTTATTAATGGAAAATCAGTGTTAATATAATTGTAGACACTTTTTTAAATAATAATATGCACTTACTGTAGCCCATGCCCTGGATAAAGTACTTGAAAGCTTCTATTAGTTTGCCAGGCTGCAAGAAGGTACAAAAATGGTCAATAATGTTAAACATTTTCAATTATATACATATGTAAAAATTTTCAATTTTATATATATATATATATATATATATATAGAGAGAGAGAGAGAGAGAGAGAGAGAGAGAGAGAATACCTGATCAACCTGTGGAAGGCCTCCACAGTCAGCCATCTAGAAAAAAAATTAACATAATATTATTTTAATAAGGTAAATGACATTTTATGACATTTTAGCTGATATGAATTATTTGCAAGCTGCTAAAAGAAGATTAATCCAGGCAGTAAATGAAATGTGCTTTTGAGTTAACTGGTTGACCTTGAGAAGGGTTGTGGTTGTTGGATTCATTCTGGAGTTGCTGTCAACCTGTTAAAAATATTTTATTTTATAAGCACATATAGTGTGATTCACTAGGCATCTCTTAAAGATTAAGACGATAAAGAAAACAGACTCACAACAGCATCCACAGCAGGAGAACTATCACCTACTATCAGCAAGGCTGGACACCTGTCATAAAAACAACTGGTCAGTTATAAGAAGTTTCGAAATTTAGGTAGGTCTGAAGAACTAGCTAAAAACTGCTGTCATCAGGTGGGACTTACTTGAGGGTTCGTACATTAACGCTTTCTCCCTGTACAGGTCTCTCCATCTCCAGATCCCGCCGACTGAGAAGATAGAGTTACCATTAATGAGAAAAGGCAAGTGTTGTTACATTAAAATAGAGATGCTACAGGGCTTGTCAAGTTTAGTTAAAGACCATACAGAATACATGAGTGGTACCTTTTGTAGGACTTGACAAACTGCTGTAGGTTGGACTGGTTAATGTTGTTTGTAATGTGTTGACGGAATGTTGCAATCCGCTCGGAATTGTTGTGAATCTCCTCCTACAATACAAGTTAATGTTACCATTAACCAAAACCTTGTGAAATGTAAAGGGGAATAAAAGTGTTTTATATTTGTAGTTCATTGTTTCTTACCTTTCCAAAAAGATGTGAAATAACTGTGTCAGGGAGAGCGTGAGTCCAGCTTGTAATCTGTTTAGAAAGTTATTTTTAGTGGGAATTTGTGCAGATGCTTTGGCACGTGGACTTCTAAAATCGCATTGACTTTCATTTCTAATCCCAGTCAATGCAAGTAAAGAAAAGCAATTCATTTCGTACCTTTTGTGTTGCCCGGTCCATGAGGCTCTCTGCCTGAGCATTCATATTAATCAGAACAAGACCTTCAACCAAATCTGGATGTTTTAACTTTAGGGGACACATTCGAAAAAGCAAACAATTAATGAGGTTCTCATATTCCTGTGTATTAACAAGGAATGTGATTATCCATGTTTTAAACAAATCCAATTAAAGAGAAGCCCCATATAAAACTCACTGCAAAGCGGCAAAGAATGTTGGCTCCAGCACCCACCGCCAGTCCAATCACACTGCTTAGACTATGGGAAAAAAGTGCAAGGATTTAGTTAGGTGGCCAAGTCCAAGCTTTAAGCGTATATTCTTAAAAATATAGTTTTTAAAATGTCCTTTTCACAGCAACGCCATGGAAAAAGCATTTTCGAATCTCCTAAGAAGCTTTTAAGATAAAGGTTCTTTAAAAAACATGTCAACTCATACAGCAAAAAATACATTTCTCTGGCCAAAAATATATTTTAAATAAATGCAAAATACATTTTTGAATTTGGAAATATATTTAGTTTTAACCTTTATATATCAACATATAATATATACTGTACATTAAACATAAAACATTAAAATATATATTTTTTTAATTTTACATCCCATATGGGAAAAAATTATTATTTACAAAATAATATTTTAAATATATGCTAAATGCAACTTAATTTTATAAAGTATATTTTTGATGTTGAAACTATATTTAACTTTTAAAACAAACGTGCAACGTGAATATATTTCCTTGGATTAAAATATATGGAGAGCTGAATATATTCTTTAATGCTTTAAAATGTATTTATTTCTTAAATATATTTCAAAATAAATAAAAAATGACAAAAAAATATATGGGTGAAAAATATATTCCAAAATATATTTCAGCAAATATATTTTTGGCCATATTTTGAAATATATTTAAAAATAAATTTCTTTGCTGTATGGAGGTCTGACATAAGAGTTTGTGATTTGAAGATCCAAGCTGGGTTTAAAAGACAACATGCTCACCCAAAGCACTTGAGAACCATAGGCAGTGTTTCTGACAGCTGATCCATCGATGGGTATGTAGACCTACAATAATAAATGCTTTTAGAATATTATCATTTAATACAAGAGAAATTTAAAATAGAGATAATGCTTAGTTTCTTTCGAATGGGAGCAAAGTTTGTGACATTTTCGAGATTTAATCTAACTCTAGCAGAGATGTGCCAGGTTACGGAGAGGCCGGCAATTGTGGAAAAAAAACTCTATTTGTGCTTGGTTTGCTTTTTTAGATATTAAAAAGATCTTATTTGTGATGCATCTTTGCTTTTCAATGGAAGTTAAATACCACGAATGTCCAATCAAAACAGCATTACAGGTCAAGACTGGCTAATGGCTTTTCAGTTATTAGTGGGGTCAATGACCTCACTAATACCTGAGGTTAATGACCTCAGGTCATAATCAGTCTCAGCGCTACTCTTATAAGTTGGATTATGGTGGTGGATGTCAGTTGTGTAGCTGTAGCAGATGGCAGATCATAAACATGTCTGCTCCCCTTAGACCCAACGACTGGCAGGCTGACCTACATTCTGTCTGGTGCGAAAGTGTTGTGATTAAAACTGTGTGTGATTGAAACGGTCTGTGGTGAATACTTCTTAGAGCAGATTTACTTTGGTTTGATTTGAATGGATCCTAAAAGACAATTTTAGACAGAAAAAGTAAGAGAAGCTATACATTTATTATATGAATTTTGTTTCATTCTGAGTACTGAGACTTTTGAACTCACTGCTAAGCGATATTGACTTTATAAAGCAAGTGTTTAGTTCTCAGCTCTCATCTTGTGATCACTGATGGACTTATATGGTACCACAATGACGTCTTACTCTGTGGAGATTGTGCCGGCACCTTCGTGCTGTCCTGGGGCGTCAACATGACACACAGCAAAGTGTTGCGTGATCTCATGCATGTCTTTATGGTCAAAGAGTGACTCGAAACAAGTTTTATCTACAGAACAAAGAACACTGTATTATTAAAAGCATTCATAAGCCCACTAATAAAATGGGTCTTCTTGGATTTATTTTAAATTTCACAAACACTGAGTAATGGTAGTAGAAAGTTTTACAGACATTAAAAATCATTTGCATGAGATATTCAAAGGGTTTATATGATATTCTTACGGTTCAGGCCGATGTCATGAAAAGTTAGGATGGCAGGGCGGTTGCCCTTTGCAACTCCCTTCATAGTACAGTGCACCTTACCAAAGGGAGTCTCGACAGCATCCTCCTAAAAAAGCACAGTTTCTTCAGGGCTTTAAAGTTTTGAGCATAACACCATAGCACAGATATTTATTTTCCTTTCTATAGAAATGTATTTTATGTGTGTTTAAGTAGGCTATAAGTATTTTATAGGCAAGTGACAAAATGACATCAGCAATATTTACACTTTTCACTATTGTTCCAAAGCTGCTTTACAAAGTGCAATGTATTACCAATACTCAATGTTTAAGCAGTTCAATCAAACATGAAAACACCTTGAGCATACATATCAAATCCTATTGCATTAATAAAATATCTCTCCATCATTAAAATGCATTAACAGTAACATCTAAAGCTCTAGAAATACTAATGCAAACACATGATTCTCTAATCAATCAATAAGAAAAGCAGTCTTTTTTCACAGTTTGAACACAACAACAGCAAAAGATTGGTAAAACTAACTCACAGTGATCTCAAGATCAAAGGCACAACACTCAGAGTCCTCCAGTACCATGGCTACGCCTGTCGTGGGAGGCAGGTGTACAAAAGATCGTAGTGTTTGATCAGATCTTGTTTTGTAGACTGATTCGTGCTCCTTGCACAGAATGCACTGAGCTCTGGGTTTTATATCCCCTTTTTACAGTTTGGCGTAAACATCTAAATCCCAGCATGACTTGCATCCTGGCCAGAAGGAGCCTAATTCTTAAAGGATGGAGAGCGCTTCAAATAGGATCAGTAAGTTAAGCTTGACACTGGCATTACTGAATCGGTCCCAGCTCTTCTGTTTTCCATGCATAAACAATTTATGAATGAAACACAGGAGAGTTTGAAAAAGCATTTGAGTTACCTCTTTAACATTAATTATAAAATTATTCAATAAGCTTTTAGCTAATCTAAAACACCTTAAAAAAATAAACATTTATAATACTACCACAAAATACAGTATATGTAAGAAATCAACCCAAACCAAACTAATTATGGACCAAAGGTGATGTAGTCATGATTTTGCGGAGATCGTTGAGGAACTTATGGTAAATGACCTTTTAAGTACACTGTTTACAGAATGACAGTGCTAAGCTTATTTAACATTAAGATGATGAGGGCTACGTGCGACATGTTTGTGCAGGCGTGAAGCAGTTTGAGGCAGATGGCATTTCTGTGGTATAGACGTCATCAATGCTGAGTTCCCATCAGCCTGTCTGCTTTGTGCACAATTTTGGTGGCCTCAGTGTGACAGACCGAGCTGTTTACTCCCTCAATAGTGTGTCACTCTTACAGAGGTGATGGCTACTCTTAAGGGCTCAACTTGGGGAACTGATCAGCTGCTACTCTGTAATATTAGAGCAAAGATTTTACACACAAACTTGCAGAGAAAATGGTCGAAAATGGTTCCCAAGCTGTCACTGGGGCAATAACCTTTATAAAAGGTCCTATGTACTATTTAAGTACAGATGTGTATACATTTGGTACCAATATATACATTTGAGGTAGTAATATGCACTCTTTTGTACCAATATGAACCAGTGAGGTACTAATACGAGCTCTTCAGGTGCAAGGGTGTAATTTTTGAAAGGGTACTACTGCGCCAGGTATCATTTTTTGGCCAGCACATAAATGACAAATGAAACTATTTGGTTTATACAGTAGATCATGATATAAAAGTAGATACAATTGTCTAGACAAGCTTATGGCTTTGGTTTGGGACCTAAATGCATTTCAAACACTAAAATGTGAAATGTACTGATGTCTTGAGGGGATTGATGTATACAAAAACCCAATTACTTCTGATGCTAAACGTATTACTGTTGACAAAACTTTTCAAATAGTTATGTAGGTGATGTAGTACTTTTGTAGGATATGTGCTGATGAAAGTGCTAGTGCTGGGAAAGACAGAGAAGTCCGATTGTAGCAGCCTATTTGACATGAGAAAGCTGTTTTCTGCTCTTTAAAGCCAAACTATAGCGTTACAGTACATGTAACATGGACAAATTAAAATACAGCAACTTTTTATCAACAAAATTGTCACTTTAAAGCATATTGCATCGTAATATTCATTCTTATTGCATTTGATCCTCACAGATTTAGGAAATACCTGCATCTTTACCTACATGAAACAATTGAGTTTATGCAGATGTTTAGCCTGCAGATTTACAGTTACACATCATGCAAAAAGTCATCGACGTAGACTGTCCATCTGTCTCTGGACATATGTTAGCCAGGTACTTTATTATGTTCTGACCTGCATAAATGTAAAACCAGACAGAGGAATTAACCAGGGAGATAGAAAAAGAAGTCAAATGACCTCATTACATTTTTTTAAACAATGATGGGTAACCAAACAGACAACTTTGTTTTATACATTTTAATGTGCGCTATCATGTTACAAACTAGCTTAGTACAGTTTTACTAGTAATATGGGAAAAAATTTATAAGAGAAATATTGAAAAATGGGTTTTATTTTTTATATTCTTTAAAGAGGAATATAAAAGATATAAACTTATATAGTATATAGTTTATACTTTATTTATATACTTCTTTTGTTTTTATTTTTATTTCATTTTATTTCATTTTTTTATTATCCCAAATTGCCTTTTTTCATTTTATGCTTGAATACCGGACAGTTGCATGTCGTACTTGTATGTATGTGACAAATAAAATTGTATTTATTTATTTATTTATTTATTTATTTATTTATTTATTTATTTATTTATTTATTTATTTATTTAGAGTCTTTACTGGGCTGTATGGTTAAGAACCTGTAACATTCACAAAACATTTCTACTGGACAAAGGGTTCGTCTAGTCTAGTGGGCACAGGTTCTACAGACTATGAGGTGAGAAAAAAATTACCAAAATGTGTAACCGAAAATGTTTCTTCTATGGCATCGCTGCGAAGAAGCCTAATAACCTTTATTAAGTGCACATAATCTATGACCTACTGACACGTTTTCATTAATGTTGCACGCTAGATGGAGCTCCAACAGTAGTGTTTATAAATGTATGTAGCCTGTAAATCAGCATTTCACGAGAAACACTCTGTAAAGTTTATTGGATAAAGTGGCCATGTAAATTTGCTTTTTAAACTTTTTAAATTAAACTTAAGCACTACATTTAGACTTTTATCTGAATTCTACCGTATATTTGAATTCTACCGTATCAGTTATATAACTATTTATCGATGTGGAAATCTCTAACTTTCTTTTATAAAAAAAACTGGTAGGCTATGCCGTTTTTAATTTAATGTATTTGATCTATTCTGTGACTTATAACGTTGTTTGTAATGGACCATGAGTCTGCTTATAAAGTAACGTTACTCATGTGACCATTTTTATTAACCCTAGTCGCATTATAAAGTGCACCTTACAGACAGTTTTTAAGTCATGTTTTTCAATGTAACACATGCACTGGCAGAAATTAAGAAAATGAATCGTTCTTCTCGGTTGCTCTGGGTGACGCTGCGTCTCCATGGCTGCAGCCAGTGGAATCACCGCGCGCACGTACACGCCACACACAGCGCTACACGCTCACTGAATCACATGGAGCTACTCTGACAAATCTGTGAGTATGAAAAAGCTGTATGAAAATGTTCATGTAGTCATCTACCGATCTGTTTGTTTAAACTATGTGTTTAACAGAGTTTTGTGAATCAGGTGTGCGCGATTTGCAATCCACGGGTCATATTTTTAAAGGCGGGCAGTTTGCGCTGAACGAATATTTTGTGTAGTTTTGGGTCTGTTATAGTCAATAACTTGTCAAAATGTCCTCATATCTTATGTATACGAGATGATGACCTACATAAATGGTTTGAATATGATTTTGCGTTATTTGCAAAGTTTATTTGTGCAGAAATTAGTCGTAAGTTACCGGCGTTTTCAGAACAAAAGCGATTCGGTGCTGCTAATCCGCTAGCGCGCGGCTAACAGTGTATGTCCTGGCATTTCCCTCACACAACAGCGATTATGCTCTTGTCTTTATATGTCGTATGTTTAATAATCATATAAACACGGAAAACGAGTGTATTTTCTTTAAGTGCACTAACTCGCTGTGTGCACGGACAAAGAAACAGCTGGGCGCGCATCAGCATCCATCACATAGCGATGTAATGAAAAGTAAACGAAAGACATTTAACTTTGATGCACATGAGTGTTGGCTCAGTCAGTCATTGTTGGTTAATTTTGTTTTAGTCGTATTTTAACAAAGTCAACAGGTTGAAATCTAGCTCGGTTCGTTTGTCTAATCCAGTGTGTGTGGTCCCTTTGTCTATCCATCTCTGGGCGCTGAAGTCTTGCAACATTTACTATGGATGCAGCGGTGTATGATTTGCATGGGAGCTGTAATATTTGTGTCACCTGAGCTTCCTGATGTTTCAGTTATGCTGTTTGTGTTTTCAGGAAGACATGTTCACAAATTAAGAGATCTCTCATTGCAGATTATCTCAAGTTCATGTTTCAGTTTCTGATTACAGCCGTGAGATGACTGTTACAGAAAAATGCTGGAGACATAAAGCTGTCTTTGTTGAGATGTGATCTGTGTGAACCATTTGCTCAAGAATTCAAGCTCTTTTAAGTGCTTTATTGTGTGTTGTTGGATTTGGCATGCAAGCAGCATTTTGACAGAAATGTGATTTATGTTCCATGTGCGATCCTATAAAGTTTTATGCAACAACTAGACATCTACATACATTTGCAGAAGTGTTAAAAGAATGTATGGTTTACTTTTCTGCTTGTGTTACACAAACGAACATACAGACATTATGCATGACTTGCTTTAACATTTATTCATTTCATCAAAGGCAAACAGGATCTTTCTGCCTTTTCTGATTATTGACCATATATGGTCTTTTTCCTTCGCACCTATTACTAATTGTTGACTGATTATATCAAAGGCAAATAGAAAAATCTTTTAAAGATTTATTTTTATGTGTCGCTTATACGCAAGGCTGTGAGTGGAAATATGATCTTGATAAAGTCGCTCCAGACACTCCTAGAAACTAAGTTTATGGCTCTTGTATTTAGCCACAGGTATTATAAGTATGCTGTTGTCTCTTAACTTGTGGTGTTTCTGGGAATCATGTTCAGTAAGTTACATAGAAATGTAAACACATCCTATAACCTTTTCTGTATGTAAACAAGCCTTTTAACTAAGCCAGCTTTTGTGGTTATTTGTTTCCTTTACCTGTCCATTTAGCACAACAAGCCTTGCATTGTATTTGTCACTGTAGTCCCAACACAACCTTTGCTACATGTACAGTGGAAATGCCCTAGGTGCAGGCCGGGAGGTTAAGCCCATCTCTAATCACTAAGGCAGGAAGGGTTAAGCAGGGATGGGCTTCCTCCTACCTGCCGTGCACCCACCCACCCTGACGCCCCATCCACTGTTTGCATTGGAATGTTGGAAGAGTTTCTTTTGGCTTTGTTTGCTGAAGTTTAATAAATGACGAAAGCTGCCACCATGGGGCAAGGGGTGGCTTCCTCTATAGCGAGTGAGTTACTCCCCTTTTATTAGGAAAAAGTTAGCAAAGCGGGAAGCCCTATAAAAAGGAGAGAGAATAAAGGGATGGGGTGTTTTTGTTTGTATGTTTATATTTTACAGTATTTCATCACATCTCTTTCTGTTTCCCATTTCAACAGATGCAGTAGTTTGCATTTTTTTATAAGAAGGTTTGTTCTGTTATTCAACCAGTAAGGCGGCCTAAAGTCTAATCAAAGTAAACGGCTCCATTCGAGGAAAGTCAGCCCCTAAGGGTATGTGACATTTACCCAGCATGCACTGATCTAAAGCCTGCTGCTGGGAATTCCTCCCTGAGAAGAGAGTCTTAGAAACCTGTAACTTAATGCTACATAATAGCAGTACTACTTTCATAGCAGAAATAAACCATAGGGGCCTAAGCAAGGCCGTCCCAATTCAGTTCTGCCTGTCAATCAAAGTGGCCTCATCTGACTTTACCGATGCCTGGCAGTTCTTGGCTGCCTGCCAATCATATAGAGAGGCAAAAAAAGGGGAAGAACGTATCAGAGTTTCAGAAGTGCACGGTTGCCAAATAAAGGGTTATGTTGCGATTCCCAATGGAGCCGTTCTCCCCGTTCCCTCAAACTGGTATTTAGGGTCATTCATTGGATTCAGAAAGCCCAATTCAGTCATGGTTGGTGGTGGCATATGGAGCGATGTACATTAGTGTATCAAACAAACGCATTTTACTATTAATATTTGAACTTGACTCGTCGTGACCTTACTGAGAGCCTGCCACAGTTTGTCTTCTGTCTGGTAGTGGATACGTCCTCATTTTAGGTTTTGATGTTTAAAAAAAAGAAATTGAGAAGTAGGTCACAATAGCAAAGAAAGTTTGTAATGTGGCCGCTAGTGTTTATAGCTACAGTGGTGGTTAGAGCAAATGACAGCTCTGAATATAAAGTTTATCTTTTTGCGTTGTAAGGTCTTACAATGAGTTGTCCTTCATTGTCTTTAAGTTTAGATATTTTAGCTGAGGTTGTGTTTAGTTGTCTGTATGACATGCTTAATGTTTGGTGGTTTGTACAGTTTTGCACTTACACTTTCTGTTCAAAATCATTATCTGCATCCTTAATCTAGATATTATGAGTTAATCCTAGTTTGGTTAGATTTAAGCATGATTTAAAGTTCTGCGTTTTGCATCTTCATATGTTTGTTACAATGACTGTTGATTATATTAAGTAGGGCTGCACGATAAATCGCATGTGTTTGTCACGCGCATCTCGTCAGTAATGCCGGTTCCTTCATTAGTAGTACATCACCATCAGCTGTTTTCAGATGGAGCAGCTTTAACTACACAGAGCCGCAGTTCACCGACAATCGGGGCAATTTCGCATTAATTATCGCGGACGTATCGCCAGCTTGTCAGGGAACCACGGCTCCGTGCAGCCAATGTCGCGCCATCTGAACGCAGCTGTTAACGATTTAATACTCACCAAAGAACCGGCATTGCTGACGTGGTGCGCGTGGCATCGCATGCGATTTATCGTGCAGCCCTAATATTAAGGGTCAAATATGTGTGAGATTTTACTATAATCCACCCTGCAGCACCTCAGCTGACTGAGTATGTGCTGGACATCTCATATCTGTATGTGTTTGTTGTGACTGTCACTGCGTGAGCTCCTTGACAAAGACATAAAGAGTCAGGATGGGGAAACGGAAGCTTACTAGAGAGAGAAAGAGCAAGCTGGTGTCCAAATCCCATAGGATTTCTTGTGGACAGTGCATATAGAGTATGAGTGTGACGATAAATCGCAACACACAGTAATAAACCTGTCCAATATTGATTCTGAATCGCAAAGGTGATATTATGCACAGCTCTTTCATGTATTATGGCTCTTTGATTAGTAGGAAGTCCTTATCAATCTAAAATCACTGTGAGTTTAAGTCGTTTATAACATGCATTTAAAAAAGCAACACTCGTCAAACATAATCATTATAAATATTCTTTATTATCATGAATATTCCTGAAAAGGTTTAAAGAACAGCGATATAAATAGGCTTATAGGCATTTCTTGGAGATGCATGTGTAAAAATTTTTTGCGATGCATATTAAGTTTCTGCACGAGAGCGCCCTCTGGCTTTTGGATGTGGCGGCATTTCACCATAATTCATTGAGAAGCATAGCAAGCAAATCGCAGGCAGGCATTGTCAGTCCTGGAGTGCTGATGTCCTGCAGATTTTAGCTTCAACCCTAATAAATTCACGCCTACCTGTAGTTTTCAGGCGACTCCTTAAGCCCGGGATACACTGCACGATTTTTGTCGTAAGATTGCCATTGTAAAACAATCGTCACGATTTCTTTGACCGTGGATCTTCGTCTGTGGTCCTATGTCGTACAATGAGAGAGTTCAAAGACGGACGTTTTCTCGGTCTTGTGTCCAACCTACAATAGTTTTCTGACGGTGTCAGAAATTCAGCATGATCAACGCACAATGTGTTTGCTGCTACGACCTGCATATTGGTATTTGGGTTCTACTAGCACATACTGGTGATGTAACGCTAATGAGTGACACAGCTATTGAAGCCTCCGTGTCATCATCGCACAGTCTACATGCTTGTCATACTCAAGTTTAAACGATCCATCTCGCACAGTAGGGATGGGCCGATTACCGGTTTCACGATTAACAACGATAAAATGTCCTGACGGTTAGTATTATCGTTTAAAATTATCATTACAACCGTGTTTTGATTACTATGATTTTGAAAACTCGCGGTAAATCCTGTCTAGCCAGAATCAGCTTGACACAGGCGTGCACGTGCGCAACAGTTTTTTGCACAAGAAAGGATTTAAGGGATAATGCATTGTATTGATTCACGGTAAACTTATTAGACAGATTTTTTTTACCACAGAAATAATTTCATGGGCATAAAATATTAAATTGTGATTTTCAAAAATAAAACTTGTTCAAATGTTTTCAGTGTGTGTATCAGTTCTTTTTCCACATTTCCATCTTATTTTAACAAAACCATGATAATATTGATAACCGTGAAAACTTTGGTCACTATAATCATGATATGAAATTTTCATACTGTCCCATCCATATTGCACAGTGTGATAACTTAAGTAATGATCGTATATGAGTGCAAAAATGTAGTGTATGGGTATGCACATGAAGTCATCGTCGTCGGCAAGAGGGACTGCGGTTACGCCCATTGAGTGGCAAAAGACAGAGCGGCAGCATTAGAGTAAAGCGTGACATCGGCGAAAACACTGTGAAACGCGTCGAAATGGTGATAGACTGTACTAACAGATTAACAAGAATTTGGAGCTATCGTTTTACAGACTTTGGAAAACATACATTCCAAAGCATATTATCATAATTTTTATTCTATTACATTTCATAAATAAACGTGTTTGTTTTACATTTAATATGTAAGTACATTAACGTACTTTTACTCAAGTAAAATTACACAATTTTTAATTAGGTATTAAATCAATTTTAATAAAATTTGCTATCAAGTCCAACCAAATTCAATTTAATCTGATAATACTCAGTTTTACTGGCAATTTCGTAGCAGCCCCTATGAAAACCAGCCATTTTGTTGCACGTTTTGCCACTCAACCAGGCGAGCTCTCGCGTGGTCACGTGTAAAAGTGACGTCAATGCATACCCTCTATTCCGGGCTTAAGACCTTGATTAGTGTGCTTGATTAGAGCTGGAGCTAAACTCTGCAGGACATCGGCACTCCAGGACCGACATTGCCTACCCCTGGTATAGAGGCACAATAAAGGGAAATGCATCCTGTGGGAATTCCATCCCATTGAGTTTTGCTGTATCTGTCCATTGTGGGAATCGATCTCTGCGAACATCATTTGCATTCATGCTAGAGCAGAGCTTGCTATCCATCACAAAAACAAACAGTGTGGTGGTCTGCAGGGCTATTGGAAAGCCCCCACACTTCAGTATTAACTATAGTTATCATTGCTTTGGTGGTTTTGATATTAACCAATATCATGATAGAATTTCCAGGAGACCGAGAAAGCTCACTGTAGTTTTATTTCTCATGTGCAGATGTATGCCGTGCATGTCAGGCAGCTGAGTTCAGTATGTTATGTATGTTAGGCAGCTAATTGCAGTACACACAAAGTATTTTTGCATCATGCTGTGCTCACATGCAAATAGTTTATATATAAATCAATTTAAAATCTAAACAAATATCTAATTATGCAGCAGCAGCTGTGGCCAAAAATGGCTGACCTGGAACAATGGGTAACCCCTGATAATGTTAGTGTTTATACTGATCCATCCAGAGTGTGTGCATGCACGCAGATCTATGATATGAATGAGTGTATAATCGGATGCTTACTTCCTTATACCGTATGTAAAAAAACAATGTGTAAACACAACAGGGTAGTATGTGAGAATACATGGAAAAGATAGGATAACCTACTGAGATTGAACTGAATCTTTTCAAAGTTCACAAAAACAGAAACGAAATCTAATGTCTTTGAGCGGATAACGGTGGTATTGGTAATCCAATAGCCAACATTAAACAAAGCAAGGCAATAACCCGAACAGTAAAGCCAGAGTCGTAGCAATAGGTTTGTGGTCGAAAACCTTGTGCTTTTCGTCAAATTAAAGTGTCCCCCCCAGAACTCTTTGGGACAGCTGACACCTTTTGCTTATTTACAAATGATTTAAATATGATTTGCATTATCTCTAACAAAAAACGCCTCAAGAAAGATTTTTCCATTATTCGTTTCTGATGCGATACTTAAAAACAAAATGGTAGAGAACCAAATTCTAATTGAGTACATTCTATCTCAATATGGGATTTTGGACACATCTTTATCGCTCCCTCTTTTTTCTTTCGATTGAGTGACGGGTATTCCAAACAGTAATCTTATTTCTTATCTCTCAGGAAAACATTTGAGCTTGGGAATGTTATTGCACAAGTAATTGACATATCTAAACAAATTAGATCTTTTTCTTCTTGCATCTCCCAGAAACAGTCTTTGTATTCTGAAGCAACATGCGTTACCTTTAAATGTTATTTTAAGATGCCATTCTTCATGTCATTTTTGCTGAACCGGAGAGTCAGCCTGTTAGTTTCTTCGAAATCTGAACACCTTTAATGAGAATTCTGCAGTGATATGCTATCCACATATACACAAAGTGACTGAGGATGTTTATAAACATGAAGCTGATTCCTGGAATTTTAGCTCCTCATGTCAACTGTGCCACATAATGGTTCTTGACCTTTTGGTGTGTGGGCTTGATCCTCATTCATTGGCTGCAGACATGAGACTCTCAGACGGGTCCAGTGTCTTTCACGTTGGTTCTGGAGTACTAAGGGATAGTGTGAAATGTTTGAGTACAGGCTGAGTGGCAGGAGACAGATGGGGTGTCACTGGATTCTTCCTTTCTAAAGGAGAGGGCCTTAAGAAATAGGACATGATCTTAAAGGCGCACTCGGAGGGGCTTCTTGAAACCTTTTTAAAGTTGGAAGATAACCTGGGATGTGTTTTACAGACAATACAGCATTTACAATATGACTATTTTCAGTTATACTTGTCAGATATCAGCGGCTAGTATATGCTCCTATGTTATTTAATGCACATCAGGCAGGAAGGACTCTTTGCAGAGCCTTTGCCTTGCTGTGGTCTGGCACCTAGATGTTTCAGTAGATGGGGATCACAAAACCAAACCAACATGCATGTACACCACGGCTTCTATCTCCATCTGTCCTAACCCCAAACTATGAATTTGCACAAGAAATTAAAGAGAGGCCTAGTGAAGGTGAGATGTATTGCAAAATTGTAGCTTAAATATGTGGTTTGATTATGCCCGTGGCAAACCACCATGAGCAGCACAGTTTGAAGCACCACTCAGATGTTTTTTAACTGTAATTCACTAGACATCCTCGGTGGCTTAAGGTGTCTCCTAAAAAAACACTATATAGTGTAATTGAAAAAAAGTAGTGTGATTCTCACGAAATCCAGATTTAGAAGGTGTCCAGCATCAGAATTTTTAAAAAGCCCTTGAAACCAATTTTTTTGCACATATAAGATTTAAGTCTGAACTTACTATAACCATTATTTAATAAAATATTACCTATAGAATTCTTTAGATTATCAAAAATTATCATTATCGCAACATGATATTACATTAAATATATGCATTTACAAATTCATGTTTCCGTAATGAGAACTAAAAAGTTGTCTAGGTACTATGACTAACAAAATTTCAACTTTTATCTGGAGAGAAAAAATAAGAACTGCTTACCTGGTAGCCATCTTGAGTGTCACAGTCAATTATTTATGGGGCTGTTTACACTTGGTATTAAGATGTGTTTTCATCGATCAGATCACAAGTGGACGAGAGAGACACATTACGTTTACACCTGGTATTTAAATCCGTCTCTTTTGTCCACTTTCGACCACTTCTGTCCTGAATACTGTGAGGGGGTGGTCTGTGAGATGGTGGGCGAGTCTCTCTGCTGTCATTCAAACCCGAGCGGGAGTAATTATGAGTTTATATGGACGCAAACTAATATTATGTCGGAGTCCACTCACTGCTTGTTTAGCAAGTAAACATGCTGGACATAGTTTTGTACATGTGTATGTAAGAGCTTTCTCTGAATTTTCAGCGCAATTGATGAAATAGAATCGCGCAACTTTCACATGTTTTCAAAGCGAAACTACGGAGATCAGCTGCTTTAGTTTTATCAATGAAAGGCTAAAAATAGCGCTGTTCACCGTATGTTCACGCCAGAAGTAAAAAAAGACGTAAAACTTGTGTTTACCTCAGATTAGATAAATGGGCGGAGAGAAGGCGGTCGCGTGTGACTGTTCGAATACATTCAACCACACGTTTTTTAATTATAAATAATCAAAGAACCCATATCCAGTGATGGACACGTTGCAGTAATGAAAATTTTCCCCTTAAATGTGGAAAACACACCAAAATTGGTTTGTATGATGTCATTTGAAATCATGTGCAAATTAGTAAATGAAGAGATGTTTATAACTGAATGCTTCTTATTTTGATAGCATTTACTTTTTTTATCAAAATGTTTCATGACACCTCATAAGTCTAATTTCGCGAGAATCACCCAATCATCTTGAAAGTAATGAATTTGGGACAGTTAGTACGTTGAGTATGCATGCAAGCTCTTCCTTTCAGTAGAAATGACCTGTTCCAGAACTTGCTTGAATGAGCTGATTTGTCTTTGGATGGGTCATGTGACTGGAAAGCAGATGATGATCTCCGTGTTCTTACAGGGATTACAGCATTGCTCATAGCACTCCTTTGATATGATAGGTACTGCAGGTCAGAAAGGATCATCTAGACCCACAGTTTAATTAATTTGGCATAGTCTTATGTAGCCAGATTTATCTCAAATGTACAGAAACACAACGATTAATAGCAGATGTAATATATTCTGTTACAGTACATTAAAAATCTGTGTGTGTGTTAAGGAGTTATACCAATAACCCCTTTCCCCTGGAAACACCTCTTTAGGTTTTTGGGTATTTTTCGTACTTGAATGATATGAACCCTGTTTTATTATGATCACAGTAAATTATTTTCTTAAAATGTGATTTTGCTTTATTATATAGTGATCTAAATAATAGTTTTATCAACGTGTGTTTGCCTTTATTCATGCTGTAACTGAGTTTTAAATCCAGTGTTCCCTGTGGTTTTGCTAATGCCATGCTAATAAATACTAGCTTACGCTAGTCTTATCTCTGTTTAAAGCATTCAGTCCTATATTTATGTGGTATACATTTGCCCTTTAAGTTCTTCCGTAGGTGTTTCTTATGCCTGGTAACAAATTGCACTATAAACTAACATGCAGAGCAACGTGTGTTAGCATGCACGTGCTTCACATGCATTAGTGAAGTCTCCCAAGTATTTATGCATGCTCAAAGTTAAGTGTGACCACATCCTAATGCCGAAAAACAGTCCTGTCATTGAAGTGTCTTGCTCTAACTAGCATACATGTTTGTTTTGGTCGTGACCTTAGAGCGAAACATGATCTTTGCATGCTTTCAAAGGTAATAATTGTCACTCGTTTTTACAGCCTGCAGTTTTTAAATAACTAAGGACACTCTGGTCCTCACTTGATGTTCCTGTATGTTAACTTCTAGAGAATTATGGTAGTTATGGGTTAGATTCAGAGAAAACAAATACTGCACAGTTACTGTAGCTTACTTTAGATAAGAACATTTTTTGAATCATTCAATATAAATGAACTGTGCAAGCAACCATTTATGTAACAATTTACAATAATTAACTAATTAACTAAAAACTAAACACATTGTTGTGTTGTCATTGTTTATACTTTGGTAAATGTTGCATCATGACATACTGTTCTACAAAATCTCCTGTTAAGCAAGCTTTGAAACCTATAGGGATGAGATTCAATAGCTCTTAGGAATCTTTGCTCGAATGCCCAACCTTATACAGTTACATGGCAATAAGATGCATGTATGATTGATTGTGTTCTTCCAGCAAATTGTTTATGTTGTAAAAGGTAAAACCCTTCTAAATAGCTTGTTTTCAGAGGATGCTCGTGTTTCAAAACAAGTACCCAGTTATTTAAACCTCTCCGACTCTCTTCATTTTGGATCTGGCTAAATTTATTAGGTGACAGCTAACTGAGATATATTTAGAACACAGGTGGCCGTGAGAGTCCTGCAGTTCCTCTCCAGTCAAGTGCAGAACTCTGACAAAACAAAGCCAACCCAGTCCTCAACTCTCACCCGTCAAATACAAGTTAAGTCCATAGATTGTAAAAAATATGGAGGACATAGTGTCCGTGGCTTCACTCATGGGTTTGTGAAGAGCTTTTTTGAAGTTTAATGTAGGCGGTTCCTGCTGTCGCCATCTTGGCCGCACATCACTTGCAGATAACCGAAAATGGGTAAAGAGGTGGCTGGTTGCTTAAACCACACCCGCCTAGCTCGATTCTAGTGACAGCAGTGACATTTCAACTAGTGATAGACCGATATATCGGCCGGCCGATATATCGGGCCGATATTTGCGAGTTTTATGTGTATCGGCATCGGCCGATACATGGCTGCCGTGTTTGCCGATTTTTCCGGCATAATTTACAGACAGAGTGCTGGAACTCGCAAGCGATTGCAGGTCATGTGACTAAAAACAACCAACCTTTTCACGACAACATTGAAAGCTCGGCTTAACAGCTGATCATAGCTGAACAAAGTGGGTTTTTTTTCTCTATGGGGCGGTTTCCTGGACAGGGATTAGACTAGTCCTGGACTACAATAAATGTAAGAACTGTGCAAACTAATAACATCTCTTTTTAACAACATGCCATTTTTTTACATAATTTTTATGATGTAAATTGAGTGAGCAAAACCAGTATCGGCTCCAAATATCGGCTCAAGAAAATCGGCAGCCTGCATCGGTCATCGGCTAAGGCTGATGAAACAAAAATCGGTATCGGCATCGGCACTGAAAAATCCATATCGGTCGATCCCTAATTTCAACCATTCACACTCAAGTGGCCACACCCTTAATTATGCAAATCCCGTGTTTACCACAGGATTCTGAGAGACTGTGGCAGTGATGACGTCACACGCCTATTAGCATATATGTGACGTCATTGTGTAGTGTTTCACTCTTTGATTCGTCACATTATATTGCATTTTAACAAAACTGAATGCTATTTTTACATATTATTTGTTGTGTTGTCTATAAAATATTGACTAAACACAATCCAGTAACGACCCACCACCCAGTAACTCCTTGTTTAATCCAATCAGCTCTTTCTTTAACTGCTACTAAAAACGCGACATAGTCTGACTAAATCACCATACTTTTACATTGAGGCTGTACTGATGTTGCTCTTCTCATCAGTGTTGTTGTGTTATGAGCGCTTTTTTATTTTAAATACGAGACAATACAATTTGTTGCAAATTCAGAAATATGAGAGACTACAGAACACGTGCACGGCATACCCCATCATAGGCAGGGAGAGAGCTCGCACACAGACTAACACCAGAACAGGTAACACTACTGCTAACCTTTCGTTAAGTCATGATGAACACGATCAGCCGTCTTCTCTGTCAGTAACATCCGTGACTGTTGACGTTTACACGAAAAAGAAAGTACACGAAGGATCGCGGAGTTAAAATACTTTTCACTTGATATGTGAGAGAGCCACGCTGCACGCAACATGAGAGAGAGAGAGAGAGAGAGGCGCGCTAAGCACTGGCAACAATGAATTAAGCCGTTTTAAATCGTAAAATTAAAATGTTAATGGGAATCATAAAACATCTATTTGTGGCGGCTCGCCACAGATAAATCAATGTATGGGAAACACTGCAAATATTTAAAGCTAAATATAATTTTGACATATGAGTTACAAAATATTCACCCCCTTCACAGTTGTCATGATGAACAAAATTAGCTATGTAGACCAAAAACACTTTTTGAGGCTGTTTACACTTGGCATTAACATGTGTTTTCGTCAATCGGATCACAAGTGGACGACGTTAATGCCAGGTGTAAACGGTGTTCAAAACGTTTTGAGCTCGTCCACTTTCGACCACTTTCAACCACATCCAGAGGTGGTCGAAACCACTTTCGATCGGATCGCTTTGGAGTTGCGGAACGCACATGTGGTTGAATGCGTTCGAACAGCCACACGCGACCGCCTTCTTTCCGCCCATTTATCTAATCTGAGGTATTAAACACAAGTTTTACGTCTTTTTTGACTTCTGGCTTGAACATTCGGTGAACAGCGCTATTTTTAGCCTTTCATTGATAAAACTAAGCGGCTGATCTCCGTAGTTTCGTTTTGAAAGCGTGTGAAAGTTGCGCGATCCTATTTCATCAATTGCGCTGAAAATTCAAAGAAAGCTCTTCATACTCATGTACAAAACACTGTGCAGCATGTTAACTTGCTAAACAAGCAGTGCACTTCGAGTTTGCGTCCATATAAACTCATCATTACTCCCGCTCGGGTTTGAATGACAGCTGAGAGACTCGCCCACCGTCTCACAGTCCACCCCCTCATAGTATTCAGCACAGAAGCGGTCGAAAGTGGACAAAAGAGACGGATTTAAATACCAGGTGTAAACGTAATGTGTCTCTCTCGTCCACTTGTGATCCGATCGATGAAAACACATCTAAATACCAAGTGTAAACAGCCCCTTTGTACCAGGCTGTAAACATAATATTTTCTACTGTAAAGTTGGGCATTTTAACATGGAGGTCTATGGAAATTGACTCAATTTGGAGCCAGCCTCTAGCGGCCAGTCGATGATTTGCAGTTTAAGTCACTTCCGTGTTTGCTTTATCAGAGAGATCGTAAGGTTGCCCCGCGGTTTAGTCACACCAACAGGTAAAGCTGCAAAACTTTTCTAACACCTCCTGCTTTTTTGGCTGGCTTGAGTAGTTGTCTTGCTATTGTGGAAGTATAGTGTAGGGAAGTTAATCTCTCGTAATTTTGAGTAAATGCTCAAATATTGTCTTAAAGGAAAGGTCCATGATCTCTGAAATAGGGCTGTAACGATTAATCGTGGAAATGCGCGTTTTCTCAATGAATGAATTGTAATGAATTACGGTGAAATCCCGGCACATCCAAAAGCCAGGGGGCGCTCTCGTGCAGAAACACTCTTTGTGCCACAGAAGAAGTAGCATTACAAACGCTATTCCAGGAAATGTCTACAGGAATATTTATATAGCTGTTCTTCAAATTGTTTCAGGTATTTTCATAATAATAAAGAATATTTTGATTTGTTTAACGTGTGTTGCTTTTTTAAATGCACTTTATAAACGACTCCGACTCATAATGATTTTAGATTGATAAGGACTTCCTACTGACCAAATGCCGTAGTACACGCACAAGCTGTGCATGAAACACACAATCGCACCCTTGCGATTCAGAATCGATTTCAGACAGGCATTTTTAATGGTACACACGATTAATCGTTACATCCCTACTCTGAAAGCCAATGTTGACATTTGAAATCACTTAAACAAACACCCTACCCCAATAGAATCTATACCATCTTTTGATAGACTTGCCCCACACATACGCAACCCAGGCAATGATGTAGTTTAGTAGACATGCACCTTACTGCTTATTGGCTACAAGTGTGTTTTGGTAGTCGGCCCAACTCCCTTTTCCAAAGCTTTTTTCAGAAATCGTGCACTCCGCCTTTAAGCAAAGTTTAACAAGCACGTGTAATTTTAAAATAGGGTTTGACTAATGATCACAGCTATCCTGTCAGAAAGCATGTGTTGATTCTGCCAGTGTGCCATTTGCTGCTCATTGGCATTATCGATTCATCCCTTGCACAAAAGTTACTTAAGCACAGTTGAGTAGGGTAGAGGGGAACTCTTCCGCATTTTACCTTTTAATAAATGTTGACCTCATTCATCAGTGAACGTTCCAGAAGTTCCAGTTCATAATTCCCTATGCTTTAAAAAGTCCAGAGTCCTTACACCATTTAGGCAAAAGAAAACATTCCAGTAAATTTTGCGAAATTATAAAATGAGACTCATTTCAGTTTTTTTTTGTTGTTGTTGCACCTAATTGAAGATTGTACAAAAATAATATTTCAGTGTTTTGAAAGGCTTAGTGGCCTGAACACAGCTATATGGCTCAGATTGAATACATTTTGCTTATTGAAATAGATTTTAAGTTCCAGGTTGTTCATTGTTAATTGTTAACTGATCACCACAGTTGAGATTATAGCCTATAGGTCACATACAGTTGTCTGTACAACATTTTCTCTCCAGCCCTCTGATTTTTTTGGTTCCAGGTTTTAGTTTCAGCTGTTCATGGATTGCCTAAGATATAGATTTAAATTTAGGAAAATTAGATGTCTTTGTGACCCCAAAAAGGATAGAGAATGGTACTTTAATGAAGTTCTAGCCAAGATGAGTCATGTTTTATGGGTTTTTTATTGATTAGTTAGATCACCTGCTTTTGTTATTTGCATGTAATCCTTCAATTAATAGGTGCTTTAGAAGCCAAGCCAGGACCTCTGGGAAACTTCACAGGGTTCCTATTGTGTAAACCTGTTTACTAACATGCCTTGTTGATCACTGTGTCCGGTTATATATACTTTACTAAAAATAGTGTTGTTCTTTATAAGATTCAGGGTGTTAGACTTTTTTTAGTTTGCCTTCTCGAGTCAAAGCAGTTTAAATAAAAATTCAAAGCAGTTAAATAACTTCGAGCCCAGACAGTCCGGATTAGTGTACATTCATAGATCAATGCCTTTATTTACCTTAGAGCCAACAAATCTGAAAACACACTGCACTAGTGGGCAGAGAAACCTATCGCACCTTCCAGCTTTATGTAAAGAGATTAGGCTCATGACGTGCTAAGCCCTCAACAAGAATAGCAGGGCGACTAAAGGGGTAGCTGGTGATTTTGTTTTTCTGATCTGTTTGGGTGTTAGTATGGAATAGTTTGCATGGTTTAGGTATGAGAATGATAACCTCATTAACATATTTAAATGTATTACTTCAGACAAAATTTTGAATACTCTTTCTTTTGTAAATCACTTTGGATACGTGTATGCTAAATGAATAAGTGTAAATGTAAACATTTAGTTTGTTTGTCACTTCGTATTTAAATTGCCGACAGGCATGCATTTTCCGAGTATAGTGAGACACTATATATTTAAAGGTAGGGTATCACATTTTGAAAAGTGCTAACGGTAGCCGACTAGCAATGAAATCACGGTTCCACCATCCAAAGTAACGCCACTTTCAATACACATGAACACACATAGATCATACGGTCACATCACATGTCTCATTCACCAGTAAGAAAACTTTGCAGTACAAAGTGAATAACATTACCAAAATAACCAACAAAAACAACTGTTTTACATCAGAATTAGTTAAAGCACACTTACAGTTGTGTAGACGTAGTAACTATATTGTTACGCTAATCCGTAAACGAACACAAATTTCATAAGCAACACAATGTTTCATCAAAGTAGAATATCTGAATTTATCTCAATACAAACATATCACGTACCTACCTTACCAAAATAAACAGTGCAACAACCCTTTCAGATCCTTTGCCTCCTGCAGCTGTTTGCATCTCGTGGTAAAGCAGTAAAGTTACCGATGTTCATTTGGGTTTTTGCTCTTTGCTGATCCAGGCAGTTTTGCTGTTGTTGTTTTAAGAGATGTCTTTTGTTTTGTGGCTCCTGTGCAGTTTGTCAATTCAGGAAAGTTTGCCATTCTCCCTCTGTTTACAGACGGGAGGTGAGCGCACATGAACGCGCCAATATGGTGTCTGTGTAAAGAAGCTGCGCAGTGGCATTCAAATTACGCTTACGGATGAGGGACAAAAAAGGCAACGTCCGTTCGGACCGAGATCTATGATTGGTTGAACATTTTTTGGTCCTACGCCTTTCACAGATGACATAAATTTCTACAAATACATTTAAACAACTTAACATAGTGATTGCTATCAGGATGTGAGGATACTTTTAACCAGCATAACTAAAAATGTTTCTGGATCAAATGAGATACCCTGCCTTTAAGGAAAGTGTTTACTTTTACTGAACATTTATTATGTATAACCTGTATGTGTATGCTAAAATAATATTTTTTTCAATTACCGTCACACAGCTCTGCATAAAGATTGTTTGACATTTGACATTAAAAAACTGTTTGCATATAGATTATAAAGACATGGGGTCAGGTAAATAATGACTTTAGAATACATTTATTTTGGGATAAATCTTTTCTTTAAAATCCCACTGAAGTGCCTTAAAGCTCACGTAACACACAATGTTTCTGCATTTCTGATGTTAATCTGGAGTACCTATAGAGTAGTATTAAATCTTTTTTATCTCTGAAGAGTCTTTAGTTTAATCAGTTTTATAAAAGAAAGATTAGCTTTACCGAATCTTTCCGATAACGTACGAAAAAACGAAGAAGGAGTTATAGCACGGGAGAAGCGAGTACGAGTCATGCAGCACTATACAACACTGTTTAACTTATGATTCACTACATGTTCATGTCATTTATATAATATGCACACGCCTATTTCCAACATAAGACAGAAGTCCTATGCTGCGTCCGAAACAGCCTACTACTTACTATATAGTACGCGAAAAGCAGTAGGCGAGGCGAGTAGTATGTCCGAATACATAGTATTCGAAAAACAGTATGCGAAAAGTACCCGGATGACCAACTACTTCCGGCTAGATTTTGCAGTGTGCATACGATGGACGCTTCACTATCCCATGATGCCCCGGGAGAGGAGTTATCCAACGAAGAAGACGAGGCATGCGGTTGTTTTCGCGCTGAAATGACATGACGTGATGACGACGTATATCACGTGATGTAGCAACATGGCGGATGTAGTACGTCCGAATCTCATTCATACTACCAGGATTCATACTATACAGTACCTACTGTTTTAATGCCAAGTAAGTAGGTACTTCATCTAATTCAGTACCCACTATACAGTATGCGGTTTCGGACGCAGCCCTACTTACCGCGTGCAACTCGTCATGACCCGGTTGGGAAAATCCAGCGCATCAAACACACACGCAAAACTCCGCTGCTACCTTGGATAATAAACTATATCTATTGTTTCCATAAGCTGACTTTCTTCTCCTTACATCCAAAAACACACTTCTTCTTTC
Organism: Misgurnus anguillicaudatus; assembly: GCF_027580225.2. Classification (NCBI taxonomy): domain Eukaryota; kingdom Metazoa; phylum Chordata; class Actinopteri; order Cypriniformes; family Cobitidae; genus Misgurnus; species Misgurnus anguillicaudatus. The sequence continues at coordinate 26,055,341 of NC_073346.2, read as the reverse complement.
GTGCCATTGTTGAGTTTTGAAATTCAACAAAGCTGAGTCGCGTGATAAGATGTTTGCAAGTTCTAGCTTCTCCCGCTGATTGACGGGTGGGCAGGGTTTTCCGGGGGAAGTGCCCATATAAAGAAGTGATACGTATAGAAACCCCTGAAACGTCAGCTGGACCTGTAATCGAAAAAAAACTTTCCGAAACTTGTATGAATCCTGGCGAAGTGCATTCGGCACAGAAATACTCTGTAACACGCCCAACTGCTTTTTTGACACTTTGCCTACATTTAGCATGAGGAAACAACTCTATAACTGTGTTAATAAGTCAGAATGCATGAAATACCATTGAACCACCCCTTTAAAATGTGCAGTTTTGTTAAGTGAGTTGGTGTAATTTCCACTAAAAACAATAAGTTATGGTGGGACATATTCAGTACCTTCTCTACTTTTTAAAATGGCCAATAGCGTTTAGTTTACCTTATAGCCTGGAATCTGATGAGAAGCAGAAGTGCAGAATGCCATCGTAGAAATCGTTGATCTGAATTGGCAGAAGTGGAGATATTGTCAGTATTTCAGAGGACTCCTTAAGGTGAACACATTCATAAAAATTTCTGATTTAATGTCAACTTTAAGAATGAATCATTCATTTCATCGTACTTTTGAGTAACGGTGATGCTACATTTGAGTAAATGCGTTATCTTATTTAGAAATACAGTTTCAATTTGATCTCGGCTTTATAAATATTATGAGGCAAATCCCATCTGGTTAGTTTGAGAAAGCAGTTACAGGGTTTACTCTGCAGGCTGTCACTTTGATTAATGGTTTGTTCTGTTCACACAGACAAAGTTATCCAATGAGACTCCAGATGCCACAGGTTTGTCATGTTTGAGTTACACGTACATGACATTTACATATCTTAACTTCCCTCTGTCGTGTTAGGGAAATGTTTTTAACTACGTGCTTTTAAATCACCCAGTCAGCCTGTGATAACTTTACGAGAGTGGTTTCTATTCATTCCTGTTACTATGCGAGAAAAAGTGCCTGTAATATCTCAATCAACCATTAAAAACATAAACGAGGCATGTGCGTACGTGGGGATACCTTTTAAGTTCATTGGCCGTGCTATTTTTATGTCCGGATAGAGAGAAAGTGAGAGAGAGAGAGAGAGATGGAGGGGTGGGCTGGTCTCCACTCCTAAGAGCATTACGAGTGCGTTTGTTTGTGACATTAGCGGAGTGTGCTGTCACTGTCATATGGCAAACCAAAGCAGCCTCGACTGGTTTACAGCAGAGACGCTTATTACGGACCCCGGCTGTTTACTCTTCACTATCCCATCCGGAGCCCTCGGCTTAATCCCGAGCGATACTCCTCAGCCTGTCACCAAGGTAAGAGAGGCAACTCTCACGAGGTGAGGGGCAAGATGAGACAAAACCGCACTGGCACCTTTCTCAGACATGATTGTGTAACTTGTTGCTTTTAAACTTCACGCTTTCTTGCTAGCACCTGGACCTAAATATTGGAATTATTTGTTGTAAATGTCTATGAAGCATTAGGTTTTGTGGTTTTAATGGTTGTTCTGTTTGTAAACGTACTTTTTAAGCTGTCATGTTGTTTGACAAGTTTTTCATTGCGCTGTCAAAGTCTCCGCTGTTTATAAAGTCTGTATTTATGAGCTTGTGTCATGTGACCACTCCCGCTGCTATATATAGGCTATGGATGTGTAAATATATGCATCCAAATAAAAAGGAAGTACTATACGTTGGTAATGGCTATAGTAAGCCGTAGTATACTTTAATGAAGAGTAATTACTAGAATATTCTGTGGTGATAATAACTAGGCTATAGTGCATTTATTAACTGTGGTAAATACTGTAGTATACATCAAAATTTACAATGATAAGTTTCAAAAGCAATTATATAGTATCTATTACTAAAATGTGTGTGTTTGCATACTTCAAATATATAATTTTTTTTATTTTGCAAGCTTTGCCATTGTGTTTAGACTTGTAAAGTTGTAGTTTTTTTTTAAGGAACTCCATCCAGCTGCCAGTAAAGATTATAATATATAATATATGTTTTAATGAATTAACATCTTTCTCTTGTTTCATATTTAGCAGGTTTCTCATCCAGCATCTTGTCTGTTAATGGAGTTCCGGCAGGGCAGCGGTGATTACTGCCACGCCCAACATCGCAACGCTTGAACTGGGGTGGATGCACCTGAATCTGCCTCTGAATGTCCAGAGAAACGCCTTGCCTGCCCTTTTCTTGCTGGTATTTCTGAATGACCCCCTCGCCGCGCACCAAATGGGTTAATTGGTATCACGACACCTGGCATTTGGCTACCGGACGCTGTTCCACCCGTCTACTTGCCCGTCAGAGTACCCCTAACAAGAGGAAGAGGAAGTCTGTTGTAGCCTTCAAACCGGGCAGCTTTCATTTTTATATACTGATAAGTAGTGAGTTAAAGCACAGGATCCTGCATCTGTGTAGAACTGCTCTGTAGGCCAGATCAAGTGCAGGACGGTGAGTGGAGCTCTGTGGATTCGTATTTTCTATAAAGTTGGAGGGACACTAGCATGGTCAGGATGAACCGTCCGGCTCCCGTTGAGGTCTGCTACAAAAACATGCGCTTCTTGATCACGCACAACCCCACCAATGCAACATTAAATAGCTTCATAGAGGTAAGAGACCTTTAAAACATACAACGTAGACATGAAAGTAATATACTAAACATTTGGCTTTAAAAGAGTAACTAAAGGAGCAACCAAGAATTTAAAACATTTATTCATTTAACTAAGAATTGTCTGTTCTGCTTTGTTTATGAATAAATTCAGGATTTGAAGAACTATGGGGCAACAACAGTGGTGCGCGTGTGTGAAATAACCTATGATAAGACACCACTGGAAAAGGATGGAATTACAGTCATGGTAAGATATACCGTGTTTATTTCTGTGCCATACTGTAAATGAGTATGAATGTGTATCGTGTTTTCCAAATCAGCGCTGTCCCTTTAAAGTCCTTTCACTTTTCTGTTTTGAAACAAGTTAACTAGTGTTGGGTAAAACATATAGGGGGCGGTTTCCTGCACAGGGCTTATTCTTGTCTCATATTAAAATGCATTTTTGCACACCAGTATTGTTTTTTGTAAGGTGTGTTTGTAAAAACTATGTACATTTCCTAATATAGATTGGATTAATCTAAACCCTGTCTGGGAAAGTACCCCATAGACTGCTCTTGGTAAAAAAAACTTTATAATGGTTTTGCAATGTAAATACAAACAATGCCAGCACTGGTGTAGTGACCTATAGTAAATTTAATGTTTTTTTCACTATCATTAGCAAAAAAAAGGATGATAAGATAAACAAATTTACATACTGACTACACACTAGGGGTGTAACAATACATTGATATGGATCGATACATCAATTTTATTTCAAATGATTCGATGCCACACATAAAAAATCGATTTGAAGCGCCTTTATTTTGACACTCTCCATGTCCTCATTCCTTTACATTAGGTCCATCTACGCATTTCCGCCAAAGCATGCATTTTTGTGTATTTCCATCTGCTAGCATCACCAAGTGAATGCGATGCAGCAACAAAGCAGTTGTAGCTGCGAAAACACAGCGAAAGAGACAGAAGACAAGTGTGTGTTTAGCACTGCAGGTGATATTGTCCATGCAACACGCATTGTCCTCTCTCATGTCCATCAGTTTTTTTTTAAATCTCAAAAGAGACCACTGCATAACTTGTTTGATTGTTATATCTGATGTTGTGTGACAGATCAAATTCTTAAAGGGCACATATCATGAAAATCTAACTTTTCCATGTTTAAGTGCTATAATTGGGTCCCTAGTGCTTCTATCAACCTAGAAAATTTGAAAAACGATTAACCCACTAACTTGGTTTTGGTTAAGGATTCTCTGTAACCATGTGAATAAATAGGTCATTGAAATTTGGCTCCCCTTGTGATGTCAGAAGGGGATAATACCACTCCTTAATTTGTACTATCCAACCACTGCACTGCCATTTAGTGCAGAGATCAACTAATTTGCATTTTAAATGACTTTGACTGTTGCCATCATAAGTTTGATTTGATGTGACATTTTGCCCCTAATTATTCATTTATTTTTTTTATTTATTTAATAAAAGAGTCTTTTTGTTAATTTGTTGTTCTGAATGTTCCAATTGGGACAGAGGTTGTGCCATATTCAAAAAGTTTAATTAAATGTTAATGTCAAATATTTTGTTTGCATTTGTAAGTAAAAATGTAACTGCTTAACCAAGCACGTAATACAAAAATATCAATAAATCCATTGAATCGCAATCGCGTCGAAGAAGTGTTTGATGTATCGGCAAAAATCACATTACTGGCGGAGAAAATCGATATTCTAATGAACTGTCCGATTTACACCCCTACTACATACACTCGCTCTGTATTCTGAATGTAATAATCCTGGGCGTTTTCCTTGCTGTGTCACACCATGACACTTGTTTTTTTTTAATTAACACTTCTGATATACTGCGGTGGTGATGCTGCTATAATCAAGTGGATTTATACAACAACCACCTGATCTTATATGGGGAGGCTTGTTTTGGTCAAAACAGATCACAACTACACAGTTCATTCAGCTTTATTTAATTTTGACAAATGAAATTGAAATGAGTCATGTGATGATGAAATGAAATGAGTCATGTGATAATGAAGTTAAATCAACTAAGATGAGGTTGTTTTTTCTCTCGGGTGCTCAAACGGAATTCAGATGAGAACTGCAGGCATCTGAACTTGATATTAGATCTGTCTCTCTCAGCCTTTAACTCGTTTTTGTAATGCTAGACTCCAGCATCCACGTGCATTTTCAATTTGACTTGTCAACAGTTCCCATTACCATGGCAGCAGGAAGGGAGATTTGTCTTTCTTTCTCTCTCTCTGGGCTTCTTATTAAAGGGACACTTCACTTTTTTTGAAAATAGGCTCATTTTCCAGCTCCCCTAGAGTTAAACATTTGATGTTTACTGTTTTGGAATCCATTCAGCTGATCTCCGGGTCTGGTGCTAGCACTTTTAGCATAGCTTAGCATAATCCATTGAATCTGATTAGACCATTTAACATCACGCTCAAAAATAACCAAAGAGTTTTGATATTTTTCCTATTTAAAACTTGACTCTTCTGTAGTTACATCGTGTTCTAAGACCGACAGAAAATTAAAAGTTGTGATTTTCTAGGCAGATATGGTTAGGAACTATAATCTCATTCTGGCATAATAATCAAGGACTTTGCTGCCGTAACATGGCTGCAGGAGGCGCAATGATATTACACAGTGTCCGAAAATAGTCCCCTGCTATTGAAAGATACTAAGGGGACTATTTTTGGATGCTGCGTAATATCATTGCGCCACCTGCATTGCTAAATGGTCTAATCAGATTCAATGGATTGTGCTAAGCTATGCTAAAAGTGATACAGCCAGACCCGGAGATCGGCTGAATGATTTCAAAATCGTAAAAATCAAATGTTTAAAGGAATAGTCTACTCATTTTCAATATTAAAATATGTTATTACCTTAACTAAGAATTGTTGATACATCCCTCTATCATCTGTGTGCGTGCACTTAAGCGCTGGAGCGCGCTGCGACACTTCGATAGCATTTAGCTTAGCCCCATTCATTCAATGGTACCATTCAGAGTTAAAGTTAGAAGTGACCAAACACATCAACGTTTTTCCTATTTAAGACGAGTAGTTATACGAGCAAGTTTGGTGGTACAAAATAAAACGTAGCGCTTTTCTAAGCGGATTTAAAAGAGGAACTATATTTTATGACGTAATAGCACTTTTGGGAGTACTTCGACTCGGTGCAGTAACACCCTCCCTCTCCCATTATGAGAGGGAGAAGGTGAGCGGACTTTTCAGGCGAGTCGAAGTACTCCCAAAAGTGCTATTACGCCATAAAATGTAGTTCCTCTTTTAAATCCGCTTAGAAAAGCGCTACGTTTTATTTTGTACCACCAAACTTGCTCGTATAACTACTCGTCTTAAATAGGAAAAACGTTGATGTGTTTGGTCACTTCTAACTTTATCTCTAAATGGTACCATTGAATGAATGGGGCTAAGCTAAATGCTATCGAAGTGTCGCAGCGCGCTTCAGCGCTTACGTGCACGCAGACAGATGATAGAGGGATGTATCAACAATTCTTAGTTAAGGTAATAACATAGTTTAATATTGAAAATGAGTAGACTATTCCTTTAACTCTAAGCTGGAAAATGAGCTTTTTTTAAAAAAGTGGAGTGTCCCTTTAATACTTATACACCCTAATATCCTTTATTCAATTTATCTAAATAAAACGTCTTTTTTACTTGATTGGACTTTGAAATAAATATGTCCGTGACAAGGAATTCAAGAAATGTCCAAGCCTCCCAGATTGAAAAATTCAGTATAGGTTTATTTGGTATGCTGGTGCATCCCGGGCTTTACCTTTAGAAGTGCATTGGAAGCATAACAGACACACGATTAAATTAACTTCCTCCTCGGGGCAACACTCACTTTCAAGAGAAAGACATGTTACAAAGAATCCTAAAATACAGAACCTGTTTGAAACACTGCTATTATGTGACTTCATTAGAAGTCAGATGAAACACCTCCATGTCTCTGTCAAAATAATTTTTTTATAGCTTTCCATCAAGAAAATGCAGCTTGTTCATGCTCGGCTAGACACGATTTCATGTTTTTAATTTAGTTAAAATGTCCATAGATATTCCTCCAAAACAAGAGAGTCATTTTAATTGCACTCAATGGAGACCGCAGAACTCTCTGGTGTAAAGGGTGAGTTCATCCAGAAATAAACATTTAGTTACCTCACCCTCATGTTGTTACAAACCTGTATGACTTTCCTCCTTCGGTGAACACCAAATGAAAAGTTGGCCTGTAAATGATGTCAGAATTTTCATTATTGAGTCAACTATTCCTTTAAAATGAAGTGCCCTTGTCTGCCATTGTTTGCTTAAACAGGTAGTCCCGCCCCAAGGCCCCCAGCATTGGCTGAACTACGAGTTAATATATCAGACCACTCAAACAAACAGCAATGTTGACACTCTTCATGGAAGTCAAACTACCAATGGTTTACTTGTAGTTTTTGTAGAATTGACTTTTCTTTGCTCTTTGCTCTCTCTTTCTGTTTACTCTGTGTTTTTTTGTTATATAAACGGATCACTTCTGCTCTCCATAAGCAGAGATGAGGTAATGACTTTGCAGGGGTGCGAAACGTGGAATGGGATTTCCTCCTCATTTCAATCAACTCCAGATGGATTAAAAATCTCACCCTTCCCATTTTTACACATTGTGTCAGTGCTTCAACGGTTCAGTGGAGTTGCAACAAGCCGATGATAGAAAGTGAAATTGCGTTTCAATGTGTGATTAATTTGTGGATTTGTGCATTTCATCTGCTGTTTTAAACCGTGGCAAGCTTCAGCTGAACAATCCATAAAGTCTGTTTAAAACAAGCCAAAACTGAAATACCTCATGTTTCATTTTCATGTGAAAAAATTAAAATTCTGTAATCTTTTACTCGCCCTCAAGTTATTCCAAACCTGTATAAATGTCTTTGTTTTGCTGAACACAAAGGAAGATATTTGTAATCAAGCAGTAAACAGGAGCGCCATTTGGAAAAACATAAAACAGAAGTCAATGGTGCCCCAAAACTGTTTCGATTAGACATTACTCCTTTGTGTTCAAGAAATGTATACAGATTTGGAACTTGAGCGTGAGTAAATGATGACAGAATTTTCATTTTTGGGTGTCCTCCCCCTTTTAAGTGAGATGGCACGTGATAGTATCTCATACTCTATTAAAGTTTTAAAACCAAAGAAAAGGGAAGCGTTTGCTGGCAGATAACAGGTGCCTCAGACTCTGCTTTTGTAAGCAGAGGGTCTTGTTGCTGGAGAAATAGCAGGTATGTGATTCAAGGAAAATGCTGATGCATATTCCACAATTAGTCCCACGGTGCTGGTTCTGGAGTCGGTGTGCCCTGGCAAGAGTACAGAGCCCTTCCATCTTGGAATGGCCTCTTGGAATTAATAGCCTACTGTTGACATACTAGACTAGGAGGGGCCTATTAACTTCTTAGTGGATTAAAATGTTATTTTAAACCCGGAGATTCTCATAGACAGCCCCCATTAGAAACTTGCTTCTCTGTATGTGTTCCTTTTCGAGGATGCATTTCAAATCAGTCTGTTTTCAATGTATTTCAACACATATGTTTCTAAAGCATAAATTAGTTTCATTCTACCATGAAAAGCCACTCGTGAGAGAAAAATAGCTTAAATATTGGCCTGTGTGTGAGACCAGATGTGTTTATGCTTCCCTCCTAAAGTTAGATCTGTTGATGCATCTATCATAATACTGGACTGTTCAATTAAAGGATTGGTCCATTTTCAAAAAAAAGAAAAAATTCCAGATAATTTACTTACCATCATGTCGTCCAAAATGTTGATGTCGTCTTTGTTCAGTTGAGAAGAAATTGTTTTTTGAGAAAAACATTCCAGGAGTTTTCTCATTTTAATGGACTTTAATGGACCCCAACACTTAACAGTTTTAATGCAGTTTAAAATTGCAGTTTCAAAGGACTCTAAACGATCCCAAACGAGGCATAAGGGTCTTATCTAGTGAAACGAGTGTCATTTTTGGAAAATAAAAAATATGCACTTTTAAGCCACAACTTCTCATCTTTCTCCGTTTGTATAATTGCGTAATGATGTGGAAAGGTCATGTGTTACATATATATAACACACATTTGCGGACCATTTTAAACAATAAAATGACACAAAGACATTAATTAATATCATTCGACATACAAAAAGTCAGAACGGTCCTCATTCTCCACACTTGTAAACGCTGGGGCGCAGTTTCGCATATGTCATCCATGACCTCTTGATGTGATGACGTATTACGTGAGGTCGCGCTGGCGCATCACACGAACGAAGGAAGACGAGAAGTTGTGGTTTAAAAGTGCATATTTTTATTTTTCGCTAGATAAGACCCTAATGCCTCGTTTGGGATCGTTTAGAGTCCTTTGAAACTGCAATTTTATACTGCATTAAAACTGTTACGTGTTGGGGTCCATTAAAGTCCATTAAAATGAAAAAAATCCTAGAATGTTTTCCTCAAAAAACAAAATTTCTTCTCGACTGAATAAAGAAAGACATCAACATTTTGGATGACATGGTGGTGAGTAAATTATCTGGATTTTTTTTAAGAAAATGGACTAATCCTTTAAGCAAAAAATGTGATTGGTCGAGCCTTTAAATGGCTTTCAACACACAACAGCTGACTAAAATAGAAGGAGTATGAGAAATGTAAAAGTCAAACACTCGAAGACTTTGATATAAGGGGTCTTTGAACACAACATATTTTGTGGTCATGCCCGTGTTTGCTCTGTTACTCAATCGGACAACATTTGTGATGATTCAGCTCTTGCACATGGTGCTGAATTGAGCTGTTCGTGACAGATCCGATTGAACCGACGGACTTGACAGGACGAGTGGACGTGCCGTTTTTGCGTTTGCAGAACTTGTGAAAATCACACAGGAAGCATCAAAGGGTTTCACAGGCGCTCTGAGACACCAGAGATGATGTTCAGTTTTAAAGTGCTATAGAGCACCACCTGCTGGGGATGATTGGAATTAATTGTTTCCTATGAACTGTTTTCTTTCCTGTGCCAGTTTAGTTTTGTCTTTCTTTGCGTCTCCCTATCATTACAGACACTTATAGATGTGAACGCAATCTTGTGTTTTTTCGCACAGGACTGGCCTTTTGATGATGGTGCTCCTCCTCCTACTAAAATTGTGGACGACTGGCTCAGTCTACTGAAAAATAAGTTCTGCGAGGATCCAGGCTGCTGTGTGGCTGTTCACTGTGTGGCTGGACTTGGCCGGTAAGTTAATGAAATCAAGAAACTTTATTGTCATTTCAAGCATATATAGCAGTGTGGGACAAAGTGAATTTGAGACAACGTTTCTCCAAGACCATGGTGCTACATACAAACACTGTATGACAAAAGTAGTTTAACCTACCCACATAAAGTGGATGTGTGCAAACAGTGCCAGACAAAAGACAATGCAAGACAGAAGACAGGTGCATAATAAAAATAAATAAAAGTAGAGCTGGCAAGAGCAGCATGACATAACATTACATCATTCTGCTGTTTCAGACGTGTTGCTTACTGCAAACTATAGCCGTAAGCTGTTTACAGTACTCTATAAATTCTCTCCTAAAAAGTTTTTACACTCGCATGAGGTGTTTATTTCAGGCAATTCATTAAAGGTGTATTTTGCAAAACTGCATTGGAAACTGTTTATTTGCTTTTTCAGGTCACCTGGTGCACTAAAACCTCCTAAACACACCTCAGTATGTGTCTGTTCCCAAGTATAAGAGCAGGGTTCCCATAGGTCCTTGAAAGTTTGTGAATCTGGAGGGGGAAATTCAAGGCCCTAGGAAGTTTTAAAAAAATATATACATAGATACAGGTCATTGAAAGTACTTGAATTTATTTTATGCACGAAGTTTTCTGGAAAAATCCATATTATTCCCTGTGTAGTGTAGGACAGTATCATAAAAATTCTAGACTTTTTGAGCACACGTGCTAAACTGTTTGCTTTAAAAGGTTATATCTTCTGTATGCGAATGCAAATTTTTGGCATAGTTGTGTTTGACACATGAAAACGGCTCGGGTTACGTATGTAACTGTTGTTCCCTGAGAAGGGAACAAGACGCTGTGTCTCCCTTGCCATACTTCCTGCATCCCTGTAACCCCGTCTTTGGCAATATTTCAGATAGCGATATACTTCCTGGCTCCCACGTCACCCTGTCTTTGTCGTTAAGCCTCACTATTGGTTGTATTTGATATACACATTCAGACGCACTTACCCCTGGAGGCGTGCCCAAAGTATCACCACAGTGACACAGCGTGAGTTCCCTCAAAAGGGAACTGTAACAATGTATCTTTAAAGGTTACACGATGTAATCTTGCTCTCACTTGAAATGTGTCCCCACATTTATTCCTTGAATTTGAGGGTATAGGACCTGGAAAGTCCTTGAAAGGTCCTTGAATTTAAAGTTAACTAAGGTGTGGGAACCCTGTTAGAGGCTTTCCTTGCCAATAATGGATGACACTCCTACATCTCTTTTGATTTAAAATAATGTACTATTACCACCAAGAAACACCTATACATTGCCGCTCCTAAGTATAAGGGGCTTTCTTTGGCATTATTGTATGTATAATAATCTTACTTCCCCTAGTGCGGTGGATGGGATATTCGTAAACTTACCAACATCAGTCGATCGGTTAATGGAAACGGTGTAATTTCGCAATAGAAAATAACGCTAAAGTTTGCGCAAATCTGCAATGGAAATATAACTACGGTTGTTCCATGTGCTTTTTTTGATAATTAAGGAACTTTTGGAATTCTCTGCAAGATTTTTTTATGATTGACAGCTGTACAGATTTGGTAGGAATTTGTGAATCTATGAAATTTTTCAGGAGGAGGTTCTGCGCAGGCATTTGTTTTCCTGGTGCTGTTTAGAACATGTAGACGTGCAAATGCTCATCAGCATTTGAAGGGTCAGATATGGGGCTCAGCTTTACTCATTTAAAAAATATTCTCAAACATATTAAGCCCATTAAACAGTTCTTCCCAGGATCCGTTGCTCTTTTCCCCATCAGTATGCAATGAAGAATCATTTGTGCGGTGTCTCTGCCAGAGCTTCAAGCTGGGATGTTTTAGTGTGCCTTTTGATTTTTACTGTTTACATTTGGTTTCTCATCCTTTTTTTTGCTTTACCCCAAAACCCCCCGGTGACAGGCCAGTGTTCCCTTTAGGTCAAACTCATTTGCCTCGCCTGAAACCGCGCGCCAAAACCAACTCTTCACATGCACACACTATTGATTGAAGTTTATTATTCGAGGCACAAAGGTTGACGTCCAAAGACGAAACAGGAAGCGGAGGATAAGCGGCTCTCGTAATTGCTCCTCTGTGTGTTCCCCATAATGACTCTTAGTGGAGGATCCCGGTGTAGAAACTCCTATCTGGCCGGTTGACAAAATACACACAGACCTTAATTAAACTGCAAGCCGTAGCGCCAGGCGGTCAAATGCAGGAGTGATAACGGCACTCTGGTTTACCCTGCCTACCAACCTCACACTTTGACCTCCGACTGCTTTTGCTAGCAAGTTAAGCACCAACTCTCTGACGTAGGTTGCTGGTCCTGCGGGAGCCCTCGGCAGTTTTTGACTGCGAGCCAATGTTTGCTTTAGTAGACTGAGTTTGTTTTATTATGCATTGGAAAGGGGTACATTGAGTGGATACTTGAAAGTACCTGTCAGTACCCCAAATGCAAATTGTGTTTCAGGAAGTGACACGCTCTTCAAATTTAAATTCATTCTATTTATGCAAATCTGATATTACGTTTATGTGTTTACATAGTTTTGCAAGTGAAATGGTATTGCAATGACAGAAATAAATGTATTGCACTATAAATGGAAAAGTTTACCCAAAATTAAATGTACTTGTCCTCGTTGTTACGCACCTGCATAATCTTGACAAGAAATTTTGCTAATGTACTGGCCTGTCTTTCCCATAATGAAAATAAATGGGAATCTGGGCTGGCACAGTATTGTAATGGCTGCAAACATCAGAAGACAACAACGTCTGTTTGTCACACAAAGCCCGTAATATGGCTTTAAATGACTTTTAATACAGTACACAAGATGTATGGGCTACTTTTATTATGCTTTTCTGTTATTTTATCCAGATCCCTATTTACTTTGATCGCATATAGAAGAGTAACTAGGACATTTTGTTATACTTCTCTTGTGTTTTATGGAAGAAATCAAGCCAGTTTGGAACAACGGGTTTCATGTTTTAAAACTCTTCATTTAAGGCTAATGTGTATAAAAATATGTTTGTGATGTCTTGTGAAAATGTGCCTTACCCCAGAAAATGACCAAAACGTGAAAACCTGTTCTCTCACATGCAGTGCTCTTGGTTTCAAAGAAGTCTTTTTCTTAGAAATGGCTATTGGTACAGGGCAGCACACAGTGGCTGTTTGTGTAAATGACATTTCTTGGTATTAAACTCAGTGTGTATACGTTACAGGGCTCCTGTGCTGGTGGCTTTGGCACTTATAGAGAGTGGAATGAAATACGAGGATGCCATTCAGTTTATCAGACAGTGAGTATACATTACAAACATTACATTATAAACAGTATGCCAACAACAGCAAAAAACATGTCGTTAAATTTAGATGTACAGTACTAGCGCATCACAATAAATGTGTTATAACAAATTATGCAACATTAGCACATTACATCAAATTATGCAGCAACGATACATCACAGAAAATATGCAGCAGTAACACATCAAATCTAATTATGCAGAACAAACTCATTCCAACAAATTATGCAGTCGAGAGATGATTCAGACTGTTTGCACTGTGCAATATGTATAGTTTATATAGCCTTTACCCACAATGCAATGTCTTACAGATGACTGGTGAATCTCTTTATGGTTTAAAGGGACACTCCACTTTTGTTGGAAAATATGCTCGTTTTATAGCTCCACTACAGTTAAATATTAGATTTTTACAGTTTTGGAATCAATTCAGCCGATCTCCGGCTCTGATGCTGGCACTTTTGGCATAGCTTGGTATAATCCTTTGAATCTGATTGGTCCATTCGCATTGCGCCTAAAAATAATTAAAGAGTTTCGGTATTTTTCCTATTTAGGACTTGACCTTTTCTGTGGTAACATCATGTATTAATGCTGAAAAAGCAAGCATTTGAGTCGTAGGCAAAATCCGCTTCTTGTAGGAGGGGCAAGTGCTATGCGGTTGTCTGTTTGCAAGATGACTGATGTTGATTGTGCATTTATCGAGAGAGTTAACGGTTTGTATTTGATAACTTTACTATAGGGGGAAAATAAACTTTGCGGGTCTAAAAACATCACATGACTCAAAAGTCAAATGTGCTTACAACTTACCAGGTTGCCCAATGTCCTCACTGACACTCTTCCAAGCGAGGTCCTATTTAGTCTCTATAGAAATAAGAGCTTGTGTGTCGTATAGCTCCGGGTAACTGCTTACGGACAATAACAAAAGTTCCTTCAGGTTGAATGAGTGACTCCGAGAGAGGCTGCCGCCACAGCAGCAAGCAGGCTCCTGATTGGTTAACGCGGCGCGAAATTCCGCCAAAGTTAAAATTTTTCAACTCTGGCGTCAGCCACCAATTCGCGTCAAACACAAAATGCACAGTAACTTTCGATAGCAGGGGACTATTTTCAGGTGCTCCATAATATCATTGCGCCCATGCAGCCATGTTACAGCAGCAAAGTCCTTGATTATTACGCCAAAATGAGAATATTGTTCCTAGCCATATCTGCCTGGAAAATCGCAGCTTTTGGTTTTCCTTCAGTCCTGGTGCACTATGTGGCTACAGAAGAGTCAAGTTTTAAATAGGAAAAATTTTGAAACTTTTGGTTATTTTTTAGCGCAATGCTAATGGTCTAATCAGTTTCAATGGATTGTGCTAAGCTATGCTAAAAGTGCTAGCGCCAGACCCGGAGATCAGCTGAATGGATTCCAAAATGGTAAGAATCAAATGTTTAACTCTAGTGGAGCTGAAAAATGAGCATATTTTCAAAAAAGTGGAGTTTCCCTTTAAATTTGTTACAAATGTTTTTGTTAACAATAAAAATACACTACATTACGATTGAAGGCTACATGTGATTTATTTCCACAAAAACGCCGGGGCGCCATCAACAGCAAGCAGCTGACTTACCTGGAGAAGTACCGCCCCAAACAGAGACTGCGTTTCAAAGACCCACACAATCACAAAAGCAAATGCTGCCTAATGTGATCCGGTCCCACCACCAGCCTGCCACACAAGGAACCTTTTACTCATGGACTAAACCAGACTGAAATTACCAATCCAGTGCATTTGAACTCCTGTTACTTCTTTGGAGGGGAATTCAACCCCCCGTTTTTTGTAAATGTGAGACCCGTTTACACAGGGTCTTTACCAGCTCAGGGCTGTGAAAGACGAGCCTCTAGTATTTTGTCTTTACACACAAACCCTCGTCCTAAGTGTTTTCACAATTTATCGTGAACACACACGTGCACACACCAATGCATATTTTCACACACACATTTGTACTACCAGGCATCACACTGTACCAGCAGCACATAGTCCAAAGATGATCATGGGCGGCCACCTGCTGCTCTGGCAGGGTCAACCACAATGAGGTCATAGAACAAAATCACTGTATGTTATTTTCTTGCTTTTGTATGGAACCGCTTGTCTACCCTGTTTGCTCTCTGTTTGTTATTTTGAAGTTTCATAATGCTTGTCACTCTGTCGGCCCCATTTTTTAAGGGTGTGAACCTCTTTTTATACTGTATCATAATTCTGCTCTGGGATTCAAGTGTTGCACCACTGGCTGCTTACAAAGAAAACTGCAGGAGTCAATGCTCACATAGCACACTTTGAAATGACTTCCAAGTTTTATGTTTTTGAGAATATGTTGAAGCTCAAAAACCTTACAGCATAGCTTTGTGCATAAAAATCCATCTGATATGATATACTGTAGTGCCCCAGAAATGCAGCAATGGACTAAGAGATATCTATGAGAATATGTACTCGGTGTGTGAATTTATCATTACAACCACAAGGGATTTCTCACACTACATTCATATGAACTTCACTGCTGCGTACACGGCATTGTTGAAAATGGTTGCGTTTTTATTTATTTGTGTTTTTTGTGCTCACGGATGGCTCAAGTTTTTCACTTGACATGCATAGTTGTATATGGACACCTTAGAATGACAGAATCAATGATTTTTAAAGAGTGTGGTTAAAATATCTTTGTCTTGTTCATATAATGAGAAATGAAATGAGATCTGGTCATATAGAGAAAGAAGTGTAAATGAATCTGTCACTGATGGGTCAGGTACTGAAGCAAACTCTCATGTGCATCAGATAGTGAGCGTATCATTTATCTGCCTGGCTTTGGTGAAATCTGTGTGATATTTAATGGATAGGACTCTGAGATAATGTCATATTTTCTGCCTCTGAAATTAAAAGCAGATATGATTGGTCTATTTCAATGAAGCAAACATTAAATAAATGTCCAAACGTTTGTATCTTTGTATATTTGCATTAAAGAAAGACTCGTGAGGCCAAAAAAACACCACAGCTATTCCAATTTCATTTTATATATACAGTAAAATAGAATTGACCATCATATATACAATTTGTCGATTAAAATATAATTTACTCATCTAAATTCCAAAAAGTAAATCGCAAGAGACTAGCTATATTTTATTTTAAAGGGGCCATGGCATGAAAATCAGACTTGTTTCATGTTTAAGTGCTATAATTGGGTTACCAGTGCTTCTATCAACCTACAAAATGTGTAAAAGATCAACCCAGTAACTTAGTTTTGGTAAACCATTCTCTGCAAGCACATGAAAAATTACGTCATTGAAATTTGGCTCTCCTTATGATGTCATAAGGAGATCTTATTATAATAATACCGCCCCTTAATCTGCACTATCCAACCACGGCACAGCCATTTAGTGCACAGAGAAAATAATTCACAGCACAATTCAGTTTCAATTGCATCATCATCATTGTGATCAGTGTTTGCATGGCATCAGCTCATTTGCATTTTAAAGGACACACCCAAAACGCCACATTTTTGCTTACACCAGTGTCAATTTTAACATGCTATAATAAATTATTTATATGGTATTTTGAGCTAAAACTTCACATGTGTACTCTGTGGACACCAAAGATTTATTTTATATCTTAAAAAAGTCTTGTGACATGGCCCCTTTAAAGGAACTTATTTTAAAGAGCACCTATTTCTTTGATAAAAAAAACTGTTATTTTGTGTATTTGGTTTAATACAATGTGTTGGTGTGGTTTATGGTTTAAAAAACACATTATTTTCCACATACCATACATTTTTGTCCAGATTTCACATTCTTCCTGAAGCGCACGGATTTTAAAGGCTCTATGTCCCTGATTGGCCAGCTAATCTGTACGTTGTGATTGGCTTGAATACCTCTGATGTCAGTAGGAAATGTGACGCTCCTTACCATGTTTGAAAGATTCGGTTGCTAACAGGAGTTAACTTACAGGCTGAGTCCGAAGCAGGAGGAATTATGCTAATGTCGGTCTTGTCTACATCACCAATCCCAGGAAGTAAACACTTACCTACAATCCGTGTGTTTGTTGTAGTCCAAGAAAAGAGATTTACGTTAGAGACGATAACTCGTGTCATTGTTTACTTTGGGGTATGTAACTTTTGCATATCATTAACATGCACTAATACACACTTACACATCAAAGAAATTTAAAAACGTGAATCGGACAATAGGTGCTCTTTAAAAAAACTTTCTTCCAGTATCAAGTTTTCCCTTTTTTCTCCCAGCTAACTAAACCCATTTTGCATTCTATCAAGCAGGAGACAGCTGCATTGCAAGCTTTGTTTCATGACTCTCAATAAAACATCCTGTAGTGGATCCTCTTCAAGACAAAACTGTCAAAGCTGGTGATTCATTTAAATTGGTGTGAATAAAGCAGCTCAATGTTGCTGACATTTAAGGGCTTCTCTCCAAACAATAGTGAGATTGTCTCATTCAAAGACTGTAAAACATGTCACTGGTATTGTCATTTTGTCACTTTCCACCACCTGTTAAGTGTTTGCCTTTGTTAACTTGGAATATTTTTGTCAGAAGTTATAGCCTGAACTGTAATAATAATTAATAAAACCATAGTCTCTGAAACACATGCCATCAGAAAAATATAGTCAAAGAAAACATTTTTTAAAGAATAAATTTGAATGTCACTAGAACCATTTCATCAGCACAGCTGCTGTTTTTTTGTTGTTGTTTTTTTGTGTGAGTGTGTGAGAGGCTTTAAAAACTGTACTGTAATTTTATTTTGCCTTCATTCAGTCAGGGTCCTACAGACATCATCATCATCCAATGAGACTGTAGACATCTGCACCCAAAAAAATTAATTATTTTCCGACTTCCTTTTGTAAACCTTGTCGATTTCAAAAAGTTCTCAGAACTGATTTCATGAGATGACAGTGCAATCTTTAAAAAATGCATGGGATTTTTTTTAAATAAAGGCAAATTTTTAAATAGTTTTTAATGATTCATTGTGTCCCTGTTCATATATACAGAAACCTGTTTGCAATAGTTGAATATTATGATTTTTAATGCCACAAGACAGAAATGTTAGGAATTCATGTATATATGTCTGTTTTTATATGTAGTTTTAACATTTGTAAAATCTAAATGTGGATTAAAAGTCAATAAAACAGAAACTACATTGCTTGTGCCAGTTCTTCAGGCAGTCTTAGAGAGTACAAATGCAAAACACACACCCCCTCTAATGGTCATTTTGGTTTTAACCTGTGTTTATGTGTAGTAAGGCATGTTGTTTCCTAACAACAATAACCGGTTTTTCTAGCCAGAAACCAAAGTCAGTGCAGCGTTCACCACACACACACACACACATGCACCCACGCACACAAAGAAGAAGTGCCTAATAATATGCATATTCCACATTTTATCATAAGTGTTTTAATGCAGTGACTTGCACTGGTCTTGGTCTTGAATTGGTCTTGGCCTGTCTTGGTCTTGACTTGGTCTCGACCCTTTAAAGTCTTGGTCTTGTCTTGGTCTGTCTTGGTCTTGGTCATGACTTGGTCTCGGTTTAGGTGGCCTTGACTACAACACTTGGATCTAGTGTTGAGACTGTAAATTGAAACCAGTGGCTTAAGGGCTCATTATAGTTGTGCGTCCATCCTACGGCGTAGCCGCAATGGTTTGTTAATTTAGGGCTACTGTAGAAATATGGCGGTGCGAAATGGTGACTTCCATGTAAGGGGGCCCACAATGTATGTAGATAAAAATGTCTCATTCTAATGGAATAAAAACAATGCAGTTCATTTTGTAAGGTCTACACACCACTGATAATACTTTTAAAAGTTACACAGTGCACCTTTAACAGTGCTTGAAGTTGAAGGTTGCATTTGCTAAACAAGGGTTAAACAACTTCAGGCTTGGCATTTCGGTCTGATCAGTTTTGATCTTTTTATTGTGCATGTTGTTCAGGATGTCAAACTGGAAGGAGACCCTTATCTTTTAGCAAGTCAATGGTTTTGCTAAATTTCTTTTTTATTTGAAATTTCCTCTAAAGAGGTTCTGTGGTGCAGTTTTAAAAGAAAAGTTTTCATTGTCAGGATGGTTCTACAAAGAAGATTTAACTTCCACCAAACCTTTCTGCTGCAGAGGACGATCTCGGTAGAGGAAAAGGTTTTGCAGAAAGACATGGTTCTACTATGGCATTGGCATTACACATTTAAACACTTTCATTATAACTTCTGTTAATTGAATTCAGCCTCAGTGGACATAATCCTATTTAAACATGCATGGATTTGACTGCAGCACAGCAGGGGAACTAAATATAGCTGCAAGCAGCGATGCCGGGGTCAAGCTAAAAAGGGCACAGAATGAAGTATTGGTTGATGACCGTCATGATTTAAGATTTAAGAAGTTTTCAGTAGATTAAGGCAAATATAGCCATTTTTCAAATCTTGAGTGCTGTGTAGAAACAATGGGTTTAGCCTCAGGTCATGTTTGTGATGACACCCACCAAATTTAATATACATATGATTAAGCAATGTTGAGATATAGCCTCAAATGACTTGACCACTAGGGGGCACTGCACTAAAACAATAGATGGTGCCTCAGGTCACGATTGTGAAGACACCCACCAAATTTGGTGTACATACGATTAAGCAATGTGGAGATATAGCCTCAAATGACTTGACCACTAGGGGGCACTGCATCGAAACAATAGATGGTTCCTCAGGTCATGATTGTGATGACACCCAGCAAATTTGATATACATACAATTAAGCAATGTTGATATATAGCCTCAAATGACTTGACCACTAGGAGGCACTGCACCGAAACAATAGATGGTGCATCAGGTCATGATTGTGATGACACCCACCAAATTTTGTGTACATATGATTAAGCAATGTGGAGATATGGCCTCAAATGACTTGACCACTAGGTGGCACTGCACCGAAACAATAGATGATGCCTTGGGTCATGATTGTGATGACACCCACCAAATTTTGTGTACATATGATTAAGCAATGTGGAGATATGGCCTCAAATGACTTGACCACTAGGAGGCACTGCACCGAAACAATAGATGGTGCATCAGGTCATGATTGTGATGACACCCACCAAATTTTGTGTACATATGATTAAGCAATGTGGAGATATGGCCTCAAATGACTTGACCACTAGGTGGCACTGCACCGAAACAATAGATGATGCCTTGGGTCATGATTGTGATGACACCCACAAAATTTTATATACATATGATTAAGCAATGTTGAAATATAGCCTCAAATGACTTGACCACTGGGGGCACTGCACCGAAACAATATGGTGCCTCAGGTCATGATTGTGATGACAAATCCAAATTTGGTGTACATACGATAAAGTGATCTGGAGATAAAGCCTCAAAACTCTTAACCAGTAGGGGGCACTGAAAAGTTTACAAGGGCTTTCAAAAAATGTCACTGATGAACTAGGTGGTGCTGTAACAAAACATTCCATACACCCTCAGTTCATGACATTTACAAGTTGTGAAACATTCACCTATTCATACAGTGTCAGCCACACAAGAGCCATCCAGCTCATCGGGAGCATTTGGGGTTAGATGTCTCACTCATGGACACCTCATCACTTGGTCAGGTGGAGCTGGGGTTTGAACCACCAACCTTCCGATTTGTGGACAACCTACACTAACCACTGAACCATTGCCAATACACACATCAATGGGCAAAACCTTTGCGAAGATATAGCCTCAAATCCATTTTCGTGCTCGCCATTATATTTGTTGATGTGCTATACAACAACTGACAAAAACTTTTTGTCTAGAGCCTAGATTGTGTGTACCAAATCCAAGCCAATCAAACGAACGCTGTTGGAGGAGTTTTGAAAAAGTTGGTATGCTTTGTTATTGAAAATGGCAGACAGAAAACGTTTTGATATCATTTGACTCGGCATGCCTCAAGGAATCTAACAATAGCTTTCATGAATTTAGACTCAATTTTGCAGTAGTTATAAGCAAAAAAAAAAATCACTTTTCAATGACTGTTATGACATATAACTCATGGACATCTTGCCACTTGGAGCTGGGGTTTGAACCACCAACCTTCCGATTTGTAGACAACCACCACTAACCCCTGAACCACTGAACCACTGCCAATGTGCAGAACTTTTGCAAAGATATAGCCGCAAATCCATTGCGGCATGCTCATCAACATGCTCAAACTAGGTGGCGCTGTACCGAAACTGTGCACGCACCCTCAGGTCATGACTGCCATCAAAACTACCAAATCTCATGTGAATATGTTTAACTTTGGCGAAGATACCGCCTCAAATCCCTTTGTTCCCAATCTGCGTAAAATTCGTTGACGTGGTGTACGGAAACGGATCGGCGAATCGACATGAATTCCATAACTTTTTGCCATGAGTGTCTCTAGATGCTACACACCCATTCTTTACGCAAATTGGACAAAAGCTCTAGGACGAGTTCGAAAAAGTAGGTTTTACAAACAATTCAAAATATCGAAATAATTAGCATGACGGAAATGATGTCATATGGTGCAATCGAATTGGCATGAGCCAAGGAATCAGAAGAAACAAGAATTGCATTTCTATGACGTACGGGTCAGCAGTTATAACCAAAAATGTAAGTGAAAATTTGGACTGTTGGTGGCGCTATCGGGTTTGACATAGATACTCCAAATTTGGTGTGGTGACTATTTGGAATGTCCTCTTTGAGTGTGCCAAATTTCATAACTTTCCTACAAAAAAAGTTAAAATTCAAAATGGCCGACCCCCAAAATGGCCGACCGAAAACCTTTTGGTATCGTTTGACTCGGCATGCCTCAAGGAATCTAACAATATCACTTTTATAATTTTAGACTCAAGTTTGCAGAAGTTATAAGCAAAAATAGCCATTTTTCAAATCTCGTGAACACTAGGTGGCGCTGTGACGAAACTGGGCACGCACCCTCAGGCCGTGACTGCCATCAAAACTACCAAGTTTCGTATGAATACGCTTAACTTTGGTGAAGATACAGCCTCAAATCCGTTTTTTCGCGCTCTACGTGAAATTCATTGACGCGTTATACGGTAACGGATTGGTGAATCAACACGAATTCCATAACTTTTTGCCATGAGTGTCTATAGATGCTACACACCCATTCTTTAAGCAAATTGGACAAAAGCTCTAGGACGAGTTAGAAAAAGTAGGTTTTACAACCAATTCAAAATATCGAAATAATTAGCATAACGGAAATGACGTCATATGGTGCAATCGAATCGGCATGAGCCAAGGAATCAGAAGAAACAAGAATTGCGTTTCTATGACGTACGGGTCAGCAGTTATAACAAAAAATGTAAGTGAAAATTTGGACTGTTTGTGGCGCTATTGGGTTTGACATAGACACTCCAAAATTGGTGTGGTGACTATTTGGAATGTCCTCTCTGAGTGTGCCAAATTTCATAACTTTCCTACGTCCGGGTCTATGGGCTGCCATAGACGCAATGGCGGAAGAAGAAGAATAATAGATAATAATAATAATAATAATAATAATAAGAAAACTAACAATCCCAATAGGGGTCTCGCCCATTCTGGGCTTGACCCCTAATAAACAATGTGAATACTTCCTAAATAATACGGTCACAAAAAATAATAATGTAAACTTTATCCAAGGAAATAATAAATAAACTGTATGGATTTCCTTCTAATTATCTTTTGCATGTCTGTTCATAAACACTCAGATTAAATATGTAAAAGCCCACATTATAATACGGTAGAATACTTACCATAGTAAACTGTAATAAAATCCCTATATAGTAAAATGTTTTTAATCTTCCCATAATAAATAATAAAATATAAAGTATAACTATGGTTTATCAGTTCAATAGTTAAAGTTGTAGTATGTATTTACAGCATTAAGTGTATTAATTATTTTAATATTGTACAGTATACTTCAATCTAGGCTATAGCTTTCTATAATAAATACTATGCTACTACGGTTTTTCATATGTATATGAAATATCAAGAATATCAAGACTCTGCGTGTTCTCTCTCACTCTCTTCTACTGTATCTCAAAACTAAGTAAGCTGCCTACCTAGATAGTATTTTGGGGCATCACGGGCACTGTCTAGTAAGTTAGTTGAGCTGATTGTATTGACACGCAGCCTTTCTTTAGTGCAGCATCCGCCATATTGTCTATCAGGAGACGCCGAGAGGTAATGCAGTGTGATTATACAGCCAATTCATACCTATATTACTGCATGAATGGATCGTTAACATTTTCTGTAAAACAGGAAAACGCCCGTAAGCCTTAACATTACTTAAATCCTCGCGTGTGCCCGTATAAGGTGTAATTTGTCGGTCACACAGTTAGCGCGTGTCATTGCTACTCGCTAACAGCTAAAACCCGCCGCCTTTCTTTATAATCAAGACTTAACCGCAACGTATGGATTCAGGTTCGATTACAGCAAACTTTACCTTCGAGTTAGATTTATAGTTTCCATAAACAGAGGTAAATATTTGTTTTATGCATGGATTTGTTTAAACCCTTTGTGCGGCGTTAGCTTTGATGTGGCGTGTTGCGCCACGTTCGGCTAATAACGATTGCACGATAATTCTCTACGTTATATCGTTTCACATTCACGAATGGTATTATTTATGCCTCTTTAATTTATTTCACATCGGGGTAAACAATTTGGAATGTAATTGTTGGTTAATTGCGGCGGAAAATGTTTTAGAAACGGCTTAGGCGTGGCAAACGCTATGCTAGTTAGCGATTAGCAAGCTAACTTGACTATCAGCTGTTTGGGGTGCTGATAAATATATTCTTGGAAATACATTATTTATATCGTTGTTCGTAATGTAGGGTACATGCAGATTAACAGGTGAATGTAGAATAACATTGGTTTGGCTGGTGTCTTTGACTGTGACATCAGACTTAATAACAGATTTTAATATTGATTTAAAAAATTGATCTGTATTATGTTTATGCCTTTATACTAAGATTGCGACGGTATGCAGTGACAAATAACACCCCCTTTAATAAGGGTTTGCGTGTTTGATCATAGTTATTCAACTTGCACAAACAGCAAGTTGTTAATCTGCTGGCTATATTATAGAAGACTGGTTGGTTATTAATGGACGTTGGTCTGTAAATCAGTACTTTGACACGTAAGCTGATGTTGCAGGTTTAGGGTGTTGCGTTATAATTTTAAACCTTTTGTTTTGTAGCAAATGAAATGAGGAATGAGTTTTAAGATTGCAGTGTCTCCTGATTAAACACCTGGATGTCCTCTTTGATTATAAATACAATCAGGTATGTTGTTCACCGGCAATGCCTGAATGCTGTAGATCTCATATTTGTTTACTATGTTGCTTGCTGTATACTGACTCATCCGGCTTGCTTATTTGTTTTTTGTAGCCTATGCTCCACCATAAAGTCATCACATCTGCCTTCATCAGCTCCACCTGTCATTTGCCGCTTGGAGAAAACCTCCAAGGTAATAACCAACCTATATAAATACACTTGTGCGTGGCTACTTTTACACAACAATAATGTAATGGAAATAAAAGTTTTTCATTAGCTTTTTTGCAAAATTTCATGTTCACGCGACAGCTGTATCAAGAAGGTCTACATTTACATGCATTCACGAACATGACTAAATATGTTTAACACTACAGGCGTATACACATTCTATATTCTATAATTCAGAGCTATAAATGCAGACAATCAAGACAAAGCATCAAGCACTTTGTTTAGATGGACAATGAAGTTTTTTTGTCACAATGAGTGACACTGGGCCATAATGTGCCAAACTTTGTTGGAGAAACTCAGTATCTTAAGTAGAACAGACACAGTTCTTTAGACCACCATTTATGTTTTGGTTTAGGGATGTTAACAATTAATCGATAAGAATTACATCGATAAAACTTAACGATTGTCGAAAAAGCAAGCACATGTGTGTGGCGCCTGCGCAAAGCACATACACAGCCAGTGAAAAAGTTAATCAAGCGCGAAGAAGTTAAACTAGCCATGATCACAACGATGCTCGATGCCAAACACACACCTGGGCTTTTTAAACTCATTCGAGACGAGGTTGGCTGCTAACGCAACGAAATGGCATCCGCAGTGGATCTGAGAGGGTCCGATGCCGAAAATGCAAAGCAAAGACCCTCTTCAGGGAAGCCTGCAAGATTAGCATAGCCACGCTGCTATACACAGGAAAGGAGACCCGAAGCCGTTTTTAATAAACAGATTAAAATGTAAAACTTAAAATCTGGCAAGAAACTGTAATATGTAAACTGTAAATAACTGTCGTTACACTCTGACCGCCCGAAACATGATTGATGATTTTTATCAAAACACCAACTACATTAACTCATTTTACAATCGCACTAGCATGTTATTTAGACAAAGTTAATCTTTTAATTCGCGCGAGGAAGCTGCCGTTTTTACGCACACTTATGTCATTGGCTATATGCCACTGCTATAAAGGCTTATTGCACTATTACTGTTAACGATTATTCGAATGATTGATCGTTAATTTAAATGATCATCAAATATGGGAAATTGCATAATTTGACATCCCTATTTTGCTCAAATGTGGATTATATCATTTCACAATGAAAAACTCCCAGACCGCGGACATCTTGTCTTTGCGCTAGACTAGCATACTCTTCTTAAGCCCGCAACACGTGTCATCTTTGTGCTATGTCACAGAAAGCACCAATCAAAACTTCACATGGCCAGCAATGAGCAAGTGAAGTGGTTCAATAAACCAAAATAATCCATCATTTATCGGCTTTCATTTATCGACCTAATTTTGCTATCAGACAAGATAACCGATAATATTAAAAATAAGCAGTTATCGGCCGATATATCGTGCATCCCTAGACTGAATTAACACATCTGACATCATTAACACAATCGTGACGCACACCATTGGTTCACGTTTACATAGTTTACACAGAGACAAGGTGTCTTTTTCAAAAATTTACTCTTAAAAGCCTGTCATCAATGTGTTTTTAGGACCCCAAAATGCAGTTGTTGTGTAAATGGTCAGCCAAACACATAAAAACTTTGTTTACGGTTGAAAACGTTGTCGTGTAAATTAGGGTGGTGCTTATTTTTCAACTTTTAAAAGTTCATGCTCTCACCCCACCAATATGTCTGAATAAAAAATTTAAAAATCTGGAATTTTTTCAATATTAATTAATATTTAGAGGTTGCTCAAGACCGTTGAAGTTTAATACATTTGCGTATTATGTGATACTTTGTGCTAGCATGTATAATTGTTTAATAATATATACTTATGGCAGCAATTGATTTATTTGACCATGCTCCATGCAATTAAAACTCCTGTTTTAGTTGTGATATGTCTTTCAAAGCAAGAAAGCTTCAATGTGAATGAAGCACAATAGACAATATACTGTAACAATGGCTGAAGCAACACAAAGCAAGTCCGCTATATGGTTACTCGGATCAGAAGAGACTGAAATAACGAACAAAGTTACCCTCCAAGAAGCAAGTTTTATGTGTGTTGTGCGTTTTTAAATGATAGTTATATTTATATTACTATAATAATTAAAGGCTTTGAGCAACCTCTAGATATTGTAGGAACAATTCAAAAATTTGCACAGTGTGTTTTAGTGATATCCTAACACATTTAGGGGGGTGAGTTAGGGGGTAAAAGACCCATTATAAGGACCACCCTAGTGCAAATGGCACCTTTGTCTCTTTATATGTGCTTACACATTTATTATTTGTTTAACTCCTTTCAAATCATGCATTATGAGACTTTTGAGAAAGGAGGCTTGTTTCTTACAGTTCTACATTATTATTGTATATTTTGCTGTGCTGTTGAATGTTGTTTACTTGGCCACTGTATCTTGATGTTCTTGTGACTTTCTAGTAAAGTGTTTTTTGTTTGTTTGTCTTTCAGGTGTTTCAGGGAATACCGTGTGTAGAATATGTCTGGCCCTGTCCCAAGTCGCTCTCGAGTTTACCCTGATGTAAACACACAGCGACCCAGAGAGTACTGGGACTACGAATCCCATGTGGTAGACTGGGGGTGCGTTCTACAAAATATTTTTTTGCTCAGGGTTAAATGCAGCATTGTCCCTGAGGATAGCTTTTGTATAGTATTGTTTTTTGTAGGGACGTGGATGAAATGAGCAGCTTTTATTACTTGTTTAATTTCTTCTGCTTGAATTTTTTCCATGCCTTGGGTGTTTTGTACATTGTGTGACTCAAGAGTTTGTACTGCTATGTTTATGCTCTTAGAAATCAGGATGACTACCAGTTAGTGCGAAAGCTTGGCCGGGGAAAATACAGTGAAGTGTTTGAAGCCATAAACATCACGAACAATGAGAAAGTAGTCGTCAAAATACTCAAGGTATCGTCTGTTGTTTGCATTCACTTAATTGCAATTCACTGTGAAAAGCCATAAAGGTTTTAGTTTAGCAAAAAAATTTATAATTGGCATCGTCTATTTTTTTCTGTGAAAGAGAAAATGGTAAAATGTTAAGGAGTTGCAGCCTCAGAGAGACCGATCACCCCAAACGTGTTTATGGCAGTTGCAGGCACCTTTTTTGAATGATTTTCTATGGGTAGTGAACATTATGCGCGCTGAACGCGTTGCATTTTTTGCCGCCTGCCGCACCAACTCTGAGCGAAAAAGCACTAGATGTCATTCAGGTTTTTGCATCGCCCAATCGAATGAGGGGAGAGGCGGACCTTCTGTTGTGGTGCCAGAAGTTTACCGTTGTTTGGAACAGCTGAACAAAGCAAACATCCTCTTTTTAAAGTTCTGCTAAAATGAAAGTTGGTCATGCTTTAATATTTGATTGCCTCGGTGGTTGCCTAGCAATATAAAAAGGCGCGCCGTTAACCGCGCCTTGCGCTTCCAAGCGTTCAAAACGCGTTTGGTGTGATTGGCTGCTCAGTCGTCCTTGCTTTTTTATTACATATTTTTGCCATTTTGTGGTCCATGTAAGCAAGAGTTTAACATGCTTGGAACAACATGAACAAGTTGACAAATTTTTTGTTTTGTATATACACAAGTATACACAAAAGGCAATTCCCGCACACTCTCTGCTTGCTGAAAATGTTTTTAATAATAGTTGCGTTGCAACGTTTCGATCTTACGATCTTCCTTAGGCAACTGCCTAAGGAAAATGTTTTTAATAATAGTTGCGTTGCAACGTTTCGATCTTACGATCTTCCTCAGGCAACTGCCTAAGGAAAATGTTTTTAATAATAGTTGCGTTGCAACGTTTCGATCTTATGATCTTCCTCAGGCAACTGCCTGAGGAAGATCGTAAGATCGAAACGTTGCAACGCAACTATTATTGAAAACATTTTCAGCAAGCAGATAGTGTGTGGGAATTGCCTTTTGTGGATGTTACGAGACTTTTTGTCTTCTTATCCTACGCACCTATATACTTCAGGTGTGCGACGCTAATTAGTTTGTATATACACAAGAAGAAATATTAGTGTTAAATTTTCTTTTTATGTCTTGTTTGTGTTTAGCCAGTAAAAAAGAAGAAAATTAAACGAGAAATAAAAATTCTGGAAAACTTGAGAGGAGGTCCCAACATCATATCACTTTTAGACATCGTAAAGGATCCTGTGGTGAGTTCATTCACATTTGTATATTTGCCCTTCGTGGTTTTCTTGACCCTTAAGAAAGACAAAGTCAGTCTATTTTTAGCCGTGACTCACTTTATGAGTGCATGCTGGGTTTGTTTATTTTTCTAAAGGCTGTCCTGAATACAATGCCACAGGAATATGTGAGGGCTTGTTTATGTGCGCTAAAGTTTAAAGTCTGTTTTGTCTTTTCTGTGCCGTAGTCACGAACGCCAGCGCTGGTCTTTGAGCATGTCAACAACACAGACTTCAAGGCAAGCGATGTTGATTTTCCTTTTTTCTAAGATTTGGTTACATTTTGTGTGAAATTAATGATTATTTTTCTGCCTTTTATTTACAGCAACTCTATCAGACGTTATCAGACTATGACATTCGCTTCTACATGTATGAAATTCTTAAGGTGAGACGATCACTCAAAGCGTTAGTTGACCATTATGTTATAAAAGCCTTTGGTTGAAAAGGTTTGAGGAGCATTTAACAAAAACATCATGCAAGCCAACCATTTTTACACATCTTGAGCTGTGGTGGAAACTTTCTATAGACTTTGTAATGTGTGCCTTTTCCTTTTTTCTTACACCAGGCTCTGGACTACTGCCACAGCATGGGGATAATGCACAGAGATGTAAAACCACACAATGTTATGATCGACCATGAACACAGAAAGGTATTTCGGAGTTACCTGTGTCCGTTTTTTTGACACTCGTGTCTGAATTGTCCGTGTGATTTCTAGATTTGTTAAATGATATAAATTTCTCTTTTGAAGCTTCGGCTGATTGATTGGGGTTTGGCAGAGTTTTACCACCCAAACCAGGAGTACAACGTGCGTGTGGCATCACGATACTTTAAAGGTCCTGAACTACTTGTGGACTATCAGGTTAGTTTCTGTTCATGTTAAAATGTATTTTTGGCCTCATTTTGCAGTACTATTATAATTTAAATTCCAACAGCTTTGGAGTAGACAAATAAATGTTTCTTGTGGTTATTAGATGTATGACTACAGTCTGGATATGTGGAGTCTCGGATGCATGCTGGCCAGTATGATCTTCAGGAAGGAGCCGTTTTTCCATGGACATGACAACTATGATCAGCTTGTTCGGATAGCAAAGGTTCTGGGTACCGAGGACCTGTATGATTACATTGACAAATACAACATTGAACTGGACCCACGCTTTAATGACATTTTGGGCAGGTATGATTTTCTTTCCCAAAATGAAATCTGTGCATCTGTAAATCTTATGATGTATCATCTAGAGTGTTTTAACATCGCTTTCTTGTTCAGACACTCCCGCAAGAGATGGGAACGATTTGTGCACAGTGAGAATCAGCACCTGGTCAGTACAGAAGCTCTGGATTTCTTGGACAAGCTGCTACGTTACGACCACCAGGCTCGACTGACAGCCCGCGAGGCCATGGACCACCCATACTTCTGTAAGTTAACAATACACAAACGGCATACTACAGAACAAGTGTGCAAGTATGTGATGGAAGTGTTCACATTCGTATATTCTCATTAGTAAATTGAGTTTAAAGGGACACTCCACTTTTTTTTTTATATTTTCGTTTTCCAGCTCCCCTAGAGTTAAGCGTTTGATTCTTGCCGTTTTGGAGTCCGTTCGGGTGGTCTCTGGGTCTGGCGCTAGCACTTTTAGCATAGCTTAGCACAATCCATTGAATCTGATTAGACCATTAGCATCGCGCCTAAAAAAAGAGTTTCGATAGCTGCAGGAGGTGCAATGATATTACGCAGCAGCCAAAAATAGTCCCCTTAGTAACTTTCAATAGCAGAGGACTATTTTCGGCTGCTGTGTAATACAATTGTGCCTCCTGCATCCATGTTACAGCAACAAAGTCCTTGATTATTACGCCAGAATGAGAGTATAGTTCCTAGCCATATCGGCTTAGAAAATCGCAACTTTTAATTTTTTATCAGTCTTAGTATACGATGTAACTACGGTAGAGTCAAGTTTTAAATTGTAAAAATATCGAAACTCTTTGGTTATATTTGAGCGTGATGCTAATGGTCTAATCAGATTCAATGGATTGTGCTATGCTAAAAGTGGTAGCACCAGACCTGGAGATCAGCTGAATGGATTCCAAAACGGTAAGAATCAAATGTTTAACTCTAGGGGAGCTGAAAAATAAGCATTTTTAAATACGCTGAGTGTCCCTTTAAAAGATGGTTTGTTGTGAGATTTTCGTCAGTGTAGTGTGTTTTAGATCCTGCATGGACCATGGCGATGCACTAAATTGCATGGCCATATAACGACAGGCTAGACAAGTGCTATATGTCTACTACACTGACGCATGTCTTATTTGTGTGCTTGCAGACCCCATTGTAAAAGACCAGGGCAGAGGTGCACCAGCTCCAGGAATGGCTGCCAGCTCCACACCAGTCAGCTCCTCTAGCATGATGGCAGGTAAACCATCTCAAACTCTGTTATTCCTCTACATCTCTTCTTTAAAATCACTTCAGTCTACCTAAAAGCTCACTGTCACACTACAGGCATTACCTCTATGACTCCGAGCGCACAGCCCAACATCGCCAACATGAGTGCTGGTTCTCCCATCATCCCTGCCCCAAACACAATGGCCACACAAGTGCCCACTGCCGCAGGAGCCCAGCCCTGAACACCAACTGCCCCTATGTGTCTCTCTCTCTCTCTCTCTATCTCTCTATCACATCTCTCGCTCTCTCTTCTGTGGGCCTGCTTGGAATTGTGAATCGGGGTCGTTGATTTCGTTATTTTTATTATGTTGCAAATAACACAGAACTAAAATGTTAAGTTGCCGTTTTGTTTTTGCTCTTCAGTTGTGTTGTTTAAGGGTTTATGGACTCAAGGAAACCCATCATGTTTTTTTTGCACCTGTCTGTGTGAGTTAGAAAAGCATATGGGTGTGAGCGCTCTATCACAGTGACTGTTTAGAAACACACTTAAATGTCCACCTGAAGAAGGTTAATAAAATTAATTTTATATGTCCCTCTAGCATTCTTGTGCTTGAACACCATTTCACTTGACTGACTTGTTTTTAAATGGTTTTTATTTTTTAAAGGCAGAGCTTCTTTGTTATTTTAGGCTCTGCTTTTGCGTGTTTTACAATTTGAATCTCGATTCTCAAGACTTCACAAACCCGGTGTTGTAAATAATGAACTTCAAGACGTCACACAGAGTCGGTTGTTCCTGAATATTGAAGAATATGCTGATGGGGATAAAAGAAAGCTGCTTTACTGGAGGTATGCTGGGTCAGAGAGCTGTTTATGCTGGAGTCATGATCTACCCAGTCATGCTGTTCCAGCTTCGCATTTGGACCGAACAATTCAAACAAAACTACTGTTAACATTTCTAAAGATTTGTGTTCGATCAGTGTATGACAAAATACCTTTGCCGATAATGAACATCTTATATTTCAGTTCAGCTGTGCTGGTTTTGTGTGTGTGTGTGTGTGTGTGTGGTTGGTTTTTGGACTTGCTCCCAGATCTTGTTAGAGTCAATAGTAGCTGTTTGAGGTCTTGTACCAATCGCTGAGTAACACAATCAATAATATGCCAATTTTTGTGTTACCTTCAGTTGTGTGTATGCGTGCGAGTGTGTATGAATGTTTTTGTTTTAACGAAACATTTGTTTGATACTATAAGAGTTTTTGTAATTTTCTTTTAAGAGGGGACTGTTCAGTGGAGTACACATCTCTTTCTACCCCACAATTAAATGGATTAAACAGGAGAAATATCAGTTTAGCATTGCATGTTGTGTTCTGTGGTTTGTCTCGGAGAATGAACAAAATCTTTGTGGTCAATTACTGTCACTCCCAAAATATGTCTAGACCAACAATCTTTTAGTACCTTATTGTTTAAATGTTTCTTAAACTGTTCTTGCTTTTGGTCTTGTCTGTTAATGAAATAATCAACGAGGACTAGCTCTGTAGTGGACACTTAACTCATGTTATCCTCTACCTGTGTCAAGTGTGAAGGGTTCAAATCTAAATATCTTGCTGTATTGTAAATTCATTTGTTTAAAGTTTGCAATAGATACTTTTTGCAGTTAAGATATTTTTTGTTTGTTTTATAAATCATTTAAAAGAGAAAATATATTGTTTTAGGAGAAAAGACCATGTCACTTGCTTTATTCAGCTGTACGTTTAACACAGCCTCTCTGTTAAGGTGAATGGTATGTTTGAAGTAAGGTGGAAGGCTACCTCACTCACATTTATATGAAATAATTCAATAAAAAAGGAAAACAACTGTTGGCTCTCGTTGAAAACTATAGGTTTAATTTTGGTCCACGATTCAGACTCCACTAATTCACCTGGGGTTCAAACACATCTCTAACAAAAATTAACCATGGCTCCACGAGATTCACTGAAGTTTACTACAATAAAAATTGATGGCTTGGCACGAGCCAGTCACTGTTATGAAAAATATAATAAGAGCTTATACATACCGATTGGGGCACTTTCTGACATTAACATGACTTTACCCTAACATATTTGGGTATTTAAATGGGTGTGATGCTATATCCTTGTTTATTTGTGTGGTAGAAAGAGGTCAATAACATTTGAAAGTGTACTCCTGTGGCACACCAGTTACTGGTTAAGATGAACCTCCTTTGCACATTTACGAGCCTTTTCTGCCATCTAGTGGTTACATGAGACGTTAATCTATAAAATGAACGTTATACTTGGGCTATTAGGGTGATTTTGCGAAGTTAGACTTTAGATATCATGAAACACTTGAAAAAAAGTAAATGCAAAGTAAGAGTATCAAAATGAGAAGCATACAGTTACAAACATCTCTTCATATACTATTTTGCACATGATTTCAAATGACATCATACAAACCAATTTTGTTGTTTATTCCACATTTAAGGGGAAAATTTTATTACCGCAACGTGTCTATGACTGGATTTGGGTTCTTTGACATGAAAATATTTATAATAAAAAAAAAATCAAAAAAATTAAAAGCTTCAGTGCATGTTATACTATAAACATTTAAGAAACATGTGGTATTTGGTGATCATTGCTAAATGTATAAGGAATATAATAAGGACAATAATAAGGAATATAAAGGTGTCCAAGAAAATTTTTCTCATCCTACGCAACAAATTTCAATCATTGTTTAAGCCCTCAAAGAACTAACATTGTTGGAAGGGACATAATTGACTGTGACACTCATGATGGCTACCAGGTAAGCAGTTTTTATTTTTTCTCTCCAGATAAAACTTGAAATTTTGTTTGTCATAGTAGCTAGACAACTTTTTAGTTCTCATTACCGAAACATGAGTTTGTAAATGCATATATTTATTGTAATATCATGTTGCGGTAATGATACTTTTTGATAATGATGATAATCTAAAATGTAAATAATTCTATAGGAAATATTTTTTAAATAATGGTTATAGTAAGTTCAGACCTAAATCTTATATGTGCAAAAAAAAAAGGGCTTCAAGGGCTTTAAAAAATTCTGATGCTGGACACCTTCTAACTTAGTTCTAAGTCTAGATTTCGTGAGAATCACCCATTAAGTTGTTTAGCTTAGAAAGCTTGTGTGTCATTTAAAGGAGTCGGACCAACACTTTTTTTAAAGTTCCCTCCAATATTACTTTACACCCTCAGAATTAAAGGTACACAAAGGTACAAAAGTTGTCACTGGGACAGTACCTTTTAAAGTAGTACACTTTTATACCTAAAAGGTGCATATTGAGGCAAAAGTAATTAATTGTTAATAGTGAGAATTAGACCTTAAAAAGTGTGACCAGAATAATGTATGTACTTTTATATGATTTATTTAAGCCTTTTTAAGCCTATCTTGTAATTTGTACAGTAAGTACATGATTGGAGTTGTAATTAGTAACAAGTAATTAATTAACTTACCCAACACTGCTTAGAGGGACATACTGTTTTTTTACAAGGTACCATTTTTTATACCTTCTTTTACTGAGAATGTACCATGTTATTGCATAGTTGTTCCTGTAGCTCAAGTGGTAGAGCTTTGCATTAAGTGCAAATATAATGGGTACAAATCTTCATAAAACAAACTGATAAAATGCAGACTTTGAATGCACTCAAGTTGCTCTGGAAAATGTGTCTGCTAAATGCAAACATTTTTATAAAAGTGAATTAGGAAACTTTTTGTGTGCCCTATTAATTTCTTGTTTAAAGACCTGCTGTGACTATCTAGTATGTAACTTATATGCATAGTCTAATAGTTTCCTGTTTCTTTACAATGGCACAAACAAGATCCTTCATTGAATCCCTTTCAGAAGAAGGAAATGGGTTAAATTCAGCAGTGCGTCTCGTCATTATTGTAAAACACACCTGCCATTAAGAACACAACAGGTTGGTTTTTCAGGCTGTCCCCCTCTACAATGTCATCTGTGACCCTATTGTCCACTTCACTTCCTCTATTCAGATGAGTGATCTTCACTGCTATAAATCCACCAAAGAGACATGAAGTCGTCAGAAGGACCTCACTACTCAATATGAAGCTGTAAGTATACTCTTGTGTTA
This sequence comes from Misgurnus anguillicaudatus, assembly GCF_027580225.2. NCBI lineage: Eukaryota > Metazoa > Chordata > Actinopteri > Cypriniformes > Cobitidae > Misgurnus > Misgurnus anguillicaudatus. The sequence goes on along the minus strand of NC_073346.2, from coordinate 26,020,011 downwards.
TTTTAAGCTTGAAATGTGTTACAAAGCATTTTCTTTGTAAAATAAAAATCTGTTACTAGGCCTAGTTAGGGCTGTTTTATTAATGCTTTTGCGAAATAAATGGTGTTTGAATAATGTGCGGATCAACAATTTTAATTTACAATAAAATTTGGAAAATGTTTATGTAATTTTTTACCTTGTTTCATCTGCTGGCTCAGAATTCCCATTATCCTGACTGCTCTTGTCTTTATAAATGCTGCAAATTCAGCAGCTATTAGAGGTAATTTTTACATTACATTATACAGAACATTTTTATAATATTTAATAGTTCTTTATTGTACATTGCTACTGGATTGCTTTTCATAAACTATGGTGTTTCTTAAAGTTTGAAAAGTTATATTTAAATCTCTTAAATAATAACTGCTTCATACAGTTCTTTTGACAAAACTGTAGGTCTGTCTTTAATTTGCTTTCATATTAAAATTTCAGAAGGTAGTGAAGATTTGTTACGCTTCCTGAATGGTGAGCATTTTCTTTACTTCTCTGCATTAGCTAAATCATTTAAAATTCATGCTAAATTTATTCAAAGCTTTGGATGTTCTCTCTCCAGATGCATTTGAACTGAATCTGCCTCCTGATAACCTTAAGCCAACCATGCTTACAGGTATGTAAATTGCTCCTATACCAACAGGCCTGTGCATACAAAGCAACACATTTATGATTTGGGTTACCATTTTGTCATAATGAAATGTTTCTTCTTTAGAAACGACTGTAGAAAACGAAAAAATCCTTTATCCTGCAGTTACGACAGCAGGTGAGTGATAAGACAGTAAAGCCATAATATTATAGTCATGCATAAACAATAAAAACTGCTCATATGGCCATTTAGAATAATGTCCTGTGTCTGTTTTTCTTTGTCTGTAGAATGTAAAGCATCAGAATTAGTTAGTGTTGTTGGTATGTTAACCTTTTTATTCTGAACTTTTGGATATTGCTTGTTAAAACCAAATATAAAGAGTAAATTAAAAAAGTTATACTATCATAGACATTGCTGCCATGTTTAATAATTGTCTTTGATTAATTTAGAGTCTTTCAATATAACCCCTAAACCAAACTTGGCTGAAATTACAGGTAAATAAACAATAAAAGCTGTGTAATTTAATTTGTTTTTTTATTTCACAATTTATTTTGTACAATTTGTATATTTTCTTAATGTTGCATTTCGTAATTTTCTTAATTTTCAAATATTTTGTGTATGTAGTGTAAGATTTCTTGCTCTAACTGGTTTTAGGCAATGCTGAAGAGAGATCCATTGAGAGCAGCAACTCAGGTGATCAGTCAACTAAAATCAGAATAAAGATACATATACAATACAATAATAATTACTTTACAGAAAATATATTCATATATATTGTTCATTTGAAAATGTCCTTTTTAGCAGACAGTGGATTAACTGAAAAAATATCAGTAGAGGACAGCAGAGGTATTTCATATTCATTATTGTTGTGTAAACATAAATAATTGTTTTGCATAGCACGATTCAGAGTTTCTCATACATTTCACTTTAAAGCTATTTTAAAATAAGGGAGAAACAATCACATTTTATTTGAATGATATTTCATAATTTATGCAGTGTAGTGTTTGTTTTAGATGTTGAAAGCTCCAAGAGGTTACAGCTGAGATCCAAACTCACAGGTACATTACATTTACATTTACATTTATGCATTTTGCAAATGCTTAAAAAAGAAACTTACACTTTATTACAAGGTATAAATTTTTTATCATTATGTGTGTTCCCTGGGTTTGAACCCATGACCTTTGGCGCTGCTGACGCAACGCTTTACCACTGATCTATAAAGGAACAAGAATTCTGCTGGATTTGATGTTGGAATTACTATTTAAAAACATCATCTGCTTATAAAGTTTATTTTCTATGTGGTCCTTCAGACAGCCAGTCATTACAGGAAAATATCAGGAACTCAGAAGGTGAGCAATAGTAAATGAGCAAAAATGTGTTCTTTATGTACTTTACCGTCACTAAAAATAAGGATGATTTTTTTATTCCTCTGCATATAGAAAGTGCCAGTATAGACAAAACTGACATGGAGACAGAAGTCATGGAGGGCACAAATAACCATCCCAATAAAGCACCAGGTGATTAAAAGTGCATTTGTTACTAAATTAAATTTCATTAAATCAGGTCAGATGATTTAGATCACATTTTCTGGATCAGATCACATTTTATGGCAAATCACTGTAGAAAACCAGTTCATTCCTAGGGGTTCACATACTTTTTCTTACATACTTTCATATATTACTTTCATATATTTCTCACATACTTTCATATATTACTGTATATAATATATGTATATATTAAAGGTTTTATGACAATTGTATCTCCAAAGATCATGATCTAATTTTATGCAATGTAAGTCCTACACAAAAATATAATATTTAATATTCAAATATTTTCAGGTCACTCTATATACAGTATACCTTTAAATGTCTCCAGATGTTTTACTAAATGCAAAAATTAGTCAAATGTTTCGTTTTGAGGTTTTCCTAAATCCTCTCTTCCATCAGATTTTTAAATTAAATATCAATGTTTATATTCGACTATTAAAACAATTTTGGTTTGCTGGATGAAGTGCATATTTTTCCCTGAATATTTGTGTCATTTTATAATTCTTACCTATGCAGTGATGATGGACGTTAGTAGTGAGGAAATGGACAAACCCGTGGAGAACGTATGGTACCGTAGCCTGAGAGCAATCAAAAACTACAGTGCTGAGATGACAGGAGCTCCTGACAGAAAGGAACTGGATCCCAAAATTCAGAGCTTGGCTTTGGGTCGAATGAACCTCAAACACCAATCTGGCCAACCACATGAAACTGACAAACACCAGCAGCACACTTACAAGAGAGAGGTAGATTTAGACAGCCCAGAGGTTGTGGACACCTCTGACAACCAGTATCCTGATGGTGCCAGTGAAGAACTTGATGGTGGTCGAGGTAGAGGTCAAACAATCAGGCTGATCTCAGATCAGTCCACTTTGTTGAGCAATAACCCCAGTATGAAGAAAGCTAATTTAAACTCGGGGAACAGCAGTTGGGGCACAGTGGATAACAGTACAGAAGTTGCTGGTCAGAACCCAGGATGCACCGAGACATCTGTTGAACATCCAAGGAGTGAGAACAGCAGTCTGGATCCTCCTAAAGTGGATCCGAAGTTTCAAAAGGACACAGTGAGCTATCAGAACCAGCTGAGGAAATTATGTCCCAGTAAAAAAGTAAGAACATCCAACAACCCAAGAGAACAGCTGGATTTAGATAGTCCAGAGAGGGCGAAGAGTGAACTTTTGGATAACAGCATAGAGGAACATGTGTCACTTGCTGTGTAGAGTTTTTGTAGAACGTCTACTTGCTTTTAGATTTTGTCAGTGTGTGACTTTTATTTTGATATGATCTTAGGTCTTTTTCTAAGATTGTTTGTCGTTAGGTTGAATACAATTATATAGTAATAGGGCTTTAGACATCTGAAATAAAAGTAAAATCCTGCCTTATCTGTTTCACGTTTCTGCTCATACTTTATAACCTTTATATTATCCATAATGTAATATTTCAATACACGTTCAGCGCTCTTATTTACATATTGGCGGTGATTGGATGAGTAAAGTGACGTCAAACTGACCTCATTTATACAGCGCGAGTCCGCTTAGAAAAATCCGCTCATATCTGAGAAAAATGTAAACACGAAAATCCTCATTGGCTGTTTTAAAACTCCCGTCACGTTTTAACTCCTTTTGAGGCTTTTTTTAGTCACTATATGACAATATTTAATTTTTCCGAATCCTTCACATGCTGAATCGACAAAGGACGTGGAGTTTCGTTGACTGTGCAGCTCTCGTGATATGAGGTACGCAGTTTCTGATTGGCTGTTGCTAAGCATTAACACAGCTTCTTTCACACTGCATACATCCTACTTCAGAATAGTCTCGTTAACCTGGTACCATCCTCTGCTAATTTGCTACGTTTCATAGACAGAAGTGCTTAAAGTACAGAAGCGTAATGAAATTTAGCGGAAGTACAAAGTCTGACGTAGTCATGCTAGAAATTCGTGATAACCCGTTACATTAAGCTGTGAAAGGCTGCTTTACCTGTGGTTAATACTACGTTCCAGACAACACGGATTTAGGATGTTTCCCACCTCAAACCAAACAATAACATTTGGAATAAGTAACACTAAACGTGTGACCTCACAGCATTAATGGTAAAGTAACATCAAAACATTTAAAGTGTTTAGTAACATTAAAAAAGCGCCATTCCAGACTGGTCTGAGGTGGGAAATATCCTAAATTCGAGTTGTCTGGAAAAAGCAGGGTTTATATCAAACTCAAAGTTATCACAAAACCATGGTGTGTTATGTTTTTTTGTAAACATAATATTTATTCCAGTGTGGATAAATGAATGTTAAACAGTCTCAAAAATATGGCTACATTTTATAAAAACTAAGATCTGACCAGATGAATTCTGCTTAATACTTTGGACACTTTCTCAACTTTGACCCAAATCCAAGCATTTGTAGTAAACAGCAACTACTTTTCCATTCTTTCCTGTGATTTGTGTTTTAATGCATATTTCTTTAAGCATTACTAATTTTTTAAGTCAGTTTTTTTTTAGTCAGAGGTTAGCAATGGTGCTGCTAACTTAAGTCCCAAGCTGCATAAAACTGCTCGCTGTGAGTTTATCATTGATTTAACACAGCTCAATTATTGAATCTCTCAGCATGTAGCTTTAGACAGACAAATAGAGCGTATTTATCAGCTGTGACAAGACAGCTCGCGGCTCTACAGACACAATGATGATGAGTGTGTCTAATATTTCGGCCAGATCCACATTTCCTATCCGTTTATCACAAAGATGCTCGGCTTTTATCCATTTATCATATACAGTAGATCGCATCACCACGGGGGCTTATTTGTCCTCTGGTGTTGATTTTGGTTGGTTTTCATAATCAGTATCAAGTTGACTTTATGTGAGAGGCTCCAGGTACTGTTGGCTCAATGATATCCTAGCGGGGTCACAAATCATGCAGTCTCTCAGCTACGGCGGGATGCATCAACTCTACCCGGCCTTAGAGAGTCTTTTCAAACTCGTAATCATGACAGAGATGTCAGCGTATATCAGGAGATTTACAGGAGATTCAGTCGAAGCGATTGTGAAATAACAGCTGCGCGGCATGTCCAGTAGGTTATCGGTTTTTGCGCTTGTTGAAGATGCAGTCATCTAGAAAAAGAGCGTCAAAATACAACAAATCCCAAAACATGGGAGAATACTTCATATGAAGCTTTATATCAAGCTGTTATTAAAAGTAATCTTTGCTGACCTTTTAAAATGGTAAACTGAACTTCCACTCATGGCAATCTAATGGTGTTGGAGTCATACAGTATGTTGTCATCTAATTCGGTTTTACACCACTAGTTCCCACTTTTATAAGGTGATAAAGGACATCTGATCTAACACATCAAAACCAAGAAAAAAATTGTACAGTGATGTAAATTGTCACTATCTAATTCAAACTTTTATCTGTTGTTGCTTGGCTATACTAGCTTGGTTTTATACCTTCTGTTGAGCATCAACATCTAATTCTATTACACTGCTCAGGAGAAAGACATTAAAGGGAAAGTTCACCCAAAAACAAAGTTTGCTGTTTATTTACTCACCCTCAGGCCATCTAATATGTTGGTGACATTTTTTCTTCAGTAGAAAAATAAAGAAGATACTTTGCAGATACCGGAGTGCCCTGTGATTCATTTAATGCAAGTAAACGCGTGGGTACCTGCACTTTGAGAGTTTATAAAGAAGATATATCCAATACAAAAGTATTTCCTGAAACTCCTGGTGAAACATTGACTTCTTGTGAAGGAAATCTTGTCGATTGGTTTGTGCAAGAAATTAAACATTATTTACAACATTATTAGCGTTAAAAATTACTCCATTTTCATAAGAAAAATTTCCTGATATAGGAAATGCGTACACTTAATCTTTGTACAGCGTATTGTGAATGTGTCAGCATTTAGCCTAGCCCCGTTCATTCGCCACATTTTATTTTGTACCACCATACTTACTTGTGTAACTACTCATCTAACAGTCTTTAAATAATAGGGAAAACATGGAAGTGTTTGATGGCTTCTAAATTCATCCCTGCTTGGATCCCAAGGAACGAATGGGGCTAGGCTAAATGCTAACACATTCACTACGCACTGTACAAAGATTAATTGCACACATTGAAAAAAAGATAAGTATGTATTAATTCATCTAAGTTGAGGTAAGAACATAGTGAAATATTGAAAAACAGTGGTGTTATCCTTTAATGCAGAGCCTCTGCCAAACAAAATGAGCGTGATCTTCTTGTGGTGAAAACAGTCCACCACCTACAGAGCGGGAGGATAAAGTTCACTTTCTGTCGCATGAAAATGACGTATGCGCATGAACGGAAGCTCTGTGTGTTTATTTTGGTTTCTGCTAAATATCCTATTTGTTGTTTTACTGAAGAAAAAATAAATGTCACTATTATATCGAATGGCCTGAGGGTGAGTAAATAAACAGCAAATTTTCATTTCTACTACTTCTTTAATCCATGTGTGCATTAAACATCTCCAAAAAATCTATTTCTTATGTGACGCCTCAAGGAAAACCTAGCTTAATGTATAGATATGTGTCTGTGTATTTACTATGCATATGGGTATTTTTATCCTATAACGCAAATACATGTTTATTCACAAGTACCAAATCAATTTATAGTACAAAAAATATATATATATTTTTTATGGGTCAACGTTTTTCAACCTTAACACTAAGCACGTTGTTCTAAATTCTTTAGATTCCTCATTTATGGAGGTCTGTCCTGCGACCTGAGCCCTATAAAACTAAGTTTTTAAGCGAACACCATCACCAAATGTGTTCAGCTGGTATCTGGTCATGTCAGAATTTAAGCTTAGGGTTTGATGTTGAGTATATTTAAATACCCTCTCAAACGCACACACATACACTCCATCACTCTTACTCTTTGTAAGTTTTTCTTTGTGTAATTAATTAGAGGTTTTTGTAGTTGACCCCGTAATTTGACTCTGTAAGCACTGGGAAAACATGAATGAATGTTTTCGATTATCAGGATTCTCTTTGTTGCATTATTTGTAAGGTACATATTTCTTTCTGAATGGGTACAGACTCGACTGGACTACACACATATGGCCATTGCTAAAGGAATAAATAATGGGAATGATTCTAGGGGCCCACAGGTCCAAGGGGCCCAAAACAATTACAGTATATGATTTATGTAAGATCCAATATGATTAATTCAATAAGTTTCACGTCAAAACACATCATTAAAATAATGAATCCACAAATCATGCTTTGTACATTGATGGACATCCAGTTTGTACCAAAATGTATTAGAACACTTAGAAAGATATTGTCTTTGCATTACACAATATCAGTATACTGTTCAAAAACTTTTTTTGACACTTTCTACTTTTGGAAACATGAGTAAACTAAGGACCCCAATTTCATATATTCACATTTACACATTTGGCAGACGCTTTAATCCAAAGCAATTTACAGTGCATTAAAAAGTAAAAAAAAATCCTGGGTTTGCTGCAACAAGATCTCACGGAAAGTCGTGTTATAGTCAAGCAAAATTTTATTAATTTATTCGTGTCCATGGCACGAAGTTCAGCTTTTTTGTGACACTCGCACAAATTTATATAAATAGTTTCTTGTGTCCAAGGCACAACTTTCTTTTTTGTGTCATTTTATGTACTGTTTTCTATATTTTTCCAATATTTTTAATCATTGTCGCTTGGTGTTAGAGTTAGAATTGGGGTTTGGGTTAGGATGTACTTTTAAGTATTGATTTCTACATGTTTTTCTTCTGCTTTTAAACTATTCTCGCATGGAGTTGGGGTTAGTGTTGGGGTTTGGATTAGGATGTCTAAAAATGTAACAGAAAGTAATTCTAACCCCAAACCCCAAGTGACAATTGTAAGAAAAAAGGAAAAAAAACTATAAGAAAACCATACATAAAATAAAACGAAAAAGAAAGTCGTGCCACGGACACAAAAACTATTTATAGAAATTCGTGCAAGGTCACGAAAAATTCTTTTGTGCTCAAGACACGAAAAAAGCTGAATTTCGTGCCATGGACATGAATAAATTAATTAAATTTTGCGTGACTATAACACGACTTTCCGTGAGATCAGTAGCACTATAAATATATCATCTAAAATGCCTTAGGAAGATTACAGTAATGATTACAGTTATTTTCCACTTGAGCTTGGTTTGGCACAGGATGATTACTAATTTGACCTGGAGGTCATGTAGTGACGTTGCTATTAAGGACTGGTCACTTGTCTTAAGCCAGTTTTTATAGCTGGCTGAGCGAAGTCAATAAATCAGGCAAAAAAGGAGTCTAGAAAAACGGAAATAAAAACAGAGATATCTTACAGTCTGCAATCTCTTGCATTACCAACGCAATGACTGACGCACTTCTATTACACTCAGAACAGTTTTATAGTGAACAATTAGCCCGTATCTTTACTGGCTGGGCCGGATTGGCACGGAATGAATTGGTTAAGCCAGCCTGAATTCGTACGTATTTTATGAGTTAGCAAATTCACATTTATTCATACGAAATGAATCATACGAAAGCGTATGATTATCATAAAAGAAACCAATAACGAAACAGCCACCTTAACCTTGCCCCTAACCCCTCGTAACAGGTGCAAAAGCAAATTGTACAAAAATGTATAAATGTGGCCATACGAATTAATACGAATTATGCACCTCGTAAAATACGCACAAACGTTGGTTGAGCAATGAGAATGGTTTGGCATGATGGCAGAAAAGCAGCTTGCTGGTTTTGCAAACGTTGGACAAAATCCACCAACAGATAGACATGTAGGAGTCTAAATGCTTTATGGTGGTATAATTTCTTTGTTGAACACTGTCATTGTATTTTGTTGAAAAAGAGATACAAAGCCAAGCGCCGATACAGAGCCTGGGGGCCTAATGCTTAACTACAGCCCTGTAATGGATATTTTCATAACGTATCAAAAAGAGTTTAAGGTTAAGCTCCAATCATATATTAAGAATTATATTTAATGTGAAAAGTAAATGTGTGCACATTCCCTCAGGTTCTGTCGAATGACTCGAATGAGTCTACTTGATACACTTTAGCTTTTCTTTGAAAAACTCCACATGTTGAGGAAAGTTTCATGTTTTAAATTTATATAGATCTAGAGATCAGCCAGTTGGCTCTGCTTGCAAGACCAATAAGTGACCACTTTGGACGGGTTTATGCACTACAAGCATAGATACTACATCAAAAAGATTTTCTCAGCCAGATTTTCAAAAAACAGTAAGAATAATGAAACTCTGATGAAACATGAAACACTACAAGAGAGAGTTTATGGTGACAGAACTGATGGTTTTATTGGTAATCTTATAGAGGCTCTATTACATCTTTGCTTTGTTAAAGACATGGGCTCCAAAACCAAAAAGCTTGACTTTGTATGAATGACTGAAGCCTTGTTTGAGGTCCTGTCTCATGACGGCTGGATAGCTGACAATCTGCCAATGAGTCTGGTTCTTTTCAACCTCGTGAAATCTTCCGGTTCTGTATCCAGAACCCCTGCGGCCCCCGATGCAATTTGTCTATATACTCGTACTCGATGCTGAACCGCACATACAATAGATCAGCCATTTGTGTGAGTGTGTGTTTGCCATGGAGAGCCGTTTCCGTCTATGTGTAGTGAGACGGAACATGTGTGACCGCTGCACGTCTGGCCACAGCCTCTGCGGGAGGAAGTGGGGTTTTATCCTGCAATGGCTTTTCCAGGCGGAACATTGAATGGGAAGGTGATGCAGAGGGAGAGAGAGGAGCAGAGGAAAGAGAGGATGAGAGAGGGGAAAACTGAATTGAAGAGAGGGGAGAGTAACATGCTGAATCTGGAGACTTAATTTGATCTTACTGCCATTCATAAAGCCTTCACATATAAGAACCTCATTCAGGGCCTGTCATAGTAAAAACAGCTTTTGGACATTCTCAAAAATTAAATGATGGGTGTAATTTGTGTTTGTATAGGGGTTTTGGGTGGGTGGTGAGGGGTTCAAGGCAAAATTAAATATGACCTGTGAAAATCCGTCTAAAGTCGTTTTTTTTGTGAATTACATGAAATCATTCTGTGAAAATATAACATTCATATCTTTAATATTGACTAAGTAAGGACAATGTTGTCTTCTGTAGATTAAACTAATGTTTTATTACATTGTTTTTATATAAGCACAACCCCAATATCCTTTACCTGATTTCATTTTGTTATATAAATGTTTACATTTACACATTTGCCAGATGATTTTATCCAAAGCGACTACATTAAACTATACATTTTTCCGTATATGTGTTCCCTGGGAATCTAACCCATGACCTTTGCTATCAACTCTATCAATTATTCAGAAATAAATCATTACACACAACTACAAAAAGTTTGACGGTTAGTGATGGGCTTAATTATATTATTAATGATGTGCTGTTAAAACGCATATAAGACTAGACTAAACTATATGTCTGTGAGCCCAGCCACAGAAGACAGCTTCTCTGCAGATATTAACATTAGTGAGCAATTTACTCTACACTGCCTTCCCTTTAAACTAACTCTTTCTTAACAATATTTAGACTAAAATTAATATACGATCCTTTATTTATCCCATAAAACCAGTTTAAACAAGAGTGGTTTTACTGGTGGGTGATATCCTGTGAACTAAGCTTTTGCTTCTTGTAGGAAATTTGATTAAATGTGGCAAAGACTGGGCGACCCGCATGTCTGGGAGTGGAGATTTTTCATTTCTCTTTAATACTCATGTTTAATTTCATGATTGGCTAAAGCTCCAGGTGGCTGTTTAATGTCCAACAGATGGGCTCCTCAACAAACCCAATTTTCCATCGCAAGCTGATGGCAATAAAAGGAGGGATTTTCACAATTCCGCAGGCACCCCTCGCATTTCCACTCTCCCAAGGGCAGAGAGAGAGTGAGCAAGACCGCAATGTTATACTTTGTTTTTATTAAAGCATTTGATTGACAGCAAAGGAAGATTTTTCCAGTATTAAACTCTAGGGCCAATGGAATAGGGCAAAGTATACCAAGTCTTGATTCTGGGCTACTGGAATGGGAATATACCACCTCACTATCTCTATCTTTTCCTCTATATGTCTATGTCTTTTTTTGTGCCCTATGAAGTTAGTGCTTCTGTTGTGAGCATCAATCAAAACTTGTTGATCACATTCAGAGTTCAGCATTTGGATAGGATGGAAAGAAATAAGTATGTTGTATCTTACTAATGTTACAAAATAGCCTATTACTTTTGATGTTTTTGAAAGTAAAAACCATGCGAACATCATAAGTAGACCTCAGTCAACGGTATAAAACAATAAAATCAACAATTTCACTGCCCCTTTAAAAGAAGAGAAGGCTTCTGAGATGCATCAAACATGGGGTTTAAGAGCACATGTTTAGGCATTAAAAGATGTGTATTTCAAAGGAACAGTATGTAAGAAATGTATATCAATTAATCATATAATGGCCCTGATATGTCACTAGACATTAAGAAATCATTTTCATTTTAAAATACTTGTATCACTGTCCGGCCGGAGTTGCAGCCCTCAACTGATGTTTATGTTGTCATGTTGTGTATTGGCCACCAGTTGTGAGATTGCAGTACCAGTTTTAGCCACAAATTTTGTGATTGCAGTACCAGTTTTGACCACAATCCTACATACTGTTCCTTTAAAGACACACTATGCAGTTATTTTACCTTAATATAACAGCTTCAAAGTTATTTCAGTGGTTAACAAAGTCATAGTAGGGCGAATCATCCTCCTGTTGAAGCTCGGGGAGGACGCCGCTAGCAAAACCACCAATGTAAGCTTGAGAGAACCGCCCCTGACAAATCTTGCGAGAATCACGACTTGCTTTACGGCAACAACGTCACATACGTTAGGCTTGTTCGACTTTGCGTGGCGCTGCAAGAACCGACCGCCGGATGACATCAAAGTACCGCGAGAATGATCCGAGATGGCACTTTGACGTCATCCGGCTGTCGGTTCTTGTAGCGCCGCATGAAGTCGATCAAGCCTATAACAACAACTGCACGCGCAAATTTGAGACGTGAGGCTAAACGATTTAAAAGTTAAGAAAGCGCGTTCGGAAGAGAGTAGGAAAAGAGAATCTGACCGCGTTAGGAACTGGGCAAGAGTCCCACTCGGTCAAGTTTTTACTCGTTGGCGTGAGCTAAAAGACAGCACTGGATGGGATGCTGATCTGGCGATCTTGTTGATGGACTAGTAAGTAATTCTCTCATTTGTAAACTTGTTTGTGGTCTATGTTGTATGTTGTTGCGCTTGCTTGTAGTATGTCATGCGATTATCATGACAACAGTTGTCAATATCTCACATAATTATCAGGACATAAATAAGTTGTAAATAGTGTAAACATGCACAATTTGCAAACTATTATGATAAATAGCAATAATCATGTATAGTGACATTATAACGAACAATGTTATGAAATAATGCAACGTACACAATTAACTTTTTCATGGAATTTTGTAATGTTTACTTGTGATTTAGCTGCAATCAAGTAAAAACGCTATAAGCAAACGCGGTACTTTATTATTATATGCACTCTACACTTGAAATAAACTTCTTATTATCCTATTACCCACATCTGTAGTTAGTAGACTATGCATTAGACTAATATTTGTATTAATTTGTGAAACATTACCTGGTCATTATCTTCGGAGTACTAGAGTGGGAAATTACGACAGTTGCAAGTATTCTCCAGCGACTCTAGGGGTAGCTGTTTGACAAAAACACCGAAAATGCATAGAGCGGCTTTAAACGAGGAAAGATCCTCACTGTCCTGATTACTACATCCTCACCGTGACATCAGGGGTCATAGGGCAAGACTATGGGTCATACAAAACCTAAATAATGGAATTATAATGTTCATATACTAGCATAATGTCTTTACAAAAGTGTTTTCGGCAACCCGAGTTTGAAGCTCAGCTCGTTGTCCTTTGCCAGTCCCATTCATCTCTCTCCACCCTGTACTTTCCTGTCGTCTTAATGCAATACTGTCTATCAATTAAAGGTGAAAATTCCCCAAAAGATAACTTAATCTTCTTATTTGACTTATTCATAAAAAGCAGTTACAGGCTTTCAAACCAAAAATAGATAAAACACCTCTAATAGGAAAGGATGTTGTTTTCCGACCATAGGAATGTTGACACACAGAAGTAAATGGCAGGAAGTCAAGGCACAGAAAAGAAGCTCTCTCCCACGTGTGTGTCTGCGCGTGCGAGTGTGTGTGTGTGTGTAAGTTGCATGGAAGAATCTGAAACGATCCAGCCAAGGTCTTTGGACACCTGTCATTCCAAGCTTTCTTTACTGCTTCCCATCTTATGGTATTAACAGTACATGACTCCCTGCTGCACCTCTTAAGAGCTTTTCCAGAGATCTCCGATATAAACTGATACAAACACACTCTTTTAGAAAACAAGACAGATCATATGGTAAATACAGAATAATGCAAGAAATTAACATCTCCATGTCCCGAATCTTTTTTATATATAATAACTCATTTAAATACCAAACTTTGATTGACACATATTAAGATCTTTCATGGAATTTAAATGGCTATTTATCATGACCCTTATAAAATAAACGAATGGCATGAGAAGATTGGTACAATTTCCTACTTTAGAGTGCAGGTGTTGCTGGTTAGTGTTTTTAGGGCACGTATATTACTTCAGCCAAGCAGAGCACTCAAGGATTTGTATAGTGCTTCAAATGAAATCACTTATATTTTTTAGGTCATGCAATTTTGGTAAATGTCTGGTAGCATTAGGTATACTCATCATAAGTGGAATGTTTCTCATACTTTCCTGGTGTCTGAAATGATTACCATTAAAGTTCCTACGTTACAGGGCATGTTTAACATGGAAATTATCAAATTACATCCAGCTCCTTTTGAGCAATAGCAAACTCCCATTAGGAAAGTCGTCCAACTAGGTGGTCATGTTGGCAAAGCACCTGGGTAGTGATTTCAGTCATGCAAGGCTAAAGTCCTATCTACTTGAATGTGGAAAAACAAATATCTCTAACGTATTACTATGACAAGAACTGTACCATAACTTTTGTTTCTTAAGCTTAAATTGCACTAAAAACACCTTTTTCCAATTTGGCAAGCCTCTCACCTGACTCTGTATACGGTTTCATCAGACGCACGTGCGCTGACGCGATACGCGTTTGTTTGGATCTAAACTTTACTTCCGGTTTCGTTTTTTTAATGGTCTGACTAAACTGATCTCTTGAACAAACGCCTCATCGAAAATAACAAATGTTTTGGTTTCCTAGGTAATCTATGTGTTTTTTTGCTTGTTATATAAATAAACTACGTTTAAAGAACTTTGTTGTTTCTTTTGTGTGTGTTTTTTTAAGGGGACATATCATGAAAATCTGACTTTTTCTAGTCTGATCTCACAAATTCCGAGAAATAGTCACAAAAATCATATAAAATATAATCATTTTTCGTGTCATTGTCACGTATTTCCGCCATTTTACGTGTCCGTGCCACGACTTTCTTTTTCGTGTCCATTTCACGTATCAACTTTTTTTTCCTATTTTCTTACCATTTTTCGCTTCAGTTTGGGGTTAGAACGACTTTCTGTTACATAAAATGGCATCCTTTCCCAAACCCAACTCTAACCATAACATCAGGCGACAATGGTTTAAAAAGCATACGAAAAAATAGTATAAACCAATACTTAAAGTGACATCCGCACACAGCAAATCTAACCTCATACCAAAGCGACAATGGTTTAAAAATAGTAACCAATGTGAAACTGACACGAAAAAGAAAGTCATGGCACAGACACATAAAATTACGTAAATACGTGACATTGAAACGGAAAAATGAGCAAAATATTTTGTGACTATTTCATATATTCCAACATATTTGTAAGATCATGTTGCTTTTTCCGTGTTTCAATAATTGGGTCCCCAGTGCACCAACCTGGAAAATGTGAAAAAGATCAACCCAGTAACTTAGTTTTGGTCAACCATTCATTGCAAGCATGTGAAAAAATAGGTAATTGAAATTTGGCTCTCCATGTGATGTCAGAAGGGGATAATACCCCCCTTAATCTGCACTATCCAACCACGACACTGCCATTTAGTATAGAGATCAACTCATTTGCATTTCAAAGGACACACATAAAAATGGCACTTTGCTCACACCTACAAACTGGCAATTTTAACATGCTAAATGATTTATATAATATTTTGAGCTAGAACTTCACATATGTACTCTGGTGACACTAAAGGTTTATTTGACAAAAAGTCTTGTGAAATGTCCCCGACCCGTTCATTATTTGCAGTTCTACTGGATTAACCAGCAGCTTTGGGGATACCTTTGAATTATTTGGGACTTATTTTCAAGCAAAAGTTGGTTTCATTGAACCAATGAAATGTTCATTGAAGCAGTGGTAACTAGTCTCTACATTGCCGTCTTTAGCCACTAGGGATGATAAAGCTCTGTTGATGTTGGATAAGAGAGGCAGATGGAGAAGGAAGTAGTGAGTTCAATGATCTGGGAGCACTGGACTGGTCACAGTTCACAGACTCTATATTGAGCAAATTAAGACTGAGCTGAACAAAAAGATTCACTGACTGTGAGAGTTTCCTGAGACAAAATTCAATTTTCTTGACTAGTGAGTAGTTATATTAAATTATAAAAATAAAGTTGAATCGGCTTAACTTATTTCAACTTTATTTTTATAATTTATAGCAACTCACTAGTCAAAAAAGTTTTAATTAATTGTAATTTTAAATAGATTAAGCTGGTCACTGAGGTCTTGACTTGACTCAGCATTAAAGAAACTCAAATTCTTTATAAAAAATTGTGAGACAAATTTAGATGTGACCGACTAACACAGTATAGGAAGAGACCAAGAAACATGGGAAACTTATTGTAACAACAGCTGTAATTTATTGTAGCAGTGTTTAAATGATTTGTGTCAGGATTTGTATGATTAATCTAAAGATACTGTGTCTGATGTTTTGTTCATATTCCTTAACAAATGTATTATTATTTTCATTTGTGTTTAATTTGCAGTATTTACATATATTCTTATTGACCATGGGGGTGGTAAAACCAAGATTGCAGGTTCAAACCAGGGTAAAGCCAATCCAAATAAGGGTTTCCTTTGGAAAGGAAGTTTCTTATATGCAAGTCCCAGACTGTATGTGTGTGAATGAGAGAGACTGTAGTCCAGGGTAAAGTAAAGGACACTGTCTGCCAGCACGGTACCTGCAGATCTCATCTAGACTAACCTTACAGAACCAGACCTGCTATTCAGTTCATCTTTCAGTCTGTCGTGCTCTCTCTGTCTCTGTTTTATAGTCCATTGTTTGATTTAATCCCTCAGACAGATGCAAGCCTCACAAACATATTTTTTTGGTTTAAACATACAAATGTTTTATTGACATTAAACACATTAGATTTCACTGATATAAATAAATAACAATAATTATTTTGTTACAATATCAGAACAAAAAACTTAGCATTGATGTTTGCTTGTAATAGCGGAATATGTACTGATATCACAATGTAATTCTAAACAATGCAGAAAAATATATACATTATATACAAAACCACATGGACAAACAGATGTTGTGATCAAAGATCTGTGTTGGTTAGATGAAATTTAAGCTGTGTCTGAAATAGCCCCCTATACCATTATTCTCTATACCCTACACAGATTGATCTCACAGAAAGTCGTGTTACAGTCACGAAAAATGTGACCAATCCACTTGCGTCCAAGGCACGAAATTCAGCTTTTTCGAAATTCGTGTCACCACTGTAAAAAAATTCTGTAGAAATTGCAGCTGGGTTGCCGGTAACCCACCGCAGATCCAAATTTATGCTCTCCACTGGCAACATTTTGTTCAAAGTTAAATGAACATCAAACATTCACAAGTCTTTGTCTTTACAGAGTTAAACTAAAAAAACAGCATCAAGCAAAACATTCTGGGAAACAAAATCTGAAGCAAAACAGAAAAAGGTTGATGATGATTTCTGGTTCCCAGAATGCTTTGCACGAGGCTGTTATTGTATAGTTTTATTCTGTAAAGACAAAGACCTGTCAATATTTAAAATTCATTTAACTTTGAACAAACTCTTGCCAGCAAACAACACAAATTTAAATCTACGGCAAATTACCGGCAACCCAGCTGCAATACCATTGAAATTTCTATGGAATTTTTTTTACAGTTTTTCATGTCCGTGGCACCACCTTCTTTTTTGTGTCATTTTATGTTTTGTTTTCTCATTGTTTTTCTCTATTTTCTTACCAATGTCGCTTGGGGTTGGGGTTAGAATCACTTTCTGTTACATTTTTAGACATCCAAAGAACTCTAACCCCAAATCCAAGCGAGAACAGTTTTAAAAGCGGAAGAAAAACGTGTAGAAACCAATACATAAAAGTACACCCTAACCCAAACCCCAAATCTAACCCCAAGCGACAATGATTTAAAAATAGGAAAATGAGAATAAAATGACACAAAAAAGAAAGTCGTGCCACGGACACAAAAAAAACTATTTATAGAAATTTGTGTGAGTGACACGAAAAGGACATTCGTGCTCAAGGCAGGAAAAAAGCTAAGTTTCGTGCAATGTACACAAATAAATCAATCAAATTTTTCGTGACTATAAGAGGCTGTTTACACTTGGCATTAACATGTGTTTTCGTCGATCGGATCACAAGTGGACGACGTTAATGCCAGGTGTAAACGGTGTTCAAAACGTTTTGAGCTCGTCCACTTTCGACCACTTTCAACCACATCCAGAGGTGGTCGAAACCACTTTCGATCGGATCGCTTTGGAGCTGCGGAACGCACATGTGGTTGAATGCGTTCGAACAGCCACACGCGACCGCCTTCTCTCCGCCCATTTATCTAATCTGAGGTATTAAACACAAGTTTCACGTCTTTTTTGACTTCTGGCGTGAACATTCGGTGAACAGCGCTATTTTTAGCCTTTCATTGATAAAACTAAGCGGCTGATCTCCGTAGTTTCGTTTTGAAAGCGTCTGAAAGTTGCGCGATCCTATTTCATCAATTGCGCTGAAAATTCAAAGAAAGCTCTTACATACTCATGTACAAAACACTGTGCAGCATGTTTACTTGCTAAACAAGCAGTGCACTCCGACATTATATTAGTTTGCGTCCATATAAACTCATAATTACTCCCGCTCGGGTTTGAATGACAGCAGAGAGACTCGCCCACCGTCTCACAGACCACCCCCTCATAGTATTCAGCACAGAAGCGGTCGAAAGTGGACAAAAGAGACGGATTTAAATACCAGGTGTAAACGTCATGTGTCTCTCTCGTCCACTTGTGATCCGATCGATGAAAACACATCTTAATACCAAGTGTAAACAGCCCCTAACACGACTTTCCGTGAGATCATGTTGTCCCTACATCAGTTCATTAATATAAGCCACTTGAAGGACTAAATAAAAATTAGCGAGCTCGCCGGAAGTGCTGCGGGTGCCATCTTTTGCAGAGACATGAGAATTCATTTGGTGCAAGCCTCAGTGGATTGGTAGCAGTTTACATCAGTTGTATGCTCATTATTGCAATGCATTGTGGGATTGAAGTGCACTGCATTGTGGGAAGTAATGTCGACTTTGATATCAGACACAAAAATGGATGTTCTTCAAATAGTTCACTATATAAGGGTGTAGGGGGCTATTTCGGACACAGCCTTGTCTCATCTTTAACACACTGACAGACAGCCCACAGTCTGCTTGTTAACCTTGTTGTGAAGCATGCTGCACATAAAATAAACAAATTGTATGTATATCTGAACTTGTAAGGTCACATGTTTAATTGTGGTGTAGTCTAGTAATATGTTTTATGGTGCATGTTTTTGTTGAGTTTTGATGTACCATCATGGTGGTTTACCAAAAAATTAAAAATCATTCATCATTTACGCACCCTCAAGTTGTTCCACCCTGCATAAATTTATTTGTTTGCTGAACGCAAAGGAAGATATGTTCAGCAATGTTTATAACCAAACCATTTTTGAGCATCACTGACTTCCATAGTATTTTGTTCTACTATGGAAGTCAGTGGTGCTCCTGTTTCCTGCTTGATTACAAACATCCTTGTGTTCAGCAAAACAAATAAATGTATACAGGAACAACCTAAGGGTAAGTAAATGATGACATAAATGTTTCATTTTTAATTTTAATTCTTTTAATTCATTTTTGTGCACTATTCTAAAATCAAGTAAAAACTAAATAAACTGCATTTTTTATGTCAGTCAGATGGCCGACATATCCTTTGAAAGTCTTTTTAAACAATACAGGCATTTTTAAAGTTTTCTAGTCAAAGGTTTGGCTATGTGACGCTCGGTCAAGTTTTCCGTACCTGTTCTTATATGAGGATATGTATTGTAAACTGGCAAAAAAGTCCAGGTAAATGTACAGGTACACTTTTTGTCCATTTCAAAAATCAAGTAAAAAAAAGGGATTATGATAAAAGTAACATAGCTTATTGCTTCTACATATTGAATTGCTGAAAGGCACTGTAGGTGTCCATAATGATGCAATCCACTAGGAAGTTTATATTGCTGTAACTGGATTAAGAGAGTTACGTTCACTTAGCCTTTACACGGCTTACATACGGCAAATTTACAATGGATGTGCAGTTCAGTCAGAAGGAACTGATCCTCTTCATTAACTCCTTAAGGCTGTTTTTCTTTCTCGGCCTTTGTTCTGAAAGGAGAAAAGCAGTGATCAGAGAGAGTTACTAGATTGCAGGTTATGGGGTCTTTATACATCTTGTACATCCATTTATTTTACAGACACATAAAAACAATTATCTCATTAGATTTCTAAACAACTTAAGTCGCTGATGAGCATTTGAACTCTGACCGTCATTATTAACAGGTCGGATTTACTCAGATGTCTAAACCCTAAACAGTAATCTCTCTTTTTACGCAATCCGATCTCTTTGGAGCGTGGGGGTCTCGCCATAACGTCATGTTTGGGAGCAGATCACCTCATTTTTTTTCTACTCTCGCTGTATTGGAGTAACCCACCTGGTACATATTAATCAATGTAAACTGTTGAGCGTGCCATTTCAGTAGCATTTTATGTGTGTGTGCAGTTTTATTCAAAGGAAAAGGTGGGATTAAGTCTGTTTACTTTATTGTAATGCCTTGCATGTTAATGTGTTATACATATTTATATTTATTACGTGACTTTCTGGCATATTTAATCGTGCCAATATTTTAGTATATGAGTACTAAACTGTACTGTGTCTTTAATGTACACTGAAAAAATGATTCATTGAATTTAATCAATTTTTTAAGGTAAGTGGTTGCAATCAATTTATTTAAGCTACATTTAAACAAAAGATTTATATTTTATTTTACTTTACTAATCTTTTTTGTTTAATTGTAGCTTAAATAAATTGATTGCAACCACTTACCTTAAAAAATTTGATTAAATTCAATAAATCATTTTTTTTCAGTGTACATCTGCGGTCTCTACTCACATAATCAAAATTAATATTTCATGTAAATGTATTGATTTGGGAAGTAATATGCAGGATAATGACCAGCTGAATGTGCTTTAGGTCAAGGTCCTCATCACCCTGCTAGGACTTTTTTGTTATGTATGTATTTGTGTCCATCTGCTTTTTAGTTATGCAATTTAGGGCCACAATGTGAAAGCAGAAGTGAGAAGTGAATCATACATTTAGCTCATAACTAAAATATTAAATGCTCTCAGCTGATTAAACAAAGTCTCATAAATGTTTGGCTAGCAACACTGAAATTGTAAGTTTGGGTTGATCAGGTGTTGTTCATTAGTTGCAGCCATTGCGATTTTGATTAAGAAGAAATGATCCTCTATTGCTCATGAAATGTGGCCCAATTATTTTTCTAACAGCATACGAAATAGCAGATGAAAGGCAGAATGGGAGTGTTTTCATTAAACGGTGGTCTTTAAAGGGTCTGGTCAGGATTAGTTCTCGTAATGATGATGAGGGTGTTGAAGGGTTCGGTGGAGCTCGGGACGTACGTGAACTGCACAGGAAGACGTTCAGGTTCTCGTGGGAATAAACCAGATGTTTTCAGTGCAATGCGTGTGCACAGTGGACATAAAGAAACATGTGTGAGGTGTTGTGTAAAAAATTACATTATGAATTTTATTATCTGTCAGTTGCACGTTCAGATGTTCCAAGAATCAATGTTTTGCTCAGAAGTTGCTCTTTTCAGTTGTGTTTCCTTTAAGTATCAAGTTAGTCTCAATTGTTTTGCCTAAAATTGCTTAGAAGAATAAAAATAATAGAAACAAATGAGATAACTGTTAAAATGAGTATGGAGGTTTAAAACTAATGTAAAATGTATAGGTAAGTTTTTTTTTTTTTGCAGACTTCGCAAGTCTGAATTCAGTTTGTGACATTGTTGAGATCACTTTGGAGACATTTGCGAAATTTCTGGGTCTTTTTCGCAAGAGAAACATCTAAGACGTGCACATAGAGCAACACTTTCCATTTGATATCTACTTAATCTCACTGACATCTTGGAAAAATAACAACTGAGATATTGAAGTGATCTCATGTGCGTTTTCTTTCTTTCCAACAGTTTTGTCAATGGCATCATCAGATTATCTTAAACAGGGCTAATAGAAAGGTCTTATTGAAATGCATTGACCTTTGACCTGTCACAAAATAACACAGCAGTAATATCTTAAGGACCTACAGCAATTGCTAATTGTCAATAGAAAGATACGTCATATACGTCATTCAGTTATTCATACATATACGTTTTTGACAATAACAATCAAGCAGTCTACTTACCAGTCGTCTCTGGTTACTGAGACAGAAGGTGCAGATTTGTCTGGGCTGGGAGTTTTCTGAGTCTGGGCTGGGTGTTGTGTTTTTCTGGTGGTGGTTGTGTTGATGATATAAACCTGGAGAGCTCCTGAGACAGGGCTGGCCGTCTCCACATTCATCTCCAACCAGCAGAACGTTCCCAAGGTGAGAGATGTAACTGGACGCCAGTCGCAACGTCTCAATCTTAGACAGTTTCCTGTCAGCTGGTTCGGTTGGTATCATTGTCCTCAGAGCGGTAAATGCTGTATTAACGCTATTCGTGCGATCTCGTTCCCGGGCGTTTGCGACGTTCCTCTGCCGTCCTTCAGGAAGCGGTGAATGGACCTCTGTGGTGACTGCCGCAGCTCGACAGCCGTACCTTTTTTTGCGAGCGCCCAGCTTAAAGCCGTTAAAGCCGTGGGAAGCCATGCTAAAGGATTTATCGTCAGACCCAGATCCTTCGCTGCCGTTGTCGTCGTCCTCCGAAAGCGTCCTGATCTCAGAGCACAGGAAGTGACCCGGTGTTGGTCGTACCATGGCGAAAGACATGCTCAGCACCTCACTGGACCCTGGATCCTGCTCTTTGCTCGTGAGCAGAGGAATCCAAATTTCGATTCTGCCTGGTCGATAGAAACACAGGGATGACTTCCCTAGACTTCAAATGCACGTGGACTCTCTCTGGTCTTTCTTGAGTCCACATACAAACTGGAAGCTGCTTCTGTCTGGCAATACAGCCAACACAGTCCTTTAGGAATTTAACCACGTTCTTGGCCAATCCTGCAATGCTTGACCAAGTCACTTCTGACTCATTCATAAAAAACTTCTCTTTACCGTCATCTATTATTTAGAATAACAGCATGCCAAGGAGCTTCCTCACTCATGTGCATGTGTATCGGAGTGAATGAGTGTGTGAGCTCCAGATCCTCCACACATGTGATTTTAGCCGAGTGTTTCCTTATGCCTCGGATTTATAGTCAGGGGGTGTGGCTGGGGTCCCCTTGCCCTGCAACCACTGTAGATGTGAAATCCAGTGTGCTAGTGGGAGGAATAGGATCTCTCTCTCTCTCTCTCTGTCTCTCTCTCTTTCACTTTATAGTCTTAAGATCTCGACACTAAAATTCTACTTAAGATTATTCACTGTGATAGATTTGTTCTCGCCTTTTACTTTATTACATTTCTTGATATTACTTTCACACAACACATTGAATTTGCTAACGCGTAAATTTGAACACCCCCTTATACTCTGTCTGTCAAAACTCAGTCAATCTGAATTCTGTGGAAGTGAGCCTACTAGATCATTTGGCACCACATTTACAAGAGGCATGAAATATGATTGCATGGTTCCTGACAGTGTTGGGGGTAACGCATAACAAGTAACCCGCATTACGTAATAATATTACTTTTTAAAGTAACAAGTAAAGTAACGCATACTATATAAATGTACACAATAATATTCAAGTTCCTTTTTTAAAAAAGTAACACAAGTTACTTTTCAGTTTAATTAATTTGATTTAAAAAAATATAATAATGTACTGAATTAAACTGAATAGTCACTTAGAATTACGCACCTGAGCAGGAACAGTTTGAGACAGAAACTGAGATGGTAGGCCAGATCTTGACATTTTTGTGATAGAAATATGCAATTTCTGAATGCAGAACTTCTTGGTCATAAAAAACACCTACAAGGTCTGACAAAGATCAAGCCTAAGCCAAGTAAGCAAAAGTAACGCAAAAGTAATGTAAGTATTATTTTCCATGAAAAGTAACTAAGTAACCCAATTAGTTACTTTTTTGGGAAGTAACTTGCGCTGAATTTCCACCAACTGCGGAGCGGCTGCAGATCTGCCGTCCGCCAATACCCAACAGTTCCGTATTTGTTGCAGAGCGGCTGCGTGCTGAAATGACGAGGACCCATGAGGTCTCGCAAATTCACGTAATGATCGCGCGATATGTAGTTTTGTCTCCATCCATTATGATGTTAAATTATGACGTTTTGCTGGAGCAGCCCAGATCATGACACGAGATCTCGCAATTGAGGTATGATCACGCGATATAGTCATGGCTCCGCCCTGCGTACCTGTCCGGCATCCGGCAAAAATAGTAGCTCTGCGTATTTGTTCCGGAGGGCTACGGATGGCCGGAGTTGTTTCGGAATGCAGTCAGTGGAAAGCACACATTGACTTAAATGGAAACTGAATGACTCCGCCGCCATTCTGCAGCGGATCCACAGCCGGTCCACAGTCGATGGAAATCCAGCATTAATATTGTAATGCATTACTTTTAAAAGTAACTTTCCCCAACAGTGGTTCCCGAGGGCTAATATTACAAAATATAATTCAACATACAACATAAATTCTTATTCATTCATAATGGTGATCCTAGCTCCCAATGCTGATTAAACAGGAAGCGCCGAAAGCTGAGGGAGTTAACAGTAATCTCCTGATGGATAACGTTTGTCGATCATAATGAACCCCGTAATGGTTGTGTGGAGACCATGCAATATAGTATATGCACTCTCAACCGTGTTTGAAAGTCTTATATACTCTGACATTTTCATTTGCCAGTCTTTGCCAAAAAATAGAAAGGCCCTTTATCGTTTTTAGCCATTATAGAATCGTGCACACAAGTGTAATTATGAGCTCTTAAGATCTCACAAAACCCCAACATCATACATCACCTAAATAACCCTTAACGCTGTGTGCACGCTGGTACTGGATGTCTATAAATCACAGCAGATCCTTTGTCTCTACATCTGATTATCATTACGTTCCCCAGAACAGATGTGGTGGAATGTCATCTCTTTGTTAAGTGCCCTGTCCTTATGCTTAGTAGTTAAACTCTTCTGGCGTGGGTCAGAAAACCGTCAGAATTCATCACTAATCTTTTCTTCAGGACTGCAGACCATTATTATGAATGCCCGTCGGACACGCTTCCAGTTAGCTCGGGGGACTTTGCTGTCTAGCCGTAGTTGAGGACAGGCCAGCAGTCAACAACCACGCCTGACAGCGCAGACAGAACCCACAGCTGGCTCATATAGTTATATAGAGAAGGAGAACGTATCGGCTGATTCATTTTAACGCACGTTTAAATGTTACAGAAGAGTTGTAATTGGTAATAAATTGTGACTTCATCAGTTAGACGTATAGACTGCGGTCCGGTTAAGAATAGGTCACAGAAGCTCGATCTCTCAGTGGAAATGGGAGGAATAATTTGGCATCCAGAAGTCATCTCTCCACTGCTGACTGGTAATTGCCTTTCTGTGGCCTTGCCTCTGACTTCCAACCCTCCAACCTCTCTATTTTAGGAGCAGAAATGAAGTCAGTCTTGACTGAAATTCCATGCCGTAATCGCCCCGTTCCTCGGAAGCCAAAGAATTCAGACGGCAAGCAGGTCAGTGGGACTGACGGATGGAAAATGTGAACTGTTTAGAAACTTCTGGAATTCTGTGCCCTCCAGAGCTCTGCCTGACAAATATTGCTCTTTATAACCCTGATTTAAGCAAAGTTATTCATTTATCTTAGTTTTATGTATTCAGTTAAAGTTTTTGAACACTTTTTGGTGTTATTTGAATATTTTTTAAAAGGTTGAGTCTACTTTTTTATATAGATACTTTTTTGGGGGGTTGGGTAAAATATAGACCCAATCATTGGATTTAATTTAACCTATGCTAGGTTGTTTCAACTCAAAATGCTGGGTTGTTTTAACTCATGGTTGGGTCAGATTTGTACAAAATCAATGCGTTTGAGGAAAGCAGTATAACTGGAGCTACAAAAATGTACAGTATGTGGAAAATAATGCGTTTTTTAACCATAAACCACTCGAACACATTGTATTTTACCAAATACACAAAATAATGTTATTTTTTAGCAATGAAATAGTGCACTTTAAGCAAACTTTTTGGTATTATTTGAATTTTTTTTAAATGGTTAAATCTACTTTTTTATATAAATATTTTTTTGGGGGGCTGGGTAAGATACAGAATCAATCATTGGATTTAATTTAACCTATGCTGGGTTGTTTCAACTCAAAATGCTGGGTTGTTTTAACTCATGGTTGGGTCAGATTTGTACAAAATCAATGCGTTTGAGGAAAGCAGTATAACTGGAGCTACAAAAATGTACAGTATGTGGAAAATAATGTGTTTTTTTAACCATAAACCACTCAAACACATTGTATTATACCAAATGCACAAAATAACGTTATTTTTAGCAATGAAATAGTGCACTTTAAGCACACTTTTTGGTATTATTTGATTTTTTTTTAAAAGGTTAAATCTACTTTTTTATATAAATAATTTTTTGGGGGGTTGGGTAAGATATAGAATCAATCATTGGATTTAATTTAACCTATGCTGGGTTGTTTCAACTCAAAATGCTGGGTTGTTTTAACTCATGGTTGGGTCAGATGTGGACATTGTCTAGGTTAATGTAACCCAACAGTTGGGTTTGTCCACATTTTACCCAATCATGGTCTGAAACAACCCAGCATTTTTATAGTGTAGATATATAATGGACAGATAATTTTGTACAAAAAAGTAAAGTTTCCATTTTTGTAATTTAAAGGGATAGTTCAGCCTAAAATAAAAAATTGTCAGTATTCACCCTCATGTTGTTGTAAACCTGTATAAGTTTCTTTTTTCTATTAAAGGTGCAGTGTGTAATTTTTAAAAGGCTCTCTTTACAGAAATGCTAAATAATATACAAACTATATTATCATGGGTGTATAAAGACCTTTTAATAATGAACCATTATTTTTTTATTACCTTAGAATGAGACGTTTTTATCTACATAAACCGAGGGTCCCCTTACGTGGAAGTCACCATTTTGTCCCGCCATGTTTCTACAGAAACCCTTAACTGACAAACTTTTGTATTCATTTGTCTCTGTCGATGACATGTTTTTCTGGTGGTGGCTACTGTAGCTTCTCTATGCGTATCAAAAGCGAGGGAAGAGCAGTGTACTAGGCCATTGGTTGCAATTCGCAACTAAATTTACACACTGCACCTTAAAACACAAAATAAGCTATTTTGTAAATAATAGTAAGGAAACAGTTGACGGTATCATTGACCTAGTATTTGTTTTTCCCACTATGGATACAATGGGTACCATCATTTATTAAAAATATCTTCTCTTGTGTTCAACAGAATAAATAAACTCATACAGGTTTGGAGCATGAGGGTGAGTAAATGATGACAGCATTTTTATTTTTGGAAGAACTTTCCCTTTAATTTATTGACAGCTATGACTTTGGTCGCTATGTGAAATAAAAAAATCTGTGGCATATAGTATAATGTATGTAAAATGTTAGAGCATATGACTTCATTTACAGCAATATAAGTATAGTCTTACACTTAATAGTGTACATTTGCTAAATAAAACAACTTTAGTCCAATACTACTTGCGGTAATGTAGCATGGCTGAAAACTGACAGACCATCCAAACTTCCAAAATGGACTTTGAAAACTGCGTCTAAACTTCTGTCAGTTTCCTTTATTTGTGTGTGTGCCTGTGGACCCCTTCCGTCATCACATGTGTGACAGGTTTCCCTGAAACATCATTAGAGAATGGGCATTTTCTCACACGCTGGAGTGTGTCACTCAGAATAAGTCGTAACAACTCAACCGCGAGCCATGTTGCTTTACTCGCACTAAGTAACCTGGGGAAGGCGTGTATTTGGTGGTGTGGTAAGGAATGGAGGGGGTAAGTCAAGGTCTTATCTTTGAAGTTTGCCTTGTAAAGCAGGCAGCTGGTGAATGCAATCCCACTGCGGCTCTTCAGGCTCAAGCATAAAAAATCCACCTCCGCCCCTTGTAACTGGAGCACAGGGACTAACCTGTGGCCCAGCTAACAATGGCTCACTGCTAATTTAGGATTTTATTAAAATCAAAGCATTCTCGTCTTTGTTTCATTGTTCATTGTAGGAACACTTCATATTTCTTATCCAGGTGCCACCACCAGAACAAAATCCTGAAACACCTGCTCATCAAGCTAGGATGACGATTTATTAGTCTATAACGTCACACTTCCTAATTTTAATAAATCTTATTTTTGAAATTAAACTCTTTAAAGTTGATGTAATTTTTTTCTTTTACCCCTCTCGCACCCCTGTTTAATGCACAGGGACTGTTATAAGTTAGCCATTTATGGGTTAATTGCTGTGTCAAGACCCTCTCAAGGCACTCTAAAGGCATTTTTTGAGGCAACTAGCCTGACTTTTATAGTCTTAACCAGTAGTGTGAGTTTAGCGTGGGACTGTCGGTCACTAGTTAATAGAATATATGAGAAGTGTTCAAGAAGCCATATTTTTGCACTTTTGAATGCTAGTGATGTGGAGATTATAATTTTTGTGTTAAATAAGGAGTCAAGATTTATTGGTAACAATAGGTTTGTATTAGTTAACATTAGTTAATAAAAATATGAACAATCAATGAACAATATACACTTTATCTTTGACCCATAATGGGTAAATATTGGACAGAACACATGCTGGGTTAAAAATGACCCAATGCTGGGTTGTTTTAACCCAACTGCTGGGTTATTATACCCCATGTTTGCATAACAACAACCTAACATTGGGTATTTTTTAAGCCAGCATGTGTTCTGTCCAATATTTACCCATATGTGTCAAACATAAACCAACCATTTTTAGAGTGTAGTATTTCAGCATTTATTAATTCTTGTTGATGTCAACACAATTATTCATGTTAGTGTATGCTATATACATTTGATTTTATAAATGTTTAAGATTAATAAATGCTGTAGAAGTATGTTAGTATGCATTGTTAATTGAATGAATGAATGAATGAATGAATGAATGATTTATTTCAGACTGACAGTCAACACAGTTGAGCCAACAAGCAACCACATATATGCTTCAGTCTGAAACAGGTGTAGGCTGAAGCCCTTGCTTATAATGCCTACCCTTTTTAAACATCATATTTTAACAACATAAAAATAAAATAATAAAATAAAAAATGCATTACCCTATACCATGTTGTCAAATCAAATACTGATAAATTATAAACATTAATTTTGCCTATGCATACAGTTTCATAATCCAACATTCAACAAAGCAAATTGTTCATTTATCACTCTTTAACTGGTTTCATATAGTTTCAGTGCATTATTTTTGAATAGTTTCTTTAATTTACTAAGTGTCCCACATTTTTTTAATTCCTCATCACAGCTGCTCCATAGATTTACACCTTTTACCGACAGACAATGGTATTTTGCATTGGTCCTCACTTGTTTCTTTTTAAATACACAATCTCCTCTTAAGTCATGTTGACATTCTCTTACTATAAACAACCCTTGGATACTTTCTGGCAATTGTTTTTTTTTTTTTGCTTTATACATGATTTGTAATGTTTTAAATTCTACTAATTCTTTGAGCTTTAGAGCCTTTAATTCAATAAATAGGGAGTTTGATGGCTCCCTATAGTTGGTTTTCTTCACAATTCTTATTGCTCTCTTTTGCAGTTGAAATATTGGATTGATATTGGTTTTATATGTATTTACCCATACTTCCACACAATAATTAATGTATGGAAGCAGCACTAGGGAACAATATAATGTATATAATGATTTTGCATTTCATTTTAGTTCACATTAGCAAATGCATTAAAGGTGCAGTGTGTAATTTTTAAAGGATCTCTTGACGGAAATGCAAAATAATATCCTATCAGGGGTTAATAAAGACCTTTTTATATGAACCGTTATGTTTTCATTACCTTAGAATGAGACGTTTTTATCTATATACACCGATGGTCCCCTTACGTGGAAGTCTCCATTTTGTGTCGCCATGTTTCTACAGAAGCCCTTAACGGACAAACTTTTTACTAAGTTGTCTCTGTCTATGACATTTTTTGGTGGTGGCTACCATAGCTTCTCTATGCGTTTCAAAAGCAAGGGAAGAGCAGTGGACTGTGCCATTGGTTGCAATTCGCAACCTCACCACTAGATGCCGCTAAAATTTACACACTGCACCTTTAAGTAATTGTTTACAAATACAACCTGATTGTAAAGTGTTACCGATTTAGTACAGAGTTTGTTCTTAAAAAAAATATGTAGCAAGGTCATCATCTATATATTGAATTACACTGAAATTTTTATTGAAATACATTTCAATTTAATTTCATTGAAATTTTTTTTTTTACTTTTTTCTCTGATCAAGCTCTCATCTAAATATTGCAAATATTCATAATAGACAAATTTTCCTTATAAAATTATTTATTGCGACTGTACTCATCTAATAAATAGTGTCTTACTATTTCCTGAAAATGTTTTTTTGTGTTGTTTAGTAACACTTTATAATAAGGTGTTACCATTAGTTAATGCATTGGCTAACGTAAACTAACAGTGAACAATCTACAACATTTATCTATCTTAGTTCATGTTAATTTCTGCATTTACTAACACATTTTTTTAAATCAATGCTGTAATTGATAAAATTGATTTTAAAACAAAATTTGCATAACAAACATTTGTATTGGCATTTACTACACTGTCCAAAATAAAAGCACAAAGCTATCACTGGCACAACAAACACACAGATTGTAGGCAACAGTTTACTTCCTGGGATTGGTGATGTCGACAAGACCAACATTATCATAGTTCCTTCCGCTTTGGACTCACAGCCTGTAAATTAACTCCTGTCAGCATCGCACTGTAAGCAAATATTTCAAACATGGTAAGGAGCGTCACATTTCCGGATGACATCAGAGGTATTCAGGCCAATCGCAACGTACAGATTTGCTGGCCAATCAGGGACACAGAGCTTTTCAAATCAATGAGTTTTGTACAAAATCAATGCGTTTGAGGAAAGCAGTATATCTGGAGCTACAAACATGTACGGTTTGTGGAAAATAATGTTTTTTAACCATAAACCATGCAAACACATTGTATACCAAATACACAAAATAACGTTTTTTTAGCAATGGAGTAGGTGATCTTTAAGTACAAATATGTACCCTTGAGGAGTGGCGGCTTGTGACTGCTCATCCGAGGGGCGCAAATTCAAAATAAGTGTTCGGAGTGTCGTGTGTTGCTTGCGTTTTCAAAATATGTGTTTGTTGCGTCACGTAAACAATGTGCATCATGTCTTTTGTCAAAATAAGTGCCTGCTGCACACGCGTCAAAACCGTTTATGATAAAAGAGACCCTCACGTTCACAAAATACACGCAAGACACTCCCTTAACAGTAAACTCTGATTACACCTGAGATTACAGTATGCGAGTATCTGACAAACACGAGTGTCTCTTTTATCATAAACCCTTTAGACGCGTCTAGGCACTTTTTCTGACAAAAAACCTGATGCACACAGGATCTCTCGACGTGCAGAACACATATTTTGAAAAAAGGAACCAGACACGGCTACATAAATGTTATTACAAACTTTGCATCGAGCGCCCTCGAAAAAAGAAGTCACCGGCCGTCACTGCGCTTGAGGTACTAATATTTACACTTCATGAAGGTGTACTTTTTAAAAAGGGTAGCGCCCCCAGTTACTGCTTTTGTAACTTTATTTCTGAGAGTGTAAAATTAACAATATAAATAGGATAAATGCTGAAAAACTATGCTCCTTAATATTTTATGTTAGCTAATGCATTTACTAATGGTAACAATTACAGCCATTTTCTTAGTATGAGCTCTGGTGTGAGATTTTGCAGGCTTCAGAAGAGACAAATAACACATTTCGAGACGCAAGTGCTTCTCAACAGAGCGACTCACTTGACAGGAAATTTGCAATTTGCAGCTATTATTCTTTATTAATGGTGATTACACAGTGACATTGCAGATTCCTGTTTGACCATGGAGGGCAGAAGGTCACATGTGTTTTCATTACATCATTCAGCAATGTGGTTCATGGTTTGAAATATGTTCATTACAGCTCATCTGCATCTCTCGGAGCCTGCTGGTGGTGAGTAATGTAAGGTGATTCATAACCTTACTGGAATACATAAGTAACAATGAGTTTGAAGCAATGACGTATGTTTTTCATAGCATTTAATTTATTACTGAAGTAAACACAAAGTACAGTATACAGTAGTTTCATTATGTGTATGGAAGGGAATAACTTTGCTCAACAGTAGCAGCCAGTCGCTCACACAGACTTTCGATACATTTCTGAACGGAAATGGACCTTAAATGGAAACTGGAGGATTTCCTTTGTCGTTCATTCCATCATGGCACGGTTCCAACCCTGTTTCATCTCCGTCAGCCTAGCGCGCCCCGTTCTGCTGGCTTGTGGTCATTTGTAATGTAAGCAGTAGCTAATTGGCTGCTTATATCATTTTTTGCTGTGAGACCAATGAGGTCATTATTTTTTGACTGTAAGGTCCTGTTAATGTAAATTAGGACCCAAAGACCAGTCATTTATTTTGGGTGTGGGTGAAGACATGCAGATGGATTTTTGGAACAAATATTTGCTGGCTCCTCTCATGGCCCCATCATGTATATGGAGTAAAAACCAACACAGAATATAATGTACAGTTGCGTCTGCTTTATCCTGAAGCGTTGGCTCCGCTATGCCTTTTCTTTATGGGGTTTGGCAAAACAGCTTAAATGCGGTTGCCAGATCAGGAAAAAAATGAAAAGCCTCAACGCAAGCAATAAAATGTTCAAATGGTTTACAAAACAGCTCCAGTAAATTTGGCATTGGAGCTTGCAGTCAGTTGTCAATAAAACGTATGAACTTTCAAACGTACGTTCTTTGAGCCTGACAGGAAGTTTTGCTGATCATTTATGAGAGCTTTAATGCTTTTGATCATTTCAATTTGGAATTGAAAATGATTCCTCTGTGTGTCTGTGTGTGTGGCAGAACTTGAAGGATCCTAAAGACATATGCTTGTCATTATCCATAGACTAGAAGATGTGAATGAGTGTAAGGGAAGTCCAGGGCATATATCAGTCATAGACTGGCAGAACATCTGCCCTTTATCAAACTTATGCATCCAAAAACCAATAACTGTGGTCACGCCACCTTCTAAAATGAATTATTGAATTGCCCTCTTACTGCTGCCTCATTTCATACGAATTTGTGTAGATAAATTTGTTGAGTTATGGCTAAAAGCGGCCCGAGACAGCGAGGTGCACTTCAACACATCATCAGCACCACAGGAAACATTTAAAAGAGTTTCATCAGTGTTGGATACGTCATCATGGGATATAAACCGTTGGGCCAAAATTATAGATCTTTCATTTGTAATTTGTAATGGTACAACGTTGACAGTTTAGTGTCAGAGGCAAAGCTATTTTGGGGTGGTTTTCTGTAATGTTTAAACTGTGTGGCTTTCTGAGTTGTTTCTAAAAGAGTTCTGGGTCTTGCTTTACTCTCTTGACACCAGTATCCAAAATTAACGCTTGCCTAGAGCCAAGTCTAAGTAGGCCTATAATTGTCCTTGGCCAGTTATTTTTTTTAGGAACTGCAACCTAATACATTTAAATCAAATTGTAAGATGGATAATAGACCATCATTGATGTAAGTTATCAAAAAGACAATCTGTACATGACTCTTACAAATATAAGAGAGAAAAGCAACTTAATAATCTACCTAGTCTCACAAAATTATGCACCTATAGTCGCATAATATTTTTATTCTTTTTCGTGATACTGTCACAAATATTCACGTTTTTTTGTGATCGTATCACGAAATTTATGTGTCATTGTATTAGTACCAAGCCCCTAAGGTGACATTGGAGTAAAAAAAAATAAAGTTTAGTTTCATGTGCTCACATGAAACTTTCATGTGCTCGCGCGAAACCTTTATGTGCAGATCTTTAAAAAAAAGTTTAGTTTCGCATGCTCACGTGAAATTTTCGTGTGCACACGTGAAACTATCGCATGCACACGTGAAACTTTCGCTTTCATGTGCACACGCAATAGTTTCACGTACGCACGCGATAGATTCACGTGTGCATGCGAAAGTTTTATGTGCGCACACGAAACTAAATGCGATGCGCACGCAAAAGTTTTATGTGTGCACGTGAAACTAAACGCGATAGTTTCACGTGCACATGCGATAGTTTCAGGTGTGCACGCGAAACTAAACTTTATTTAATTTTTGCTCCTTGTCCACTTAGGGGCTTCGTATATTGGTTACTCAACTGCTTTTTTCTATTTTCAAACCATTTTCGCTTCGGTTTAGGGTTAGATTTGGTGTTTGTTTAGGATCTCACCTTATGTATTGGTTTATACAATTTTTTCACATTTATTTTTTTTATATTTTCAAAATTTTAAACCATTGTCGCCTGCCGTTAGGTTTATAGTTGAGTTTGGGTAAGGATGTCATTTTATGTAAATCTAACCCTAAACCGAAGTGACAATGGTAAGAAAATAGGACAAAGCAGTTGAGTAACCGATACGTGACAATGACACATAAACAGAAATTCGTGATACGATCGCGAAAAAACGCAGAAATTCGTTATCACGAAAAGAATTCAAAAATTATGTGACTTTAGCTACGTAATTTCGTGAGTACAAATAAAGCACTTCCATGCAAATGTCAACCTTACCATGAAAAAATCGTTTTTACCAAAAGTTTTTAATTATACTGATTTCTCAGATATCAATATTTGGTTGCTTAAATGCCAATGCGAGGTCTCTTTTTAAGTTTTGAAACTTTTTTCAAATATTTTCGTCAGTATAGGCTAATATTTTTCGGATGTCTCTGTAAGGGATCGCACACCGTCCGCGCAGCTCAGCGCCGCGCCGTTCTAAAAAAATCAAACCCATTGTTTTCTATGAGTGTACGCACACCGGCGCCACCAGGTGGCGCCTGTCCGCGCCGCCCAGCGTGACTCAGGAAGTTGCTCAAATCCCTGTCGCACCACACAGTGCCATTCTGATAGTTTAACATTAAATAACATCATATTTGTCCCAAATCATTAACGATTAACATTGGCTGCTAACCTATATTTTGAATTCTGAAGTAGACGCTATCTGACGAAGCTCGCGCTATTTAATGTGCACTTCTGGTTTACGATACCTCCGAATTGTCCTAGACGCAACTCGACGCGGCGCGGTGCGACGCTGAGCTGCGCGACGCTGAGCTGCGCGGCCGGTGTGCGACCCCCTTAAGCATTCCTACTCACACCTGCGCCGAGTGGGACTCGAACCGATGATCGGTCCAGCATGGTAGTCAGGCGCTCTAACAGAGGCTAAAGGACATGACCCCTAGTGTCTGACACTAGAGCACCTCTTGAGGTTGGGGAGAGAGGTTTACTCCTGCACATCTCTGATTTACTAGCTGGCCTCCATTACACTTACCCCCCTAAACCCCACTCCCATTCAGGTCACGGCAACACTGGAACTGGTTTCACTCACACCCACCACGAGCAGGACTTGTACCCGTGGTCAGTCCGGCATGGCAGTGAGGTTTACTTACTGCACAGCTCTCACTCACTAGCTGGCCTCCATTACATCTGGACTCTGTCATCAGGGGTTTAAAAAATATAAACAGATGGTTAATATGTTTGTAATAAATGCATTCTCTGAGAAATTACATTTTTATTTAAGACTGAAAATCAAATCCATAACACTGGAATTGGTCATACAGCTTATATTTAAATACAAGTAATGTATTTTGAAAAAAAAATTCATATAAACTTCTTACTGTCCATGAAACTATACATCATATTATTTGTATATGTAAATATATACTCTTTAAATATATGCTTTTATCCTACGTGGAGTTTTTCTTTAAAATGCAATGAAATGATGTTGTGTGGATTTAACCTTTGCCCTGAAACTGTCATCCAAGAGCATCATGAATAAGTTCAGTGGAAATGTCCTAGCAGCCTAGAGAGATTGCAAATCATACAAATGTGTTTGTAATGGCTATAAAATAGAAAATAAATGCAGGGAAAGTGCAGTTTACAGCTCAAATCCACTGTACGCTTGATGAAATACAATAAATTACCTCCAAAACCTGCTTCTCTGTGCACTGGAACTCGAAAAATATTTTGCTTCTTTCCAGAAGTAAAGTTCCTGTTTTATATTTAAAGGGATAGTTCACCCAAAATGAATTATTTTTCTTATTTTCTCACCCTAAGGCCATCTGATGTGTTGGTGACATTTTTTCTTTAGTAGAACAATAAAGTGAAATATTTTTTATAAACAATAGTAATCATAGAGTTAAAGGAACACGCCAACTTTTTGTGGACTTTAGCTTATTCACTGTTAGAGTTAGATAGTAGGGACTTATCTAACTCTGTGCATGCGGTAACTCTGTCTGACGCACCCACTGCTAGCCTAGCTTAGCACAAAGACTGGAAGTAAATGGCTCCAGCTAGCATACTGCTCCCAATAAGTGACCAAATAACGACAACATTTTCCACAGCCATCTTTTAACCGTATACATACTGGGAACTATACGGTTACTTGGGCGGAGTGATTAGCGCAACACTTGTGCAACCTCTCTGCTTCTTACCACGAGGCTTCTTAGATGCTGCAAGCAAATCAGTTCCCAGTATGTATACGGTTAAAAGATGGCATGTCTCATATGACCTTGTTATTTGTACACGCTGTGACTATACAAATCACTATATTTATAAATAGGAAAATTTTGGCGTTATTTGGTCACTTATTGGGAGCAGTATGCTAGCTGGAGCCATTTATTTCCAGTCTTTGTGCTAAGCTAGGCTAGCAGTGGGTGCTTCAGACAGAGTTTCCGCACGCACGGAAATGAAAAAGGTATGTACGGATCTAACTCTGGGGGATACGGTGAATAAGCTAAAGTCCCAAAAAGTCGACGTATTCATTTAACGTCCCCTTTGACTTCCATAGTAGGAAAAACAAATACAATGGGTACCATTAACTGTGTGCTTACAATCATTTATTCAAATGTCTTCTTTTGTGTTAAATAGAATAAAGAAACGTAATAACATGATGGTGAGTAAATGATAACAGACATTTTCATTTTTGGGTGAACTATCCCTTTAAGCACTGGTTGGCTAGCTTTAAATGGAGAGGGAAGTTTTATGACTCTGAATGTTTTAAACCAACTAAATCACGCCGGATTTTTGGGGTATTTTCTATGATGGCCACTCACATGCTGCTTTGCTGCACTATTTTATTAGTTTCATTTCTTTATTAATATGTCTACAGATCCAAACCTTTCAATGTTGCCCTCGGGAGTGATTTCAGTGCTTAGTTAATGTTACATGAGGCAAAATGTTTTACTTGCAAATGCAACACTGCGTTTTCACTGAACCATCAGCTACCATTTTATTTTTCTGGTGCATCACGTTTGGGTCAGTAAAAAGGACACGTCCTGTACTCTCTTGGTCTCGGTGCAAATACAGATCAGCGCTTTGCTTGAAGATACAATGGTAAGATTTTAGTTTCATGTGGTTAGTTAGTTTGCTGGCCTGAGCAGTATTTCACCCCTTATCAAAGTAAACTGAAAGAATAGAAGTTTGGAATATATTTCCAACTATCAAGTTCACAGAGGTCATGAGCTAAGTGGCTACAAGACCTCTACGCCGGCTTGGGTTTGTGACTGCAGTCATGCTACGTTTCATACGCTATTCCAAACCTGAAGTTGACAGTAGATAGAGGGTCTTCCAGCCAGTTAAATGTGCTTCTGCCACTTGTGTCTACCGTGCTCATAAAGTTCAACCACATATGCGTGGACAGAGGCTCATTGTGAAAAACAAGATGGTCATACAGAAGTTTGCCAAGAGAAACATTAGTAGACAGAAAAGCGTGAGCAAGCCTGAGGAACATTCTTCTCTTCATGGCAGATCCATCATTTTTGAGTTCCACATGGTTTGTGTCTGAAACGTTATGCGGCGTATAATAATGTGTTGGGTTTTGTGGAGTTTGTTTAACCTCTCTTCCCCTCCTATGAACCTTATATGGTTCTATATTGCTGACTGACCTGTCTGATATGATTTTTGACTTACATAATCTTTAACAGTCCATGTTTTTGTATGTTTGTTTATTATAGATTTGCTTTTGTAATTGAAAATCTAAATTGTGGTCCAAGTGTAATTTTCATTTCAATATACATCAAGGTGTCCCTATGCGTGACATTTTGTGTTCAAGGTGTTTGATTGTTTGTGCTGTTTTTATATGCGGAGACCCTAAAGTCCACATCTGTATGTATGTGGTTTTCATGTCGGCAAGGTTTAATATCACTCAAAATGTATTATGCTGAATAATTTAGGTGAATGGAAAACTGTCCTGGCTTTGAGTTTGCATTTCCAGCTCATATTTCACTCCACTATGGTGTGTAGATAGTAACATCTGACTTGGCTTCACGCGATGGAAAAGACTGATTTTACACCCCTTGAAAGAAAGTCATGTTTAATAAATGTTATACATTTGAGAAGTGAAATTGAACAGTGGCAAGATGCATTTTACTCAAAATGAAAACTTTTGCATATTTTAAAATGAAATAAATTAGATTGATAAGTGATGAAGTTCAACAAGGCTTGCTTGTATTTTTCCTAACACAAAATTGAAAGAAACATTATGCTGGTTTAACTTGACATATGGCTTAAATCGTTTTTCTTGACAAGCTTGGCCTCTTTTGGGATTATTATTATTTTTTTAGGAATAAATAATGTGCAAACTAACTAAAACATAAGATTCTCAATATTAGCTTCTTGTTATGAAACTACTGTATGAAAGCAATAGTAAGAGTAAGGCAGCATTGATTTCTCATGTGTGCACTTCATGTGCGGAAATCAGAGGAGATATTTTGTTACATTGTCAAAATATAAAAGCACTACTGTAAGGGCAGGTGCTGCATGTAATGTTTCCTGTGCAATTCATTTTCTTAAGAGGTTACCCACCCAAGCCACTTTCGATGTCAAATTTTGATCATGGCAGACATAGAAAAGCAACTCCTCCGACTTCCCTTTCCTTGATTACCCCTTTTCTCTTTCGTTATACCTCCTTCATAACCATACCTTGATTTATCCTTCCCTCATTCTCGAGCGTCAGCTGTGTATTGACCTTCAGCACAACAGGAAACCTCCAGAGCACCATAAACCAGAGAGCGAGAGTCCTCAGCTGTGAAGCACTTAGGAAAAGTCATTCACTGCTGTGTCTCTCCCTCTTTTCTCATGCCTTGATGTCTTTCTCTCTACTTCTCAGTTTGTCTCATTCACTTTTTGTCTCTTTCGCTTCTTGCCTCTCTACCATCTGTTTGCTCTCCGTCTTAGAGATGTGCGATACCAAACAAGTCACGTCCCTGTATGTTGCTCTTTGGGATAGATAAATATGCAGTGTTCACGTGTTCATACTGTTTGTTATTATAGTTTGCATGGATAATGGGCTAATGGCCTGCACCATAATAAATTGTTGGGGTTCGCAGAATCACCATGAAATGAATCCCTGGCCCTCTTAGTACAAAACACATGCTTGACAAGAGGACCACCACCAACAGATGGCATTGGGGTAGTCCTGGTCCCAAACATCACTTTTGAAAGTATACTCAGAAACAGAGAAATATATTTAGTATTTTATGGCACTAGCTAGCTTTTGACTTTGCAGTTTTTAAAAATGATAAAAAGAAAAAAACTATTTAATCACAACACACTTATCATAAGCAGGGACAGTGTTGTTGAATTGACAGGTCTTGTTTTTATGTATATGAAAATATGAGACGTGAAAAATGAAAATGCCTAGACAGAAACAAGGATATCTTAACAGTTTTTATGAACCTCATAGGTCAGAAAGATTTAGGACCTGGGTGCTTCTCCCGGGTCTCATATGCAATCTGAACATGTCCTTAGTGGATTTTAACCGTTTAAGATTTCTGTCCTAAATGTTAGCCAAGCACGGACAGAACATAAATTCATACTTCTGTTTTGTTATAAAGTATCTGATAGTGCCAAAATGTATTAAAAAAAGGGACAGAATGTTTTTTCTTTCTCGAATTTCTCTAACTGTTCGCTCTAAGTCACACTTAATTCATTACAAATGCAGTATATACTGTGCATGGTGTTACGGTAAAGAAAAATATTGATACGAGGAGAAATATTTTTGATGTTTCACTGTATATTGTGTTCTTATTCCTGTCATGCTTGCTGACTTTTACTCTTATGAATGTGTGATAACATTAAAATTAAAAACATTTCACAGTTGTCACGTTTCATTGTATTTTCAGGACCTCTAAGCACTTTTAAACAAGCCCAGATATATGAACAGCGTGACACTTTATTTATTTTTTCATTATTTATCATATAAATTTCTTCATGAGTTCAGCTTTCTTGTACCAAATTTTTTTCGTCTTGTTTTTTATATTTTGTACTTCTGTCAGATTTTTCCCACAAAACCAGTCTAAAAAATTCATTAGAAATATACTTTAAAGGGACACTCCACTTTTTTTGAAAATATGCTAATTTTCCATCTACCCTAGAGGTAAACATTTGATTTTTACTGTTTAGGAATCCATGACTTTTAGCATAGCTTAGCATAATCCATTGAATCTGATAAGACCATTTAGCATCACGCTCAAAAATAACCAAAAAGTTTCAATATTTTCCTATTTAAAACTTGACTCTTCTGTAGTAACATCATGTACTAAGACCGACGGAACATGGCTGCAGGAGGCGGAAAGATATTATGCAGCGCCTGAAAATAGTCCCCTTGGTAACTTTCAATAGCAGAAGACTATTTTCGGGCACTGTGTAATATATCATTGCGCCCCTTGCAGCCATGTTACGGCAGCAAAGTCCTTGATTATTACGCCAGAATGAGAGTATAGTTTCTTGCCATATCTGCCTAGAAAATAGCAACTTTTGATTTTCAGTCAGTTTTAGTACACAATGTAACTACAGAAGAGTCAAGTTTTAAAGGAAAAATATCGAAACTCAGGTTTTTTTAGCGTGATGCTAATGGTCTAATCAGATTCAATGGATTATGCTTAGCTATGCTAAAAGTGCTACCGTCAGATCCGGAGATCAGCTGAATGAATTCCACAACGATAAAAATCAAATGTTTATCTCTAGTGAAGCTGGAAAATTAGCATATTTAAAAAAAGGGGTGTTTCTCTTTAAAGTATATATGGATTATTTAACTCAAATGGACCATGATAATTGTTTCAGTTTTGGTTTAAAGTCTGCAAAACCAGCATTTTTTTTTTTGAATATTCACTAGTTTTGCAGTTCTTTAAGTTAACACAATTTACATTTTAATAAAAAACAATCACTTTTTAAAACTCTAAAAAGGCTTCTTTCAAATTCCAGGTTAAATTTCCCCTGCATGCCTCGCACCACAGTCGCTGAGTCGTTGAAAAGCTGTTATTTGTCATGGGTCAGCAGGTGTAACTTACCTTTCTTATTGATTTGACCAGCAATTAGGGGATTTGCTATTTAAACATGATCAAATATCATCTGACTCGGTTCTTATATGGCCCATAAGCACACATACACACACATATGAGCTCAGTACTGGTATGCAAAAACTAACTGAGGTGGCCAATCACTCAAAACCCAGAATAAAACTTTATTCACAGAGATTTACCGATTTACAAGCTGGTGTCAGTGTCCAGGACGAAAGACAGAAGAGGGGTGAACTCATATTTTTGCAAGTGTTGAGTGTCCTCAGGAGAAGTGAAATTGTAGTTCACAGCTGTTCAAACACACAGCTATTTCAGCATGCTTAATAAGAAAAGGTCACAAGGGCTGTAAAATACATGCATTAAAATGCTATTTACATGAAGAGTGGCAAAGATCCTAATGCTACACTTTGTTCATTAAATCTGATAAGACAGACTTTCTGCTCATGCAGCAAAAGATAGGAAGCTAGATAGGATAAGATGTTTTTTTTTTAATTACTTGTACATTTTATCAAAGACTTTATATTGATAAATCTGATCTGTGGAACAGAATGTTTCAGCCAGCCAGGATCTTTTAGATCTCTCACCTGTGTTTGTGGATTATAATAAAATCAAGCACACGAGAGCCAAATGTTAAAAGTTTAGATAGTGTTGAACAGCAAATAAGGACCATAAACTGCAAGAAAATGGTCAGGGGTGATTAAAACCATTCAAAATGCCCAGCAGACAAATATGCACCCTGCAAACCTTCATGTTTATGTCATGTTTGACACACTGGCTGATCTGGGGTGGGGCCAGAGGGGCCCCAGTTGAAATCTGATTGGCCCCTGAAGTGCCCCTGTTCTGTCATTCATCGCTGATTTACATCAAAGCACTCTATTGGCTGTGTCGGTTCATCATTTGAAAATCAACCT
This sequence comes from Misgurnus anguillicaudatus, assembly GCF_027580225.2. Taxonomy (NCBI): domain Eukaryota; kingdom Metazoa; phylum Chordata; class Actinopteri; order Cypriniformes; family Cobitidae; genus Misgurnus; species Misgurnus anguillicaudatus. The sequence goes on along the minus strand of NC_073346.2, from coordinate 25,977,820 downwards.
GCATAACCATTTTTGTCTATATCTACATCTGTCATTAATAAACATAAACTCCATTTCTAGTGTGTCGTGCTAATCTGCTTGTGTATAGTATGAATAATGAAAAAAGAATCATACTTGCCCCCCTTTGTAAATTGTGGCCCCACTGTGGCCCCTGCCTTTAAAAATCCTTGATCCGCCAATAGTTTGACAGGTATATCGGTTTTCTTATGCCACAAGGCTCTCATTATATGGATTGCTTTACCAGCCAACAACACCGAATCTGTGCCAAATAAGGCAAAACACAATCCAAACCTTAAAAACCGGATCAATGAGAACCCTATAAACAATAATAATCCTGCCATTAATAAGATCATCACCTATCAGTAAGCGTGTTAATAACCAATTACCTCATCATGAGTAATCCACAGCTGTAGATATTTGACTTTGTTGAACAAAAACATTACATTCAACTCTAGATATCAGACCTCTGGGCCAATATATTCTTTATAACTGCAATAACTGTGTCTGGTCTGTCTAGTATAAAAATCATTAAAATTATGTTTTTGAAACCAACTGTCAACAAATTCATCAGCTGAAATTTTTACAGTATTCTGCAGTTTTTATTGCTGCAACTATAGTGTTTAAACACAAAATCCACATTTATCACAATCCACTAAATCTACTAAAAACTTATGATCTAACCTGTTTGGCAAGATGCCTTGACATGCACAGAGTCACTGTGTGTTTAGTTTCAAATGTTCAGTTTAATTGCTGCCTTAAAATCAAAGTAGGTATATTTAGTGTTTAGTTGCTTGTACTATTTGTACATTGCGCTTTTATTTGATTCACTCCAATGAAAATGTGTGTGTGTGTGTGTGTGTGTGTGTATTATATATAAATATTAATATTTCAGTATTATTCAATATTATAAATATTAAATTCATACAAAGAAATCAGAGCATTTAAGTATACAAGTTGAGTCATAATAAATAGTGAAATGACACAGGCAACACTTTATTTAATACTTTGTAGAAAAGCCTTTGTTGGTGATTACAGCTTCTTGACGCCTCTTGTATGGAGAGACTAGTCGTCTGCATTGCTCAGGAGTGATTCTGGCCCATTCTTCCACACAAATGGTCTTTAAATCTTGAAGGTTCCTTGGGCCTCTTTTAGGAACTTTGATCTTAAGTTCTCTCCATAGATGTTCCATGGGATTTAGGTCAGGTGATTGACTGGGACAAGCAACTTGATTTTCTTTCTTTGAAACCACTTCATTGTTTCCTTGGCCTTGTGTTTTCACTTTCAGCTTTCTGGTAGATGGAAGCAGATTTTTATTCAGAATGTCCAGGTACATTTCTACATTCATCCTGCCTTCAATAATATGAAGTCTGCCAGTACCCCTTGCTGAAAAGCAGCCCCAAACCATGATGCTTCCACCCCCAAACATAACTGTTGGTATGGTGTTCTTGGGGTGGTGGGCAGTGCCATTTCTTCTCCAAACATGTTGTGTAGAATGACTGCCAAAAAGTTCAATTTTGCTTTCATTTGATCATATTATAGTCTCCCAATAATCCACACAAACTTACACAAACTTTAACCGAGCCCTTTAACATGCTTTTTGTTCAGCAATGGAGTCTTGCGTGGTGAGCGTGCATGGATGCCATGGCTGTTCAGTGCATTGCTTATAGTTTTTTTTGAAACAACAGTACCTGCTGATGCAAGGTCTTCCTGAAGTTCTGCCCGAGTGGTTCTTGGCTCTTGGAGAACTCTCCTGATTATTCTTTGGACTCCTCGGACAGGCATCTTACGTGGAGCACCTGATCATGGCCGGTTTATGGTATGATGCTCTTTCCATTTCCGGTTAATGGCCCCCACAGTGCTCACAGGAACATTCAGCATTCTGGAAATGTGCCTATAACCATTCCCCCATTCACCGATAAGATTATGAAGATTTTGAGAGAGTTCTTTGCTTTTACCCATCATGAAGTCTTTCCTGTGTGCCTCCTGGGTAATGAGAAGCCTTTATAGGCCATCAAAAGCAGCTGATATCAATTAGTACTGATAGGGTGCAGGGTTTCTCTCTCAATACTCGGGTGATCTGCTTTCTATGCCATTTTGCACCTTGTTCTCTTCATGTGTTCAATACTTATTCCCTGTGTCATTTCACTTTATTTATTATGACTCAACTTGTATACTTAAATGTTCTGATTGGATAGTTTTCTGTGTGTAAAGGTGTGTGCGTGTGTGATGCCAGCGTATTGCACTGAATACACAATCCTGAACTTTTCTTAAACATCACGTCAGAGATCTGGTCTCAGATCAGATTACCCTCCTGTCTGTACTGATCCACACCACTCTGTGCTAACAACAAAACTGACCCTGACTTACGGCTGCCGTTTGGAATCCCCCCCCCCACATGTGGTCCTGATTTCTCTCTCTTTAAACCAAGCATAAATAGTCGATTTAGAGCTTTGGCGTGTGCCTAACCTTTGTATTATTGAGATTCACCTTTCGTTTCACTAAATGTAAAAATATTAATTTTAGGGGTAATGACAGAGCTGTACAAGCTCTAAAATTTGTCATGCCCTTAAAGGGACATTACCCTCATTCATGCAGAGAGAGGGGATTTTGTTACCCACTATTATTTATGAACTTTTCAAACTTTTCAAAATTCTTTGTGCATGCTGATATAAAACTAAACGGGTGTATGAATCTAATTGTCAGGTGTACTCTGTATTTATTGAGTGTGTAAATGTTAAATGAATTATTGATCTACATTAAAGCAAATCATGGCAGTTTTGCCTATTTGAATGCCAGCACAGCCATCCAAATATCATTTCCACATGAAGACTGAAAAGATTTATTTTCACTTCTAACAGGCAGTCTAAGCAAACATATATTACAAAACGTATTTAAAACAATACTAAGATGTCACATTTTTTCAGAGCTGAAAATATTTCATCTGCTTATTTGGCTACGTGTGCACACACGTGTCTGTCACACATTAGGTGCCTCTCAGTAAAGCAGCAGGTTCTTGTGAGCGATCCATACCAAACTGTTTATTAGACTCACTCTGTAATTCTGTCTCAGACCTGGAATCCCAACTGGGAAAAAATGGATTGACTTTAATGGCTGCCAAACCTCTCAGTGCATTAAAAGGGAGAAAATGGTATTTTTGTAATTAAAATATGAAAAGGGTCACAGTGTCTCATGGATTTTGTAAAGTAAAACTGGAAATCCCTGATGTGTCTCGTCAGTTGCAGTAAAGCTTTCATCTCACTTTCTGAAAAGGCCAAGAAAATAAAGAGTAGAAAATATTGCCATGCAAATAAAAGCTGTGTAATTACAGCAGTACCTATATAAATCAACTCATGCAATACATAATTTAGAGTCAAGGCACTCTTAAAAAAGGCATTTGAATATTAGCGCCATAAAGTATAGAAAATAAAAACAATTATTTAAGTTTGTTTAAATGGGTTTGTTTAACCAGGTGAAAAATAGCTGTGCCTTAAATCTAAGTGAGCTGCTTATTAGACACAGACAGAAGGCTTTATGTAGCACTGTGCGGACCTGTCGAATCCAAGTACTGTCGTGGTGCTTTGATGTTATTCATCGCAATGGCACATTAAGTTGGACACATGCATTTTTTGCATTGTGTGCACATTTGACACCCCCCCCCAAAAAAAATGCAGGAGGCATCTATAATGCTCAAACTGCTTGCTTGCAACTTGCTAGATTTGGACACATCCTCTATGTTGCAGGTTTGTATCTGCAAACTGAGCAATACAGAATTCAGGAAATACAGCATTGCAGGTTATTTGCAATGCAATAATAGTGGAGGCCTCTATAACTGCAACTTCCCAAGATGCACTGTTTAATGTCACCTTAAGTAGCGCCTAAAAGAGTTCACCAGCTCCCTCTAGTGCTCTTTGTGAGAGTTAAAACTAAGGTGGATCTTTTGTGGCACTTTTACTGTCATTATACAAATTTCACCATTCATCAGTCTTCAGAATTATTTGAAAAATCTACGTTGTAATTGCACACTAGCAGTCTAGCATATTAAGTATTTTACAATAATATATATGAAAACATACTACCAAATGTAATCTGCCTTTCATTGATCAAGAATATAGAAATAAACAACTTACTTGAAATAAAAACATGCATTAAAAGAGGTCTACTAGGCTATATGTGTGGTGCATCATAATTTTGATTATTACTGGCGAAAAAGATATGATAGGCTATGTTTGTAGGTTTTTTTAAAGTAAAAAAAAGGTTATCACATTTCCAGCATATGTAATAAGGATGTAAAATAGCGAAATAATATAATAAAGCAAGATGTTTTCACAAAAGTAACTACCAGAAGGATACTAACACAGATTCTACTTCATCTTATATCTGTAATATATTATTTGTTGAAATGCATGACGATTACCTGTCTCAGAAGTGTAAAAAAAGTTTTTTAAAAAAGTACATTTTAGCCTCTTTAATATTAATGCATATTTCCAAATGTTCAATTTCCCCTATCCTTCTATGACTCTGCCCCTGACATGGTGCATATGAATAATTAAGTAGGTCTCTTCTTCGTTGGTGTTTGGATGACAGCGCGCAGGCCCCGCCCACTCTGTTGCGTTACAAGCACGTGATTAGGCGTGTTTACCTACAATGTAGCAAGACCACCAATCCGTGTTTACCAACCTCAACCTCAAATGTGAAAAAGCACAGTCGAGTTCAGAGTCACAACCATTTACTGGATTTAAATCCGATTCTCCGTTTATTTTTCGCTAATAACTGTTCAATGCATCCGAGAGAAGCAGACCTGAGTGTGTAGTTTGCGGCCAAACGAGCAGACGAGCGGACTCGGTGAAGGTAACACAAGATTGACACAATGTAGCCTACATCTTTAATGAAACATTTACGTTGTTGTTAAAGCATACAAAACGTTTGTATTCGTATTGCAGTTGTTTTCGGGGCAAAGCCCTCAACGCAACAATGTAACGCAAAAGCTGTCATAGTAGTTCAGTGTGTCGTGGCTTTGAGGAAGTTGACAGTGAAATAACGACATGTGGAAGTGCTCATCATCAGTGTTGGTGTATGATTTACGCGTCTAGATCTTTATACTGTGTGTAGATATGTTTATACAGTCTTATAGCGTCTTGTTTTCTTTTTTTATTTTTTTATTCCGCATTGCCTAATCACATGGAACGGGTTTTTGTCTGCGTCTCAAATCCTAGTGAGTACCTTACTAGAAAGATAGGCTTCATGGAGCCTTGCGCAGACTGAATGCCATATGACATCAAATTACCGCGAGAGCGATTCCATAGTACAGCTTCTGAATCGCTCTCGCGGTACTTTATGTCCAACACCTAATATTTGGACGTTGGGTGCGCATATGACCTCCTAAACGCAGGTGTCTTACTATAATGCTGACGAACTATTGTCTAGTTAGGCAGCTTGCTATGACACAAATATGTTGTTGGTTTGTATTTGCAGGGTGAGCTCTTTGAGGGATACTGGACTAACAGATGCATACCGGTACCTAAATCTGCTGCCAGCCTCGTTATGGGCATTATAGAGGAGACTGATGTGGAGCGTGAGTATTCCCTTTGCTCCCTATCTACTTCAATAGATTTAATGTTGGTATAAACACATGAGAACGCTATCCTGTTACATTGAGCACGGTGGGCAAGAGTATTTGATATGCTTTAGCTATTATTTAATGTTTCTATTTTTTTCTTAGATGTTTAATTTAATAAAGGAACAGTCTGTTTGGTTATTGTAGTGCATATGGCTACTAACCAAAGCAAGCCACAGCAAAACAAAGAGAGGGTAGATTAATAAAGTTATACATACAGCTCCAGGGTTTATGCATGTTGTCCATCCCTAAGGGGAAATGTAAAGGACAAAATACACATAAGGCAGTGACTCGTTGCCTCGCTGCCTCATGAGGAAATGACTTCGGAGGCATGAAGGCAGCTCAGAGAAAGACTTTCGGACACACTTCAAAGGCAGTGTGCTTGAAATATAAACAGAGAGCGCATTTGTGATAACTAATCACATATTTGAAAACTACAATACTAATTTCTCGCTAGAAATGCAATTAAAAGGTGTAAAAAGTGAAAATCTACCTTTATTTACACTAAATTGGTGGTCCAGTCGCGTCCTTGGCCGCCATTTTATTTTTCGTACTCGACCGGGCTCGACCAATCACATTCTTATTGTACGCCCACTCATAGGTATCTCAGGAGACAGGAAGTAAACCAAACATTGAATTCGGACATGCCTTGATGCCTTCCTTCCTTGGAAAGCTGCCTCAGAAGGCAGCAATTTAGAGTTTTCGGACGCAGCCATAGTCACACTGAGTCATGAGCTTCTCTTATGCAGTTAACTCTTCCCCTATTTGATCAGTGCATGAGTATGTTTAGGTAGGTAGAATGATTTAATCAGATAAGCTCCTGTATCTGTTTTAAGATGTTCTGCATTGCAGAGCTTCCTATGCCTTGTGGTCTCTGTTTTGTGAGTAAGGGAGCAAGAGTGATCGTGATGTACCAGTAATGTACCATACCATATCAATATGTACCATAACAGTCATTTCAATGATGAATTGATCACATACTTAAGCTTACTGCCCTTCAGAAAATGTGTTTGAGCTAGTAAGATAAATTAATGCTTGTAAGATGTTGATGAAATTACACTTACACTGAATTTCCCAAATTGTAAAAAAAGCTGATAAATTGTGAGATCATGCTTTTGAAACATGTTCTTTTGTGTTGTGTGTACATATATGTATGCTGTTGTGTATTAGCACATATATCGGAAATCATATATATTTATGTGTATGTTTCGTCCAATCAGAGGTGACCCTGGCTCTTTTGGATGCTGCCAATGACAGGGATCCTGTGGTGCAGGAGCAGGTCAGGAAGTCAATCTTGACAGTGGGGAACCAGCAGCCTGATAAGGTCCTGTCAATGTGCCAGGACTACCTGGTGAAACACCCAAAGGTCAGCCAAAGAGTCGTCTTATGTCATTTAAACTCACTTAAATGAGTTTTCCAATGAAATGTTATGTTAAGCATCAAAAATAGATATACAGTATGAATGAAAATCTGCTAAGAATTTAAATTGAGTTTAGTTTAATTGACTAACAGTTTAATGGAGTTACTGGCTTGTTACTGAATCTTGTCTCTTTAAGATTCGCATAATGTGTGTGCATTTATGTTTGTGTCTCTTGTGCTCTCCTATGTGAAGAATGTGATGGTGTTTTTAACACTGTATGTTTACTGATATCTTAGTTTCTTACTTTGTAATAAACTAAAAACATTTAATGTAGTTTGGACACTTGAAAGGAGTGATGTGGTATGTTATCAAAATGGTGAATAGAGAAAAATGTGTATTTTCAAATTAAGTGCAAATTTATAGGTACCCTTTACTTTATAAGGTTACATTATTAATATAAACTTGAGTAGATTTTTGTGTTTATAACAATGACAAGGCCACAATTAAAGTCATTTCAGCTATGCTGCTGACAGAAAGCAGTATGTCATCAGTTTATGTTGATATCCTCATGCACATGATGCATCTGATGGTGTGACCGATGTTTGTATTGTAATTTAATGTGTCACATTATTTAGTCTCATGGCCTGTTTTCATTTTACGTAATCATGTGGTTCCTGTGTTTGCGCGGTTTATTTTCTAACATTGTGATTCATACATAATTATGTGACTGGCTATTCTAAAAAAAAAAAAAAAAAAAAAAAAAATATATATATATATATATATATATATATATATATATATATATATATATATATAAAATACATGTATTTATGGACTTTAATTTGGCCTGTTAAAACTATATTACTTTGTAAAATAGTACAAATTATATGAGCCAGTTGTGAGTACCTAAAGCCAGCGTGAGGAAGATTTACATTATTTAATGCAAGTGTAATTTGCCTTTATTAGGCCTGTCGCTATATCCTACATGTATTGATTTTGTACATGAGGAGCTCAGATGCAAAAAACGCTAAACGCCACCTCCGTCTAAAATGAGATGATGATATTGATCGAATGCTGTCGGCACATATACGTTCATTAACCATTTTCGCTTCAAATCCGCTTAGTCCCGGTCTCAGCAAATTCAAAAATACCGGTTTGTTGGAAGAGTCCATTAAGAGTCTGATTAAAAAATGCAAATTTACAAGAAAACATGTCAGACGCACTTAGAGGGTTTTGCATCTGAGCCCTTCATATGTTATTATTCCATGCAACCATAAGTATTTGATTTTCTGTTTACTAAATGTGTGATTTAAATGTCACTGTAGTAATGCTATCTATTTATTAACTAACATAGATGAGATTTTGCCAGATCTTTGAGAATGAGCTCTTTTTGTCTTTTGTGTAGCTTGTGGTCAGCCACAGAGTGGTGATCTTGCAAACCATTGAGTTGGTGGTGAAGAGCAGGATTGATAACATCAGTTACCCCAAGATTAAGAGTGTCATACATCTGGCGTCGGATGAGATGACCAAATCAAAGGTGATCTTCTTTAAAACAGCTGTTTTACATTTTTGTAAATACTGTAGTACTTTATGATTACTTTTTCTTAAAGTCTTAATGTGGTTAAAACCTGGCAAAATGTTTCCGTCAGAAAGTATGATTGTTTTCACATTATTTATACAGTATATATTATATATTTAATATATAATAGAAGTTAGACATTGTGATTTATGTTTATACATCTAAAATATTTTCTCATCTGCATAGGACGTTGTCCCAGAATGGCAGCAAGCAGCTAGTAATATTTTGGTTGCTGTGGGCAACAAATATATCAATGACATTATGGAGGAGATTCTCACCAAGTTTCAGCCGGGAGTTTTGCCGCACTTTTTTGTGGTCCAAACACTAGCGAATTTGTCAGAATCGAATGGTGCGTATCTATTTGTATTATCTTTATTCAAAACTCACTTACGTTTCATTTAGTAAGGCACAAAACCTTGCATTCAAAAACACAAATAAGACGTTTATACATAATATGTCATCAGATGATGTTGGATCATGCTTTGTGTGTGTTTGTCAGTTGATGGTTTTTTCAGTTCCTCATTTAAGAGAACCTTGCTTGTTATGCATAACTTCACATTTTAACATGTGTTTATAACGTGTTTATTTAGGTGTGTTTCCTCATTTTTGTTTTTACTTTTTTTGCAGTGAAAATCTCTTTGCATTTTGTTAATGTATTGTTTGTAATGTATTTGCATAATGTTAATCTTATTATTTGTTTAGCTGTTATACTAAAAGCATACAGGTTAAACTCCATCTACAGATTTTTATAGAAATAATATTAATGATAAAATCTGGTAACCAGAGGCGATTCTAGGGTTAGAGCTTTAGGGGTGCTGAGCACCCAATGAGCTCCGCTGCCACCACCCGCTCTTTTTTCCTACAGAAACCAATAATATGTCTATTGTAAAATAGCTATCATTTTAACATTGGTTCAACTAACTCCAAAATAAAGATTTTTTTGGAGACCTTTTAGGCATGAAAATGTGTCAGGGGTGAAAAAGATGAGAAGAATATTACCCCTCTAGGGTCAGGGAGCATGCTTATTTTGCTTATTTTTTAAAAATATGTTATTTTTTTAAATAACATATTAAAGCATCAATCTGATGAGTTTTCAGATGCATTTTTTTGCCAACCTTTTTATTTCTAATTAATGGTGAGCTAGCACATTTTTGCCATTAATGCCATATTAAAGTCTCAGGACAAAAGGTGGGCTACACCAGCAGTGTGGGTATGGTTTTATGTGAATATACAGTGTATCGTTTCAAGCCTTTGTCAAAATGACAGATCTCCTAGTTTATCACTTTTATGCCTACAATATATGGTAGGTTTATTAATAGTTTGTTAATTTGCAGCTTTTCTTTTAACAGTCCTTTAATTGAACCATTACCTTTACTATATGTCTAAAACAAAACACTTGTGATTCCTGCACTAAGGGTTAAAAACGTTATCCCCTTCATATTAGTCTACATGTGACAAACTAAAAAAAATATTTATTGTCTAGTTTGATAGTCAGACAGTTAGTGATTTCACACATAACTTACCGGTAGCCTACTGGTGGTATAGTGATATGTAGTTTGTTTTCACTCTGTTCCAAACGCCATGTTTTCATGACGACTGACCAGAAAAGACGCACGTGATGTCATGTTTACATGACAACCGATTGTTAAAATAAGTCTCAAATGAACGATAAATCATACAATAAACTTTAACAACGGAGACACACGTATGCAACTACCCACTGAGACGCACTGCATGCGTCTTGCGGAAGAACAGTGTAACCGGCGCTACTTCTCTCCGTTTAAGTCTATGGACGAGTCACCCAGGTACTTTGCCATACTACTCCGCAGCGTGGGTACCCGCCGGAATAAAATAATCCGAAAATAAACGCTTATTATACGTGTCCCATGGTGATTCATTATAAGACAAAAACACAGCTTGAAAGATTGATTCGTGATTCACTCGCTCATTATAAACATAACATTTTGTAAGATTTGAACAAAAAAGTTACATCACAACACTTTTAACTGATTCTCACTCTGCGTGTGTTTCGCGCTGAATGACGGACGGGCTAAGCGATGCAGGTACAGAGAAGTAGAAGAAGAGGATGACACCATTTGCTAAGCGGGGAGGTTTTCATTTTCTACCTTATTATACATTATAAACCACAAACTACGGAGTATGTTTTGGACATTATTTAACCTGGTCAAAGACGAACGAACATTTTAGAATAATAAAATTTCTTGCCCCAAGTTTTAGGGGTGCTGAGCTCCTTTTTAGGGGTGCTGAAGCACCCCTAAAAAGGGGCTAGCCTCGCCCATGCTGGTAACAGTAGCTCCATAATATACTGTACTGTGTGTGTAGACCTTTTGTTTAAACATTCAGTAGGTTCAGCTGACTGTTTGGTGGATTGTTTCTGCCCACAGTATATGGCATGGTGCCGTTTCTCAATGCTATAATGGGGACCATGTTGCCCATGCTGGGCATGGCCAAACAGGACAACATGAAATGGGTCTTTTCTTCTGGTAAAGTTTTATGATTTTATTGTTATTTATAGGGCTGGGCCGATACCGCTTTTTCATGTCTGATACCGATATCGATACCACAACATTGAGTATCTGTCGATACCGAAAGCTGCAAATAACACATTTGTTAGCCCTACAAAATGCATCATGCTTAAACAGAGCTATGTAACTTAAACAGTTTACTTTGCAACAAATGACTGTGCAAATTCAAGACTCAATGATACATTGTCCAATAATGCTGCTTCATTTTATTTTATTTAAATGTTTCAAACAGACTAGTAGCAACATTTTTAATTTGTCAGCACAAAAATTCAAAATGAAATTTTTGGACAATTTAAAGCAATTTTTCAACTTTTTGTAAATTCATGTTGCTCAGCAAGTCACGCTTTACGCCAAGCTGGCATGACAGTTAAGGTCCGTGTTGCTGTCGGATCGGATTGTATTCCCCAACTTCTACTATATTCGATCCAGCCATTTTCACTAATATCAGACTAATATCGACACTGCATATCGGATCGGCCCACCCCTATTATTATTGTGTCACTGGTGGTGTGAATGTGGGTTATTTTAACACAAATACATTGTCTCTTGATTGCAACACGTTATTTACAACGCTATCTCATGCCAATTTGCATGTATTTTACGATGTGGCTAATTTGTTTAAATTTATTTTGTACAGCCACATTCATATTTTTGTAAGATTTGGGGTTTCGTTATTGTTGCTTTTTTATGATAATCTTGTTTTTTCATGATTACCTTCACACTAATTAGACAACTAGTAAAATATGTATGAATTCTTGTAAGATCAGGCTGTCAATTACTATTAAGTGTGCATACTGTTAATGTTTCTGCTCTCTGCCGCTTCAGCGAGAGCATTCTAGAGTATCTGGCCAATTTGGATAAGGCACCTGACCCCACCGTGCGCAAAGACACCTTCTCCAGTGAGATCTTCTCGGCTTACGACATCTTATTCAGCAACTGGATCCAAAGCAGAGATTCCAAGGTACACTCAATGAGACATAGCACACATCCAATTACAGCTAACTTACTTAGTCTAAAGAGAGAGTCTTTTATTTGAACAGAAGACATAAACATGTTCCCACTGGGTTCATTTTAGTTGTTTGTAACATAAGTAGAAAAAGCTGATAAAGACAGCCTGTCTTCTTTAGACAATCATGAGACTCGAAAAAGAGGAAAAAGAGGGAAGAGCATTGCAGTGCAACTAACTATTAAATAAGAAAGTAAATGGGGTAATTAGGTTTAAAAAGAATGACAACTAGCAGATGCATGCTATATACTTTGCATTTAGCATTGTTTTCTATGTTGACAGACAGTAATGCATCCATTTGGTGTAAATTTAAAAAGCGAGCCAGTTGAGAATCTCTATGTTACAGTTTGTGAGTGATGCACATGTGTTTGTGATTGTGATGTGATTGTGTATCGTATCACAGCTGCGTCTGACTGTAGCGGAGGCCGTCGGGTCAATGAGTCACCTGATGGCTCATGATAAACTGGAAGAGCAGCTTCCCAAACTTCTTCCCACTATACTGGGACTCTACAAAAAGAATGCAGAACACTACATCATTAGCAAGGTAGAAGCTTTCATACTGTTCTATCTGTAACCTCAAAGCTTTGGAGTACAAACGTTTGAGACCACGAAAATGCTTTGCTTTCTTTACAAATTAAGTTACTAACAATTGAAGTGAAAAGCTTAAAGGAAAACACCACCATTTTAAATATTTTACAATGTTATTACCTCAACTTACGAATTAATACATGCCTATCTTTTTTCAATGCATGCACTTTTAATCCTTGTACAGCGCGTCATGAATGTGTTAGCATTTAGCCTAGCCCCATTCATTCCTATGGCTCCAAACAGGGATCAATTTAGAAGCCACCAAACACTTCCATGTTTTCCCTATTTATAGACTGTTACATGAGTAGTTACACAAGTAAGTATGGTGGCACAAAATAAAACTTTAGTTTGGTGCCATAGGAATGAATGGGGCTAGGCTAAATGCTAACACATTCACGACGCGCTGTACAAGGATTAAGTTTATGCATTGAACAAAGATAGGTATGTTTTTATTCATCTAAGTTGAGGTAAGAGGTAAGCTTATTTTGCTTTAGCCATTTGAAACCTTACACGGATAAAAAAGCGTGTTTACATGACCTTACACGTTATTTATGTATTAAGCATAATCTGAGTAAACACACTCAATGTGGTCTGACACTTTTGGACCTGACTGTTCACTGCATGTTATGTTTGAATAAATGTTCTGTATTGACATGGTGACTTATGATGATCTGAATTAAAGACAAAACACACTTACAGTCTTTAATGAGGTGTGATGGGGTTTGTGTTTGTTCAGAGTCTGTGTCAGATTCTGGAGGCTTCTGTGAATATGGGCAGCAGAGTATTGGAAACACAGATTGATGGTCTTTTACTCGCTCTGCACCAACAGGTCTGTCTATTTCTCTTTTACACATTCTGTCTTTCTCTATGTGCCTCCACCTTTTCTGTTCTTGAGTCATGACAGGTATTTCACAACTCCTTTAATTATGTTTACATTTTGACAAAACAGGTTTTAAGTTGTCCAACCACAAATGCACACAGCCAACAGCCCAGAACAATTTAACGGTGCTAACAGGAAATCCTGAAATGACTGTTTTCATAGTTGTTCTGGAATTTGTTTTGTGTTAATTAGGTCAATATATTAAATCAGGTTTGATTTGACTTCAAGCTGTATAGCTTCTGCTTTTTTACTGTCTGTAATGCAGAATTTAGAGAGTTATTAAATTCTAATTTGTTGTTTCTTGTGCTTACAACCGGTGCTGTTCTGGACAGATGCCAGTTAGTAAAACAAATGAAGCACTTTAAAAAGCTGGCATTTGCCTAAATGCACTTATCCAGTCCATTGTTTTCAATGGTCAAATTCTCATTGTTTTGCACATATATCACACCAAAATATGAAAATTTGTTTATAATTTACTCCCCCCATGTCATTCAAGATGTATATGGATTCCTTTCTTTAGTTGAACACAAACATATAATTTTTATATTAAAATGCTGTCATGTTATCTTCTTATATGTGACCATGCCTGTGAAAAATCAGTTAAAGTCATTTTTCATAAAGTCATACTACATAAAGTAAAGAACATTTGGTGAAATATCACCTTGATATCTTGAATGAGTAATGTCAAACATGTTAGTGATAAATTACATTCTTAAAAAATTATTTAAAAAAAAGGTCTAATTTATGATGCGCATATAGGACTAATATCTTGTCAGAAGTTTGGCTAAAAATTGGACAAGCTGTTTTTTGGTGATAAAACAAAACATATCTTAACAGAAAAAAACAGGCTAAAGTCACAATTTTCATGCCTTGCCTGGCACTGGCCTCATTGTCGCTCATGCAATTTGATATTATGGTCTGTTTTTACTTTCTAATAATAGAAAAAAGGGTTCCTGAAACGAATGATATAAGAATCGTCATGTGTTTCTGTGCCTAAAGCCCGGGATACACTGCGCGATTATTGGCTGTCCCAGACGAAAGATTGCCATCGTGAAACAATCGTCGCTATTTCTGTGATCGTGGCTCTCCATCGGTGGTCCTATGTCGTACAATGAGAGAGGTTCAAAGACGGCCGTTTTCCCTGTCTTGCGTCCAAAGATAGCCTACGATAGTTTTCTGACAGTGTCAGAAATTCGGCATGATCACCGCACAGTGTGTTTGCTGCTACGACCTGCGCCCCGGTATTTGTTTACCACGAGCGCATGCTGGTAACGTTGCGCAACGTGTGACGCTGCCGCCGAAGCTTCCGTGTCATCATCGTACAGTTTACATGCCTCTCGTACCCGAGTTTAAACAATACATGTTGCACAGTGTGATAAGGTAATGATCTTATAGAGGACAAATATCGTGCAGTGTATTCTGGGCTTAAGGTGAATACAGAGATGGTCAAAATCAATGTTTTAACATGCCTTGGTATTTTCGCACAAAATAAAATGCAATGTCAAAAAAATAATAAATTTTTGTTTTTTTTATGTTAAAAAATTACATAAATAAACTAAGGGTAGCACTTTATGTTACAGTATGTGTACTTACCTTTTACATACATGGTAAATATGTTGTACTTACACATAAATGTGTGGTACTTACTTTTGAGTATCTACATGGTAATTAAATTGTATCATTACTGTACTTACCAGTAGTACATTCTTGTTTCTAGTTAATTCAGTATACATACACTATATGTGCTGTCATTAATGTACACTGGCCTGTATGTACTACACACTTACCATGTACATACAATTTGTAAGTACAGTAATGTTTGTTATTAGTTATCATATGTATAAGCACCTGTTATTAATCCACACTTACATGTAAGTAATAAACATTTATATTGTACATTAATTTGTAAGTACAGTAGTGTTTCTTGTTAGTTACAGTGTAGTACAGTATTCATAGTACTTACTTAGAGGTACATAATAACTGCCAAGTATGTACCACTGGTAAGTACAGTAATGATACCATTTAATTACCATGTAGATACTCAAAAGTAAGTACCACACATTTGTCTGCAAGTACAACATTTTTACCATATGTTCAAGGTAAGCACACATACTGTAAAATAAAGTGCTACCAATAAAAGTTTGTCTATTGTATGTTGAAAGCTTGAAAGTTTTTACTGCAGGCAGGGACATATACGGAGGTAAACATGACAAAATCTGAATAACTGGTGGGTTTATATATATCTTCTGATGCAAAACAATATGTTTGTGACAGAAAACAAAAAAATTTCAGTTGAATGCAACCAATCAGATTCCACCCTATGGAGTAATTTGGATTACTAATGGATACACATGTTTTTTGGAGCTTTGCCATGAGTAAATTGAAAAAAAAAAGTTCATACAGTATTTTGATATTGCTTTAAATCCTTTTTTCCTTCAGATATGTTCACCTTTGGACTTTAAAAACCCTCCCACTGTGAAAAACCACAATGAGGTGCTGCGATGCTTCAGTATTCTTGGTTGGTCTCCTTTACACTTTATTTTTGTTTTTGGTTCATTTGAGATTAAATGGCACCAGTGGCGGTTCTACACGGAGGCCAAGGGTGGCCCGTGCCTCTGTAGACATGTCACTGGCCACCCCTGTGGCCACCCCGTGCTGACCAAATAAAAAAGTATACATTTATTTTGATTTTACACGCGAGCGCAAAAAGCGGAACTTATGCGACGCAACGTTCTAAACGGGATAATTAGAGCGACGCACTCAACCACTGCACTGTTGCTGGCTGCGGGTGCTGCTCGGCGAGTGTCTCAATTTGTTCCCAATCTCCCGATGTTGTGAATGTGTATGCAGGTTCGGGCACTGGTAAGGACTCTAGCTCACTTGACATTTGGACACTGTTCACTTGTTCTCCTGTGACGTGGCTGCTGAGGCGCGTTGTGATCATTCACAGCTGTTACTCATCAACAACCGGAAAAACCAAAATCTCGCTAACTTTTTAAAGTTTACACGCTGTAATTATGTTCTTACATATACGTGCATAAAATTGGAGGAATATTATTAAATGTTACATATAAAAATCTTTACAATTTAAAATAAATATTATTTTAAATATTGAGTAGATTGTGGTCCTTAACTGTCTAGCAATGTGTGTTTATATTTAAACTAAAACAAACGTTTGTCTTTACAAAAGTTTGCATTTCATAAAGTTTATTGAGTAGGCTCGCATGATTTTCGGTTGGAGGGCTTTAGAAAAGGTCACGTGATTTCCAGTAAGGGAACATAGGGACCATCGATGCTCACTGGTTTTTGCGTTGTATGGAATTTTTAGGTAACTAACGTTTGGCATAATGGCAGACTACCTAACCACAGTGCAATGACTACTGAACAAGGGAGCTGATGTAAAGTAAAATAAAGTTTAAGGGGTGGTTTCCCGTACAGGGATTGGACTAGTCCTAGACTAAAATAAATGTAAGAGCTGTCCAACCTCAAAAAAACTAGCAATGCCATACATCAGTGTCCTTTGTTTTTAGTAAGGCATGTTTGTTAACTAGTTATATTTCCTAATTAAACTAAGGCATAGTCCTGGCTTAAACTAATTCCTGTAACCACCCCTATAATCTTTAAATATAATTTCTTGCCATTTTTTAATGTGCCCCTCTGGTAAAACACTGGCCCCTCCTTGGCCCCCCTAGTGAAATTTGTCTAGAACCGCCACTGAATGGCACATAAAATTGTACAGCATTCATTATAGTGGATTAACACTGGCGAACAAAAACACTGTGTTACTAGCCATGCAGACACATTATTTTTTAAATATTGAGAGTTGCACCTTTTCTTGGACATAAACTTGGCAGAAGGTTGTATTTCCAGTCAGCTGACTGCTGTATGGTCATGTGTTTAAAGAGAGATTAGGTTAAAGTGCAGACTAGATGTCTTGTCCAATCAGTGAGATGAAATGGAATGGTCATGTGTTTGCTGCAGATCTGGGGTGACACAGACCAGCTGAATTTTTTTTCACTTAAGTTAAATGTGTTTCAATGGGATGTAAGGAGTCTTGAAGTTGTGTCAATCATTATATATTAAACAGTGTATTATTCAGCTGTGAAAATATTTGGTTACTCGAGCATATGTTCAATGTGTTGTTTTGGTTTTATTCATAGGAAATTTGAAATTATGTTAGTAACCATTACACCTATTTACAGTATTGAGCTCAGGGGTATACAACAGGGGTCTCATGGTAGTACTGCAGGAGGTCTGCCAGTAATATTTTGATCTCAAACTTAATATCAAAAATTGTGTGTGTAACAGAAATACACTGTAAAAGAAACTTTTAAACAGCAGTTAAGTTGAGATAAAATGTTTCGCTTTACACTGTTCTTAATAACATTTTAACTAAGTAGGATTAAGTTAAAATAAATTGAATGTAGTAAGTAAATGACCCTGTACATCAATAACAGTTACTGTAGTGGCTTTGCAATCTAAGCTTCATTACAAAGGTTATAAATACATTATTGTTGGACTGCATGTATGCTATTATAGGCATGGCTATGCATTAAAATAGACAGTTTGATATAATTTTGGGGTTCTGCTTTGTTTCTTTATCCACCAAGGGGTCCCTGGCCAAAAAAATGAAAAGACCTCTGGTTTAGGTAACGCAGCAGCAGTGTAAAAGCCAATGAAGGCTTTCTATGGGCTATTAATATACTGGATCATTTACCAGACATTAAAACCAGACACCATTGCCTAATGTATATACATAAGTTGTGGTGGTTGATTTGTTGGCTCAGAACACTGTCAAAGTCTATGACGGTAATGCAAGGCGAATGTGATGAATTGCACTAATTTTTGCTTTTATGTTTGGCTGCTTTTGCCCAAAGCAAACACGTTCCCCGACCGTCTGATGGCGTTTGTTCTCCAGAGGCTGGAGAACAGTAATGAGAGGAACAGAATGGGCTCTCTGGCTGTGCTCAAACACCTCATCAACTCATCCAGTGAGTTTTACACATGTAATCAAATGCTTTATTGCTTCATCCAGATTGTCAGGCTTATTTTTGAAAAAAGATCTGAACGTTTTGCTGAGTCGGTCATGTTCAGACCTGAAGGTTTATGGTTGTACTCTATCCCTTTAAGCCTCCACTATGGAAACCAAAAAACTTCTCATTCTTGCCAGCATCAGACAACCTTTGGCTGACCACAGCAATAAGGTACGTTGATACAGTATATATTCCTTTACAGTGGAGTCCTGATGTCTAATTGTTTCATAATTCAAGTGTAAAATTAAAGGGGACATATCATAAAAATCAGTTTTTTTCCATGTTTAAGTGCTATAAATGGGTCCCCAGTGCTTCTATCAACCTAGAAAATGTGAAAAAGAACAACTCAGGAACTTAGTTTTGGTAAACCATTCTCTGCAAGGATGTGTAAAAAATAGATAATGAAATTTGGCTCCCCTTGTGATGTCAGAATGGGATAATACTGCCCCTTAATCTACACTATCCAACCACGGCACTGCCATTTAGTGCAGAGATCAGATTATTTGTGTTTTAAAGGACACACCCAAAAATTGCACATTTTTGCTCACACCTACAAAGTGGCAATTTTAACATGCTGTAATAAATTATCTATATGGTATTTTTGAGCTAAAACTTTACATACTTACTCTGGGGACACCAAAGATTTGACTTACATCTTAAAAATGTCTTGTGAAATGTCCCCTTTAAAAAATGAAAATGCTTTGATGGCAAGATTCACATGAGCCGATGTGGACTGACATGGAGGTTGTGCCTTGTTATCCAGCAACATTTTATCTCTTTAAAAATATCCTTATTTATGTGCTCTTAGACTTTATATTCTCCTAATATGATACAAAGTAGTGGCCAAATGTGATGCCTTGGGGTGAGATTTGTACAATATTTGCTTCTAATGCCCCGTCGAGTTAAATTAAATCATCAAAATATGAAGTGTATGGTCTAAAATGGACAAAACACTAAACTATTACGGTATTTATTGGCCAAAATAACTGCAGCATTTTGGAGAATCTGTTTTATTCAAATCAAATAAATCTAATCATAGAAAGCCAAAAAAACACATGGGTAATAAAGTATATATTAAAAAAGATGTTTTTTTTTGTTATTAGTATTTGTTCATTCTCCTTTGTGGCATTATTTTGTAGTCATAGCCCTGGGCTGTCTCTTAAAGGGGCCATGTCACAAGACTTTTGTTAATAAGATGTAAAAAAAAATCTTTGGTGTCCCCAGAGTGCACAAGTGAAGTTTTAGCTCAAAATACCATGTAGATAATTTATTATAGCATGTTAAAATGGCCACTTTGTTGGTGTGTGCAAAAATTTGGTGTTTTGGGTGTGTCATTTAAAATGCAAATGAGCTGATGAAATTCAAACACTGATCACAATGATGGTAGTTCGTTGCAATTAAAACTCAATTGTGCTGTAAATTATTTTCTCTTTCTCTCTGCACTAAATGGCTGTGCCGTGGTTGGATAGTGCAGATTAAGGGCGGTATTATTTTAATAAAAGATCCTTATGACATCAGAAGGAGAGCCAAATTTCAATGACCTAATTTTTCACGTGCTTGCAGAGAATGGTTTACCAAAACTAAGTTACTGGGTTGATCTTTTTCACATTTTCTAGGTTGATAGAAGCACTGGAGACCCAATTTTAGCACTTAAACATGGAAAAATATTTTCATGCCATGGCCCCTTTAATAAACTTTGGCCAACCCACCTTAAATTCTTCTCAAAGCTGAGCTTTAGTTTTTATTTCAAACAAACTTGCATACAACATTTTAATGCATCTTACACTCTAAAAACAAACAGTGCTATATAGCATCAAAAGTGGTTCTTTGCTCGTAATCATAGAAGAACCATTTTTAGTGCCATATAGCACTGGTGAAGCACCAGTGAAGCACCTGTGTAGAACCACATAGTGCCATGTAGAACCAAATGTGGTGCTATAGTGGTGCTATATGGCCCCTATATGGTTCCACACAGGCGCCACACAGGCGCCCCACCGGCGCTACACGGCACCAAAAATGGCTCCTCCACGGTCACGATCCAAAGCAACAGTCTTGGTGCTATATAGACCAGTTCAAATGATGTAAACAACGCTGGTCCAAAAACACTTCCTGTTACAGTTTGTGACAGTTATTTTTTTATTTTACATATATTATTATCTTTAAGATGTTTGTTTAACTTCAGTTAATTCAGGTTTATATGTTCTGTTGGTTTATTTTATCCCAACGTTTATCTAGTGTTAAAAAACGGAAACAGGAAGTGCTTCTGGACCAGTGTTGTTTACATCTCTTGAACTGGTCTATAGCACCGTTTGTTTTTTTAGAGTATATTTGAATAAAGAGCAACAATGTCAATTGTTTAAAGTTGGACATCACTTTGGGACATTACTGTATGTCTATTATGCATATAATCAGCATTAAGCTTTATGTATAAAGATGGAGAATACATTTGCAGGTGTTTTAGTGCTTGGAGAAGAGTGAGAATGGTAGTTTTTACCTGTGCAGGTAAAGAAGAGCGTTGTGCAGGTGATCAGTGCGATGGCTCATCATGGATACTTGGAGCTGGATGGAGGAGACCTGCTTGTCCGATTTATCATCCAGCATTGTGCTCTACCAGACACTTGCAATGTATGAACAAACTTTACCAAAGAGCAAACTTCATTGTCTTACTGCAAACCTGCTCTCAATTTCTTGCATGAATGTGTAGCTTCTAGTAAGGAATAATTTAATGTAATTTATTGCTTTAACACTTTTACAGTACTAATTCTAATGTGTTGAATAATAGTATCCGCTTCAAGTTTTTTTATTTTATGTTCTAGTCCAGACCTCAGTTTTGTGTTTTTATTTACATTTTGACTCTCTTATTTGAGTTTGTTGGCCTAAACAGATGTTATCTTAAAGGGGTAGTTTACCCCAAAATGAAAATACTGTCATCATTTACTCACTCTCGTGTTGTTACAAACCTGTAAAATGTCTTTGTTCTGATGAACACAAAGGAAGATATTTTGAGGAATGTTTGTAATCAAACCTTTCGTGAGCCCCATTAACTTTCATAGTATTATTTTTTTCCTACTATGGAAGTGAATGGGGCTTATGATCAGTTTGGTTTCAAACATTCCTCAATATATCTTTCTTTGTGGTCATCAGAACATATGGTTTATACAGGTTTGTAACAACACGAGAGTAAGTAAATTATTTTTACTTTAAGCATAGCTTTTAAACTGAGAGTGATAACTTGTATCGCTGTTTATACAGCGAGGACAGCGACCACCAGACCCAGAAGAGGTGACCAATGAAGCTCTGCGAAGCATGTGTGACAACACGCTGCACCTTTTCACTACTACGGTGGGACAGCTTACTGACGTGAGTACACAAAACACAAGTACACACAAGCATACACCAAGCTAGGGCTGTCACAATGATTAACTCTTTCACAGCCAGCGTTTTAAAAAAAATTTGCCAGCCAGTGCCAGCGTTTTTCATGATTTTCACAAAAGTTTAATGCCTTCCAGAAAATGTTCTTCTTCAAATATATAAACATACAATATACCAAATGAAAGAACAGACCCTCTGCTTTCAAACAAAAAAAAAGTTTCATCCTACCTTCAGTAGTTCTTTTGTAATCAGCTTTTGAATATGGGTAGGTTTCTGCAAAAACGCCACATTTTGAGCAAAAAGCAGAGATAATTCCATTATTGTGACGGACTTTTCATAGAGATCCCATTCAGAGCGATCTTTAAAACAGACACAGACATGCAGCAGCTTGCCATAGGGCATTACTTCCGGTTTTAAAAAGTTGCGGAAGGGCGGAAATATTCGTCATTGGATGGGAAGCGTTTTCTCTTGATTGACGAGATATCTCGTCAATGGCGGGGAAAGAGTTAAATAATTGTCTCATTGCGATTGTTTGACCTCATCGCAATGATTTCAGTTTACCGCAATGATTGCACATCTCTTTAAAATACACAAGGGGGAGCTGCAGTGCCTGTACAAATGAGACATTATCGGATTACTTTTAAATATGTGTTACATGTATTAATATTTACTGCCGGGTAAACCTCGCAAAAGATTTATTTTAAATAATTACAACTATGTGTGAAAATTATTTCATAAACATGCAAAACAAATTATGAAAATTAAATGTCAAAGCAATAAAACAGATGATTAATCATCATAATCGTCAAAGCACTAAAACAGCCAATTATTTGTTATAATCAGCACAATTTATTAGACAATTAACCGTAAGCCAAATTTCATAACCGTGACAGCCCTACGCCAAGCATAAATTTTTTGTTCTGATATTTTTTTTCTGATCAGATGTCCAATGCAGTGAAATGCTTATGGCACATTTAGGGCAACGTTATGATTGACTATGTCACTGTCATTTTTTATATCCCTTGACCTTGATAAATGTCCAGCTTTCATTTTGTAATGCAGTAAAGAAAGCTGCCATTCAGGGGATATAACCTCTAGATTCAGGATTGGGGAGGGAGGTGGTGTTTCACATACAGTATCACCAGAAAGAAGTGCTTATATATTTATTTTTTATGCACACATTGGTAATCTGATCAGACTATTCTTAAAATTTAATATTAACCAAGACAGTCTGTTAAAATAAAGACATTTAGGGTATTAACTTGGTAGCTTTCCTGTAGCTCAGCTGATAAAGCATGGCACTGGCAACACAAAGGTCAGGGGTTTAACTCATGCACTCATTAAATGTACTTAAATTCAGTCACTTCAGGCAAAAGCACTTGCCAAAGGCATAAATGTACTTTAACAATCAGCCATAGAAATTGATCCTATCACCTATCATTCATGCTTGTGTCAGTCCCACTCCCACTACATTTACACACATCCACTCCTGCAAGGCATTTCTCCTAAAGGCAACTGAATGAAAATCTCTGTCATACTTTGAGAGATGAGCTTTACAGTCTTTTAACAGTACATCATCCTCACAGCCAAAGTCAGCAGCCCCATCTCTGCACTGCAGCTTGTAAGCTTGAGTATCTAGAGAGACATTAGATCTTTCTTTCCTGTGAGCTTCCCAACATCAACAACAGGCAGTTGACATGCATCTCTCCACAATAGACAGTGGAAGACAGTTTATGTGCCGATGAGACTTTCTCCGTTCTTCTCCAAACACATTTGAATGATAACCAGGAAAGTGTCAGGAGACTGATTATGCATGATGGTTTGGATTAAAGAGGTGGCACATCTCTCCCCTCCCCTACATGATGTGATGTTCAAAACAATCACACTAGATTTTATCAGTGCTTTCTGATTGTCTTTGATTTGCTGTACTTCTATTACCTCTCAAATGAGTTATTGTTTATTTTTGTGTAGGTTCTGTGGCCAATGCTGCTTTGCTACCTGACCCCAAACCAGTATTCCAATGCCACAACCCCCCTGTGCAAGAGTTTAATTCTGCTGGCCAATAAAAAACGAGCAGCACAAGAACCCAGCTTTATCATCGACTTCAATGCACAAGGTGCGTGCACACATACACACATGATCATGATGTCATCAATGATCTTAGTCGCAGGCACTCGGTTATTGAAGACCGTCTGACCCAAAGGAACTCAGAAATCACACTGTATGTCTCTTCAGCACTGCGGCAAAGCCAGCAGGAGTGATTAAACATTGGCTTTAAACTAGTTTTCACTTACAGACGTTTTGTTTTCATTGCAGGTCGTTTGCTTGGGTATCTGGTTCTAATTAGTTAAATGAAAAGTGGTATTTATTATCTGAATTAGGTTTGTGGGGCAGAGGGTAATTGTTTCTTACGCTGACAAAGATTAAATTGAACTCTAGCAGGATAAATAAGTCCCAGGCTCAGTGATTATTTATTCGTTATTTGTAATGCTTTTGGATCATGTGCTGCACTAATGGGTTACCCTGGTCTGCCCTCTTTCTGTCTTTCTATCACTGTCTCTCTCTCTTTCCATTTTTTTGTTTCGTTCTGCAGGCTCCAATCTTCCCTCACAATATATTCTGATGATAAGGCTCTTGGTAAGTATTGAATTTAAAGTGACTTTCACTGCATGATGGACAAGAAAAGTCTTTATTTAAATATTCACAATAGTTAATCGCATGATATAGCTGAAGTTGTATTGCTAGGAAGTGTCCAATGAAGCCCATGTTTTCTTATACTGTATACTTTTATTTTATATATATATATATATATATATATATATATATATATATATATATATATATATATATATATATATATATATATATATATATATATATATATATATATATATAATTTATTATTATTATTATTATTTTTTATTTATTTTTTTTGCCTTTGATTCATTCTTATCTGATTGATTTACTACCAACGGAAATTAATATGTGTTGTGTTTCTCAGGTTAATGCCTCGTTCCCATTTCGATGTCGTGGGCACGGCGCTCCCTCTCTGAGTCTGCTCAATGCAATAAGCCCTAACATTCACCCTAAAGTCAAACTACTATGGGACGACCAAATTCCAAAGTTACTCGATTACCTTGAAGATTGGTTACAGTGTTCCTTATAGAAATGTAAATTTCCAAGAAATTTTATTATTAATTATTATTAATATTAAGTATTATAATTATTCAAACACACTTTAACAGACCTTAATAATTATTTATAAATATTATTATTCAGTGGCAGCTCGTGACTGCTCATTTGAGGGGCGCAAATTTAAAATAAGTGTTCAGAGTGTCATGTGTGTTGCTCGTGTTTTCAAAATATGTGTTGCGTCATGTGAACCATGTGCATCGCGTGTTTTGTCAAAATAAGTGCCTGCTGCGTTCACGTTCACAAAATACACTCAAGACACTCCTTTAACAGTAAACTCTGATTATGCATGAGATTATGGGAATATTTGGCAAACGCGAGCATCTCTTTTATCATAAACCCTTTAGACGCGTCTGCAGCGGGCAGTTGTTTTGACTGGACACGTGATGCACATAGGTTCACTCGACGCGCAGAACACATATTTTGAAATTACAAACCACACACACGTGACGGGCTACATACATGTTGTGACGAAATTTTTTTTTCTGATCTTGAAAACCCTTTTAATTAAAAAGCATTTGTCTGAATGTTTGAAAGTAGCTTGTGGAGATCAATAAATGAATTTCATTTGTAATGAAAGAACTTGGAATGTTATGCATGTACATATTGACTTGTATATGAATAGCATATTAATTTCTTTCATTACAAAACAAAAACGTATACAAGACAAAATAATGAAGAGAAAGCAGACTATAAGAGCCTAGAATAGATGGAAACTCATTCAATACTGATTATAAAGCATTATTAACAGACCTTAAGAAGCTGGGTGATAAAATGCCAAAAAAACCAACATAATTTTCTTATCATTTCTCTAAAGCAGTGGTCTTCAACATGGTGCCCACCACAGCACATTCTATTAATAGCTTCAATTTTAATATAAATTTATTACATATTTTTTATATTAGCTTGGCTACTTTTATGTATGCTAACATTTTAAACAATGATAAAACATGTACAATTAAATAAAATTAACAAGTAAAACTAAAATGTTTTGAGTAGACTATAACTGTTTAGGGTTATTGGTTTATTTACTCATTCTTACTTTAGAACCCAACAAAGAGGTCATAAACTATAAAAGCTTAAGTTGACTCTCTTTAGAAGTTGTGGATCTTGTTCTAGTTTCAAAGTTCTTGATTTTTACTGCCAGGTTCCAGTTTCAGATAAGTGTTCTCTTAAACCACAACCACCTGTCCATGGAGACAACCAGATGTTTCCAAGATTTAGCCAAAATCATATCTAAGAAAATGAAATCAGATTTTGCATTTCTAAACTTTTCCAAGATAGTTAAATGGGATAGCTTTAAACTTCTATATTGGATATCTTATTACATTTACTTGCTTTTTCCATAGTGTGGTGTACAGTATGGCATCATCTCTAAATCTTATTGCTCTGTTTTTTACCAGAAAAATCAGAAGAGTCTTTGGACCAAAAGAATTGGGAAGAAAGTTTACTTCAGGTTTGTTTGATTGTATATGAGTCTGTCATTTGGAAGAAAGGACGAACAATATGGTCGAGGGATATTTAATGAAGTTGTACAAATGTGACCCTGTCGCTCACGATGAGATTAGGAGCATCAAAGTTTGATTTCAATCATTGAATTTACATCAACTTCAATCTTTGACATAACCTTACTCAGTCAGTATACAAGATATCAAGGTTAAGTCTTTACAGAATGTTCTTTACAACATACTGTAATTTTATGTAGAAAACCCAGTAAAGCAAACAGTAATCGCAAAAAATGACTTATGCTGGGTTTTTACAGACTGGGTCACAAATGTGAAGACTTCTAGCATTAAAGAAGAGAAAGCTCTGCTTATGGTGATTTAACAAGTTGTTGCTTTTTAATTGTGATGAAGCTCCTGTCTAAAACCCTGGCAGTCATTGATGATGGGAAGTGGATCGCTCAGCTTGCAGGTGAAGCCACACGATATCTTCCTACGTACAACAGCTCACTGGAGGAGAAGGTGTGTTTCTATTTTTTTATAAGTAGTATTACCATTTTAGTAATTATTTTGTTTTTATATATGTTGTGTATATAATGGATAAACAATGTCAGAGAATCAGATTCAGCTTGTGAATCTCTTGTGTTTAGAGTTTTTTGTACAGGTGTATTGGTACGATTCTTCAGCAGTGCTGTAATAAAGAACTGGTCAGAAAACAGCTACAGGAGATCCTGATCAACGCTCGCCACAATGAGGCAATCGAAAGAACGGTGTGTTTGTCTTTAAGATTTTTAAATTGACTAGTTGTTGGGTTGTCTCAAAGACTAGTCGACTAATTGGTCTAAAAGGGACATTCCCCTTTTTTTGAAAATATTCCCTTTTTTTTGAAAATATGCTCAAAATATGGTCTAATCAGATTCTAAGGATTGTGCTTAGCTATGCTAAAAATGGTATCGCCAGACCCGGAGATCAGCTGAATGGATTCCAAAACGGTAAAAATCAAATGTTTAGGGGAGCTGGGAAATTAGCATATTTTCAAAAAAGTGGAGTGTCCCTTTAAACCCATATAGACTGTTTTTAAAAGTTGATCTTTCTTTGATGGAACATTTTATGTTCATTCTCATAAAACAAATTTTGAAAGCTAAAACAAAATATTGTAAAAGCAAGTCAATAAACGAGGTGACCTTAACAGTCTGTATGTGGAATACTAGTCAACAATTCTGTGCCATCTTTAATAAAAGGTAAGATTATTCTTCTACTGTACTATAATGTAGCATTATGTCAATATTCACACAGTTAATATGACTGAAAATACAGATCTTCTCATTGTTAATAGTAAATCAACAACCCCAAATCAGAAAAAGTTGCGAGACTGTAGAAATTTTGAGGAAAAAAGGAATGGAATAATTTACAAATCTCATAAACTCATATTTGATTCACAGTAGAATATAGATAACATATCAAATGTTGAAAGTAAGAAATTTTGAAATGTCATGCCAAATATTGGCTCATTTTGGATTTCATGAGAGCTACACATTACAAAAAAAGTTGGGACAGGTAGCAATAAGAGGCCAGAAAATTTGGATGTACATATAAGGAACAGTTGAAGGACCAATTTGCAACTTATTAGGTCAACTGGCAACATGATTGGGCATAAAAAGAGCCTCTCAGAGTGGCAGTGTCTCTCAGATGTCAAGATGGGCAGAGAATCACCAATTCCCCCAATGCTGCAGCGAAAATAAGGTTTTCTGAGTTTCTCAGAGAAAAATTGCAAAGAGTTTGAAGTTCTCATCATCTACAGTGCATAATATCATCCAAAGAGAATCTGGAACAATCTCTGTGCGTAAGGGTCAAGGCTGGAAAACCATACTTGATGCCCGTGATCTTCGGGCCCTTAGACGGCACTGCATCACATACAGGAATGCTACTGTAATGGAAATCATAACATGGGCTCAGGAATACTTCCAGAAAACATTGTTAGTGAACACAATCCACCGTGTCATTCGGCGTTGCCAGCTAAAACTCTATTTGTCAAAAAAGAAGCCATATCTAAACATGATCCAGAAGCACCGGCGTTTTCCCTGGGCACGGCTCATATAAAATGGACTGTGGCAAAGTGAAAAACTGTTCTGTGGTCCAACGAATTAAAATTTGAAGTTCTTTTTGAAAAACTGGGACGCCATTTCATCCGGACTAAACAGGACAATGACAACCCAAGTTGTTATTAGCGCTCATTTCAGAAACCTGCATCACTGATGGTTTTGGGTGGCATGAGTGCGTGTGGCATGGGCAGCTTACACATCTGGAAAGGCACCATCATTGCTGAAAGGTTTATCCAAGTTCTAGATACACATGATCCCATTCAGATGTCGTCTCTTTCAGGGAAGACCTTGCATTTTCCAACATGACAATGCCAGACCACATACTGCATCAATTACAACATCATGGCTGCGTAGAAGAAGGATCCAGGTACTGAAATGGCCAGCCTGCAATCCAGATCTTTCACCCATAGAAAACATTTGGCGCTTCATAAAGATGAAGATGCGACAAAGAAGACCTAAGACAGTTGAGCAACTAGAAGCCTGTTTTAGACAAGAATGGGACAACATTCCTATTCCTAAACATTGGTCCTCCTCCAGCTGTTCCTTATATGTACATTTAACTTTTCCGGCCTCTTATTGCTACCTGTCCCAATTTTTTTTGGGAATGTGTAGCTCTAATGAAATCCAAAATGAGCCAATATTTGATATGACATTTTAAAATGTCTCACTTTCTACATTTGATATGTTATCTATATTCTATTGTGAATAAAATATAAGTTTATGAGATTAGTAAATTATTCCATTCCTTTTTTACTCACAATTTCTACAGTGTCCCAACTTTTCTGATTTGGGGTTGTATGGTAAAAATCCACTGTTTGAAAATGTGAAGCTTTAGCAGTCATCTAAAAGTCTCCAATTCACCATAATGGGAGTAACCAACAATAATTGTTTTTACAGGGTGTTGCAATGGGAATTGGGCTGTGTGCTAGCAGCCATCTTGATGGCACTCTCAAAAACTTGGAAGAGTTTGGGAAATCTGACACTTTCAGGAAAGCCTCAGGGATATTTAGTCTTCTCAAAGTAGGTCGAGATTTGTTATGCTTCTCCCAAAGTGCAAATCCAAAATGTCTACTTTTTTCCTGCAGCTCAACATTTACATGTATGCATTTGCCAGATGTTCATTGTGTCAGTTCATGTGTTTTGCAAGAATCAAACACACAACACAGGTGTTGCAAGCTCACTGCTGTACCACGTGTCGTGAGCTACAGGAACGGCAAAATCATGGGGTTAATTTTATGGCGTTATAAAACAAGAGGTTGTAGATTTGTTTGGAGGAAAAGTGTCAGCAAAATGCATGAATGTCTCCCTAATATTGTAACCTCCAATTGTGTTACCATATTCACATACTATCTTGTTTTCCAGGATAAAAATGATGTTGATGTGGAGAAAATTAAAAGCACACTGATTTTATGTTATGGATACGTGGCACTAAACGCACCAGAAGATCAACTCCTCACTCGCCTTGATTGTGACATTCTCCATAACATCTCCAAGCACTTTAACACCAAGGTAAATACATGGGGTCGCATTCAAGTAAAAAGACAAGTTAAATTCTTCAGACAACCCAACAACTAGTTTGGTGACCAAAAATTGAACTTGATCCTGATTATATTTCTTAATATATAATAACTTTTATTTTTGGTGTAATCATTTTTAGTGTATTGAAATGTTCACATGTTTGTAATTCTGTTGTGTCAGGTAAATATTTAATTGATAGTCTCAAAATTAATACATTAATCATTTCTTTGTAGTTTGATGACATTGAAAAACAGCTAAAATATGCAGTTTGTGCCAGGGTTTTGTTGCTAAATATGTCCTCGGAACGTCCTGATACATTCACACTTGGTTGCTTTAAAGTCAGCAGTTATTTGACAGTTCGATCCAAGTGATTTTAATGCCAAGGATCATTAATTTTCTTTTAAGTGCTGATTCATGCTGTATCTTGATGTTATTCATACTACATATTGCTGTTTGAATATCATTTTACTGTAACAGAACCATGTTAGTCATTTTATTACAATTTATTTTACAGTATACCAGGGCTATGTTTAAAGTACAAAGCAATTTCAAAATAAATCTTAATGTACACCATTATCATAAAAGAGGTATTGATTGTTTATAAAAAAAAAAAAGGATCATGTTTGTGAATTAAACTGGATTATTACATTTATTGTCGTACAGGTTCTGGGAATAAAAGTAGAGACCAAGGTACCGTGAAGGGAAGCTTCATAAGGACCTTCTCTGACCCTTACATTTTTCCTCACTTCTTTCTCTTCAGTCTTGCTTCTGCAATCAAAAACTTTATTGTATAACCCTTTGAGCTTCTCAGAAAACCATATATCATACTGAGAATGTACACTGATATTTGCAAGTTTATGTATACAACTCACAAGATTTGTATACAGTGTTTTATAAGGTTTGATTTAAACAGTAATTTATAAGATGATAGCTTTAAAGTTGAATGGCTTTTGAGAAGGTCAAAAAATGCTCTCTAACTTGATAACGTTTGTCTTACTAAACACAGTCTTATTTACTTGGTTTTCTGGCCTTTCTGGATCTTAGGTGGCTTTAATTCACCAATTCTGATTTACACCAGCAAGTTTCTTCAACCACTTTTTCACTGATTTACAATTACATGGTTGCGGATTGTGATTTTATGATCTTAATAGCATTGTACTGAGTTGAGATTTTTAAGATGATTAACACACAAATGATTTTGTAATGAGCATGCTGTGTAGCAACCATGACCAGGATAACAAATCCTGGTTAGGTTGTAATACTGACAGAGGTTGGCTGGCTTGTACTGGGAGTGCTAGGTTTAATTCGATTTGCTTGTGTTATTTGATTGACATTTGCACTGTTCTGTAACCACAGTTTGTGTGTGTCTGTCTCTCTTTATTTTTGTCTGTTTTGTTGGCACTTTATAGGACCTCACTATGAAACTCAGTCTTATCCACAGCGTTGGACTCATTGCAAAGGCGATCAGCACTTCTGTCCGTAAACAGGGTTTCCAGTTCTCCCGCAAACATGAGCTGATGGGTGTTATGACGGTAGGAAACTTAATTAAAATTTTACTAGCTTTACAATTTTCACCAGGGTTATAATGTACATTGCTCCACCTTGAAGTTTAATTTGCCACTGTTTAAAAGATATACTATTCTGTGATCATCCTGGAGTCATTAAATGACATTTAAATGCATCAAATGTTATATCTACCTGTATCTATTTACAAAGCACTTATATGTATTTGTTAACGCAGTAGGGTACAGCAAAAAAAGTTATGATGTGAGAGAATAAGAAATATAACATGGACCATCAGGTTTTGCAGAAACCTATGGAAAATTAAAGGGAAAGAAAACGTACAACAGACATTTTGAAATAAATTTCAATTTTAAGTAATTATTTGCAAACGAGGCATATTTTCACTGCTGTTAAAGGGACACTCCACTTTTTTGAAAATATACTCATCTTCTAGCTCCCCTAGAGTTAAACAGCAGCAGGCGTAGTGATATTACGCACTGCCTGAAAATAGTCCCCTGCCATTGAAAGTTACTAAGGGGACTATTTTTGGCTGCTGCGTAATATCATTGCGCCTGCTGCAGCCATGTTACATCAGCAAAGTCCTTGATTATTATGCCAGAATAAGAGTATAGTTCCTTGCCATATTTGCCTAGAAAATCACATTTTTTTAATTTTCTGTCGGTCTTAGTAGTACACGATGTAACTACAGAAGAGTCAAGTTTTAAATAGGAAAAATATCGAAACTCTTTGATTATTTTTATTTTTTTCCAAAAAGGTAAAAATCAAATGTTTAACTCTAGGGGAGCTGGAAATTTAGCATATTTTCAAAAAAAGTGGAGTGTCCCTTTAAGACTGTTGGATCACATAGAAAATGAACATGTCTCTTGTTTTACTGCAGGATTTTATCAAAGCTGAACCAGCAGATGTCATGCGGACCCCTGTTCGCTATCTAGTTTTGACCACATGTGCCAATCTCATGTATCCTGTCATGTTATTTTATATCTCATCAGTAAATGGAAATGCATAAGTGACTCTTGTATGCCACTGTAAAGATCAGGATTGTAATTCAGAGAAGTGATTTAACAAAACTTGACTCAAACCTTCATAAATTTAGACCCTCCTTTAACAGAAAACGAAAATTTTGAGTTGCTGAGAACGTGTGTAAATGGAATTTATGGGCTTCCTACTCCGGACACGCCAGATAAAGGGAAAGATGAAGACGCCTTGGATCCACAGCAGAGAGAGGTCAGTGTAAAATGTATTATATCTTCAAATCCCTGCAAATGTCTGTGTTTAGTGTGTAGTTCCTGTGCCACTAGCATCACCAAACCAAATCACAGGAAAGTGAATCACAGGAAACATTCCCTTTATCATCCATTGGTTGAACAAACAGATAGTCCCACCCGTAACATATCACAATATTAGTTTAGCCAATTTATGCCAATTTCAGGATGTTTTGAAAGCCACAGTTTTCACTTTGTGAGTGAACCTAAAATGCTGTTTATTTTATTTTAAAAGGGGACATATCATGAAAATCTGACTTTTTCTATGTTTAAGTGTTATAAGTGGGTCCCCTAGAAAATATGAATAAGATCAACCCAGTAACTCAGTTTTGGTAAATCATTCTCTACAAGCATGTGAAAAAATAGTTCATTGAAATTTGGCTCAGAAGGGGATAATACCGCCCCTTAATCTGTACTATCCAACCATGACACTGCCATTTAGTGCAGAGATCAGCTCATTTGCATTTAAAGGGACACACCACAAACTGCAAATTTTTGCTCAACCTACAAAGTGGCAATTTTAACATGCTATAATAAATTAGCTATATGGTATTTTGAGCTAGAACTTCACATATGTACTTTGGGGACACCGCAGATTTATTTGACATATTTAAAAATTCTTGTGAAATGTCCCCTTTAAAAAAATTTACACAGCTTTAAGTGATGGTGAAGTGAAGTGAGATTTTATAGACACTCTCCCATATCTAGGATCACAAACATCTTTTGGTAGAGAAAGTTTTATGCAGTGTGTATCTTCTGTTTCTCTCAGGTTTTATATTCCGACACCTTTAATGCTCTTCATGAATTGCTGAAAAATGTGTTACGCAGAGACTTGAGTCCTGATGGTCTTCAGGCTGTGTTCAAGGTAAAGAAGCTTTGATGTTACTCGCGTTTCTGAGTTTCTATTTGAAACCCATTTATTAAGTGCTTTTTTATCTTTTCAGCATATAGAGGGCTGGTTGAGCTCAGGGCAAAATTATGAGCGGGAGAGAGCAGTGAACACTACCGCTGAGTTACTAAAGTTTTATTTGGACAGTCTCAATGTAAAGGTAAAGATCATTAATAAGTATGCAATGCCTTAATTTTGTATTTTACAATTCTTTTTACTTTAGTTATGCTAACTCATAGGGGCGATTTCCTGGAGAGGGTTTATCCTAGTCCCAGACGTAAATGCATTTTGAGCTTCCTTAATTTAAAAACACCTTGTGCTGACATATCTTAACATATATGAGTGCCATTGTTTTGTCTCAAGATGCACACCAGTATTTTGTGTAAAAAACTACTTAAATGTCCTAAACCCTCTTTGGGAAACTGCCCCATAATGTTTAAGAATCTTATACATATATGAATGTTGTTATTTTTAAATGTATGCGTATTATTGGCATATAAGTATTTGGAAAACAATTGCATTGGTTTGGTTTACAAATTTCTTTCTGCAGTAATAGTCTTTGAGTTGTTGAATTGCTCCATTTAAGACCTTGACAAATCTCTCACTTTCTTTAATGTCCACTGGGCGTTTTATAACTGTGGATATAAAACATTTACTTTAAACACCTATTAGTTTGATTCTGCCCATGCTTAAACTTTAAGTGGGATCGTTTATTTTCTTTCTCTAAAAACCTTGTTGGTTTCCTTCAGGCATTGACTAATGAGACATGTGCGTTTGAAGAAGAATGTAGGTAAAATCTCATTAGATCTCATTCTCCGTGTTGATGACTCCCTCTCTCTTTTTCTCTCTTTCCTTAGAACTTGGTGACATTCCATAATCTGGGAGCTCTTTTGGGACGTCTGGCCCCAAGATGCACAGACCCAAACCCTGAGGTCCGCAGGGCAGCCATAGACTGTGTTTACAGCCTGCTGTACATTGAGCTGCGCTATGAAGGTACTGCCATGTTTTTCCTAGCACAACCCTAATTACCTTATACAGAAATATTGCTATTGAATTGGTTGGTATAAAACAGTGGTTCTCAAACTGGGGAGCGGGACCCCCTTGGGGGATATTGATGGTGCCAGGGGGCCCCAGTTTTATGACAATAATAAAATACATTCATTTATCATAAATTCTGTGTAATTTAACCTAAAAGAAAGGCTATTAACCAACAGCACTACATTGTATCATTTAATGGACAAGTTTGGTATTTTACACTTAAAGCCCTGTTTTCAGATTGTTTATGATGAAATAGAACGGTTTTGACATATGATGCTGGCCCGAGAATTTTCGGGTGTTTCTTGTATCACCTCCCACCTCTATAATGGCTCTATAGGTGCACAGTAACAATCCTTCCTAAAATGCATTAAACTTTCATTTACAAAGACGTGAAACTCACCGAGTGGTCAGGGGTGTTCACTGATATGCTCACACAAAAATCGCTGCAAAAGATGCAACTAGAGGGCCCTAAACATGCATTTTTCACGCCTAGCGCCCCTAGAGGCCACAAGCACCACAGCACTGTCACAAAGGAGAAGAAGACAACTCTTTAGGTCACAAAGTCCACGGTGTGCCTTCCAGCATGTCATTTGAATATTGGTTAAAGTTTATATTAAAAAAATGTGCCTTAAAGGGGAATCAAACCCAGGTCGCCCGTGTCATAGGTCCGTGACACTACCACGGCGCCACAGAATCATGTGATAAAAAAATTGGTGTTCAGATGCCAGACAGGACTTATATATGCAAGCAATATAACATTACTTACTAGTCCAAAAGCATGACGGCCAAATCAGCATCAGTCAGGAACCCCTCCTCCTCCTTTAGTTCACGCCAGCGAGCGAACGCTGGTCCAATATTGATCCTCGTCCTTCATTTTATTCTGTCACTCTCCTGTTTTCTCTTTCTGATCTCCTACGACAAAACCTTGGGTTTCTTTTTCTTAGTTGCTGCTTCGGCCATGACAAAAACATCAGGAAAACAAATAGGTGCGCTCGCACGTCCGAATTTGAGGAAGTGGAGGAAGTGACGTATGCCGTAAAGCAGTCAAATTTTGTAGTTCTTTTTGTGCTCGAGTTACTACCCGAAACCCTGAGTGTAAAAGTACAAGTAAAAGCGATACAGACCCCGTCAGGATATGGTAGACATGCCATTCAACCTATTTTAAGTCAATGTACCATCACAAGGGTCTTGAAAATATATTATGAAGGTTGAAAAAAGGTCACTTTAATATGTTTTGTTTATTACAAATTCTAAGTTTAAGATTGTTTTATGTCATGAATTTGGGGAAAGAAAAGGGATGCACCCTTTATGGTTTCCCTCTGTTGTAAATTGCATTGGATGCCTAAGTGCAAATGTATACACATTTTAGATGGTTAAATGCAAAGTGTGCATGATTCCTATATAATAAGGCCTTACTGCATAAAGTTAATAGTAAATGTATAGTGTTTTCACTAGTTGATTCAGTTTCTTTCTCTCTTTCTAACAGGCTTCTCATTGGACCACAAGGATGAGTCAATTGAGAGCATGTTAGATATCCGTGAGAAACTAAACAATCCTGACCATTCGGTCTTGTACAAAACTTGCTCTGACTTGACCAAGGTAAAATTTCCTATTGCTATGTTCTCCACAATAGTAAGCTTTAAAGACCCTAAAAGAATGTGAAATGTTAACTGGCTGGTTGGTTGTACTAAGCAAACACTTTCTTTTGTCGTTTATGTGTTAGATCATCAGTAAGCGTCTGCCACAACATCAGTTGAGCCCCCTCCTTTTTATGTTGTTCGATGGTTTGGTGGACTCTCAGTCCAACTGCTCCAGAGCCTCCAGTGTGATCATCAATTCTTTGCTAAAGAACAGAGGTGCTGGACTGCAAGATCTGGTACATGATACTTTCATCAGGTTCTGGGCAATAAAACATCATCAGATATTTGTATATTTAGATGCAGCAGTAGCTCATTGGTAATGCTTACTCTTTGTCAGGTGCCAGAGATTTTAGAAGTGTTACACAATCGGCTGCAGCTGATCGGTGAAGAGCAGGTGAGGGTGGCCGTCGGTCAGTCTATCCTCATCCTCGCCACACAGCATCTTCAAACACTTGTGAACACGCTTGTCGCCTACCCGCTGCCTTACGACAGCTGATTATGTGCACGGCACTCATGGTTTATCATGCGGTCCAATACATGTGTTTATTGTATTGATATCTGTATGTGTTTTGTCCAGCTGGAGCTGTGAGATGTGGATGGCTCTTGGAGCAGACAGCACTTTGGCCCTGCAAATCATGGAAATGATTATTGAGAAGCTGAATGTCATGGTACCCTACGTAGATAAGAAGGAGTCCATGCTGAGGCCGGGCTTGACCAAAGTTGCCACCAGCCAACCACTAGCTGTGAGTCTGAATACAGCTCGTAGGACTTGACTTGCATTAGTTGTGGTTTAAAGCTCACATAACACACGCTGTTTCTGCCTTTCTGATGTTAATTCGGAGTACCTATAGAGTAGTATACATCCTTTATATCTCCGAAGAGTCTTTAGTTTAATCAGATTCATAAAAGAAAGATTAGCTTTACAGATTCTTTCCAATAATGTACGAAAAAATTTGGAGGAGGAGTTACTACCGTGGGAGGAGCGAGTCCGAGTCATCACTTTATACAATACTGACTGGATAACTTATGATTGACTACATGTTCGTGTCATTTATATAATATGCACTTACGTGCCTATTTCCAAAATAACACAAAAGTCTTACATACTGCATGCAACTCATGACTGGTTTGGA
Organism: Misgurnus anguillicaudatus; assembly: GCF_027580225.2. Classification (NCBI taxonomy): domain Eukaryota; kingdom Metazoa; phylum Chordata; class Actinopteri; order Cypriniformes; family Cobitidae; genus Misgurnus; species Misgurnus anguillicaudatus. The sequence goes on along the minus strand of NC_073346.2, from coordinate 25,940,102 downwards.
CTTTTCAATGAAATCCAGCGCAACAAACACACACGCAAAACTCTGCTGCTACCCCGGATAATAAACTATATCCATTGTTTCCATAAGTCTGGCTTTCTTCTCCTTACATCCAAAAACACACTTCTTCTTTCATGCCATTGTTGAGTCTTGATATTAACAAGCTGTCGTGTGAAGTGATGTTTGTAAGTTCTAGCATCTCTCGCTGATTGACAGGTGGGCGTGGTTTTCCAGGGGAAGTGCCTTAAGTGATACATGCTGAAATGCCAGCTGGACCCGTAATCGAAAAAACTTTCCGAAACTTGTACAAACCCTGGCATTCGGCACAGAAATACTCTGTAACACATCCAACTGCTTTTTTGACACTTTGCCTACGTTTAGCATGAGGAAACAACTCTTAGATAGTGTTAAAGCTGACATAACACAAGACGTTTTTGCCAATCTAATGTTAATCTTGCTTATATAGAGTAGTATTTCATCATTCATATGTCCAGAGAGTCTTTCATTTTGTCAGATTTATAAAAGAAAAAACAGCCTTTCCGATTTTTGGCGTAAAAGGTCGAACACTTGGCGGAGCTGAAGAGTTACGAGTACGCGCAGCTTCGGATACTACTTTTGGATTTACAGCCGACATAGATGGAAATCAAACTTTAAAAAAAAAAACATTTTTTTTTTAAATAACCAGCCTTACATTATTCATATGATACAGAATCGGATACTTAGTCAGTAATGGACGAACAGGAACAATAGCAGCAATGATTACTGCAGGACGTCTCTATGAGGTAATTAATCCTTGCTTGTTTTTCTGCTATTTTAATAAAAAAAGCAACATAATCCAGATTTTAAACTGCATTTGCCGGTTTTAAAAGGTGTAAATGTTGTAAATGCAGTACAAAGTGCTGTTGGTGCTGTTGTTTACATTACATGCACGTATGCGCGATTGCAAAAAAACATGTAAGATTTTGAATTACTTACGCCTGTGGTTGTGACTCCTAAACGGGGTCTTTTAAAGTTTTGACCACTCCAATAGTTGTAAAAAAGATGAAAATCCGGCGTCAAACTGAGCCTTGTTTGTAAAGCAGTCCTCTCCGAAATACAGCCAGGAAACCAACAAACTCATTCGCAATTACGTTGCTGTCCGGTAAAAATGAACTGCATCCATTGTTGTCTTAAGACATGGAAAGCTAAATAAGGTTTTCTTCTCCTTACATCCAAAAACGTACTTCTTTTGTCGAACTATCTTGCTAAAACAAAGTTGACGCGTGCTGTGCAGTGATACCGGTGACTTCGACTTGACGGAGCAATGCTAATGCGCGTTCTCGCTGTCACTTGACGTGCAGGGCCAGCGTGCTTTTCTGGGGGTAAAGGCCCATAAAAGGAATATGGGGTCAATCAGTCGTAACGTATACCCCCATTTGAAAAAAACTTTCCGAAACTTGTAGGAAAAAGGAGGCATGAGTTTGGCTCAGAAATACTCTGTTACAAGTTCAACTGCTTTTTTGACACTTTGCTTATGTTTAGCATGAGGACTACAACTCTTAAACTGTGTTAATAAGTCAGAACGCATGAAATACCATTGAACCACCCCTTTAAAAAGTCAGAATGCATTCAATACTGTTGAATCACCCCTTTAATAAAACAACTCAAAAACACATTACGTTAAACATAATTGATGTTTATAATTCTGGACCAATGAGATTTTACTGTAGGCAAGACGCCCAATATCAGTGCACCAAAAATAGACCGCAAGTGTATGCCACAATATCTTGACACTGTTGACTGTCACAGCTGGTTAGAACAAAAGCTCATTAACATGTTGGAGATGTGATTTATCACTGGATGCTTTATTGCGTCATGAAAAGTGAAATCACTGTAGTAAACCTGGGGTCCAAAATTAACACTCACCAGACTCCAGATAAAAATAAACCTTGACTTTGGCAAGTAAATACAGTCAACAGTTACGGTTGTATCTTTAGAAATTAGATTGTGTTATTTAAAGAGCACCTATTATCCGATTCATGTTTTTAAATTTCCCTTGGTGTGTATGTGTGTATGAGTACATGTTAACGATATGCAAAAGGTACAAACCCCAAAGTAAACAATGACGCGAGTTATCGTCTCCAACGTAAATCTCTTATCTTGGACTACAACAAACACACGGATTGTAGGCAAGTTTTGTTTTTACATTTTGTGTATATATTTCCTGTATTTTCGGTTTGTATCTTATAAGAAAATATATTTGAATGTTCATTTAAACTAATTTTAAAGCAACAAATCTGGTGGTGACTTGCACAATATTGTATGTTTGTAATTTTTGCACACCAATTCACTTGTTCTCCATCTGTGTATATTTTGATGTTGTCCAGATGACGTGTGGCCTGCGTGAGATGATGTTGAATGGTCAGTCAGCAGATGCGGTGGCCTCTCTCTTTCCACAACTCTTCAGCACGCTGCTGGTGCGTCTGGGCTCAAGCGTGGGAGTTCAGCTGCCCAAAGACCTCAACAGTAACAGCATCATCTCAGACCGTAAAACCACCAACAAAATCAACATGGCCAGCTTTGACGTCTGTGGGTGAGCGCCATAACCATGCGGTTTGATTACGGTTGCATGTTTGTAATTAGTTTGATTAAAAGATGAATCGTGTACAAATTATTTATGCAGCAAAGACAAAAAGCGTTGAAGCTGAAATCTGCTTACAAATAGATTTTCTATTATACATTTTCCAATCTGAACATAAACCCTTCTAACAGTCAATATTTGCCAACTGGAATTGATTTTTAGAGTCATTTTTTATGGGAGCACATTTTTTCTAATCATTTAACAAAACAGTGTGTTGTCTATTTATCTAGAATACAAAAGTAGCTGTAAATAATGCATGAGACCCCCTAGAATACATTTTACATAATTGGCAAGACACATTTTAGATAATACAGTTCTCTGTCCATCACAGCTCACGTTGTAAGCTCACACGTGTCACACAAGCTGATTTCAGGTTATATAAAATGTTAGATGACGGATAAAAATGGAGTATTGGTTGCTACGGGGCAGATTTTAATGATCAATGACATTTTTTGCCCCAAGCCCTGTTTAATCACTCCCTTTGTGTGGCACTCTGATAACAGAGTTGTTGTCCATGAAGACAGTTTCAAATCAATTTATTCTGGTTATGTTGCTGAATTAGGACATAACCGTGCATGTAGTCAGGGAGACGGCTCAGGTTTTGGAACGGAGCTAATAGGACATCTGTGTTTTCTTCTCTGTGGTGTTCAGAGTGGCGGTAGAGGCTCTGCGGATCCTGTTGGCTCGAGCTCAGCTGGACGCTGTCATGAAACTATTAGATCAGGAGGGAGCTTGGGACAAACTGAAGGACCCACAGCAGCACACGACAGGTGTCACGCTACTCTCCAGGTACACCCACCTGTCCTCGCATAACTCCACTCAGACAAACCAAACATCTCTCATTAACTTCTGTAGTCACGCTTATGAAGGGAGACGGAGGAAACAGTGTGACGTGAAATGTGTTTGACGGTAGAGTTGTCCTTGAAGACACACAAGGTGTTTTTAATTACAGTATGTTGGGAGGATATACGTTTTTAAGGGTTTAGTTAATACCTATAATTAAGATAGGATATCCGAATTGGCCAATAGTTTTCAAAGTCAATAATGATATTAAATATAATATTGAATAAATATTTTCCACTCAATTGTGCGAAAATTTATTGTAAAATTACTTCATGAAGACTAAGTAAATATTATTTTTTTATTTTATATATTATTATTTTTGTATCAGAGCAATGGCAAAGCATGCTGGTCCACGTCTCCCGGCCATTGTGGAGAATATCTGTCCATCTCTTAATAATATCTATGAATGTCAGAGGATCACAGTCACAGCCTTCTTCTCTGAGGTAAGACGAGGGCACACAGTTGCACTTTTACACAAGCATTTTGATTTTCATATTGTGTTCATTTTTATGTATTACATAGAATTTGTCTATGTCTGAGGCTTTAGGTCAGGGATGGCCAACTTCGGTCATGGAGAGTTTAGTTCCAACTTGCCTCAACACCTGTCTAAAACTGTTTCTAGTATGCCTAGTAAGACCTTAATTGGCTACTTTAGGTGTGTTTAATTATAGTTGGACCTAAACTCTGCAGGACACCGGCCCTCCAGGACTGAAGTTGCCCATCCCTGCTTTAGGTTGTGGCTGCTAAGCTGATCACAATGAACTTTTAGTTTAAACAGTAAGTTATGGTGGATAACTGATTATCTGACAAAACATTATATGTGACCCTGTACCATAAAACTGTCTTAAGTAGCATTGGTATGTTTGAAGAGTTTGGTTCCAAAATGCAATAAATCCATTTTGACTAATTTCGGTAAAAATGTGTATTCTATACCAAGAAAGTGACAAGATGAAAAATACTGTTTTCTGTTACAAACTTTCACATAGCATCTTTAGGTTATAATAACATAAAAAAATCAAATCCAGAATTTGATTTTCAAAGATTTATTATATAAACTGATACATTTTTCTGCAAAATGCAATCCCCCCCCAAAAATTTTATAAATCTATTGAATCAATATATAAATGTGCATTAATCTTTACCATTGTATATTCATTTAGTTGACTAGTGGTATACACTGATTAAAAAATAAACATTAAAGCAACACCAAAGAGTTTTTTTTTACCTTAAAATAACGTTTCCAAAAAAGTTTCAGTCGTTCATCCACTCGAAACAGGGTGAACAGCACTTTCACATTCGCTTTACAAAAGACGTTTTCAACCGTCGGGTTGCGGTTCTGTAGTTCGAGTGAAAACTACAAAAACTTGCTTTACGGCAGACCTGCAATCCAATCAGAGCCAGCTTTGCTGCAGTAGGCTAAATTATTTACGACAGTGGTAATAGACAATTCCGCTTCCAACCTGTAGGGGGACCAAAGAGCAAAAACTCTTTAGTGTTGCTTTAATGGGATTAATCAAAACACTTACTTTGTCATATGAAGAACACTGTCATTGATGCTGTCGTCCTTGGGACGTCGTCGCTGAACTTTTTTGACAGCGATCAGCTGTGAAATGTGTTGGTCCTGCTCGATTTTCATTGACTTTGAGTAAAATAATGTAAAGTTTTTCATAAGATCCCATAGGGTCAATGTGTTAGCATGACAGAAGCTTGATGCTGTCGTGTGAGAACAAGCAACAGTCGGCATTTTTCCTTCGCCCGAGTGCCTCTTCTGTAAATTATTTGATTTTGATGGCTTACATTTCTTCCCCACCACAGAAAACCACCACAGGTTTAGCAGTGCTATCAAAAGTATTATTTTGTTTTTGTTTGTTGATCACGAAGTACAAAGTAGATGAGGAAAACTTGGATTCTGTGTGTATTCAAAGTGTCACTGTTATTGTTTACAATGCGTGGAATGGTGCGCTGTGATTGGTTAAGTGGATTTATAAAAGGAGGACTGCCGTTTATCGCGTTTTGTGAAAAAGGGAGAAAAGAACACAGAATAACACAACGGATATCAGATTTTGCGTAAAATAAAGATTTGACTGTTTAATACTGACCTGATACAATACTGATTTTGGCCTTAACTATTTTTTTAAATGGTGTTCATCACATTTTGAAACCAAACTTTTAATTTGTAGCAATAGCCAAAAATGCATTCTATGGTTCAAAATTATCATTATTTTAATGCCAAAAATCATTAAGTAAAGATCATGTTTTGTAAATGTCCTACACTGAAAAAAAATGATTCCTTCAATTTACTCAATTTTTTTAGGTAAGTGGTTGCAATCAATTTATTTAAGCTACATTTAAACAAAAAAGATTAGTAAAGTAAAGTAAAATAATAAACTTTTGTTTAAATGTAGCTTGAATAAATTGATTGCGACCACTTAACTTAAAAGAACTGAGTAAATTGAATGAATCATTTTTTCAGTGTATACTGTAAATATATCAAAAAAAATTATCATTTGTAATATGTGTTGCTAAGGACATTATTTTTTTTTAATATTTAGATTTTTTTTGCACCCTCAGTTTTCTAGTTTTATCTTGGCGAAATATTGTCCAGTCCTTAAAGGAACACGCCCACATTTTGGGAATTTAGCTTATTCACCGTATCCCCCAGAGTTAGATAAGTCCATACATACCTCTCTCATCTCCGTGCGTGCTGTAACTCTGTCTGACGCAGCCCCCGCTAGCTTAGCTTAGCACAAAGACTGGAAATGCATGGCTCCAGCTAGTATACTGCTCCCAATAAGTGACAAAATAACGCGATCATTTTCCTATTTATGTGTTGTGATTTGTATAGTCAAACCGTGTACAAATAACAAGGTGATATGAGACACAGCGATCTTTTAACAGTATACATACTGAGAACTATATTCTCTGAAGACGAAGCACTGCCGCATGGGCGGAGTGATTTGCACAACTCTGACCGAACTCTTTGCTCCTCACCAGGGGCTTCTCGTGTGCTGCGAGCAGATCACTCCGCCCATGCGGCAGTGCTTCGTCTTCAGAGAATATAGTTCTCAGTATGTATACTGTTAAAAGATCGCTGTGTCTCATATCACCTTGTTATTTGTACACGGTTTGACTATACAAATCACAACACATAAATAGGAAAATGATCGCGTTATTTTGTCACTTATTGGGAGCAGTTTGCAAGCTGGAGCCATTCACTTTCAGTCTTTGTGCTAAGCTAAGCTAGCGGGGGCTGCGTCAGACAGAGTTACAGCACGCACGGAGATGAGAGAGGTATGTATGGACTTATCTAACTCTGGGGGATACGGTGAATAAGCTAAATTCCCAAAATGTGGGCGTGTTCCTTTAAATCAATGAGTGCTGTTTTTTACACCAAATATAACAAAATGAATAAGCAAAAAATATAGACAATTTGTGTAAAGTTTTGACATTTGTTGCAATATATAGAAAAGGGATATTAACAATGCTGTGTAAAAATTATCACGACAAACTGTCAGTGTGAATTTATTTGTTAATTTCTCCAAGCTACTGAATCACCATGTTGCGACCGAACTGATGATTTTGGACATGTTAATGAACAACATGATGGAGAGAATAACCGACTCTTGCAGTACCGTCCGTATGCTGGCGATCCGAGGCCTGGGGAACATTGCTGTGGGTTCACCTGAAAAGGTACAGAGACTCTTGCATGAGATAATTTGACTGTTTTTCTTTAGTCTGTCATTAAGTTTTCTGATGTACAGAAGCATTTCACCCTGACGTCCATACATATTTTACCTAGCAACAGCTCTCAAAAGTTTCCCAATGTTGTTCTCCATGACTTTCTGTACTTCTTCTGCTCCGTTATTATTCTGTTCTTTGCTTGTATGTCGTCTTTTTACAGGCGAATGAAGATTCATGTCATTACTAACAAAAGCGGTCTGTTATGTAATTATACGTTGTTATGCGCTGATCTCGCTGCTTCTGTTTGATCTCGGTCAGGTGAATAAATATGCGAAGGAGCTTCTAGCAGCCATGAGTTCAGGTATGGAGGAAAACGATGATCCAGGAAAACAAATCACACTGGAAGCCATGTCAGGCATGTCTAAGATACTGCTTTACCTGGACCAGAAGAATGTCCATCTGCTTGTGGTTTACATATTCATGAAGATCAAACCCTTTCTGGAGAATGTGAGTGTGAAGACGCTGAATAGTTAAGCTGTTGTAGTTAAGCTTGTGTTAAGATGATGAAAATGTAAATGTACTTATCTGTGTTCTCTCAGGAGAACAATGAGATTCGATGTGCTTCCATCATGCTCCTGGGGAACCTCTCGAAGTTTGGCTTGGGTGAGCCTGTTTTTAGGGACCAGATCCACAATGTTCTGGTCAGCTTGCTGTTGCACCTCAGTGATCCCAACCCTCAGGTGGTGAAGGTGAGTTTTTAGTCTACATACATTTTAAAAGGGATTGCTTGCATGTTGCATTTCTTAATAAAATTACTGTATATCCATAGACTTATATTCCTACGTATGTACTTGTAAATATCAAGTGTTAATTTTTGTATCCTGGCTGTAAATATTGGAAACATTGTACCGCCATTCTTCAAATTGGTTTCTAGTTGCAAAAATGATGCAATAAGCATAACACTCTTACGGGTCTGTTGTTTGGTTTGTTTTTTAATAATCCTTTCATTTTGTTACAGTGTTCCCATTACATTTTATTCAAATCTTGTGCAATATTTACTGCTTAAATCAAAAGATGAAGTGTGTTTGTGTTTCTATACCAATATCTGTTTGCCTCTCTTTTATTCTCAGGCATGTAAGTATGCCATGCGCGTGTGTGCTCCGGCTGTAGGATCAGAGCAGATCTCCACCATGTTCCTGAATCATCTTCATGAGGACAAGGGTCTGCATTATGGAGAGTTCATTAATGACCTCACTAAATACCTGGTACGGCAAGAGCCAAAGCTTTATCATAATAACTGCACGATACATCTTGATCTCTTATTATAGAAGAGATTATTATCTTACACATGCATATGGTGTTGCAATATATGCATCAGTTTTATTAAACTCATTTTTAAATAAGCATAATATGTGTTTTTTCGAAAGATCCAGGATTTTCCAGGCATGCTGAACTTCTACCACATCACAGTGATTCAGTTTTTCAAAAGTAACTGGTCTGAGATCAGAGCAAGTGCTGCCATGTTTATTGGTAATAATAGCGTTATTCTTAGATTGAATATTGTGATTATTTGTGATTATTTGAGTCAAAAAGCTCAGTTAGTTAAAGGGACACTCCACTTTTTTAAAAAATATGCTCATTTTCCAGCTCCCCTAAAGTTAAACATTTGATTTTTACCGTTTTGGAATCCATTTAGCCGATCTCCGGGTCTGGCGGCAGTGTTGTTTTTGGCAGCCATTTTAGTTTTAGTCTTTTGGATGAAAATGCTTTTTTAGTTTTAGTCACTTATAAACTTGATCGTTTTAGTCGACGAAAACACCAAAAATGTTATGGTCAAGTTTTAGTCGATGAAAACGCAAAAAGGTTTTAGTCAATTTTAAGTCAATTTTAGTAAAAAAAGTAGTCTTTAACAAATTAATTTAGGTTAAAAAGTATTGTAAATGGGATTAGGTTTGACAAGTAGATACATATAAAACCTTAAAGGAATAGTCTACTCATTTTCAATATTAAAATATGTTATTGCCTTAACTGGGAATTGTTGGTGCATCCCTCTATCATCTGTGTGCGTGTGCGCGTGGGCGCTGGAGCGCGCTGCGATGCTTCGATGGCATTTAGCTTAGCCCCATTCAATCAATGGTACCAATCAGAGATAAAGTTAGAAGTGACCAAACACATCAACATTTTTCCTATTTAAGACGAGTAGTTATACGAGCAAGTTTGGTGGTACAAAATAAAACGTAGCGCTTTTCTAAGCGGATTTAAAAGAGGAACTATATTTTATGGCGTAATAGCACTTTTGGGAGTACTTCGACTCGCCTAAAAAGTCCGCTCACCTTCTCACTCTCATAATGGGAGAGGGAGGGTGTTACTGCACCGAGTCGAAGTACTCCCAAAAGTGCTATTACGCCATAAAATATAGTTCCTCTTTTAAATCCGCTTAGAAAAGCGCTACATTTTATTTTGTACCACCAAACTTGCTCGTATAACTACTCGTCTTAAATAGGAAAAACGTTGATGTGTTTGGTCACTTCTAACTTTATCTCTGATTGGTACCATTGAATGATTGGGGCTAAGCTAAATGCTATCGAAGCGTCGCAGCGCGCTCCAGCGCTTACGTGCACGCACACAGATGATAGAGGGATGTATCAACAATTCTTAGTTAAGGTAATAACATTTTAATATTAAAAATGAGTAGACTATTCCTTTAAGCTTACCATGAAATGTGTCACAAGCCGAATGTCTAGTAAAATTTAATGTATATGATATGTTAACAGCGTGACTTGTTAGTTACCTTTAAAAAAATATCAGCGTGAGCCTTCAGGTGCCGCTTGAGGTTGGTGGTATTCTTCCCACCTAGTTTGTGGACACATTTCCCGTCGTCTCCCAATATGCATTTCGTTTTTCTTTCTGATGGATTATACTGAAAGTATGTCTATAAATCATCTCGTCGTTTTCGTTTATTGGCGTCAGCGCCACAGTGCTCTGAACTCTCCACAGCCGCAGATGTGTTGTTGTTGTGTGAAGTCTGGCGCGTGTGCGCGGCATGGCGGCAGCCGGGTGGTGGACGTGCCCAAAACAAGGATAGGAAGCGGCAGCGTTGCTGATGCTTTTTAGCTAAAACACACAGATTTCACGCAAAATAGGCAGAAATTACATGTATTGTGAACGTCAGACTTATAATAATTTCCGTCCCATCTCGTCAACAAAACTCGATGTTTTAGTCACCTTAGAGCCATTTTTAGCTAGTCATCGTTGCGTCATCGTCATAAAAAAAGGTGCATCAACAAAATCATTTTGTTATCTTCATGGTTGATGAAAACAACACTGTCTGGCGGTACCACTTTAAGCATAGCTTAGCATAATCCATTGAATCTGATTAGACCATTAGCAGTGCACTAAAAAATAACCAAAGAGTTTCGATATTTTTCCTATTTAAAACTTTGCGGCTGTACCATGGCTGCAGCAGGCAAACATGATATTACACAGCGCCTGAAAATAACCCCCTGCTATTGAAAGTAACAAAGTGGACTATTTTAGGGCACTACGTAATATCACTACACCTGCTGCAGCCATGTTACAGCAGCAAAGTTCTTGATTATTATGCTGGAATGAGAGTATAGTTCCTAACCATATCAGCCTAGGAAATCACAACTTTTAATTTTCAGTCGGTCTTAGTACACAATGTAACTACAGAAGAGTCAAGTTTTAAATAGGAAAAATAGCCTAACTCTTATTTTTTAGCACAATGCTAATGGTCTAATCAGATTCAATGGATTATGCTAAGCTATGCTAAAAGTGCTAGTGCCAGACCCGGAGATCAGCTGAATGGATTTCAAAACGGTAAAAATCAAATGTTTAACTCTAGGGGAGCTAGAAAATGAGCATTTTCAAAAAAAGTTGAGTGTCCCTTTAATGATATAAAGTAGTTATTTTCAAATAGTTTTTTTAAAACATTCTTTACTGTTTAACTGATGCCATGTTTTTAACAGTATTTTGTGGATTTGTAGGTTTTTTGCTCGGGAACCTTCCAGATGAACACTTCTCTCACATGAATATGGGATCAGTGACTAAGGGTGGGTACTGCAGTCCCACAGTAATATCTGAAATGTAGTGCTATCTTAGAAAGAACATCCTTGTTGTTGTGCAAAATTTGCTGTTTCACAGCACCTTAGAAATCAATTATTTTGTTCCACCATTATAATAGAGCTTTTGTCTGGCAAAGGGCATTGTAAAATGTATTGGTGAAGTTTGAAAGTCTGTATTTTATGTTTTATCAATTTTAGCTAACTTACATTTCCCTAAACAGTCTGTTTTATTTGAGTAATGGGCTCTCTTTTGTCTTATTCTGTCCTCCCCCTCTCTCACTGCATATCTCTGTCTCTCTCTCTCTTCTTTAGGTCTTGTGATGTTGCTGCAGGATCCAGATCCTCTTGTGCGGGTTAAAGCCGCTGAGGCCATGGGTCATTTTCACTGATGTCATTTCTGCTCATCAGATTAGTCTTACATTTTAAGTTGCATTTATTAAGGAGACAGCCTTGAATTGTTGTTCTATAATAGACCTTTAACGGTTTTAAATAAGGACCAAAGACTGTGCACTAGTTCTGTAAGAAAAGAGAAAAATAAAAAGTAGAATACATATATTGACCTTACAGCACTTTTAAGCACATGTGTTTTGATGCATTGTTGTACACTACATAGCTAATTTATATGACCATGCCTGTAAAGTCTAGGCTAAATTATATTATTATGAGATTATAAGCATCAAATTTGAGCTCATTCAGTCACTGTTAAATATATCAAGGTTATGGTTTTACTGAATGTTCTTTGTATCATGTAGGCTCAATTTAAAAAGTTGACTCTAGTTGGGATTTTACAGACTTGGTCACATATAGACACACTCATTCTAATTAAAGTGTTTTGCTGTTTACCTACAGTATAATCAGACCCGTACAGAATGTCCTGACTTTTTTTCTGTGAAAATCAGAAATACAGCTGTTTAGTCAAGATTTAAAGGTGCAGTGTGTAGATTTTAGGAGGATCTCTTGACAGAAGTGCAATATAATACACACAACTTTGTTTTCAGTGGCGTAAACCACATGAATTTCACATGTGAACCACACCAATTTCACATGTGAAAAAACACATGTGATCACATGTGAAATGTGTGTTTTTGGAACATTTTTGTGTGAATCAAATGTGAAATTTGTGTGACTTTTCCCTAAATAATAAACCGTTATGTTTTCATTATTAGTCATTTGATGACTATCGTAGCTTCTCATTGCATTTCCAAAGGGAGAGGTGAGCTGTGGATGGAGCTGTTGGTTGCAATTCGCATTCTCACCTCTACATGCTCCTAAAATCTACACACAGCACCTTTAAAACAGATACTTTCTAGTAGAAAGCCTGGTTGAGTAAAACATGTTATAGCAGTAATAACAGGATCAATTCCCTGTTAATGTCGTTTATGAAATTATACAACAAGCACATGTGAGCATGGAATTTGGGTGATCACATACTTTTGGCTGTAACTTTATACCTGGTGGCCCTTTTAAATGTTACATTTTTAGAATATTCAGTTTTTACCCATGTACATTGATAGAATTGATGATACTACAATGCTTGGCCATTCCTTTAGTGTGCATACCAACACTTTAAGTCATCAAAAATGTATATGGTATAAATCAATATACTTAAACCTAAAACCAAAACTGCAAGGTTTTTTGCTCGGAGCAGATTTCAAAGGTTTAGATTTGAATCCTATAAAGATGTTATAGAGATGCAGACAGTTGAGTCATATTGACCACCATAAACCTTCAGCACTAAATTACTCTAATATTATACCACAGGCTGTTGAATTCTTTTATCTGATTGGCTGAGAAATGTTACATGGGTGTTGATAATTTTTCTGTAACCACACAAAAATGTCTTAAAAATAGGCACCAGAGCAATGTTTGTGGTAACTGTTTTATAAAAAGGATGACTTTGGTCCTTTGAATTATTTGAAAATAATGCACACCTGGCGGTGTAGCCCGCCTAACAACATTGGGTGTGCATTATTTTCGAATAATTCAATGGCCTGTCATCAATTATTCCTTACAGAAAGTGTATAAGCATAAGCCACTCACTGTGACTAAAGTCTTGTCCTGTCCCTGTCGTCTAACATCAAATATTATATTATATAATCATTTGTGGTGTTATTTGCCAGTGTCATGTGGTTTTGTTTATGTGCTATGGACAGGTAATACAATTCTGCTTCCTTATATGGGGAAGGAAGATCAAAATAGTGCCAAAAAATGTATTTGTATCTTAAAAGGGATAGTTCACCCAAAAATAAAAATGGTGTCATTTTCTCACCCTAAACTTTTAGTTTTTTTATTTTGTTGAACACAAAATAAGATTTTTATTCATAGATGGTACTGTAAGCACACGACTAACGGTACCCATTGACTTTCATAGTATTTTTTTTCTTACTATGGAAGTCAATGGGTGCTTTTAACTGTGTGCTTACCATCAATTATTAAAATATATTTTTTTGTTTTCAACAGAAGAAACTAATACATGACATGTTCGAACAACATAAGGTTGACTAAATGATGACAGAATTTTCATTTTTGGGTGAACATCCCTAAACAAACACACAAACGTACAAATAATAATTTAGAAATTTGGTACATATTATCAGCTTTGTAAAATTTTTAATATAATGCATATTATTTTACTGTAAATTAAAGAGAAATAATCTACAGTGGCGGCTCGTGACTCTTCCGAGGGATGCAAATTAAAAATATAAGTATCATGTGTGTTGCTTGTGTTTTCAAGATATGTGTTTGTTGCATCATGTGAACCATACACTGAAAAGAAATTATTCATTCAATTTACTCAAATTTTTTAAGGTAAGTGGTTGCAATCAATTAATTTTAACAAAAGTTTTTGTTTTGTTTTGCTAATTTTTTTTTGTTTAAATGTACCTTTAAAAGTGTGAGTGAATTGAATGAATAATTTTTTTCAGTGTGTGCATCATGTGTTTTGTCAAAATAAGTCAAAACAGTTTATGATAAAAGAGACGCTCACGTTTACAAAATATACGCAAGACACACACTTAAAAGTAAACTATTTTATCATAAACCCGCGTCTGCAGCAGGCACTTATTTTGACAAGACACGTGATGCACATAGGATCACTTGACGCACAGAACACATATTTTGAGGTTACGAACCACACACATGACGGGCTACATACATGTTGTGACGAACTTCACATCGAGCGCCCTCGGAAAAAGAAGTCACCGGCCACCACTGATAATCAATCTAGTTAAAATTTTTAAATGGGCGAATAATGCCTTCATGAATTTTGCCATTCATTAATTCCCATAGCTCATTTCAGTACTTAATCAGTATATAATATATTAAAAGATAAGTTAGTATATAAATAAGTCTTAGTATAGCCTATGTATGAATGCTCTGTTCCAGTTTGGCACTATGAGGAAGAAGCTCGATTCCTTTCTACCTCAGGGTGTTGAATATGTATAAGCACAAGTCAATTGAAAAGTGCTTACTGTGAACGCGAAACTTTGATGTAATCTGAATGCTTTATCCAAAGTTTAGCATTTAGAGGTGGTTATTTCATTCAGCCAAAGCTGTAATGACATTGGAATTAATTTCTGGAACACAGTCAGGCTGACTGATATTGTTTTTGCGTCTTGGATGGATTTCTGAGCAACCAAACTGCCACAGCATGTTTCACAGGTCTGCTGCCGAGCATGCTGTTACATTTACATCTTCCCATTGATTTGTTGATATTTGAATATGTCTGCTGTTTTTTTAGCCTGAATTGTTTTGTATCATCAGACAATCTCATCAGATGATCTTGAGAGTATGTACGACTGAATCATTAAAGTTATTATAATATGGCATATGGAACCATCACGTTGATTGATTTGATTTAAATTGATTTAGCCATGAACATTATATAATGAGCATAACAAGCTTTTTACAACACAGCCATCTACCTTAACCAGTTTTGTCTGTTTAAAAATGATGTTGCTTCAGAATAACAAAAACTACATAAAAAAGACTTCAATGGCTAATAAGTCTTAAAGGGGACATTTCACAAGACTTTTTTAAGATGTCACATAAATCTTTGGTGTCCCCAGAGTAAATATGTGAAGTTCTAGTTTAAAATATCATATAGATAATTTATTACAGCATGTTAAAATTGGCACTTTGTAGGTGTGAGCAAAAAAATGCAAATGAGTTGATCTCTGCACTAAATGGCAGTTCCGTGGTTGGATAATGCAGATTGAGGGGCGGTATATTATCCCCTTCTGACATCACAAGGGGAGCCAAATTTCAATTACCTATTTTTAACATGCTTGCAGAGATTGGTTTACCAAAACTAAGTTACCGGGTTGATCTTTTTCACATTTTGTAGGTTGATAGAAACACTGGGGACCCAATTATAGCACTTAAACATGAAAAAAATCTGATTTTCATGATATGTCCCTTTAAGTTCCAGACTAGCTAAGTCTAACCTCAAGGGCTACAAGTTTAATCTAATAAGCATCCAATGAAACATTCTAATCAGATATGATACAAGTACATCTTCAGGAATATAAAGGCAGGTTTATGCTGTGATCTCACCTTTAATCCCTTTGTTCTCCTTAGTGATGGTGTAAGCGTCAGGACTGAATGTTAAGTGCCATAGTCCTTCTTTATAACGCCTTTCTTGCATGTCAATGCCATCCCTTCAGCATGACTATTCTGTGACACTCAAGGTGCTGTTGGTTTTCAGAGAATGGCCAATGAGGTCATATGGAGATTTTGGTAATTTTCAATCTCTATTGACCCTCTTTACATAATGACATTGAGGATAAAGCAAAGATGCTGCTGTGAAGATTCGATGTGAAGCTGTGTGTGATATGTATGCAGTGAGTAGAAAAATCTGTGGTTATGGTTAGAATTCATCAGCTTGACGTTTGGCCATCATGGAAATGCAGTTAGTTACATAACTGCGTTTGCAATGTGTGCGGATGAGATATGGAGAAATTTCATCTCTCCAACCTGGCATTTTCACACAAATGTTCAGTTCAACAGGTTTACTAGCTATTTTTAACAGGTACAGTTAAACAATAGTTGGCATAACACAGTGTAAAAACATAAAAGCATAAGATCTGTATGGGGGAACCTCAAGTACTCATTCTGACAGAAATCCCAATCTTATTATTTAATGTTGCCGTTTTTATTCATATTAAGACTGTAATCGTAAGGTACTGTAAGGTAGTGTAGTGTAAATATTATATACTATAGAAAGGTTCAAACAGCACTCAAATCATTAAAGGCGGGTTGCACGATTAAAAAAAAAGCTTTGGAAAAGGGAGTCGGGCCGAATACCAAAAATCACTTGTAGCCAATCAGCAGAAGGGGCGTGTCTACCAGTGGTGGCCGGTGACTTCTTTTTTTGAGGGCGCTCGATGTGAAGTTTGTCACAACATGTATGTAGCCCGTCATGTGTGTGGTTCCTTTTTTCAAAATATGTGTGTTCTGCGCTTTGAATGATCGTGTGTGCATCATGTGTCCTGCCAAAATAAGTGCCTGCTGCATACACGTCTAAAGGGTTTATTATAAAAGAGACGCTCGCATTTGCCAGATACTCGCATAATCTCATGCATAATCAAAGTTTAACGTTAAGTGAGTGTCTTGCGTGTGTTTTGTGAACATGAGCGTCTCTTTTATCATAAACGGCTTTAACACGTGTGCAGCAGGCACTTATTTTGTCACTACCCATTCTCACCAAAAAGCGTACAAATGACACGCAGTGTGATTATCGTGCAATAGATACGCCAAATTCCGCTTTTGCATGCATATGACATGCCAGTCCTTCCCGTTCACCTATATGGCGAATCGTTTTGTGTCGTTTTATTTATTGGTTTCTCATTTGTTTTCTGTTTTTTAAACCATTTACGCTTGGGTTTAGGGTTAGATTTGGGTTTTGCTTTAGGATGTAAATTAATATATAGGTTTCTCCATGTTTTGTCTATTTTTAAATCACTGGTCATTTGGAGTTTTAAATCAGGGTTTGGGTTAGGATGTCATTTTATGTTACAAAAAGTTGTTCTAACCCAAAATAGAAAAAAAAACAGAAAACAAATGACAAATCAATAAATAAAACAACACAAAATGATTCGCCATATAAGTGAACGGTAAGGACTGGCGTATCATATGCGCGCAAAAGCGGGATTTGGCGTATCTATTGCATGATAATCACACTGTGTGTCATTTGTACGCTTTTTGGTGAGAATGGGTTCTTTGACACAACACATGATGCACACGGGATCTCTCGACACGCATGACACATGTTTTGGAAAAGGGAACACACATTATACTCCGAACACTTATTTTGAATTAGCTCCCCTCGGATGAGGAGTCATGAGCCGCCACTGGTGTCTACTAACTAACCGACATCGTTGCCTGTGTATGTGTGGGGCAGGTCTATAAAAGAAGGTCCAGATTCTATTGGGGTAGGGGCGTGTTTGTTTAGGTTTAGGTTATTTCAAATATCAACACTGGCTTTCAGAGATCATGCACCCCGCCTTTAAAGGGATAATTCACCCAAAAACGAAAACGTTGTCATTATGTACTCACCCTCATGTCACTTGGACCCCTAATGTCTTTCTGTGAGATTTTTCAACGAGTGTATTTGGTTTTCTGGTTACTATGGAAGTGAATGGTGACCAAGGTGGTCTGTATCTGTAACCAGAAAACTCTTCAAGCTTCAAAAGGACCCAAAACCCTCATTTGAAGTGTCCTGTTGTTACAAATTTTATACTAACATACTAAAACTGCCTAAAAAAAACATTTCAGGGAAAGAGAATGCTCACTAAAAGAGAGGCACATGTCAAGACTTTTTTCAGATAGTAAATTATAGTTTGTTTTTAACCAAACCCTTTTATTTGCCTTCAATGCAAATATTCGGCTGTGTTAAGTGGAGTTATTTGTTTAAAGGGATAGTTCACTTTAAAATGAAAATTCTGTCATCATTTACTCATCCTCATGTTGTTCTAAACCTGCATGAATTTCTTTTTTCTGATGAACACAAAACAAGACACCCTGAGAAATGATGACAAACACACAGCAGCAAGTGACCATTGACCTCCATAGTAGGAAAAACATATTTTGGAAGTATTGTGATAAATGACTAAGAAAATATTTTGATAAATGATGGTAAGCACAGGGTATCCATTAAATTCCATCATATTTTTTATTCCTACTATGGAAGTCAATGGTCACTTACTGCTGTGTGTTTACCATAATTTCTCAAAATATCTTTTTTTTTTGTTCATTAGAAAAAAGAAATTCATACAGGTTTAGAACAACATGAGGATGAGTAAATGATGACAGAATTTTCATTTTAAAGTGAAATATCCCTTTAACACCTGTGGGTCCTTCGAAGCTTGGAGAGGTGGTCACCATCCACTCCCATTATAATCAGAAAACCCAAAAACAATACTTTTCAAATCTGTGTTTGGGTTCTGGAAAACACAGAAAGACATCAGGGGATCAAACGGCATAAGGGTGAGTAAAATTGACAGTTTTTGGGTGAACTATCCCTTTTAAGTATATAGCTGCAAAAAAGCATCGTTGTATTAGACATCTACCATGGTATTCTCTGAAATAAAATTGGAAATGTAAATACCATGGCTCGTGAAATAAAGACCATACCAAACTATTAACTTGGACCTACGCTGTACTTTTTGTAAGGGCATTATGCTATTGTCTTAGTTCTACAGCTCACCACAAGGGGGCGCCACAATGTATATTAAAAAAGCCCCTTGACGCTTAAAAATATTAGCATTTGAAGCTGACTAACAACATGAAGGACCAAACTAAAGTGAATGAGATTGCTCATCCAGCGATAATTATATGGGACCAAAAGGCCAGCGTTACCTTGATTAGATTCTTATTTTCAAAATCACATTAAATTTGCAGGCAAACAGAAAGGCGTTTTAATCCTAATGAAGGCGTTTGAAAGATTAGAGGTGGTACTACATGGACACGTGGCACACCTGAGGGTAATTTTCTCTGTTGGCTGCGCTCGGCCGTTCTTCTCCCTAATCATGCACATCTTGCCTTTCAGCTCACGTCTATTGACTCTCAGTCTCCACCCTCTCCGCCGTCTATAGCGCAAGATTAGACCTCATTTGTTTGCCGTTTGATGATGTTTCATTGTGCTCACCTCTCAAATTTAAAAATGGGGTAAAAAAAGCGTGCGCGTGACGGAGAGAGAGACAGAGAGGTGGACGAGGTCCATCATTTTAAAATGTCCTCCGACGTCCCTGCCAAACTGACAAATATTCAGGTTTAAGAGCGTGAGGTGGTGAATAACTCTCTTCTGAAGTTAATTCAGTTCCGTTCATCACCATAGCAGTTTTTATGACAGGGCCTTCTGCATTAAAAACAAGCTGAAACATCAAAAAGCTCCTCAAGGCTTCATAAAAATAATAATAATCTGATAACTCATAAGAAGTCTTTCAATAAACTCTTATTGATTTTATCAGCTCTGTTTTCATAACAGGTTTCTGTATTATTTTCTCAGATTTGTTGTTCCATATAAACGCTCGGAATACTGCACCGTAATGATGTACATTACCGAACGGAAAGTTTCTATCTCTCCTGTTCACTCTCTCTATCCATCCTTCTCTCTCTCTCTCTATCCCTCACCCTTTCTCTGAAATTACACTCATTCATTCCCCCGTGTCAGTGGAGACGAGAGAGACAGAGTGCGTATCTGCAGTTGACCTGGCTCTCTGAGAACATATGGATCTAATCTAAGACTCGATTGCTTGGCTCACATGTGATAGTGCCCATCAATTCATACCCTGTGATGCAATGGGAGAAAATCTTTTCAGACTTTTGAGGGTATTATATTTCAGTGGACCAGGCAAAATAGATTGTGGCCTTGTGGAACGTATTCTTTATGTATTGCTGCATTGGCCATTGCTTCTCAGTGGGACCTTGCCAAAAAAGAATCAATAACAATACATGGTGCTTATTATTTTGCTAAAGCAATAACCCCCCTAGAAAGTGCGCTTAGGGCTTTATTTTCTAATGACTTGATGCAGTTTTGCATAAATCTGGTTCGTCTTTACTGGGCATTCTAAATGAAATTTAATAGAGTCATAATTAACTAGAGTTCTAATTATGCAACATTTGATCCATTTCATCAGAAGGACTCTTAAATGGTTTTCAGTGGTTGAAGAGGACAAACGTCCTTCAGGGAGAGAGGAGAATTATTTTGTCAAGAGGACGTTGAGAGAATTACTCTGCCTCTCCAAATTAAATGTCTGTTCGAGGCACTCAGAATCAATTTAAAGTGTCGTTTTGTTAGAGGACAAGCTATACCTTTGCGTGTTAATAACTGTCAATTAATGAATTCAATTCTCTGATGGTTAAACTCATCACAGCTCCGCACCGTTGTCTAATATTATGCTAATGATGTCAAGATCATCTGATGTCTGAACTTCAGACATGTTAAAATGACTCATAATGCTTCAGAAATGCGTGTTGAGTTCGGAGACTTCTAGGACTTGGAGGTGATAACTGTATGCAGTTGTGATGTCACAATGTTCTTTTTAAATCTGAACCGGGATCACGCAGAGCTGTAAGACTCACTTTGGGAGGGCATACTGAATTACAGAGGCATTCAGAGTGACGTTTAGGGAGAGATTAAGGATTAGCATGTTATTGCAGCTGAGGTTGGGTTTGAGGGACAGGGAAAATAAAATGTGGGAAATTAACATTACTTATATAATGTCAGTGTAAAAGCATCAAAATTATGAAAATTAAGCATGAAAGCATGAAAATTTACGTTCCTAAAAGTTTCTTTATTAGGCTAAATATTTCTCAATATTTTGATTTTTTGCTTCCTCAGATTGCAGATTTGCAAATAGTTGTATCTTGGCCAAATGTTGTCCTATTCCAACAAACCATAGATCAATGGAAAGCTTATTTATTTAGATGATGTATAATTCTCAGTTCCGAAAAATGACCTTTATGACTGGTTTTAATAACCATGTCATCCAAAATGTTGATGTCTTTCTTTGTTCAGTCGAGAAGAAATTATGTTTTTTGAGGAAAACATTACAGGATTTTTCTTATTTTAATGGACTTTAATGGACACCATGGCTGCGTTCCACTTCAGTTTTAGACACGCACTCGCAAACTTCCCTAAACACTTCCCCTCGCGGGTATCCCTGTCGCCATTTTGAAGTGCGTTCCACTTCGTCAAGTGAATGAGGGAAGTTTATATGGACAGACCCTCGCTCCCTTGATTTTGACCGAGGGAGCGAGTCTACTTCATATGTACACTTCAGGCAGCTTCATATACCACAATGCAACACGATTGTGACATCAATTTAGCAGCTCGCACTTTGCACAGTTCAAATGATGGAGGGGGCGGTCTCCACTTTCCATGTGATCAAGGGCTTAGGGCGATCCATTTGAACCCACTTCAAGTGTTCTAGCAGAAGTGGGCACTCGTACAACGTAAGCAATAACGTACCTCCGAGTGAACGAGACTGAGGGAAGTTAGCAAGGGAAGGTCATAAAAAATGCAGGGCATTACTTAAAACTTAACTCAACACTTAACAGTTTTTTTAATGGAGTTTCAAAGGACTCTAAGCGATCCCAAACGAGGCATATGGGTCTTAAAGGCGAAACGATTGTCATTTTTGAAAATAAAAATAAAAAATATGCACTTTTAAAACACAACTTCTTGTTTATCTCCGGTCCTGTGATGTGCCAGCGCGACCTAACGTAATTGCGTAATGACGTAGAAAGGTCACGTGTTATGAAATGCACATTTGTGGACCATTTTAAACAATAAACTGACACAAAGACATTAATTAGTATCATTTGACATTCAACAACCTCGGAATGGTCCTCTTTCTCCAAACTTGAAAACACTGGGGCGTAGTTTTGCAAGTGTTGAGTTAAGTGTTAAGTGTTGGTGTCAATTAAAGTCCATTAAAATGTTTTCCTCAAAAAACATAATTCTTCTCAACTGAACAAAGAAAGACATCAACATTTTGGATGACATTGTGGTGAGTAAATTATTTGGATTTTTTTAAGAAAATGGACTAATCCTTTAAGGTCAAGGATCACAAATGCTTCTCCGTAGTGGAACTAGTCACTAGGGTGGTGCCATTTTAAAAAGTACACCTTTGCACCTGTTTGTTTGTTTGCTTTTTTCTTAAAAGGGTCATAGCGTGAAAATCTGACTTTTTCCATGTTTAAGTCTTATAATTGTGTCCTCAGTGCTTCTATCAACCTAGAAAACATAAAAAAGAACAACCCAGTAACTTAGTTTTGGTAAGCCATTCTTTTGCAAGCATGTAATAAAATTAGATCATTCAGATTTCGCCCGTTTTGTGATGTGGGTAGCAAGGCCATTTACAATAATGCCGCCCCCTTAATCTGCATTATCCAACCACAGCACTGCCATTTAGTGCAGAGAGAGAAAAAATAATTGACAGCACAATTGAGTTTCAATTTCAACAAACCACCATCATTGTGATCAGTGTTTGCATTTCATCAACTCTTTGCATTTTAAATGACACACCCAAAAATGGCAAAATTTTGCTCAGGCCTACAAAAGTGGCAGCTTTAACATGCTATAATTAGTTATCTATAGGTATTTTTAGCTAAAACATCACTTACGCACTCTGTGAACACCAAATACTTATTTTACATCTTTAAAAAAAATCTCATAATATGACCCCTTTATTGCCATTCCAACATCTATGGCTATATTCAAAGTGAGAACCAGTTAATCTACACAAAGTTGGGGAAGGACAATTTGGCATCTCCTATTCTGTATACCTGTAAACCCACACTGCTAACATGCAAACTCCAAAACATTTGCACCTTAAAATGCACAGATACTGGTACAAAAGAGTTCTTGTATCAATTTAGCTTAGACATTGAGACTCATATCTTCTGCCAGAGGGAAGCAGTTCATACTGTGAGTGCAAAAAATGACTCTGATCACCAAGGATCCTCTCCACCTGGTTAAGAATACATTTCTAATATAAATCTTGGAGGTTACGATCTTTCTCATGCCCGACAATTTTTGATGCTTGAATATTGAAATCAAAAAGTGCATATTAGTACCTCAAATGTACATGCTTGTACCAAATGTATACATATCTGTACCTACATATCATGTACATACAGTATTAATACCCTTTTTTAAAGGGACATTCAACTTTTTTTGAAAATATGCTCTTTTTCCAGCTCCCCTAGAGTTAAACATTTGATTCTTACCGTTTTGAAATCCATTCAGCTGATCTCCCGGTCTGGCGCTACCACTTTTAGCATAGCTTAGCACAATCCATTGAATCTGATTAGACCATTAGCATCACACTAAAAAATAACCAAAGAGTTTCGAAATTTTTCATATTTTAAACTTGACTCTTCTGTAGTGACATCGTGTACTAAGACCGACAGAAAATTAAAAGTTGCGATTTTCTAGGCAGATATGGCTAGGAACTATACTCTCATTCTGGCGTAAAAATCAAGGACTTTGCTGATGTAACATGGCTGCAGCAGGCGAAGTGATATTAAGCAGGAGCCAAAAATAGTTCCCTTGGTTACTTTCAATGGCAGGGGACTGTTTTCGGGCGGTGCGTAATATCACTACGCCTGCTGCAGCCATGTTACGTCAGCAAAGTCCTTGATTATTATGAATGAGAGTATAGTTCCTAACCATATCGGCCTAGAAAATCGCAACTTTTAATTATCTGTCTGTCTAAGTACACGATGTAACTACAGAAGAGTCAAGTTTTAAATGGAAAAAAATTGAATCTATTTGGTTATTTTATGCCCAATGCTTATGGTCCAATCAGATTCAATGGATTGTGCTAAGCTATGCTAAAAGTGGTAGCGCCAGACCCGGGGTCCGGGGATCAGCTAAATGGATTTCAAAACGGTAAGGATCAAATGTTTAACTCTAGGGGAAAACTGGAAAATGAGCATATTTTCAAAGAAAGTGGAATGTCCCTTTAAGGGTCTTGCCCTGGTGACAGCTTGGGAAAATTTTTTTTTGACAGTCTACAGACTTTGTAAGTATTAAGAATGAAATGGTTTTCTTAACAATCTTTGATTGAAAGTTTCTTTGGAGAACCAAAAACTGTTCTAACTTAAAAAAATCAAGATTTCAAAAATGACATTTGTCTGGCTTTATGGTTCAAATAAAGAACCTTTAACATACACAGAACCTTTCAGGTTTTCCGTAAAGGATAAAGATTCTACAGAGTACAGACTTAAGATAAAGATATCATTCTTTTAAGATTAAGAACCTTTGACCTAAAAGGTTTCTCTGGGAACCAAAAATGGTTCTACTCTAGCAAAGAACCCCTTTAAAACCTTTATTTATAGCAGTGTATGGCATTGCTGTAAGAATAATTTAGCAGCTTTATTTTTAAAAGCGTACAGTAGATGCAAAATGTACCCTACAGTACAATATTTAAATTAAGTTGTTATTCTATTTAGCACAAACATGACTCGTATCTAAATTAGGCTGATTATGGGATGCAACTTGTTGCTGTTTGTATAATTATTTTCAAAGCAACACAGTCAGCATGTGAAAATTAACAGCGCTGTCACATGGACTACATTCTTATTGAATTCGTCTCAGTGTGATGATGTAAGGCTGGGTCAGTGTAACACTGTTACGAGTTATCTAATGCATCCTCATTAGGATGTTGGTGGGACTTCTGAGTGATACTGTGTCTCGCCAATGATCCCACATACACATTTGACTGCTTGTTAGACAGAAGATGACAGAACAATCGCGAAGCATAAGAGTTTGAAAAAAGAGGAATACACAAAGAGAAATAAAGTTGTAGGGTGCAGGTCAGACTGATGCTTGCGGCCTTCCGCGTCCTGAGTTGGCTGCTTGTTAGTACGCCAGAACCTCTGTCTTCCTTTGCTTCCCCTCCACCTCCGCTGGACCTGCATGCTACTGGATGGCCAGGGGTCACTCCCAGCCAATTTAGAGTGATGCACATCTATTCTGTCAGCCGCCAGCTTCCACACTGAAAATAATTACCGCGTGAGCATCTGCTGTCCCAGAGAGACAAACGATAGAGTCTGACACGAGCAGGACGAAGAAATTTCACATTCTGTTTCTCTTTTCCCCTCTAAATGGTGTAGCAGGCCCAGAGGAAGCTAAAGGGAGAAAACACCTGGTGAAATTATCCCTCAGTGATCTGTGCATATGCTTAGGAACTTCGCTCTGTAGTTAATTGGAATAATTGCCTGGAATGCTCTAGGATAAAATGAGTCTAGGATGCCCTAAGGAGAAAGGAGGGGAGAAGATTGCGGCACACGCAAATACTTTATGGTTATGTCAACTCAGCTCAGATCGTATAGACTATAGTGCAGTAAACCCAGTGAGGTTCTGATAAGGAAGGTTAGTCTAAACCACCTGAAGATGATCCAAAATGAAATTTAAAGTGATACAATCAACAGTTATTTGAGATGTTTTGTGCATAGCTTACATGCATGTAGTAAATATGTTTTTTCGTATATGTGCTGTAGACTAAAAATCACTGCAGTAGTCCCTTTCACACATACAGTCTTTACTGATCATTTACTAGTCAAATGTTGCTGCCAATTTACCAGTAAAGCCCTTTTCACACAGACATTCCGAAAAATGCATCCTGGATTTTTCCGGGATCGTTTGATTTTTTGTTCATTCACACTGCCAATGATTTGCCGGCATCTGCAAGATGACACGTGACCTTTTTAAAGTCCTGCACTTTCTTCTACGCAGCCTCTGACGTTTGCACATTATTTATTATTTCTCTCTCCAGAAACCACTCTCGTGCATTTTTGTTTATGATAAGACTATAAAAGAGTGCGTGACGCGCCGTTCTAATGCTGGTGAATGATCTCAGCTTCAGAGTGGATATTTGACGAGCTCCCTGATCTCCGCTTTAATCCAGTTCTCAGACATTTTTCATCGTGATTGTTATTATGCATTTAAAACCCTCATTTTGAGGAGCTGAACGATATATCTTGTTGGGATGACACGCGGGCAACTTACCTGATATCTACGTCAGTCCAGTTTGCTGACATTTCTCGTCGTAAATGTTGTATTGCAATCCCTCATTTTAATGAGTTGAACCAACTTCATGTTGCCATAACACGTGCGTCCTCACTACGGCACACGCGTCATTGTTTATGCGTCTCATCTCATCGTGAATGTTGATATGCATGTAAATCTCTCGTTTTAAAGAGCTGAACCATAACTTTTGTTGTGATGACGCGCGTGTCCTCACTACGACGCGCTCATTTCGGCATTGTTTCGGCTTCTTGTTCACACAGAGGGCTTTCCATGTATCTTACTAGGATCTCTTTCTGGTAACAATCCCAGAAGATTTACGGGACGTGTTTTGCGTTCACACAGAAGCTTGTCTGGCAATTTTACGGGTATTTTCTGGGACCAAAGGTCTGTGTGAAATCTGTGAATGAGGTTTAAGAGAGGTTGTAAGATTACCAGTAATTTATCGGTAAGCGCTATGTGTAAACAAAAAATATAGATTACCAGCATTTAGAATGGACGACGTCAGACCGCGCTGACAGCTTCGGGCCAATCATAATGTTTTGATCAGATAACACGTTTTTACCCCCCCCCCACACACACACTGTTTACGGACGTTTCACGCTCCTCAAAAGTCGAGCCCACCTGAAGAGTTAACGTACACGTTTCTTCACCAAAGTTGTTTAAAACAGCTTACCATCTAATGGCCGAATTGCCGAAGATTTTAGAACACCATCAATGAAGCCTAATGTGCAAACAGTACTGTGTTTGACGTCATGTGCAAACAGGACAGGTTTTGTTTGACGTCGCCTAATGCAATGTTGTTTGGTCACGAGCAACTTTGCGACCGCCCGCGTTTGCCACAGATGTGAAAACAACAAAAAACAGACTGTGGATATAGTCATAACCCGCCATTGTTTACAAATACAACACTGAGCTCGCCGTACACCACAGGTAGTTAAATTTCGCTTTCTAACAGAGTTTACTGGTATTTTGATAGTGATGTGTGAATGTTATGATAAAAAGATGGGACGTAACTGCCTGTGTGTGCGTGGTTGTGTAAACCGTGAACAGCACATTTTTGTATTTACAGGTAAATTCATTCTGGTAAATTCATGGTAATTTACCGAAATTACTGTGTGAAAGTGGCTAGTGTAAGCATATAAAGGCAATGCTGTTCCAAATCACCACACTTACCCATGAGTGCACTTATGTGCACCAAATGTTCAAATAGGCGTGAAGACACATTTGCACCAGTAAAATATTAAACACTTTATTTATAGTGCCAAATGATACTGCATGTCCAATTACATTTATCTTACACTAAAAAAGCTTTTCTTCACATCTCATGATGAGTTCCTGAACATGATGCATGATGGATTACACGTAAAACACACTCATATTTAGTAATTCAGCTTGACAAATCTTCAAATCGTTCACGTTTTCAAAGCTGTTCTGTTTATAAACATAATTTTCTATGTAAGGCATCAGTCAAATTCTCTAATAAAATAAATAAATAAATAATAGATTTTGAGCATTTCGAACTATGTATCATTTTGAAATTTTGCAGGCAACACATTGATCTTGTTTTCAGATCATATTCAAAAAAGCTCATTACACAAAAATCTCACAATATACTTTGGGAAGTGTATGGTAAATCTTACCAAAGCTTTATAAAAAATGGCTTAAACCAAAAAGAAGAACTACAGTTTTGTTGTATTTGATGTATTTACTGTAATTACATGGTTTGCTTTTCAGCTTATCCCTCAACCGAGCCATTGCTCATGGATGCTCGCTGTGGTCTGTGACTGAGACGTGGCATCATAGATGAATCACTGATCCTACAAACAGAGGTGAACTGACTGTGGGCATCTTTAACCTTATCTTTTCTCTTGCACGCTTTTCGAACTGCTCATTTTTTATGGTAAGCTTTAGCAAAGGCCTTCTTCAATTCAATATTCACATTGCGACTGTGTTTTATTTTACTCTCTGTAATGTGAATCATTATCATGCATGTAAATTCAAGCACTATCAAGGTCCTCGATACTTATCACTGAGATACTGATGATTTAATTACCGGTGACATAAATATGAGATTTCAAATTAAATCATGTCCATAGATGTATTTATCAGCAACGCTGGTTTTTAAGACCTTGTATTCCTGTTATCTTTCTGCTATACAGTAGTTTGCTTGATGTCTATCTTTGTCATTGCTGTCGTAAAGTATAGTGCTGCTGTAAAGTACGCTAGTAAAAAATATTTATAATTTCATAAAATACTTGTTGTTGTTAAATATGTTGGAAATTTTGTGCCATTTGTCTTCCATTTCACAAGACTCAAAGGACTGGAGTAACATTACTGCATTTTTGTGTATTTTCTCCCTAGACATTCCCACAATGCATTGTTTCAGTGCACTGACGTGGGTAGTTAGAGAAATGGCTGACTCTTCTAGAACATTTAGAATTTTATCAAAACTCATTTTGATTTCATTACAAGTACATTGTGTGCTGTATTTTCACAGAGAAAGTAAGATATCAAAGTTTTACTGTTGAGGAAAGGGAGACAGACTGTTAGAGAAAGCAGAACGGTCCAGATGTTGTGCTTGTGGACAGCTTATTAACAGACCTAAGTGTGTGATGCTGCGCCTCAGGCGCTAAAACATCCCAGAGCTCTAAAATAATGTCCACAACAGAGACTAATTATAAAAACACACATTTCCACATTTTTCGTCACATAGAGAGATAGACCGCGAAGTTAAAGTAGCTAAAGTTTGAATTTGATTAAGGCTTGAAATAGCACACTTTAACTGTCATTAATGGGATAAAGCCTTAAACTTCAAACGTGTTTCTTTTTTGGCAAGCAAGACTTTTACAGTGCATTTTACACGGGGCGTAAGCGTTAATGCTTCCCATTCACTTTTAATGGGTGACGTCATGCGTTGCACGCGGCAGAAGTTGAACATTTCTCAACTTTTCAAGCGGCAACGCGTGCGTCAGCCAATCAGATTGCTTTATGCAAATAACCTAGGCAGAGCCAGACAATTACGTTTATGGAAGACCGGAGCATGTGCTGCGGCCACTGCGATTGGCTGTTGGCCACGCTTCAGACAAGCCTTCCATTAAGCGTTAACGCTTACGCTCCGTGTGAATGTAGCGTTACATCGAAGTCTAAAGATTCTTTAACGTTTTCTTTTATAAGGTAATGTAGGTTCTGCCAACAGGGGTTTGATACACATTTATAATATTTCTTCTTTGCAGTAGGGGTTTGAATCAAATTTGTGTTTTTTAATGAAATTCTTTTGGAAAGTTGCACAAAATTCGTAATGGCACACATGCCTTCATTTTGGGCACCCGTCTCAAAATACAGATTTTAACATTATTGACCTACCCACTGATGCAAAAAGCTGTATTTGTTTTCCTGAGGTGCTCTGTAACAACTTTATCCCATAAAGGTGTTTTGTATGTTGAAATATTGAACGATTATTTATTTCCTGTAGGGCTGTCACGATTATGAAATTTGGCTGATGGTTAATTGTCTAATAAATTGTGGCGATTAATTGCCTGTTTTAGGACTTTGGCGATTAATTGTCTGATTTATTGCTTTGACATTTAATTCTCATACATTTTTGTGTTTGTTCATGAAATAATTTTCACACTGTTGTGATTATTTAAATTAAAGGTGCAGTGTGTAAATTTTAGCTCCATCTAGTGGTGAGGTTGCAAATTGCAACCAACGGCTTAGTCTACTCCTCACCCCTCGCTTTTGAAACACATATAAAAGCTACGGTAGCCGCCACCGGACAAACATGTCATCGTTGGAGACAACTTAGTAAAAAAAATTGTCCGTTAAGGGCTTCTGTAAAAAATGGCGGCACAAAATGACGACTTCCATGTAAGGGGACCCTCGGTGTATGTAGATAAAAAGGTCTCGTTCTAAGGTAATAAACACATAACGGTTCATTATAAAAAGGTCTCCCTGATAATATAGTTTTGTATATTATTTTGCATTTCTGTCAAGAGATCCTTCTAAAAATTACACACTGCACCTTTAAATTTTTTGCAAGGTTTACCTGGCAGTAAATATTAATACACGTACTTAAAAGTAATTATTTAATGAATATATCTTTCAAAAATCTGAAAATTCTTCATAAGAAATAAACACAATCAAAAGTGTCTGAAAAATAACTGAAAATAATTCCTTACCTGGCAATTCATACTACTTATCAAAGTTTTGCAGCATTTCTTTAAATTGTAGTAGCCTGTTGGGCCTGTCTTAATCCACTGTATTGAATGGCTTTGCAATGTATGGCATTGCAATGTCAGTTAAAGAGCACCATCTCGGTCTCATTTATACAGTCGCTGTAGCTCCCCCTTGTGTTTTTAAAGAGATGTGCAATCATTGCGGTGATCTGAAATGATCGTGATACAATCAAACAATCGCGATGAGATGATTATTTAATCGTTACATTATACAGGTCCAGCTTATCTTTGTAGGCCTGAGCACATGTCTTACACATTATCATACATACGTATGTGTGAGCAACCGCATGTAGCATGTATGCCTATGTTTGCTTCCCTTCCTCGCATACACACTGTACATGCAGGAAGCTTCTTAGTCTGTTTGTCAGTTGAATATGTTTATTTCAGGGCTATTTTAATTATAGCTCATTGGAGTGTGTCACTTCACTTGCAGAGTGCGTGCGCGCAAGTGTTTGCGTTTGTGCTTGTTGGGTGTAACTCCCAGGTCTTTATGTGAGAGAACGACTCGTTCATCACTGTCTCAAGGGACAAAGGAAACCTGTAGCGCATGCTAAGTGCTCCAACCCTCCGCATGGCTGTATGAATACATTAGGGTACACACACAGCTTAGCACATGGCTGCCAGAATATATTAGCCTCTACACACACACACATACAAGCATAGCCACTGATAATGAGCACTGAATCCTTGATGCTCTGTCCTATCAGCTCTTTGCAAAATCAGTATTACATTGACTGATAAGACGGTCGTCTTATACAGTAGACACCTCCTTTGTTTGTTTGCATGCATGTTTATTATTCAGTTGCATTGTTAGATCACTCGCGTTTGCTCCCTTTGACATGTGCTTTCTCTTTCACACACACACATAGATTTGGACCATGTCTTTTGTCTGCCTTCTAGTGTGGCATGCTTGTTTTGGATGGCCACCTGTGTATTAATATAAACCACAAAATGTGTCATTGCATGTAGTGTATAGCAAAGAATGCATGCACCATTTAGCCTGGGTAAGGTGTGCGTGTGTTTTAGGATGCACTCCAATCAGGCCTAGCTTGGGACTGAGCTCTTATCAGACCATGTCAGACCTCTGGGGCTGCCAGTTTGTTTTGTACCGATAGCTTATTAAATAGATAATTCACCAAAATATATTTCCGTATGTTGCGCATAATTGTCCCTGTTATTGCCCCGCAAACTTTAATGTTTTCTACCAATTCTCAGCCAGAGTGATTCAGTGCAACCATATGCTTTGCTTTTGTTTGTATTGGCCATAACGGCACGTTAGAAGCGAAATGATGTGTTCGTAAAGCCGCCTGCTTTTTTTGTCCGTGGTGGTCCAGACTGGTTTCAAACCTGCCAGGCTCTTTTGTCGCCGAGCATATATAAGCCCCCCTTCTCATACTCCCACCTTCCTTTGCCCCACTCTCCTTTGTTGCACAAGCACAACATTAAGATGGTGAATAGGCACTTCAGGGTTATTTGGGAGCTTTTCAGGGAAGTGTAAGCAGAGGGGAGAGGGAATAATGAGGTGCGGGGGCAAAAAAAAATGACTAAATGAAAAGATAAGGGACAAGGTTATTATTGTGAGAAGTGGCAGAGTCAGCATCCTTCCTACAGGGTTCACAATAAATATAAAATTACAGAACTGTAAAATGATGAGTACCAGCACCGGCTCCTAGTTCTTGAATTATTATTTTTATCTGTTTTTATCGCTACGTTATTTTTGTTACCCTAAAAGATTTTTTATTCGGAATCAATTGCGTGAGCACGCTGTGAACGCTTTGAATTTCAAAGAGTTGCGAGTGCTGAATTATTTGTTGGGGTGAAAAAACTCAAACATTATGAATTTATGCATCCCAAAATAATCATGCATATTCATGAGTCCCGTCTGCATAATATTTTTTGGGGGAGGTGGAGACACAATAGTGGGTAGAGAGCAAATCTGGTGTCTGATATCATTTGCGACATCTGTTTTTCTAAATTTCCATTCCTTGGAAATTTTAATAAACAAAGTTACATTTGGAAAGCAGGGCATACTGTATATATTGAAACTCTCTTAAAACCTCTAGCCCATGTAGAAGGAGATAAGCGGGGCAAAAATCAGTTAACAGCAGCAGGTAGCCTGTATCAAGGAAAGCAGACGTCTTCCCTCCTCTCTGACGCAAACTCTAACACACCTACCTGTACACACACACAGCCTACGAGAGAAATGTTTAACTTTTATCTGCAATATAGTCTGTTTTTTTAAATACTGTGAGAATGCAAGTGTGGGTTTATGTGCGGTTATGGAGCAGAGGTGTTTATCTATAATAAAAACTCCCTGAGGAATAGTTGTGCTGGTAAATAGTGCACTTGGATACATATTTTGCGCAATGGATTTTAGAAATTGCTATTTTTAACGGCCTTTCTGCAACAGCTTTGTGGTTTTGTAAAGTACAATTTCCCCCTTTTTTATTTTCCAACCGGTTTATGGTTCAGCTTGATGCCTTTGCTTAAAATTACTCCTGTTAGAGAAAATAGAACCAGTGGATAATATTAGATGAGTTCTGCTGAAGGCAATCCATTATTTTATGATTTTGGCATTCTTTTCCTCTTTATTAAATCAGATGAAAATCCCCTCCCATGGGAAGTTTTGGGCTTCTGACCAACGGCTGAAATCAATCCCGCAACCGAAACGGTGTGATGATATTGGACTCTCCTCAAGGAGCAGGTTGGTCCGGGGAGACGTGGGTGAGATTCGGCTCTTCTCTCATCTTCTCCTCCTTTCTTCCCCCATTACACATCTCCTTTATCCTGGCAGGTTGTCAAGCAACAGTAAGGCGGGCAAAAAAAGGAATGGAGGATGGAAGGAGAGCCGATGGGGAGAAAAGAGACAGGCAGATAAAGAGCAATCTCCTTGGCTAGATGAAGGGCTGTAGGTACACTCCAGATGGTGACCTAGAACTTGTTGGGCTACGCTGTGGAAATAACCCTCTCTGGCTGAGACTGAGTCTTAGAAATCACTCTTTGTCCAATAAACGCACTGAAGCCACTGGGCCACAATCACAACAAAGTCATTCATAACAGCATAACAACTTAAAAGCTTATTGAATTTCCTTATGTCCAGCTCCTCAATTTTTTTAATTAGGGCTGTGAGTCAAGGAAAAGCATCTCTTAAACATATGTGCATGAAACAACTATTCAACTACTGTAAAATATGTCATCTGTAAGAATGCATACCCCGCCGCTAACTAATTAAAGAAACCTCCAGTCTGGTGAACTATTATACATACTTATTAAAATGTTAAACAACCAAATTTTAATGCTGCAATGCGTCATGGTCTGCATATATACACGAATTTTATTCCCAACCATTTTAAGCTCATCCAAAACGTAAATGTGCTTAGAAGCACAAAGCCCCAAAACAGCTTCCAAATATAGACAATAAAAGCCTCTTCTGTTTGGTCTGCATATTGTTGTATATTGCTCGTTTTAGTACTTTACTGAAATTGAGCCAGTATTTTACTTCAATTAAAACGTTTGCTTGCATACAGTATGAGCGTTTAAGCACACGCACTTACGTTAATTGTAAATGTTTATGCAGTCAGGCCTTGTTGTGCTTAAATATGTGTAATTGACAACAGACATAAGGTTGCTTTTTACTGCCATAAATAAATAACAATGTATACAGTACATAGAGTTGTACAAAATACAAATAAACAGGCTAACAATAGCAAGTTGCGAACTGGGTCAAAAACATATTAAATTTGAATATAATACATTCGCAACAACTCACAGCAATCACATTAGGAAATAACAGTACGCTGTAATTGACTCACACCTTGAATATTTCATCCCGCAAACTGAATTTGTAGATAGATAACTATGCTGTTGTGGGAAAGACAAGGCTTTTGAAACTGATCTTGTAAAGCATTCCTGTTGTCAATGCAGTATCGTACTTTGCACAATATTATGTGACATATTTAGGTTATACTGTACAGGCAGTAGGTCAGATAGCTTGACACTAGCTACTTTGTCTGCTAAGGACATAAATAAATGTAAAGGTTCTGTATAGAAGGAAAGATGAAATTTAAAGGAAAACACCACATGTTTTTACCTCAACTTAGACAAATGAATACATACCTATCTTTTTTCAATGCGTGCACTTTTAATCTTTGTACAGCGCCTTGAGAATATGTTAGCATTTAGCCTAGCCTTATTAATTTCTTAGGAACCAAAAAGGGATGAATTTAGAAGCCACCAAACACTTCCATGTTTTCCCTATTTAAAGACTATTAGTTACATGAGTAAGTATGGTGGCACAAAATAAAACTTTTGTTTGGAGCCATAGGAATGAATGGGGCTAGGCTAAATGCTAACACATTCACAAAGCGCTGTACAATTAAAAGTGCACACATCGAAAAAATATAGGTATGCATTAATTCATCCAAGCTGAGGCAAGAACATAGTAAAATGTTAAAAAATGGTGGTGTTTTCCTTTAAATGGTTTTCAATTGGACATTCCTCACTCCTGTTCAACATGGTGAAACCAAGCGTGCCGCACAAGCCCTGAAAAGTGAAGCCAAAACGTCTCGATCGCCCCCCAGTGACTGGTCCCAGTATAGGTCATAAACCCCGCCTCCCCATGTTATGCAATGGGACTTGAGACCAACTAAACAACTTAATTACACTTCAATTATCTTTTTTTCAGGACTGGTCCCGAAATCGCTACGGCGCAAACCGAAGACACAAGATGTCAGCGCCGTATCGGGACACTGACGGTTTCACTTTTCACCAAAGGAAGAGAGCGAACGGGCGTCGTCCATCTTTTTTACAGTCTATGGGTGAAACATTGAGAAAGAGTCCGCATTAAAGCACTTCACCATGCTAGATCATCTTTACATGAATGTATTTACTGTACATAAAAGAAGTAAATGGCTTATAAAGAGCAATTAATGTTGATTTGGCTCATACAAACTGATTTTTCCCTTCTTAAAGTCATTGGATATAAATATGGATTCTGTCCTTCTATGGATTAAAAAACGGAAAAAAGTGTTGAAGTCAAAAATTGAGAATATCTTGGCAGTGTATCATATTTGTATTTTGTTCCAGAGCAGAGTGATCATATCTGCCATACTATCAAATACACAATCAAATCTGCTTTTCAGCTTTGCTTACTAAAATGCCCTACCCCCAGCCTCCTTGAGATATCCAGGCTTAAGTAATCTAGTCTTAATCCATATCACCTCACTAAGCTTTGCATAATCAAGTGAAATCTGCACGCTGCGACCCTGTCACCCCGCTGTGGCGAAGACCGGATGTACATTGCATTAAAATGTTCAATGCTGCTCAGTTCTTCAGGATATCTGCAGATGCTTCAGTGTGACTGGAATCCTGATGATCACTTTCTACCTTACAGATCAAGCCACCTGTAGTCAATGCAAAACTCAGCAAGGTGACTTCTGATTCTGTGCTGTCTGATATTGGCTGCATCTGAATTTATGGACGTTTTGGTCCATCTGTGGTGTAAATCAAGTTTTATATGTCTGTATATGTCTGTGCTTTTAATATACTTTAAGACAACCCATGTGCAAATTCATTATTCAACACTATTGCTGAGTATTTTCTTCATAAAATTGGAGTTTCGCGCTGATTCAGCTCTACTTCTTTGATGCTTACACATGCAGGGTGGGTGCTGTAACCTGTTAGCCTGGGAAAACTCAGACAACTTCCGGCAAATTTAGATTTGCTCTGCAAGTAAGTCTGGCTAAGAGCCCATTTAAGCCCATTTTTTTATCCGTTGAAATCGCGGAACCAATCAGAAACTTTACACGATGACAACAGCGTAGCGACAGTGAAGCAGATTTTGTACATTACAAAGATGGATGCCGCAGTGGAACATCACTCGTTCGAATCAGCTATCGCATCCGTTTTAAGCGATTTAAACTTTTCCTTTTCGTAAAAACATGAGCAAAAAACAACACTCGAAGCCTTCATATCTAAAAAAAAGATGTTATCGCTGTCTTACTCTGCATACGTCATCTACTTCATCGCTCTTATTGATTTTAGGTCTATACAATTGCACCCAGAGGCATTTGAGCGACGTTCTATGGTCACCCCCTTTGGAAATGATTTGTCTATGAAGCTTTGCCAGACCATAACTTTGTTACTACTAAGAATGGTCTGGTTTTAACCAGGCTAGTAACCTGTTAACGTCAGCGCTAAAAAGAAATAATGTATGCATTGTGTAAAACCGACGAATGTAGCATCTACAGTATACACTCACCTAAAGGATTATTAGGAACACCTGTTCAATTTCTCATTAATGCAATTATCTAATCAACCAATCAAATGGCAGTTGCTTCAATGCATTTAGGGGTGTGGTCCTGGTCAAGACAATCTCCTGAAATTCAAACTGAATGTCAGAATGGGAAAGAAAGATTATTTAAGCAATTTTTAGCGTAGCATGGTTGTTGGTGCCAGACGGGCCGGTCTGAGTATTTCACAATCTGCTCAGTTACTGGGATTTTCACGCACAACCATTTCACAACCATTTACAAAAAACAGCCAGTATGCAGCAGTCCTGTGGGCAAAAATGCCTTGTTGATTCTAGAGGTCAGAGGAGAATGGGCCGACTGATTCAAGCTAATTAAAGAGCAACTTTGTGTCATGGTCCTGTCAGACATCCATGCTAGATGTCGGTCTGAGTGCATCTGACAGGACCGTGGCAGTATCATGTTCTGTGTGGGGACATGTGGGATCACATTCTGTGTGTGGCTGCCACATGTTCCCGGTGTCTTGTTGCTGTCGTGATCTTGCCAGACCTTAGTGTAGATCAGGTCTATGTTCTGTGGGCAAGGTCAGGGCAGCAGTGTGTGTACGTGGGAACACGTGTGTTCACATCATATCTGTGTGACACGTGTTCCCAGTGTTTTGTGGCTGTCATGGTCTTGCCTGACCTTGGTTATTATCCAGAGGGCAGGACCAGGGCAGCATTGTTTTATGTGGGAATACGTGGGTATTCACATCATATCTGTGTAACACGTATTCCCAGTGTCTTGTCACTTTTACCCTACTCCCTTATGTAATCATGTCTTAAGTGATTAATTATGTTCACCTGTTCCCCATTGATGTGGTGTCTTTATAATGCCCTTGTGTTCTCTGTGTGGTGTGCGTGCGTTGTTTGATGTCTGTGAAATCCAAGTGTTATGGTTCCTGTTTATCTGTTCCAGTTATTTGTGTTTCATCACATTATTTTGTTCCTTTCCGTTTTACCCCCTCGTGGGTGTTTCAGTTTTTGTAAATAAATCTTTGTTATATTTTCTTACATCTTGCGTTTGGGTTCGTCTTCTGTTTATTTTCCATTATCCGGTTATACGTACCGTGACATAACGCACGCACCTAACAGAACCCAGCGAGATGTTTGCTGGCAGCCGCCTGGCGATACGGGGAAGGAGATCCCGCCCCGCATACGAGTCGGGGTACGAGTGTTATGACCCACTCGTATGCGGGCCCGAAGGTAATGCCAGGCGGCGACCGATCGGATCGGTTGGATCCCGCCAGACTCAGTCCAACGAGAGGGTCATAATGACCGGGTCCATCCGGATGGGGATGTCGAATCCCGTCCCCCCGGTGCTAGAGACTACTCCCGGGGCCAGTCTCGGACCTGCTCTCCCTGCATCGAGGGGGAGGAGGAGAAGGACGAAGAGGGCCTCGGAACCGGCGCAGCCGGAGACCCGTCATCCGCCGGTGCAGCCGGAGACCCGTCATCCGCCGGTGCAGCCGGAGACACGTCATCCGCCGGTGCAGCCGGAGACACGTCATCCGCCGGTGCAGCCGGAGACACGTCATCCGCCGGTGCAGCCGGAGACACGTCATCCGCCGGTGCAGCCGGAGACACGTCATCCGCCGGTGCAGCCGGAGACACGTCATCCGCCGGTGCAGCCGGAGACACGTCATCCGCCGGTGCAGCCGGAGACACGTCATCCGCCGGTGCAGCCGGAGACACGTCATCCGCCGGTGCAGCCGGAGACACGTCATCCGCCGGTGCAGCCGGAGACACGTCATCCGCCGGTGCAGCCGGGGACACGTCATCCGCCGGTGCAGCCGGGGACACGTCATCCGCCGGTGCAGCCGGGGACACGTCATCCGCCGGTGCAGCCGGGGACACGTCATCCGCCGGTGCAGCCGGGGACACGTCATCCGCCGGCGCAGCCGGGGACACGTCATCCGCCGGCGCAGCCGGGGACACGTCACCAGCCGGCGCAGCCGGGGACACGTCACTAGCCGGCGCAGCCGGGGACACGTCACCAGCCGGCGCAGCCGGAGACACGTCACTCGCCGGCGCAGCCGGGGACACGTCACCCGCCGGCGCAGCCGGGGACACGTCACCAGGCGGCTTTTCAGCCGCGGGACTTTAAGTTTCATAACTTTGGACATTTTGTTCCCCCTGTTTTTGCCCCACCTCCCCTTCATCATATATTGTTTTTGCTACATCACCCCAATCCGTTTGTTACCTATGTTTGTTTACCCTTGTTGTTTGTGGTATTGTTGTCGTGGTTGTCTTCTGTTGTGCAGTCTTTCGTTCCTCGTGTTTAATGTTTTTGTTTGTTTTTGTTTGTGACGTCTTGTATCCGTCTTTTAAGTGGGGGGTACTGTCATGGTCCTGTCAGACATCCGTGCTAGATGTCGGTCTGAGTGCATCTGACAGGACCGTGGCAGTATCATGTTCTGTGTGGGGACATGTGGGATCACATTCTGTGTGTGGCTGCCACATGTTCCCGGTGTCTTGTTGCTGTCGTGATCTTGCCAGACCTTAGTGTAGATCAGGTCTATGTTCTGTGGGCAGTGTTGGGGGTAACGAGTTACAAAGTAACGGATTACAGTAACTATATTACTTTTTTGGGTAACGAAGTAAAGTAACGCATTACACTAATAATATTGGTAACTACACTACTTTACTAGACTATAGGAACGCGCTTTCCTGCGTTACCCAAGCAGTGTTTGCCTGGGTGTAAAGTTCTGTTAAGTGGTGCGTGCATGCGTGTCCCTGTACGTGTGCCGTTGCCATAGAGATTGATTTGACGTAGCTGCTGGTGCAAAGGGGAGCGGGAAATGAAGACGGAGGGTTTCAGCCACTGGGGCGATTCACATTACTTTCAGCGTATTGCTCGAAAGTACAAAAATATTCGTGTGAAATGCACACTATGCCCACACGACAAGTGTCTTTCAACTGCTGACAACGCGATGAGCAACCTGTCTGAGCATTTGTAAGCCCAGCATGGCAATACAACACTTGTGGCGAAAGATCCTGCTTAACTTACCGGTCAGGGATCGAGAGGTCCGACTCCGAACCCGAAGACGGAATTAGGTAAGTTAATGAACCTCAATCGAGTCAGAGCCAGAGCATAATTCTTTTAAAGAAAATTATTTGAACGTAACCCGAACAGCAATGTCGCGTGCGCCCAATTTATAGAAAAAAGCCAGGAGTCAGGACCGCTGTTTTCTTCATAATCTTACTTCCAAATCTAATCCTATAAACTTTTCGGTGTTTGATGAATCGCTGTTACCGCCCTGCCAGACTGTCTTAAATAGAGAAATAAGTTAATTCCTTGATTTGCGTTGTTGATTCATTTATAAATAATTCCCCCAAGGGTTTAGTTAATGCGCAAAAAGCATTAAAATGAATAGAACGTGATGATTACGTCTTTCTTTGGTGAAAAAATAATAAAATAAATAAGCCTATATTAAATGTGTTTCACTTAAATAATTAGCAAATTAACAAAACGAATTCAAAAGTAGCCTATAGCCTATATGAGTTTATTTTTTGTGTGACGTCCTCCCAAACCGATGCAGCACAAAACACTTTTTACCTATTTAAAATAGCACAATGTTTTGTTATTATTGCGAGTGTTACTTTACATAAATAAATGTACACATTACAGTTTTGAATGTTGTTTTACTTTTATTTGTATGACCATAATTTAAGGTAATTTAAGGTAATGCAAAATGCAAGCTCCTCACGCGTTTCATGCCATCACCCGCGTGGGTTTACACAGGGCAGCCAGAAAGAGACATTAAACTTTAAACATTTAACATTCTACTTGAGTTTTTTTGGACATCCCTTTGGAATCACTGCAATCATATCATCAATTTATAAGGTAATAATAAATATAAGCGCAGCGCTTATGAGTGTTCAAACACTGCTGTCCGCTCAGCTGTCAATCTGCCGACCCTCACAAAGTTTCACATTAAATGATAATATATTTGAACAGTCATGGTCCTGTGCTTATTTCTGTCAATGTTCTGCATGAAGATCTTTAAAGGTTTCTACTTACATCACGATTTGCGGTGCGGCCGGTGTAGCAGCCGATCCTGTTCCCCTCGGAATTTGTGTTCCCCTTGTCGCTTTTTGTACACCCAGCTGTTTTTTCTGAATATTTATTTTATACTTTTAATTGTTTTAAGCTGTATTAGGTTGTAGAAACACTGTAAATATGCTATACCATACTAAAAAATTCAAATAAAAAAAAACACGCAGATATTAAGGTACCTGCGCCTGCGCTGTTGGCAGAAACGCTTTATCGACTGGAAGGGGGAACACAAATTCCGAGGGGAACAGGATCGGCTGCTACACCGGTCGCAAACTTTATGTAAAACGGTATGAAATAAATTGATGCTGATGTCGGATAACGGGTCAACTGTTATTTTAATCGCGCGGATGCTGTGCATGACTCGTATAAGGAAAAGGGAAGGACAACATGAAAATTATAAAATTGCCTAACTTGCGGTGTTAAAGGGACAGTTCACCCAAAAATAAAAAAATTCTGTCATCATTAACTCTCCCTCATTTTGTTACAAACCTGTACAAATCTCCTCGTTCTGATAAACACGAAGCAACATATTTTGAGAAATGTTAACAACCAAACCAAGCATGAGCCCCATTCACCTCCATAGTAGGAAAAAATAATACTATGGAAGTGAATGGGGCTCATGAATGGCTTGGCCACAAACATTCCCCAAAATATTTTCATCCATGTTCACCAGAACAAAGACATTTATACAGGTTTGTAACAACATGAGAGTGAGTACATTATACAGAATTTAAATTTTTGGGGGAACTATAAATCCGATGGGGTCAAAAATTAGGGTGCACCTAACTTTTGTGCTGGTGCACCTAAGAAAAAATGTTAGGCGCACCAGTGCAACCAGTGCAAAAAGTTATTGTAGAGCGCTGGCCGGTCATTTAAAGTAGTCACTCATCATCAGCCGACCCCGCCTAAACCATGTCCATGTATCTATGTGGTAAATTAAGAAAAAGGAAAGTAAAGTAATAAGTAGTGAAGTTACTTTTCAAATGCAGTAACTAGTAAAGTAATCTCATTACAATTTCAAGAAGTAACTAGTAACTAGTAACTAATTACATTTTTTGAGTAACTACCCCAACACTGTCTGTGGGCAAGGTCAGGGCAGCAGTGTGTGTACGTGGGAACACGTGTGTTCACATCATATCTGTGTGACACGTGTTCCCAGTGTTTTGTGGCTGTCATGGTCTTGCCTGACCTTGGTTATTATCCAGAGGGCAGGACCAGGGCAGCATTGTTTTATGTGGGAATACGTGGGTATTCACATCATATCTGTGTAACACGTATTCCCAGTGTCTTGTCACTTTTACCCTACTCCCTTATGTAATCATGTCTTAAGTGATTAATTATGTTCACCTGTTCCCCATTGATGTGGTGTCTTTATAATGCCCTTGTGTTCTCTGTGTGGTGTGCGTGCGTTGTTTGATGTCTGTGAAATCCAAGTGTTATGGTTCCTGTTTATCTGTTCCAGTTATTTGTGTTTCATCACATTATTTTGTTCCTTTCCGTTTTACCCCCTCGTGGGTGTTTCAGTTTTTGTAAATAAATCTTTGTTATATTTTCTTACATCTTGCGTTTGGGTTCGTCTTCTGTTATTTTTCCATTATCCGGTTTTACGAACCGTGACACTTTGACTGAAATAACCACTCGTTACAACCGATGTATGCAGCAAAGCACTTGTGAAGCCACAACACGCACAACCTTGAGGCGGATGGGCTACAACAGCAGAAGACCCCACCGGGTACCACTCATCTTCACTACAAATAGGAAAAAGGGGCTACACCAAAATTGGACAGTTGAAGACTGGAAAAATGTTGCCTGGTCTGATAAGTCTCGATTTTTGTTGAAACATAAAGATGGTAGAATCAGAATTTGGCGTAAACAGAATGAGAACATGGATCCATCATGCCTTGTTACCACTGTGCAGGCTGGTGGTGGTGGTGTAATGGTGTGGGGGATGTTTTCTTGGCACACTTTAGGCCCCTTAGTGCCAATTGGGCATCGTTTAAATGCCACGGCCTACCCGAGCATTGTTTCTGACCATGTTTATCACTTTATGACCACCATGTACCCATCCTCTGATGGCTACTTCCAGCAGGATAATGCACCATGTCACAAAGCTGGAATCATTTCAAATTGGTTTCTTGAACATGACAATGAGTTCACTGTACTAAAATGGCACCAGATCTCAACCCAATAAAGCATCTTTGGGATGTGGTGGTACAGGAGCTTCGTGACCTGGATGTGCATCCCACAAATCTCCATCAACTGCAAGATGCTATCCTATCAATATGGGCCAACATTTCTAAAGAATGCTTTCAACACCTTGTTGAATCAATGCATGTAGATTTAAGGCAGTTCTGAAGGTGAAATGGGGTCAAACACAGTATTAGTATGGTGTTCCTAATAATCCTTTAGGTGAGTGTATATCTATGGTCCAAGGTGATCTTAGGCGAAAACTAATTTGCATATTCATATATAGTCATAGCTGTGCAGTTGAGTAGTGGCAAGGCATATTCATAGATCTGTGAATACTAAATGAGGCAAGGTAGCAGAGTTACATTCAAGCTGTTTTAAAACTTATACATATCCTGGTATGGTGCTCAAAGATGAGTTTTAAGTAATAAAATGATCGACTACCACTGTAAAAAAATATGCATCCTAAATTTTAAGCAACTTTATGCAAGTCAATTCAACCTACTATTTTAAGTTAATTTGTTAAGCTAATGTAATAATAATGTATAATATGTTGATATGATATATTTTTTACAGCGAGGGGGACTTTTATAGACCTAAATTAATTACCTAGCTATTGATATTTTCTTTTAACTACTTTTTAAAAGAATGTAGCATAAAGACACTGTAGACATACTGCAGTACATCCACCATGAAGTTAATCTCTAATCTATGTCGTCTTTGACTTTTAACATAAATTGCTTAAGTACAGGTTAACCAGCTTTCATGGTAACTGTAGCATTAAGACTTGAAAGGAGTCATCTGCTCACAGTTCTCTACCATTTCTTTTTCTTTAGCTTTCGAAAGTCTTATCTCTCATGGCCTTATGGGATAGCAAAGTGTCAACCAGTTGCTCACATCAGAATCTCAGCAGAAGCGCACTGGCATCCGGAGATTGT
The DNA here is from genome assembly GCF_027580225.2 of Misgurnus anguillicaudatus. Taxonomy (NCBI): domain Eukaryota; kingdom Metazoa; phylum Chordata; class Actinopteri; order Cypriniformes; family Cobitidae; genus Misgurnus; species Misgurnus anguillicaudatus. The sequence continues at coordinate 25,896,130 of NC_073346.2, read as the reverse complement.
TTTCCTGCTGTATCATGACTACTGAGAAATCTGCCATCCTATTCACTTGACACTGCTTTTCCAGGAAGAGAAGAAAAGTTGTGTTTACTGTTAGTGATGCATTTAACACTATGGTGGAGGTTTCTTAAACTGAAACTGATTTTACATTGAATAAATATAAAAACATATAGACTTATCTCAGCTTTTGCTGATACCTGTATGTGCATATTATTGGTAAACTAATATCTGAAAGAATATTCTTAAAAGATTTCAAAAAAATTCCTTTTTTCAAACCATACCTGCCATTTGAACTGTTCCACCTGTTAGAAAAACAGACAAAGATTGTGAAGTGTAATGTTTGCATTGAGACAGGTTGGTAAAGTAGTTTCTGGAAGTGAAGTGGTTCTTCGCAGTCGGTCGTTTTGTGGTGGATTGAGAATAAGAAGAAAGACAGCAGGCACCCATTGAAGTGCGTTAAAAATAAACAGTCACTACTTGTGGACTGTATATTCACTGAAGCCATTGAGGCAAAGAGGAGTTTACAATGACATACTCGGGCCACATAATAAGAGGGTTCAACCAAGTGATGGTAAGAACCTATTTTCGTTTCTGTAGCATCCTTATTATAATAGCCCCATATTTGCAACAATACATTTTCTTTTTATGCTGTGAGAAGAATTCAAATGACTATACGGAGATACCTTAGACATCTTCAAGTATACAATTTACATAATTTTCTTGGTTCTTCTTAAAAGCTTTATATTTTTACAAACTACTGTACACTCTAAGAAATGTTGTGTTGTTTGGTTTGGGTCAAATGTGGACAAACCCAACCGTTGAGGTTATTTCAACCCAAATGCTACACTGTCAAAAATAAAGGTACAAAGCTGTCACTGGGGCGGTACCCTTTAAAAAGGTCCTAATATGTACCTTTTAGGTACAAATATGTATTTTTGAACTGCCAGTATGTACCTTTGAAGTACTAATATGCACTCTTTGGGTACAAAGGTGTACCTTTTTGAAAGGGTACTGTCCCAGTTACAACTTTTGTACCTTTATTTATGAGAGTGTAGGTTGTTTCAACCTATGGTTGGGTAACAACAACCCATCATACTATTTGTAACCCAACAGTTGGGTTTGTCCATATTTGACCCAACTGTGGGTTGAAACGACCCAGCATTTTTCGAGTGTATATTCTTCATATCACCTGTCCTTTATTTACTTAATGTTTTGGTAATAGATCTTCAAAGTAAAAGTCTTCATGCCCTCCAGCTGATCTTTATCACCAGAGCTTCTGCTCTCTCCACGGATCTATTTAAAAATCATTAGGGTGCTCTTTTGCAGAGTTCTTCTGACACTTATGTTAATCGGTGCCGTTAATGTAACTCTATTTAGAAGCTTAGATGACACAGGAGGCTTACAACCACCTATGGTGACGTCTCATTGACTTTAACCAGCTTTTGATCTTCTTTCCTTTACCGTATCCCTCTTGGGATGGATAGCCAGGATTGTTTTCATCTGGAAGTATAGTGAAGTCTGTGATAAACAAATTTGAATTTTATCTGCATCAGTCAGTGTAAAAGTGAAAGTTTGAATAAAATGTTGAGATGGGATACTTGTACAATGGGATTGAATGGGAAAAAATGAAAGAAAGAATGGAAGAAAGTCCTGCCTTCCAAGTGCCAATCAAAAATATAGTTCTCTAACGTGATTTAATCTACAAACAAAGCTTTTGATTTCTATTTTGAAATATACCATTAAAACGTTTTGAGATGGTCTTTCCAAATTCAAACAGATAGGAGCTATATTTGCATGATTGAAAAATAGATACCCTGAGGCACTTCAAAGACGACTGCTGAGTGGACCGACTTGCTTTTAGGGAATGTGTTTAAACTTTAGGGTATCTATATGATAATGTACTCCTAAATAATCACCAAATTCACTTTAGATATACACATTGAGGGCTCTATCTTACACCCGGCGCAACGCAAGTGTCTTTTGCTAGTTTCCATCCTGCGCAATTATCATTTTCACGTTGAGCGCCACGTTGTTTAAATAGCAAATGCATTTGCGCCCGCTTTTGCGCCCATGGACGTTCTGGTCTGAAAACGAGGTGTGTTCAGGCGCATTGTTAGCGCGTTGATATTTTGAGGCAACTAAAATAGACTACGCCATTGACCAACAAAAACCTGGTCTAAAGTCTAAAGTCAATGGCGCAATATGTTTTTTGTTATTTAAAGAGCATTATTACTAATGCGCCTATAAACGGGACGACAACGCGGGTTTGCACTGAAAAAAATGATTCATTGAACCACACATAACAATCCACAATAAGTGGTTGCAATCAATTTATTTAAGCTACATTTTAACAAAAAAGATTAGTAACGTAAAACAAAATATAAAACTTTTGTTTAAATGTAGCTTAAATAAATTGAGTGCAACCACTTACCTTAAAAAAAATGATTAAATTCAATGAATCATTTTTTTCAGTGTACATGAATGCGCAGCAGCACAAAAACGCTTTTAAATATATACGATTAAAGGATTGAATGTAAAAGATTATTGAGTCTCTTGGACATAAATGAGGACTAATTATGAGGCGTTAGAAGGCATAAAGAGCTGCTTCACCTGTAGCTTGGTAAGTAAATACACTGAAAAAAAATGATTCATTGAATTTAATCATTTTTTCTTTAAGGTAAGTGGTTGCAATCAATTTATTTAAGCTACATTTAAACAAAAGTTTTATATTTTATTTTACTTTACTAATCTTTTTTGTTTAAATGTAGCTTAAATAAATTGATTGCAACCACTTAAAAAATCGATTAAATTCAATGAATCATTTTTTTTTCAGTGTAAATGCTTTGCTTTAAACAAATGCATCTGTTTTTAAATGTTTTTTTAAATGCTACCTCACGGATTTATTGTATATGATGACTCTGTACCTGTGGATATGGTGAGATGAGAAACATTTTTAAGTAATGCTTTAAAAAAATCATGCCGCTGTCCAAGTACTGAAACGTGCAGAGAGCCGTTTGTAAATACTTTATCTCCTGTTTGTTACAAATAAAGTATTTTTAGAGTACAAATATTTTCTTACATACTTGTAAATTATTTTTTGATGATATTGGGTAGCCATACATTTAAAGCAATTAAAAGCCTGCTTTTTTACTTCCATGACTAAAAGAAAACGGGTTTTAAAGGTTTTAATGAAAAATAACAATTTCAATACAAGTGAAAAACAACAAAATTATTAAACATTAATCTTAAACTGGGGATCTTCTTCCTCCGCTTAGTTTTTCAGTTTACAAAGTCCGTCATCTAAATACTGTAGGGATTAGACATAGCGCCAGCGCAACTGACTTTTACAGGGGATGAGAGATAAGACTCTCATTGGTTTATTGCACGTTACGCCCAAAATACTCCCATCACTCATTAAAAAAAGGACCAACCCTTTTCATCCATGCGCTCGGCGCACAAACCATTTTTCCTGTCGTTAAATTAGCAAAAGTGGATTCGAACACGCCCATTTAGACGTTGCGCTGTGCGCTTTAAACAATGCGCTTAGATCGTTAAAATAGGGCCCTGAGTCTTTGTCTTCCTGCGAAATAGGCCATATTGATGATTCATCTTGCACTGCTCTGATTTTTCAGATTCTCTCTAGATTCTAAGCAAGTAGCAAAAACTAAAGCCTGTCAGGTGTTTTAATAAAAGGGCCAAGCCCTTTGATACCTCCGTTAAGCCCAAACCAATGGTTTCCATAGGAAACACAAGAAAGAAAGTTTATGGGGGCTTTCGAGTCTTTGAATAAGATGTTGTTTTGTATTTGAGAAGGCATCATCGTGTTATGAAATTCATTCCGAATGTCCATTTGTAATAATTGCTCAACATCTGTCAAAGCTCCAAAATTATCTCTCTTTATTAAACGGTGCACAGTGAATGGAACGAACAGCTCATCTGAACCATCTGGAATAAAGGTGTGCGCAGGCAATCTTTGGGTAGCTGTTTGATAGGCACGGCCTGAAAGACAGAAGGTTCGTATGATCTTTCAAAAGCTCATTTAATCATTCGCTCTGCTGATAAGGCAAACTTTTACACTGCGTAATAACACATAGCGCATCTAATTATAACACACCTTATCAAGGTTAAATGGGTTCATAAGATGTACACAGATGTTTATAATTGCGATTAATTGCTGAAACTAATTCATATTTAATCTGCTTTAAAATCTATTTCGTTCTGATAAAGGTTTCACTGACGATTAAAAAGACAATACACAGGCTGGGAGATGCAGAAAGACACAGAGTGTATGAAATAAGTGCGAGGCAAAAATGTGGCTGCGTTGAGTTTGTCACAGCATTTAATTATCAGTCCAATGTTTTTCTGTTCATTATCTTGACTGATTTCAACATCCAGATTCGCAGTGTGCACGTAAACAGCATTCTGAACAGCGCTGCTGTTTGTTCATCATAGTCCTCCTTTAATCAAGCCGATCATTTATCAAGCGAATCACAGAGTGATAAACTCAGCATGCTATCCCAGTCCAAATGTTAAATGTTTATGACAGTGAGGGCAGTGACTTGCCACAGCACAACAATCTCACAGACGGAAAGTGGGGCACACTTTGTACCCGCAAAATTACAAGCTTTTTTCTGGTTCAGAAAGGCCTCACATGTGCGTAAACGTGTTTTGTAGCACTGTGACAGAAATCTGTGTGATACTGATTTGCATAATATGGTTCGGGTGGGTCTAGTTCCTCCAGAGGTCTTACATGTTTTATGCGCTTTGTGATGTAATCCTGTCTAATTGCCTCATTTATTAACAGTGGCTTTCATTTATTTTGACCTTTGCCGAACAATGTAACTACAGCTTATTTTTTTTCTTTGTGCTGTCTGTTGAACCTTTATTTAAAAAAATGAACTTTTTTTAACCTTTTTGCAGTTATTCTGGGTGAATGAACAGCTGGTGAACAACATTACTGTTGCCATCGCATCTTATTTGAAATTAATAAGAAGACTCATAGACACACAGATTGTTCAGTTTGATAATTATTTTGCTTTCATGTTTATGACAGATTTTTGACAAGTTAAGATTTTTGCATTAAAAATGACATAATTGAACGAATGACTCTTAATGACAGTTGTCATAAACGTGCATAAAATCTTCTTCATGTTCATGGCACGTGTCATGACATGATTATGAAGGTGTCATGTCAGTCTTATGAACATCCCTTCAAGTAACATGTTACCAATTATGGTAAGCACACAGTTGACCATTTACCAATTTACTTAGGAAAAACAAATACCATGGATGTCAAAGGATACAGTCAACTGTGTGCTTACCATCATTTATCAAAATAACTTATTTTTTGTTCAACAAAATAAAGAGACTCATACAGATTTAGAACAACACCAGGTAGTGTAAATGGTGACAGGATTTTCATTTTTGGTTGAACTATCCCTTTAAAAGTAGGGGAGAGCGGGGCACAACCTAACGCTTTTTTGGTTTTGGCTCAATCATTCAAAAAATATTTGAGTTTGATTAATTATATTTTTAAACAAGCAACACGCACATCTCTGCTACAAATGAACATTTGAAGTTTATTTCTATTACTGATCATTCTTGGACAATTACACCAAACGTGACAGATGTGCAAACGTTACAACTTACCCCATAGGTGAGGTTAATTGTAACAGACAGGGGGTTAGTTGTAACACTTGCTAAAAATTAAGTTTGCATGCAAATATTTCAATACTATTTTGTCTATATACTTGAAGTGGATATTGTTTATATATCTGTCTATAATAGACATCCACACTGTATTCATTCATCCAGCCCTTTTCTAAAAATAGTTCAATTATAAATGGATACAAATGTCTAAATATGTGAGAAAAATAAGCACAATTATGACAAAATATTTTTTATATGTGACCCAGTCTGTAACCATACTACAGTTTCAAAATCAAATTCTGAGATAATGAGCATCAAAGTCTGATTTTAGCCATTCATTTCATTATGATTTCAATCTTTGACATGACCTTATTTAATCAATATTAAAGATATGAACAAAAATAAATTTGACACAGGATTTTGATAAGACAGGCACATTTATTTTGTTGGCAGCCAGCAATCATTTGTGTGTAGCCTATTTAAAACACCAAAAAAGTTGCTAAGAGCTGCAGACATATTTCAAAACGATGCTATGTTTTAGTCAACAAGACACTGATTAATATGACATAGCATTGGATTTGGTATCTTACACCCAACTTAGAAACCGAAAAAACATATGATACATTTTTTTACTTACATGCCACCAAAACACTCGTTCATCAATAACTCTCTGGAAAAACATTATAAATTTCCAATAATTTGCGGGAGATCATCTTTTGGCAGCGTGAAAAAAATACCGGTAAAACAAAATGCTCAACCTTGTGCAACAATGTAAACAGTCCGTGTTACAACTAACCCATCGTTAGTTTTTGCCCCGCACACCCCTGCATATTAGAACCAAATGTATACATATATGTACCTAAATGGTACAAAGAGTACTACCTGCAGTGACCACTTTAAACCATTTTTTGGCCATGACCATGTGTTTTAAGGCTAGGAGCACTGGACTATTTGTAAAAGATGCCTACTGTAATTAACTCAGACTACATTTTATATACACGTGAGTATCTGTGCATGTTGGTCATCATATTATGTGAAAGTCATTCTCGTATAGATTGGTTCTAGGCCTGCTTGTTGTGTCCTAGAGCTGAAGTCAACAAGTTAAGTGAAAACACAAGGTGGCCATTGTGACAGAGTTGCTTAGGGCAAGGATTGATTTCAGATCTGTCACCATCAAACCCGCAGTGTCTAACAGCAAGGTCTTACGAGTCTTTGCCTGTAATCCCTACACATGGACATGCAGAGCTCCCTCACACCTGCAGCTGAACTCAGGGTTTGTCTTCACTGCCCATAAAGTGCTCATTTTGTGTTAACCCTGACGTGATGATTCTCTCCCTCGAGATAAACATCACGAAGCCAGTCCACACCAATAAAGCATCAAGTCTGTCCTGCTATCAATCTCTGAGTGGGGTTATCTGTGGAGGAGAGCTCAGCTGCCGCATTCTTCTCCATCTGATGTCTAGCTCACTGCACTTATAGTCTCCATCACCCACTTAGAGGATAATGAGATTTTTGCTTTTGTTTTTATCTCTCTCTCTCTCTCTCTCTCTCTAAGCTAGAGAGAATCGTGGAGGGAAACGATTGATGTGCAAGAAACTTAGAGATTCTTTAAAGCAGTGCTGTGTTTTTAGCATTCTCCCTGAAGTTATTATACAGTAGGTTTTTATTATTACATTTACGTACAGGTATGTGGCAGGCGCCTTTATCCGAAGTGACTTTACAAGTTATGCATTTTATCATTATGTGTGTTCCCTAGGATCGAACCCACAACCTTTTGCACTGCATTCGCAATGCTATAGCACTAATGCACAGGAACTACCTGGTTCATACCCAGATATACTTGAGGTTTAATATACAGATAAATGAAGTAGAAGTTTGGAGCAATACAATTTTACAGATGCCAAATGTGATCCTGTAGCTCATTTTGTAGAGCATTGTGTTATCAGCACAAAAGGTTATTGGTTCAATCCCAGGAAACACATAAACTACAAATAAGTCGCTTTGAATAAAATTATATGCTAGATGCCTTTAGAGGAAAGAAACCTTTATCCCAGTTCATTTAGAGGGTTTTTCATTGTGTTTGTTTTTCATTTATTTGACACACATTAACTAAGGGTTTTATTTGCACAGATTTAAAAGTAAGCTTTGAAAAACTGGCGAATCTTAATCACCAACCATCCCAATCAATGAAAAGGTGCTAAACGCAATAATGCTTCACCATATTTAATTTAACTCATTGTTATTCTTTACAGCCCAAACACGCCTCCTGTCTATGTAAATTGTGCTTTATTCATGAAACTCTGTGCTATTTGCCTGCAGCAATTAACATTGTGCTATAATATAATCGAGCGGTAATGGCAGCAGTAATTCATCAAATGATGGTGAAGAACATTACAACTGGGCAAATATCCAGATTTGTGGTGTAGATGAGCACATTTTCTGCATTTTAAATAACTGATTGTGGTGTCTAGATCTCAGTGGTAGAACAGTGCTGTGCAGTCTGTTTAAAGTTTGCCAGATTGCAGTAGCCTGCTCCATTCTTCTCCATAATCTAGTTCTCAGATCAAGTCTGCAATTTGTGCCTTGATTTGCATTATTTATTGCATTATTTGGTACACTGAGCGCTAAAACAACTACATATATACAGTGTTCCTGCAGTAGTGTTTCAGCCCAGCTTGTAGAGATCATGGCAGTTGTATCATTGTGCACGGCCCCTTTTTTATCCTCTCCAGGACAGGGTTTAGATTAATTTAGGACTATGCCATTATAGTAGTACATGTTCCTGATGAGGTTTTACCGTGGGTTCACACCAGCTGCGTTTGAGGCGCCAAATTCGCTTCTACCGTGTCCAGTTTGCCGCTTGAACATTTAAGTTTACTCACTTCATTCGTGCATAAAATTCTAGTCATCGAGACATTCACACAGAAATTCGCGTCATGGGAGGGCCTTCCATAGGCTTTTGCGACTCCGCTCGCTTCCTGTAATCACATCAGTACTAGAGCAAGCTCCTGATTGGTTAACGCAGCACGTTTTTTCGACAAAATTCAAATTTTTAAAATTGCGCGGCAATGCTCAATTCGCGTCATTCGCACAAACTAAAGGCGCGAATATGGCGGAATCGTGTCTACCGTGCCGCTTAACGCCTCGTTCGCACCGCGAGAGCTCCAGACGCGTGTTAACGCGTCTTCACATTGACGTAACATTGAAATCACTCGCGCTTGACGCCTCTACCGCGACTGGTGTAAACGCAGCATTATGTTAATCTATAATACCGTGATTATTCACTATCCACTTACCCAATTTATTATAAAAACTGAAGCAAAAAATGATTTACTAATTTTAAACTCTGTATATATTTTAATAATCATTCTGAATCTGATCTCGAACTAAATTCCTTCACAAAAATGCAAGTATTTAAGCTTTTTGCTTACTTTTTTTTAAGAAAAAAACCCATATTATAAGCAGAGAAAAAATATTGATAGGATGAAATGTTTTTTATCCTGTTTTGTTTCTTTATTGTTTGTTTGAAAGCAGAGGGTCTGTTCTTTCATTTGATATTTGTATGTTCATATATTTTTAAAAGAAATTTTTCCTGGAAGGCATTTTGTGAAACTTTTGTGAAAATTACAAAAAATGCTGGGGGGCAACTTTTTAAAAAATGGCTGGCAGAGAATGAGTTAAGAAGTTTTTACAAACATACCTTACAAAAAAACAATAATTGTGCATCTTGTGACAACACAATGGCACTGATATATATTAAGATATGTCAGTGCAAGATGTTTTTAAATTAAGGCTACTCAAACATGCATTTTAGTCTGGGACTAGGATAAGCCCTGTCCGGGAAAGTGACCTAAATAGACTAAATTGAGGCAGATATGAATTATTTTACAGAATTTATGCTTTTTCTTGATGCCAACAGACTACACAATGATACAATACACACAGCCATGTAGCATGCTTTGGTGTTGTGTTCTTAGATATTAACGCAAAGTTTCTCTTTATATCCACTCAGAATTAGCTTTCTTCCCTAATGGCTGATTATCCAACATCAGTGAGAGCAGGATGATGTTGATTTTGTTGGGTGAGAAAGGGTCTTGCGCTCAGGGGAATGGGTTTAGAATAAACATGCTAATCAGATTAATTCATCTGACCCCACGCTCATTGTGTGCAAGGTTAGAGTTCCCAGCCAAGTCATGTCTATTTTCAAATGCCTCTTTTCCCTCCCCTCTACGTTCCTCTCTCTTTTCTTCTCATCATGATCTGTTAATTATATACCCATTGTCTGGTGTATGTTAGTACATTGTGTTCAACCATTCACTGCAGCCGGCCTGGTTCATTCATAGGAGGAAACAGTGGCGCAGGGCACGTATAATCATCTTTCTGCACTGCTGAGCTTTAATAGGTCAAATGTAGAGGGCAATGGGGGCGTGGCTAAAGTTTATTCTGGAAAAGTAAATACAAACTATTTTAATGGGTCATGTTTAAAGTCAACATTAATTTAAAGGGACACTCCACTCTTTTTGAAAATTTTCCAGCTTCCCTGGAGTTAAACATTTGATTTTTACCATTTTAGAATCAATTCAGCTGATCTCCGGGTCTGGCGGTACCACTTTTAGCATAGCTTAGCACAATCCATTGAATTTGATTAGACCATTAGCATCGCGTTAAAAAAATAACCAAAGAGTTTCAATATTTTTCCTATTTAAAACTTGACTCTTCTGTAGTTACATCGTGTACTAACCGTTGGTTCACACCAGCAGCGTTTGAGGTGTCAAATTCGCGTCTACTGCGTCTAGTTTGCCTCTTGAACATTTTGAGTTTACTCGCTTCATTCACACGTGAAAGACGCGCGTGAAATTCTAGTTATTGAGACATTCCCGCGGGAATTTATGTCATGGGAGGGGCCTCTGCAACTCTGCTCACTTTCTGTAATCACGTCACTACTAGAGCAAGCTCCCGATTGGTTAACGCGGCTCGTTTTTACGCCAAAGTTCAATATTTTCAACTCGTGCGTTTCCCACGGCAACGCTCAATTCAAGCCATTCGCCCGAACTAGATGCAAGAATAAGGCAGAATCACGTCTACCGCGGCGCGCCAAACGCCTCATTCGCGTCGCGAGACCTCCGGGTGCACGTCAACGCGTCTTTACATTGACTTAACATTAAAATCACTTGCGCTTCAAGCCTCTACCGCGGCTGGTGTAAACGCAACATTAGACAGGCGAAAAATTTAAAGTTGCGATTTACTAGGCAGATATGGCTAGGAACCATACTCTTATTTTGGAGTAATAATCAAGGACTTTGCTGCCGTTACATGGCTGCAGGCAGCAGCCGAAAATAGTCTACTTAGTATCTTTCAATAGCAGAGGACTACTTTTGGGCACTACGTAATATCATTGCGACTCCTGCAGCCATGTTACGGCAGCAAAGTCCTTGATTATTACACCAGAATGAGAGTATTGTTCCTAGCCATATCTGCCTTGAAAATCGCAACTTTTAATTTTCCGTCTGTCTTAGTACACGATGTGGCTACAGAAGAGTCACATTTTAAATAGAAAAAATATCGAAACTCTTTTGTTATTGTTTTAAGCGCGATGCTAATGGTCTTCAGATTCAATGGATTGTGCTAAGCTATGCTAAAAGTGCTAGCACCAGACCTGGAGATCAGCTGAATGGATTCCAAAACGGTAAGAATCATATGTTTAACTCTAGGGGAGCTGAAAAATGAGCATATTTTCAAAAAAAAGTGGAGTGTCTCTTAAAACAACACTGTGTAGTTTTCATGTAAAAATGACTTACAGCTCCCCCATGTGGTTGAAAAGCACAACAGTGCCTGGTATCAGACACTCTTCCGCAGGCAGGGGGAGGGGCGGGGCTGTGTTTCCTACCCTCCACCGCCACTTTCAGAGTGAGCTTGTAGCAGCTAGGAGGCTGCTCATGTTGCAGCAACAATACAATTTGTCCAGTTAAAAGTTGTTCTATCACTGAAATAATTTTAGAGACATTATTTAAAGGTAAAAAAACGACATAGTGTTGCTTTAAAAATTACCCTATTTTTGCAGTTTCACAATCTTATCGTAAGTGATTCATATATTCATATGCTCAATATTCATATATTTTTTGTTTTTGTGATCAACCTATAATAGCTTGCTCTTTCTCTTAAACAACTTTCCTTTTTGCTGATGTCACTAAGGTTGTGCCAGGCTACTGGATAATCAGCAGCCAAATAGGTATTTATGCATTCAGGTGCGGCTGTTTCTATTCTCATACGCCCACTTTTCATGATCCAGTCAATACCTGATGGATAAAATCAGGTCTCACCCTGCATTTTTCATTCTCATTGAATATTCAGTTTTGCGTAGAAATGTCTCATCGCAGCAGTAAAATGGGTTACTAACATGGATTCGCTATGACTTAAAGTGCTCACTTAACTCCGCTGGAGATCTAAAACTTACACATTGACTTGCAGTGCTCATTATCATGCCTAAAGTACAGCTCATCGGCCATGTTTTATAGTGTTCACTAAAACGTTTCTCTTTTGTTATACTGCACTTATTCTAAACCCACAATCGCCCATGTCTCATGTTTTTTCCATTGTGATTTTACTGAAGCAGTTCAAGTTAAAATCTCCCATGTCTTATACCTAAAAACCTCTCTCACGCACCCACACATACTCCACAAACACACTCGCATTCAGTACAATGACAAGCCTCTCCATTATGAAACTATCTCCAGCCAAAGTGTCCAATTATCGGACCCACTCAGCTGAGTCTCCACACATGGTAGGACGCACACTGAGGCCGGAATGGCACAAGATTCTCCCTCTCTCCTTTCTCCCGTTCTTTTCACAAGTCGAGTGCACGGCAAGAAAAGGAACACAGAGAAAGAGCGAGAGAAAGCGGGAGACGGAGGAGAGAATGGGCAAAAATCAAACACCATTTGCATAATGTGGCTTTTGTCCCCATTTCCATTCTCTTTAACTATCACATCTAATTAGAGCTCCAAACTGCCAGCCAGAGATAGGGCCGTGTGTGTGTCTGTGTGTTTGGGTCTGTTTTCACGATTGTGTGAGATAAAGAGGCTTTGCTAACTCCCAGGCTGGTTTATTCTTCTCCCAAGAGACTGCTTATGACAAATAAGATTAATGTAGTCCCGCTGTTACAAGACCGCAGTCCAGCCAGCGAAAGGTGACTTTTTCAGCTGGTAGCTGAAGTATGTGCTGGTCAATGCGCTGTTGAGCTGTTGACCATTTGGACCTTGATGGAGACCGACCAAATTGTGGGTCAGACGTCGGGTCACAGATTGTTACCCGTAGACTGTGCTTTGCAGTAATTGTGGTACACATCCAGTATCTAGAAATGGCATTCTGGACTTTAAACATCAAAATGTTGGGTACTTTTTTGGGATGCTCTCTGTAAAGGTTTATTCTTATCATGTCACACGGTAGCCAAGAATCATTTACCATGGGAATAGCATTGTGGGGCACCCTCTGGTTTGTTTGTGTTTTAATGAAATATAATTCTGAACCCATCTGCTTGTCATAGACATTGCCAGGTAGGCTATGCTGCTATTTCTGAAAATTGGAAATCGGACAATTAGCGCAGATATCCGCAAACATATTTAGGAAAGTTTGTCCAGATTTAAATTTAGTTTTGGGTTTTTTGTACACTGTTTAGTTTAGCTGTGCAGCATTTTGGTTATCATTGTGTTGGTTTGTCTTGGGTCTCTTTTTATTTGTTCTTGAGGGCTGACAGCTTGACAGAACAGACGGTATTCAGCCTTTCAATTCGGTGGGGCAGCAGCCAATCAGAGATCTTACTAAGAATCAGTGCAAAGTACCATGCTTTTGACAATTTTAAATTCCATACATTAGGAACACTTTGTCTTTAAGATGATGTCCTTAGTTAACAGGTAGTTGATCCCAGGTCAGTTTCTTTTTCTCATGCTGACCTGGAAAGACGCCTGAGAGCCTGAACGTGGAGGTAGATTTGTTATTGCAGCGTATGCTTTTGTGTGCGTGTCTTTGTTTATCCAAGTGTTTTCCGGCTATAATGCCATGTCTGAGTGCTAATGTCTCTCTCCATCGACTCGATGCCTTACTGTTCAGAAGAATGTAACCTCTGATCGCTTCTGACACACTATTGTTTGACTGTTGGCAGAATGAAATGATATCTCTCTTTTTTTCTCTATGTTCCTCTGCTCTCCAAAGCGAAATTCCCAGTCTCCAGTTTGTTACCCTCTCACAGAAAGGCTTGTCAAGTATAGAAATGCAATTTCACTGATTCAAGGCAATTACCTTGGAACCTCGCTCCTCATCAGGGAGAAGAAACTACAAAGGCACAGATGGAGGCTGATTCTTGTAAAGGAAAGAGCTTGAGGCGAAGAGCCGCAGCAGCACCGGTGACACTGCGTGGTGATGACTTAAATCGCTCAAGCGCTCGAGACAAAGAGGAGGAGAGAATCCTAATTACCCACCATCACTTGCATCATCCTCAATTTGCTGTGAATGTGTGAGGTGTAAGGGGGCAGGGAGAGATTTCTTAGTGCATAGGAGAGAATGGGGCAAGTTGTCACACCGTATGCAGTATATCTCAAGTTTTGGAAAGTGTAAGTCGAATTACACAAATGCGGGTGGGCCTGGTAATTATCACGTTGGGGGGACCAATTGCCCCCACAAATACAGAGTACCAGTCAATTTTGACCTCGTGGGGACATTTGTGAGGTCCCCATGAGGAAACAAGCTTAAAAGTCAAACAGAATGATGTTTCTTTCTGAGAATATAGTTCCCAGTATGTATACTGTTAAAAGATCACTGTGTCTCATATCACCTTGTTATTTGTACACAATGTGACTATACAAATCACAACACATGAATAGGAAAATGTTCTCACTTATTGGGAGCAGTTTGCTAGCTGGAGCCATTCACTTCCAGACTTAGTGCTAAGCTAAGCTAGCGGGGGCTGCGTCAGACAGAGTTACAGCACGCACAGAGATGAGAAAGGTATGTATGGACTTATCTAACTCTGGGGGATACGGTGAATAAGCTAAATTCCCCAAATCTGGGCTTGTTCCTTTAAGGTTTTTCAAGTTCTGTTAGCTTTATTGTCATTCCAATATACAGACATAGAGAGGAATGAAATGTCGTGTCTCACAAAGCCACCGTGTTGCACATTTAACATATTGCATATTTCACATCACACATTTATACATTTTAATTATATAAAATATTACACATACATAGTTAGAAGGAGCAATCTGACTAGAGGTTATAGTGGCTAATGCATGTCCCTAAAAATGGTTGTACTGTGCTTTTAGGACAAGGTTATTCTTAAGTTTTCATCTGTTTTTAGGTTTTAAATGTTATTGTTTATTAATTTTTAAACGCATTACATTATGTCTTGGTCAAAACAAGCTGTTTCGTGAATTGTTTTTATAATTGGTGTGCTGTTTTTCTGCAATGTCTATAAATGGCTGTTTAATGGGTTTCATTGTGACACTTAAAGCTTGAGCTGCTTCATGAAGTCAACGTGTTCAGTAAACCGTAAACTTTACAAAGTTAACTTTTCCTGAAAAATAATAGTGGAAATGGCTTTTAATAGCTTTGTACAGCTTTTTGGTAGCCAATACTTAGACAACGTGTCTGGGCAGAAACTGACATTCATAAACCTACACTTAGAAATATTTTGGAAGAAAATTACCAATTAGCCCTGGCCTCCCCTACTGCCTGTAACACAATTTGTGGTGTCGTTTTGGTTATTTGTCCCTCAGTGTAGTATATTTCGCATATACAAGTCAACAGAACAGAGAGGACTAGAGAGGAAAGCTTGTTTTTGCTCCTAGCCCAGCATTTCTGGCCTGGTGAGAACTGTACTCAGCAATATTTAGTGTTATTATTACAACAGCAGGCTGAAGGACAATATCCAGCAGTCTCATATATTCGTGCACTAGTTTGTTCCAGCTTGTGTGTCTGTATGACCCAGTCTCTTTCATGTTTTAGCTGCTATGCCACTGCATGCTTATCATGAAAATACTTGAGTACTTTTTATTAAAATAGACATGCTTATGGCCACTTTAACAGTGCACATTACACTTCATTAGCTAATTCAGGTAACGAGTGACTTAAAGGGGACATATCATGAAATCACACTTTATGTTATGTTTAAGTGCTATAATTGGGTACCCAGTGCTTCTATCAATCTAGAAAATGTGAAAACGATCAACCCAGTAACTTAGTTTTGGTAAGACATTCTCTGAGAGGATGTGGAAAAAATAGGTCATTGAAATTTGGCTCCTCTTGTGATGTCAGAAGGGGATAATATCGCCCCTTAATCTGCACTATCCAACCACGGCACTGCCATTTAGTGCAGAGATCAGCACATTTGCATTTAACAGGACACACCCAAAAGGCAATTTTTTCTCACACCTACAAAGTGGCAATTTTAACATGCTATAATAAGTAATCTATATGGTATTTTAAGCTAAAACTTTACATATGTACTCTGGGGACACCAAAGATTAATTTGACAACTTAAAAAGTCTTGTGAAATGTCCCATTTAACTAGCTTTATGCATATCACCGGAATTGACCAGGAGAAATCCCTGTAATCTCATGGTACAAATCTGCTGAACCCAATCTGACAAAATCAACACTTTATCAAAAACCCTTCGAGAAATGTGTCATCTTTAAGAGTTTACCAACACTGCATCAAACCCCTCCTTCAGACTCTTTCTCTCCATCTCTCTCCGCTAGTGGTTACGAGTTTCCTCTAGCTGCTCCTTGCCCCCCACCCCCTGAAATCTCCGGCTTGTTCCCACTGGGCTCCATCTGCTCGTGGAGGGGGCCGCAGCAGCTGCAAAGCCTGGATCTTGCGCTCCTCTATGTTCGCCTGCCTGCCACTGCACGAGAGCACCAGCTGTAAACTAGCCTCTTTTGGCCTTGACAGTCTATAGCACTGCTGCTGAAATCACATAGATTAGACAGGTGATTAGTTAGCGATAGCAAGCGAGAGAATGAGATTTTAGGTAATATTGGTTAAGCAGACCTTTTTATGCCTGTAAAGGTAGAGCAGTTCAATTTTGTTATCTGTATTCTCAGATAATTGAGTATGCACTCATGTCTGCTCATGGTCTTAATATTTCATTTTTGGGGGCAAAAAATTGAACAAATCAACAAGATCATTTTCATGAAATAGCTAACTTGTATTGCTTAACTCAAATGATTTTTTTTAATAGGCGACTTATGTTAATTTATCTGATGAAAACACGTGACAGTACCACCAGAACGGATTTATATTGAGTTGCGGGTATTTGTAGGGCGGAAACAGGAGGAACAGACCAAGTTTGTCACTTTAATTTTTTATTTTTAAAATTGAAAAAATATATATATATTTATTATCTACATTTGATTCACGCATGTCATTTAAAACACCAATTTAAGTGTAGTTGAAACTTATTGTCATTCCGCGACTTTATCCAACATCATTCGTATATCGGAGAAACATGGCGGGCCGCCCTCAACGTGAAAAAAAATGAGACGGAGAGACGAATAGCGGCATCAATAAATCATTCTCGTCCAACGGTGTTCCCGGGAGATTTCTGATGGATTAAATTAAGCACTTCCATCTCCGTCTCCCACCTGATCGCCGCGCGTATAAATCCCAGCATCTGATCAACAGAGCACAGACATCAAACCGAGAGAAGAGAGAAGGGAGCGGACACCTCTCTCTCACTTTACAGCTCCCCCGGAAACGCTCTCACATATCCACGTGCCCATATTTGGAGTGCGACGGCATCAGGTCCGAGCGCACTGTTTCTATCGGGAGCTGTCCAGTGCTGAAGTTGCATTTCGCATGTGCGCACGGGCTCAAAGGGTTTAACAGCAACGGAGCTTCTGCGTCTTTTCCCGCTCAGGTTTTTTGACTTTCAGCCCGACTGGAGCACAGAGCTGCGGTGGATGAAGAGAGGATAACGTGCCAGACGGGTATTTCTGCGCTGCGCTCCAAACATGCCAAGGTCTTTTTTGGTGAAAAAGGTGAAGCTTGATGATTTCTCATCCACTGAACTTGAGAGCGCGTACGGCAGGTCCAGGACCGATCTGAGCTTTCGGATACACGACAAAGGTAAATACAAAAGTGGAAACCAAGCATGTATCGGGTGTATGTTTAATGCGTTATATCTATTCTTTATGTAAAACCGTGACGCAAACGTAACTAGTTGCATATATCCAATGTCCGCCAACCATAAAATGCATGGTAAGATTGACACATAAAATCTGCTATTGCTGATAACAACGCCTAACTTCTCAGTAACTTGGTCACACGCGTTGATCTGCTGTGTGCGCTGCGCTTGTCTTTAAGATGCGCTTAGGTGTTTGTTTATTCTGCAAATCAAAGAAACGCTTAGGGCAGCTTGACTGCCCACTGTGCTTATGGTAGTGCCTTTAGAAAGGGTAATTAATCTCCCACTGTAAAAAGTGCTATCTGTGCTCATACTGTACGTTCACAGTAAATGTGTGATCCTTCACAGGTCCATGACTTTACCCTGAAATAGCTCATGAATAATGTGAATAGGCTGTTGTTTTGTTTTGTTTAGAAATGTGAAGTCGAAATGTGAAATTTCCTTCAGTGGGTGTCCATGAGGTCTAATTATAATCAAGGAGAAATGCTGATATCATAATGAATATTATAATGAACCTCTAAGAAAATTGGCACAGTCTGTCAGGGTTGCCTTTGCCAAGGTGGAGATAAATTGAGCGGAAAAGTGCCCGTTGCATCTATGAACCACATTGTCCTCACTCAATTCCCTCGTGAATATGAATAATTGAATAAAAGCTCTTGTTCTCTCCACGCTAGGGTACATCAGCGACTACATCACCCCAGTCGTTTATGATGGAGAAAGTGATGGTGGTATTAAAGTACCTTCTCCAGGACCAATTTATGACAGCAACCATAGTGACTATGGGGCACCTGACTCGGACCAGCCTGACAGTCCACAGTCAGAGATCACATCCGGCTACATTAACGGTGACAACGCGGTGAGCGAAGGTTACACCGTAGATGCGTTCTACATCACGGATGGCAGGTCACGCAGGAAAGTGATCAGCAGCTCGCGGACCCTCCAGCGGCACTCGTGCAACGAATGTGGCAAATCCTACGCAACGTCTTCCAATTTGAGCAGGCACAAACAGACGCACCGGAGCCTGGATAGCAAGATGGCCAAAAAGTGCCCTACATGTGGGAAAGTGTACGTGTCTATGCCAGCTATGGCTATGCACCTGCTTACCCATGACCTCAAGCACAAGTGTGACATATGTGGCAAAGCCTTCAGCAGACCTTGGCTATTGCAGGGTCACATGCGGTCTCACACAGGTGAGAAGCCCTTTGGATGTGCACACTGTGGAAAAGCGTTTGCTGACCGCTCCAACCTGCGGGCGCACATGCAGACCCACTCGGCGTTTAAGCATTTCAAATGCAAGCGATGCAACAAAACTTTCGCGCTCAAGTCCTACCTGAACAAGCATTACGAGTCAGCGTGCTTCAAAGGCGCGTTCTCACCTCTTGCGTCTGTTGAGGCGTGACTTCCGGTCTCGAAATGCTTGTAGACACTTTCACCCCATCACATTTTAGGATGATTACTCTTACCCATCTTTCCCAGTTATGTCCCACAATTTAAATGAGATCCAGTAATAGCACAATTTTATCTATTTTTTGACCTTAAAGGAATATGGGATCTTCGCATGCACTTCAGAACCCATGTTCTGAAATGACATACAAACAGTTCAGCTTGGCGCTGTGCAGCACTTGACTATGAGTGACGTCGAATGAAGGTTTGAGTGACACCATGTTCCTCATTAAAATAAAACTCTTTTGTATTGTCAGTGGATATTATCATACTGCTGCAAGTGGCCCAAACGTATTCACAATCGAGGTAAACATTTTATTTATTTATGTATTTATTTATTTATTTATTTACTTATTTATTTTCTGGTTGTTTAATTTACTTCAACAATGATGTACAAGTTCATATGATGCACTGAAAGTATTATTTTATAATTCATTTTTATTTTCATGCAAAACTTTGCTTTTTAGGTTGTTGTTAACATGCCAAAGCATTTATATCCATGGTAACAAAAAAGTTTACTTTTATTTGTATTTTTTATTTGTATTTTATTTTTTATAAACCTACGTAATGCATGCAAAAAGAAAAGAAATCTATGCCAATACCACAAAGCTTATAATTTTGCCAAAATGTAGAGATAGTATCAGGGGGCAATATTTCTAGGGGTTCTCATAAGAATATAAAAAGCAATAATCATAATGCATGGTATTTTTGAAAGTAATAAAGTATTACCTATAGCAGCAGTTGTTTTCTAAATCAGGTACGTTTTGATCCAATACTCTTAATAATCACTTAAAATACCACATCAGGGAAAATGCCAATGTAGTGTTTAGTGAATCAAAAAAACGAACATCCATAAATCTCAACCATCTTCCTTTGCTCTCTGCTTATGCACTGCCTGCCTCAAATTTAAACGTAGATTTAGGATGTAGGCCCAAAAGTGCTGTTATTCCACTTTAAGCAATTTAAAACCATTCTGGAGTGTGAAACACCCTGTCTAAAAATGTAATGGATTTTCTGAGGTAAACTCAAAGGGACAAGAAAGGACAAGAATGTGTACCATCTGCATATTTTGTGTGTAATGCACTTACACGTTGCATTGGTGACGGTATTGTTTGGGTGTTCCTGAGATTTGTACCGAAAGCACTTCATTGTAGAAATTCTTAAACAAGTAGCACAAAAACCTAGATTCAGGTAGATGTTACCTAGCTCAACTTCCTTTTTATATCTTGAAAGAGGGATATCTAAACTGCTCAGTTTGTGAAATGATCTTCATGTAGATACTCATTTGAAGAGGTTAAACCTTTTTACTGTAGATGAATTCACAAGAAGAAAAAATGTCCTGCGACTTTTTGAGCCAATGTTTAAATGATGTAAGCACAAGACACAAGGCATTTTAAGCACTTCATAATAAAGGCAAAGTAAACAAACTCAGTCTGTTGCTCATTTGTCCCCGATTATTGCCGTTCCTCTGTGAAATTAGTCTATTAAAGAGGCCAATTAATCTTGGTGAATGAAAATCAATGCACACTGACAAAGCAAAGATGGAAATGGGGATAACACTACAGTATGATTATTTGTGGGCTTTGTTGTTTAACAAACTGCACTGCTGTTGACTTAAATCAACAGGTTTCATGTTGAAACCGAAGACCTGCGTGATGCTTTCCCATCTCTGTTTGTACTTATTACTGAACGCAGCAGTTCACATAAAAGAGAGCTTGTTTTACTGCTTAATGTGATGGATGCATAACTTGACCTGTGCTGTTGGTACGTGCAAGATAAACAGTTTACTGTGCCTGTGCGTAAGGATGTAATTTGCCTCACAAACACATGCCATGAAGTGCTGCGTTTACTGCAGTTCAGTCCTCATCTGTATCCGTTCGGCTTTAGTTCGGTGAAGAGCACCTAACTCTCTCTCTCTCGCAGGTTAATCTAGCTTGTGCAAACGAGGCCACTGGTGTCATCAATTTGCTGGGAATCATTATCCGAGCATTCCGAGCGTCTGCGCTCTGGTCTCCGGAGCTCTGGGTAATTGTGCTAGCAGGATGGGATCAGCAGGAGCCATTATTTAACCGGAGACAGCTGTGCGAGGGGCCGCACACGTTGATCTGTTTGCTGTATCGTCGCCGTCTCTCTGCTTTAGGATCACAGCGTCCCTGAGCGATTTCCAGCACTCTCCAAATGTACCGCGAGGTCTCTTAGTCCTTTAGGTTCACTGACGAACTACGTAGCACTACTTGAGTCGATAAGGTTTACTAGTGAAACTCCGGGCAAGCTTGATCTCAGAAGAAACATTTTCAGAGGTGATTATCGGATTGGTTGAGTCAAAGAAATTGCTTATTAGTGTCATCACCTGTTTTCTTTCTGAAAAGCATCCAGAATCGATATCCTTTAGGTTGAACAGCAAAGGCTGAAGCCGCGTCGATGTCACCAAGGGAATAAGACCGGAGGCTATTAAAGCAAAAGCCATGTATTTGAAAACACACAGAGAGGGTCAGGGAAAGTCATTTTTTATGTTTAATTTGTTTTTGTACTACTGATAATGGCTTGCCCAGTTTCAATTCTTTCAAGCAATTTTTATTCTGCACCACCACAATGTCACATATTCAAACAACGTCACTCTTATGCCTTTTCAATACGTTTTAAATTCCTTTACCCAAAGCTCACCCTCATTTTGTTTGAAACCTGTTTGATTCTACCTGTGTGCTGAGTCCTCCGGTTCTCACATATAATAGCTTTATGTGAGTGAAAGACTGAAAGGTTTTTCTTATTCAGCCATAGGTCACACATTTTATTTTTGCAACTGCAATAGGCATCACATCAGGTTAAATGTCAGTTTTTATCAAATGTTATCGGTTAGATTTTTTGGAAATTTTGAAAAAAAATACTCCTTTATCACTTACACTATGCTGTTGTATGGCTTCAGAGCACGTACAATGAAGCTTTTGAAAGTATTATGGGTTTGTCATATGGTATTTATTTGTTTTATGCAAATTTTTGTATTGAATTATTGTAAATGATCATCCTGTTAGGGGTTATAATAGAATAATATGATCATATATCATATCTCATCTGAGGTGAGAATGTCAAAAGCAAAGCTTTGGTGCAAGATGAGTCATGAGGTATCTGTTATGAGACTTATGGCGCTTTTCCATTGCATAGTACCCCACGGTTTGTTTTGGGTCAGTTTGGGTCAGCTCACCTCCCTTGCGAAAATTAACCATGGTTTTATTGTGGTAAAAGTGTAGTAACCATGTTTTTTTTTGGTGTATTGATTACTAGCAAAACCATGGTTTTACTACACTAACCATGTTTTTTTGTTTTTAATTGTAGTAAAACCATGGTTAATTTTCGTACGATGCTTTCCAACAGGTGTTTTAGCATTCGTTGTTAACTTGTGGACCTATTTTTTCAAACGCCTCACACCCGTACATTCTTTCGCTGAGAACTTGAATAATAGACAGTCCAGCCCAGTTGGTGGCGCTAATCCGCCATTGCCAATTGCAGGAAATAGAAACAAAGTTCCCGGCGCGGAGTAATACCGTACCTCATAGCACATCTAATAAAAGTCAATGGAGTTGGCAAAAACTACGATAAAACCTGTTGGAATGCGTAATTTGCAGCGATTTTTGTGTGAGCATACCAGTCAACACCCCTGACCACTCGGTGAGTTTCACGTCTTTGTAAACGAAAGTTTAATGCATTTTAGGAAGGATTGTTCCAGTGCACTATTAAACCCTTTGAAGAGGTAGGAGGTGAAACACAAACACCCGAAAATTCTCGGGGCAGCCGCATATGTCGAAATTTTAGTCAAAACCGTTCTATTTCATCATAAACAATCTGAAAACAGGGCTTTAAGTGTAAAATACCGAACTTGTCCTTTAAGCATATTTGTGCACGTGGTGTCGCAAATGTGGCGCCACAAACTGCAATTCTGGAAAAAACTGTTATAATGTCCCTGATTCTCAACCTGAGTAAAAGGGCGTTTGGGAACTTAGAGCAGATGACAACAGGTTTACGTGAGACAGCGCAAGCTAGCATGAAGGTAAAGCTAATCTTTGACATTATAGCGATGACGCTGGAAGTAACGATTTTCTCAGATCATCAGTGATCTACAGTGTTTTGTGTCACGTTTTGGTATCAGCTCGGGTCACTTGGAACCCCAGCCAAGATGATATAAATAAGTATTGTGTACTACAAACTGCATCCAGTGGAAAAGCTCCCAAAAGTAAGCTGACCCAACCCAAACCATGGGGTACTATGCAATGGAAAAGCGCCATTACAGGTGCTTGCATATATGCCAGTCCCTATTTAAACGACGTCCTAATAAATGACATGGGCTGTCCTTTACTATAGATAGCTTGCTTTCATCCGTTCTCTTATACAGCACCTGATTTGATTTTCAAGTATCAACTAAGCAGTCTGTGTCCTTTGTTTTCAGTTTATCTACAGTATCAAATTAGTTTTCAAATAGTCCAGCTATGACACCTGTAACATACACCTCCTTGTGCCTCTGCTGCTCTTATTATTTACAGATGAAATGTTTCCCAGGCTTTGTGTACAGTAGATGCCCGGTGTAGGTCTAGAAAAGCAGTGTCTGCAGGCTAACTTCGCTCCGCCACACTTCAATAACTATACAGTACAAGCAGCCAGCCACTCATAAAGGGAGAGAAATAGGGGTGTTTTTATAGCTGTTGCATAGCCACTTGAGAGAGTGTTACCTTTGATAAGAATCGACAATACAAAAATCAACATCTCTGTGTTTGGTGTTTATATACAGTATGTACAGAAACAGTATATAATCAAGGTATTTAGGCCTACTGTACTATAACACAAAACGTCATATATAACCGAGTCATATACAGTACAACCGAGTCATATACATAACCGTCACAGGGGCTAATTTGTATGAATTTGTGTGACCAAATTTATACGTTTTTATACAATTTGCATTCGCCCCGTGATGTTAGGTTTATGGGGGTATCATTATTATTATTTTTCTAATAATCATATGTTTTTGTACAAATCACGGTGTACAAATTCATACACTGTTAAATGTTAAAAAAATCTTTAAAAATATGTGGCAGTACCCTTTAATAAGGTGTCCCATTAGGTACAGGTATGTATACATTAACTTATATGTACTTTTGATATACTAATATATATCTTAGAGGTACCTATATGAACTCTTTAGGTGCAAAGATGTATGTTTTGAAAGGGTACTGCCCCATCATTTAAATGATCAACTTTTAATCTCACGTCTCTTTGAACAAAAGCAACAATTGTCATCCATGTATAGACGAAGATTATAGTTCTTATTTACATTATGGTGCAAGTGTAAGATGTCTCTGCACAGGCAGGGGAAGGTTCATGTAATTGATGAAGGATATTAGTCAGTCATTATGAGGCTTTCTTATCTAAGGTGCCTAGTTTGAGAGAGAGAGAGAGAGAGAGAGAGAGAGAGAGAGAGAGAGAGAGAGAGAGAGAGAGAGAGAGAGAGAGAGAGAGAGAGAGAGAGAGAGAGAGAGAGAGAGCATGTTGCTCTATAGCAGGGCAAATATTCCCAGGCTGCATACTACAACACTTTCAGGACTCTGGAAGGAGAAGGGTGGGATGGAGAGATGGTGGGAGGGATGGAGAAAGAAAGAGAGGGAGTGTGTAAGAGAGAGAGAGAGAGAAAATAAAGGGAGGAGGGAAGGGAAGTTGACCCAGTTTGGATGACATGCAGCTGAGAAAGCGTGTTCTTGCCTGAACAGCCAGTACATTTTTAATGGCTCCTTTTTAAATATCTCTATGAGAGGGACGGTTCAGTTCCTTAATTGTGCCCGACCGAGGCCTCTGCCCATTAGTGTGTATAGGCAAAGTGCTTGTGTGCAATCGTTGTCTAATGTTAGGCTTGAAGGAGCATTTCTGAAGAGCCGTAATGTTCTTATTATTACAGCATTGTGGTCCTTCCTTCTCCTCAGTGCCTGTTGCGGTAATGTAAGTAGTTGGTGTAAAAATAAAGAGTGGGCCTGAAATTGAGGGCCAATAAGATGGTACCCATGGTACTGTACACAACTTGTTTATTCCTAAAATTTACATTTGAGACATTTTCTGTTTATGTACTCAGAAGAGATTTTGGGTTGTTTAAACACATGCTTGGGTAAAATATGGTAAAACCAAAAATTGGGTTTAAATTTAATTTATGCTTGGGTGTTTTAACATGATTGGATCAAATACAGACACTTTCTAGTTAATATAAACCAGTGGTTGGGTTTGTCCATATTTTACCAAACCAAGGCCCTGTTTACACAAGGGTGAAAACGTAAAAATATTTTATCAGATGTGCCTTTCGTTTAGACGGCGATGGCGTTTTTTGGGGCTTAAAAACGCAAAAAAGTGAAACCACCCTCCAGAGTGGAAATCTTAAAAACGATCTACCGTCATTTACGTCACAGGCATGCGCTAGTTCAGGAAGATAACAACAAACATGTCGGATTATTTCCTTACGTTGGAGCTTCAAGTTGCCATAGCAGCTGATAAATATACAAGTCTTTTCAACAGTTATACTAAATATTCACAGCTAGTATTACTGATCAGAGAAGGTGCATTAATTACCTCTATCAAATTGTTGATGCGCCAATTCATCGGAGGCAAACCAGACGGCTTTGGATGAGACCTGGGAGAACAAGGAAGCTTTTTTTATTGCATGTTCACTAAACATTACATAAAAGAAAACATACAACATTACCTAACATATATAACAGGGGGAGACACATAACAGACCTTACTAAGTTAACATGCATAGCTTACACAGAGAAAAATAAATAAATAATAGTGAAAAAACCAAGAAGAAGGTTGTAGGCGCAGACTTGGTGTTGTTGTGTGTCAGTGCTTCACAATGCCACCTAGCCGTATGCAGCGCATATTATATCGAATATCACACACTTTTGCGTCACCATATGCACGCAGATTTCCCCCTCAAAACACGGTATAAAAATTGATAACGCAACGCTACTTTTGCTTTTTCTCTTCCGATCGTTTTCGTGTAAACGTAGCCCAAGTGTTCAAACAACCCCAGGATTTTTTTTTTTAGTATAATTTAGGATACAATGCTTATAATGTATTTCTATATTAGATATACCATCCTGATTGCACGAGAAATACATATTTTAGAAGTTGACTCATTCGTATGAATTTAATTGTGCAAAAACATAAGGTAATCGTAAAATAACAAACCCCAAAAGCCCACCCCTAAAGGGCTCGTTATAGTCGTGCGTAGGTCCTACGGCGTAGCCGCGACAGCGTAGGTTCCGCATCAGTTTTCATTTATACTTTTGCGTCGTCATTCGCGTCGACGTGCAAACACGTGCGCAGGCTGCTGGTAGGCAGTAACCACCTGTGTAACCACAGTAGCATCGCGAACGCCAAAGAAGAAGAAGCTTTGCAAGTTAAGCCCATGGTTAAGCCACAAACGAAGAAGAAACAGCTACTTGTTGTGTATAATTTGAGAAGACCAGCAATGATGGATGTAAATAAACAGCGACTTTTGTTGCAGTTTAAGTTAAATCACTCCTCAACTTGGCCATTCTTTGTTTTCACCGTCGCAAACGGAAATACCTATGACGCAGTTTTTTTTACCTGACGGGAGAGGTTCTGGTGGACCAATCACAGCGGTTGCGGTCCGCGTAGAACTGACGCGCTGTTAAAAATTTTGCAAGGTGCGCGTCAGGCTACGCAGAGCTACGCACAGGCTACGGATAGCCTACGGCGTAGAACCTACGCACGACTGTAAATCGCCCTTAACCCTAACGTCACAGGGGCAAAGGCA
Source organism: Misgurnus anguillicaudatus (assembly GCF_027580225.2). Taxonomy (NCBI): domain Eukaryota; kingdom Metazoa; phylum Chordata; class Actinopteri; order Cypriniformes; family Cobitidae; genus Misgurnus; species Misgurnus anguillicaudatus. Next base: position 25,869,055 of record NC_073346.2, on the reverse strand, counting down.
AATCCTGTGGTCTTCATACGAATTCATACGAATTCATACAAATTAGCCACCTGGTTAAATACATACAAATTGCCATGAAATAAAGTTGGATATACACACTTGTAAAACAGTATGTAAATAATTTCAGTACACTATAAAAATGCTGAGTTGTTTTCAACCCAACGTTGGGTCAAAAAGGGACAAAACCAGCTGTTGGGTTAAATTAACCCAGAAAAGGTTATATTTGACCAAACAATGGATTAAAACAACCCAGCCCTGTATTGAAAATAACTTTGCATTTGTAGTGTAGCGAGAAGATTTGTCTATTTTGAGTTTCTATAAGAGCCACAGGTTCCCATACAAGTCTGAGCATCTTACACAATTATCTCTGTTTTACTGAGTGGTTTCTATGTATGGCACACATACCAGTATACCGCAGCCTCTCAGTGCTAAACTTGGGCACCAACGGACCAGTGTACGCTTTTGTTTCGACCTTCCATTTAACGTGACTGAAGAATCAACACATCATGCATATTCACCAAAAGAGAGGGCGGAGCAATGCCCCACAACAGCCTTTGATGTGTGTGAGTCAGTGGCTGCGAGGGGCAGAGATGCTGCATTAGCGAGGCTTTAGAATGACTAAGACCTATTTATTCTGCTCAGATACAGGAATGTGTGTCTCTTCTTACTGCAGGTCCATTTTTACATTGACTCCTCCGTTTTAAATGGAACGCATTCCGGCGTGAAAGACCTACAACTCAAAAGTACTGTGACTGTGTCTATTGTGTTCACTTTGAGATTCATCCTCTGAGTTTTGAAGATTTAAAAATAAATATTCATCCAATGTCTGAGGCTTTTGAATTTTAGCAATAAATTAAATTCTGTATGTTGTAAAATGGGAGGTGAGGGCAACAACCTCAGCGTGATGGTGTACTGATTTATATTGCTTAACTACTGTAACTTACCCAGAAAGACTACCATGGTCAACATGCATCTCTGGAAAGACCATGTTGGCTTGCTGCCTCTTGGTTAACCACATGGCACACAAGCAAGACCAGCACCATCCATCAAACATGTGTTTAAAGTGCTCCTCTACAGCTGTCTCTTATCAATCCTGCTATGAAAAACATCTCAGAAATTGTCGTAGGTCTGTGCAAAGGATCAGGATTCAGCAGTAAACAGAAATTTGACTAAATCCGCATGTTAGTGGTAGCCAGGGGCTGTTTGAGACACTCAGTGTGTTAGTATAAACTTACAGCCTGTGTCCTCTGAGAGATAACGGCTGTCTTTGTGTGTGTGTGTGTGTGTGTGTGTGAGAGAGAGAGAGAGAGAGAGGGAGAGAGAGAGAGAGAGAGAGAGAGAGAGAGAGAGAGAGAGAGAGAGAGAGAGAGAGAGAGCACAAAGCATTTGAATGGAACAGTCAATGAGATTTTGGATGCTGTGGTGTATCCATGTGCCTGTGGCTCTATTGTTTGGCACTTCGATCTTATATCTCTTACTCTTTATCTTGTTCTTTTTCTCCTTCTCTCTCCTCTCTCTCTCTCAGTCTCATTTTCTCACTCCCTTGGCAATAGGATTTGGACCCAAGCCTTAAAACCAAGTACCCTAACCGATGTCCTAGAGGAGAGCTCAGCTCTTGTTACATGATACTTTTTAATCACTGATGTACGATCAGCCTGCTTAACAGACTGAGCTTTAGACTTCAGATTGAACAAATAATTTAACTGTTCCGGGTACAGCAGTCGAGAGTATGAAACCTATATAAATGAAATAGTGAAAATGTAACAGTGGATGTAAATAATGCAGTGTTTCCATTAAAAACAACATCTGTTGCATGTCTTACCAAAAGACCAGTTTAAAACCAACATGAATTCCAGACTGGTTTACAAATGTTAATGCTGGTCTTGTTGTAGGACCTTTATGCAATAGTCATCTCTCTCTGTGAATGCTAAAGGGCACATATTATGCAAAATCCACCTTTACAAGGTGTTTGGACATAAATATGTGTTGGCAGTGTGTGAACTTTGTGTGTGCCTTTTTTAATTTCCATTAAACCAAAGCAGTCTCATTAGACATGCTGTTTTTTAGACATGGGGACTTGTGACTTGGTGACTTGGACTTGAGTCAACTTGAGTCGCTATTTTTGTGACTTGTGACTTGACTTGACATAAAATAAAATACTTGAGACTTGACTCGGACTTGGAAGTTAAAGACTCGGGACTTGACTTGACTTGAGACATGATGACTTGAATGACTTGAGTGTTAATCACATCATGTTTTCAGTTTGAATATAAAATATATAAATTATTTTTAAAAAACACGATTATTTAAAATCACATATTGCGTCTTTTGCACGTTCAAGTTCGTTATTTCAAATGAAGGCGCGCAAATGAAAGAGATTACAATTTTGTTTGATTACATGATGTATTTTACTGAACATGAGTATTTACAATGCAAATCCAAATAATTGTAATTTACTGATAGTTACTTACTGTATATCTTGTCTTTTTACTTTATTAAGATCAGATTCTGCAGGTAAAATAACAATAATAAGGTGACTTGACTTGGCCTACTACAAGACTTGACTTGACTTGACTTGACTTGACATAGCCTGTGACTCGACTTGACTTGACTTGCCCAAGAAAAAAATACTTGGGACTTACTTGAGACTTGAAGGTTCAGACTTAAGACCTACTTGAGACTTGCACATGACATGTGTGACTTGGTCCCATCTCTGCTGTTTTGATTCTCTTGTTAATGTGACATCACATTGATAAAGCATCGTCCACAGTCGCTGACTGAAGCTTTTCTAAATGCTTTTGTTAGCACATTGTAGTGCTAAATATACTATTGTCTCAGACTGTATTCACGGGAATCAAATCAGATATTTTTTACCATAAAAGTGCTCACTGTCTGTTGGTAAGAGAGTAAGGCACTGTAACTCATTTGCATTTAAAGAGACACAGATGCAAACAGCCCTTTTATTTCCACCAAAATACATGCCTTTTGGACATTCTATAACATGTGATCTGTAGGTTATTTTGAGCTGAAATTACACAGACACATTCTAGGCACACCTGGGACTTCTATTACATCTTGTAAAAATGGGCATAATATGTGCCCTTTAAAGCCCATAAACTCACTTCAATGCAATGCGTTATGTGTACAGCTGCTTTTATGATATCAAAACAGTGCAGTTACTGTAGTAAACATTTTGTAGAGACACACAACATGTCCATGGCCATAATGTGATTATATTCTTCAACAAACATTTCACACTTTGTGTTTTCTTATACATTATCTTAATCTTGCTTTCTCTGTCTCGGCTTCTTCATCTCTCAATCTGGTCCCTCTCGCTCTCTCTCTCTCTCTCCGAGGCATTTTCTCACCCAAGATTAGACTACCTGCCTTCATCATTACACAGACATTAAATATAGCGCAATAACCTCAAGACGAAGAGCAGAGGGAGAGGTTATAAATTACACCTTTCTTCACAGACATGCGCTGAGAGAGAGAGAGAGAGAGAGAGAGAGAGAGAGAGAGAGAGAGAGAGAGGACACTGCTGGAATTATTTGAAGCTGATCTGTTTTGTTCCTTCTTTTTCAGGTAGGCAGTAATAGAGCCGGTGAGAATGTAAACTGACTACTGAAGACAGTGTGCTGTTAAACTCGGAGCTTTGTGTTTTTCAGATTACTTCTGCTCAGTGTTCCACACCTCATTTAAAAATTCTCCATTTCTCTTACCTGCGTAAAAACTACTGAACAGTACTGAATTCATCTGAACAGAACTGAGCTGAACTTTAAAAACTACTGAAAAGTACTGTATTCATCTGAACATATGAACAGTACTGAATACATCGGAACAGAACCGAAGTAAACTATAAAAACTACTGAACAGTACTAAATTCATCTACACAGAACCGAGGTGAACTATAAAAACTACTGAACAGTACTGAATTCATCTGAACAAAACCAAGCTGAACTATAAAAACTACTGAACAGTACTGAATTAATCTGACAGAACCAAGCTGAAATAAACTATAGAAAACTACTGAACCGTTCTGAATTAATCTAAAAAGAACCTAGCTGAACTATAAAAACTACTGAACAGTACTGAATTAATCTGACTGAATTAATCTGACAGAACAAAGCTGAAATAAACTATAGAAAACTAGGAATCAAGACTATAGAAAAGAATCAAGGTGAACTATAAAAACTACTGAACTGTACTGAATTCATCTGAACCAAACTGATGTGAACTATAAAAACTACTGTACTGTACTGTATTTATCTGAACCGAACCGGGCGAACTATAAAAACTACTGAACTGTACTGAATTCATATGAATTGAACCGAGGTGAACTATAAGCACTGCTTCACTGTTCTGAAATCATCTGAACCAAACTGAGGTGAGCTATAAAAATGTATGGACCGCACCGAAACTATCTGAACTAAACCAAGACGAGATAGAAAACCGCTAACCGTACCGAAAATAATACTGCTTAACCGTACTGAATTAATCTGAACCGAACTGAGGTGAACTACAAAAGCTACTGAACCGTACTGAATTAATTTAATCTGAACCGAGGTGAACTGTAAAAGCTACTGAACCGTACTAAATTCATCTGAGCCGAACCGAGGTAAACTATAAAAGCTACTGAAACGTACTGAAATCATCTGAACAGAACCGAGGTCAACTATAAAAACTACTGAACAGTACTGAATTCATCTAAACAGTCCAAGGTCAACTATAGAAACTACTGAACAGTACTGAATTCATCTAAACAGTCCGAGGTCAACTATAGAAACTACTGAACAGTACTGAATTCATCTAAACAGTCCGAGGTCAACTATAAAAACTACTGAACAGTACTGAATTCATCTAAACAGTCTGAGGTCAACTATAGAAACTACGGAACAGTACTGAATTCATCTAAACAGTCCGAGGTCAACTATAGAAACTACTGAACAGTACTGAATTCATCTAAACAGTCCGAGGTCAACTATAGAAACTACTGAACAGTACTGAATTCATCTAAACAGTCTGAGGTCAACTATAGAAACTACTGAACAGTACTGAATTCATCTAAACAGTCCGAGGTCAACTATAAAAACTACTGAACAGTACAGAACTGAGTTCTGTTCAGTGGTTTTTATAGTTTAATTGAGCTTGATTCTGTTCAGATAAATTCAGTATTGTGTTCAGTAGTTTTATAGTTCACTGCGATTAGTACTCAATCTGAGCATATCAGAGGTAAACTGAAGTGCAAAAACTACTGAACAGTACTGAATTCATCTGAACAGAACTGAGGTGAACTATAAAAACTACTGAACAGTACTAAATTCATCTGAACGGAACCGAGTTGAACTATAAAAACTACTGAACAGTACTAAATTCATCTAAACAGAACCGAGGTGAACTATAAAAAACTACTGAACAGTACTGAATTCATCTGAACAGAACTGAGCTGAACTATAAAAACTACTGTACAGTACTGAATTCATCTGACAGAACCAAGCTGAAATAAACTATAAAAACTACTGAACCGTACTGAATTAATCTAAAAAGAACTGAGGTAAACTATAAAAACTACTGAACTGTACGGAATTCATCTGAGCAGAACTGAGTTCTGTTCAGTGTTTTTTATAGTTTAATTCAGCTCAGTTCTGTTTAGATGAATTCAGTACTGTTCAGTAGTTTTACAGTTTACTGTACATTGGTTCTGTTTAGATGAAATCAGTACTGTTCAGTAGTTTTACAGTTTACATTGGTTCTGTTTAGATGAAATCAGTACTGTTCAGTAGTTTTTAAAGTTCAGTTCACATTGAGTACTACAGTGATTTTTATTGTCCGGTTCACCTCATGAATTCACTTCTATTAATATAAATTTGTTCTGTTCAATTCAGTTCAGTGTAGTGAAGTTTGCTGATGAGGTTGAAGCAGCATTGCACAGATGTGCATTGCAGTGCAATGCAGCACAGAGAGAGAGAGAGAGAGAACGAGTAAGAGAAGGATGCTAGAGTAAGTAGTGTAGTAAATGTTGGTCTGTCGTCTGTGCATGTTTTCAGCTTCAGTGGGTCAGGGTGAGTCGTTCTTCGAGCCGCTCTGCCGCATCAGCACATTCAGCTCCAATCAATGCAGCCGGGCCTGAAGCAGAAAACCAGGCCCTGCTTCTTACAGATAGACAGAAACACATGCTCGTGTGGCGTACACAAAACAAGCATCTACTGTATGAAGCATACATTAAGTGCCTACAGCCATGATGTATGATCAAAAATGTGTCCAGATATCACACCAGCTACAATCTTGTGAGATTAATGTACAGCAGCAGGGTATAAACTCACTTCACACCTAACACACACACACACACATTCACAGCTATCCATGCATAAAAAATATATATACACACACAGGAACACAGACAAATGGTTTTGGATCTAAACATGCAGATGCATAACAGTGGTGTGACCGTTGTGTAACAGAGTAGTTTTGACCTACTCTCCGAAGCAGCAGGTTTACGTGACCTTCCTCTTCCATCGTATCAGGAACACAGTGGGGTCGAAACGGAGACGAGACATGAGCCAGATGACTCGGGTTTAGTTCAAGATGTATAAATCTCCTGCACAGGACTTGAGAAATCATTACAGGGTTTGTTGAAAGATAAACAAGGTGATGTGAATTCGGAGTTTGTCATGCAGAACGCAGGACAGATGCCTCTGGTCAGACTGCACCCCAGGGGCCAATCAGGGTTCAAATTAATCAAGTCCCTTTACAGGAGCGATACTACTGCTGGGCTCGACAGAATTTATATCAGTAAACACTCGCACACACAAATTAGAAACAAAAACACGCATCCAAATGCACAAGAGCTCAGTTATTTATATTTATAGTCTCTGGCTCAAGGTACCATGGAAGATAATGCCACACATATCAAATCATCTGTAGATGGAAAATAACACTTCACACCATAGGCTGCCATATTAGAGTTTAATTTTAAATACAGAATTGTCTACAAAAAATTCTGTCTTTCTTTATCCAGCCTTTGGTTTTGTTTTAAACTTGGAAAACAGTCCTATACATATAAAATATATTTTAAGTGAACACTGAAAAAAAAAGAATTCAATACGGTTTCTTAAAATCTCAAAACGTACGTTTATTTTAAAGGTCTCGTTCTTTCTGTGTTTTTGAAGCTTTGGTTGTGTTTACAGCGTGCAATATAACATGTGTTCATGTTTCACATGTAAAAAACACGGTATTTTTCACACAATTTACTTATCTGTATAACCAGGGCTCTCAAGTTTTATCAAAAGTTTGGAGTGAGATTTCATCTGTTAGGGGAGGAGCCACTTAAATATTTGCAGCAGCGACCCCTCGGCCCCAACCAATTCTCTCAGGTTTTTGGTAGCAGTTAAATTTAATATATTGTTTATAATTGATTAGCACAAATAGAAATTATAACAGTTGGGAAATCTAATTAAAGACAAAGTCATAGAAATTAAATACATTGTTTTATTTCAAAAATACAAATATATAAAAAATTGCCCCAAATGAGCCAACTGAACAGCAACATTGCAGAACTTGCCCTGAGCATACTTACAATACAAGGTGTGTTTGTGTGACATCTTTTAAACAGATAAATGCAATGATTAATGTATACATTGGCAGGATATAAACATTACTAAAATAAAAGCCAGAGTATAGCTGAATAGCTAAAAAGAGTATGAATAAAGTATAATTTGAAAATAATGAAATAAATGAAAATGAAATATCTTGTCCTTTCCATTCCCAGGTGAAAAAAATACTATACTAATTTATAGTAAATACTATAGTGTTTTTGACCCATACTATAGTAATGTACTTGAATTAATTTGTTGTGGTAATTCTATAGTTGCTGTGATAACATAACAACTATAGTAATATAAACGTATTACTTTATCCAATACTGTACTACATTGTCTACAACTATAGGGTATAATATACTAGAATATACACTACAGATTACTGTAGTATAAACTAAAGAATACTAACGTTAGAGTATTTATTACAGTTTATCAGTTCACTACTATAGTTAATACAGAGTATGCTGTAGCAATCATTAACAAAGTGTTGTAAATACTATAATATACTAAAATTTACTATACTATTAGTATGGTTCAAAAACACTATAGTATTTCCTATAATATTTTTCACCTGGGATTGTTTCAGGTAGCCTCTAGTGTTTAGTACTTTCCTAAAGTTAAAGCTAATTCTGATTGCAAAGCAGTTCGATTTTTTTAATCAATAATAATTTACCTCGGCTATATTTCCCAACAACAGTTTTTATTATCTTTGATCACATTTTTGTGATGTCATCCAAGAATCGTAAAATCAAATTGCTATAAAAAAGAATGCGTTACCTACCGCTTTCATCGGATTCTTCTCTTCCAACTGCCACTTCGTCTGTGTGACGTGAGAATCTATGTTGCCTAGTAACGAATGTGCTTGCAGCAGGATCACGAAATTTACCCAGAAACAACAAATTCTGATTTCTGATTGGCTGGTAGGTGACAATTATATCAGGATGTCTAGTGTGACCGTGTCCGCGGCTCGACAGATATGAACTCGGCAGAGAACTTCTCTCCTGTGCCTCGTTCATTAATTGTATAGAGTGGGAAAAGTTTTCTTATTTTTTCAGCGTGAGAAATACAAGGTGTGGCGTGTGAGCGTGTGAACTTACTGAAATGCGTGAGTCTCACGGTGAATGCGTGAGACTTGAGAGCCCTGTGTATAACGCTGTTTTCACTGTCCTAAACACGAGCTGATGTCTTCCTTGTTCTATGAAGTCCCTCCTTCAGAAATACATATCGATTTCTGATTGTGTAGCTTGTTTAGTGTGTTGTGACTCGATAGCAGCTTAGCTTGCCGTTAGCTTAGCTGGCGACTGACGTATTCCTGTTGGCGGAGTTTAGTCAAAAAACTGTTCTAGTGATGTCATTAATGAAGGAAGTAGAGGGCTGTAGTCCAAACCGGCCGTTCACTGTAGGCTTTGAAAGGCAAATTCTGTTAAAGAAAATATGGCAGTAAACTTTAAGCTTTATCATTTTACAGGTATTATTATGCTATTATAACAACATTACACACTAACTAGGTTTTAAAATATGGATTCAGAAAGAACGTGACCTTTAAGAAAACATATTTCAATAATGTGGAACTAGTGTCTATAATTGAATTAAGTAAATCCAACATTTTTTTTTCAGTGAATAAGAAAGTTTAAGTATTGGCCTGTTCATTGCACAATAATATGCTAAAATTTTCCTTTTAAAGTCTTTATCCATACAGACTTGGATTTGAATTAAAATGGTCTCTGTAAATGAAGAAAAACACCATACAGTACAGGTTTGAAATGACATCAGGATGACTAAATAATGACTGAACTATTCCTTAAAATGATATTGATTTTAGACATGATAACTGATTCTAGAACAGGTCCAGTATTACTTTTTATTATGGCTGCCTTGTATCAAGTAGCGGTACATTCTGTTATAAGGCTTCAATTTGATTTCAATCTGATTTTTGGTTTCATCTTCGTTCGATAGTTGTTCTCCCAAAATGAATTGACGGTAAATGAGTTTCACTTACATTAATCTTGCTGTAAATGCAGTTTTTCGGCTTTTAATATGGCTCTACACCAAAACACACACACATGCAGTGATACAAACTTTCTGAGGGTAATCTATAGACATAATGACTTTTATACTGTAGAAATTGTGTATTCTATCCAGTGGCGGCTCGTGACTGCTCATCCGAGGGGCGAAAATTCAAAATATGTGTTCGGAGTGTCATGTGTGCGGTTTCTTTTTTCAAAATATGCATTCTGCACGTCGAGTGATCCTATACCCATCACGTGTTTTGTCCAAATAAGTGCCTGCTGCACATGCGTCAAAACCGTTTATGCTCACATTCACAAAATACACGCAAGACACTCACTTAACACTAAACTCTGATTACGCATGAGATTATACGAGTATCTGGTAAACCCGAGCGTCTATTTTATCATAAACCCTTTAGACGCGTCTGCAGCAGGCACTTATTTTGACAAGACACGTGATGCATCGCTCGATGCGCAGAACACATACTTTGAAATTACGAACCACACACATGACGGGCTACATACATGTTGTGACGAACTTCGCATCGAGCACCCTCGAAAAAAAGAAGTCACCGGCCGCCACTGATTCTATCCCCTGTTCCTAAACCTAACCCTCACAGAAACCTTTATGCAGTTTTACATTTTTAAATAAACACAACTTAGCTGATTTATAAGCTTGTTTTCTGCATTGAAACCAAAAAATGTCAAGGTCAAAAATAAGTGGTTTTATTATCTCTGTGGGGACATTATCAGGTCACACACACACACGCATTAATCTTTTGTGCAGGTATATGTGTGAGTGTATTTTTTAGTGTGTGTGTGATGTTTGTGTGTATTTGTTGTCTTGGCAGACAGTTGGTTTTCCTCAGGGCAGGACTTTGTGATCTCTGGTTTGAAATGAAGCACCACTTGAAGCTCGAAATACACTCACTTTAGCCATGACATGAGCCCAGCTCAAGTGTCTGGGTCAGGGGAAAAGATAGAGACACAGTGAAACTTTAAAACAAAGTACATTTTGATCATTTTACTCTGGGTTGTCATCCGGGGGAAGACATGAAAGGCAAGGGTGCATGAACACAATATATGGCCTACTGAACTGGGTCCAGAGAAGGGAGATTATATATATTATAAAACTCATACTGTATTTATTTGACAGACATATTAAACGTTTAATGCTCTACAGACCAAATTTTAACATCCTTCCCTGATGCCAAAGCAATCCTGTATGCACTTATTGACATCTGATTGATTTTTTGTGAAACAGCAGGAGAGAATAAGTATGAGGTTATGAGAGATGCTTGCCTGTCTAAACATATACACACACATCCACTAGTCGTTCTCATGTCAGCAGCGTACAGTTTTATTAATGCCTTTAAACAATTATATGTATATGTATTGAACACAGCATCTCTTGATCTGACTGGAAAAATATACATTTGAGCATATTAGTTTAATCTGAAATATTTTTGTAACTTTATTTTACATTGCCACTAATTAAACTGGATTATGCAATGATTCATCTTTTATAAAAACTGATCAAAGACATTACATATTGCACCGCAGATAAATCTTGCATTTCACAACGGAAAGTACATGCAAACCCAGGGATGTGCTGACTCTGATCTGTTCTCTTGTTCTGCTGTAATAGAAGTAGGCAGAACTGATCTATCTGTGGTGCTTTGTGGCGCATGATCCTCATTAAAGTGCTGAGGTACTTCCTGGGGCACTGGGCGGATCTGCAAAGAGAACCAGACAAAGGTAATAGCTACAGGCTGCTCCCCTTGCTCTGTTCAGACCTTTTTATCAAGCTTTATTTGAAGACATCAAACCCCGTAAATTGGGACGGAGGGGAGGTGTGTAGACAAGCAGAAGGAGAAAAATGGGGTGGTAAGGGGAGGTGTGCCGGGTGTGTGGACAATGAGCTGCAAGAAGAAATGAAATAATGGTAAGAACAATTGAGGTTAAGAAGAAGGAAACATGGAGACATAAAGACAACCAAAAACAGATCATACTCCTATCATGCTGGTGCAGAAACCAAAACTGTATCTCTCCTGTTATAATCGACAAAGCTGTCCACACAGAGTTTACTCAAAGAAATGCATGTTTCACTGACAGATGAACTGTTTGTATTTATTGTCTGCATGTCCTAGTGCCTAAAGTAATATTTTTCAATATATCACAGTAATCGAGTAGGGGAGAGCAGGGGCGAAAGTACAATTTTTCAGAAAAACTACATTTTAAAAGATACTGTTTAAGACAGAGATATATTTTTGTTGTGGTCAATAACTCACAAGTGTGGTCTATCAACACCAGGTGGAATTTTGAATAAATGTAAAATGACTTCAGTAGACAAATTGACAAATTTTGACTCTGTCAAAAGTAACACAACAAAACAAGATAGATTTTTGTGTTACACTTGTTTTTATTAAATATACACAACTATGATCTTGTTAATATGTAACTGCAAACATATTTTGTTGTTTATCTGTGTAAAAAAATAATGAAATTACATTTTCATTTTAAATTTGAGTTTTACCAAATGTTTCAAAAGCAACCAACAGTACAAACTTGTTGAGAATAAAAATTTTTGAACACTATAAATTTAAATTAAATCAAATTAGAATAATTTTCAACATATACAACAGGGTATGCATTGATGTCACTTTTCCACGTAACCACGCCGGAACTCACCCTGTTGAGTGGCAAATGTTCAACAAAATGGTTGGTTTTCATAGCGGCTGCAGTGAAAATGCCAGTAAAACTGACTATTATCAGCTTAAATTGAATTTAGTTGGACTTGATAGCAGAGGTGGACAATACTTAGTTACATTAGTTACATTTTCCAGCCATCTGTGCTTTATTAGGGTGTTTGTATTGGGAAAAATTGTACTTCACTACATTCTAAAGCATAGAATCATACTGTGTATTTTTAATATCGCATATAAAAAAATATTTATTACATTAAAATTGTGTACTTTTATTTAGTGTTAATGTACACTCTAAAATGGCTGGGTTATTTTTCACCCATAATGGGTAAATATTGGACAGAACACGTGCTGGGTTAAAAATTGACCCAATGCTGGGTTATTTTAACCCAACTGCTGGGTTATTATACCCCATGGTTGCATAACAACAAACCAATATTGGGTCATTTTTAACCCAGCACAGGGTAATTTTTAACCCAGCACGTGTTCTGTCCAATATTTACCCATTATGGGTCAAAAATAACCCAGCTATTTTTAGAGTGTACTTAAATATTAAATGTAAAACAAAAATTTGTATTTATGAAATGTAATAGAGTAAAAATTATGATAACATGGTTTGAATGTATGTTTTCCAAAGAAAAACACTGATAAAATACAAATACTTGAAAAAATACTTTTAAGTAGAACGTAAAATACTTAAGTAGTGTCCACCTAGCAACTTATCAAGCCACCTGTGGTCTGTGGACGTTGGCATGAACGATCAATTTACTTCTTCTTTCTGTGTTTTTTGGCAGTCTGTAAACCGATAGCTCCGAATTCTTGTTAATCTATTAGTACAGTCTATCGCACAACAGCCTTTTTCCATTTAGACGCGTTTTCCAGTGTTTTCGCTGATTTCACACTGCCGCTCTGTCTTTTGCCACTCAGTGGGCATAACCGCAGTCACTTTGGCGAAGGTGACGTCTCGTGCATACCCTCTATTAGCAGCGATCGCTCACATTTAAAGCCGATTTACTTTTATTTTAAAAAACTCAGAGAGGTCAAGCTTCAGGATGTATGATCAGTATTGTAACAGATGAAACCCGTTATAAGAAAAAAATTACCGCTTTTGAAATGTACTTATTATGGTTGAAAACATGGTTGAGTACATTGGAGAGTAAATAGGTTTTCAAAGCTAAATATTTGTAAAGAAAAATCTGTGATGTGCTCTGTTTGTGTGTCACCTCATCACCATACAATTCTCTAGTCAGTGACAATATAAGAAAATTTTACAGTTCTCCTAGAGGTCTTATCTGAGGCTGGGTGTTGTCTGAGAGGGTGTCTGTGTCAATTTTTAAGGACGGAGAACTTATGAGGAATAGCCACCAAACCTGTCACCTTGACGTGGTTCAAACACATACCTTTAAAGGCAAGATGATGAATCGTGCAGCCTTCAGTACTGTACATGTCAGTCCTGGGTAGAATAAAGAAGCGAATGAGAGACAGCAAGCACATGGCATTAGTGGGACCGCATGTGTCTGAGCTCCTTTGCGTTTTTTCAGACTTATGGGGTGCATTCATATTTATATGTATGTGTCTGCATCTTAGCGCCTCTGACATCTCCAGGGGCTCTTGTTAGGAGGTTTCGTAGACTGTGTGTGTGTGCGGTTATGTATTTGTGCCTTAGGGACACAGCATGTAAAAACAGTTCAAGGCCTAATTTAATTGTGGCGGTAGAGGCAGACCTGTAACATTGCAATGGTGTGCGAGCCCATCTAAATTCAGTTTGCCACCAGGATGATCTTCTGTTGATCTGTCTGCTGTGCCCCCTTCTGAAATATTGCTTACAGTGTTTTGAGGGTCCTTTAATTTCTCATACCCCTTTAAGACCCCAGAGCCCGAAAATTACTGAAGGTTTTTCATGGAGATCACTGCTCAGGGAGTTGGTAACATTGATTTGTGCCCTGTTTGTGTCTGGAGTACAACACTATTGCATTTTAACAGTAGTGTTTAGCTGCTTTTGCATCTGAGCTAATGCATTGCATTTAAAGGGACACTCCACTTTTTTTGAACATATGCTAATTTTCCAGCTCCCCTAGAGTTAAACATTTGATTTTTACCGTTTTGGAATCCATACAGCTGATCTCCGGGTCTGGCGGTACCACTTTTAGCATAGCTTAGCATAATCCATTGAATCTGATTAGACCATTAGCATAACCCTCAAAATGACCAAAGAGTTTAGATCTTTTTCCTATTTAAATTACACAGCACCTAAAATTAGTCCCCTGCTATTGAAAGTTACTAAGGGGACTTTTTTCGGGCGCTATGTAATATCATTGCACCTGCTGCAGCCATGTTACGGCAGCGAAGTCCTTGATTATTACGCCAAAATGAGAGTGTCTAGCAATATCGGCCTACAAAATCACAACTTTTAATTTTCAGTCGGTCTTAGTACACGGTGTAACTATAGAAGAGTCAAGTTTTAAATAGTAAAAATATCTAAAGTCTTTTTTTAGCAGGATGCTAATGGTCTAATCAGATTCAATGGATTATGCTAAGCTATGCTAAAAGTGCTAGTGCCAGACCCGAAGATCAGCTGAATGGATTCCAAAATCAAATGTTTAACTCTAGGGTAGCTGGAAAATTAACCTTTTTTTAAGTGAAGAGTCCCTTTAAAGCAACACTAAAGAGTTTTTTTTACCTTAAAATAACGTTTCCAAAAAAGTTTCATTCGTTCATTCACTCGAAACTTTCACTTTCGCTTTGCAGCCCTCTATCGGCCAAAACCGCACTAAAGAAGTTTCCAACCGTCGGGTCGCGGTCCTGTAGTTCGAGTGAAAACTACAAAAACTTGCTTTCCGGCAGACTTACAATCCAATCAGAGCCAGCTATGCTGCAGTATTTATGACAGTGGTAATGGACAATTCTGCTTCTAACCTGTAGAGGGAGCAAAGAGCAAAAACTCTTTAGTGTTGCTTTAATACTGAGCGTATAATTTTTCTGTCCCTAAACACTGTAAACAGTTGCATTTTTTGTAGTTACAAATATGCTGTTTTATTTCTGGGAGCCTCAGCTGGTCAAATAATGTTCTGTAGGCAGGCTCGGACTGATAATCTGTACAGACCGGTGGGCCGGTCGACATGTGGGCCGGTGGCCCCCGAGATTAATTTTTTTTTAATGCCAAAATGTTAAAGTTATTTATTTTCGGCACGTCATGTATAAATGCAGTTGCATTTAGCTTGGGGGGCGTGTGATAGGTAAATATTTTCGGCCTCTTCATGACAGGTTCAGTGTGTGTTACGATCGCGCCCCCCTGCTCCACCCCTCAAGTGGATTTGTCCAAGCAGCCGCGAGGTTCAAGGGGAAATATACAGTGATGATAGCGCATCATTTAGCCTTGCACTTAAAGGGATAGTTCGGCCAAAAACGATATTAAACCCATGATTTACTCACCCCCAAGCTGTCCGAGTTGCATATGTCCATCGTTTTTCAGACAAACACATTTTCGGATATTTTAGAAAATATTTTAGATATTTATTTTCATTAAATGTTATGTTGCGGGGTCAAGGAATAGTCCACGACATTAATGTCCAAAAAAGTGCGTCCATCCTTCACAAATTAAATCCAAACGGCTCCAGGATGATAAACAAAGGTCTTCTGTGGGTAATCCGTGCGGTGTTTTTGTAGAAATATCCATATTTAAAATGTTATTAACTTTATAAACTAGCTTCCGGTAGCGCCGCCATTTTGGAGTGATGCGCATTCAGGATGAGAGCTTACGCAGCGTACAGAGTTTCTCTGCTGCTGCTCGGTGCCCCCGCCCTCC
Organism: Misgurnus anguillicaudatus; assembly: GCF_027580225.2. Taxonomy (NCBI): domain Eukaryota; kingdom Metazoa; phylum Chordata; class Actinopteri; order Cypriniformes; family Cobitidae; genus Misgurnus; species Misgurnus anguillicaudatus. The sequence continues at coordinate 25,852,938 of NC_073346.2, read as the reverse complement.
GAATTTGTCATACGTCACTAAGAAAAGTGCGTACACTACGCTAATCCTCTCTCCTGAGTCTAGGATGGCGGCGCTACCGGAGGCTGGTTTATAAAGTTAATAACATTTTAAATATGGATATTTCTACAAAAACACCGCACGGATTACCCACAGAAGACCTTTGTTTATCATCCTGGAGCTGTTTGGATTTAATTTGTGAAGGATGGACGCACTTTTTTGGACTTGAAGGTCGTGGACTATTGCTGGACCCCGTAACATAACATTTAATGAACAGAAATATCTAAAATATTTTCTAAAATATCCGAAAATGTGTTTGTCTGAAAAACGATGGACATATGCAACTCGGACAGCTTGGGGGTGAGTAAATCATGGGTTTAATATCGTTTTTTGGCCGAACTATCCCTTTAAGAATAATCATTATGGACAACAGAGGCTCCGAAAAGAAGAAAGGGGGAGCGGAGAAGATCCGCGAGAAAAAGTCGCCCAGGTATATTAACAACCACCCAAGTATATCTAGCATAACTTTTTTTTGTTTTTCCGTGACAATGACATTTGCGTGCGAGCACGTCTCTCTTCCAACGAGTTCGGTATGGTTTTCATGCTCTCTGTTTCTCGATGAAGTGCGAGCCGAGGCAAGCTCAGTGTCACACTGTGTCCATGTTTCTGAACTTGAGCAGAGTTGTATGCAATGTTCCAGGCCAGTCAAAGTGGCCGCGCAATAGATTTGTCAGACCGCGCACATTTTTCAGACCTCACATAAACATTGATTCATTTGCTGTTGTAAAAGAATTAAGAGAGAGAGAAAGCGAGTGTTATTCACCTTATTCCGCCACGCCCCTTTTTAATTCTTCGCTCTTCCGCATTTTGTCAACCGACTTCCGCTGCTAATATGGCACAGTGCATTCTGTGGTTAGTTTGGTGGTTAGAAGATTGTTTGTAGTTCACTATAACTTTAGCAAAATGACAAATATCGCTACTGCTGTAAATGTTTTAAATTAGGAGCACGGTTAAAACTTCATAAGACGCTCGGATAGTCTTATATTGTCTCGTGGTTAGACGATATGAAGCGGCCGCGGCAAGTAACCTATATGGGACATATTTACCTCGTCCTGTCAGGAGTTGATGGAGCAGCATTGAAAATTATTAAAAGTATGTCTACCAATATTTACACAGTGATTTCGTCTTTTTTAAAGCAAATGTGCACCTTTAGCCAGTCCAATAACTATTTCGTTTTTATGTGGTACCATGATAGAATTCATTTGCAATCTTGCCAACACTTATTCCTTCAAATCAGCAGACATAAATCCTTTTAAGTGGAATCTACAAAGCTCACATATGGTTTAAGAAATTCCTTACACATAATATCTGATCACACTGTAAAGGTTTATATAACTGCATGGCAGGTTACATCTGATCACATAGTAAATGTTTAATATAACTGCATGACAGGTAACAGCTGATCACATAGTAAAGGTTTAATATAACTGCACAACATCTGATCACATTGTAAAGGTTTAATATAATTGCACAACATCTGATCACATTGTAAAGGTTTAATATAAATGCACAACATCTGATCACATTGTAAAGGTTTAATATAATTGCACAACATCTGATCACATAGTAAAGGTTTAATATAAATGGACAACATCTGATCACACTGTACATGTTTAATATCACTGCATGACATCTGATCACATATGAAGGTTTAATGTAACTTTACAACAGGAAAAGCAAAACCACCCTGCAATAAATTAAGACACAGCTTTATCGGAGTCATCAGGAGCTGATCCCAAGTGTTTTTCTGGAAGCTGTTGGTGTATGTACTGGTAAAGTGCTTGGCGACTGTGTAATGGATGCAATATCAACCCTCTGTAAAGCTGACACAAAGATGGTTGTTTCTCAGTGGAGTTATGTACATTTGTGCCAGCTCAACACATTGGAGCAGTTTCTCGACAGGGTTTACAGGACTAGGATTTAATTATATTAGGACATTTTAGTTTTTACAAACAAACCCTACAAAAAAACAAGACTGGTGCGCATCTTGTGACAAAACAATGGCACTTATATATGTTGATGTATGTCAGTAAAAGGTGTTTTTAAATGATTGTAGCTCAAATATGCATTTTAGCCTGGGACCAGGATAAGCCCTGTCAGGGAAACTGCACCATTGTTTTCCCATATCAGATGTAGGTTGCTTCAGGTTGAGTTGTGATTTTAAAGTGTAGTTGTGGTCAGAGACGGATGGATCCTCCCATTGTGTTTCTGCATCAGGAACATGTTGATTGTATCATCCTCACAGTTGTCCACTGCATCACTACACATCAATGTATCTGTGAAAACAATATAACCATAAACATTTTTATGTTAGTATTTAAAATAAACTTGCATCATGAGAATTAATATATAAATGGCACTACTTAAACAGAACAGTGTGTAAGAGAGAGATGCATTAAAAAGAGACAGTAACATTACACAGACAACCTTTAACTTCAGTGTTAAATAACGTTGTTTAATAGGTCATTATCAATATCTGAATGAGAAATGAACTGACATTCTAGCATCTGAAATCTCAGTAACTTGTAGGAATCACGTGGGCTAAGAATGTAATGTACTATAATATCTCGTTGTAAGTTACTATCGTAAATATAAAAATATAGGTGGACAATTAAAACCATTCAAATAGTTGCATTTTATAAACTAAAGTTACTGATCTTAAGTGTATTTGTAGAACGGACTTCACAAATCTAACTTTAAGCGAACGAGCACAAAGTTAGCTAATAGCTTACCTGAAACTGGCCACCTTTTCAACACCCGGCGTGGTTTAAAGTTAGCGGAACATCGTAGTCGAACCATTACTTGGGATAAGGGTGTTCCTCAGTTGGCTTAAAATTGGTAAGAAAGAAACATAAAGGCGCTCGAGTGAGCTTTTTAAGCTTAACGCGTCGCCTTCAGTCACTGCCTCAGCTGCTCATCATCTATGCGGCCGGAAGAACGTTGACAAAATGAGCGAAATGGCGCCGCCCTTGTCGTGAAAAATAAGGTGAATAGAAGGAGAAGAAACTTTCAACCAATCGCTGATCTTGCTACGGTGACAGACACTTTTATGAGCCAATGGTAGCAGCGCATTCAGTTCACACAGGTGCCAGCACGAGCACAGAGTGAGAGCGAGTCAGATGAGCAGCTGCACGGGGCGATCTCAAGAAACTAAAATATTTATTAAGAGGAAAAAGTGATTCAAAACAGTGATTTAAAACAAATTATTGGACTCCTGAAGTGATGCGATAACTTGGAAAAGATGTCGCTAGAGTGAGAAGAGAACAAAATAGAGAATTAGAACGGAGGCAGATGCAGAATCACAGAGCATCAAAACACTGCGAATGAACTTCTTCTTTAAATAAGAAGTTAAAATTTATGCTTTGGTGAGTTATATTCTAAATATTAACTTGACATTATGGCATAAGTGTTGCAAATTTGGCAGCAAACAATGAGTTTTATTAGTTTGTTTACATTGGCCGTTGGTGTATAACGAACGAGCCGAAGCTAACTTATTTACATTTGAAAGTTAACAGTCAAGTAACGTAAATGTAATTAAAAAAATAACATTTTAAGTGTCAATATGTTCCATAAGTGTTGAAACCCTGAGTTAGGTTGAAATGTTTACATGATGCTTATTGATAAATCTGTTGAATTGAAGCTTAATTACTGTTCTGCCTTGTGTTTTTACAAGGCTGGGTTTTTTTGTGAGAATTGCGAACATCTGTGAAGTTCTCCTGCTCCATCTTGGACACGCGAGACAATTTAGTATATACTGAAGGTGTATACAAAAAGGCGAGCCAACCAGAACTGTGCTTTGAACTCATCAGAACTGGTAGGAGGATATTTTTTTCTTTTTGTTTCGGACAACTACTAGGACGTGAATTCGCTGAAACTTCATTTTCCGTATTTTCTTGGATTTTCTTCAAAGGACACTGACTTTGAACTGAACTATTTGAACTATTTAATTTGAACCGAATCAATTGATTCATGAATTCAACCCAACTGAGTCATTTAAGTGAATCAAGAATTTGGATTACAAACAAAATGAAACAGTGTTACACTTTTACAAGTATTTTATTTATTTATTTATTCATTTATTTGCACTGTAGTATATGAGAACTGATTTTCAGCTTGAGTTAAACGGTTCAATCTGCTAAACCCAGGTACCTGGTTAATTCAAAGAGAGTGTTAATTACATGTATTGGGATTTATACACAGGCCCACATTGAACATTATACGTGTGTATACACTAAACCCTGTTACACGCTACACTGTCATCTCTTTGAATCTCCTATGGTTAAAGCTCCAGTGTGTACTTTTTTAGTTAATTCTTAGCAAAAACCCATGTTTTCTTCCAAAAGTATGTGCTCATTCATGTGTAATTACTTCCACCCCACTAATCAAAGTATTCTCGTAAGTGTAGAATCTGCTATTTAAAATACATACGATCGAGTCGCTCTCTGGCTGAATCCATGTTGTGCCTCCATCTTTGAAATACATTCGCTGACGAGGGACATTCCTGAAATTCAAGCTCCGCCTTTCGCGCTTTCAGAGTACACTCAAGCTGGCCGCGAGCTGTAGCCTACGGAGGTTGCATGTGTAGGCGGTATACGTCATAAAGACAGTCTTATTTCAGAATATTAACAATTATAAAGCTGACATTTATTCTTAGTTAATTGTAAATTGATGTAATATGCTTATGACTTGCGAATGTAATGCTCAGTTAATTTAAATAAACCAGGCTTGATGACGTATGCAGCCCGGATATGCGACCTGCGTTAGACTGAATCCTTCGGCCGCACGCCGTGATAAACCTGCGATCTAATGCTTAAAGCCTGTTGAAGAACTATTCTCGAGGACATTAAAACAAGTCGCCAAGGAAGCGAAACAGGGATTTTAAACGACAACGCGACAGGAAAAACATCAAGACCAAAGTCAATATTGGAGTTAGTTTTCCAAGATGGGTCTCATTGGACAATGAAGTTGCTAAGTTATCTTCACCACAGGTAATTCAGCATATTCGTTTACATATACCGTTTATGTTGTAAACTTGAAGTTTTATAGTTCCTTGGCTAACTATAGCATGGGTATGCGTAACACTTGTTAGTGTAAACATGCATGTGGTTTAATGTCTTGGAACAGCCACACGCCGTCTCTCCGCCCATTTATGTAATCTGAGGTAACTGTTACTGAGATAAATGTTTTTCATCTTTTCTGACCTCTAACACAAACACACGGTGTACAGCGCTATTTTTAGCCTTTCATTGATAAAAGCGTCTGATCTGCGCGTCTTTCGTTTCATTTTACAAGCGTGTGAAAGTTGAGCAATCTTATTTCACCAATATCAGAGAAAGCTCTTACATATACACGGACATGTAACGTTTACTTAAACATAAGCATTGGACTCTGACATATTAGTTCGCGTCCATTTAAACCCGTCATTACTCTAGCTCATGAGTAAATGACAGAGGGACTCGTCCACAGACCATTTCCTCAGTAATCTGGAGAGAAGCGGTCGAAAATGGACAAAAAGAGACGGATTTAAACACCAACTGTAAACGTAATGTGTCTCTCTCGTCCACTTGTGATCTGATTGACGAAAACACATCTTAATACCAAGTTTAACAGCCCCTGTGATAATTTCCTCGCGTGGATGAAAAAGGAGTGTCTAAGCTACGTTTATGGTTGCTTTTTGTATGTGATTTTAAGTAGGGCTGGGACGGTAAAGATTTTTTCTTACCGCGGTTGAAAAGCAAGAAATTCCCGCGGTTAGGCGGTAAACCGCTTTAAACCCCCAAACCAACTCCCGCACCCCCCCCCCCTTTAGCGCATAGCCGCGCACACCAACGCACACATCACAGGCAGGCAATTGAACATGTTTATTTTACATTTCTTTTTTGGCATTTAGAACAGGAACAATTAAAACAGAAATGGAATGATGGCTGAAAAAAGTGCTGGCAAAACGAAATATAGACTAGACTATGGTTTACATCCAGCCTTCATATTTTTTGCTGGGAGATCAGATCACAACACACATCACATCATAAACAAAGACAAACTAACAAACAAACACATTTTTATAGGTATTGATCAGTAATATATATTTTTGTTCTTGTTTATTTATTTCCCATATTTTTACTTTCAGATTACAGTCGTCATCAAACATTCACTTAAACTAACGAAATTCGCGCACACACCATAAGGTAATTGAACATAAGGAACACATTTATTTAACATTTATTATTTTACATTTAGAACATGAACATTTAGAACAGATGTAAAGATGTTTGAAAAAAAAAGTGCTGGTAAAACGAAATATAGGCTATACGGTTTACATTCCAGCCTTCATATTTTTTGCTAGAAAAACTAGCATGTTCACTTTATCAGGTTTAAGTGAGGCCCTGAAAGACGTAACAACGTTACCTGCAGCACTGAACACACGTTCTGAGGGAATGCTTGTAGCGCAAATGGTCATATATCTTCGGGCTACTTTTGAAAGCAGAGGGAATCGGACATGATTGTCCCGCCACCAGACAAGAGGGTCTGCGTGGGAATCCAGGGCTTCCTCCTGCAAATACCTTCTAATCTCTGTGTCTACACGAATTCTCTTGGGGGTTGGAGTAGATGTTTTTTCTTTTCTTTTCCCAAGTAAGTCCGCCAGATTCGGTTTTTTGGGAGGGTTTGGTGCACTTGCTCTCTCCCCATCACCGTCATCACGCTGCTCTTCGGGCACATTCATCATCTCTTCCATGAGCTCATCCTTCACCTCGTCAGCAATGTCAATGTCCTTATACCTAGGGTCGACAAACGCGGTCTTTGCCAATAGCTGTTGAGTTGAGGGTGCGCTGTATTTTTCCAATAAAACGGCAGACATTTTTTCTTTCAAGTTGCGCGTCAATTGGGTGTCCTTCTCAGCTGGGAGCAGCAGCTCCTCGGTGACTAGCTGCAGCACTGGTTTCAAAGAGGATGCAGTTACTGCTCGCTCTGAAGACAGTGCATCTGTGAAATCGGCAACACTTTTCAGGGCTGCATTCACCGATTCCATAACTTCTATGTCCTGCCACGTCGGAAGTAGGTGTTGAGTGCGCCGGTCATCCAAAACCCTCCGAATGGCAGGGCCTTGTTCAAGAATGCGGGCTATCATTTTTTGCTTCGTTCCCCACCTGGTAGGGCAATCCTGTGAACAAATTAAAACACATTTAGAATAAACTATGCTTTAATATAATAACATTTTTAATTGTACATAATTTTACATTACTTATAAAAATATAAATACTATATAAATTATATATTATATGGGCTATAGGCTATTATATATATTTTTACATATTAAGGCTATATTAATTTACTTTACAATTTACATCTCGTGTGCGCTTTTGTCTCAGAGGTTAATGAAGACTATTTAACGAAGGCTCAAGGCTATTTCATTTAACAAAGTGTTGTCACTCGCTGCTCACACTACCGTGATTGAATATTATCCTACTTTTATATGTCATATATAATATGAAAATAATTTATAGCCTATTTATTTTTTATATTTGTAACATTTACATATTTATATTAATTTAAATATTTCATGTGGTGTGCGGCACTGTGCGCTTTTGTCTCTGTGGTTCAAGGCTTTTTAACGCTTATTTAACAAATACTCACACTACCGTGATTGTATATTACTTTATATATATCATTATTACTTATAAATTATTTAATAAATTATATATAATTATTATGCATATATATGTTATCTATATTACATAGTTTTACATACTTATATTAATTGATATATATATTGCATACCTCGTGTGCGCTTTTGTCTCCGTGGTGCTATTTAACGAAGGCTGTTTAATTTAACAAAGGTAGACATTATATTAATTTTATTATTATATTAATATAATAAACATATTAATGTACATTACATATCAATTTATATATCTCGTGTGCGCTTTTGTCTCAGTTGTTCAAGGCTATTTAACGAAGGCTATTCATTTAACAAAGTGTCGCTGCTCACACTACTTTGATTGTAAGCCTGACATGTGAATATCTTTTTGGATAGCATTTTAATGAAAATGTAATTTCAGAATCACATAGCTTACTTAAATATTTAATTGCCTACAATAGATTATTTATTGATTATATCGAATGAAATCTCGCAGGCCTAGCTTATGTGTAGTCAATCTTTCCCCGAGTTGGAAGAGAGTTCAAACTTACCAGTACTAAGGAGTGCTGAGGCAGGTCCAGCTCAATTTGTTCTTTCTGAAGCCGTTGTTTTTTTTGCCAGCTATGGGAGAAAGCGGTCACCAGCGTTCGACACAAACCCATGGCCCGGGCGGTACGTTCTTTTTCTGCTTTCATGGAATTGGTGACGGCTAAATGGAGGTTGTGGCCGAAGCATGGTAGCCATCCCCATCCAAGTTTCCTCACCGCAGCCACAATGTTGGCTCCGTTATCACTAGTGACACAAGCCAACTTCGTCTCATCCAGAGACCACTCTTCAAGAGTGGATCGCAGAGCCTCGGACAGGTTATCACTTGTGTGACTTTCTGGCATGAAGGAGGTTTCCAAACACCTTGACTTCAGCTCCCAGTTGGTGTTTAGGTAGTGAATTGTCACGCTCATATAGGGCATCATATTAACGCTCGACCACATATCAGTTGTTAGAGAAAAATGGTCAGCGTCTTTTAACTCGCGAGTCAAACTGTCCTTCATTTTCAAATACTTTTCTGGTACTGCCTTTTTTGAAAAGTATTTTCTGTCAGGGGGGACATACTGTTTGTCGAAGGCTTGTAGCATCGCCTTAAATGCTGGCTTTTCGACTAAGTTAAATGGCAAGTTTTCCTCCACCAGAAGGCGAGTCACGCTATCCGTCAGGATTCGCCACTGATGGCTGTCGCGTTGGTACTTAGTCCCTTTAGCAAACGAGTCTGCGATCCTCAGCTGTCGTCCCTGGCCTGAGGTTGTAGGTCGATCTTCAGATGAAGCACTTGTGGTGTTGCCAAGGGCCGCAAATGTTGCCGGATGATGGATTCTAAGGTGCGTCCTCAGGTTGGAAGTATTTGCGCGTGATACATGTATAATTTTGTGGCATATTTTACAAATAGGCTCATCCAAATTAGCTGGAAGTCCTTTTTCGTCCGGTTCAAAGCCAAAATGTGCCCATAATAGCGACGTGACATTTGGCTTTGCCACCAAGTTAGCCCTCTCTGCCATGTTTCGATGGAATAATAGCCTATCTATCTACGCGCTACGTCGGCTGCGCAACCACGTGAGAGAATTGTGTTAAGCACGTGCAATTAAAACTGAGGTCCTGCTTATGCGCCTGTATTTTATAATTATGATTTAATCTATGTCATTAGAATCAATGAATCCATGGAATTGGACACAAAGCGTTTTTTATTTTAAATTTTTTTTGCGGTGATGGCGGTTATCATCTCAGACCCGCGGTAGGCATCACGTGACCGCGGTATTGCGGTAATGCGGTAACCGTCCCAGCCCTAATTTTAAGCGGATATATACAATCAGACTTTTTCCACGTTAAACATAAATCTGTGTGCTTTGATGGATCACACGCAAATGACATTGCAAATTGTTCATTTTTTTCATTGCTTTTGCTTTGTAGCTACTGGAAGCCATGTTAACCTTGGCATGACACGGCTGGGCCACCGTACGAGTTAAAACGCGTTCCGAATGGGGGGGGGGCTAGAAAGGAATATTCAGTTGGTTGTCATATAGACTTTCACCGCTTGATGGGAGTAGATCCTACACAGTGGAGCTTTAACGCAGGCTCGTGGTCATTTTCGGCAGGTCGTGTGGTTGCGAATTGCTCACAGGACTGAAATGTGTGCTCAGAAAAAAAAGAATTTGCTCAGTGCTGAAATAAATTAGAGGGAACATTGGTTGTATGCATTAGAGGTCTTCACAGAGGACCCGTACACTTCCGGGTCTATATTTTAAAGGGGCAGTTGGGTCTGAGTCTGTTCCAGTTTAATTACTTCGGTCCGTGATCAGAGTCAGTCGGCGCTAATGCGTCAAAGCGTATGTGCAGTCTCAAGCGTGCCTCTGGTTTCTATAGCTATAACAACTGCCTCTTGTTTTGAAAGTCAAAATGCACTTTCTTTTTCGTATTTTTATAAATATTATTAATGAACCATCTTTGCTTTCTGAACAAACATTTTAGATATAAGAGATGGAGATGGTAGCAAATAAGCAAAGTTAATATCAAGCCCATTGCACTAAACGAGCAGTTATAGCTCAGATGGGCAAACAGTCATTATAAGCTGACTCAAGATATAAAAACGCAAAGCTGTAAAGTCAAGTCACTCGTCACAGTGACAGCAAGTAAAATTTTGAATCTGACATAATGAGTGGATTCAGCTCTTTTAATCTGCAAGGGAGGAATAGAAAGAGAGGCACTTTTACTGCTTCTGCTCTATCTAATAGAAAGTGAAGAAAGCTACATAAACTTTATAACACCGGTCACTTTTATAATCTGTAGACTTGCACTTTCTATCATTAATATACTTTAAATATTATTGTATTCAATATTATAAGGGGTTATCTATATCAGTGCAAAAATTGTAAAGTGTTTTTGTGGTGCTTTGACAAAACAGTGTCAGCTTTGTTCATGGCAAAGAGAGTTGGCGGTGGTTGAATTTTAACTATAGCCTACTGTGAATTATATAAATGTTCAATAAATCAAAGCATTGGGTTAGTGGGGCGATTTTAGTGGGGGGAGGGGGGTGTCGTCGGTCCAGTTGTGGGCCGTTCCACAAGAAAATTGCCAGGGCCGAATTTTGTTCCCAGTCCGACCCTGTCTGTAGGTGACATGTTTCAGTATCCTTCTGTGGCAAAAGCTAATACATACTCTTACACACAACAGGTAAAGCTATTAAATACATTTCCAGTAAACAAACCTTTTTATAAACTGAATTTGATTCTTTCCGGCGTCGTTTTTCAAAAGGGTTACATTGATCAACCTGGAACTGAATCCAACTAAGATTCTCAAACTGGATGATCCCCTGAGAAACTGGGTCAAGCCATTCCAAGGTCTTTTTGGGGGGGATTAGACAGACTTTGGGTCCGTCATGCTAAATTTTAGGGCAACAATGCAATAAAGCTTTAGTCCCAACAGGGGGATTCATATAAGTCCCAGAAAGGTTTTAAAAGCTGTTATCAGATTATAACAACATCATTCTGATGATAATTTATATTTAAAAAAACACACGCACATAAATATATTATCAATAGCAGATGAGAAAAGCTATCACACCGGTCAGAACATTTCATTTTAAACCATTATTCTCATCATGGAGGTATTTGATCAGTTTTAATATTTGCACGTCAGACGGACGTCAAGCGTTTGTTTGAGTTGCAAGTGAAACGACACACAAGCTTTTTCAGGTTGACTGACAGTAAGGTAATGAGTCTGTATTATTACTGTTACCGAAATTAGCCTCCTGCTGTTGAGAGCATCTTTGAGGGCTTTTCGCAGCTCATTCTATAGTTAGTTTACATCTTACAGTTTCTCTCAGAGGGGTGACAGCCAACTCTCTTGACCCCAGGACAGACATGAGGCAAACGCGTGACAGCGTATAGATCTGGCACACACATGTACATGCACATACAGCATGCATGTACACAGAAGAAGCTTTATGGGGATGCAGGTTATTACCACACTGTCAGTCAGATGCAGTCGAAAATAGTGATTCTGTCTTAATGAGAGGCTTTGGGATGTCAAAGTTGTTGTAACACAAAAGAGAAAGAATGATTGTTTGCAGGTCAGGGATGCAGACTGGACTTGAAAGCACTTGTTATGTTTTAAAGCAAAAAGGCACAGAGCCATAGTTAGGTACGCCACCTTTGTGCTGATTTCTCAGTTTCTTCACCACATTTCTCTCTGTCTCTGTTTTTTCATACTTTATCTTAATCCCATTTTCCCCTGCTGTCAATATATTTCCTTAAAAGATGTCATAGAAGAGATTAATCACATCTACACTATTACAATCTCATTCAGATCGTAGTCACATAACTAATTCAGGTGCTTTGTTCTAATGAAGGCAAATGGTTGTCATTTTATGTGACTGCTGTTAAAATTATCAATTTTCAGCCGCCTGGCACAGTACAATGTTCCTGCTCATTATTTTATAAGCAGTTGTATTCACTCTAATATATGAATATATATTGTGTGTGTCAAACACAAACCTCAACCCCCACCACAACTCTGTCAGGTAAAGTTTAAGTCCTGAGCATTGGGCTCCACCCTTTCCCTTTATAATATTAACAAGTTATGATGTCTGAGTATTTTGAAAGAGGAATAATAAACATCCAAAAAATAAGTGAAAGCATTCCTAATTTAATTCACTTTTTATTCCCTGAGGATGTTTTGAGTGAAATAAAATTATAGATACGAGACAGCCAACACAGTGAAAATGTTAATGCAAGTTTACCGCATTAATATTTCTGTTCTTTGATGTGTGAGATGTTCTTCTGAAGTACCAAACAAAGTCAATTTGCAATCTACAGTACAATCTGTAGGTGTTATAAAGCTTTAACATTCTTTTAAGGAACTTTTGATTCATTTAAAGAATATGAAATAGTTCATCAACATGTTTAAATTGGTAATAGGTTTAACAAAGGGTATGTGGTTTCATTAAGAACCTTAATGTTCACAGAAAGTTACATAGTATAAAAGGGTAAGAAATTGTTCTTTTAGGAACCTTTGACTGAAAAGTTATTTTGGGAACCAAAGATGGTTCTTTTATGGCATCACTGCAAAGAACCCTAAAGCAATTTTCTATCGTATTTTAAAAATGGTAAGGTACGGTTAGGGGGTGTAAGCGTTAAAGGAAAACACCACAGCTTTACAATATTTGACTATGTTCTTACCTCAACTTATATGAATTAATACATACCTATCTTTTTTTCAATGCGCACTTAATCTTTGTACAGCACGTTGTGAATGTGTTAGCATTTAGCCTAGCCCCATTCATTCCTTAGGATCCAAACAGTGACTAATTTAGAAACCACCAAACACTTTCATGGTTTCCATATTTGAAGACTGTATCATGAGTAGTTACACGAGTAAGTTTGGTGGCACAAAATAAAATGTGGTGGTTTTTTAAGCGGATAAAAAAATGAGAACTATATTGTATGGCGGAAGAGCACTTAGTTTGCAGCACTTTGACCTCAGGCGCAGTAATATTGACGGAAGTTTGAGCGAAACGGGCAGTAGTCAGGACTAGGGCTGTAAAGATTAACCGTGCAAATGCGCGTTTTCTCAATGAATTAATTTTAATGAATTACGGTGAAATCCCGGCACATCCCAAAGCCAGGGGGCGCTCTCGTGCAGAAACTCCTTTTGTGCCACAGAAGAAGTACTGTAGCCGTACAAACGCTATTCCAGGAAATGTCTACAGGAATATTTATATCGCTGTTCTTCAAATTATTTCAGGTATTTTCATGATAATAAGGAATATTTTGAATGATTTTGTTTAATGAGTGTTGCTTTTTTAAATGCACGTTATAAACAACTCCGCCTCATAATGATTTTAGATTGATAAGGACTTCCTACTGACCAAATGCTGTAGTACACACACAAGCTGTGCATGAAACACAGAATCGCAGCCTTGTGATTCAGAATCGGTTTCAGACAGGCATTTTTAATGGAACACACGATTAATCGTTACAGCCCTAGACGATTAATCGTTACAGCCCTAGTCAAGAGTGATGATGTTACTGTGAGCCGAGGTCGAAGTGCTGCAAACTAAGTGTTCTTCTGCCATGTAATATAGTTCTCATTTTTATCGTTTATTTCAGATTTTTACTTTTAATTCAGGTTAAAAGTAGTCCTAAAAACAAAAACTAAATAATCATCCTCCATATCGCCCTCACAATTTACTGATGCATTTGTGAGTGACATATATTTGTTAAAGGGACATGATCAAACTTTTTCCATTTTCCAGCTTTGATTTTTACTGTTTTGGAATCCATTCAGCCGATCTCTGGGTCTGGCAGTACCACTTTTAGCATAGCTTAGCATAGTCTATTGAATCTGAATTTGCAATGATACTACGCAGCACCCAAAAATAGTCCATTTGGTAACTTTCAATAGCAGGAGACTATTTTCGGGCACTGTGTGATATCAGTGCACCACCTGATATCAGTGCAGTCCTTGAGTATGAGGCCAGAATTAGAGTATAGAAAATCGCAACTTGTAATCTTCCGTCTGTCTTAGTACACGATGTAACTACAGAAGAGCCACGTTTTAAATAGGAAAAATATCAAAACTCTTTGGTAATTTTAGTGCTGGGCAAAGATTAATCGCGATTAATCGCATACAAAATAAAAGCGATTTTTTGCATAATATATGTGCGTGTACTGTGTCTAATTATTATGTATATTTAACCACACACACATTCATACATTCATTTCAGAATTGTTTTATTTATATATAATTTTTTAAAATTTATATTTAATATAGATTATATAAAAATATAAATAAATATATATAAACATGTAAATGTTTCTTAAATACATGCATGAATGTGTGTGTATATATTTATACATAATAATTAGACACAGCACACACTCATATATTATACCTATAATCACTTTTATTTTATATGCGATTAATCGCGATTAATCTTTGCCTAGCACTAGGTAATTTTTGAGTGCGATGCTAATGGTCTAATCAGATTGAATTAATTATGCTAAGCTATGCTAAAAGTGGTACCGCCAGACCTGAAGGTCAGCTGAATGGATTCCAAAACGGTACAAAGGAGCTGGAAAATGAGCCTATTTTCTAAAAAAGTGGAGTGTCCATTTAACATTGCTTTTATCACTACACTTAATCAGCCCCAAGGTGGACAATTAAATCATAACCGCGCTGCATCGGTCGAATTGGCACAGAATGGAATGGTTACACAGCGAGACCAGTTTGGCACGGCCATGGAAATGCGGCTCTACTTAGTCTACTTAGGTAGCAATTTAATTAATTAAAAATGAATTGTTGTAGTCATCAGCTTAGTATAATCAAACTCTTTTGGGATCAATTTTGAGTCGAATCTCCTGTGTAGACATCTTGCTGTGCGGCTTGCTGAGTTGTTTACTGTGTAAGGCATTCCAGGTGAGTTCAACCTCAGTAGTAGGATTTTAGCTTACAAGGCAGCTGCCTATGTAGGCCACTCAGTGTGTTTTGGAACAGAGCCAGTCTGATTATCTTAAGATTGAAACAACAGACAACTGATCAGTCCTAAAACTAACAGTGAACATAATTAACATTTAATGAACATTTTTTGCTGTTAATTAGACCACCGCGTTTCTTTGTTAATGACAGCGGCCCAAGCTTTAAATCCCGAGACAGAAATGCATCTCGCCGAGGCCTGCAGATTCCCCTGGCGAGCGCGCTCTTGATTTACAGTTGTGCATGCTAGTAACATCCAAAGCTTTCACATCTATAGCCCCACGTGTGCTGTTGCGTTTGTGCCCGGACTCAGCAGTTCTGTACTGCAAACACATCACTGGCCTCTTCATCACGAACCCATGCACATTCTTCAGTCGCCACTCTCTCTTCTTCCCCATCACAGCGGCGTCCCGGGCGAAATATGCTAAGCATGCATAACCGCGCGCAATCAATAACTCTGTGCGTGCTTTCGGCTTTCGCGTTCAACCTCAGAGGAAGGATGAATGGGAGCTGTTCAATACATCAGCTCATTGTGAGCGTGCAGGGTTGGAAGCAGAGCTTAAAGACGCGGAGCGGGTGTGTCATGATGAACTGCGAGGGACGGCTGTTTGCCATCCCTTTAATAGAAAGATGGATTACTTCTTTTATAGTTAAACTCAATTGTAAACACTCCTTGTTGCAATTTACTTCGGTACTAAAGAGTGTAAATGGTTTCTCTGTCAGTAGAGGGACATTATGAATATGAAAAACCTTATAAAATATAATATTTTCAAAAACTAATGGTGCAATTCTTCATAAGCCCTATCTGACCAAAACTATTTACTTGAGCAGGTTAGAAAAATTTGTGTTTTACAGCTTTAGTACTTTGTGATTTTAGTCACATCAGAAATCTATTCTTCTCGGTATTAGGCTTTAGGCAGGAATGGACTTTAAGATCTGAACCAGTACAAGAAATCACAAATGTCCCCTAATTGTAACTCAAACAGTTTAGAAAGCAAATCCCTTCTGAATCGTGCTTTAGTTTACTCTTGCCATTTCCTCCGGCTTTAAAAAATGAGGCTCGGTGAGAAGCTGAGATTGATTAGAAAGCCCACAATTCTCAGTCAGCAGTGTGATAGAGTCATGAGTGTTTGACAGATGGCATCATGGGACCACTGCTAAAAGCGGGTGTGAGTCGGAGAAAAGTCCTACCTGTTTTAATTAGGCAGGAATGCTTCTCTAAGCACAGCTGTGTGCTCTCACACACTGTCTTTGCTTGTGTCGGGCCAGCTGTGAGACAGGCTTTCCTGTCAGATCTACAATCTTGCCGTGTGGAGAGCTGATCAATCGCTCTCCCTTGAGAGTCGTGTGTACAGAGAAATAGGAGTTAAACAAAGGCCTGTGTATAGATCGAACGATTCCACACACGTCACATTCTGTTTAGTTTTTAGGGATCACACCACGAAAATGCTGGGTTGTTTCAACCCATAGGTGGGTAAAAATCTACTCAACAGTTGTAGTAGCATAAACCTTAAAAAATGCTGGGTTGTTTTAAACACATAGGGTTGGGTCAAAAATGGATGAACCCAATCTGTTAGGTTGTAATTTAACCCATTCTGGGTTGTTTTAACCTATTGTTGGGTCAATTATAAATGTGGGTTAAGTTGACTGGGTTTGCCTCTTTTTGACCCAACTCTGAGTTGAAACTGTATGGGGCGGATTCCCAGACAGGGTTTAGATTAATCCAGTACTAGGCCATAGTTATTTTAGGACATAGGACAAAGAACCATACTGGGGTGCATCTTGAGACAAAACAATACTGATATACAGTACTGTGCAAAAGGCCTTAGGCCACCATGCCACAATTAGATTTGTTGTTTTTGCAATGTTATTGTGATTATATACAGTGAGGAAAATAAGTATTTGAACACCCTGCTATTTTGCAAGTTCTCCCACTTAGAAATCATGGAGGGGAAATTGTCATCGTAGGTGCATGTCCACTGTGAGAGACATAATCTAAAAAAAATCCAGAAATCACAATATATGATTTTTTACTATTTATTTGTATGATACAGCTGCAAATACGTATTTGAACACCTGTCTATCAACTAGAATTCTAACCCTCAAAGACCTGTTAGTCTGTCTTTAAAATGTCCACCTCCACTCCATATTGTCCTAAATTAGATGCACCTGTTAGCTGCATAAAGACACCTGTCCACCCCATACAATCAGTAAGAATCCAACTACTAACACAGCCAAGACCAAAGAGCTGTCCAAAGACACTAGATACAACATTGTACACCTCCACAAGGCTGGAAAGGGCTACGGGGAAAATTGCCAAGCAGCTTGGTGAAAAAAGGTCCACTGTTGGAGCAATCATTAGAAAATGGAAGAAGCTAAACATGACTGTCAATCTCCCTCAGACTGGGGCTCCATGCAAGATCTCACCTCGTGGGGTCTCAATGTTCCTAAAAAAGGTGAGAAATCAGCCCAGAACTATACGGGATGAGCTGGTCAATGACTTGAAAAGAGCTGAGACCACCGTTTCCAATGTTACTGTTGGTAATACACTAAGATGTCATGGTTTGAAATCATGCATGGCACAGAAGGTTCCCCTGCTTAAACCAGCACATGTCCAGCCCCATCTTAAGTTTGCCAATGACCATTTGGATGATCCAGAGGAGTCATGGGGGAAAAGTCATGTTGTCAGATGAGACCAAAATATAAATTTTCGGTCATAATTCCACTAAATGTGTTTGGAGGAAGAAGAATGATGAGTACCATCACAAGAACACCATCCCTACTGTGAAGCATGGAGGTGGTAGCATCATGTTTTGAGGGTGTTTTTCTGCACATGGGACAGGGCGACTGCACTATATTAAGGAGAGGATGACTGGGGCCATGTATTGCGAGATTTTGGGGAACAACCTCCTTCCCTTAGTTAGAGCATTGAAGATGGGTCGAGGCTGGGTCTTCCAACATGAAAATGACCCGAAGCACACAGCCAGGATAACCAAGGAGTGGCTCTGTAAGAAGCATATCAAGATTCTGGTGTGGCCTAGCCAGTCTCCAGACCTAAACCCAATAGAGAATCTTTGGAGGGAGCTCAAACTGTTTGTTTCTCAGTGACAGGCCAGAAACCTGACTGATCTAGATAAGATCTGTGTGGAGGAGTGGGCCAAAATCCCTCCTGCAGTGTGTGCAAACCTGGTGAAAAACTATAGGAAATGTTTGACCTCTGTAATTACAAACAAAGGCTACTGGACCAAATATTAACACTGACTTTCTCAGGTGTTCAAATACTTATTTGCAGCTGTATCATACAAATAAATAGATACAAAATCATATTTTGTGATTTCTGGATATTTTTTTAGATTATGTCTCTCACAGTGGACATGCACGATGACAATTTCAGACTCCTCCATGATTTCTAAGTGGGAAAACTTGCAAAATAGCAGAGTGTTCAAATACTTATTTTCCTCACTGTATAATTGTTTCTCAGTGTCTTTAATAGAATACAACCAGAAAATACAGGAAATGTGTATATAGTATTAAAAACTATATAAAAATGTAAACTGATGTGTCAAGTTTTTAGGGTAAACTTCCATTCCACTTGAGCAGTAGCAGCAAACTGCAGGATCTTTCAAACCTAAATAAAATTAAATCCTAATTTTAAATTTTAAAGAAATTTGTCTTTTTACTTCATTCTGCTCAAAAATGCTGTGTTTATAGTGCCAAGAGAGGTCACACTAAACACTGACGATGCCTAAAAAAGACATTAAGTCATGAAAATTTAATGTTTTATTTTTATGCACATATTGCCTGTATTTTCTAATTGTTTCTTAATAAAATAGATTAAAAAATAAATATGGATGGACATTAAAACTTTTAAAACAACCAAGTCTGGTGATGGTGGCCTATGACTTTTGCACATACTGCATGTTAAAATATGTCAGTGCAAGGTGTTTTGAAATTGAATCAAACACGCAAACATGCATTTTAGCCCTATCCGGGAAACCGTCCTATATGTATAGTGTATTAGAGATAAATGTCAATGAAACACCGCATGGACACGATAAAATGCACATAGCGTAAATATAACATTTATATTCCATGCATTTCATTCGATGGTATTTATCCCTGCTGGAGATCTAGTTTAAGCTGCTATCTGTGTTGTGAAACATTGTAGCTGGTTATCTATACTTTACATGTGTTTCCTTGGAATCAAACCCATAAACCCATCATCATAACATATAATGAGCCACATTTTCAGAATAAATGTCTCTTGACTTTTGAAACCTACCATGACCTTGCTGTTAGCATCATTTTCTATTAGTAGAGCACATCCTGTAGAACATGAAGCTGCATGTGTGTTTATGAGAGCTCAGTGAATTTTTCTCTCTGGTCCATTGGAGTTTGGTCACCTGGTTAAAAAACGTTGAACAGTACTGGAAGTATAAAGTTATCTTATCACAAAGCAAATAGATAGTGCAAGCACACTGAAACGGAAAATACCTACACATCTTGTAACTGCTGAATCGGTGAAGCAAACGGTTTAGGGCTCTATTTGAAGTCTCTGCTGAAATGTTGCTATGATTGTTCTGATGACCCAAAAAAAGGGCAGGCCCGTCTCATGCCTCCCCCAGGAATACATCTCTATGATCGGATAAATGCCAACAGACAGTATCGCCTCTCTTCTTCATCACAGATTGAAGTCTGTCAGAGGTTCTTGAGATTATATTAAAAACAGAAAGGCTTAAGTCAGGCTTTTCCAGGTGTTTGATGTTTTTCTGTGCATTGCTGCTTTAACGTTGATTTAAAAAAAAAGAATCCCACTAAAATAGCCAACAATTTACCCCTCAGTGGTCATTTTTAAATGAAAACACCACCTTTTTTCAATATTGTACTATGTTCTTACCTCAACTAAAACGAATGAATACATACCTATCTTTTTACAATGCGTGCCCTTAATCTTTGTACAGCGCGTTGTGAATGTGTTAGCATTTAGCCTAGCCCCATTCATTCCTTAGGATCCAAACAGGAATGAATTTAGAAGCCACCAAACACGTCCATGTTTTCCCTATTTAAAGACTGTTACATGAGTAGTTATATGAGTAAGTATGGCGGCACAAAATAAAACGTGGCGATGTTTTAAGCAGATTAAAATGAGAACTATATTGCATGGCGGAAGAGCACTTAGTTTGAAGCACTTCGACCTTGGCACTCAGGAACACTGTGGTGTTTTTTTTCTTTTAAGTCCCAGTGAACCGGAGGTCATGAGTGAAACAGAATATCACACAAGGCAAATAGTGGGCGTGGCTTGTGTTTTCCACTGTGCTTTGATTGGATATAGAAAAAGTAGGACGTGTAATTGACATCAGACTGACAGTTGGAGGGGGTGGAGTTAATGGATGCTCCCGCCAAAGCCGTCTTGCTGACTTCATCAGAGAATGATCGCCACATAAGGCTGAACATACATTTTCAGGTTTTGATTGAAGTTTATGAGGCCGCATAAATTAAATAAATTGTTAATAATAAACACTCCAATATTAAATAAAAAAAAGAATTGTCAGTTTTGATTTCATTGGCACTATAAGGTTAAAGTTGTTGTCAGTCATTTTGTCTAATGCTACGTACACACCAAACGCGGAGCATCACGTTATTTGCTCTAGATTACTCTCGGGATTTAAATTCGTGTCATGCAAATTTTTCGCTCGAGTTGAATATCTTCAACTTGGATGAAGACGCATTTGAGGAGAATAGCGCGTGTTTTCGCAGCAACGCGCCGCTCATATCCGTCATTCGCATCGCCCCACGCAAGGACGTGTCTGATCGCGTCTTTCCATTGACTTTGTATATAATCTACTCGCGAAAATCGTTGAACTCGCGTCTGGTGTGAACCCAGGATAAGACTCTAGATGAAGCACCTAGGTTTCTCAACACCCCTGGAGAAGTTATTGTCTAATATATTGCTATGCCAAGAATATTGACTTCAGTTCCACATCATCTGGGGGCAAAGTTATGAACAATATTTACTGCAGATAGCTGGAGTTAATCCTATTACAGCTGAAATTGAAGCTTTTTAAGCTTGTGTGTTTGTGAGAGGTTCTTTGAGTTTCGAAGATTTAATACCAGTCCCACAGGTCTAATAGCAATCATGCAGTCTACTAGTTACAATCTCACCAGCTCCACTGTTTATGAAACATTTTGATTGCTTTCTGGTTCCCTTTGTCCAAACTGAAACGTTGTCCCTGAATCTCGTATGCGGTGGCGTGGCACATTTAATAAAATGGAATAATTAAATAGTCTTCAAAGTGTCTTCAACGATTTCTGTTTTACAGAAACTGCAAGAGCCCCGCGGAGGCTATAGGTAACAATCAGACGAGTGAATTGAGTTTAACTCGCTGTTCTGTGGAATAGACCTCTCACTAACTTAATTACGGCACATAGTCTCAAAGGGGGACTTCAAATACTTGCACAGCAACAATGCCTTCAAACCACACGCTCTTTAATTTATTGAAAATATTTGTTTTACATTTACAGGCTAAACCTCTGCTGACTTGCATAATTTTATGCCATTATTCATGTACTGTTCATTTGCTCTAAGGAGTTATTGATCGAAATAGCTTTATCTTTTTACATTTGTACCTTTACTCACCAGTGCAGTGTTAGTTATGGGAACCCGTTATGAGTTTATGTATTTATGTCCCTTTGGTAAAAAGCCCCGCAAAGTAAATAACCGTAAATGTGCGATTCGCCGAGCCGCAGCGTTCACTAAACCCTCCTACGTGTGAAATTGAATCTGTATTATTGCCGCAAGCTTCTCTTGAACTTCCTCTGAGTAAAACTGTGCTAATTTGCAACCTGCTACAGTGTCACAGCGAATTTATATTTCCGATGGCACGCGGTTTTAACGTAGCAGGTTCTCGCACACCGTGAGGGAACATTATGGCCTCAAGTTGAACAGTCAGGACGGGAAGTTCCGTAACTCTTGTCCTTCAATCAGTAGCTGCTGGGGGACAGAAGGTCTTGATTGGCCCAAAGCATCACCTAGTGCTCGGTAGGACACCAGAGGACACTGGGAAGGACTGTGTATCCATAGCCAACAGGAGAACAGGATAAAAATACTCTGCTGACAAGTCAATTAATCAGGGTTTGAAGGTGTTACAGTGGAGGAGAAGAGTCAGAAGGTGAAGATCAACTGGGGTTTACAGGTTTACCGTGAGATGATGTGAGGTCAGTATATATGCACACCGAGCTAATTTAATGCTAAAAAAGGAAAACACACTAGGGAATAAAGTCTTACATTTGACTTTAACATATGCACATTATTCAATGTGTCAGTTTTGTCAAATTATGCAAACATTGTGAAAATTGTAACATATTAATTGTGTACATTTCATAATATCACATACAGTACATAAAATTCTAGTTTTATAAACATTACCAAGGTACCAAAATGTTATTGTAATTATTATTGCAAAATGTTTACCACATCATTTGAGATGTGATGGAAATTACTTTGTTGTGTAAATGTTAATGGTTTTAGGAAAAAATAGTAAAGGGGGTCACACACCGGAGGGACCGGACCGACAGGTGGCGCCTGTCTGCGGTGCCCAGAGTTGACTCAGGAAGTTGCTCAAATCCCTGTCGTGCCACAGAGTGCCACTTACATAATTTAACATTAAATAACATCATTTATTTGTCCCAAATCATTAACGATTAACGTTGGCTGCTAACGTATATTTTGCATTTTGAAGTAGATGCTATCTGACTAAACTCACGCTATTTAATGTGCACTTCCGGTGTACCATACCTCCGAGTTGTCCTAGATGCAACTTGACTCGGCGTGACGCTGAGCTGCATGTCCGATGTGCGACCCCCTTGAGTGTAGGGGTGCACCGATAAATGCCGATATACACTAACAATCATGGCCGATAATTATTCTGAGTCGCACAGGCAATATTATTCACACCTATTTGATGTAGGCTACTACGGCTTTTGATCAGTAAATCCTTATCGATCTGAAATCACTGTGAGTGAGTCGTTTATAACATGCATTTGAAAAAGCAACTATCGTCATCAAACATAATCATACATATTCTTTATTATCATGAAATTAAGCAATATAAATATATCCTTAAGCGATTTCCTGGAGCTGCGCGTCATAGCTGGGTGTGTATGGTTCTTCGTCTGCAGCAGTGTTGTTTTTGGCAGCCCTTTTAGTTTTCGTTTTAGTCTTAGTCTTTTGGACGAAAATGCTTTTAGTTTTAGTCACATTTTAGTCACTTGTAAAATTTATAGTTTTAGTCAAGTTTTAGTCGACGAAAACGCAAAAAGGTTTTAGTCAAGTTTTAGTCGACGAAAACGCAAAAAGGTTTTAGTCAAGTTTAAGTCAATTTTAGTAAAAAAATTATTTTTTTTAACCAATGAATTTAGGTTAAAAAGTGTGGTGTAATTAAAATGTGCATTAAGGTTGTCCCTGAGGGCTTGCCGTTATTTTAGTCGGTGTGCCTTCTGCACATGTCATAAGAAAAAGTTATGAATAAAAAAGTTGAGCCTAATATACCCTCATGTTGAGTTTGTGTGTTACGCTGAGACCTCGCTTCTAAAGTTGAGAAACACGTGCCTTGCCTTATTTAAATACACCACAAAAAGTATTGGAAAAGGGCTTAGGTTTGACAAGTAGAAACATGTAAAACCTTAAGCTTACCATGAAATGTGTCACAAGCCGATTGTCGAGTAAAATTGAATTTATATGATATGTTAACAGCGTGACTTGTTAGTTACCTTTAAAAAATATTAGCGTGATGAGCCTTCAGGTGCCGCTTGAGATTGGTTGTTCTTCCCACCTAGTTTGTGGCCACATTTACCGTCGTCTCCAAATATGCATTCCGTTTTTCTGTCTGATGGATTATACTGAAAGTATGTCCATAAATCATCTCGTCGGTCCTTCGAACTCGCCACAGCCGCAGTTGTTGTTGTTGTTGTTTGAAATCTGGTGCGCGTGCGTGGCATGGCGGCTGCCGGGTGGTGGGCGTGAGCGTGAGTGAGACTGTGTTGACCCAAAACAAGGATAGAAAGCGGCAGCATTGCTGATACTTTTGAGCTAAAAACAGACAGATTTCACACAAAATAGGCAGAAATGACATGCATTATGAACGTCAGACTTATAATCATTTTCGTTCCGTCTCGTTTCGTCAACGAAAACTCGAAAGCGTCTCGTCATGTTTTCGTCAACTTAGAGACATTTTTAGCTAGTCATCGTTGCGTTAGCGTCATAAAAAATATGTGCGTCAACGAAATCATTTCGTTATCGTCATTGTTGACGAAAACAACACTGGTCTGCAGCGCATACAGTATAGAGTTTCTATACGAGAGCGTCCTCTGACTTGAATGTAGCGGCATTTCACCGTAATTAAGAAAGCTGCATCATCGGCCGATATATCGGTGCACCCCTAAGTGAGCGTGTTAAAATATGTGTTGTTGGTTTAAAATGAGTTTATTTTTTAGGCCACAGGGCCGAAAGTGGCCACAGTTACACACCATTTGTTACACTGCTTTGCTTATAGCGTATAAATCCATCTTTTATTTAGAAGTGTCTTCCGACTCCCTCGTCTTCCTGCGGATGAAACATTGCTTCTTTAAATCATTCGCATTAATTCAGAACCCTCTCGGCAGAAATACTGCATAACAATGCACTGAGCTGTCTCCTCAACACCAGTGTGAGTGTGAGCTGTCAATCAAAGGCGGCAACACAGGGAAACAGATGAGAGATGTGTGACCCCCTGCAGGAGGTGCTGTCAGGTTGATGTGATCTTGTTGTCAGTGTTGTGGATGGGATGTTCAGATGCTTTAGAAAGTGACCGCAGATTGTATGCGTACCTGACTGGATAGCATTGTTCAGCAACAAGCCTTTATTCTGTCTTGAATTGTGTGGTTCTGTAATGGGAATTTACTTAGCACACTGTTTTTCTTTCATCTTCTACACTGCATTACATTTATGCATATGGCAGATTTCAAAGTGACTCATAGTGCATTACAAGGAGGAATACATTTTATCAGTATGTGTGATCCCTGGCGATCGAACCCATGACCTTTGAGCTGCTAATGTAATGTTCTACCAAGTTAAGCTGGAGAAACACATCTTTTCTTCAACATGCAGTCCTTTTAAACATTCAGCTGCCGGCTACATTTTTGTACGACTTGTGCGATGAGCAGTCATGCAGACCACATTGAATGCTGTGTCAAATAGGTGAACTGTCGTTGGATGTTTTAAGTCAGAATAAGCTGCAAAGAGAATGAGATTTCATGCTACCTGTCAAATATATGCCTATTGGCCAAAACAGTCATAACTGTGGCAGGTCTGAAAGAGTTTTACAGTTGATGGAATAGTGCATGCCCAGGTCATGAACCCACATGGACAACTGTTGCCATATTAATTTCACATGATCCCTCAGACAGTAAGACTGAGAGGCAGCCTGTGGAAAAAAGGTCTTGAGGGTCTCCATCATCCTCTGTGATGAATGATCTCCCTGACAGAACGTGTAGTCAAAGTCCAACGGTCCGCCACCTGAGATACTGTAGTATTGATTTCCGTGTAGACATTCAGTGCAAAGCTCGGGCTCTCTGAACCTTTTGATAAAAGCTTTCATCCATAATGCCAGCCGTGTTGGTAAACCATCCGAGACACAGAGTCTGGAACAAGCAGTTTTTAGTGCGATACTAATGCCGTAACTTTGACCTCTCGGATTACAGTCAATGCCACCATCATTATTGATCTCAGTGTTTAGTTTGTATTCCGGCACCCTTGGCGTGACCTGTTATTTCCAATCACTGGAGACATCTTTCTCTGTTTCACATGCCATAGATCATTGTCCACAAGGCAAACAATTTAACTGAATTCCAGTGTCTTGGGAAAACTATATGCTTTTAAAGATGATGATAATACTTTTAAATAGGAGTGTAACAATTCTATTTCTAATGATCCGATGCAACGATGCCACACATAAATAATTGATTTGGGTACCTTTATTTTGACACTCTCCACATGCTCGTTCCTTGACGTAACGTCAATCTACGCATTTCCACCAAAGCGCACATTTTTGTTCATTTTTATCTGCTAGCATCAGCAAGTGAGTGCGATGCAGCAGCAAAAGGGGTTGTAGCAGCGAAAATCGAACGAAAGAGACAAAATACGAGTGTGCGTTTAACACTGCAGGTGATATTGTCCATGCAAAACGTAGTGCCCTCTCTCATTAAAAAATCCCTCAAATCTATCTTGTTTGACTGTTAGATCTGATGTTGTGTGACCGATCAAATGCTTAAGTTTAATAGCTTTATTTTGTTATATTAATTTATTTTTCAATTTAATTACATTTTTCTACCTCAGTGACTATTGCACATTTTGGCACAAAATACTAAAAGACTTTGACTGTTGCCATCATAAGATTAATTTTATGTGACATTTTGCCCCTCATTATTAATTTTTCTTTATTTAAAAAAGTGTATTTTTGTTAGTTTGTTGTTGTATATGTTCCAATTGGGACAGAGATTGTGCCATTTTCAAAGAGTTGTATTAAATGTTCATGTTTTATATTTTGGTTGCATTTGTAAGAAAAAAATTCAATGCTTAACTATGTAGGTAATATAAAAATATTGATAAATTAATCGAATTGGACCGAACCGTTATCGCATTAAAGTCGCATAAGTGTTTGATTTATCTGCAAAAATCTCATCACTGGTGGAGAAAATCGATATTGTATCGCATCATAATTAAATGTCCGATTTACACCCCACTTTTAAACAATGAAACTGTAATACTGTATAACCAGGTACTATTTGTTACAATTAACTACATAGTTAAAGTTAGCTAATGAGTTTTTGTTGTTTGTTTAAATGTCTATGTGATGTTTTTAATATGCTTTAAAAAAAATTTAATATACTTTTACGTGTGTCAAATAAGGGAGACATAGAAAATGTGCAGAGCAGTAAGTCCCCAGGAACATGACTGAAAGCTGCTAAATGTTGCATCTATGTACATATACATCTATGGTTCAAGGTGGTGCGATTGCGTGAAGGTTGGGACTGATTTGCATATTTATGTTTATGGTCCGAGCTTGTGTGATTGAGTAGAGGCAGGGACTAATTTGCATATTCATGTTTCCGCGTATACTAAATGAGGCACATTCAAGCTATTTTAAAGCATTAAGCAATTACTGTTACAGGAAAAAGTTTTTCATATGCTGTTATGATGTTCAAAGATGAGTTCTAAAGGGATAGTTCACCAAAAAAAGGAAAATTCGATCATTTACTCACCTTCATGTTGTTCTAAACCGGCATCCGTTTCTTGAATGCCGAAGAAGATATTTTGGTAAAGTTGGTTATTATGTTTTTATGCAACTGAAAAAAGCACAAATGTCAGTGCTGGTCCAAACTTTCCTAGGGCCCTAAAAACCCCTTAGACCTCAGAGGGTTAAACCTGTACGAGTTTGTTTATTCTGTTGAACACAAGAGAAGATATTCCATAGTATTTATTTTCCTACTATGGTAATCAATGGGTACCGCCAACTGTGTGCTTACCCTCATTTATCAAAATATTAAAAACTCAAGTTTAGAACAACACAAAGGCTTTTAATTTTTAAATTTTTGGGTGAACTATTCCTTAAAATTATCAACTACATGGGGGACTAATGTTAATGAATAGATTTCCTATTGCAAAGTGTTACCACCTATTTTAGTCCTCTAATTTGATTGGCCACACTGTTTTTTAAGAGTGTTAATGTATTAAAGAACTGGGATATTACTCTTTGTATTATTCCACTTGTGAACTGCTAGAAAATGTATAGTTTGTGTAATATATTGAAGCTTGTATAATTTTGCAAATTTATCTTAATATAGAGAACATAGAGGAGGAAATATGAATGTAAAATGTTTGAAATATCATTATAAATATCTGCCATATAGACTTAACCTTAATATATATTCATACATTTAAATACACAACATTAAATCTGAGCCTCCTCTTACTGTATATTGTATTTAATGTTTAGTGGATGCTTTACTTTGAAACGGACAATCACCGCATCTCACTCCATACAGCCTGTCTGCCCCCAGGGAGGCAAAAAGCACTTTGTTAAGGTGTGCACCGCATCCTCGCAGAGAGAGAACTCATTTATAGGCTACACTCTGAGTTTGTTCCAGTTTATTAGGACATAGCCAAGTCACCAAAGGGGCTAGAGAGTGTGTTCAGACAGCAGAATATTCTGTGAAAAGAGCTTCTTTCATGAATAACTCCCAGGAGCTTTTCCTATAAGAAAAACAATGGACCCTTACACCTTTTTCGCTGCTGTAATAGAGGGAAGCAGACTTTTTCATTGCATCACAACAAGAGGTTCTGCATTTATTACATATAAAGGAATGTTGTATGATTCGGCTGCTGGGCAACGATGAGCACCATTAACATCAAAGACTGTTGATCAAACAGTAATTTATCTTTATTATTGTACAGTATGTGGCTAATATTATTTTTCTGGTCATTATTAGGGGAGAGCGGGGTAAGTTGTCACACTTTTCACTCTGTCTAACATTTACTGAGCACCATTCATCATTTCGAAGTTGCAGACTGTTGAATAGAGAATTTATGAAACCCTGCTTGTAATTTAGAAGCAGGGTTATCCCTGAAATTAACCTGGGGTTATGAAACGCTGCTTGTAATTTAGAAGCGGGGTTATTCCTGAAATTAACCCGGGGTTATGAAACCCTGCTTGAAATTTAGAAGCGGGATTATCCCTGAAATTAACCTGGGTTATGAAACCCTGCTTGAAATTTAGAAACGGGATTATCCCTGAAATTAACCCGGGGTTATGAAACCCTTCTTATAATTTAGAAGCAGGGTTATCCCTGAAATTAACCTGGGGTTATGAAACAGTAGCAGTAGCTTACTCATTTATTTATTTGTTTATTTTTGACTCATTTATGACAATTCATTTGATTGATGGACAAAAAGAAGCAAGGGCAACACTCATGACACTAGTAGGGGAGTGTATAACACTCATGACTGAAATCTTCTTAAAACTGATGGCATTAAACCGAGCGCAGAAAAGACAAGGCGCTCTAAAATTTCCTGCATGCCAGGGAGCGGGAACAACACACTCGCTGGTTTTAACCCTTTGCATGCTAACAACCTCTCTAGTACAAGGAAATGTCAGAGCCTTGCGTATTACAAGCTCATGTGTGAGGAAGAGTCCAGATCATGCGCATTACAGAAAGAGTCCATGCCACACGCATTCAGGTCCTTGCAAGAGTACAAGCTCTCTTGCGCAAAGTGAAACCCACAAACCCTCTCATGCAAGAAAAAGCACGTAATGCACCTGTTAAAGTGAAACTATGATGATAATAAATAATAACCATCGCAACTATCGTCATGAAATCCTGCTATTGGCGATATGCCTGATGATCGTCGGTACACAATACTATCATCTATCGGCACAACCCTTCCCAGGGTTACTATTTCCAGTGTGAAAAGCATGTAACGACTTGTCCCCAAAGTTATTAAGACAACTTGCCCAAACTGACATGTGTGCTAATGTTGGCTAAATCTCAGCTAAAGTATCAAAATAAGTTATTGTCCCCTCTATTTTGTGCAAAATAATAATTTTTAACATTCAGTTCAGTTCAGTTTAATTAATTGTCACATATACTTTGCAGTACAGTGAAATGCTTGTGCCACAAGTTACAAGGGGTAAGAGGGGAAAAACTAAAAACACAAAATTAGCAATAATTAATAAATAAGTAATAAATAGTATAAAAGGTGAGAAGAACCATACATACAAAAGAAACAGCATTCATACATGTGAGACCTGAAACATGTACAAACACAAGAAATGCATTTAGTCACAATAAAATATACATATAAAAATCTGTAATACATAGGGATACCATAGTGATGACACTAGCAATTGTATTAGGATATTTAAAAAGCTCAAATCACTAAGGAATTGTATTAAAATGTATTATTAAGAAGAAGGGTTCAAGTCACTGAGGAATTAAGTTAAAGTATTCATGAGTTCAAGTCACTGACCATTCACATACCTAACAAAGTTGTATTTCATGAAAAATAAAGTGCAAATATTTTACTTAATTTTTTTTATTTTGCTAAGTCGTCAAAAAAAGTGGCTATTTGATTTTTGAGATAGAGCCTCCAGTGTTGGAGTTATGAACAGTATGACAACTTACCCCGCTCGCCCCTACTTATAAATACTTGGTATACAGTTTCAGCATACTTTATATTGAGCTTTCCTGCAGCACAACTGATAAATGATGCTTGCAACACCAAGGTCATTGGTTTGATACCCAGTACAAATACTCAGAAATGTATAGGTTACATTCACCATTCACTTTGGATAAAAGCATATGCCAAATGCATGTTTAGACTATTTCTAGACTACTTTAATTTGCAGCAGAAAAATGTGGGAATAATATTTAAGGAGTGAGACATGTGCAAGAAAAACCATCACATATCAGGGCAAATATTTCCAAACTAAACTTTCTTAAGCTGCTATAAAGTGTGTCAGATCCGTCTGCTCGCGTTCCTTTCATCAGCCAATGCTGAACACTTTTTGCGTGTGATATTTAGAAACCCACCATTGCCTCATATTGTAAGCTGCGTCAGTAACGCAGCAGGAACACACTTTCAGCTAATTAGAATCTGGAGATTGCACGTTGTCTGACACCCAAACCAGTTCACAGATGGAAGGGAGGAAATTTCTAGAACTCTGAGAGAGAGAACGCTGGGGCCAATGGTCCCTGACGGAGAGGACTGAATAAGACTTTTATGTGAATAAAGGATCATTAAAAACAATAGCAATCAATATTCTTTACTAAAACTCTTCTGAATAACCAGGGTTTAAATGCTGCCACAGTGATCTAGTACATAGTATATTTATGTTTTTTAAATATTCTTCACCATAACATTTGCATATAGACAAACACATACCAAGGAAAGTGTTTCTAAATATAGAGAGCGTTTGTGTCCTCCGGTGGCTTGTTCACGAGGGAATCTTTTTAGGAAATAGATTCTAAGAGACTTTCTGCATCAAAGTGTTCTGGAAAACTGTTTGAACTGCGCTCGGAAGTTCTAACATCCCCGCTGTCAAACATTGTGACGGACCACTGCTTCCATCTGGCTCAGATGTGTTGAATTTGGAATCATTTTCTCCGACATAATTTGATAAACTTCAGTTGAGCATTTTTAGTCCTCATTGTTTTTTTGTATCGCAATCTGTTTCTTCCCGACAGCAGGTACACTCCTGTACAAAGACGTTCACTCCGAACGAGGCAGTGAATGTTTACGCTATGATGTAAGCCATTAAAAAGACCCACCTGCTGATTATTACACCAAAATTAGCCATCGTCTCCTAAATTTACATTTCTCGGCTCTATTTTTCTCTTCTGTCTAAGCAATAGCACTTCTACAAGACAGTAAATGTCATTTAAAGACTTGTTTCTCCTCTGCATGTGTGCATCTAATTTTAGTTGGGCTGAGCTGAATGGAGGTCTAAAAGGGCGGCTGTCCTTTTACTCACCCCCTGAGGAACACTTAACAGATCAGTCTTTACTGAAGTTCGGCCTAATTGTGTGTTTTTTCACTTGAACTTTTTTAGCGTGGGGTCGCAGAATGAGAAAAGTGGATTTCTTTGACTGCCCACTGACTGAATAACAGTTTCTGTTTGATCTTCACTCAGAAACCAGCAGCGAGGGCCAAGGAGCCTTTGGGTTCAACAGTTTCTGAGAGGGACTTATAAAGAGGCTCTCGAGCTCCACCATACAAGATTGTTTAGTACAGTACATGCCTTTCCGCAGTTCTTTCATAAAGGTCATATGCTGTGCAGATGCTTTTGTGCAATGCTAATTGAATAAAATGTGTATAATTGGCTAGCCTATATATCATTATTTTTTGCACATTTAAGAGTTATTATAAGTGATCTAGGCTATTTCTATTAATGCTCTGTTTTCCTGTTCCTTCTTAACAGGAATATTATTGTAGGCTGAGCGTTAAATGACTGATACTTGGTTAAACTTGTTTTTGCACTGTTGTTTGCATAATTCCACTGTATATATACTCTGCGGTGATATTGTTTTGTAGCTATATACTATGTGGATTCTATTTTTGTTGTTTATTGTTCTGAGGCTGCTGGTCTTTGAGAGCTTATAAACAAATTTTATGATAGTTTTATAATGACAGTAAAGTTTTTATTCTATTCTATTTTATCTTGCAGTGTAGTGTCTAGTGTTTAATTCAGTATTTAAATTACCAATGGTTTTGGATATGTCATTTAATGTGAAACGTTGTAAGTGTCGATATGAGGCTCATCAGATTCTCAAGTGTGCGGTATTTCAGCAATCAGCGCTGCACTTGGGTGAGGTTCAAGCGGATTATTTATATTTCGAACAACTAATTGCGTGATATAACATAATGTTTGTTAGTACATATCCTACTACATGCCGGTGAACACTGAACAGCAATGCATGCATGATGACCTTAAATTACTTTTATGGTTATATGGTCATACAGATAAAAACTGTGTGCGTCTGTAAAGTAATATTTAAAACATGATGCGCTTTCTGCCGGCTGCCCCATCGGGTTCTGTGCGTTTGTGGAGCGCGTCACAAAAAAAAGAACTGAAAATCGTCATATCATTTTAAATTCATTTTGTTAATAAGCTAATTATTTAAGTGCAACTTATTTCGTGTATGCCTATTTTATTGAATTTCCTCTATACACATAATAGCTGCAGGTGCGTGATGTGACTGACCATCATCATGTTCTGTTGTTTTTAGGATATTTTAGATAATGTTTATGACAACGTGAATCAAGCAAGGAATTAATTTCTATATTTTAAATAGTCTGTCTGCCCCAACGAGCTGCAGTTGTGGCGGAATGAGTCCGGCTGCGCTGTCTACCCGTACAGCAGCTTGATTCGCGGTCCCGAAAGCTGTCAATCATCTCCGTCTCTCAATGATTATTGTGAAAGTATGACGTAAAAATCCTAAATATCAAACATGTTTGATAAGATCGGGGCGGCCCCGATTTGCTTGAGAGCATATCGGAAGGTGTAAGTTTAGATTTTTAAACGTCTCACATTACAGGATAATCTGGGCCGAACTTCGGAGCCGATCAAGGTCCATTGCCCGATTTTCCCTCAGATTCTCGGGAGGGAAAAATCGGGGTAAATTCGGCCCGATTATCCTGTGGTGTGAGCCAGGCATTACACATTCATTGTGTAAGCAGTTAAGCATAATATTTACACATTATGTGTCAGTTCTAACACAAAAATGTGTTGGAATCCTTTTACACATATTTTGTGTAAAATTTTAACACATCAATTTTAAGAGTGTGTTATTTATCTTCAGCATGTGCAGTTTAGGCCCACTTGTGAATATGTTTATTTTTAGATTGGACAAATGAGGGTATCAAATCTTATTGCTATAGTCTCAATACCCTGCTTACAAGACCAGGTTATGAATTTCCAGTCTGGTACAGAGTGGTTTATGCAGGTTTTTTTTTTTAAAGATACAATTGAAATATATGTTCAATTCATAACCATTTTGGTTAAAAATAAACAGAAATCTATTATTGAGCAAAGTACATTAAAACAAGTGTTTAAATGATCTTTTTAACTTACTCCGATTCGTAAAGGTAAGATTATAATAATGATTCATAATTTGAGCTGACGGGTCAGATTTCATAGGAAATGTCAGTTTAACGTTATTTGACTTAAAGATAAGTTGCATAAAGTAACCTACAATTTTAAAGTTTTAAAGAACAACTATGGTCTGATTTACGATTGTGAGTGTGTATTAGTACATGTTAACGATATGCAAAAGGTACATACCCCAAAGTAAACAATGACGCGAGTTATCATCTCCAATGTAAATCTTTTTTCTAATGCTGCGTTTACACTAACTGCGTTTGAGGCTTCAAAATCGCGCCTAGTTTGCCACTTGAACAGTTTGAATGCATTCAATGCAAAAAAAGCAAGCATTTGACGCGCGTCAGAGGCAAAATCCGCTTCTTGTGGGAGGGGCAAGTGCTATGCGGTTGTCTGTTTGCAAGATGGCTGATGTTACCGGTTTGTATTTAGTCACCTTACTATAGGGGAAAAATAAACGTTGCGGGTCGATAAACGTCACAAGTGAGGTCCTTTTTATTCCTGTCTCTATAGAATTAAGAACTTGTGTTGTATAGCTCCAGGTGACTGCTTACGGACAATATCAAGCGTTTCTCCAGGTTGAATGAGTGACTCTGGGCGGGGCTGCCGCCACAGCAGGGAGCAGGCTCCTGATTGGTTAACGCGGCACGAAAATCCACCAAAGTTCAAATTTTTCAACTCGGTCGTCAGCCGCAAATTTGCGTCAAACGCGAAATGCACAAAGAGCACCGTTTGCGCTTACCACACCAAACGCCTCATTCACGCCGCGAGACCTCCAGACACGCGTCAACACGTCTTAACATTGACTTAACATTGAAATCACTCGCGCTTGGCGCCTCAACCGTGGCTGGTGTAAACGCAGCATTAGACTACAACAATCGCACAGTTTGTACTGTAGGTAACAGTTTACTTCCTGGGCCTGTTGACGTGGACAAGACCAACATTATCATAATTCCTCCCACTTCGGTCTCAGCCTGTAAATTAACTCCTGTCAGCATTGCATTGTGAGTGAATCTTTCAAACATGGTTAGGAGCGTCACATTTCTGGCTGACGTCAGAGGTATTCAGGCCAATCACAACGTACAGATTAGCTGGCCAATCAGGGACACAGAGCTTTTCAGATCGATGAGTTTTGTACAAAATCAAAACGTTTGAGGAAAGCAGTATATCTGGAGCTACAAAAATGTACGGTATGTGAAAAAAATGTGTTTTTTAACCATCAACCACTTGAACACAGTGTATTATACCAAATACACAAAATAACGATAGAGAGGCAACGGATTGCAGCTTTAAATAGAATGTGACCCTGAACCACACTAGTCATAAGGGTCCTTTTTATTTTTAATTGAGATCAATACATTATCTGAAAGTTGAATAACTAAGCTTTCCATTGGTGTATTTGGTAGCGATCAAACTATTTGAAAATCTTGAATGTGAAGGTGCAAAAATTTAAATATTGAAAAAATTGCTTTTAAAGTTGTCCAAATGAAGTCCTTAGAAACTGCATCCACTCAAAAAAAAAAAGTTTTGATATATTTACGGCAGGATATTCACAAAATATCTTTATGAAACATGATCTTTACATAATATCCAAATTACTCTCGGCATAAAAGAAAAATCGATAATTTTGACCTATACAATGTATTGTTGCTCATTGCTACAAATATACCTGTGCGACTTAAGAAGGTTTTGCGGTCCAGGGTCACATATAAGAACTGCAACCTTTGGGCTTTGTCCTGGAGCAATGAGATAAAACCTCTTTGACATCTAAATAAGCCAACGTATGTTCTCATATATAATGAAATATATTTAGTTATGTTCTCTGTACCGCTGTAGATAAAATCAGATTTAATTTTGAAGTACTAAACCTCCTGTATACTAAAGATTAATGCAAAACAGGTCAGAGAAACGTTGCAACAAAGCAGCAAAATTTATTACCCAGCAAACGGACAATATCACCTTCATGGCACCGTGCGCATTACTATGACATGCAAAGCATTGCCTGCTCATGGGTGACAGCAACAGAAGGAATTCTCACTGGGAGGCGATGAAAACAAGCTCACATTAAATCATTATGCAAACACGCGGGATTATGCGCCTTTGGTAACTGCAAATGAAAATAAAAGCCGCCAGATACAGCTTTCAGATTTTTGTTCATTTTGATTTCTCATTGACATCAATTTCATATTGATTTCTTTGCGCTCGCAGGGCCCGATAAAGACTTAATGCATCCAGGGCCTTTCAATCCAAAGGGAGCTTCATGGGGCTCAAAGCCATGCTGAGGGCCAAACATAATGACCTATTCATGTTCGGCGGCTATTTGCTCAGTAACTGGGGGGTGGATGAAATAATACAGGAGGAGAAAGATTATTGTAGGCCATTTGTCTGGTGTATTAATTAATCATTTGTTCTCGGCTGTGACTGTGATTCCGTGGAAATGTTTCCCGTCTCTGTGGGAGTCTGATTGCGGCTCATCGCTGAATAGATTCACTTATTGAGAAGATTTGGCTTGAATCTGTCGAGTTGATTGAGTGCCGTGCGACTCTTTGTTGTAATCATGGCGTGAGTTTCGTAGGACCACAAAAGCACGGTAATGCCTGTAAAATAAGTCCAATGTCACACATGGCTTGTCTTTAATGGCATGTATAAAGCTAGGGTGTAACCATCCACATCATCGAAAAGGTCACACTTATGGGAAGGGCTGAGTGCCACACAGAGGCTAATGAAACAGTTAATATTGTGGATGGGTGTAGATTTTATCATTTCATGGGTTATGGGCAGAGAAGCATTTCTGGAGAGAGTTCTCAATAATGTAGGTGTACAAGCCTTTATTAAGACAAACAATTCGATATCGGATACAGTAACGCAGCTTTGCAATCAACATTATCGAAATTAGAATGAATTACAGGAATTGAAAGACAAATATTTGCAAAGGTACTTCCTAAAGTCTCATTAGGAATCGAGTGCTTTTTATAATTTTAATAAGCAAGTCGAATCCACGGTTAGACACCCAAAATGAACACACATGTCGAGGATAATCTGAATGTGTTGCTGTGCGCCTCTTTCTGTCTGAGTCTCTAAAATCCGCCTTTTCCTTTTTTGGACATGTGATTGTTACTAAATATTTACTGCACTCGACACCCCCCCGAAGAGTTCAAAGACGGAGAGTGAAATCACACCAATTTCCGACGCGAGAAAGGCTATTTTCTGCCTTTGAAGCGTTTTCCAGCCCCTGACTATGCACCGTCCTGTTGAGACGTGCCCAAAAATACACTTCTGCCAGCGTCCTGGCAGCACAGTAGCATATGTGACGCGGCTGGCCTGCAGTGCCCACCCGCAGAGCTGCCTGCGCTCACATCATTGT
The DNA here is from genome assembly GCF_027580225.2 of Misgurnus anguillicaudatus. Lineage (NCBI taxonomy): Eukaryota > Metazoa > Chordata > Actinopteri > Cypriniformes > Cobitidae > Misgurnus > Misgurnus anguillicaudatus. The sequence continues at coordinate 25,815,668 of NC_073346.2, read as the reverse complement.
CTTAAATACGAAACTGGCACAGTCGACGGGCAGTCACCACATAATACCCCCTCTATGCTCTCCACCAACACAAACACACATTTATATCTGAGGGACGGGTTAAAAACACAGAACAGCATGTTTTCTGCCACAATGGAGCGGCGTGGAGCACTTTTACACCCACACAAAGGTCATGGACTGATTCGGTGTCCTCTGTTTGGATAGTTATCTCAGCAGGGATTAAGGGAAATGGCCTGTCTGATTGGATCTTGAGCTGAAGCTGATACTGCGCTGGCTCGCTCCGTTTGAGATATTGAGAAAGATTATAACCTGTGAGGGTGTCAAACAGCATAAAGTACAATGCATACCTCACCCTAGGCAGTGGGTGAATTAATGTAGCGTTTGGAAGGTATATTCAGTGTAAACAGGATTGAAAATGACATTTTTAAATAAAATACATTCAAATACTTTCTTGTAGTATCTTAAACGGGACCCTTAAAGGTTAACTGCATTTTTTAGTAGCATCACAGCTGTTAACACAGTGTGGCTTCTCTGGAAACTAGCTATCTTTGAATGCACAGCATGTAGCACAACAAAACTGAATTTACATCAATGTTTTTATCACCCATTTTATTGTAATTGAATTAGCTGAAGCAATAATCAAATGCACACTACTCGAATCTATCTCTTTCCTCAAATAGCACAGAGAAATTCAATTTATTTTAGTTCATGTTATCCATGTAGTTCATTTCAATTAACTGATTTAAAAATGGTTAATTATTTATATAAAAAATTCACAATGTTGTTTCTTGAATTTCGTGAATGGTACTTTATGTATTCATTTCTTGTAGTGACATAAATGTTGGTTAAATTCTGCGGTTTTCAATTTATTACCAGTCACATATTGTTTATAAAATGATATTGAGTGCACATGAATAAAGAGCTGAATAAAAATATTTAATTCTAGTATTTTAAAAATATTGCTTTAAAGGGATAGTTCACCCAAAAATGAAAATAATGTCATTAATGACTCACCCTCGCGTTGTTCCAAATTCCTAAGATATCTGTTCATCTTCAGATTTATACTTAGTCCGAGAGCTTTCTGACCCTCCATTAAAAATGTATGTATGGTATACTGTCCATCTCCAGAAAGGTAATAAAAACATCATCAAAGTAGTCCATGTGAAATCAGTGGGTCAGTTAGAATGTGTTGAAGTATCGAAAATACATTTTGGTCCAAAAATAACAAAAATTACGACTTTATTCAGCATTGTCTTCTCTTCCGCGTCTGTTGTGAAGTGCATGCATGAGACTAAAGTCACGTGACTGCAGTGACGCAGATGACGTGTTATCCTTAGACATGTTTGCAAAGTTTTTTTTAACTTACAGCGTGCGTCTTCCTCAGAATGTAAACGAAGCCTGGGCGCACAAAAAAACAAACAAAAAAACAGCTGGGGCGCACCAGATAACATGTCATCCACGTCACTGCAGTCATGTGACTTTAGTCTCGCGCATGCACTTCACAACAGAACCAGAAGAGAAGACAATGCTGAATAAAGTCATAATTTTTGTTATTTTTGGATCAAAATGTATTTTCAATGCTTTAACAAATTCTAACTGACCCACTGATGTCACATGGACTACTTTGATGATGTTTTTATTACCTTTCTGGACATGGGCTGTTTCTCAATTCCAAGAACGCAAAGAACGGACTTGCGTCCTCGTGGAGATCGGTCTTGCCAGGCGACCTTGGAAGAACGTACTCGGAAGTTTTGCCGCAATGACTTCTGGGGCGTAAAGCGATTTCAGCAAGTCTGCACTCGATGCATCCTCGATATCAAGAACACATCCGGGTATTTTCATGCGTCCTCTGTCCTTGCGTTCTTGAGAATTGGAATGAACTTCGACCGTTAATGATGACGTAGAGCGAGGACACGAGGACGCAAGATCGCTGAAGAACGCATATTGAGAAACAGCCATGGACAGTATACCGTTACTAGATTTTCAATGGAGGGTCAGAAAGCTCTCGAACTAAATCTAAAACATCTTAAACTGTGTTCTGAAGATGAACGAAGGTCTTATGAGTTTGGAACGACATGAGGGTCATTAATGACATAATTTTCATTTTTGGGTGAACTATCCCTTTAATGTAGTAAGATCATTTTTAAGTAGCTCGTAGTATGACTTCTTTTCTCAAAAGTGATAAACTGTAGTTTAACTACTTGAAGTTATGAGCAGCTTGTAGCCTGGCAAGCTCCAGTTACAGTGTAGTTTCCCTAATGTAATGTTCTTCGCCCCAGTCAGTATCTTGTCAGTCATTCTGTTAGGCAGTGTATAGCAGCATATCAAATCCCAATGCAGATCAACATAGGCTTACTGTAAAAAAGTGTCAGATGACTCACAACTCACAATCCCCTGCAGCACTTGGATTTCTCTGCTGATGTCTCTCCATCACCTGATTTTATGATTCACACTCAGCAAAGACACTGGCCTCCAATTACACACATACAGCACTATAAGTGAAGCAAACTCACGAGAGGCTGCAGCAAAATTTAATTTCTGTTACTTACAAATCAACACTGCCCTGTAAATGAATTTCGGGGAAAATGGACTACATAATAATAGAGCCAGACACATCTTTTGTGGTTGAAATAGCTTGTACTCCACAGAAATTTGTTACACTAGAATAATTAAAGCAGAATGTAATGCCTGTCTGATCTTACAGTGCAATACATTATCTTCCCCCTTTTTGTCAGGGCCACAGAACTCGCGCAGGAATCAGAGGAGGTGAGGCAAAGGGTGGATGGTCTCAAAATAACTGAGTTATGAAAGTCTAATTCAAAGAGCCTCCCCTTCACGTCAAGATAATCTGCGACTCCTGCGTGGAGGAGTGGAGGGGAGCGGGCGAGCACCGAGGTGCATTGTTCAAATGAAGATTGACAAGTGGAAGCCAAAAGAGAAGATCAAAGGCCTCAACTGACAAGACACGAGCTGTCTTTGTGTCTTTGTCTAGACGGGAAAAAATGTTGCCTATGCCTGTTTCAGCAAGGACATCAAGATGAAAACACAGTACGTCAGAATTTATAGGCTAAGATTACAGTCAAATCGCTCTCAGAGGTCAAACAGGCATGTCATTTCAATAAATATATTATATATTTACATTTAAATACATTTAAGTTATGTTCTGTACAGATATTGTAAAGAAGAACAATAATTTAACCTGTTAACAGTCAAAATGTAGGTTAAAAAAAAAAATTTTTTTTAGTAAAACTAGGTTGCCAAATCATTGTGAAATGTCATTCAAATTTGGCAGAAGCTTTTATCAAAATTTTTATCCAAATACTTTACATTTTTATCTGTACCTGTATGTGTGTTCCCTGGGTTCAAACCATAGACTGTAAAGAAAGATGGACGTAGTGTCCGTGACGTCACCCATAAGTTTCTGAAGATCGTTTTTGAAGCTTAAAGTAGGCGTTGCCTGTCGTCGCCATCTTGGCCACGCGTCATTGCGCATCACTTGTGGATATCCGAAAATGGGTAAAGAGGCGGGACATGAGTAAAGCTGAGGTGTCTGGTTGCTGAAACCATGCCCGCCTAGCTCGATTCTAGTGACTGCAGTGGTTGTTCACCCTTCACTCAAGTGGCCACACCCTTAATTATGCAGAACTTTAAAGCTTAATATTATTTTTACAACAAAAATCACAAAAAAATTCACCCCCTTACAGTTGTCATGAATGGCAAACTTCGCTATACAGACTAAAAACAATTTTTGTATCAGGCTGTAAACATATTATTTTCTACTGTAAAGTTGGCCATTTTTAACATGGGGCTATATGGGAATTGACTCCCTTTTAGAGCCAATTTTCTAGTGGCCAGTCCATGAATTGCAGTTTAAGTCACTTCCGTATTGGCTTCATCAGAGAGATCAGAAGGTTGCCCCTCGGTTCAAACCCGTGACCTTTTGCTTTGCTAATGCAATTTTCTACCACTGAGCTATGTATCAAGGGATTTTACATTAAAATAATGCAAAATATAGTTTCATGGACAATAATAAAAATGTACGGCTTTTTAAGTTTTCTCAATTAACCTCCTAAAATTTTATAAATTACTATTCAAAACTTCGCAATGCTAATAATATAGATTCACTCTGAGTCACAAGTGTAAAAAAACCTGTGTGATAATTCCATCTGCTACATGCAGCAGGCAAGTGACTAATGTATCTGATACACCATATTGCTAGTAAAAAGTGTGTCTATCACACATAACAACTAGAAAATGCGAACCAGCCAATCAGCAGGAAACTGTTATGACTTGCATTACCCCTATTGCATTTGTTTTTTAGAAGAAACAGCACTATTGTATTCGTTTATTAGAGGAAATATTAATGACTGTAAATTCCAACATTTATTTCATCCAGCAGTATGTTAGAATTGGGCTGATAGCTGAACTGGAAACGTGCTTAGTAGCGAACAACTGGAGAACTACCACACCCTTGCAAACAAGACCAAAACAGCACTTCTCGTCCTTGTTTCTTAGGCGGAAACTACTGGCCCATCTCCGCTCAAACTCTAAAGACAGAGAATGTCTTTCTGACAAGGCTGCTGAAGATAAAATTATCATATTTCACACCCATGTCTCTCACAATCTGGCAAGCAGAGAGCAGGTGGTTTGCTCTCAGGGGAATCTGTGCCTGATGCACAGCGCTATATCACCAAGCCACATCTATCAAATCACTTTCTGCCTGGAGAGAGATGTTACAAGTGTGCCATTGTAGTCAAGTTTTATGAGACTTAACTAAATCTACTTGTCAGGAGGTGTTGTTGACAAATTGTAAAAGAACCCACTTTGGTTTCTCCGCATATATCTGCTTGTTTGATCTCAGTTAGTTCATATTAAAAAATGACCACAGTTCATATTTCCGTTGATGCAGTACTTTCTTTGTGAAGATAAGGGGTTAAGTATTTTCAGATATGTGAACTGCACATCAAAGTTAAACAGATGTGTTTTTCTAGTGTGCTTTTCAACACCGGCTTCCAGTTATCTTGGCACTGTAGAAAATAAATCCTGGTTTTATATAAAAAGATGGAACAGCAGTGCAGGGTGGCAGTTGTGATTTTTTTACTACAGTTTAATCATCCATGTTTAATCAAAACCACTTAATAAAGGCTGTCAGGGAAAATAAATATTAAACCTTTTTTCTCCAATCGTCCTTATAAATGATGCGTACACCAGCTGTTGGTTCAAGTATAATTCTGTCTCTGAATGTGTGAGTTTTGCTTTGGTGAGAAAACACAGACAGATCTAGAGCTGATCTACAGTTAGACATCATGTTGAATAAATGTTCAAGACCTTTCTATAAATAACGCTTGTTTATTTTAAGCTTTAATCTGCTGTAGCATCTTCAGTAACAGAATAAAAATGATTTTGTAGCTCGACTGTTCATGCAGCTCAAATGCTAGAGCATTGCATTAGCAAAATAAAGCTTTGAGGAACACCTACAGTATGTAAAGTTCATAATAATACCTCAATACACATAAAGAGTTCATATTAGTACCTCAAAGGTAAAAGTGTATACAAATTTGTACAGTACCTACATGGTACATATTAGAACCTTTTAAAGGGGACATTTCACAATATTTTTAAGAGGTAAAATAAATCTTTGGTGTCCCCAGAGTACGTATGTAAAGTTACAGCCCAAAATCCCATATAAATATGACATCACAACGGGAGCCAAATTTCAATTACCTGTTTTTCACATGCTTGGAAAGAATGGTTTACCAAAACTAAGTTACTGGGCTGTTCTTTTTCACATTTTCTAGATTGATAGAAGCATTGGGGACCCAATTATAGCACAGATTATAGCAGATTTTTCATGATATGTCCCCTTTAAACAATACCGCCCTAGTGACAGCTTGGACCATTTTTTGACCATTTATTTCTGACAGTGTACCAAACAGTGGTGGCCGGTGACTTCTTTTTTCGAGGCCGCACGATGCGAAGTTCGTCACAACATGTATGTAGCCCATCATCTCTGTGGTTCGTAATTTCAAAATATGTGTTTGGCGCATCGAGTGAATCTGTGTGCATCACGTGTCTTGGCAAAATAAGTGCCTGCTGCAGATGCGTCTAATGTGGCTTTCACAAAGGCCGCGGTGTGCGCTGCGCTCGCCGCTGGGTTCAGCGCAGCCAAGCGATTTGTGTTCTGATGGCCAGACCAAAGTAGACAGTGTTTATATTTGCGTTAAATAGTCGATGAGGAATACAGAGACGGATGTTGCCCGTCTCCATTTAACATAACTTTAAACTGCCTACCTACAACAAGCTACTTGACTTAAAACACACCTGACATGCCAACTTGAATTGCTATGTGTTTCCATAACACGGCTTTCCTTCCAATGTTTCTATAGACGGTTTCATCGGACGCATGTGATACACGTCTGGATCCGAATCTTACTTCCGGTTTCGTTTTTTTATTGGTCTGACTAGTTGCTAAACTGATCTCTTGAACAAATGCCTCGTCGAAAATAACAAATGTTTTGGTTTCCTAGGTAATCTATGTGTTGTTTTTTTGCTTTTTATATAATTAAACTACATTTAAAGTACTTTGTTGTTATTTATTCTTAGCAGAGTTTACCGGAAGTTCATGCGGACCGCGACAGCCGCTTGTTTATGTTGTTACTGCTGAAACGGTCTATAGGAGCATAAACTTGTATTATAAAGCTCCGGGAATTCCGAGTATAAGCTTTTCGTCCATTTTGCTTGTTTGGATGCCCCGCTGCGCTCGCGCTTTGCTCAACGCAACAATAAACCGCCCTCGCCCAGCACAAGCCATTGAAATGAATGGGTTTCATGGCGCAGCATGCACCGCGTCCTATGTGAAAACCGCATAAAGTGTTTATGATAAAAGAGACGTTCGTGTTTGCCAGATACTTGCAGAATCTCATGCATAATCAGAGTTTACTGTTACATGACGCAACAAGCACGTATTTTGAAAACACAAGCAACACACGACACTCCGAACACATATTTTGAATTTGCTCCCCTCGGATAAGCAGTCATGAGCCAAATTGCATAAATGTAATGTAAATGTAATATATTGCGAGGAAAATATGTCTCATTAAATCTCATTAAAGCTTTTTCTCATTATAGACATTGGGACCGTCATACTGTAGTTGTACAACATTGTCATCATACTTTCATATATATTTTTCTCCGGCTCTGAAGTTTTGACAAGCCTAAGAAAATATTGGCTAAATAGATACCGACATCACAAAGAGATTGCCTTCCCGGGAAATATTAGAATTTTCAACACCCTCCCACAGAATTTCCATCCGCGCTTGACAAGTGACATCCATCAGTTGAGCCTCAGTGCGGCGTAGACCCAAAAACGTTGCAATTACTGCTCAGACCAATGCACAAAATAATTAGGGAGAAATATGTTATTCTCTGACATCATTTTACTTCATTCCCTTATTAAGCTTAATCCATCATGAAAAGTCAAGACTGACTGTTTCCTTTCTGACAAACGCTGGCTCACGAACGGCCCCCACATTCGTTCTCAAACCTTGGAAAGGCACGGCGAATGTGAATTGTGCTTCTCTCAGCAACAGGCTCGTGAAGTATATGGGAGAGCTTCATTGCTTGGATTAATTAGCTGGATTTGTATGACAATGGGGCTTGTGACATATGCTCTGGTTATGGCAGCAAGTGTTAATGAGCTTTGGTTCAACAGGCAGAGAATGTTGAGTCCATCTATAACAGCAGAGACAAAGGCTCCACGCCGCCTCGAAGCAGCGAAAGGTCGGCTGTTTACGCTACCCGTAAAAGACCGCGATCCTTAATCGTGTCTTTCTGACATATGGTGACACGTTTCGCACAATGCTGGGATTTCTTGCTCGCGTAGTGAAGATGAATGTGTTGGACAGTGGAATACATTACAGTAGGTCCATCTGTTGGACTTGGTTATGAGGTTAGCGTATAGTGAGAATATTAGAACCATTGTAATTATTCATGGGCTCTTCCGACTCTGCAGAGAAGCACTGTTAGCTTCTTGTGGCTTTGTGTTATAGTCCTGCATTGTCAGACCTGAAAGAAGAAAGGTTAGGTGACTCATTAAATATTCACAAGAAAAAGCTCAGTTCAGGCCAGAAGGAAGGAGCTTCGCAAGGCAATGAGGAACGATAATCACCAAAGCCATTTTCAGACAAATACATGCACATAATAATAAGATACTCAAGGGTGGATCAGCTATAAATAGAGCGTCAACTGCAGATTGATTTGAGATAGGACTAAGGATGTGATTTAGCTGATAACTGTCGGGCAACCAGCATATCTTTTCAGCATATCTGTGTGAAACTGTAGAAATGTGCTCTAATTTTAATTTGTTTTGTGGAATTCGGTCAAAGATAACTGGACTGTATCACAAGTTGGACCCTTTGTTCACTTAATTTAATCTGACGTGCACCAGTTTGGATGTCTCAAACCCCCTTATAGAAATAATCCTTCCAGTTAGTGTTCCTGTTGCTCAATTGGTAGAGCATTATTACATTAGCAGCGCAAAAGGTTCATCCAAAAATTCTGTCATTTACTCACCCTTATGTTGTTTTAAACCATCATGTTTCTTTATTCTGTAAAATACAAAAGAAGATATATTTTGGTAATGTTGGTCTAAATCATACAGCAGATGACTCCGGGCCCAGAGTCGTCTGTTCTAAACCTGTATGAGTTTTTTTATTCTTTTGAACCCAAAAGATGATATTTTGGTAAATGATGGTCATTTTTGATAGCACCCATTGACTTCCATAGTATTTTTCCAAGTCAACTATGTGGTTACCATCATTTACCAAAATATCTTCTTTTGAGAAAGTCATACAGGTTTAGAACAACATTACATTTGGACCAACATGACCAAAATATCTTCTTCCGCATAGAATGAAGAAATTGATGATTTAAAAAGCAAAAGATAAAAGCATCCCCCAAATGCATAATTCTAATGTAAATGTAACTTTTTTATATAAATGCTTTTATATATTATTCTTAAAGGGACATTCCACTTTTTTGAAAATATGCTCATTTTCCAGCTCCCCTAAAGTTAAACATTTGATTTTTACCGTTTTGGAATCCATTTAGTTGATCTCCGGGTCTGGCGGTACCACTTTTAGCATAACTTAGCACAATCCATTGAATCTGATTATAGCATCACGCAAAAAATAACCAAAGAGTTTCAATATTTTTCCTATTTAAAACTTGACTCTGTTGTTGTTACATCATGTACTAAGACCGACAGAAAATTAAAAGTTGCGATTTTCTAGGCAGATATGCTAGGAACAATACTCTCAAACTGGCGTAATAATCAGTGACTTTGCTGATGTAACATGGCTGCAGAAGGCGCAATAATATTACGCACTGCCCGAAAATTGTCCCCTTGGTTACTTTCAATAGCAGGGGACTATTTTCAGGCACTGCGTAATATCACTACGCCTGCTGCAGCCATGTTACATTAGCAAAGTCACTGATTATTACGCCAGTTTGAGAGTATAGTTCCTAGCCAGTGGCGGCTGGTGACGTCTTTTTTTGAAGTGCACGATGCGAAGTTAGTCACAACATGTATGTAGCTTGTCATGTGTGTGGTTCGTCATTTCAAAATATATGTTCTGCGCTTTGAGAGATCGTGTGTGCATCACGTGTCATGCCAAAATGAGTGCCTGCTGCCTTGAACTTGAACTTGAAAGGAGACGCTCGCGTGTGCCAGATACTCGCACAATCTCATGCGTAATCAGAGTTACTGTTAAGGAAGTGTCTTGCGTGTATTTAGGGAACGTGAACGTCTCTTTGATCATAAACAGTTTTGACGTGTCTCCAGCAGGCACTTACTTTGACAAAACATGTGATGCACACAGGATCTCTCCACACGCATGACACATATTTTGGAAAAGGGAACCACACATGTGACAATCCGAAGACTTATTTTGAATTAGCGCATCCTCTGAAGTGCAGTCACGAGCCGCCACTGTTCCTAGCATATCTGCCTAGAAAATCAGCTTTTAATTTTCTGTCGGTCTCAGTACACAATGTACAGAAGAGTCAAGTTTTAAATAGGAAAAATATTGAAACTCTTTGGTTATTTTTTAGCGCGATGCTAATGGTCTAATCAGATTCAATGGATTGTACTAAGCTATGCTAAAAGTGGTACCTCCAGACCCGGAGATCAGCTAAATGGATCAAAAAAACGCTTCCCCGCCAATGACGAGATTTTCTGTCTTTTCGCAATACCGCTATTATCCACCAGGTGGCGCACTTCCGCAACTTATACAACCCAGAAGTAGCGCCTCACGTAAAAGAGAAAGAACTCCGTGTATGTTTTAAAGATCGCTCTGCATCTGATCTCTATCAAAATTCTTTCGCAAAAATGGAATTATCTCGGCTTTTTGCTCAAAATTGGGTGTTTTTGAAGAAACCTACCCATGTTTGAGAGGTGATTACAAGAGAACTAATGAAGGTAGGATGAAACTTTCTTTTCTTTTTTTTGAAAGCAGAGGGTCTGTTCTTTCATCTGATATATTGTTTGTTTATATATTTAAAGAAGAACATTTTCTGGAAGGCATTAAACTTTTGTGAAAATCATGAAAAATGCTGGCGCTGGCTGGCAACTTTTTTTTAAACCACTGGCGGGGAAAGAGTTAAATACTGTAAGGGATCTCAGGTTTCGGAAGGAGAATAAAACTGCAATCATTCCCCGGTTTCGGACACAATATGTCTGAGAGCGTTGCTAGAGTACGAATATATTGTATTGCAATATGGAACGTTTAAGTATTAACTCTAAATCAAAACTAAACAACAGATTTGTAAATGAAAAGATTTAATTACAGTACTGACTTAAAGTTACAGTTGAAATGGTTACACTATAAATGCATGAAATGGTAAATAATACAAACAATTGACTGTTTCCAATGTATGTGAGATATTACCTGATAAGATAGAGAACAGAGAAAGAAAGTTTAGAAGAAAGAGATTCACACTAGAGAACTGAAATCTAGGCCTAATGGCCCGAACCCCAGAACTTAGGTGAAGAAAGAAAGGAAAGGGGAAAAGGCCAATGCAAAGGCAAAAGCTAAAATGCAAAGGCCCAGAACTCATAAAAACCTTGACCTTTATCCTCTATCTCTTGACCATGTGACTAAACCTAACTTGATACATTCAAATTGACCAATCAGAAGATCACCTTTAACCCCCACTGTACTTGACCAAACCCAACATAATACATTCAAACTGACCAATCAGAAGACCATCTTTAACCCCCACTGTATTGGATAAACAGCTGTGACAATAGTCTTTAATCAGCACAGGGGGTTGTGCCAAGTTGTGACCAAGGAATAAGTTCCTTCAATTTTAATCTTACAATCATGCATTCAGCACTCTAAAATTGGCTAAATTATTTTGTCCCATAATGTGTAAATATTAGACAGAACACATGCTGGGTTAAAAATTATTTTAAAAATTAGTAAACAATGGGGTATAATAACTCAGCAGTTGGGTTAAAACAACCCATCAATTTTAACCCAGCATTGTGTCCAATATTTTTATTTATTTATTACCCATTATAATATAACCTAGCCATTTTTTAGAGTGAAAGTAAAAGTAAGTCCACATTAGTAAATCAGAAAGAATCAGGGCTGTGTACAGACATTTTGAGGGGCAGTGGCCCAAATCAAAAAGGGGGCACTGGGGGCACAATTTATATGGTTTTAACAAAATATTTTAAATATGATGTGTTTTAGATTCAAATAAGAGAAGTGGTTATAAGGAAAAAAATACTTAATAGCATGATTTACGTGCTGGAGCTTTAAATCCATGTTTGCAATGTTGAACTGTCTTTGCAGCCTCCCTTTTTTTTTGTCTACAAAGTGTGCCAACAACAGCAAATTTGGTGTTATTTGTATTAGATCTTATTGGGTACATTACTTTGACTAGACAAGCACTGCAATTCTAAGAATGTGGATTTTTTGTTGTTGTTATTTACCTGCTAAATTGTTAGCACTTTTAGAAGACCGAGAGCAAATCATTACCGACAGAAATACAAAAACAAACTACCAAATTACTAATACAGCAGCTCAAAAACTGAGGTAATGTAATGAATCTACCTGTTAATGCAACAAACTCCGGAAACTGTCTTCTCCGCCCTTCAAAGAGTGGACACGGATTGTGAGAGATGCTGTGGAGCGTGCAAGAAATCACGAAGTGGATTACCAGAAACAGCGGATCTTTAGAAAGTGGTAACAGACGCTTTGACACGGGTTGGCGGTTCATGAGAGGGTCACCTCAGCCGATTAGGGCAGAGGGGCAGTGGCTCTAGCCACCGGGCCACCCCCTGTGAACAGCCCTGGAAACAATCACTGCAAATCACTTTTGTATACGATTCAAATTAAATGTAAGATATTATTCAGCATGAAATAGAGTTTGCTTGTTTTCCCTGTCTGCTGCCTTGCTGGGACTGGTCATGTTCTTCTGGTGCCATCAGCCAAATAGCATTGCCATGCCATTATTTTCTTGGACCTCCAGAGTGATAGGCTTACAACAACCTGTGAGCTACCAGCAGCAAAGATGGCACATTTCAAATCGCACATTTCCAGGGGGTCACGCACCAGCCGAGTAAATGCCATTAAGATGAATGGAAATGCTAACAGATAGCTTTCTCTAGGTATTACAGGATGGACCTCTTTGCTGAAATGCCTTTGAAAGGCACAGCTTCAGAGAAAATGTGTGCGGTGTGTGAAAAAAATCCGGAAAGTCCTATACAACAGTTTTAATGTGCTAGACCACACAACACACTTGCACTTTTTAAAATTGTGTCTATGTGCGTGGATGGTGGTATACGACAACAGCTGATACCACACTGTTTCACAAACCTCTGCATTACGCCATTAAAAGGCACTCAAAGCCAGCCTGTTCTGAGGCTACCGTGTCATATCTGACCCTCTGCTAAGAGCCCATTACCCCTACAAAAACATTTATAACAATTCAGGACCATTAAATCATAGAAAACATGCATTTCAGATCAATTGCTGCACAATGTATATAAACTCACAAGATCAATTTGTTTACATGAGCTTACATTGACAGATATCACATTGATTCTGCTGTTTTGTTTACACTGGACGCTCCCCAGACTGCAATGGATCATTCGTGCCAGCCGCTCATTAAATTTGGCCTTCAGCCTGTTGGTGAATACACACATGTACGAGCAACACATTCGAACAAAGCATGTGTGCGAATAAACAAACATCAAACGCATTTGAGAATCGGGCACTCTCAGAAACATAATGGTGTGCGGTCACCATAGACTTCTAGCTGAAATTAGCTACACTGTATTGCATTGGTTGCACCGTCCGTCTTTGATTCTAACGTCAAAGATATGCGCCGTCTTTGTTGTTGTTATGTTTGTTTGATGTTTGACCCCCTGTTCCTTGATTCCAGACATCTCCTCTCCTTGCCTGTCTGCGTTTGGAAAATAATTAGCATCCGATTCTTTTTCCAAACTCTTTAGCTTTTGAAGATTTGAGTTTTGTCTCCCAAAAACATGGTAAAATCGGTCTGATCTGTCTTGATTGTCTCAACTGTAGAGAAACGTGTCATTTGGCTGCCTATCAAACAAACCCTTAAAGGATTAGTCCATTTTCTTTAAAAAATCCAGATAATTTACTCACCACCATGTCATCCAAAATGTTAATGTCATTCTTTGTTCAGTCGAGAAGAAATTATGTTTTTTTTTTTTTTTAGGAAAACATTCCAGATTTGTATCATTTTAATGGACTCTAATGGACCCCAACACTTAACAGTTTTAATGCAGTTTAAAATTACAGTTTCAAAGGACTCTAAACAATCTCAAACGAGGCATAAGGGTCTTATCTAGCGAAACGATTGTCATTTTTGACAAGAAAAATAAAAAATATGCACTTTTAAACCATGTGACGCGGCAGCGCAGCCTCACGCAATAAGTCATCATGTCAAGAGGTCACGGATGACGTATGCAAAACTACGCCCCAGGGTTTTACAAGTGTGGAGAAAGAGGACCGTTATGTATGTTGTTGTATGTCGAATGATACAAATTAATGTCTTTGTGTCAGTCCACGGCATTACGCAATTACGTGAGGTTGTGTTGGCGCGTCACAGGACCGGAGATAGACGAGAAGTTGTGGTTTAAAAGTGCCTATTTTTTATTTTTCTTGTCAAAAATGACGATCGCTTCGCTAGATAAGACCCTTATGCCTCGTTTGAGATTGTTTAGAGTCCTTTGAAACTGTAATTTTAAACTGCATTAAAACTGTTAAGTGTTGGGGTTCATTAGAGTCCATTAAAATGATAAAAATCTGGAATGTTTTCCTCAAAAAAAAAAAACAAACAAACATAATTTCTTCTCGACTGAACAAAGAATGACATCAACATTTTGGATGACATGGTGGTGAGTTAATTATCTGGATTTTTTATAAAGAAAATGGACTAATCCTTTAAAATTGTAATTTAAACCCTTATATATAATATTTTAAATGGTTAACCACATCCTTGATAGGAATATAAAATGACAATCCTGAGATGATAGCTTAATTTTGCATCATATTGTGTGTTTTAGAAGCACTGTTGTTCAGTCAAAAAATGTCTTTGCTGAATTTCAGAGATAAGTCTTGTTTGTTTAGTTGGTTTAGTCATACAGTCTGGCATAAAATATATAGTGCAGCCCACCTTGGCTTTTATGTATGGTTGCGTCTATAACGTACAACCGGACTAGAAACAATCATAAAAGACAGAAAGGATTGCACTGCAGGGAAGACATCAAACTTATATACACTGACTGCAAACCATTGTCTAAATGCTGTGAGGAAGTATAATGTTGGCGGCAAAATCTGTGTTTTGGACCATGTGGGAGTGTTTTGAGTGAGATGATGCCCGTGTGTGGTAAGGAGAAAGGGGAAGTGACTCAACAGCTTCAGGCTGGCTGGCAGAGGCATTTGGGGTGGTGAGGGCGAGGTCAGCCAGCATGGACGGATCTGACAGCAGGCAGTGCCAGCTTGGCATCTCAGGGGCTCGGAACAAGCTGCCAGCTTTCCCTACAGTAATACAGAGGGACCTCCGTCCTCTGGGAGAAAGAAAACAAAGGGGTAAGGTGGGTAATGTTTGTGTATGTGTGTACACAGCGAGCGAGGAAGAGAGAAAACATGAAGCAATGAAGGCCAACTCTCCTGCCTCGGAGTTTAGCACCACCGGCAATGGAAAGTGTGTAAAGACAAAAGAACACAGAGAGGCAAGGCTGCATGGCTGCAGGTTGTTGATATTTCGCTGAGCTCAGTCATCTATGTTTTAGTGCAGATAATGCATTGGCTTAACCAACGCTCTGGATCATGGAGCAGAGAGACTAGAGAGATTAGTCAGCTAAATCAACTCTTTCTGAATAAATTAATGTCTTTATTTTCTGTTTAAATGCAATTTGCTTTGGAACAGCAATATTGAATTTGATACACTTGTACCCGGCGCAACTTTAAAGATCTTGGAAAGTCAAAAGCAAATTACACAATGTCAAGAGCAAATGGGGAAATGTCGCTCAAAGTTACTGTGGGCTGTACCGAGCTGCTACTGATGATATAAGTCAGTGTTTATGTCTGCTGCAGTACATTGAAATATCCTCTTTTGTTTTCTAGAGGACTGTTATATATTTGTTGTGATGACATACAGTAACAACTGACACGTACTAAAGCATACAAAACTTGATTTTCAGCTGGCCTAGTCCACACCGTCACGGTTATTTTATAACCGTGACTTTTTTTACGTAGTTCGACCGTTCGTCCACACGGAAACACAGTATAGGTCACTGAAACCAAACATTTTTGAAAACCCCTGTCAGGGTGAGGATTTTCAGAAACGCCGGTTACAGTGTTGTTGTGTATACAGTAAAACGGGGTTTTTGCTTCTGATTAAGGTTTCTGATTGGTTATCGTGGCTTTACGATTAGGGTTATATTACCGCCTGCTGGTGTGCATGCTCTTGACAGCGCGTGATAGCATGTTTTTGCGTTTTCACGTAGGCAGAGATTTCTTTTAAACCGAGCATTTGTGGACGTGATTTTTTTTAATGCAGGAGGAAAACTCCAGTAATAAAAATACCCGTGTCCGTGTGGACTAGGCCTAAGGGTGCTTTCACACCTGCCTTGTTTAGTTCGGTTGAATCGTACCAGAGTTCGATTGCTAAGTTGGTGAGGTTCATTTGGGCAGGTGAGAATGCAGCAATCGAACTCTGGTTCGCACTAAAAGCGGACCAAACAAGCGGACCGAGACCACCTTGAAGAGGTGGTCTCCGTACGCTTTCAAACAAACTCTAGAGCGGTTTGTTTGTTTAAGAACACTATCCGAGATCTAACCGACCTAACTGCAAAAGTACTGCGCATTTTGGACTAAACCAGCTGCCGTAGTCAGCTGCGCAGTGCATTATCGGATGAGGAAGTGTTTGTTGACAGTTTCTATTAGCAATATTAGCACAATGACAGATCGTCCGGACCAAATGAACCGAATTACAGATGTGAAAACACCCTAAGTTTCGATGAATTGTCTTGGTTGGTTGCAAGGGATTTTTGACTTAATTGTAAGTTATCAAATGTTGAGGTAGTACAGTAGTACAACAGGGTGATCTGATCGTTCTTGTTACTACTGTTTTATAAGATATATTTGGTTTTAGTTTATTAGAAAAAAAGTATGAGGCTCAAAAGAGTCGGGTCAGAACCTAATAATGGTGATTGTGGGCTCCTTGGGAATTTTTAATACCCATCCTTAAGGACCTGGAAATCTCTCTCTATCTCTCTCTCTCACACAGCAAGTATATGATTCATTATCAAACCAGGACTATCTTGTATCTTGTGGTGATGATCTCTACTGAATTACAGGGTGGAAAAAGAAGCGAATTTAAAATTAGTTTCTCAGTGAACACTTGACTATCAAATGTGACCTCAATAAACAGATGAGCCACAGGGTCTGTGAGCAAGATCAACAGAAACAGAGTGGGCACATTAGCACATGCATTTTATGTACATACGTATATATATGGACGCACACACACAATGGCAGGTCAATACAAACTGCATTTCTTTTTGTTTTACGTGTGCACACAAAAATACATGCATATGCATAGACTTTTATTAGTTTAGCCTAGTTACACATTAGCAAATGTACTGTAAGATATGTTGCCAAGTCTGTGCAAAATACCATATTTACTTAATTTTAACAAAACTGCTTGGCAGGCAAGAATTGCAGAGCAAAGGTCCTTATAAACAATTTTTGAGTCATCATTTTTTTAAAGTGGCAAAACTCAAATTCAGACACTGGTTGGTAATTCAAACAAAAACATTTAGCGAAAGTCCATCCATCTGAAGAAGCCCAGCAGTGTGAAACTGAAGCCTAATGAACCAGAGGAGAGGAAGAAAGCTAATTGGCAAGAGCCCGTCGGTTACAGCCAGACACCACACTCTGTTTAATGTGATGATGAGTTTATTTAAGCTGTGCTTATGCTGACTGACATTAGATTCAAACTTAAGCGTTTTTAATTGCAACACCACATTTCTGTTTCAGTCTGCCAGACTTGCAGTTTATGTGTTTTCTGTCACACGGAGCAGCAGAGGCTGCAGGACCGGAGCAAGAATGATTTATATGCTGTTCATTGTTTCAAATGCTGAAATTAAAGTTATTAAATTCATAGGGGAGACTGAGGTTAGTCATTGAATGAAGATGTCATTACATGGACTATATCTCAGTAGCTGGGTTTCCATTAAAGATTTGCACAAAACTTTTGTGAAATTTCTAAATGTCGATTGCGAAATGACGGCGTTTCCATTATCCGATGTTATGCGACTGAAACATAAATTTGTTCTTTCGCAATAGGTCATTCCAAAAAACATGCCGACAAGTTTGTTTGACTTCATTTGGCTCTGCACAGATCGACAGGTGCATGACATCAAAATACTGCGAGAGCAATTCGAAAGCATACAGATCATTCGCAGTATTTTGGCCCTGTCCCAAATGGCGCACTTTACGTGGACTTTCGGTCTCCTGGTCTTAAAAGTGTCCCATCTGTCATTTTTACACTTTGAAGGGTCAAGGGTCCCTAAGGTCTGCACTACATGGTGTCATCAAAATGTGGACCTTGAGGAAGTCCACAAGTCCGGAGTGTGCCATTTGGGACAGGGTCTTTGATGACATGCGCTTGTCGTAATCAGTGCCCCCTTTGAACCCTTGATGCAGACTCACGCACTTTACCAACCCTGAAGTCCTTGCGAAGAAGCAATCAGACGAATCAGACGACTGATGGGAGGAGTTCACACTGATGGGCAACTTCTTTTTCTATTTCCGGCATGATGTCCCAAAATATGACTCTGGTGGGCCCTCATGGACTTGCGTCAATGGTCTCTAAGGTCTGCACTACATGATGTCATCAAAGTGTGGACTTTGAGGAAGTCCACAAGTCCAGAGTGTGCCATATGGGACAGGGCCTTTCATGACATGCGTTTGTCGGTTCTTGAAGAAGATCAAACCTCTTCTGTGGCCCTGTCCCAAATGGTGCTCTTTATGTGGACTTTCGGTCTCGTGGCTTTAAATTCTGCGTGCTCGCTTAGTCTATGAGTTTGTAGGGTGTGCTCATCAGCGCCTCCTTTACACCCTTGATGTGATCTTCAGCAAAGCCCGCACGTCAGCAAGCTTCACGCACTTTACCAACCCTGAGGCCTTGCGAAAGAGCAATCAGACAAATCCAATAACGGATGGGAGGAGTTTACACTGATGGGCAACTTCTCTTCCTATTTCCGGTGTGACGCTTGAGTTTGTCTCAAAATACAACTCTGGTGTGCTCTCGAGGACTCTCGTCAAGGGTCCCCAAGGTCTGCACTACATGATGTCATCAAAGTGTGGACTTTAAGGAAGTCCACAAGTCCAGAGTGCGCCATTTGGGACAGGGCCTTTGATGATATGCGCTTGACGTTTTTTGAAGACGATCAAACCTCTTCTGTGGCCCTGTCCCAAATGACACACTTCATGTGGACTTTTGGTCTTGTGGCTTTAAATTGCGCATGCTCGCTTAGTCTATAAGTTTGTAGGGTGTCCCATCTGTCATTTTTATGCTCCAGAGTCTGCTCATCAGCGCCTCCTTTGCATCCTTGAAGCAGGCTATAGCAAAGCCCGCACTGCAGCAGGCTTCACACACTTTACCAATCCAGAAGTTCTTGCGAAAGAGCAATCAGACAACGAAAGGGAGGAGCTCACACTGATGGGCAATTTATTTATTTATTTAGCTGACGCTTTTATCCAAAGCCACTTACAATTGCTATATGTCAGAGGTCGCACGCCTCTGGAGCAACTAGGGGTTAAGTGCCTTGCTCAGGGACACAATGGTGTGTCACAGTGGATTCGAACCCAGGTCTCCCACACCGAAGGTGTGTGTCTTAACCACTGCAGCATCACCACCGTGGATAAGACACACGTTGGCGCAGTGGATCATCACTTCTCTTCCTATTTCCGGGGTGACGCTTGAGTCAGTCCCAAAATACGACTCTGGTGCACCCTTATGGACTCTCGTCAAGGGTCCCTAAGATCTGCACTACATGAAGTCATCAAAGTGTGGACTCTGAGGAAGTCCATAAATCCGAAGTGTGCCATTTGGGACAGAGTCTTTCTTGTCCTCTAACCAAACATACCAGACCATATTTAAAGAATGATCATGTGCAACTCGGAAGGAACATTTTTCACATGTTCTGGGAATGTTCTATGATTAAGAATTATTGGTCAAAGATTCATGACTGTATTGAAAACATTACCCAGACTACGTTGGAGTTTTGCCCGAGGCTATATGTTTTAAATGATCCACAAATGACAGCTAACTGTGGAGCTGCAGACTTCATCCAAACCAGTATAATGGTAGGAAAACAAATAATAATGAGAAATTGGAAGAACGCAGGCGAGCCCTCCTTTCAGGAGTGGAGTATAGAATTGGCAAAAGTGGCTTCATATGAAAAAATCTGTTTCAATATCAATGCCAGGGCGGACAAATATGTGGCAAAATGGGTATTATATGTGCAATATATTGCTATAAGATGAGAATGTGGTGCTTGTTAGAAAAGGTATATTTTGAATGTTTTTTTTCTTCTTCTTTATAGTAATAATTTATGTTTATTTAAAATGTATCATCATTGCGGGATACATGTTATGCTGGAAAGCATGAAGGGAATACAATGTTGTTTATAATGTATCGGTGATGATCAAAAAAATTTAATAAAATGCTAATGATAAAAAAAGAATGATCATGTGACTTTTGCGCATGTCAGGTGACTTGTAGATGCGATAAAAACCTGTTTCCATTGAAGATTTGCAAAAAAATTCTGTTTCAAATAGCCTGAAAAACCACTTTACTTAAACATAAAAACTTTTGCAATTTTGGTTCATTTTTTAACTTCCTATTTAAATTTGTACAGTTTGAAGGGTAATGGTTACACATCTAATTGTAAAAGGTTTTAGGTATTGTGTGTTTTCATGATCTACATTTATAAAATGTATTGATAGATTTTTTATTAGGTTAAAAAGGTTTGATATATTTGCTGCCTTACTTTGAATTTTAAAATAAAAATTGTTTTACTGTTTTAATGGTAATGGAAGCCAATTTGCATTAAAGGCGGAGTCCATGATGTTTGAAAGCCAATGTTGATATTTGAAATCACCTAAACAAACACGCCTCTACTCCAATAAAATCTGGACCTTCTGTTGATAGACCCGCCCCACACATACGCAACCCGGCAAGGATGTCGGTTAGTAGATACGCTCCTTACTGCTGATTGGCTATAAGTGTGTTTTGGTAGTCGGCCCGTCTCCTTTTCCAAAGCGTTTTTCAAACATCGTGGACTCCGCCTTTAAGTCCCACTGTCAACTTCCCTTGTTTAATATAACATCATATGCTATACACTTCTAGTATCCGTTGTATCAATTGGTAGAGCATTACGCTGGCAACGCAAAGGTCATCGGTTTGATTCCCAGGGAACAGGCATACTGATGCAAAGAAACAAGTGAACAGCATTAATGCACCGTAAGTCACTTTGGATGAAAGCATCTGCCAAATGCATAAATGTAAATGTAAACATGCCCGCACAGAACCCTTATGCAACAAAAATATACTGCAGTATATTGGAAAATATCATGTAATATATTAGGAAATATATTCCCATATATCGGATTTAATATTTATATTTCCCAATATATTGTAATATATGCATAGAAAATATAATGTAATGTATTAGGCAGTATATTCCCATATATAGGATTTAATATGTATATTTCCCATTATATTGCAGTATATGAATAGACCATACATGTATATATTGATACAAAATATATTGTAACCAAGACCAAAAAGGGCACTATGTTTTTCCATGTAATAGTTTGTCTTTATATGATTTAATATACTGCAAAATATGCAGGGGCGTCGCTAGATCCCTTTTACTGGGGCACATGCCCCAGTGTAAATCTTTTGTGTCCCGGTGTAAATCTCAAGTTTAAATTTTAGCAGTTAACTTGTGTATTCCTATACAAAGATAATCGCGGCAAAAACGGATCTATATCCAATGAAGTTACCCAATTTACGCTTGTAAAAGTGACGAAGCAGTCGCATTGACTCGTGCACACACGTATCCATGTCCACGCATGTCTTTGCGTTCATCTGCACACAACCGCATTCAAAAGGTGACGCCAAGCGTGTTATAGCTTATGAAAACATGACTAGACTAAAGTAAGTTTCTAAATAATAATAATAATCTTATTTTGACTCGATCATTATTGGCTTCTTTAGATGAACATGTTTTGTGCAAAGCAGGGAAAGCGAAGCAGACAAGAGAGATGATGAGTTTTAAGGAGGTAAGACAAACTACATCCTCACCCGATCAGGTCTGAAACATTAGAGGAAAAATCTCAGGAAAAACTCGTCAAGTCTGTAGAATTGAATTGTTGCTGAGACAGATGTAAGATGTTCTTAAGATTATCTAAGTGTACTTCACTGTGCTATTTTGAGGCACATATGAACTAACATGCACTTTTAACATACTATCTCTGTATAAAAAAGGTATTTAGTTGACACTTGTATTGAACTTGAACACAACTTTTATACAAAGATGGGTTCGGGTTTACTGCAAGTGGTACATAAGTACATTTTTTAAATACATTTTTAGCACATTTTAGTTCATATTTATGGTGTCTCAAAATAGCACAGTGAAGTACACTAAGATTAATTTTTAGTATTTTAAGTACAAAATTAGTGTGCGAAAATAAAGCACTTTAAATACACTATGGAAGTGTACTAATTTTTCACCTGGGTTAACACATGAGTCAGTTTTGGTGAACTGTTACTTCAAAACTCTACACACAAATCCTTACATTTCTCAGTGCTTACACCATCTGGTCATATGGAAAGCACTAGCATTCAATACTGTTCACTCAAGTCAGCACAGCTTATCAAACAATTACCAAGCTGGAAACACTAAAAGTCTAAATTGAACACACAGCAATCAGATCCTTCAATAGATACATAAAAGGGCCTGAATCTGTTCATTGAGCTTTGAAACAATGGATCCACAGAGAAATGAAGGAATAGGTCGAAGAGAAGGAGGATGAAGAGGAGGAGGGAGAGGAAGAGGATGAGGAAGAAGAGGAGGGAAAGAAGGAGGATGTGGTGAAGGAGGAGGAAGAGGACATGGTAAAGGAGGAGGGAGGGGACATGATGAAGAAATAGGTCGAGGAGGAGGGAGAGGAATAGGAGGAGGGAGAGGAGGAGGGAAAGGAGGAGGACGTGGTGAAGCAGGAGGAAGAGGACATGGTGAAGGAGGAGGAAGAGGAGGAGGACGTGGTGAAAGAGGAGGAAGGAGATGAAGGGCAAGGTGACAAGCAATTTCAAGGTGAAATTCAAGCCACTCTAGTTGACCATGTCCTGGTCCATGGTATGACTATGAGGGAGGCTGGGCAACGAGTAAAGCATAATTTGAGTTGCTTCACTTATGCCTCCATCTTCAGAGCCTTCAGGGAGGAAAACAGATAGGTGTACTTACAGTAAGACTGCTCTATACAGTAACTTTAGTGTGCATACACTGTTGGACTATGCTACTGGAATAAAGAAATGCATCAAATTGCCTTCCATACAGATAGACATATCAGCAGATGAATGCAAGGGGTGGATCAGAGGATTTTACCCTTGCTGTTTGGCTAGGACCAATATAGCCTGTGATGTGGATGAGATTCTCTGCCCTGACCCAGAACTAAGACGGGATGTTGAGGCGAAATAATAAAAAAATTACAGTTGTGCTGTGTATAGCACATGAATGAATAAAAATGTCCTAATGCATACATTGATTGTGTCTTTTTGGTCATGTGAAAAGGTTTTTGATGGGGAGAACCACAAGCAACTTACCAGTTTTGGATATATTGTTTTGAATTGATTGCCCCAGTGTGTAATATATGTTGTAGTGTGTGTGTTTTTGAAAGCTTGTGTGTGTTGTCTGAGGGAAAAGTTTGGTATTTCAGTAAGAGTGAATGGTTTTGAGTGTAGAGCTTCATTTTGACCTGAAAATATGATGTTTGGAGTATTGTGTGAGACTTTATGGAATTGTCTTTACTGTTTTGAGAATATGAGGCATAGTTTCAAGAAATGTGTAATAATGTTAGGTATAACAGGGCTCTCAAGTCTCACGCATTCACCGTGAGACTCACGCATTTCAGTAAGTTCACACGCTCACACGCCACACCTTGTATTTCTCACGCTGAAAAAATAAGAAAACTTTTCCCACTCTATACAATTAATGAACGAGGCACAGGAGAGAAGTTCTCTGCCGAGTTCATATCTGTCGAGCCGCGGACACGGTCACACTAGACATCCTGATATAATTGTCACCTACCAGCCAATCAGAAATCAGAATTTGTTGTTTCTGGGTAAATTTCGTGATCCTGCTGCAAGCACATTCGTTACTAGGCAACATAGATTCTCACGTCACACAGACGAAGTGGCAGTTGGAAGAGAAGAATCCGATGAAAGCGGTAGGTAACGCATTCTTTTTTATAGCAATTTGATTTTACGATTCTTGGATGACATCACAAAAATGTGATCAAAGATAATAAAAACTGTTGTTGGGAAATATAGCCGAGGTAAATTATTATTGATTAAAAAAATCGAACTGCTTTGCAATCAGAATTAGCTTTAACTTTAGGAAAGTACTAAACACTAGAGGCTACCTGAAACAATCCCAGGTGAAAAATATTATAGGAAATACTATAGTGTTTTTGAACCATACTAATAGTATAGTAAATTTTAGTATATTATAGTATTTACAACACTTTGTTAATGATTGCTACAGCATACTCTGTATTAACTATAGTAGTGAACTGATAAACTGTAATAAATACTCTAACGTTAGTATTCTTTAGTTTATACTACAGTAATCTGTAGTGTATATTCTAGTATATTATACCCTATAGTTGTAGACAATGTAGTACAGTATTGGATAAAGTAATACGTTTATATTACTATAGTTGTTATGTTATCACAGCAACTATAGAATTACCACAACAAATTAATTCAAGTACATTACTATAGTATGGGTCAAAAACACTATAGTATTTACTATAAATTACTATAGTATTTTTTTCACCTGGGAATGGAAAGGACAAGATATTTCATTTTCATTTATTTCATTATTTTCAAATTATACTTTATTCATACTCTTTTTAGCTATTCAGCTATACTCTGGCTTTTATTTTAGTAATGTTTATATCCTGCCAATGTATACATTAATCATTGCATTTATCTGTTTAAAAGATGTCACACAAACACACCTTGTATTGTAAGTATGCTCAGGGCAAGTTCTGCAATGTTGCTGTTCAGTTGGCTCATTTGGGGCAATTTTTTATATATTTGTATTTTTGAAACAAAACAATGTATTTAATTTCTATGACTTTGTCTTTAATTAGATTTCCCAACTGTTATAATTTCTATTTGTGCTAATCAATTATAAACAATATATTAAATTTAACTGCTACCAAAAACCTGAGAGAATTGGTTGGGGCCGAGGGGTCGCTGCTGCAAATATTTAAGTGGCTCCTCCCCTAACAGATGAAATCTCACTCCAAACGTTTGATAAAACTTGAGAGCCCTGGGTATAATGAAGATTATACTTGTATATATGTATCTTTTGCAGTAACTATTAAACTGTAGAATAGTGGGTTAAGCAAAGGACATTGTATAGAAGTGTTGCACACTTCTCGCACACAGCAGGCTTTCAAAAAAAGTCAGCAAAAAATGGGGGGCCTGTGCCCCAGTGGAGCTTTATATCTAGCAATGCCCATGAATATATGCATGTGCTATGTATGTATGTATGTATGTATGTATGATTTAACAATTTTTACATTCCAAATAAACAACTACAGCATATTCATGAATATGCATGGCATATAGCCTAAAGAAAATATTGAAGACAAAAATCTGCATTACACAAATAACAGTTTTATTGAAACAGCAGAGACCTTTCTTTCATTTTCTACGTTTGTCAGTACTCTACTCAGCACCGACTGCTTCAACCAGAATGCGTGCCAAAGGCGATGGAGCATAATGCTTGAGTAGGAAGCTGAGATTCAGGCGCTAGGAGAGCACAGGACACATAAGAGAGACTAGCAACAAGGAGGCTGATAGGTCCTGACCTATAGTCCTAACTCATACTCCTAATCAGTAGGTGGCGGTAATGCACCTAAAAATTGTTTGCTAACCACCAGTAAAACTCGAGAAGGAGACTGATCGTTGGCATGCTCTCAACCCAGGGAAAACTTCAGGCTTTACAAGGTACATAGTTTTCAGATGTGGTGCTTTCCAGTTTTGATTGCATCTTTTCCAGGAGAGATTTTTGTGAACCAGAGGGGAAGGAGTGAGAAGGGAGAGAGTAATCGTTGTTGTTTTGTTCCACAGATGCTGTTTTAAACCAGTTTCCACGGCCGAAGCTGATGTTAGAAAATCCATCAACAGTAGAATATGCGAGCTTAAGACACCAGGTGAAGTGCAAAAGCATGCGTATATAAGTCATTTAAATCAGTGAAGAGCCAAGATGGACTCCTAATCAGGATAAAGACCTGTTCTTTTGGCAATTTATTTCTTTGCTTTTCCACGTTGCCAAAGCTCCTTGAAAGTTTGTTTATTATTTATTTATCTATTATTGTCTGTGCATTTTGTTTATATTGAATTTTTAACTGTATAACGGCACTGCTGAAAGTTTGAAATAAATAGACGTTGGTAATTTAAATTGCTTTAATTTATATTTTGTATATTTTCTGTTTTATGTCACTCTTTTAAAATGTAATTTATGTAAATGTAATGCAAGACATTTATGTAATGTAAAGCAAATCACATTGTCTGACCATATGCAAAACCTATTGTGGTTGTAATATGTCTGTTTAGCTCTCTACCTCAAATTAGTTTTAGTACGTGTGCCTGTTAAAAGAAAATATAGGTGGCTTTTGATAGATTATCCATTAGTCTGTGTTAATATGTGGTATAAATGTGTGTATATATTTTTATGTATATATTTCTATATAATTTTACATATTATTTAAAATATATTCTACCATATAGTAAACATACATGTGACACTATATCTGTACATATATTGTTAATACATTTTTGCATATCAATCGGAATACAATATGGCGGATATTTATAAATATAATATTGCATATATTTTGAGATATATAAACACATATATTATATTCACGTGCAATATATTAAAAGCGGCAATTATTTATATTTATCAATATTCTGCAATAAATTACATATATATAGAATATATGTATCAACATATTACTTCATATATCACCAATATATACTGCAATATATTACATACATTAAGATTACATTTATCAACATATTACTCCATATATTGCCAATATATACTGCAATATATTACATACATAAAGAATATATGTATCAACATATTACTCCATATATTGCCAATATATACTGCAATATATTACATACATAAAGAATATATGTATCAACATATTACTCCATATATTGCCAATATATACTGCAATATATTACATACATATAGAATATATTTATCAACATATTACTACATATATTGCCAATATATACTGCAATATATTACATACATATAGAACATATGTATCAACATATTACTCCATATATTGCCAATGTATACTGCAATATATTACATACATATAGAATATATGTATCAATATATTACATACATTTAAAATATATGTATTAACATATTACTATATTGCCAATCTATACTTCAATATATTACATACATTTAGAATATATGCATCAATATATTACTTCATATATTTCCAATATATTATGGGATATATTAAATAGTATAATGAGATGTATTTAATCAATATATGAAAACGGCAATAATTGCAGTATTGTATAATATATTGCAATATACCACTTACATATATATAATATATTTTTATATAATATATCATGATATATATTACTATGTAAATTTCACAATATATGGAGACACATTAAATATATTGTCATGTAATATATTGAGAAATATATTTTTGTTGCATAAGGGAAGGGCATTGTGTGTTCAATGAAAACTGTTTACAGTACTTTTTCAAAAGCCTTTTTGTTGTCTATACTGAAGGTCTACCTCGAGAAATATCCACTGCAATTAAAAGTTCCCCTATACTAAAACTCTTAGAAGTTGCTTATAATATTCAGTTTAAACACCCAGGGTGTTTTTGTCTCATGTAATGGGAATTTTGTACTCATTATTGGGTGGAGTGCTGCTGATCTAACGCTCTTGTGTTATAAGTGCTTAAGTTCCTGCAGTCTTACCCCTCTGTTCACCAATAAGTAAATTATTTTCTAGAACTCATCTTTATACCATTCAATGTGACAATGAGCTCCCTTTCACACTTAAAAACAGCGCGTCTCACTCTGAAGCATGTCCTATCTTTTGTGTCCCCTGCAAATTGTGTCCCCGGGGTTGAGTTTCCACACACACTGTTTCCCATGTTTTTACCCCCACTGTCCTGTTTGTTCACTGACATTTGTTCAAGGATATTTTGGAGGTTTGTGCACTGTACCCCTGGCTAATATCCAGATGTGTCTTATCCCTCCCTCTCCCTCTCTCTCCCCCCTCTCTCTCTCTCTCTCTCTCTCTCACACACACACAGTTATGTCTCTGCGCTCTCTATCTCTCTTGTATTATTTCTCTACAGCTTTTCACTTGTACCCTCAGGCTCCACCCACAGATGCTGTTCCTTTGCTATTGTAGCAGATTAACGCACTTGTCACCAAAGATTACACCGTCAAACAGCCATTTTTTAGCAGCGGGAGTCTGACACAGCAGTGAATGAAGAAACTGCAGCGTCGTCATCTCTGCTAGAAATCAATAACGTGTGATCACTGAAGGAGAACGACGCTGCAGCAGCCGGTGACACCCGATTTCTGCAGCAGCCAGATGAGGAAATCTGGATTTAGCTTCACTTCAGTTCCCGAAGACTCATTTTTATCTAGTTTGCTCACTGGGGGTTTAAGTTTTTAAAGAGTCTGTCAGTTATCAAGGGTTAGATTTGGACCCATTCATATTTAATTCAAACTGTAGGACTGACAAATAAAATGTTTAGCATGTTTAAGCAAAATGTACATGCATCAGGGGTTTTTAAACTTTATGATGGAAAGGACTTTACCCCTTCCTGAAATATCCAGCCTGATCTCACCGGTATTCGTACGTATTTTAGAGTTGGCTAATTCATACAAAGTGACAAAACTGTCAATTATCATAAAAAACAATAATCAAAGCCAGTGGCGGCAGGTGACTTCTTTTTCTTTTTTTTGTCCTAAATGGCACACTTCAGACTTGTGGACTTCCTCAGAGTCCACACTTTGATGACATCATGTAGTGCACAACTTAGGGACTCTTGACGCGAGTCCACGAGGGCGCACCAAAGTCATATTTTGGGACAGACTCAAGGATCAAGCCGGAAATAGGAAGAGAAGTTGCCCATCAGTGCAGTGATTTCTCTTTTGCAAGGACTTCTGGGTTGGTAAAGTGCGTGAAGCCTTCAGCAGTGTGGGCTTTGTTAAAGACCGCATCAAGGGTGCAAAGGGGGCACTGATGAGCACACTTTTGGAGTGTAAAAATGACAGATGTGACACCTTACGGACTTGTAGATTAAGCAAACACGTGCAATATAAGGCCACAAGACTAAAAGTCCACATGAAGTGTGCCATTTGGGACAGAGCCAACCTATATTTAGCCCGTCATGTGTGTGGTTCGTCATTTCAAAATATGTGTTCGGCGCGTCATGTGAACCTATGTGCATCACATGTCTTGTCAAAATAAGTGCCTGTTGCACACGCGTCTAAAGCGTTTATGATACAATGCTCGTGTTTGCCAGATACTCGCTTAATCTCATGTGTAATCAGAGTTTACTGTTAAGTATGTGTCTTGCGACACTATTTTGTGAACGTCTCTTTTGCCATGAACCGTTTTGACGCGTGTGCAGCAGGCAATTATTTTGATAGGACGCGTGATGCACATGGTTCACATGACGCACTGAACATATATTTTTAATTCGTGCCCCTCAGAAGAGACGTCACCAGCCGCCACTGATCAAAGCCCAGTTCTAACCCAACTCCTAACGTCACAGAGGCGAAAGAAAATCATACAAAAATGGACGAGTATGGTTGTACAAATTAATATGAATTAGCCATAAGAATTGCCATGAGATTGCATTTGTATATTAGTTTATTTATTTATTTAAGTTTAGCAAATTGGCTACACCTGGAGTATTGGAAGTATAAACCTAAAGAGAAACATTTTCAATTAAAATGTATTTGTACTGCAGCAACTTTAAAAAATAAATCTTGTTTCAAAAGTTTACAAGGAATACTGCTTTACGATATAAAGGGACTGTAATAAGCCTCCTGGGGTCTCATTTATAAAACTGTGCGTAGGATCCTTACTAAAAGTCTACGTATGCACAAAAGCCAAAATTGGTATACACCAAAAATATATATAAACTTAATATATAAAACAAAGCAATGTTCCCTTTATGAATCACAGCAAGTGTGCGTACATGAATCATCACCCTGCAAGCCCATTCTCCCATGAAGTTTGCTTTTTTATGGATCACAACCTTTGCATGGGAACTGGTGTACGCACATTTCCAGCCCCATTTTGTGCATACGCTCGCTTTATAAATGAGACCCCAGGACACCAGTGGAGGTCTTCGTACCCCAGTTGGAAAACCCCTAAAAAAGGATTTACCAGCTTAAAGTTTAAAATATATAGGATCATTAGTAAGTATGTTAATGCAAATACTTCTGGCTTCATAGTTTGTAACATAACTCAAGTATGTTTTGCTACTAGAGTGCGCTATACCATGCATTTGCATAAACTGGCCTCTTTTGTGGTCTCTATTAGACTTTTAAAGGGGATATATCATGACAATCTGACTTTTTTATGTTTAAGTGCTATAATTGGGTCCCTAGTGCTTCTATCAACCTAGAAAATGTGAAAAAGATCAACCCAGTAACTTAGTTTAGGAAAATCATTTTCTGCAATCATGTGAAAAAATAGGTCATTGAAATTTGGCTCCTCTTGTGATGTCAGAAGGGGATAATACCACCCCTTAATCTGCACTATCTAACCACGGCACTGCTATTTAGTGCAGAGATCAACTCATTTGCATTTAAAAGGACACACACAAAATGGCACATTTTTGCTCACACCTACAAAGTAGCATTTTAAACATGTTATAATAAATTATCTATATGGTATTCTGAACTAAAACCTCACATACGTACTCTGGGGACATTAAAGATTTATTTTACATTTTTAAAAAATCTTGTGAAATGTCCCCTTTAAGTAAGTTAAAGTCATTGAAACATGTTAATTGCTAGCTATGTACTGTAATAGCGAATCAAATTAAATCGCAAACATTTTAAGGTAACTCCATCAGCTCAGTTTAAATAATATATATAAACATGTTAAGAAACTGTACTGTTTAATCACTTTAAAAGGATCATTTTATGCTCTCTATATTGTTCTTGTGTTATATTATATTTGTCAAAGTATCTAATTTCATTTTCATTCTAAAGTTCCAAAACATGGGTTCACATTCAGTCAGTTGAAGATAAAATCTATTGTTTTGTGTTTCTGTCTAATCCACCTGCTGTTGGTTTTGAAGGGCTGTGAATCAGAGTGATGTGTACTTTGAAGTTAGCTGTCTGTGTCTCCAGGTCTCATTCAAAGGTCTATCTCTCTATAGCTGAGAGGTTTGGTTCAGCTCAGACCTGCAGAATATGCTGTCATTCAGTCAAATCTTCTTTCGAAAACGTCGACTACCATCACACGACTCAGTTTCACACTATAGTTAAGGCTCTCTGTAATTACCATTCTGAGGACCGCACTTGAACAAAGTGTTGACCTGTACTAACACACATTCACACTAAAAGTGTCAGGCTACATTTAGACAAAGAAAATGACCTTGCTATGACTAATAATAATTGCTAACCAAAGTAGTTCTGACTGAGTGTGTGCTATATTTTGAGTGTGTGAATGTGTGTTTTTGTAACAACTTAAAAATCCTATTACGCCAAAGTGTTCAATTTTACAGTTTTATTTTTTACTGCAGAATGATTAGAGACTGAGAATATATGAGATAACTGAAGAGTCACT
Source organism: Misgurnus anguillicaudatus (assembly GCF_027580225.2). Classification (NCBI taxonomy): domain Eukaryota; kingdom Metazoa; phylum Chordata; class Actinopteri; order Cypriniformes; family Cobitidae; genus Misgurnus; species Misgurnus anguillicaudatus. The sequence continues at coordinate 25,783,930 of NC_073346.2, read as the reverse complement.
TCAAACTGGATCAACTGATTTTGTGAAAATAATTGGATCATCAAAAAGGATCATCCAAAAATCGGATATCTCTGCTTCTCTTTAAATCATGAACTGATTCATTCCCAGTCTTTATAATTGCAAAAAAGGTCAACCAGTACTTACAGTGCAGTCATTCTTTAAAATCCTCCTTTCTAAGTAAGTCAAACAGGTTTGTATCGACATGATGATGAGTAAACACAGTGACAAAATTCTCTATTTGGATGGACGATTTCTTTAAAGGGGAAGGTTCAATGGTATTTCAAGCATTCTGACTTATTAACACGGTTATAGAGTTGTTTCCTCATGCTAAACGTAGGCAAAATGTCAAAAAAGCATTTGGGCGTGTTACAGAGTATTTCTGTGCCGAATGCACTTCGCCAGGGTTCGTACAAGTTTTGCAAAGTTTTTTTCGATTACAGGTCTAACTGACGTTTCAGGGGTTTTCTATACGTATCACTTCTTTATATGGGCACTTCCCCCGGAAAACCCCGCCCACCCGTCAATCAGCGGGAGATGCTAGAACTTGCAAACATCACATCATCACGCGACAGCTTTGTTTAATTTCAAAACTCAACAATGGGACGAAAGAAGAAGTGTGTTTTTGGACGTAAGGAGAAGAAAGTCAGCCTTATGAAAACAATTGATATACTTTATTATCCAAGGTAGCAGCGAAGTTTTGCGTGTGTGTTTGATGTGCTGGATTTTCCCAACCGGGTCATGAGTTGCATGCGGTAAGTAAGACTTCTGTCTTATGTTGGAAATTGGCGCGTGCATATTATAATAAATGACACGAACATGTAGTGAATCATAAGTTAAACAGTGTTGTATAGTGTTGCATGACTCGTACTCGCTCCACCCGCGGAAGTAACTCCTCCTTTTTCATTTTTTCGTACGTTATCGGAAAGATTTGGTACAGCTAATCTTTCTTTTATAAATCTAATTAAACTAAAGACTCTTCGGAGATATGAAGGATGTAATACTACTCTATAGGTACTCCAGATTAACATCAGAATTGCAGAAACATCGTGTTACGTGAGCTTTAAATGCTTTTTCAGATGAGGACGACACCCTTTCCCCCTAGACGGCACTGACTGACGATGTTAACAGAACATGCTGGAACTCTGCGTTTTCTCTGGGTTCTCTAAGAGAATTAAACACTAAATCAATACACCTGCACACAGAAATCATTTGGCTCTGATGTGTTTTCATTACAGCGACCTTGTGGATCATTTAACACAAAAAAGCGGATGCACACATTCCTCTTGTGAAGCTTTGTTTCACTGTATACATATTTGAGTATAAAAGCAATGGCTTTTAAAAATACAACATTTAAAAACAACATCTAGCCACTGATTTCCAGTTCCTGTTAAAATCCTGTTATATTCACGCAAAATGTAATTAATTTATTCGTGTCCATGTCACAAAACTCTGCTTTTCCATGCCTTAAGCATAATGTCTTTTTCTTGTCACCTGCACAAATTTCTATAAATAATTTTTTGTATAACACTTTCGGTTACATTTTTAGACATCCTAACCCAAACCCCAACTCTAACCCCAAATCCAGGCGAGAACAGTTTTAAAAGTGGAAGAAAAACATGTAGAAAACAATATATAAAAGTACATCCTAATCCAAACCCCAAATCTAACCACAACCCCAAGCGGCAATGATTTAAAAATAGGAACAAATGAGAAAACAATACATAAAATGACACGAAAAAGAAAACCATGCTACGGGCACGAAATACTATTCGTAGAAATTTGTGCAGATGACAAGAAAAATACATTTTTGCTCAAGGCACGAAAAAAGTTGAATTTCGTGCCATGGACACAAATAAATTAATAAAATTTTTCATGACTATAACACGACTTTCCATGAGATCATGTTACAGAAAGTCGGTCCAAGTTGTTAGGGATTTGCTTTAGTGCACTCAGAACATCAACAAAAAACAACCAAAAACATAAACATATATATAAACAAATATATATTTGAAAGACATCCACTGCAGAAGGGAAGACAAAACCTTGAAAAACTTTCTAAAAAAAATCTTCATGGCATGTGTATGGCTGTGTAGAGGTTAACGTTTGAGTAAGAGGGAAGTTTATGAACTGAGAGCTAACAGCAAAGAGCCTTTCAACGGCCAGTGTATAATACTTTAAAAACACAGTACACTACCGGCTACACTATACTAAACCACAAACACAATTTACAGTACAAGCATGCCATCGGTTGACCTACAATCCTGCCATGCTGTAGATATTATTATCGTAGAGACATAGAGCCCTATTTTAATGATCTGAAACGCTAGTGCGAAGCGCAAAGCGCAAGTGACTTTGTGGGCGGATCTTGGGCGCTGTTGCTATTTTCCCGGCGGGAGAAATAACTCTTGCGCCAGGCGCAAATCAATAAGGGGTTGGTCTGAAGTAGGTTCATTATTCATAGGTGTGGTTTAATTAATTAATTAATCAATTAATTAATTCCTTACATTTATATAGCGCTTTTCTCAGTACTCAAAGCGCTTTACATATGAACGGGGGAATCTCCTCAACCACCACCAATGTGCAGCATCCACCTGGATGATGTGACGGCAGCCATATTGCGTCAGAACGCCGACCACACACCAGCTTATTAGTGGAGAGGAGACCGAGTGATATCGCCAATTAGTATGAGGGATGATTAGTAGGCCAATGGGCAAGTCCAACATTCCCTTTAAACGCAAGGGCGCAAGTTCCATGGCGGGTTGCTATTATTATGACAGATTTACCAGGCGCACGCCAGGAGTGGTTCACAGCCGAGGAGACTGACGTTCTTGTAAGAGCAGTCAAAGACAGAGAAGTTGTTTTGTATGGGGATGGGAGAAACCCGCCCAAATCAGCCTAAGTTAAACAGGCGTGACAGAAAATATCCACAATTGTCTCATCAGCTGGCATCCCCATCGTTGCGCCAAGCGCTACAATGATGTCAGGAGACGGGGGAATCCCAAGCTTGCCAGCATAAATTGGGCATGCCGTGTAACGGGAGGTGGATCTGCCTCTACACGGGACCTGACGCCAGCAGAGGACATCGCTGCGTCCACCCTCACCGATGGTAGTTTGGGGGCTATGAAATCGGACCCAAGAAACGCAAGCAAGGTCCAACCCCAAAGTACACTTACAAATCAACTTCATATACATTAAGGTTTCTTATGAAAACATGTTATTACATAAAATAAACGTAATACAGCCAACTTATGAAAGTATTTTAATCGTTATTTGCATGAGATTTTTTTAACGCAGCCACACAATAAATAAAAACTATCATCACAATGCTTACCACAATGATTTCCCTTATCTCATGTGTTAATATTTTTTATTGTAACAATTTATGATTTGCAAAAATAACTGTTGCATCTGTGTAGATTAGATAAGCAAACTGTGTGCGCGTTGTGCACGCTATTATGGTCAAGCATGCGCCCTTAAAATAGCATAATGAACCACGCGCAACGCACCACTGACTTTAGACTAGTTTTTTTTTGTCAGTGGCGCAATTGTTTTTTGAAACTGCAAAATAGCATCAGTTTGCGCCGGAACAAGCCTACTTTTTTGCGCTGAACCGCCCAGGAAGCGCAAGTTCATTCCCTAGTTTGCCGACGTGCGTCTGTGGAGGGAAAAACTCGCTGTGCGCCGGTGCAAAATATGAATGATACATGCGTCACTGACAAAGTCAATTGCGCTGGGTGCAAGATAGGGCCCATAATGTTCTGTTCAATGGGTCTACAGTATGCTCATGTGAGCATCTTGTACGTATGCAAGGCATGTAAATGTTAGACTTAAACTCTGCCTCTTCTTGCTTTTCTGAGTTTATGCTTAAGATCTATTCAGACGGACTGGTTTTCCTAAAGCGATGCTATGTGTGATTCTCAAAGATTTCCATCCCTTAAAAAATACTTTTTTTGCTAACTCCTCTGGGAAATCTGATCCGATTTGCATATATACATATACAGGTATAACCCAAGTATAATTTTTCTTTACGCTGCTTAGTAAACCTTTATTATAGATGTTTTTGATAAAATAGCATGTGGTGTTCACAGTCTGAATACGTACTGCACTTTAATAGCAACATCATATACATATAACAATTATATCAGTAAATCATGTGCATTTCAAAGAGTTTCATGATGCGCATTCCCAAACAACTTAATCCTGTCTTTTTCTGAATACATCAGAGCAATCCTCTGTTATGAATTGTAACCCAAGCCTCATTTAGAAAACGAATGCCATCTTAATAGTGCCTAAACGGCAAAATATCTCCTCACTGTCACACAGCAGTTTTGCCATTCTGATTCTCCATATGTGCATATCTATCTCACATCTCTCTAGGTGGCATCACGTCACATCGTGCCACACCGTGCTGATGCAGCAGAGATGATAGAAAGACATGTTTAATGTTGAGTTTTCTTTTCTCTCTCAAAATGTATACAAGCAGCATCAATTAATTGTTACCAAACCGCTCTCTTTCATACACTTGGCATAGCATTTACTCATTTTCCTATACAAGCTGACAGTCGCTTTGTGCACGCCCGAGAATGAGAAAATGTTGCTCTCAGCATAAAGTGGAAACCAATTTTACCACAGCTGCAGTTTAGTGTTCAAAGTGAAACCTTTCCCTGCGTGAAAAGCGCGCTCCCAACGGATGTAATTGGAGAACTTATCAATTCTAAATTCCTGTGGTACCCTTATGATTATCTTCACCAAAACTCAGACTGGGTTACGCCTTTAATCCACAGACTTGAAGGAACGTAATTTAAACGGTCTGTGGCAGTATTAATTTGGCAACACAAAGGTACAGTGGCGATTTAACCCGGTCCTGTGATTCGATGTGGCAGCTGAGAGGAGAAGAAAATGAAAGGTTTTGTTTGCACGGGTTAGATTGTCAGGCCTTATAAAGAAAGATAAGCTCCAAGCTCCGGTAACATGGGACCAAGAGCTCAAATGTGCTTTTGATGAAGATAAATGGTAGAAGGGCTCATTTAACCATCAGCATATAAAATAAAGTTAAATTCATTTCACGGACTGCAACGCTGAAAAGCATACATATTCAATAAGAAGCTGATAAATATTCAAAATCGCCCCAAAGTCTAGATGTGATTGGCTCATTATACTGTACAATGTGTACTGTACGTATTCTCATCATTCTTCAGAAAAATCATCTAGTGCTCTGAAGAAATATTGATAGTGAAAGACTGAAATTCAAACCAAAAAATAATTGATTACTGAAAACTGATGTTCTGTGTAATATGTGATAATTGAAGTGCAGTTGCATACAAGTGCACACTATAGCGCCCCCTGTGGCAGTGCTAAGAATGGAATGCACACGTCAGAAATAAAGGTACAAAACTGGTTCTGTTTTTTGGGTAGATTACTGTACCATTGTGTACCTTTGCAGGTACAGTTAACTGTTTTGTACCCCTAAAATGTAATTGTTTCTTAAGGTACAAAATATGTATAATAATTTACCCCAAAAGGTACAACATTTCAATGTGTTGTATACCAAAAAAGGTGCAAAAATGAACATTGGGGGTACCACCCCAGCGACAGAAAATGTACAGTTTTGTACCTTTTTTTGTATCCTTTTTCTGACAGTGTATACTGTGTATGTGGCATCATGACGTATACTAATTGGTTTAAAGCAAAAGTCAAAACAGGCCCATCTTTAGCACATGAACTCTTCCAAACACTGACTATAGGTATCAATGTTCTGACCAGACACATTTTTGCCATTCACGCTATTCAAATCAGAAATGTACTAGCACATTTATGAAGCGAAATACTGGTTCAGTTCACTGTTGAGAAGCAGATTGCAGACGATCCTGAGCTAAAGTTCTGTTTAAAGAGCACAGTCACGGATAAGTAGGTTGATGACAACAATTTAGAAAACAATTTTGAGTTTTAATAACAATTTAGAGTTTACAGAGTTCACAAGAGATGCGAATGTGTGGTAACACCTAAAAGTGAATTTAATCAAACGCAGATCAATGTTAGTGCATAATTGTTTTGTTTAAGTATTATTGTCTATTTGGGATAATAGCCCACGCTTGCTTTATATTGTGGATCACATTATCTGAAGATCTGGACAAGATTTTAAACCTCTTTCCCAGACAAAATGTTTTAAATTTGTTTAAAGAAGTGAAATCAAATGAAGGCCTCTAACAACATGTAAAAGCCAATCAAACGGTGGCTCATGCCATTTAACAGGATATTTATGCTCGAGAAAGCATCAGAACCTTTGCTACAATCACTTATACCATATGTAGTATGTATGTACCACTTTATATGTTCCTGTATAGCTCAGAGCATTGCGTTAGTAGCGCAAAAGTTAATGGGGTCAATTTAAACCCAGGAAAAACCTACTAATAGACCTTTTGCAAGTCGACATCACAGTTACGTCACGCGCGCATGTGGTGGCAGAAAAACAGTGGAAATGGATGAGACACGAGTGAAACGAACAATATAACTCACTAGAAAATGTTTTGTTGTGTTGTTGAGTGTCAGAATAGGAATGCCAAAATAGATGACCTTCATTTTTATAGTATATCGTCGTCGAAGACACCATTTGAAGATAAACGTAGCTGTTTATGATTGCAATAAGCCCTCAACCGGACAGACTGGAGTGATTAAATCATTTGGAAATCTTTTAATAATTTGAATAGAAAATAATTAGAGAAGATATCCAGAGTTCTGTCGAAGTCTGAACCCTCTTTGTGTTTCTTATAGCGTTTTCATCATGTTACGTTTATAATTTATTTAGAAAGATTAAAAATTTGAATGAGTTCATAATATCAGTAATATTACCATTTATTAAAGTTTTCATTTTTTTTTGTTTTCTATTACTTCTTTTTACCTTCTATCTTAGCCTATGTCTTCTTCCTGTTTGTTCTAAATTATGATGTTTACTAATAAATATATAAACATAGCACACACACACACACACACACACACACACACACACACACAATGTAAAGTGTTAATAATAAATAAACAGGCCTATACCTATTAATTTGTATGTAAACATAATAGTTTTAGAACAAACACGAAGGCTGTAAATATAAGGAATAAATTGAAAACAGGAAAATTATGAAATATTTAATAAATTATATTATAAAGAATACATTATATTATTGCTATTATAAGTACTTAAGCGATTCATACTGTAAAATAATTGATTTACCAATAAAGAACAATACATATACATTACATACATACACACATATCAGTAGCCAAGCCATTTAAACTTAATTAATTTAAAAAATAAACGTAACTTGGTGAAAACGTTATAAGAAACATTACACTAAAGAGAAATATAGGGGAAACAGACTTCTACAGAACACCAGATCCATAAAAATCACAGTTTAACACTTCACACTGCTATTGTGGAGCTGTCACTTTCTGCCACCGGTTGAGCTCCGCCCACAAAAAACGTCATCTCTGTTTGCAAACATGCAAAAGGTCTATAAAATATGTGTACAGTACCTTGTAATGCACCATAAATTGCTTTGGATAAAAGTAACTGCCAAATGCATTAGGGTGATTCACGCGAAATTAGACTTATGAGGTGTCATGAATTTTTTTTATAAAAAAAGTAAATGCAAAGTAAGAGTATCAAAATAAGAAGCATGTCACTCAAAAAATGTACTTACACATTTGCCAATTTTACTTAATTATTTCATGTTGTAATAATTAACAAATTGTTTGTTGAGATTACTTAAAAAATTGTGTGGAAGCTGTGGACATAATATTTTTAATTAAACCCAACATTTCATTTTGTCCAGAGTGTACAGTTACAAACATGTCATTACGTACTATTTTGCAAATGTTTTTAAATGATATAATACAAACCAATTTTGTTGTTTTACCAGATTTAAGTGGAAAATTTTCATTACCGCAATGTGTCCATGACTGGATTTGGGTTCTTTGACATGGAAATATATATAATTAAAAAATCTAAAAAATTAAAAGCTTTAGTGCATGTCATACTATAAAGAAACATGTGGTGTTTGGTGATCATTGGTAAATAAAGTGACAATAATAAGGAATAAAAATGTGTCCAAGACCAATTTTCTCATCCTCCGCAACAATTTTCAATCATTGTTTAAGCCCTCAAGGAACTAACATTTTCAAAAAAAATTGTTGGAAGGGACATAATTGACTGTGACACTCAAGATGGCTACCGGGAAGCAGTTCTTATTTTTTCTCTCCAGATAAAAGTTGAAATTTTGTTTGTCATAGTACCTAAACAACTTTTAGTTCTCATTACCGAAACATGAGTTTGTAAATGCATATATTTAATGTAATATCATGATGCGGTAATGATAATTTTTGATTAAAATAATCTAAAAATGTAAATAATTCTATAGGAAATAATTTTTAAATCCTCTAAAAATAATGCTTATGGTAACCTTAATCTTATATGTGCAAAAAAAAAATGGCTTCAAGGGCTGTATTAAAAATCTGATGCCGGATAGCTTCTAAGTCTGGGTTTCGTGAGAATCACCCATTAATGTAAATGTAATATACCAGAATGGGTTATTAACCCAATAATCCAAGGTCATGCATGCAAGTGTCTTCTTAGGCATGCAATTAGTACTATAGTACTATAGTTTCTATTTCATTAACAAATAATGTCTAAATATGTCTGTTATTATAAAGTTACTCTTTTTAAACATTTGCCATGAGTCATTGTAACTGCTGCAAGTGTCAGCTCATTGATACAACAACATAACAGCTTCAGCCAACTCTGTGCGCAAACACAGAGCTTTATCTCATGTAGTTTCAATAAATGCAGGCAATTTGTTTAACAATTTGTGTTCAGTATTTGTCCCTAATTTCTAATGTGTGGAATGCCAACAGTGGGCTGTTTTGATGGCAGTAACCATGAACTAGTCCTCTGCATTGGCTCAGTGTTTGCTGACAACACAGTTACTCTAGCGCTGTGGACCAGATGGCAACACATGTTTGCAGAATAGCGCAATCATGTTACTTGGTCACGGTGACCATGGAGACATGAAGACCACCAGCTGGTAATCAACCAGATGTCCAATCACATCATTGAATAATAGTGAGATTTTAGGATGTTGTGTATAGCTCAGACATTTAAATCATGTTTTGTTTAGCAAGTAGTTTATTGACACAGTCGCACTGGAATGCACATGGGAACTAGTTGCCCATATCCAAACTGTTTGTTTAAACTGGATTTCCTGTGGCCTTTGTCTTGATTAACACGGTCACATAAGGTACGCGTGTTTCATCCTCACGCTCCAAACTCTGCAAGCCATCTCTCGATCCATCATCTCTCCCAACACCTGTTAGTTTTTCCTGCGTGCTCGTGATAAATCTTTCTGTCTCTCTCACTCGCTGCTGCTCATCCATCCATCTCTGTGTTTCTGCTCCCTCGCTCTCGTTCTCAACGCTGGGTCAGGGCTGAGAGGTCTGAGCGTGCGGTTGTTAGCCGATGCCCTTTGCAGAGCAGCGGGGTTCTGGCCCATCTGCCAGTTTCTGCTCTTTACCCCATCTACTGTCAGAACGCAATGCACTCCAGATGCAACTGCTGTGACCGCTGAGCCCTCCGAGCCAAAATGGCTGCCAAGCCCCTGAGCCCTTGATGGAAGTTGATTTTAGAAAACGATCCAGATTACTTTATACATACTTGGAGAAGCACAAAACCGATATATGCCCAGCGGAGGTTGTGGTTTTGTCTTCATTTTGCTGTGGAGCTGTGACATCCTTGGCAGGTGCACATGGCTATCGTATTCCTTTGAGTTGGAGATGAAGAGACGCACAAAAGTTTTTGTCACAGCTTTGTGAAAAGCAAGAACGATTACATCAGAGATGACAGGATAGCCTGACTTTTTTTGCTAGTGTTGTGCTGCTCACACCTGATGATTAAATGCCATCTGTATCAACTGTTATAAAGGCTGGACCTTTGAAGGAGAGCTGGGATTTGTGCATGTGTGTGAGCTTGACAAAATAGCAAAATAATTGCTCCATCCACTTGTGTACTTGTGGGATGACACATATACTCAATGATTAAAAGATAAGAATTCAAAGATGATTGTTTCCCACTCAATCCGCTTTTAACTAAGGCTACAGTGAACTCATCTGAGCTAAATGTCCTTCCTTTTGTTTACTCTTTTCATTCCAAAAAAATCTACTGCCTAGAATAGACATAAAACACCCCTCTCATTTAAACAGCTAGGCCTATATTTACATCAAGTAGGCAGGTCCACATTATTACAGCGCATGGTCTGATAGTATACAGTCAGCAGCACTGTTCCACCTACTTAAAATGTTTAAAGCCATGCATAAATCTTGAGAATTCACTTGTAAAACCGATTTGTGTTTATAAATCAACGTCTCCATGACTTGTTTGACCCTTTTCTTCTTTTTCCGTCAACTGGAATCTTTGCTGTCCTTCAGCCAACTGTTCGTAGTGGTGAATGTAGATCAGGCTCAGACAGATTATGGTTTTGGGACCCTTTTTGATGAAATTCCGTGAAAATGATTTATGGTATATGTGTTTGTTGGGTCATGTGAACCATGTGCATCACATGTTTTGTCAAAATAAGTGCCTGCTGCACACGCGTCAAAACCGTTTATGATAAAAGAGATGCTCACGTTCACAAAATACTCGCAAGACATTAACAGTAAACTCTGATTACGCATGAAAATATGCGAGTATCTGGCAAACGCGAGCGTCTCTTTTATCATACACCCTTTAGACGCGTCTGCAGCAGGCACTTATTTTGACAAGTCGAGTGATACACATAGGTTCACTCGACGCGCAGAACACATATTTTGAAATTATGAACCACACACATGATGGGCTACATACATGTTGTGATGAACTTCGCATCGAGCGCCTTCAAAAAAAGAAGTCACCGGGCGCCACTGCATGACACACAAAGCCGTTTTCTCCTATGCAACAGTAATTACACCAAAACACAACTTAAATTCACAAAAGATGTTAATTTTATTCATTCGCTGTAATATTTAAAATTCATACAATTGCGAGAAACAAATCCTAATTCAGTCCAGCGATCTTGATCTCAGTTTTTAGCAATGACTGTAAACATCAAATCTGAAGTTTTTTATGAAAATGAATTTGAATTCAAATATTGCGCCTCAAGAAGCTTTACAACACATTGCTTTACGGCATTGATATCAAACGCTCATTGGCACTTCCGTGCTATGTCACATATTTGCAACATCGCCGTGTTTCAGTCAATGTGTCCCTTGACAGAGAGAAACCAGATTAACATTTTCGTGGATTAATAACTTTTATACATCTCAGTACACTTGTCTGTCTGTTATGCTTATTATTTCTAACATTACATTAAAATTACATTTACATTTAGTCTTTAGAAGATGCTTTTGTCCAAAGCGACTTGCAAATGAGGTAAAAATAGAAGCAATTAGAGCAACACAAGAACACCGATACATAATGAATGGAAGTTAGCATTGTGCTAAATGCGGCGTATTTACATCAACTTTGATTGTACATTTATTAATATGCATTGTCTTATCTAAATAAATAAAAAATAGGGCACAAAAACTAGTCTCATCAAGTTTAACACAGTATACATAGTTTTTTTCAGTACATGATTTTAATATACTGTTTTGGATAGGTTTAAGACTGTATTTGCAGCTTAAAAATATATTTTAAATGCTATATTGTTACTATTGTTACTAAAATTTTCCTACACATTTCTGTCCATTACGTTGCATAATATAAAGGAATACATTACATTTCTGTTTAAAAAGGGGTGGGTTTAGGGTAAGGTTTGGGGTATGGTTAAGGTGGTAACATTCAATAAAATGATTAAAGGAAAATTATACAGCAATCTTTATGGTATGAAAGATTTGTACATGTTTTTTGTTTTGTAGTTGTAAAAACATAACAATGCTACGATTAATGTTGCAAATGCATCTACATTGTACGCTCCAGCATCTATTGAAACATAAAAGTATGTTTTGTGTTTTTGAAAGTTACGTATTAATACTATATATAAACAGTGAGACCAAGCTGGAAAGTAACAGGGCTGTGACGATTAATCATTGTGCCGCAGCATCCAAAAGCCAGAGGGCGCTCTCGTGCAGAGACCCCATTTGTGCCCACAGAAGAAGAACCATTACAAACGCTATTCCAGGAAATGTCTAGAGGTATATTTATATTGCTGTTCTTCAAATTGTTTCAGGTACTTTCATGATAATAAAGAATATTTTGAATGATTGTGTTTGACGAGTGTGGCTTTTTTAAATGCACATTATAAACGACTCAAACTCATAGTGATTTTAGATTGATAAGGACTTCCTACTGATCACATAGCTGTAGTAACGTTACAAGCCAACATGATCTCATGGAAAGTCTATTATAGTCACAAAAAAAATATTAATTTAATTGTGCCAATGGCACAAAACTCAGCTTTCTTTCATGCCTTGAGGACAAATGTCTTTTTCGTGGCATTCGCCCAGATTTCTATAAATAGTTTTTTGTGTCCGTGGCACGACTTTCTTTTTCGTGTCAATAATAAATCTCATTTTTAAATCATTTTAGCTTGGAGTTAGATTTGGGGTTTGGGTTTTTTGCTGCTATTAAAACTATTCTCGCCTGGAGTTGGGGTTAGAGTTGGGGTTTGGATGTCTAAAAATGTAACAGAAAGTGATTCTAACCCCAACTTCAAGCGACAATGATAATAAAATAGGAAAAAACTATGAAAAAACAATACATAAAATGAAATGAAAAAGAATTTATAGAAATTCGTGCGAGTGCCACGAAAAATACATCTGTGATCAAGGCACGAAAAAAGCTGAATTTCTTCACAATTTTTGGGGAACGCAATGTATTGTCACAGCCCTAAAAGAAACCGCTTATTGGTAGCTCAAACCATTATCAATACAGACAAAATATTTAACATTATTTTTTTAAAGATTTATTGAATGAGAGGTGTTTAGAATTATTTTTGGTATAGTCTTTTGTGCATCTGCGCCACTGTGAATTTTTTAAGACCCTGTTACTTTTATATAATTTCAAGGGCTCAGCTCCTTTAACTCCTCCACCATCTTAAAAAGTGCATCAAAATATATTTACAGTTTAATAGTATACGTTATGCATAAATATGCATTGGAAAAGTGTTGACCCTTCAGATTTTTCATTAGCCCCATCACCTTTCACATCACACACTCTTAGCATAATGACATGTAGAAGTCAATAAAGCTCCCCCGAACAATCAGTGTGTGCTACCAATATAAAAAGCCCAGACATAATGAGACAGAGATTTTAATAATTCAGAGTATTTCCCTAGCGGGGCACCTGGTTTGTTCATTTAATTTCATATAGCCGACGTTCATTCCACATTAACACTCTAAAATACTGTTGCCTGATTTCTGAGTTAAGCCAGCGCTGACAACCATTTAATTTGCCCTGGGAAAGCTCTTGGAAAAAGCATCTATTAATTATAGGAATCAATCAGAGAGCTCTTGGCCAATTGGTCATGCCCAATCCAAAGTGATGAGAGGACCAATCGATGGATCCACAACGCTGCCTTCTTCAAATCCCATGAATCAGCACCTGTTTGAAAGCCAGGATAAAGCATTAGGATGTTTTATTTTTTTGTGAAGAGAGAGTGCTGGAGTCAACAGTGACTAACAGGCTGTTTTTCGAACGATTGTGTAAACGGCATACGGAAGACGCAAGTCTCCAGATTTGAGACAATTGATTTATTATAGCAGATGGAAGCCCTTTGGCAGTACAGGAGGTTATCAGTATATGCTGCTTTAGGTTTTACTGCCTTAAAACTGATTTGTTCCCAGAAGGCTGTATGACACTCTGCTGCACAAATTCTCCAATTTTATATCCATTTTCTTCCAGACCATCTCAGTGACTTTGGTGAACTAAGTAAATGAGCAATGATTTTCACAAAAGTTTAATGCCTTCCAGAAAATGTTCTTCTTTAAATATATAAACATACAATATATCAAATAAAAGAACAGACCCTCTGCTTTTAAACAAAAAAAATTTCATCCTACCTTCATTTGTTATATGCCCCACATGAATACGTCAGTCACCAGCTAAGCTAACGGCAAGCTACTGCTATCGAATCACAACACACTAAACAAGCTATACACAATCAACTCGGTATGTATTTCTGAAGGGGGATTTCATAGAACAAGGAAGACATCAGCCCGTTTTGAGGACAGTGAAAACAGCGTACAGATAAGTAAATTGTGTGAAAAATACAGCATTTTTTACATGTGAAATATCATTTAATATCATTTTTGGCCAAACCATCCCTTTAATTGATGAGTTAATGTACACACTTTAATTCTCAGTGTTGTTCAGTTTGAGGTTTTTACTTTCCAAAATCTTTCTTGCTAACATCAGCTTACTGTATGATTTACCTGCATAGTGTAATTCTAATTACATAATAAAACTGTACCAATATCAAAATATATATATTTAACAAACCCCAGATATTATGTTGGTATTTTAGCTTGGCAAGAAATGTAAAATTCATATACCCAAATCCTCGTTGCTTACTTAGCATTGCGACAAGAGCAACAGTTTGAAAATTTTGCTGAGCAAGTTATAAACATCTATAGCTAGCTAGCTAAATAAAAAAACATCAGATTTACAGTAAAAGCACAGACATTTAAAGATAACTCTATCACCCCCTTGAGATGTACAGTAAGGTTTGTTACTGCCACAGTAATGCGGATGTGACCGTCCGCTTGCAATGTGTTGACCAAGCATTCGTGTATGCATTTGGGAACCTATAGAGTTTGTACAAGATTTCTACTTCATTGTTGTTAGTTTTAACAGCTTTTTACATATCTTTTTTAAGGCCATTATGCTTGGATAAGATATGGTCCCATAATTTTTCCTAAAGTATACTCAACACTAATGATCAAATGAATGGCAGGTACCATATACTGTAACAAGCATTATTTCAAGTTTAGTCAGCACGATATGAAGCCTTTTAAGGATTCGAAAAACAACCTTACGTTTACAAGTTTTGAGTTTGTTTAACAAATCTTTCTTATACACCCTTGCATAAAATAAATGCCAGCACACTTTACTGTAGTACGGCTCCACTGCAGGCAGACAAACAGTTCTAAAGGTAGACAGGCACGTTTATTGCTCAAGAAGAGAAAAAATGTCAAAAAAGTCTCAATGTTTTACAAAGCAGACATCCTATATACTTTGAGCCTAAAGGGACTTCTACTTTTAACTCAGCATGTAGCAAATTTCATGGTGAGGGCTTTTTAAACATTAAACAACAGGTGCTGCTGGGCAGAATTGTTGAAAAAAAGCATCAAATCTTGAGACTTATAATGGAAATGAGGATGCATAATTTACACACATTTTCTTAAAGGGACACTCCATTTTTTTAAAACATATTCTCATTTTCCAGCTCCCCTAGAGTTAAACATTTGATTTTTACCGTTTTGGAATCCATTCAGCTGATCTCTGGGTCTGGCGCTACCACTTTTAGCATAGCTTAGCACAATCCATTGAATCTGATTAGTCCATTAGCATCGTGCTCAAAAATAGCCAAGGAGTTTAGTTCTTATTCCTCTTTAAAACTTGACTCTTTTGTAGTGACATCGTGTACTAAGAGTAGACAGACAGAAAATTAAAAGTTGAGATTTTCTATGCAGATATGGCTAGGAACTATACTCTCATTCTGGCATAATAATCAAGGACTTTTCTGCAGTAACAAGGCTGCATGGGCGCAATGATATTACACACACAGCAGCCGAAAATAGTCCCCATAGTAACTTTCAGAAGCAGGGGATTATTTTCGGGGCATTGCGTAATATCATTGCGCCTCCTGCAGCCATGTTACAGCAGCAAAGTCCTTGATTATTAAGCCTGAATTAGAGTATAGTTCCTAACCATATCTGCCTAGAAAATCTAGTACACAATGTCACTACAAAAGAGTCAAGATTTAAATAGGAAAAATATCGAAACTCTTTGGTTATTTTTGAGCGCGATGCTAAATGGTCTAATCAGATTCAATGGATTGTGCTAAGCTATGCTAAAAGTGTCAGGATTTATACACAAGACACGAACCCAAATGCAGACGTTGACGACAAAAGGAATTTATTAAACGTAACAGGTTAAAACAAAACCCACGAGGGGGCAAAACAAGACAAGGGAAACACGACACTAAACTTAACAAAACTAACAATAAACTTTTCAAAACATAAAACAGGCAATGACTAGGGATGGCTCCCGCGAAACTAACGTTTCAACACTATGTCGATATCCTGAAGTGTAAATGTTTCGAAACACTGCTCCGAAATGTGATTCGAAACACCAATGTCAAGTGATGAAGTGATTCGAAACACCAAACGGTGCATTTCACAAGTATTTCGAAAGGTGGCGTACCTGTCGAATCTGCGTCGAATCTTAAACTGACAGGGTATGAAACAAATCTGACAATACCTCATAGATGCGTTTTTGGCAAGATCAAATACTATAAATTACTGAAAAGAAGTAATTTTTCCTCATAGGTATGTAACAGTTAGGCTACTTACAAAAAATGCATGCCAGCAAAAGTGTCCCTTGTGTGAGAATATTTTCAAAGGCTGGAGAAATTAAAAAGAAGCTGGTTGAGTTTATCAACACATTATCAACAATTTATGTATTTAAATAAAGATCTATGTAAACAATGCGGCATATTATGGCTTGATATATTTTATGAATCTCTTATTATTTATTTGGTATATCTCTATTCTATTTTTTTTTTATTAAATAGACCCGAATAGCCTATAGTTATCGACAATTGTGAGCCTAAAAGCTCATGTAGTTGTCAAACAACAACAAAAAGCACTTTATTACGATTGTGCAGCGCATGCATTTCCCAGGTTCGATCCTACAGTAAGATCTACGCTTGAGAGTCGAGAGCACTATCCACTCTCCCATTCTATCACTTGTGTGTCAATCAAACAACATGTGGGTTACAATTTCTCAGCGCTCGTCTAAAATCTTGTCAAGGCTGCTTCATGTAAAGACATGCAAACGACCGCTAGGTGTCACTGTGGAGGCGGTTTCGGATTGATGTTTCGAAGCCTCGAAACATACGGCACAATTGATTCAACTGTTTCAGTGTTTCACGAAGCCTCGCTCTGCCCACCACTAGCAATGACTAAGACTTCACTAAATACTCACAGGAACTGACAAGATATGCAACAAGACGAACATGCACAGAACAGCAAACACAAGGACAATAAATAGGGACAAAGTAAATTACATACACCTGGAATTCATTACAAGTAAGGGATCGGGGAAAAAGTGACGAGACCCGGGAAATGCGTGGTCAGAATAAACCAATACTAAAACCACGCATCTCCCACATAGAACATATGTACTGTAAGAACCCTGCCATGCTAAACTAGATCTAAATACAAACAAGGAACTGGCAGGATTCTGACAAAAAGTGCTGGCGCCGGACCCGGAGATCGGCTGAATGGATAAAAATCAAATGTTTAACTCTGGGGCAGAGTAGGAAAATTAGTATATTTTCAAAAAATGTGGAGTGTCCCTTTAAAGTAATACTGTACTTCACCAAAAGTGTCGTCCCAGTCTGTGAAAACCCAGGTAAAGTCATTTTTGTAATTTACTGTTTTCTACAAAGGCCGTTCTGTTAATATTGACTGAGTAAGGTCATGTCAACTATTTAATGTGAAACCAATATTTGATGCTCCAAATCTCATAATTAGATTATAAAACTTTTTCCTGGATGTCACAGAAAGGGACACATATATCAAGATTTATGCATGTCTTATAATTGCCTGTGTGTTTTACTTTCAGCTTTACTGAGCTGGCAGATATGCCAAAATCATAAATGCATTAAAAGCTAAAAAAGTGAAAAATTCATCTGATGACCCCTTTAAAATCCACTACTGACTCCCGTCTCTGAAAAAAACAACAGGTGTCGGAGAAAATCCTGTTCACTCTTTTACATATATTGAAAATGTATAAACATTTATTATAATAGTATAGCCTACACTCTAAAAAATGTTGCTAAATAGCACCAATTATGGTTATACACAGGTGCTACATATAGGTGCTATATGGCAGTGGTTTTCAAACTGGGGGCCAGGGCCCCCAGGGGGGTCGCGAGATGGTACCAGGGGGGCCCCAGTTTTATAACATTTTATGAAATAAATTAATTTATCATGAATTCTGTGTAATTAAACGTAAAAAAATAAGGCTACTAACCAAAAGCACTACTTTTTTGTATAATTTAATGGTTTTTTTTTTATTAAAATGTTGAGTTTTAGAACAGTTTTTTGTCACAAATTTTCTTTGGGGGGCCGCGAAGGAATGCACCGTAAACAAGGGGGGCCGCACGCTGAAAAAGTTTGGGAACCATTGCTATATGGCACTTAAAATGGTTCCCCTATATGAGCCAGTGAACCACTTTTGGTGATATTTAGCACCGTTTTTTTTAGAGTGTACATGTATTTTTTCATTTAATAGATTCTGATAGGAAAAGTCTGAGATGTACTTTCCCTATAATAAAAAAGAGGTAAGGAACACAAAATTAAACTTGTGACCCAAATACAGAAAGTGACAGAATTTTCTCAGTGACAGAATTTCATTTTTGGGTGAACTATTCGTTTAACCTGAACTTGCCTAGTTTAGGCAGACTTTTCCAGAATATTTAATTTCAATTTGCCATCTGCCCATTATCTCCTCGCGTGGCACCCAGAGCGAGCCCTGAATACACCGCACAGTGTGTAAGTGTGTGTGTGTGCATGAACTCAACAAGAAGCAGCAGGTATTTAGCATGGCACTCAGACTGATGGTCATTGGCACTGATTATCGCATTATGACCAGAAGATGGTCTTGCGATGACAGGGGTGATTTTTGTGTAAGCGGGTGTCACAATCGTCTGACACTGCTGATTATAACCTAGCACTAAAGACTGTTACCTTATAAGAGTCAAAGCACTATCTCTCTCCCAGACCTGTCATTTAGATAATGAGATGAGAGCGGTGGGCGTTGTGAAGTGAAGAAATGGCTATCCTCTCATACATGTGCTGGAAAGCTTGCATATTACTCGACCTTGACTGCTAGCATCGTAATATATTTTTAGGATAAAAGGCATTTTTCACTTAAATCAATGCAGTTTTGTCACGCATCTTGAATGCCGTTCTGTGTAATAATTCACTTTCGGCCAAGGATCTAAGTGCCCTTGATAGTGTGACTAATGTCAGTATATGGTGTGCACAAGAAGGGCAGGTGCGTTTCCATGTTAACTAATTGTCTGATGATAACCATTTCACCTACCAGCTCAAGGGACCTTAAAGGGGTCATAGCGTGAAAATCAGACTTTTTAAGTGCTATAATTGGGTCCCAAGTGCTTCTATCAACCTAGAAAACGTGAAAATTATCAACCCAGTAACTTTGTTTGGGTAAGCCATTTTATGCAAGAATGTGAAAAATTAGGTCGTTCAGATTTCGCCTGTTTTGTGAGGTAGGCAGCCAGGCGAATTACAATAGTGCCGCCCCCTTTGTCTGCACTATACAACCACAGCACTGCCATTTAGTGCAGAGAGAAAAAGAGAGAAAACAAGGAATTGACAGCACAATTGAGTATCATTCAACAAACTACCATCATTGTGATCAGTGTTTGAATTTCATCTACTCATTTGCATTTTAAAGGACACACCCAAACCGCACACTGTTGCTCAGGCCTACAAAGTGTCAATTTTAATATGCTATAATAAATTATCTGTGGAGTATTTTGAGCTAAAACTTCACTTATGCACTCTGGGTACACCAAATATTTATTTCACATCTTAAAAAAATTTCATAATATGACCCCTTTAACAAATGTCATATACGCTGTGTTATCTTCCTTAAACATAGAGAAATGTTGTACAAGGAAGCAAAAGATGCAAGAGCGCGAGGAGGCCCTGCTGGAAAAAAACAATAAAACCATTACAGAAAATTTTAATGGTTTCCATTAAAATACCAATAGGAACAATTCGCTTTTACCATTAAAACCACTACACTGTAGTGTGTTTTGGACCATATTCCATTAGAACCAATAAAATTCCCAATAAAACCATTAGAATTTTCTGTAATGGTTTTATTGTTTTTTTCAGCCGGGGGTCATGCGCCACAATAATATCTGTGTGTACAGTGCAAAACACCATGAAACTGGATCTGTTCACTTGTTGGCCCATGTTAAGAGGTTATAACCTTTTTTTCACATAAAAACAAGCTCTGTTTCTAAACCTGCAGTAAGTCCCTTAAAGTTAGTTTGATGGTTATTTCACTGCCCGTGTCTGCTTGTGTGTGTAATTTATACAGTATAAAATTAGTCAAGCATATAATCACTAAAGAGACATACTGTATTTATCACAAACAATAAAACCCTCCCCATCCTCCACCTCCTTCAAAAACACAAAGCATTCCCACCGGAAAGTCAAAGAACAATAGAGCCGCCCTTTTATGTATCATCGTCTGTGTGCGCCTGAGCCCCACAGATACCGAATAGTTTCAGATATACAGACTCCCACGTAAGAGAAAAGGGGATATTGATTGCTCTGAACTGCAGGAATTTTCTCCCTTGTATCGTTTCATCTCTTTCTCTCTCTCTCTCTCCCCCTCTGCCTATTGTTGACCTTGTAAAAACACTTTTTCCCCTGGCTGGAAATGAGATGTCCAAATTCAATCTGGATGCTGACAGGCAGCGTTTGGATATAACAGAGTGGGATGCAAGCAGGCAGGCCAAGGCATTGTTGCATCACAATGGCTTTACAAGCTTTTAAACGCACTGTGGGGGAGACGGAATGCTATTCTAAACACTGCCACCTGCTGGAGACAGTAGTACTTATTTCTTGTGTCAGCAGATAGTTTGAGATTTTCGGCAAAATTAATATAGGCTACAGCACGTGTTGGTTTCTTGACTAGATAAAGAGCGGTTACATGTTAAACACACTCTTTTTGTCATTATTGTGTCTTTTTTTGTTTTCTTAAACAGAAAGAAATGCTATAATTTTTCTCTGGCTGTTTCTTTTTCTTTCTTCTGTCCATCTGTCTTGCTGGTTTTTCAGTGATCTGTACGGCTTCTCTGGGCTTTGACTGATTTTGTCTGATTCTGTTGTGCTTGGCTGTGTAATTCCTCTCTCTGACGAGCAGTGCATCTTTATCTTTGTGTGTGTGTGTGTGTGTGTGTGTGTGTGTGTGTGTCTGTGTGTGTGTGTGTGTGTGTGTGTGTGTGTGTGTGTGTGTGTGTGTGTGTGTGTGTGTGTGTGTGTGTGTGTGTGTGTCCGTCCTGCAGGTTCCTGCAGCATCTCGTCAGCATATGCAGCCTTTCCTCTGAACAGAGCACTTTGAGCTTCTTTTGTAAGACAATATGCAGCCATAGCCGAGACATATGCATTATAGATTACCGCTCACAAACAGAGTAAGAGAGACAGGGGGAAATTATTTTTGAGGAGTTCAGAATAACTTCTATTTTTGCACTGGGTTTTTGAAGTAGTATGAACTGATGAATTAAATATTTTGGGAATAATGAGCTGAGTATTAAACGATGTATGTACAATGCACTCCACTGGATTAATCATCTAACTGAAAAAGTGTAGTTTTTGATAGTAGGTAGATGGGCCAGCAAGAAAAGACTTCGAAGGTCAATGTCGAAGGCCAATGTCGTTACTTCCAATGCCTCTACATGTGACCTACATATGTGTCCTTCTTTTCAGTGAAACATGGATCAATCAGATGGATCCTTTACAGTCTTGGCTATACTGAGATTCAATGCACGTCTGTAATATTTTAAAATAAACATTTATAACCTTAACCCAGTTAAAGAAAATGTGTATTTTGCAGATTAAAGGTATAGTTTGCGCAAAACTTAAACTTCTGTCATCATTTTCTCACCTTTGTGACCAAACCAATCAGAGGCCCCATTCTGCATCATGCACCATTTTTTTTGGGGGGGGGGGCACAGTGTGCACAGCTCACAGAAATTTGTGAATACACAGACATCAAACGAAATATTAGAGACCTTTCAGTCTTTGCCAAGGCACTTACATTTCTAACAATCTGAACACCCCTGCTTTCATGCTAAAACCTCACAAATAAAAGTGTTGTTGACTAACTTTTATATCAAATACTATTTAATCTGAATAATGACATATTGGTATCATATTTACATCTGAAACGGCATGTTTTATTTATTTAAGTTTTAATAAATTACTTGTTTAATTGTGTCAATGCATTTTGCACAACAACTACATTATCTTATAAAATTAATGTAATTTTAAATCCATTAAAGGGATAGTTCACTTTAAAATGAAAATTCTGTCATCCTACTACTCATCCTCATGTTGTTCTAAACCTGTATGAATTTATTTTTTCTGATGAACACAAACAGCAGAGAGTGACCATTGACTTCCATAGTAGGAATAAAAAAAATATAATGGAATTCAATGGGTAATGTCACTTGCTTACAATCATTTATCAATTTTTTCATATTTTATCGCAATACTTTCAAAATATTTTTTCCTACTATGGAAGTCAATGGTCACTTTCTGCTGTGTGTTTACCATCATTTCTCATAATATCTTCTTTTGTGTTCATCAGAAGAAAGAAATTCATCCAGGTTTAGAACAACATGAGGATGAGTAAAGGATGACAGAATTTTAATTTTAAAGTGAACTATCCCTTTGTATATAAACAACGAAAATGACTATAGCCACATGATTAATTTTAATGTTCAATAATGATTTTAAAAATTTGTAGATAAAATTATTAGAGGAACGCATTATTGTATCAAATTTTACCTCATGTGTGAGCATGTTTGATTCCGCGCCCCTGTTAACTCTTGCGAACTTTAACGTTTTACCAAGATGAATCTAGAAATCTACTAATATAACGTCGAGACGGTCACATTTTAAACCATAAATTTTCTACACAGAGGAGGTTAACTGCACATTACCGTACTGGGGTTTGGAAATGTGAGTGTTTCTAACACGTTTTAATTCCTCAGATAGCAAAATGCAGCAGCAACAGCAAAGAGTTTGTGAGCGCGCTCAGCGCTGATGACGTCTGCGCTGACTGCAGTGCCTGCCGCCAGAATAAAGTAGCCTAATATAACACGATCAAAACGGTGAAAAAGTGACAAGGATGCAGCACAGAATTGATAATATTGTGCATATTAAACAGATTAAAAGACAACTAAACAGATGAATGGACGCTTCTTTGATTTTGAGGTTTCATGCCAAATTCATTTGGCTCGAAAAAGCCAAGGCGGCACGTGCGCCCTCAGTTTGAATGGGAATAAAGCATACTATGGAAGTCAGTGGGGCTTCTGATCAGTTTGGTTAAACATTATCTCCTCTCGTGTCCATCGTAACAATGAAATTTATACAGATTTAAAACAACACACTCTAAAAATGGCTGGGTTATTTTTGACCCATAATGGGTAAAATTGGTAAATATTATACCCCATGGTTGCATAACAACAACCCAACATTGGGTAATTTTTAACCCAGCACGTGTTCTGTCCAATATTTACCCATTATGGGTCAAAAATAACCTAGCCATTTTTAGAGTGTGTATATTTCTAAATTTGGTAAATTAAATACTGTTAATCTACATCAATGCATCATATTCTCAAAAAAAAAAAAAAAAACATTTATCTTGCTCCATATTTATTTGTAAAAGTCTAAAATGTCTCTGCTGCTGTGTCCCGCTGACAGGCGCGTTGGGCAGGAACATCAGGTTATACAACTCCCTCCATAGGCTAGACCTTCTAATTTTAGTTTCGTGGACTTCGGAGGCTGCATCTTTTGAAGACCGAGTCCTGGCCTTCAATGTCCACGTCTTTCGCAGGATCCAGCCTTCAAACTGGGATGCACCCAGTAAGTTTGTGAACAATCTGTTCACATAGGCCAACACAAGGCATTTCTATAAGGGAAAATGTACTTTGGTTGAGTTATTCAATTGATTACAGTAGTAAGGTGACCTTTGAGTTATGTATAAATGTTACTTCAAGATTAGGCAGGCAAAACGCGACATCATTTTCAGATTTTCCTAGCTCTGTGGAACTCTATGGTGAACTCAGAGACCTTGACTAAACTGACAGAATGTAAAACCCTTTCATTTGAAGCTAAAATTAGCCAATAACATGCAATTATCAGAGTCAAGAAAAGATCATATGTAAATTCTAGATGTTAGATTCTATAGTGGTGGGTAACAATTGGCTCAAAATTCAAGAACTTAAGCGGCAGTGATGTGCCTGTGGCAGAATAAACTAATGCACAGGTGTGTTGTAGCCAGATAAACAGAATCAGTAATGCTATTCATGAGACAACATGTACACTTTCACTGCCTGGAGACCTGTCCATCTCATCTCTTTTTATCAGACACAAACTGTGAACAGACAATTATCAGTCAGTTTTTAATTAAACAAACATCAATAGACTACACTGTGAGTGCATAAGAAAGTGAGAGAGATTGCCAGGGAGAGTTTGTGTGTGCGATGTGGGCATTGTGATACTCATCATGGTTGCGGCATAATGCTAATCTCATAATTTGTCTTTTATGGGTCACCATTTAAGTGGCAGACACTATTTTAGAAAATCAACCTGTCAGTTGACACGTGAGAGAGAGAGAGAGCAAGCAAGAGAGAGAAAGACAGAGAAGTATGGAGAACGACAGCGATATCGGGAGTCAAGTCCTTGACTGAACTGCAAAAGTGCTGACATAGAGTGCCACCCCTGAAGTGTCTATCCGTCTGCTCGGATCGCAACTGAGATAAACTAGCTTTTGGTCCCTAATGACTGAGTAAATGTGGCATCCCTGTGATAAAACATGACGTGCCAGTACGCCACGCAGGAGTGAGTGATTTCCGCCTCACAACTTCATTACAAACCCAAGGACACACTCGCAGCCGGGCACATACCTCCTCACCCCAGGCCTACACACCCAAACACCCCTGCCAGCTTGTTCTGACAGCCCTGACAGAAGAGCGGGTCACAAGTCATGCGGCCAGGCATAAAATACAATCAACCTGCCACTGAAATGTATAGAATTAATCTTTCTTGGTCTCCTATTTCATCCAGGGGCTTGCAGCCAAGTGAAACAAGCAGCTGTGTCTTTACTGAGAGAAAGGCAAAGAGGAAAATGTTATTGCTCAGAGGTTACTCTTTCATACAGTAGCTCATGGGACTTAATGGAGTTATGTTTAACTAGCAATTCTGTTGCAGGTGTTTCTCCTGAAATTTCTCTGAATAAAATAAACACAAGACACAACTGAACTGCTGACAAAACAGTACAGTGAAAGAATGGCAATAAAAACCATTGTGATAACCAATGTTTCATGTGAATGCAGCAAAGCATATTTTTAGGTCACAGGTCAGTTTCTTCAATCCTAGCATGTAACTTCTAGCCTCTTAATTCTACTGAAATAAAATCATTAATTATTTATAAAAAAAAACAATTTTTCTTTAAATTTTGATGCACTGCTTCCTATAAACAGCCTGTCTTCATACATCAAAACAAGATGGCTGCACACAACAAATTTGATTTTAGCTGTGAGTGAATGAGGATGAAATGTCATTTTCCGGTTTTTGTTTGTGGTCATATAGTGCAGAATGTATTTAATGGAGGCTACTTTGCTATTTTAATAAGAAGGAAGGTAAAGCAATTCTGCCTTGATGAGCACTGAACATCTTAGTAAAGCTCATCAGCCCCGAGGTTCACCTCAGGCGTTACGGTTGTCTGCACATTTCTTGGCTAATTTTCACCTGTGTTTTCGAAACTCCTAAATAATGGTGGTCATTAAAATATTTGTGAGCCCCACCCGAGTTGCTTTGTAAGTATAATGAAACTGTGGTTACTTGCTGTTATTAAAAAAGTAAGAAATTGAAAACCATTCATTCATTTATTCAAGTGTATTATATTCTTTGACAGATGTCTCGAATTAAAGGACAAGTTCGGTATTTTACACTTAAAGCCCTGTTTTCAGATTGTTTATGATGAAATAGAACGGTTTTGACGGAAATTTCGACATATGTGGCTGCCCCGAGAATTTGCGGGTGTTTGTTGTTTCACCTCCCACCTCTAAAATGGGTTTAATGGTGCATAGGAACAATCCTTCCTAAAATGCATTGAATTTTCGTTTACAAAGACGTGAAACTCACCGAGTGGTCAGGGGTGTTCACTGATATGCTCACACAAAAATCGCTGCAAAAGATGCTTTCCAACAGGTGTTTTACCGTTCGTTGTAAACTTGTTGACCTATTTTTCCAAACACCTCACACCCGTATATTCTTCCGCTGAGAGCTTGAATAATAGACACTCCAGCCCAGTTGGTGGCGATAATACACCTTTGCCAACTGCAAGAATACAAACAAAGTTCCTGGGGCGGAGTAATACCGTACCTCACAGCACATCTAATACAAGTCAATGGAGTTGGACAAAACTACGATTAAACCTGTTGGAATGCGTCTTTTGCAGCGATTTTTGTGTGAGCATATCAGTGAACACCCCTGACCACTCGGTGAGTTTCATGTCTTTGTAAACGAAAGTTTAATGCATTTTAGGAAGGATTGTTCCTGTGCACCTAAACAGCCATTATAGAGGTGGGAGGTGATACAAGAAACACCCGAAAATTCTCAGGCCAGCATCATATGTCCAAATTTCAGTCAAAACCGTTCTATTTCATCATAAACAATCTGAAAACAGGGCTTTAAGTGTAAAATACCGATTTGTCCTTTAAACTTACCATAGCAAATATAAAATACAGCAGTATTTTATTTACTGTAGTTTATTAATGCAGTGTAGTTAAGTTAATACTACAGGATACTACAGTAAACATTAAATGGAACATATCATGAAAATCTGACTTTTTTCATGTTTAAAGGGATAGTTCACCCAAAAATGAAAATTTTGTCATCATTTACTCACTTCTCCTGTTGTTTCAAACCTGTATAAATTTCTTTGTTTTGGTGAACACAAAATAATGTATATTTTGAGATATGTCTGTAACCAAATAATTTGTGGACCCCATTAACTTCCATAGTATTATGTTTTCCTATTATGGAAGTGAATGGGGTCCACGAACGGTTTGGGTACAAACGTTTTTCAAAATATCTTCCTTTGTGTTCACCAGAACAAAGAAATTTATACAGGTTTGTAACAACATGAGGGTTAGTAAATGATGACCGATTTTAAATTTTTGGGTGAACTTAACTATCCTTTTAAGTGCTATAATTGGGTAGCCAGTGCATCTATCAACCTAGAAAATGTGAAAAAGATCAACCCAGTAACTTAGTTTTTGAGTAAACCGTTCTCTGCAAGCTGGTGAAAAAATCGTAATCGAAATTTGTCTCCCCTTATTATGTCAGAGGGGGTTAATACAACACTATTTCAACCCCGGCACTGCTATTTTGTGCAGAGATCACCTCATTTGCATTTTAAAGGATACACCCCAAAACTGCACATTTTGCTCACACTTACAAAGTGGCAATAACATGCTATAACAAATTATCTATATGGTATTTTGAGCTAGAACTTCACATACGTACTCTGGGGACACCAAAGATTTATTTGACATCTTAAAAAAGTAATGTGAAATGTCTCCTTTAACAAAGTGTAGTAACACTGGTGAATGTTTGCTTGGGACAAGTTGCCTCTTATGGCAGCAGAGTTTCACTGCAATCCTGTACTGACGTCGGCTACACGTGTCGTTTTGAACGGGAGAATGAAAACGCGGAAATAGATCCTGGGAAAGTCGTAAACCTGACCGAGAATCTTACTAATACTAACGTGCTAAAGTCCACGCGGATTTATGTGAGTCAAGTAGTGTTGCTGCAAATCTTGCGTCATCTTAAGATATTGCAAAACTAATGGTTTGCGTACAACTTGTCTATCCGGTTGCAAAGCCAAATGAAACTCCTGAGTGGACTTGGGTCATTTAATTCGCTTGCTTGCTTGCTATAGATTTGCTTGAAATATGATTGACAAAGATGATTTTAGGCCCGTGACGCGGAGTCGCAGACGCGCGACTATCACAAACGTCAAGACCGAAACAGTGCAGCCCAGAAACGGCGCGACGTCAGGAGTCAAAAGCGCATCCAAGACGCCCGAGTTTCTCCCTAAAAACTTCCAGCTGAATGAAGACAGCAAACGAAAATGCGATCGATACGATCAAATGAGGTGAGATTCAGTATACGTTATTAAAATGCATAGGTTGTAGTATCGTTATAAGAGTCATTTGGGAACTATGTGAATGTGAATGGTCAAGTTTACGTCATATACAGTACGGTGCACATGCGTACTGTGTACAGTAAGGCAGAGTAGAGTGGGAATGTGGTGTTAATAATTATTTTGTCCAAGAAGACGAGTTAAAAACTCATTTAATTTAATTTAATTTTCCTTTTATGGGATTTATATTCCATATAGTTACTGAAAACTGTAAAAAAAGATTATTGACTTTGACGAAGGCATAAAATCATATAAAAAATGAATTGTCTTCAAATGTATTTAATATTATGTGAATATTAAGGATTCTCATAACTACATACAGTAATTCTTAACATTTTAAAACTTATTACATGTTAATAATAACCTACTGTACCTTACCCAACTTTTAATTACATTTAGCAGGTGCTTTTATCCAAAACAATTTAGTGCATTCAAACTATAGCCTACTTTTTATGAGTATGTGTGTTCCATGGAGATCAAACCAATGATCTTTGTGCTGCTATCAGAGTCCTCTACCAATTAAGCAACAGGAACACAACCTTTTGACACTGCACACAATAACCTTATGGATCCGGACACTTTCACCGTGCTTTGTGATAAATGTGTTATCAAAGTACTGCAGTGTTGATTTTTGCTGTAGTCTAGAACTTGGCCTTTTACCCTGAGGGCCTTTTTGCCTTCTCATGGTTATTGTATCTTATCGTTTCATGTATCAATTGAGAAAATTACCTTTCTGGACCCTGTAAATAGTTTAATAATTATGCCCAGAAACATCTCGCTCAGCTGGTTCTCCATTCTCTTATCACTTCATCTTCTCTTTTTCACCCCCAGTTGCCACAAAATGCAGGAGTCAATGCTCAGTTCTGCAAGCACGTTCAAAAACTACAGAGGCATTCTGAATTGGTGTGTGGTAATGCTGGTGAGTGTGAAACTGTCACATATACACACTTTGAGTTATAGGGAGTGACTGCATGCTTTGACTTGCCTACTCGTATAGTTCTAGTAACACATCAGTCGGGCTAGTAAACATTCCTTCTCATTCAGAGGTGCCGACCGTGATTAGTACAGATAATCTTTATTGCTTCTCACATCAGGTGTTAACAGAGATTAAAGGAGGTTGGATATTGTGTCATATACTGAATAGATACTGTTTTTAATTTTAAGACACACGCAGAATGAATAATTAGTTTTAAATGAGGAAAACCCAGACTAGTAACGCACGTCTTTTGCAGTGACACATTTTAAGTAATGTTGGATGGTGCGTGACAATCATATGGTATGTGTTGATTAGTGTGTCTGTTTATGGAGACACACTTAAAGCCAAACGACACCTAAAAATAAACAGCATGAAACAGCTTGTCTGTCTAAACACTAACTGAACATGGAGCATAGCCAGCCAAGTCCTCATCTCCGAAACTGTGAAGAATACATTCACGCTTCTCAGCGTACCGTTAATGTGAGCTATGAGATGAATCTATTTTGTCATCACAATATTTTTTCAGCCTCGCCGGACTTGTTTCATATTCCAGTGTACAGTGTGCATTTGCATTTTCGTTCTATATCTAGGAATATGTTCGTCTGTCTCTGGTGCAGATTTATGGACATGAATTTCAATATATCTCTGCAAACTGTAAGCAGACGTGATGAAAGATCTTTGTGTAGATGGTGTTTTTTATTCCGGAGGTTGCAGCGTGTTTAGTCAGTCATATAGTGATGTATTCTTGGTGGTGCCTTTTCATTTATTTTTTTAATGTATGTCTGCTTTGTTTGTACTGTAGGTTTTGAGCAATGCACGACTGTTCTTGGAAAACCTTCTCAGGTATGAACAAGTATTTATACAGTTCACTTACTGTATATCGCCACTATACAGGTGTTTTATGCAGATTTATGGACATCTATGTGCTAGTTTGACATTATGATTTTTTTTTATTATCTGAATTTACAAAACATACTGAAAATGTGTTTCTCTGCCTAACCAAATGGTCAGAACTGTGCAAAAGTCTAAAGCTGCGCTTACACCAGCCGCGGTAGAGGCGGCGAAAACGCACTATTCGCGCGTAGTTGGACGCTTGAACATTTGAGTTTACTCGCTTCATTCGTGCGTGAAAGTCGCGCATGAAATTCTAGTCATTCGAGATATTCACACGGAAATTCGCGTCATGGGAAGGGCTTCTGCGACTCTGCTGAGACTCCGCTCGCTTCCTGTAATCACGTCACTACTACAGCAAGGTCCTGATTAGTTAACGCGGCGCGGAAATCCACCGAAGTTCAGATTTTTCAACTTTTCAACTCAATTATAAAAAACAACAAATCTAATTCTGGCATGGTGGTCTTATGCTGCGTTTACACCAGCCGCGGTAGAGGCGGCAAGCGCGGGTGATTTACATGTTGCGCGTTCCACGCCATTCGTGCCGCGCCTACCGCGCCGCAGGATGCCTAATCGCGTCTTTGCATTTACTTGACATGTAAATCACCCGTGCTTGCCGCCTCTATCGCTGCTGGTGTAAACGCAGCATAAGGCCACCATGCCAGAATTAGATTTGTTGTTTTTGCAACGTTAGAGTGATCATATATAATTGTTTCTCAGTCTCTTTAATGGAATAAATCCAGAAAATACAGAAAATTTGTATATAGTATTAAAAACTATAAAAATGTAAACTGATGTGTCAAGTTTTTAGGGTAAACTCCCCTTTCACTTGAGCATTAGCAGGAAACTGCAGGATCTCTTAAAACTAAATAAAATTAAATCCTAATTTCTAATTTCTTTTTACTTCAAAAACACTCAAGATGTGTTTAGTGCCAAGAGAGGTCACACTAAACACTGACGATGCCTAAAGAAGACATTTAGTCCTGAAAATTTTAATTTTAATTTTTTGTACATATTTTTCCAGTATTTTCTGTTTGTATCTTAATTAAATAGATTGAAAAATAAATATGTATGGACATTAAAACTTCTAAAACAACAAGTCTGGTGGTGGTGGCCTAAGACTTTTGCACAGTACTGTATGTTTTATTATTTTTTTATAATGTGTTACCCTAGACAATATGTACATAGAAAGCAGATCGGTATATATGATCCCTGCATCCTTTTGCACTGCAAAAAAACAATTGAGCTACAGCAACACAATTTCAATTAACGTGCTGTATCCCAAAAACATGCAGTTCTGTATTGTGTTTTGAAAGTTATACTGAAGATGTTGAGTCTATAGGGCTTATTTGATAAGTGTACAGGCTGAACCCCATGCTGTGTGGACCATATGCTGCCATCATGTTGCCTACTGCTCCATGCAGACAGTATGTATACAGCTGCCTGCTGATACTGCCTGCCAGTATAGCACTGCAAATAATCCACAGTTCAGAGTGAGGCTTTTAATAGGGGAGAAATACGGGAATTTGAAGCATCTGTTAAATGCGTATGAGTGAAAAAGTAGATGTTTATAAATGTATTGACTTTTAAGAGTTGGTTTGATTTGTACTTTAATGTACATCCACTCAGGTATGGCATTTTAGTGGACCCCATTCAAGTGGTATCATTGTTCCTCACGGACCCTTATAGCTGGCCAGCTGCATGCTTGGCTATAGGTATGGATTTTCTAAAATATTTTTCTTCTGTTTTTTGTAAACAAGGAAGATTTTTTTTAAAGATTAGTTTACCCAAAAAGAAATTGAAAATATTTACTGAAAATCTTGACATCCCGTTATCTTTTTTTTTAGACTTGTACAGTTCATCTTCATTGTAATTATAGAAGGTTCAAAATAAATTTTTAGGTTGCATTTAAGAAAAAAAACTAATGCAAATTGTGTTTAGTTTTATTTATTTTTTTAACTTTAGCCATTGTACACAAAGCGATTTAATTGTATACCTGCCTCATGTACTGTAGCAGGTGGTGTTATTGTCTAATGTATAATAGCCATAAATACAGCGTGCATGCATGTGTGTGCGCGCATGCTAGCCATGTGCCCTATTAAAAGGTTAATCCTATAAATTAAATGTACAGTTTATACCTTCTTCTGTTTCATTACACCCTAAAAAAAATAACTGTGTGAAATGTGTTTTGTATTCAAGCTGCTTTTTTATTTACTATGAAATTTTTCCTGAAAATCTTACAAAACACTAGCTAACCGCTGAAGCGAACTATGCTTTCATTACCAAAACGGCATTCATTTGACAGTATAATAATTCTTTTCTTGCAGTTTCTAATGTGTTCATACTTGTGGCATTGTACACAGAGAGAAGACTAGCTATGGTGAGTTCAAAAGCCATTCGCATTTAATCTTGATTTCATCCGTTTATCATAATGAATGAAGTCATTGTCATAGTAATGTAAAGATTCACTGTGTTCACTTAACGCAGTATAATTTAGGGTTTGGAACGATACTATTATGGGTTGCCAGTTCTAAAGAGATCAATTTAGAACGTAAATTTGATTTATTGCATTTTAAAAAGCCTGACATATTTGGAAGAGCTTGCAAATGTGAATGGAGTATCAGCACATTTACTGAACTGGCTTAATGGAAACTGAGTGAATTTGCAGTAAACAGTTCAGGCATTTTGCTGATATTGACTAGGATCTGACTGAAAAGGTACGGTCAGAGTTTATAAAGTAAATGCACTATGTTCAACATTCACCAAATTCAAATTGTTTGGGATTGTTTTGTTGGCTGATTTGTTTTATTTTTAATGGGTTTTATTTGTGCAATAATGTCATTGTGATTTGTCGTTGTGTTGTTTTTGTTGATTTGTATGATCATATTATTATTAAATACACTCACCCAAAGGATCATTAGGAACACCTGTTCAATTTCTCAATAATGCAATTATCTAATCAACCAATCACATGGCAGTTGCTTCAATGCATTTAGGGGTGTGGTCCAAACTGAATGTCAGGATGGGAAAGAAAGGTGATTTAAGCAATTTTGAGCATGGCATTGTTGTTGGTGCCAGACGGGCCGGTCTGAGTATTTCACAACCTGCTCAGTTACTGGGATTTTCACGCACAACCATTTCTAGGGTTTACAAAAAATGGCGTGAAAAGAGACATCCAGTATGTGCAGGGTCCCCGCGGGTCCTTAAAAAGTCTTAAAACGTCTTAAATAAAATTTTCGATTTTTAAGGTCTTAAAATGTCTTAAAATCTGGAATTTCCACTAAGAAGGTCTTAAATTTCATGTCAGACTCTTCAGTTTCCCATACATTGTTATATTTCATAGATTTTCTATATGTATTTGTAGTATTATAATTGTAATATTTTAGTATTAAAACGGCTTAATTCATTGTTTCGAGCGCAGCGGCGCCTCTCTCGTGTGCGCGTGCTTCTCTCTCTCTCATGCTGCGTCGTGTAGCACCTCACACATGGCACGTGGGGGAAAGAATTAAAAGTGTTTATTCTCTCATATTTTATATATACGCGATCTACAATAATACTTTTACTTTTAAAAGCGCTTATAACACAACAAGACAAGAAGAGCAACGGTAAAGCTCTGCTCTGCATGAGACACTCAGGTAATGTAGCCAAAATCACCTCGTAATGTTATATATAACATATTGTCAGAAGCGTTTAGCTATAAATCAGGATTTAAGCAGTAAGTAACGTAGTTGGATTAAACACGAGGGTCGTGTTAACTTATTGGGTCGTGTTTAGTCACAATTTTTTAGTCAGTAACCCTATTTATATACAAAGGCTCGCATTGACCGTGAGACAGACGCATTTCAGTCAGTTCAGACACTCACAGGGCACACCTTGTATTTATCACGCTGAGAAATAAGAGATAAATTGTCCTGCTATATTCAATAAATGGACGAGGCGCATGGCAGTTCTGTCGAGTTTAGCTGCTTCCTTCGAGCGCCACAAAACCGACACGCAGATAACATCAGGGTACCGCGAGAAATCTTGCGAAGGAGGCTGATTTCAAATCGCTCTCGCGTTACTCTGATGTCATCCACTTGTTTTTTTTTGCAGCGCCTAATGAAGTCGTTCACACAATGCATCCTATCAGGCAATCAAACATAAACGAGAAGTTGTTTCTGGTGATGTTATCCCGCTGCTAGCACGTTCATTACTAACATGGATTTAACGGAGTGGAAGTTGGATGAGCAAGATCCGATGAATGCGGTAGATATAACCCACTTTTTAAGCATTTTGATTTTACGATTCCTGGACGAAATCCTTGCCGTTGATCAAAGACAATGAAAGCTAATATTGGGGAATAAAGCCAAATTCGTGCTAAATTATTATTGATTCAGCCAAAAACTCCAACAGCTTTGCAACCAGAAGCTTTAGTTACCTGAAATTAAGAAAAGTACTAGAGGCTTCCTGAAATATAAAATGTAATTGAGATGCATTTCATTATTATTGCCCTTTCATCATTAAATGTTCTGCAATACTGTATGTGTACAGTAAGCTCAAGTTAAAAGAGTACAATTCTATAATCCACTTAAAGTGCTCTATTTTCGTGTACTAATGTTGTACTTAATATAGCCTACATTTTTTTGTTCTTTAGTACATTAATATGAAATATGCTAAAATGTAATTTAAAAATGTATTTAGGTACCACTTGAAATAAATTTGAACCCATCTTTGTATGAAAGATGAGTACACTTTAACTTCAAGTGGTACATTTTTGTTATATGTTAAATGCATTTCAGTTCATATTAATGTAATCTCAAAATAACACTGATAACGACACTTAGATGTTTTTAAGATTATCTTAAGTACTAAAGTAGAAACTTTGTATTATGTACAAAACTATTTTGTAAAAATAGGGCACTTTAAAGGGATAGTTCAACCAAAAATAACAATACTGTCATAATTTTCTCACTCTCACGTTTTTACAAACCTGTATACATTTTTTTGTTCTAAAAAACACAAAGGAAGATATTTTTAGGAATGTTTGTAATCAAACCTTTAATGAGTCCCATTCACTTCCATAGTAGGATAAAGTATAATATGAAATTCAATGGGGCCCATTAACGGTTTGTTTACTAAACATTAGGTAAAATTAAACAGTTAGCAAAAACTTGGGTGGGGCCGAGGGGTCACAAATACCCCTCTCCTGAAATCTCACTCCAAACTTTTGGTAAAACTTGAGAGCCCTAATATCCATGTCCGACAACAAAACAGATTATATGTAAAAATATAATTAAATTGTGTTAAAATACAATATAACTCAATTAACCTACTTAAGTCTGTGTCATTAATGTTAATCAAACAACCTAAGACAAAGAGAAAATACCTTCTGTAGCTCTAAAAACCCCTTTTATTCTGATCTGAACCATGAGTTTTGTGATCCGTCACACCCCTATTTTGTAATGTTCTGGGCTGTCCTCCATGTCTTTTTTAAAATGCTAAGAAGGGCCAGAATTTATAAATTAACTGAAGTACCTTAAAGGCAGATTTTTACATACACAGTCAACCATGTCAAAATTGTTAGGCGAATTAGCACTTAGTATAAAAGTTGTTGTTTCCCTGTGATGTGTCTTGAGTGTGGCTCAGGCGAGCTGTGCCGTGCTATGCTTCAACACAAAATTCTGTGTCGTGTCGCGCTGAACGTTTTCCTGTTTTTTATGATAAAGTCTTAAATTTTTATTTTAGAGGACTTAAAAAGGTCTTAAAAGTCATTAAATTTGCTGTTAAAAAATGTGCAGATACCCTGATGTGGCAGTCATGTGGGCGAAAATGCCTTGTTGATGCTAGAGGTCAGAGGAGAATGGGCAGACTGATTGAAGCTGATAGAAGAGCAACTTTGACTGTAATAACCACTCGTTACAACCGAGGTATGCAGCAAAGCATTTGTGAAGCCACAACACGCACAACCTTGAGGCGAATGGCCTACAACAGCAGAAGACCCTTCCGGGTACCATTCATCTCAACTACAAATAGGAAAAAGAGGCTACAATTTGCACGAAAATGTTAAAAAATGTTGCCTGGTCTGATGAGTCTCGATTTCTGTTGAGTCATTCAGATGGTAGAGTCAGAATTTGGCATAAACAGAATGAGAACATGGATCCATCATGCCTTGTTACCACTATGCAGGCTGATGGTGGTGGTGTAATGGTGTGGGGGATGTTTTCTTGGCTCACTTTAGGCACAATATTTAAATGCCGCGGCCTACCTGAGCATAGTTTCTGACCATGTCCATCCCTTTATGACCACCATATACCCATCCTCTGATTGCTACTTCCAGCAGGATAATGCACCTTGTCACAAAGCTCGAATAATATGAAATTTGTTTTCTTGAACATGACAATAATTTCACTGTACTAAAATGGCCCCCACAGTCACCAGATCTCAACCCAATAGAGCATCTTTGGGATGTGGTGGAACGGGAGCTTTGTGCCCTGGATGTGCATCCCACAAATCTCCATCAACTGCAAGATGCTATCCTATCAATATGGGCCAACATTTCGAAAAGAATGCTTTCAGCACCTTGTTGAATCAATGCCACATAGAATTAAGGCAGTTCTGAAGGCAAAAGGGGGTCAAACACAGTATTAGTATGGTGTTCCTAATAATCCTTCAGGTGAGTGTAGGTGATGTGATTGTTTTACTGTGTTATGGTCATGTATCAATTGATTATGTCGTTAAAGACCCTATGAATTTATTAGACAATCACAGTTTTTCTTGTTGACATATATTCAATTAAACCCACAACTTTAGGTTTACAGAGACACATCCAGGTGGATTTTTCACTTTTAATTGCATCACAGCCATTAAATGATTTGCTAGTTATTTTCAGTATAGAGTTTTAGAGAGCATTTGGTTTGACAAAAACTGTATTTTAGTGGATCAATATTTTTTATTCGTTTTCCCGAGAGTAAAGGACTGTAAATTTTAAATGCATATATCTGCTAAAAGTGAATTTTGTCAATATTTATGTGTACACTTGTTAATGTTTATGAGTACACATGGCATATAGATTGAGCTCAAACCTCAGCCTGATAGCCTAAGGGCCACAAAACTCCAATATTGATTTCGTGTGGTCTTTAAGTTCCTGGCTGTTATGTTGTGTGCTGTTTGGTTTGATTGTGATGTCATGCATGTCAGGTTGTGTTGCATTGTCTACAGTAATAACTATATTGTCGTACTTGTGGTTGGATTTTGGTCAGTGTTTCTTTATTGTATTTTTCAGGGGTCGATCAGTGAGAAAGTTGGCCTGCTGATTTATATCTTCAACTTAACCGTCGTCATATGTTTTCCTATGATGGTCATTTTGAAGCTGCCATCTATCACACCAGGTGAGATTGTACATTATAAAAGTCTTAAACACGCACATAATTGACTCTTTTGTGCTTTCTGATATATTTTCTCCTCATTGTTGTTTTCTATTATAATATGCCTGTCAGGTGACCCAGCTTTGAAAAATGTTTGGGTACACCCAGTGTTTTGACTAAACAAATCTTTTATACCAGTAATCTGATTTTACAGGATCAGCTGGCATGTAAATGGTGTTTTTATTCATACTGTACTAGCTACAGTATACTTCTCAAAGTTTTGAACACATTGGGTCAGTGCTGTGGTTAATGTGATGCATTTTTTTAATTATTAGTTAAAAAAATAAAGATATCCTATCCTTGTATCCCTCTCCTCACTACTGCTGCAAACCCGTCTGCCCATGAAAAAGCCTCTTAATTCATTTTTTTGTTTTGGTGTGAAGAAAGAAAAAGCCATTCTTGATGCACAACTCATTTCCCATCATTAAACTGGATTATTTATAACACATCAGCATTATATCAACCATCAGCTCACTATTCACTTAAATATTGGTATGCCCCCCGTACACTTGATGGGTTTGCGATGGTTTACAACATGATACCTAAGCTGTGGACATTTTTAAAAAATTGTACGTCTACAACAGAATATATAATATAAGAAATATGAACAGTTTAGAGGTGACTTGTTTTCCATTAACTGTGTTTGTAAACTCCGAAAGTGACTTTTCTTACAGCCCTCGCTCAGTGACGGTATAATGATGCGTTATATTTCTTCTCACATCAGAGATGATGTCCAGCATCATAAGCACTCCTCTATATCATCAAGTGTGATATTCATTTCACAACCTGTACGATATTCATATCGCAATCATAAGGGCCTCCCAAGGGTTTCTTTAGTAGGGAATGTATTGCCTCATTTGCTTTCATCCATACCACGACTTTCACTGGCTCTTCCGTCCGCCCTCATCTGTTTGCTCGACGGGAGGTGAAAACGTGCCTCCATCTGTCAGCCTGGTGCCGGGCGTGGTGCCGCTGTACCAGACAGCCAGGTCAGCTCAGGGGCCGCTGTCAGTCCTGCAGCCCAGTTCGAGTCCATCTCTAGGTCATAGAGGTACTCCAGAGCCCCTGCATGGACCATTTCCACCCGGCATATGGCCGCTATTGATAAAGCAGCGGTTGAGGGAGCATACGAGTGTGGGCCAGGTCTGTGCACGCTACATTGGTGATGTGCTGGGTCACGTGACTGATGCAGTGTTGTGTTTTTGAAAACGTTTTGTTCTCACTGTGTTTGTGTTATCTCTCATAGATAGTTTGCATTTAGATTGATACATTGATTCTGTGTTTTTGTGTTTTTGTCCCCTGTGTGCAGTTGGTGGGGCGTTTGCCTTAGGAATCTACACCATCCTGTTCTTAAAATTGTACTCGTATAAGGATGTTAACAGGTGGTGCAGGGAGAGAATGCAAGTGAAGGCCCGCAGTCTCTCAAGATCTCTTTCATGTGAGTTAAAACAGCCATCATTCTGCAGCATAGACATGTCATTGCTAATTCATTATGTAGTTATAAGTTAATATTAAAAATGACTCTTAAATCAAATTTTGAGATCAGGAGCATCAAAGTTTGATTTCAGCCTTGATGTCAATCTTTGACACATGACCTTACTTCAGTCAATATTAAATATCAAGATATCAAGGTTATATTTTCACATAATGATTTTTACATTATGTAGCATAATTTTATTTAGATTTTTATGTAGATTTTATCTACCAGCCTTAAAGGGACATTCCACTTTTTTTTTAAATATACAAATTTTTTTCCGGCTCCCTTGGAGTTGAACGTTTGATTCTTGCCGTTTTGGAGTCCATTCGGCTGATCTCCGGGTCTGGTGCTACCACTTTTGGCGTGGCTTGGCGCGGTCCATTGAGTCTGATTAGACCATTGGCATCGTGCTCAAAAATAACCAAAGAGGTTCGATGTTTTTCCTATTTAAAACTTGACTCTTCTGTAGTTGCAATGTGTAGTAGGACCGCGTACGATATTACACAGCAGCCGAAAATGGTCCCCTTAGTATCTTTCAATAGCAGGGGACTATTTTCGGGCACTACGTAATATCATTCCGCGTCCTGGAGCCATGGTACGGCAGAAAAGTCCTTAGTTATTACGCCAGAATGAGAGTATAGTTCCTAGCCATATCTGCCTAGAAAATCACAGCTTTTAATTTTCTGTCTGTCTTAGTACACGATGTAACTACAGAGTCAAGTTTTAAATAGGAAAAATATTGAAAAACTCTTTGGTTATTTTTTAGCAAAATCCTAATGGTCTAATCAGATTCAGTGGATTGTGCTGGGCTATGCTAGACGTGTTACCGCCAGAAACGGAGATCGGCTGAGTGGATTCCAAAGCGGTAAAGATCTAGTGTTTAACTCTAGGGGAGCTGGAAAATATTTTTTTCGAAAAAGTGGAGTGTCCCTTTAACGCTGTCTTAACCAGACGTAATGCACTAAAGTGACACAGTTCGATATGTTTTCCAGTGAATACTTAATTACCAAACCAATGCATCATGAGTTGCAGAATACAGCCACTCTTTCCCAATACAGAAGCTCCTCAATCGTTTACAGAGCTTCTGCCAAGTTTCTTTATTTCTTGACAGTTGCTGTTTGCTTTAGGTCCAACACCTCAGTCTGTGCCCAGCAGTATGCAGGCTCAGGTGTCTTACCCAGGAAATCTCTCTCTCAGAGGTAAATCATTCAGTTTTTACAGTCCAGTCACGAAACGTTTCTTATGATCCTAATTACAGATTGCTTATGATATTAAACCGTTATTTTGTAAGAAGTGCTTCTGTTATCTTTAAAATGTTTTATCTGATATCTAAAGTAAAATTAAAGTGGATGTACTGTAGTTTAGACAAAAGGAATGTCAGTCATCTTGTGGTACGTATCATGGATCACGATATGCCATTTGCTCTGCGGTATGTTGCGGTACATTGCAATATTGTGTTTTAAGAATATACTAGGATATAATTTTAGGAAAGCTGTCATTGAGGACTCACCACCATATGCAAATCTTAGCAAAATATATTTTGCCGCGGCCCTATGCTAGTACTGTACTCCTGTCACTGTTTAAAGGGGACATATCATGAAAATCTGACGTTTTCCATGTTTAAGTGCTATAATTGGGTCCCCAGTGCTTGTATCAACCTAGAAAATGTGAATAAGATCAACCCTGTATCTTAGTTTTGGTAAACCATTCTCTGCAAGCATGTGAAAAAAATAGGTAGATTTGGCTTTGCCTTGATGTCAGAAGGGGATACCGCCCCTTAATCTGCACTATCCAACCACGGCACTGCCATATAGTGCAGAGATCATTTGCATTTTAATGGACACCCCCAAAAACACCACATTTTTGCTCACATCTACAAAGTGGCAGCTTAAACATGTTATAATAAATGATATGTGGGGTATTTTGAG
The DNA here is from genome assembly GCF_027580225.2 of Misgurnus anguillicaudatus. Lineage (NCBI taxonomy): Eukaryota > Metazoa > Chordata > Actinopteri > Cypriniformes > Cobitidae > Misgurnus > Misgurnus anguillicaudatus. The sequence goes on along the minus strand of NC_073346.2, from coordinate 25,742,967 downwards.
CTAAAACTTCAAATACATACTCTGGGGACAACAAAGATTTATTTTACTTTTTTAAAAAAGTCTTGTGAAATGTCCCCTTTAAGTTCAGAGATAAGAGTGGTTAGGATGTAAACTCTAAGTAAAACATGAATCGTGAATCTGAGTCATGAAATTGTATGATTTTTTTTTATATATATAATGTAATATCACATTATTGAGAATTTATACAGTGTTGCCCAACAAAATATTACGATACTCACATGTATAGATATTTGCTTGCACCCCTACATATTTTGTCTGTTGATCGGTGTGCATTTGACTTTTTCAGACATGTATTATTTTGTCTTTGCACCAACCCTGTGCTATGAGCTGAATTTTCCACGTTCCGAATCCATACGGATGGGATTTCTGCTAAGGAGGCTCTTTGAGATGGTAGGCTATTGATATGGACATATCTCCTGTCAGCATTGTTGTTTGCCAATAAGTTTGTTCACTCTAAAAATACAATATGACAGCTTGTGTATTTTGCACATATCTTAAATCTAAGAATTAGATTTAGTTGTTGACTGTCATAGCTCAAAAATCTGAAAATTTCATAGCAGTTACAGCAATTGCACATTTAATTCACACACAATAAAAATAACATGGTTAACATTTCGCTTTATTTTTAGCTTGAAATTAAAATCTCCACTTGTCTATTGCAGTTGTTTTTCACTCAGTTATTGGTTGGTTTAACACAGCAGGTAAGTGGCATAGTGCATTCTGGGGGAAAATATGTTTCAAACCTGTAATTTTCATGTCTGAGTTATAGCTCATATCTGTTGTTCTTTCTGTTTTCTATAAGTGGATGGTGCCAGTCATTCGAAGTTCAATGAAGCCATTGCAGGTGTGTTGTGCTTTAACTGCTGTTGCTCTGTGCTTAAGGGACAAGCGCTGTATCTAGTTCTTTAAAATCATCATTTATCATTTTGCAGGAAATGGACTACAAGAGAATGACTGAACGACTGCTTAGACTGGCTGTGAGTATTTAGAGGGTCAATGTTTTATCCACAAAATACAAACACAATGCTTAATTAAAGAACATGTGATTTCTTGTGATTTTGTGCTGTTTGGTTGCACAGATGTTTGCTTAGGTGTTATTTTAAAAGAAAATATGAAGAACTACAATCAAGGGAACAAACACTATATCATACTGTTGTTCTAGGTCCCCAACCACCTCCTCTGGTTGATTTTTTTCTACTCCTTTTTCCATTCTTCAATGAACTTTGTGGCCGAGCTGTTAAGGTTTGGAGATCGAGAATTCTACAGGGACTGGTGGTGAGTGATCCATTTTCTTGAAAAAAATCCGGATGGTTTGCTCACCACCATGTCATCCAAAATGTTGATGTCTTTCTTTGTTCGGTCGAGAAGAGGTTGTGTTTTTTGAGGAAAACATTCCGGGATTTTTCTCATTTTGATGGACTTTAGTGGACCCCAGCACTTAGCAGTTTTAATGCAGTTTAGAGTTGCAGTGTCAAGGGACTCTAAACGATCCCAATCAAGGCATAAGGGTCTTATCTAGCGAAACGATTGTCATTTTTGACAAGAAAAATAAAAAATATGCACTTTTAAACCACAACTTCTCGTCTATCTCCGGTCATGTGACGTGCCAGTGCGACCTCATGTAATTGCGTAATGCCGTGGAAAGTTCACGTGTTACATGAAACGCACATTTGTGGACCATTTTAAACAATAAATTGACACAAAGACATTAATTAGTATCATTCCACATACAACAACATCGGAACGGTCCTCTTTCTCCACACTTTCGCATACGTCATCCCTGACCTCTTCATGTGATGACGTATTACCTGAGCTCGCGCTGGAGCATCACAGGAACGGAGATAGACGAGAAGTTTTGGTTTAAAAGTGCATATTTTTTATTTTTCTTGTCAAAAATGACAATCGTTTAACTGGATAAGACACTTATGCCTCGTTTGGGACCGTTTAGAGTCCTTTGAAACTGCAATTTTAAACTGCATTAAAACAGTTAAGTGTTGGTGTCCATTAAAGTCCATTAAAATTAGAAAAATCTGGAATGTTTTCCTTGGGAAACATAATTTCTTCTCGACCGAACAAAAAAAGACATCAACATTTTGAATGACATGGTGGTGAGTAAATTATCTGGATTTTTTTTAAAGAAAATCGACTAATCCTTTAACTTTTTAAAGTAAAAATCTGCTGTGGTGCTACACTATGTGGCGGTTTCCCAGACAGGGATTAACTAGTCCTAGACTAGAATTATTGTAAGAGCATGTGTTTAAACTGAAAACAACTTACACTGACATATCTTAAAATACACCAGTGCCCTTTGGTTAGCCTTAAAATGCATGCCAGTAATGTTTTTAGTAATGCATGTTTGTTAAAACTAGTTATATTTAATAATTAAATTAATGCCTAGTCCTGTTTTAAGATAATCCCTGTCTAGGAAACCACTCCTTTATGTTTTTGTAACTGGACTGATAAGCTTTAAAAGTATGAAATCTGGTTTATGTGTGACATCACTACCCCTTCATCATTTGCATTTCTAATGTGCAATTATGTTCAAATGTTCTTAAGTATGCAAATAGGTCACACACAAAAATTCAGTAGGTGCATATGTACATAAATTGTTATAATATTCATAATCTAAAACAGCAAATTGCAAACTTATGACTTATGGACTTTTTATAAAATGATCATTTTTATAAAATAAACCTTTAATGCACATATTGACACACAAAAACACACAGGTAGTGAAAGTGACTCACTGTGTTTTTTTGTTTTTAGGAACTCAGAGACGATAACATACTTCTGGCAAAACTGGAATATTCCCGTGCACAAATGGTGTCTCCGGTGAGTGAATGGAGGTTTCGAAAGCGACTGCAGACAGCTTTAGGGTGGCAAGATGAAATACGACACAGTAAAGCTCACAGAGACTATAATGAAGAGAGACTATAATGTGGTCTGTCTGTAAGAAATATATGGTTATATACCGCTCATACTGACTGAGTTTATATGCTTCTCTCACTCCTGTTTGCAAAAGGCACTTTTACAAGCCTTTGCTGAGAAGAGGTGCCGGCAAGTTACTGAGCCAATCGGCCGTGTTTTTCGCCTCTGCTTTCTTTCACGAGGTAAGATATGCATAAATCACATGCTGTTTGAAATATTTTGTCGGGTCACGGCAAGTGAAAGTTAACAGTCTGAGCAGGGTAACAAAATGAGTGAATATCATTTTACAAATGTGGTCTTTGCAATACTAACTTTCAGTACCCTAATTTGTTTACATACAGAATGCTTAAAGGAATATTCCATTTTCTTAAAAGAAAAATCCAGATAATTTACTCACCACCATGTCATCCAAAATGTTGATGTCTTTCTTTGTTCAGTCAAGAAGAAATTATGTTTTTTGAGGAAAACATTGCAGGATTTTTCTCATTTTAATGGACTTTAATAGACACCAACAATTAACACTTAACTCAACACGTAACAGTTTTTTTCAACAGAGTTTCAAAGGACTATAAACAATCCCAAACGAGGCATAAGGGTCTTATCTAGCGAAATTGACAAGAAAAATTAAAAATATGCTCTTTTAAACCACAACTTTTCGTCTAGGTCCGGTCCAGCGCGACCTAACGTAAATGCGTAGTGACGTAAGGGAGGTCACGTGTTACATATATAAAACGCACATTTGCGGACCATTGTAAACAATAAACTGACACAAAGACATTAATTAGTATCAGTTGACATACAACAACGTAGGAACGGTCCTCTTTCAACACACTTGTAAACACTGGGGCGGAATTTCGCGTTCGTCTTCTGTGACCTCTTGACGTCATGACGTATTGCGTGGGGTCACTTGGCGCATCACAACCGGATCTAGACGAGAAGTTGTGCTTTAAAAGTGTATTTGTTATTTTTCTTGTCAAGGGTGACAGTCGTTTTGCTGGATGGGACACTTGTGCCTCGTTTGGGATTGTTTGTAGTCCTTTGAAACTCAGTTGAAAAAAACTTGCGTGTTAGGTCTTGGTTGTTGGTGTCTATTAAAGTCCATTAAAATGAGAAAAATCCTGCAATGTTTTCCTCAAAAAACATAATTTCTTCTCGACTGAACAAAGAAAGACATCAACATTTTGGATGACATGGTGGTGAGTAAATTATCTGGATTTTTCTTTAAAGAAAATGGAATATTCCTTTAAGTCTACAATTAATTAATGCGCTTGTTAAGTCTGACATCATGCGCAACCGCTTCCAGGTCCAAACGCTTTATCAGATGCCTAAAGAAAACAAGAAGTATACGAATACACATTCACAGGGTGCTGAAAAATTATTAAAAAAAAATCTCAATCTTTATCTCTATACAGACATCCCAGATGCTCTAGCTAGCAGTTTCATTTTTAGTGAATCATTTAATATCGGTGTCTAGGATGCTGTGAGACTGGAGAATGAAGGGTACACTGCAGTGATGCACGGGTTGATCCGAAATGAGCGGGTGCCTGCGGTCACCCACGGTTATGAGTCATCCAAAAATATTTTTAATGATATTCTGGTTACGGTCGGTCGGGTAGTTTGAAATAAAGATGCCAGTTAACTAATTTAAACAATTACTACTGTTAAAAAATCCGGGCCAAGGAGCGGATCGGGTACGCTATTTATTTATTTTTTGCGGTCCGAGGTGCGGGCGGGTTAGTTGAAAACGTCGGTCGGGTGTAGAGCTGCAACTAACGACTATTTCTTCTGTCGACTAATCTAGCGATTATTTTTCCGATTAGTCGACTACTCTAAACGATGATTTTTTTATTATAAATATAGTGTTGTTTTTTTGATTAGCTATTTAATCTGTTGTATAATCTGTTTTTCTACTCTCTGTCTGATCTGACAGTCATTGTTTGTTTTATTGTATTTTAACACAACTGAATGCTATTTTCACGTATTATCTGTTCTGTTGTCAGACATAAAGACTATTAAAATAGTGACTAAACATGACCCAATAACCTTGTGTTTAATCCAACCAGCTGTTACTTTAACTACTAAGTTACTAAAATCTTGATTTATAATCGGGACATCGCAGACAATTCGGCGCAAATTGAAAAATTGCCATTACACAGAGTTACTACAGAAGGCATGCGCGGGCATAGGAGAGAGAGAGCTCGCGCACAAGCACACAGAGAACCAGTGTGTGTGGGAAAACACTGCTAACCTTTCATGATAAACTCTCTCTGTCAGTAACATCTGACGTTTACGTGAAAATGCAAGTACACAGAGGAATCCGCATGGAAAACACAGCCAACTTTTAATTCTTTCACTCAGTGTCATGTATGAGAGGCGCTGTTGAGGGGCTTCACGCAGAGAGAGAGAGAGCGCGCGCCCACAAGAGAGGCACCACCAAGCGCTCACAACAATATATGAAATAAAAATGTAAATGTTGCGCCCAGTGTTGATTTTGTGGCGCACACAAACAAATCAATGTATGGTAAACACTGCCAGGAGCAGAAGCCGCCATTACGCGAGATGAATGTAAACAGCGTGACGCGTCAACGCATTTTACGCATGTCGACGTATTTTCGTAGTCAACGTAATCAGTGACGTCGACGCGTGGTTGCAGCACTAGTCAGGTGCGGGTTGTTTATACATTGACCCGCGCATCAATGGTACACTGTCAGTTTATAAAGGCTCTGATTGGTTGAATTATATTATAGGATTTCGGAAGGACATATTTAATGTCTTTAGGTCGCGTTCTTTAACGGTCCACCTGGAAACAACACAAAGTCAAAAGTATACAAGGTACACAGCATGAAGTCTTTAAAAGACATCCAAGAGTTTTGCTTGACGCAATTGTTGGAATTTAAAAAAGATATTTTAACGTGTTTGCTATTGTCGTTATCAACTGAAGAGATGTTCGTGAATTAATGATTTATTTGTTGCACACCAGTCTGTTATTGTGGAGGCATTAGGCTTGTTCGACTTCATGTGGCACCGCAAGAACCGACAGGCGAATGACATCAAAGTAACGCTCTCGTGGTACTTTGATGTCATCTCTCTGTTAATCCTTGCAGTACTGCATGAAGTCAAACAAACCTTTTTCCTCGCACCTACACATGACGCGACACAAAGCGATACGTGATTGCTTTTTACGTGTCAGTAAAATGGCCTCTTGGGTGGTCCTTGGCCATTTAGTGGCCATGGTTCCCAGACCTTCAGTAGGAATGAGACTCATAAAAGCATAGCTTAATTGTGTAATATAAATAATGGTGACCCCTTATGGTGACACTTTAGTATTGGGAACACGTATTGATTATTAATTATGACTTTTGCCTCAATAAACTCCTAATTTACTGCTAATTGATAGCTTATAATGTAGTTGTAGTGGTTAGGTTTAGGTATTGGATTGGATCAAGGGATGTACAATATGGTCATGCAGAACAAGGCATTAATATGTAATTATAAGTACTAATAAACAGCCAATATGCAGGCTAATAAGAAACTAGTTAAAAGTGCTTTTTTTGCATAGTTGTGTTTGACACATGAAAACGTCTTGGGCTACGTATGTAACTGTTGTTCCCTGAGAAGGGAACGAGACGCTGCGTCTCCCTTGCCATACTTCCTGCATCCCTGTAACGCCGTCTTTGCCGATATTTCAGATAGCGATATACTTCCTGGCTCCTGCGTCACCCTGTCTTTGTCGTTAAGCCTCACTATTGGTTGTATTTGATATACACATTCAGACGCACTTACCCCTGGAGACGTCCCCAAAGTGTCACCACAGTGAAGCAGTGTGAGTTCCCTCGAAAGGGAACTGTAAAAATGTATCTTAAAAGGTAACACGATGTAAACTTGCTCTCACTTGAAATGTCTCCCCACATTTAGTCCTTGAATTTGAGGGTATTGGACCTGGAAAGTCCTTTAAAGGTCCTTGAATTTGAAGTTAACTAAGGTGTGGGAACCCTGTTTATATTTTAAACATGAAGCAGCATTTACGGTGCATTTAATTTTTGTTTTGTGCCAAATTTATGAGTGACTCATAAATATAAGGTTTTGTAAAATTATACAAAATGTTCCTAATTCCTAAGTGGTCTCATTTCCATAACTTTTCAGTCTGAAGTAGATGCCCAGCATTTAGCCGGTACTGTAGCCACTGTTCTTCAGAAGTGATGAAGGTCAGTGCAGAGGGATGTGTAGGTTGAGGAAGAGGAAGAACAGGCTCCTATCAGGCTGCTGTTTTCTGATAAGCTGTGAGCTCAGCTGAGGGGAGGGGGGGGGGGGGGGGTGGTCGGAGAGCAATGAGAAAGGAAGATGTGTCCAATCTGCAGGTGCAGGCAGATAGTATTCTTAACAGTCTTATTAAAAAACATTGACCTTCACAGGAAGTCTCACAACTAGACTCCGGATCACAGTCATGACTCGGAAAGTTCAGATGGTGAGTCGGCCATAAATCTGAAGTTTCTCGAGAATATCTCAAAGGTATAAAGACATTGAATTTGTTTTAAAGGATTTATTTATTTAGAGGCCATATTCTTTAGGGTGTGATTTAGCCTTGATCAAGCAACAGTTGATAGACCGGTGTTGCTCTGGATTAGAGGTCAAGCACCTTGTTAAAACGACAACCGCGTTGGTCTATCCTTCAGTAATAAATTAACATCATGGGGCTCATTCTGCATTTTATGGTGCGAATCGACTTGGATGACAAACTCTGTGAATCGAAGGTTGAAATATAGTTCGAAATGAACAGAGAATCGTTTCTGCATTACGGCTTACTTTTTAAAGCATTGTTCAATGTTTAACGTTAGTAAACAGGGTTCCCACGGGTCCTTGAAATCCTTGAAAGTTTGTGAATCTGGGGGAAAAAAATCAAGGCTCTGGGAAGTTTTTGAAAATATACATATATAGATACAGGTCATTGAAAGTGCTTGAATCTGCAAGAAGTTTTTTGGGATATAAATCCAGATTATTACCTGTGTAGTGTAGGATAATATCATAAAAATTCTAGCCTTTTAAGCACACATGCTAAACTGTTCACTTTAAATGCTTATATCTTCTGTATGCAAATGTTGATTCATACCAAAATGCTTTTTTGCATAGTTGTGTTTGACACATGAAAACGTCTCAGGTTACGTATGTAACTGTTGTTCCCTGAGAAGGGAACGAAACTGCTGCTTTGCCATACTTCCTGCGTCCCTGTAACGCCGTCTTTGACAATATATCAGATAGCGATATACTTCCTGGCTCCCACGTCACCCTGTCTTTGTTGTTAAGCCTCACCATTGGTTGAATTTGATATACACATTCAGACACACTTACCCTTGCAGGCGTCCCCAAAGTCTCACCGCAGTGACGCAGCACGAGTTCCCTCGAAAGGGAACTGTAACAATGTATCTTAAAAGTAACACAATTTAACTTGAAACGTCCCACATGTAGTCCTTGAATTTGAGGGTATTGGACCTGGAAAGTCCTTGAAAGGTCCTTGAATTTGAACTAAGGTGTGGGAACCCCGAGTAAAACACAGACTTGGCAAAGCCAAAATCTGGAAGGAAACAGATTTTACAGGTATGTGTTTAATGTGAGATTATGTCTCTCTCTTTTTCTCTCTCTGCAGTACCTGGTCAGCGTTCCTCTCAGGATGTTCAGACTATGGGCATTTATGGGTATGATGGCACAGGTAAAAAATGTTTAGTCACACAGAAATACATTTGCAGTAGTATTCTTGACAGGCTTCATAAACACACATGTATTGGTTATACTAATAATCAGTCTCACATTTAATAACAATCTGAAACATACGTTGTGTATGTTTTTAATCATTTACTGTATATATAAATATAATTATTTGTTTTAGCTCCCACTGGCATGGTTCGTGGCCAGGTTTCTTCGAGGTAACTATGGAAACGCCGCTGTGTGGCTTTCGCTCATTATTGGCCAGCCCATCGCAGTTTTGATGTATGTACACGACTACTATGTCATCCACAACCAGGACACCCCAGCAGTCGATGAAGCGCTGTAGTCACACTGATCGCTGAAGTTTGTTTGAATGATATGTGGGAATGATTGTCTAGACTTGTATTTTTGCTGTAAGACATTTCGCAGAGGTAGCAGTGGGAGTACACTGATACAATTTAAAAGTACTGGCAGTCAGGTTTTTTTAATATTTATATAAACTTTCCGTTTTAAGATGTCTGTAAACTTATAGAAATACTGTAAGTAACAGCCAGTATATGCAAATGTTTGCTATTAGTTGGGATAGAAATGCACAGGAGTCTTAAGCATTTAAAATACAAGATTCATAATGTGTGCAATTGATGTTAATGGTTTTAAATGTGACTAATTGTATTGCTGGCCAACACGGTACTAGTCGGGCCAACCGTCCTAATACCATTAAGCATTTTTTGTAGCATTTGCATACAGTAGCCTATACTGTAAAAATTTTGTGAATTGTTTTATATTGGAAATAGGTTGAATGCTGTTAAATGAACTGTTTTTAATTAGATGTCAATTTATATATCTACAAAACGCTTGTGCAAGCAGAGTTTGTATGGACAGAAAGGTTTACATTTTTAAATGAATATATATCTTTAAGTAATATGTGGGAGACATTTTACTTACATTTTTGCAAAGGGAAATGGGATAAAATATTTATATGTTTCTATATTGTTTATAATTAGATTTTTATGTAACTAAACCTGTGTTATGGTACAAATGTCGTCTGTCCATAGCAAACAGCTCCGTTTGCAGTGCGCCACCCTGTGGCGGCTCTTGAGAATAAATACCCTGTGAACACTACTGTAGCACAATTATTTGTTGTTGTGGAGACATTTATCAACTATAATTGTATTCAGTAGAGAGAACCGGATGCATTGTAATCTCAGAGTGTGTTTTTTTCACCGATCAGGCCCTTCCAGGGCAATTTGTCCTCACATGATGAGGATGCCAGATCTGTACAATCAGTGCAAGTTTGTGATAAATGGCTTTGGAGATAAGTCTTATAATAGCCATGGGTCATACTATATGAACACCCTTTTGTGTGCTGCAGTGGCACATACGCACTTCAAAGAGCCTGTGTTATCTAATAGGGAGATAGTGCTTTACTGCGCTACAATCTGTTTAGTATACATTGCCATATGCACAATAAAGAGGAACGACCCGAGAATGATTACAGCACAGAAAATCAATGCTACACTGTAAAAAAAGTCTGTATTTTTATGGGAAATAGTGTGTATATTTTACAGTTTCTTTCTGTTTTTGTGGAAAACAGTATTGTTTTGATAATAGTACAGAAATGTACTGTGGAATTAGATTTGTAATATAAAATTACAGGAAAAAACTGTTAATGTAAATAATCATGATTTTCCGTTTTTTCAAAGAAAATGTCCTTTATTTCATAGAAAATGTCCTTTATTTCATATGAAAACACTGTTAAAATACAGGGGCCCAAAACATATTTTATTTACAGTTTGGGGAAATTAATTTTACAATGTTTTCTCTGTTTTTTTACATGACAGAAAACGTGTGTTCAAATCACAAGAATATACTGTTTAATAAAATGTGTAACATGATTTTACAAAGAAATTCTGTATAAATGTACTACACAAAATATCAGTTTTTAAACAGATTCCAAATGATTTTAACAAAGTAATCATAAAAATACAGTTTCAATTATGAAAAATTAACTGTAAAGTGAAGTTTACTCATTTGTTAATTTTACTTTTTTAAATAAGGCACAAGACCTTCATGACTATTGATTTGAGGGCAACTTGATGATAGTCATTTAGGCAAGACGGTTTATTGTTATTGGGTATATTATACATAACTTTGCTACAAGGTTGTTTTTCTTCCTCTGCTTTTCTCTTTTTCTCTTCAGCTAGGGTAAGGAACCATTTTGATGCCATAGTTTACTTAAGCCTACCACCGCAACATCACTAAAATAAGTCTTGTTTTTATCTTTATTGAAAGTAACATGAACATTACGTTGCTATACGATACTACATTACCCATAATCCCAAACGTTTCATTTCAAAGCATGCGCAATGAGACGTATTTGACGCACCTCTGCAAGCGCGTCATTAACATTATGCAAATGAGCCCACTCTGCTCCTATTTTGTAATGTTTTCTGTCTTTATTTATACTGATGTTTTGTATTTATTGTCACTTTACTGTCGATTTTGGTGTGGAGAGTTTATCCTGCTATTAAATCCCTGTATTTTTTTTCACTCACCGTCTTTGTGATGCTTATGTTAATCAGTAAGGTCCCTGAGCATGCAGCGTGTGTACGCGCTTAGACCATAACAGACATAGACATATGTTCGGAAGGTCTTGGCTTGTTCTGAAAGCTAGGCAATTGCCTGTGCTTCCTGATTGGATGAGGTTGATGTTAGTGTTTTGCATATAGTTTAAAAGCAAGTATTATTACAAGTAAATATCATTAATTAAACATGAAATGGCTGCATTATAGCAGCGTTTACCCGTATTTATAGTTTTTTTATTGTTTTATACAAGTAAATATCATTAATTAAACATGAAAAGGCTGCATTGTCGCCGCGTTTACCCGTATTTATAGGTGTTTTGACTGTTTTTATACAAGTAAATATCATTCATTACACATTTAAAGGCTGTACAAATACACAAAAAAACTGTTTTTGTACATTCGTTATTATACAGTCAAAATCTGTATTTTTACGTCACAGTTTTTCCCTGTTATTTGAAAGTAATTTTCTGGCGCCCCTGCTGCCAGAAAATAACCGTTTTTTTACGAGATTTTTTTTTACAGTGTATATAGTGTCACTGTGTATTTAGTTAACTTGGTGGTGTTGAAAATACTGCAAAAAGAAAAGAATAAATGTATTGGCCAAATATTTTAACAGATGATTGCTGGTTGGTTGGTTGGTTCAGTTCATTTCTGCCAGTTTTTTATTCACATTTTTAGTAAGATGACTTGAACAGGTCATTTGCAGGGAACTGACAGAATTGGCGTTTTTTTGTTGCTATAACTGTAACCAGAATGAAGTGAAACAGAGACGTGGGACATTGATGTATTATCCAACAGGGAGGAGATGAAGTTTTTTTCTACTCTAAACTGGGTACCGAGGTTCAGCTCTATGTTATACAGTATGTTTTGCAGATAATTGCCCTGTATTGAAGCTTTTCACTCCCAGTTTCAATAATAGGGCTTGGTGACAACCGAAATAATGGTTTAAAACTATGACATGCACTATAGTTTGCAGGCACCCAGAATCCTTTTATCTTGTAACCGTTAATGAGAATTTACACTGCAATGCTGCTTTTTATCTGTGTTTTGGTGTTGTGACCCAGTCTGAAAACCCAGCTAAAGTCACATTTTAAGCCAACTTTTTATTGTTTTCTACATAAAATCAATCGGAACTGTGAAAATATAACCTTGATATCCTTAATATTGACTAGGAGTAAGGTCATGTCAAAGATTGAGATTAATATGAAATCAATGAGTGAATTCAAACGTTGATGCTGCTTATCTTATGACTTTAGTCTGTATTTCACAAGCAGGGTGACATTTGATAAAAATCTAAATATAAATGTACGTGGGAAGCAAAATATATTAAAGCAATAGCTTTTGTTTTAAAGGAACAGTATGTAAGAAATGTATATCAATTAATCATAAAAATGGCCCTGATATGTCACCAGACATTAAGAAATCATTTTCATTTCAAATACTTATTTCACTGACAACAGTGGTCTGGCCAGAATATTGTCATTTAAAAAGTGGAGTTGCAGCCCTCAACTGATGTTTATGTTGTCATTTTGTGTATTGGCCACCAGTTGTGTGATTGCAGTACCAGTTTTAGCCACAAGTTTTGTGATTGCAATACCAGTACCAGATTGCAATTTTGGCCACAATCATAAACACTGTTCCTTTAAGAATAAGCCTAACTAAATACCCTGCTGAAAAAAAAACAATAAAACAATTACAGAAAATTCTAATGGTTTCCATTAAAATACCAATAGGAACCATTCGTTTTTACAATTAAAACCACTACACTGTAGTGTGTTTTGGGCCATTTTCCATAACCAATACATATTCCATTAGAACCAATACATAGAACCAATACAGACCATTAGAGACCAACAAAAACCAATACACTGTTGTGTGTTTTGAGCCATATTCCATTAGAACCAATACATGAGAACCAATAGAACCAATACAGACCATTAGAGACCAACAAAAACCAATACACTGTAGTGTGTTTTGGGCCATATTCCATTAGAACCAATACATATTCCATGAGAACCAATAAAATTCCCAATAAAACCATTAGAATTTTCTGTAATGGTTTTATTGTTTTTTTTCAGCAGGGTATGGTTAGACTTATTCTCTAAAATAGGGCTGCACGATAAATTGCATGTGAATGTCATGCGCATCTCGTCAGTAAAGCCGTTCATTGATTAGTAATAAATCGCCATCAGCTGTTTTCAGATGGAGCGGCATTTACTACACAGAGCCGTAGTTCACTGAAAAGAGGGGAAATATCGCATTCATAATCGCAGGCGATGCATCCGCGATTATGAATGCGATATTTCCCCTCTTGTCAGTGAACTACGGCTCTAAATGCGATCCTTCTGAAAGCAGCCGATGGCGATTTATTACCAGTGTTGGGGAAAGTTACTTTTAAAAGTATTGCATTACAATATTAAGTTACTCCACAAAAAAAGTAACTAATTGCGTTACTTAGTTACTTTCTTGGAAATAATGCTTACGTTACTTTTAAGTTACTTTTGCATTACTTTTTATTACTTTGCTGAGGCTTGATCTCTTTCAGGCTGTGCAGGTGTTTTTATGATCGCAAAAATGTCAATCTCCGTTTCTGCCTCAAACTGTTCCCGCTCAGGCACACAAAGTGCATAATTTTATGTTAATATGTTCAGTTTAATTCAGTGCATTATTTTATTTTAAAAGGGGACATTCCATAGAATCCGACTTTTTCCATGTTTAAGTGCTATATAATTGGGTCCCCAGTGCTTCTACCAACCCAGAAAACATGAAAAATAGCAACCCTGTAACTTTGTTATGGTAAGGCTCTCCCTGCAATCATGTGAATATATAGGTCATTTGGATTTCGCTCCCCCATGACGTAGTAAGAGGATCTTATTATAATGATACCGCCCCTTCATCTGCGCTATCCAACCATGACGCTGCCTCACGAGTGCGAGACAGAGAGAAAAAATGACTGACAGCACAACGCGTTTGTATTCCCTCAAACACAAACAGTAGCCTACAATCTTATAACTTGTAGTTTTAATGGTCTTTCTAAAGGTTGAAGATGAGGATTAATGTTACCTTAGTACAAGAGAGAGAGAGAGAGAGTGAGTGAGTGAGCAAATGAAGAGAGAGAGTGAGAGAGCAACGGGACGGTTCACTTTCATCAATACAAGTATGTTGTTTAATATGTTTCTCTGAAGTTTATATGAATGAACACGAGGATTAATACACTGCACGAGACAGAGTGAGAAAACAATGGGTATTCACTAACATGTTTTAATACAGATCATTTAAATGTGCTTGTGTGGTTTGGTCAAAAGTAAACTTCTGAGTGTTTGTGGACGTGTATTTTATTGTAACATGCTGAAAATCATTGTGCCTGTTTAAAACACTGGCAGCATGAGACTTAAAAGTCTTTACTTTTATTCCACAATGTTCCCCATCTGCTGATAAACATGTATTTAGTATGTGCATAAAACAGATGATTGACTTTTTAAACTTGTTCAAATATATAATGCTTACTAACTTCTCTCATGAGAGAATCTCCCTCTTGATGCTCTGTCTTGTCTACAGCTTGAGCACTTGAGACTCCGCCCACCTGAGCAGCTCATTTGGATTTTAAGGGATACACACAAAAATGGTGCATTTTTGCTCAGACCCATAAAGTGTCAATTTTAACATGCCACAATAAATTTCCTATATGGTATTTTGAGCTAAAACTTCACATATGTACTCTGGGGACACCAAAGATTTATTTGACATCTTAAAAAAGTCTCGTGAAATGTCTCCTTTAAATTGAATTAATTAAACTGAAAAGTAACTTGCATTACTTTTTAAAAAAAGTAACTCAAAAATTAATGTGTTCATTTATAAAGTAATGCCTTACTTGTTACTTCAGAAAAGTAATATTGTTACGTAATGCACGTTACTTGTAATGCGTTACCCCAACACTGTTTATTACTAATCAAGGAACCGGCTTTACTGATGAGATGTGCATGACATTCACATGCGATTAATCGTGCAGCCCTAATTTGCATCTTGGTTATCTTGATTTAAAGGTGTTTAGTTATTTTCACTTGAATGCAAAACTACAGATTGAGACAAGTATATTTTGTGGTGTTCGTTTGTCTTTGGGCCTATAATTTTATATATTGCAGTTGTAAAACACATTCTCTTGACATCTTTCTCTTGATATTATTAATGAATTGCCCATGACTATTATTGAGTCATTAAAACGTTAGTTTTCAGTTTTTATTGCAGGTAACATACCCTATATTCTCAGTCACATATGTGAGGAGTCTGGATGAGAATCTGTTTCTTTCTCTGTTTTGTGTCATTATGACATTCTGTTTAATGTCACGGCCTGGGATTAAGCATTGTGATTTAAGCTCTGTCTAACCCTTGCACATAACAATGGCCTATACCTTTTGTTAAAGGGTGGATAGTTCACCTTAAAATGAAAATTCTGTCATCATTTACTCATTCTCATGTTGTTCTAAACCTGTATGAATTTCTTTTTTCTGATGAGGACAAAAAAAAGATATTTTGAGAAATGATGCACACAGCAGATAGTGACCATTGACTTTCATAGTAGGAATAAAAAAAATGATGGAATTTAGTGTACCATCAACTGCTTCATTCATCAAAACATTTTCTTCATCATTTATTACAATACTTCCAAAATATTTTTTTCCTACTATGGAAGTCAATGATCATGCTGTGTGTTCACCATCTTTTCTCAAAATATCTTCTTTTGTGTTCAACAGAAAGAAATTCATACAGGTTTAGAACAACATGAGGGGCCTCATTTATAAAATGTTGCGTAAAACCATACTACATTTGATCTTTCATTTATCAAAAATGCGTACATGTAATCAATTAGCCGAACTTATGCACAGAAAATGCGCGTACCCCTTTCTTTCAGATATGAAATGTATAAATTGCAAATGATCTTGAGCATTTTCAGAGCTCCGCCTTTAAACGATGCCTAATTAATGTCATAGACATATAAAAGAGATATTGTTATAAGGTTTTTAAAGCAGCACTATGTAGTTTCCATGTAAAAATGACTTACAGCTCCCCCATGTGGTTGAAAAGCGCAACAGTGCCTGGTATCAGACACTCTTCTGCAGGCAGGGGGAGGGGCGGGGCTGTGTGCTCTACCCTCCACCGCCACTTTCAGAGTGTGCTTATAGCAGCTAGGAGGTTGCTCAGGTTGCAGCAACTTTACAATTTGTCCAGTTAAAAGTTGTTCTATCACTGAAATAATTTTAGAGACATTATTTAAAGGTAAAAAAACTACATTGTGTTGCTTTAAAGGTTTTTGCGTATGCACACTTTACGATCAAATCTGTGCGTATACGCAAATGAAACCGTAAATGATGACAGAGTTTTCATTTTGGGGTGACCTATCCCTTTAAAAGCACTTAAAAGGTGCACTTGTGTGTTCTGGATAATTTATTGTATTTGTCAGAGAAGTGCTAGCTTTTTATTTTGAAAAGCCAAAACTGTCACATGTCGTTTTGGGAGAATTGAAGAGATAACAGCACCCTTTAATCACTAATCTAAGTTAGAATTAAATTTAAAAGAAAATACTGTATATCTCTTGATAGGATCACAGTTTAATAAGGATGTGTAGACGACTCACCTCACCGAGTGCACCTGAGATTTGCAAAATGTATTAATGGTCACATGCACTTAGGATTCATGCATGAACGGGTATTGAGTCATACAATACCAATGATTCAAACTCCCAGGCCACATTTGACAATTTACATTCTGGTTGGAGACGTTTCGGAAACATTGGGATGAAGCCTTGGCAGATGATGATGGATGAGTTTCCATACAGGAAATGTGGAAAAATTGTAGACTTGTCTGGCCATATTAATATATCCTGTTCTTTTATGTTCTCTCACAATGTCTTGCTGCCGGTATTATGAAACTCTGCATAAAGACACCCTTTTTTACAAGGACTTACAGTGTGTACTTTATGACACTGTATGGTGTTTTCTTGCTGATCCATCAGTAGCCTACTGAATGTGTTTTCCTGCTCTTAAATATGCATACACTGTCAGAAACAAAATGTCAAACAATTGGCCCCAAGCGTTCCCTGGGGCAGTATCCTTTAAAATGATACATTTGGTTCTTCCAGTATGTACCATTAAATACAAATATTTACCTTTGATTTAGTAATATCCACTCTATGGTACCAATACAATATGTATCTCTGAGGTACTAACTCACTCAAAAATGGCTGGGTTCATTTTAACCTTTAAGTATTAAATATTGGACAGAACACACCGCTGGGTTCAAATCTGGGTTATTATACCCCATAGTTGCATAACAACAACCCTACATTGGGTTATTTTTAACCAAGCATGGGTCAAAAATAACCCAGACATTTTTAGAGTGCATGAACTCTTTGGTCTACATTTTGAGGGCCATTTTTTACATTTTTCTTTTAAATTAGTTTTAAATATTTTGAAGTTCAGTTTAGTTAGAAAATCATAATTAAATCTACAGCTGTAAATCTAAAAAGTGAATCTAATGAATCAATCTAAATACTGTAGCATCCAGGAATCCTGTGCTTTTAATGAGTTGATCCAAACTGAGCTGAACTTCCTGTGAGTGTTTAAGGATAAAGGGAGGGAAAAGAGTGAAAGAGAAGCAGAGTGAAAGAAAAGGAGGCTTGCAGATCAGACTTTCAAGAGAGAGCTGGAGGGGCTTTCTACTTTTTAATAGACGCAAAGATGTTCAACCTGTTTTCGGCACAAAGAATTGAGTTTTAACATTTTCAAGGTTATTTTAGCCTAACATTAATTATAACTGCTTCATTCTGAACAAAAGAGCTTTGAATTCAACACTTTTGTTTTGTTGGTGGTATTTTTTATTTTTTTTAACTTCACTTTATACATGTACAGGTAAGCAATCTCATCTTCCTCATTTAAAATCATTTATCACCAGTTGAATTGGCTGGAAATTGAATTTGCCTCATTGTTTAATGATTTTGTTTTTGCTTTGTTGGACATGCACTATTTAACTGAATGGATAAGTAATGAAGTTAGAAATTAAAATTCAATTCTTCATGGTTGGTCACATATTTAGAGCAGCTGTATATCATGTGCTTGCAACTGTCATGAAATTGTCCCCAGAAAGGTTTTTAAAGGAGCCACAATTTTGCCAAAGTGGACTTTTGACCTCTAGAGCAAGAAATCAAAAACTTTGTGACGAATTGAGATATTAAGGAGAGGTCATTAGTTTTGTTGTTGCTTACGGAGAACATCATTCCTTGTTTATATTTTAGAATGAAATTACAAATGGCATAATCTAATATACTGTTTTAAGAAAAATAGTCCTTTTAATCTTTTAATTATCAGTCAGGTGGATTTCTTCTGTCAAACATTAAGAAGTCAAATGAAATTCAATTTACAGATGTTTACCAGTGTTTGGTTTTAATAGATTATAGTTTTTTATGTATAAGCCTTTTTATAAATACATATTTAATTTAATTTTATCCTCTTAAAGTGTGAAACGTTAAAAGCCTGAGTAAATAAACGCATAACAAAGATACCAGTCTGATGAGGCTGTTCGAAATTGATGCAAATGGTGTATTTACATTTGCGTAATGTAGCAGGATAGATTTGTTCCCATGAATCTTAATCTCCAAACAAATACTTCCCATTACTCTTCATTGTAAACACGCAGAGCACCCTCTGAACTATGCCAGACTGTAGGCACATCTTCGTCAGAAGCGTCCAGGCTGTTTGTTTATTAGTCCCATTCCTCCTTTAGTGGATGGAAAGTATATTTGTTTTGGGGGCTATTTTCCATGATGCAACATTGTACCATGTGACATGGGTTTAAGGGACATACAGTACACAGCCTTTAAACTGTAACTGTTGGCACGCTAAACTTACACTGTAAAAAATTTGCTGTAAATATGCAGCTGGTTGCCAGTAACTTACTGTAGAAGATAAAGACTGAAAATGTTTCATGTTCATTTAACTTTGAACAAACTGTTGCCCGTAAATAACATAAATGTAAAATCTACAGTAAGTTACTGGCAGCTAGTTGCCAGTAATACCCAGTAATACTGTAATTTCTACAGAAATTTTTAACAGTGTAAAGAATAAATAACTGACACATAGTCTATTATTATATTTTTACTGTCCACTTTGACAATATACAGAATACTGTTAATATACAGTAAATATAAGATTTACATAAGTGTGCTACAATAAATTATTTTGAAATAAAAAAATCAATTTCAGCATGACAAATACATTTTTATTTTTATTAAAATAACTGTTAATATTTGGTAATGGACAATTTATTAACATGAACAACTGTATTGCCATTAACAAATATGAACAAATGCAAAAATTATATTGCTTTACTACAAAAACTAATATTGCTCATACTAATGCATTAATGCATCCATTAATAAATACAACCTTATTGTAAAGTGCTACATAAAAACTAGTTTTAAAGTTTTATAAAACTTTTATAATATATAATAATGCATTTTTGCTCAATGACCCACAACCTGTGTTGTTGAGTACAATTACAAATAGATGGCTTAAAAACAAATTTGTCTTACGCAATTGCAGAGTTTTCCTTATTGTCACTTTGTGTTTTTGGTGCAGATTCTCCCTGAAACCATGGAGACGACCAGGACAGAGGGGTCATCGAAGGTTAACCTCACGACAACATCAGCTCCACCCCTAACAACCAATACCTCTGCACCATACCCTGAACCTTATTTGCACATACTGGCCCACCTCGATGAAGGCCTCTATAATGACTTTTACAGCCTGTGGATTGCTCTTGTTGTCATTAACACCCTCATCTTTATGGTAGGAATGGCCCTCAACAGCTTAGCTTTGTACATCTTCTGCTTCCGCACCAAGCCGAAGACTACGTCAGTCATCTACACCATTAACCTTGCAGTGACAGACCTGCTGGTAAACCTTTCCCTGCCCACTCGAATCATTTTGTATTACAGTGGGGGAAAGTGCATCAGCTGTTCATACATGCACATATTCAGCTACTTTGTCAACATGTACTGCAGTATCCTCTTCCTCACCAGCATCTGTGTAGATCGCTACCTGGCCATCGTGCAGGCGGAGGCCTCACGGAGATGGCGGCACCCCAACGTGGCCAAAGTGGTGAGCGTCTGCATCTGGCTGTTTGCCATTATCGTGACCTACTCGTTTCTCTCGACGGCCTTCAAGCATTCGGCCTGCTGCCTTTCCAAACTCTTTCTGCTTACCGTATTTGAGTTCTTCCTGCCAATGGTGATTATTGTAGTGTTTACTATTAGAATCGTGAGTGCTCTTTCCAGCCCGAGTCTTATGCGGCAGAGCCGCGACAGACGCATGAAAGCCGTGCATCTGCTATCAACTGTGCTGGTGATCTTCACCGTCTGTTTCACACCATTTCACGTCCGTCAAGTTCTGGTGTACTTTAAACCTGATCTGCCCCATCACGTGATTGTGTACCATGTGACCGTCACCCTCAGCAGCCTGAACAGTTGCTTGGATCCAGTGGTGTACTGTTTTGTCACTACTAACTTTCAGTCTACTATGAGGAGTTTTTTCAGGAAGACAGAGAGAGAACAAACAAGCGGTGAAGTTATCAGCATGCAGAAAAGCTCCAAGGGTTCAGAACCAGGGACTGCTATAGTTAATAGTATGATAATGATAAACCTAAGCCCTGACCAGCAAGGAGGCCAACCGTCATAAAGGACTGGCCCACAGAAGAGTATTTAAAGGGTTGCCATTACCGTGTTTTATTAAGCCAAACCCACTGGTATAGATGAACTTTTAGACAGATCATTGCATATTTTCTTCATTGTTGAGATTTTGAGCACATTTCAATTTAAAGTATTACGTAGGCTATGGCTCCGTCTGAAAGCCCTTAAATGCTGCCTTCGGAGGCAGCATTCCAAGGCATGAAGGCATCACGGCACCTCTGAATTCATTGTTTGGTTTAATTTCTGTCTCTTGAGATACTTTCATCATATTTTCCCTCAATTCTATGTGTGTGTGCACGTGTGGAATAGAAATTAGTTTTGTAGTTTTCAAATATGCAATTATACTCTAAAAATAATATAACCCAGCATTGAGAATAACCCAGCATTTTTTTAGTGTAGTTATCACAAAAGCGGTCTCTGTTTATATTTCAAACAGAATTCCATTACGCTGCCTGTGAAGTCTGTCCGAATGCGTTTCCCAGAGCTTTCCCGAAGTAAGCTGCCTAAGCTTTCGGACGCAGCTGGGTCTCAACCCTGTTCCTGGAGGGCACCTGTCCTGCAGATTTCAGTTCCAACCCTAATTAAACACACCTGAACCTGCTAATCAGGTTGTTCAGGGCTACCTAAAAATTAAAAGCAGGTGTGTTGGAGTAAGGTTAAAACAAAAATATACAGGTCAAGTGCCCTCCAGGAACAATGTTGGATACCCATAGTGTAGACACATGCAACAATTTCTAAATAAACTGCAACAGATCTACAATGCTTAAAAGGGGTCATAGTGTAAAAATCTGACTTTTTCCATGTTTAAGTGCTATAATAGGCTTTGTGCCCAGCTGCACTACTTCCTGAACTTCAGCCAGCTCCTTGTTTCCTGTCTGCCATCATTTGAAAAACTGATGAATACAGGTGTGTCTGATTATTGTTGTTGTGAAGGTCGGGCACACCTGGATTAATCAGTTTGTTTGTGACTACTGAGGTCAGGCACACCTGGATTAATCAGTCTGTCCAATAATGCCAGACAGGAAACAAGGAGCTGGCTGAAGTTCAGGAAGTGGTGCAGCTGGGCATAGAGCCTATTGAGTCCCCAGTGTTTCTATTTTTTCTAGAGAAAAAAATTATTGATAGCACAATTGAGTTTCAATTGCAACAAACCACCATCAATGCGATCAGTGTTTGCATTTCATCTCCTCATTTGCATTTTAAATGACACACCCAAAAACCGCACATTTTGGCTCTGACCTAATGGGAATTTTAACATGTTATAATAAATTATCTGTGGGGTATTTTAGGCCAAAACCTCACTTACGCACTCTGGGGAAACCAAATATTTATTTTACATCTTAAAAAATGTCATAATATGACCCCTTTAAAGCAGCACTGTCTGCAGAGAGACTAATTGCTACTGTTTGCCAATAATATCTGTTTATAAAGTAAAAAAGTATTTTTATTGTGTTTAGAAATGTTACATAATGTTACAAACTAGATTTGCATCTTCTGTAGGAAAAAAAACATTGTTTGTATTTGTTTTCCAATTTTACATTTCTTATAAAGTATAACAAAAAAGGCTGAAATGATTATTTAACTAAAACAAAATCTGAAGGGTATTAAGCCAGTCAGCTGAAATACTGTAACCGTTAAAATGTTACAAATAAACTAGGTTTAGGAGTTTATGGCAACCAAACCCTAACAAAAATGCTTAAGGCATACAAATAAAGTATCAGAAACTGTATAAATACTGGTGTACAAAACAATACTGCACTTTAAAAAAAAACTTTACAATAACGCTTAAGTGGGTATAAAAGTATAAGAATTGTGAAATGTTATCACAAACTGCTTTGTTGTGGTCCTAATAAGATACTATAAGTTACTTATAAAATGTGACCTTAAGATATCAATTATGTTGTTATGCCTTCCATTACTAATCACTAAACATGATACAAGTAATGACTTCATGACCTGGTTTAGGGCTGCCAAGAGATTAATCGCAATTAATCGCATACAAAAAAGTCTGTTTTGCATTATGTGTGTGAACTGTGTGCAATTATGTTGTATATACAAATACACATACATGCACGTATGTATTAAATAAATATTTGTGTGTGTTTATAAATATAAATAAGTAAATATATATATATATATATTAGATTTTGATATATTTGATATATTTTATAAATATTATAAATAAAGATATATAAATAACATTTTTCTTAAACTTGTGTGTATTTATATATAAATAATATTTTAACCCAATACACACACAAATACATTATGCACCCACATGCGATTAATCACAATTAAATTTTGACAGCCCTAGCCTGGTTTCACAGACAAGGCTTAGCCAGAACTAGGCCTTAGTTAGTTTAAGACGTTTAAACGTTTTTTAATAACACGCCTTAGAAAAATATGTTACTGGTGAGCATTTTAAGACAAATCAATATTGGCATATTTTAAGGTTTGTACGTGAAAGTTATTTTTAGTTGAGTCACGTCAAACAAGTGTTTTAGTCTAGGACTTTAGCCTTAAGCTATGTCTGTGAAACCGGCGGTTTTAGCTGAGAGATTCTGACAGCAACGAGCGATATTATTTACGAGGGGGGATTTAGAGCGTAACGACTGGCAACCTCAAGCAGACAATAGATGCAGTACATCAGCGACCTGATACAGGAGAGCAGGTACATTTCGCTCATTAACAACTTACTTCTTCCACTTGTGGATGCACGGTTTCTTCCTTTATCCATAAATGAAGATGCCTTTTATGAATCGACCCGCTCGTCGTGCTCGGGAATTTAAGGTATCTGCTTGATTTCGGTACCAGCAAGTTAATTAGCAGGCTAGCAGTCCGGCTAACAGACTGCATAACCATTAAGCAGGCAGATTATGCGTGGAAAGTTTAGCGAAACCCAAACGACTGCTTTTTGGTTTTCCATATTTCGAGTCCGATCACTTCAACCCTACAGGCGATACAGTTGGCAACATGATTTACTCGTGTATGATGTTAAATACGTGCAACACTAAAGGCACATGACTCCATGCAACAGTCTGATGACCTGGCAATCCCAATAGGAAAAATCACAGGGAAAATGTTGTGACCTGGTAGTTTTATTCTCGTTTATTTTAGGCAGATAGGTTGTTTATATGTTTAATGCTGGTATCTAAACGTGTTGTTTGAAGATGTCTAGGTGTAACGTTTGGTATCCAGGCGTACATCCAGTCACAAACAGGAAACGGTACGCGTTTAGGCACGACACTGTTCTCCCATCAAAGGCTGTCACCTATTTAAAGGTTTAAGCACACCGTGCCCTAAAGGACTGCATAATGGGCCTGACCAGCACGATTTTTAGTAGGCTCTCTACGTCCTCGTCTTTTAAAGACTCGTTGTCTGAAATCCTACATATAATATTGTAATTTCTCTGCTCCTTTACATCCAAGCAGGTGTCTGTCTGTTGGTTCACCTGGCTTTGGTGACAGCAGGCCTGGGCGGTAATACTGGGACTTGGACATAGCGTTACCTTCCAGAACCTAGTGGGTGTAGCCTTATCAGAATAGTGCACAGGGCAGTTATCAAAAATGCTTCATGTAGCCACTGTCACTGTCTGTGCGCGTACGTTTCTTCTGTGGTCGTACTTCTGACGTATGATTTAAATTTTTGTCTTTAAATTAAAAAAACAACTCTGTTTAATATTATTGCTCGGCCTTTGGGTGAATGAAACGCATGCTACTTGAAGTACAAGGTAACAGTTATGTCTTACTATTATCTTAAGTGTGTGCGGCACATTTATGTAACTTAATGTTTTAGCATTTCAAGTCGTTTATGTTGGAATGATGTATAATATGATTTTAAATCGGATCTATTTTATAAACTGGTTTTCCGACGTCAAACTTTTGCTGATGTAAAGTAGCTTTAGTCGATCACGTGATTTTGCGTTTTTTTTACTTTTGGATGATTACTGCTTAACTTGGTCGTTCTAAATGACCTTCAGACCCTTTCACAACACTGTTGGTTTAACATATGACAGTAGAGTGTAACAGCTGACTCACCTCATCACGTCATCAGGTCAAACGTTTAAATACGTTTTAAGCAGCGTTGTAAGTCAGACAGCTCTGACAGACGCGCGCACACCAATCGCGTTTACCTGAGGTACCGTGGCAACGGTAAGATGCTTGACCGCTTACATAATGTCTCACAAACTTAAGTTATATGTGTTAATTGAAAATGTGTCGCTATTTGTGTTAATATCGGTGTGTAAATTGGAGATGTGTCGCTATTTATGATTATTCATTTCCATTTTTGATAAATATAATTTGCTTAGATATTTGACGATTGATTTTGAGCTCCATAACGCGATCAGGATGACGAACTTAAACAGGTTGCACTTATAATATACTTTACTCCTGGAAGTAACTGTATAGTTTATCGTTACTATAATAGAAGATGTAGGCCTATTCATGTCATGTTTACGTATTTAATCCTTTATTAAAGCTTTTAAATACCCTCTAATTATTATTATTATTATATGTTTTCTATTTGTTTAGACAGACACTATTTTTTCTCTTCAGCGATTGCAGATATGCCATATAAGTCGTGCTTCAGCAAAACTATATTTATGGTTAGGAATGCCAAGATTTTTCCCAGATTTTCCACTGCCTTGATCTTTCTCCGTATCAGTTGTTATTGCCAAGATTTCTGTCAGTATCTCTTATTTTTCTCTTATTCTCTCATCTAGATTAATAAGTAAATCGATGGAGGCACACGAAGGAACATCCACCTGTTCTGCTCTCCGTGCCTTTTCCGCTTTCCTTTTTTTCCTTCAAGAAAACATGACTTGTGATTTACACCAACAAAACTCTATATGGATTTGTGTTCATTACAAGGGTTGGTAAATCAGTCACGGAAATATAAGGAACAACATGACCGCTTTTTTGACTATGGGTTAGTGTCCTTTTAATCAAAACCTGCTGGTGATTATGAAAGATAGGCTTGAAGGGTATAAGCAGATAAAAGGAGTTTGGACTTGTGAGAAGGAGTTGGTAAGTAAAACAGGAACCAATCTTGGATCAAAACCCCACGTCAGCTTCGCATATGCAGGCCGGTATGGCACCTAAAACGGCTGTTTCGGAGTCCGTTCCGGTGCTGGAGATAGCAATAATGTCGGGTAAGGATCCGGATGCAGAGAGAGAAAGGGAAGAGGAGATGTCAGACGAGTCGTCCAGTGAAGATTCTGTGAACCACATCTCAAAGCGGTTATGGATCATGCACGGTGCCATCATGTTTGGGAGAGAGTTCTGCTATGCCATGGAAACAGCACTGGTGACACCTGTGCTGCTGCAGCTAGGTTAGTAATCAGCTGACATTATCCAGACATTAACAATCTTTTTAAACCGTTTTGGTGAAGTTGAATTTTTGCATTCTCAGTTCTGCACTTTCTGTAGATAGAGGGTTAATGTGCGATAGCGTTTGTAATTAAATCCAGGCTTAAAGTCTTTTAATAATCATTGACTAAGTACATTCCTTTGGATTTGGTAACAGTTCTCTGCTGTGACAATGCCAACCGTGTGTAATAGTAGTAAGGTGAAGGAATGTTTGTTCCCATGGTTGCCTGCAAAAATGGATGCGGAAGCATTGGCATGGAATGCAGGGAATGTGTAAGTGCACGTTTCTTTTTCTGTCATGCAGGGTAATCACAGGGTTAATTTAACAAAAGTTTTCATTTGAAAGCACTTTCTCAGACCATTAAATAGCAAAAGCAATTTTAATAGCTTTAATGGCAGAAAATATATTTAATATCATCCAATAAACTTTAAAAAGCCAGTTTCCATGATTAAGCATAATATAGCTCAAATTACTCTATTAACCATTATTTTAATAGTGTCCCTTAAAACGTCCTTAACTGTTCATGTATAGGCGTTATATGTTCGGTCCATAAAATCTTTGCATAATTTAAATATGTAAAATAAACTCTAAATAGTTTAAAGGGATAGTTCAAAAAATTATTCTGTCATTTTTTCACTCTCATGTGGTCACAAACCTGTATTAATTGATTTGTTCTGATTAACACGAATATATTTTCAGGAATGTTTATAACCAAACCTATCATGGGGCTTATAAACGGTTTGGTTGCCAACATTCCTTAAAATATCTTCATTCAGGTGGATCTTAGAAATTTATACAGGTTTGTAAAAACAAGTCAATTATGAGAGAATTTTTGGGTGAACTATCCCTTTAATACGATCGACCATTCTTTATAGAGTTAATCATTATGTCCTGGTAAACATAAAAGAGATGGTTTTCTGAAAACGCATTGCATTTAAAGTTATGTCTCTTAAGGCTTTTAAGTTTTATTGCCTACAACAAAGACAGGCTGATAATGTCAGAGGATGTTCTGTAGAGCTCAAATGTGTTTAATTGCATTTGGTTAGATGGACGTTAGTCTTTTAAGGTTTTTCCACACATGGGTTATGATTTGGGAATTTGACATGTTTGCATTTTCGGTTCTCCCATTCGCAGTCAGCATCTAACCACGTGCATGACCTGTACTGCTCTCACACATTTGGACAATCTAAAACCTTTTGAAAGAAAAGAGAAGTCTGACCAACATTACAGTTTCCCTTGAGTAATCATGCGTTTTTGTTATGTCATCATTTCTAACACGAGTTCTAAATGCAAGGCTAGGAAATGTTTAACCCTTATCTGTTTTTATGTTTGGGGCCTCGGAAATACTAAAATAATATTAATCTTTACTGGACATGTGTAACTAACCTCAGATTTGCATTTTAGAAAGGTACAGAAGTGTATCTCAGCAGTGTTGCACATCAGCAAATAGATTTGGTTATTTGTAAATTGCCATTTATTTGTTTTTCATGGGGTCTCCAAAAGTAATCTAAACAGTAACATATTTATACAAGGTGGTTGGCATGTTATCAATTTAAATTTAGTTTATGATCCGTAATCTAATAAGAATAGGAAATGAGATTAGAATATGGTATTGCTTCATTACTATAAAGCTTAGATCTCTACATGAAAGGTTTATGGTGTTGTAAATTCTGGGTTAATGAACTGCAGACATATTTCATTCATGCATAATACGTCTTATATCTTAAAGGAGCTGTACTGTATGTAACATTGACTTCTAGTAGTGCTATACCCCAGTCTAAATTTTAAATATTGGAGATGTTTTATCCTGCCTCCTCTCACGGGTTGCCAGATATATACAGGAGCACAACTGACAAGGAAAGCATACGTTTATCTGCTAATTTTTACGTTTGCAATGCTTTAAGTTGTGTGCAAATTAGAAACCCACTCGTGTGGATTTTTATAATGCAATCTGTAGCTCATTTCAAAGGTTGCGTCCTTTGGAGGTCATATTGGTGGGCCATTGCGGTCTCATTTAATCAACCGTGATAACTGTCAACCGAACTTGTTGAAATACACTGTTGGGTAAATTGGAAATGGGCTGGACTTCTAAAGGCATATTTTCAAAAAAAAAAAAAACAGCTAAGGCATTGTTTTTTAGAGAAACTGATACGGGAGCATGTTTCCTGAATATCTACAAATGTATTTTTTTAACACTCTTTGTCTTTGCAGGTCTCCCGGAGCAGTACTACAGCTTGACCTGGTTTCTCAGCCCGATCTTGGGTTTAATTTTCACGCCCGTGATTGGCTCAGCAAGTGATCGTTGCACTTTAAAATGGGGAAGGAGAAGGCCTTTTATTTTGGCTCTATGTGTGGGATTGTTGATTGGACTGGCATTATTTCTCAATGGATCGCTAATAGGTGATTTTGAAACCGTTTACTAGTTCAAGCACAAATCCATACAGTGTTGCATGCCAAATTTACATGAAATATATGTATTTGTCTCTATATCACCTTTTGTATAGTGAACAATTATGTCTAATTCGCTTTTTTAATAAATGCTTGTATATTATATATCAAACCAGCAGCCATATCACCCTGTAGCCCAAGACAGCTTGCCCACTGAAGCTAAGCAGGGCTGAGCCTGGTCAGTACTTGGATGGGAGACCACCTGGGAAAACCAGGTTGCTGCTGGTAGTGGTGTTAGTGAGACCAGCAGGGGGTGCTCACCCTGTGGTCTGTGTGGGTCCTAACACCCCAGTATAGTGATGGGGACACTATACTGTCAAAAAGCACCGTCCTTCGGATGAGACGTTAAACCGAGGTCCTGACTCTCTGTGGTCATTAAAAATCCCAGGATGTCCTTCGAAAAAGAGTAGGGGTGTGCCCCGGCATTCTGGCCACTTGCCCATTGGCCCATCATCCCTCATACTAATTGGCTATATCACTCCATCTCCTCTCCACGAATAAGCTGGTGAGTGGTGGGCGTTCTGGCGCAATATGGCTGCCGTCGCATCATCCAGGTGGATGCTGCACATTGGTGGTGGTTGAGGAGATTCCCCCGTTCATATGTAAAGCGCTTTGAGTACTGAAAAAAGCGCTATATAAATGTAAGGAATTATTTTTATTTTTTTTTATTATTATTTGGTCTTACAGTTTGTTTTAAATGTTTTTTATCCAGGTTTGTCAGTGGGTGACGTCCCCAGCAATCGAACTATTGGGATTGTACTGACTGTGGTTGGTGTGGTGATTCTGGATTTCTGTGCTGATGCTTTAGATGGACCAATAAGAGCTTACCTTCTCGATGTGGCTGATACTGATGAACAGGATATGGCTCTAAACATCCACGCTTTCTCAGCCGGTACTTTGCCTGATGCTGGAGAAAAATTGATAATGAAATGACAATTTGCTATCTACTATCCATTTAGTAGAAAGTCTCTCTTTTTCATACAATCTCATTAAAAGTGATATCATGCATTTTGTTCTTATATCTGCCTGTCTTTTAGGTCTAGGAGGTGCTGTAGGTTACATGTTTGGAGGGTTGGACTGGACCAATACCTTACTGGTTCAAGCTTTCAAGGCCCAAGAGCAGGTCCTCTTTTTCTTTGCAGCCATCATCTTTATCATTTCCACAACGCTTCATATGTTCAGCATCAATGAGCATCTATACAACCCCGCCCAGCAAGAGGAACTGAAGGATGACGATGAAGACGAGATGCCTTCTATTAAGCCCTGTGGCAGCTTTGCATCCGCTCGCCTCTTTCCTCAGCTAGAACTCATTCCTGAAGAGGAGCCATTTTCAACCAATGAGGACGATCGGTCAGACCAAGAAATTCCAGAAGACTTTTTCAACATAGACTTAGTGCGAAGTAAAAGTGATTCGATTCTAGCAATGCCAGATGCTACCATTAAGCTTGATGCAGACTTAGACTTGGACCTCGAAGGCCAGTTCCTAAATGACATTGAACCAGGTCTGTATCAGGACTTTTGGGTTCCCCGAGAGGATGTAGCAGCATCAGACTGCCAACAAAACACTAGCCAGTTTGTTCAATGCAGTGACCACCACTTTGATAAGCATGGTAGCAATGGCAAAAGTCTTTCTAGAGTAACCCATACTGGAAATGGAAACCGAACAACAATTGCAGGTGCCAGTCAGGCAGGCAAAGTCGGTTTACGTCATTACGGTGCAAGTGCTGCAGTGCGTTGCCGCCACCCTTCCTTCTACCGCCAGCCATCTTTCACCTTCTCTTATCATAGACGTGGAGGCTTTCAGTGGCGGCGTCGCCACGCCCACATGGGTGGACCAATCAAATCGTCACAGAGCCTGAATGATCTCGATAAAGTAGTAAAGCGGCACGGGAGGCGTAAACTGCAACCGAGGGGCATCGCCACATCACGCAGAATTGAAGAAGATGAGGAAAGCGAGGATGAAGATGATGGTACGACTGTCAAACTGTTGTGGTTGTCCATGCTGAAGATGCCTCCACAGCTTTGGCGTCTGTGCGTATGTCACCTTCTCACCTGGTTCTCCATGATCGCACAGGCTGTGTTTTTCACTGACTTCATGGGACAAGTTATCTATGAAGGAGACCCAACTGTAAGATATATCCAGATTTATAAGCAATTCAATAATTTAAAAAAAATTAATTGTGAGATTGTTATTTTTACTTTTGTAAGCCCAACTGGTGGCATGAAAATGGCAACACATATGACGCATAGTACCCCATGGTTTGGTTCGGGTCAGCTTACTTTTGGGGCTTTTCCACTGGGTAAAGTACGTTGTACCCGATACTTGTTTTAGTACCACCTCGGCTGGGGTTCCAAGCGACCCGAGTTGATACCAAAACGTGACGCGAAAACGCTGTAGATCACTGAGAATCGTCACTACCAGCGTCATCGCTATAATGTAAAAGATTAGCTTTACCTTCATGCTAGCTTGCGCTGTCTCGAGTAAACGTGTTGTCAACTGTGCTTTGCTGTAAATTCCCGAACTCCCTTTTAGTGATGAAAAACATCCACAGGTTGAGAATCAGGAACACCATTACAGTTTTTTCCAGACTTGCAGTTTGTGGTGACAGATTCGCGACGAGCACGTCCGCATATATGCTTAAATGCAACTTAAATGAGGCTCAGCGGAGCGCGTCGACTGACACCACGGGTGTTTGTATAGAAACTGTCATGTGAGACAGAGGTACTAGTGATTAACGTGATGTGCAAACATCTATTTGTTGTGGTCAATTTTAATTTTGTGGCAGACTGAGAAATAAATCAATGTATGGGAATGTACAACAACGCTCTTACTTGTATGATGTCACAGCAGTAGGCAGCACAAATATAACGACGCGCCTATAATTCCTCCCACGACGAAGTGTTACTAAACTCGATGGAAAAGCTAACCAAGCCAAAGTGAGGTGAGCCAACCCGACCTGACCCAAACCAAACAGTGGGGTACTATGGAATGGAAAGCGCCAATAGACTGTTATCTACCAAACACGTGGCTAAATTTAAAGTTACTTTACTGTCACATGTATTCACAAATGTTATAAAAGATACATAATGCAGCCATTTCCCAAGTATTGATGGATTCTGACTTATACTTAATCAACTCTGTTGATGTTGTGTTTTTCCAAACCAGGCTGCTGCTAACTCCACCGCCTCTCATGACTACAATAAAGGTGTACAGATGGGCTGCTGGGGGCTTGTGATCTATGCAGCTACAGCTGCTCTCTGCTCAGATGTGTGTTAAATGTGTTGCCGGTTACATTTGTACTTTTCCCATTAAGTTTCAGTTTTAAAAGACATACTATATAACATATCTATGATGGATCCCGCAAGGTTCCGTATTCGGCCCGTTACTCTTTTTTTTGTGCGTAGGCAATTTTAGCTCAATACAGTTGTGAATACGCTTGCAATTCACACTGCTGTTTAAACAAATCATCAACCTGTTTTTCAGATGTGCTTCAGAGGATTCTCGACAGGTACGACCTGAGCACAAAAATCATCTACATGTTGGGGACTCTAGGCTTTGCTGTTGGCACAGCCACCATGGCCATCTTTCCAAATGTATATGTCGCCATGGTGATGATAAGCACAATGGGAATGATCGTCATGAGCATGTCATACTGCCCTTATTCTCTGCTGGGACAGTACCATGAAATCAAAGAGGTCTGTATCCTGTCATTTAAAAACTTTTCCACATTAGTGGAAATTAATGTTACACTAAACAGTGGATATGAAGAGCTCAGATGCAAATGCCACTAAATGCCACCTCGGTCAAAAATGAGATAATGGTATTAACCAAATGCTCTCGGCACATAGTATACGTTCATAAAATAAATTTGCTTCAAAACCCCTTAATCCTGACCTCAGGGTACTCATAAATATCACTTTTTTGGCACTCTATTGAGAGTCTGATTAAAAAAGAATCTCATTTACAAGAAAACATGCGCACTTACAGGTTGAGGAGTTTTGCATCTAAGCTCCTCAAATAAAAATGATGCATATAGAAAAACCTTAACATCCTTAAACTATATATTAGCTTTAACAATGCAAAATGTTTTAATCAGTTCTTTAACAAGCATTTTTCATCTTTTATTTCTTGTCATAGTATGTTCACCACAGCCCTGGTAACTCCCGGAGAGGTTTTGGCATCGACTGTGCCATCCTGACCTGTCAGGTGTACATCGCTCAGATCTCTGTTGCATCTGCACTTGGTTCGGTTGTAGATGCTGTTGGTTCGGTAAGGGTGATCCCCATGGTGGCATCAGGTGGCTCCTTTCTTGCTTTCATTGCTGCAGCGTTCCTTGTCATCTACCCAGACACTGACGAAGATGATGATGATGAAGATGAGCAAGGTCCTAGCTCTATAAAGTCAAATACAGGGTCCAGTAATGGGACAGAGAAAATGAGCACTCTGAAGTCAACGCCAAGGAACGGTGCCGGAAATCCAGAGGTGGAATCCTCTGTTTAAGTGTTACGACCAGAAATACATTTAAAACATGATGTAATGGTTTGATGAATGTAAGGCTGTAGATACGGTACAGAGACTTTATTGGGTCGAATTATGTGACCAAGCTAATATTTGTGACCCACAATTTCATTTTTCAATGGAATGCATATTTTAGTTTTGTAAACTTTTACATAGAGTCGAGTGTACTAGTTTTACTTCACTACAGTGTAAACACAATGCTGTTTTTCTTTGTGTTTTACTGCTCCACATGTACATGCCACATGCAGTGACAACCCAGTTCATGTTTGTTGTTGGTTGATTCAGTGTTAAGATACAGTATGTTGGATTAGTTTTACTGTATTTACTTCATTACACTCATTTGATCAAACACTCAGGGGAAAGCTGAACGGCTGCTGTGAGCGCAACACGCTCTCTTTAGACTTTGACTATGCACAATCCCAAAATGTTTGTTGTGTGATGATAATTTTGGGAGGGGATTTGAGAGTTTAGTTTGATTTTCTTAGGTATATGCTATTTTTTAGGTACAAAGGGCATAAGAGTTGGCTGCCCCCCTATTCCTTTGCATGAGTGTGTGGGGGTACAATGAAGAAGCGTGTTCAGCTGTCATTGCAAATCTTTCATCAGCCTTACATTTCAATGACACTCCAGTAGTAGCTGTATTTTTCACAGCCAAATATAATAGGCAACTGTTTGGAGCAGTGGTCTTCGGCCCTGGTCCTGGAGGACACCCTTCCAGAGTGTTTTGGATGTCTCCTTAATCGACACACCTGTTTTAACTTAGCAGCTTGTAAGGGAGACATTCTGGAAGGAGGCTAATGAGTTGGTTCAGGTGTTTTGAGTGGGGCTACATCTGGGGCTTTCTGGAGGGGGGTCCTCCAGGACCAGGGTTGAAGAACACTGGTTTAAAGTGTAGTTTACGTATGTGGGATTTGACACAATCTTTGAATCTGCTTCTATTTCAAGAAGACAGGACAAAGGTTTATCTTCTGTAGCTGCACAAATTTCCTGACAGTGCCTATGTCGTGTTTGTGGACTCATAAATGTAACATTGCAAAATGTTCGATGCTAATATATTGCTGGAAATTGACATCTGTTTACAGAGGTCAGTAGGCTTTGTATACTGTCTCTTTATACAGGACGTTTTTCTTTTTGAGTGTGCGTTTCATTAACAAGGTGTACACTTTATCTTTCCTTTTTTTGCATATGTGGTACTGCTTTAAACTTTATTCTAGTGTTCGAACCAAATGGAGATTTTTACAGGTACCAGATGTTGATTTTTTTGTTCAATTTTGATAAAGAGTTTATCACCAACTTAAGAGTTTTCTTTCAGTGTTAGGCTGTAGTGTTATTTCAAACAAACAAACAAAAATTTGTGGTTTTGGTTATTCGTAGCATAAGCCGAAAATGACCACTAGATGGAGCAAGTGCATAAAGAAATATTGGTTGGGTCGTGAAGGGACAGGTTCTGGTTAGAGGGGATACAGCTACGGCCAAATCTCGCGAGATGTTGGGTTTAGGGTTAGGTCGGGTCAGAGCCTTAAAGGACTCTGGGTTAAGTATTAGGTTTGCAGTGTCTTGGTTTAACCGCACTATTAGGTTATTTTGAAAATATAGTCGCCCGAGACATTTCGGAGCCGCGGGTTGCGTTTTTTTTTTGGGTGGGGCTAGTTTTGATATAAAAAAAATCATTCCTTCGTTACCTTATGTGCATTAATCCAGAAAGCAATACCTGGCAACCCAAGGACGGATGCAACCTGGAGGGGCGCGTTTTAATATCACTTCAGAAATGTCATTACATGAAGGGTTATGCTGGGACTTTTTATGCGGTGATAAATTGTATTTGTTTGTTAATTTAATTCTTAACGCCATGCAGCTTCCAGGTATATTTCGGAGAGAACTGGTTAATCTACACACAAGTTAATCCAAACACAAGCCGGTGTGTCACGCTTGGCTTGTCCGCAGGTAAAGCAATAAAGTTGTATGAACAATGGCAGGTAGGCTAATCGGGGGGAAACAGTGAATCAGAGGAACCGTGAATCTAAAAAGAAAAAAAAAATAGTATTTAGTTTCAAAACATAAGTCTTAAAACCATTGTTAATGGTCTTTGTAAAGAATTTGAAAATATCTGAGAGAACTTGTTCTTTATGTTTGTTAATTCATATTTAGGCTACTGATCATATTTTAAAGATCGCGTGTGTAAGATAAATAAGAGGCAAATGTACAGAATGTTAATTTTTTTAACAATCTGATAAGGCAAACGTATGCTTTATCAACAAACAACAACCTTTCATCCTGACTATGTGTGTTGTCGTCAAATGCAAGACTCAGACTGCAGAAGCATCAAACTAATACTACACAATCTCTGCTTTTCAAGTGTGAACAATGCATCCGGATACAGCTCATCACTTAACTGTCAGACAATATCTCAACATGATCACATTAGATAGAAGAAATAAAATACAAACGTGTTGATCTGTTGAGTTGGTAAATTGTGTGTTAAAACAAATCAATAATAAAATGTGATATTTTCTTCTTCTCATATTCACCCTTTTAATGTTTAGACATTTCTTGACTCCACAGAGCAATTTAGCCTTTATTATCCCAATAGCCTGTTATGTAAGCAGTTACGAACATTAACTGTTGTCATTGGGCTGAAAATTTTTATTAGACCTGGCAACCCTGAAAACTTTCCTATACTATAGGATACAGTTATACGGCCTTAATCCTGTGAAATGTTGAGTTTATGTTGGGCCATATTACATATTTTACTTGAATGACTACATATGCACAGAATTTGTCTATTACATTGTTGTATATTGTAAACACGCATGTCTTGGCGCTTTGAAATAATTATTATGCCAGCATGGTATGGCTTTTCATTTTTGGAACATCAATAAATCTAATGCGTATTACTTAATAATATGTTATAATTGTAATTTTATTTATTCAAATACCAATAGTCATTTAAGGTTCGAAACTTGTCAGATCTGTCCTGACTAAAAGTGCTGTAACTTTTGACAATTTGCTGCTAATTTTAAGCGCACTTATGACAATAAAATAATCTAATCTAAATAAAGCATTATCTGCGTAGTGGTAGTGAAATATGCTGTCAATGTTTAACACGTTATGCTCTGACCGGCATGAATGTAATATAAGCATCCTAAAGAGGTGACACACCTGGCCAGCCTCTGTACTTCAGTGCGCATGCGCATGTCACTCACGGGTTTTGTGGTGTTTATCTTCAGCGGTCCCAGTGCATAACATCACTTTCGATATACTCATGATCGACGAAGGTAACAGTTACGTCTTTTTAATATATTCGCAAAACAACGTTATTTCATATAGTATTATAGAGGTAACGTTAGTTATAGCAAGGTTACAATTTGTAAATAATTAAAAGAAAACGTTCATAAGCGACAAAGCTTATGAACTGTACAGGTTACTGTGCATTTTTAAAATTTAAGGCTGAATGGGGGGGGGGGGGCACCTGAATAGGTGTGTTTAAACTTGTTTATTTGGATGGTCATGCATTTATTTAAATTTGCCCGGGGTTATTCAATACAGAGGATAGATCTCAGGACACACGATCCCATGGATCGTTTTAAATTAACACAATGAGTTTACTGACAGACTCACCGACTAGAAGAATAAGTATATTACATTAAACTTTGTTGACATGATAGCAGCTGGGCATACATCATATTAATGTAATTTTGATGTAATGATGTCAGATTTTTATTTGATGTCTTATTTGTAAGTTGACTTTAAAAGTTGTTTATTTGATACCTTTGTTATGCTACAAGCATGCCATCTTATTTATGATTATGCTACTCTATGGTATTCGACATCTTGCAAACATACCTGTTTTCTTTTGAAAATTCATATATATTTACAGGTTGCATAAAGTGAATGTTATATGAAGAGTGAGTCTCAATGGCAGAGCCACTCCCTTCAGGATTACTGGAAGCATGTGTTGTTGTTGGACTTTCAAGTGATACATTGAAAGAGGTGTTTGAGTTAAAATAATATCCTTTGTAAGATAAACCTAACCATGATACATTCATTACCATATGTCAATACAAATAACTGTGTTTGCAACACAAACTTAATACTAAACTGTGTGTTTATTGCCACAAATATAACTGTACCTGCATGTAAAATTGTTTTTATTAAAATGTGATCCTGGTTTGTTAAGGTGACATTACCAAATTGGTTTCTTTATTTAATAATGTAATGTTGTGTTCATAACATGATCAGACAGGCACATGGAATGTTATGCAATAGAAATCTTGATTACTAGAGTTTTGCATCTTGATATGAGGTAGTTTTGGTTTTAGTTTAACCATTTATGTAAAAGCTCTGTGGTAATAAATCATGGAAAGTATGATTTTTTTCCTAGTAAACATTTTTCTGAATTTATTTTGTTAAAGGGGACTTAAAGCTAAAAAGATAAAGCAGTAGATTACATTATATATAGTACAGAATATCACCACATACAATGTTTAATATTTATCCTGCTTTTCCTGTCTGTGCCCAGTCTCTTCTGCAGGTGAATGAAAGTCCTTTACTTCTCGATCCCGAGGTCCTTCAGGTTCATGCACCTCCATTTGTGACCAAAGGGAGAATCAATGAGCCAGGGATGGGAAGGTTCAGCCACACCCAGCGACGGTTTTCCTTCATTAAGAAGAAGAATGACAGACCGCCGGACAACGCAGGAAAAGCTAAGGAGGAAGCCACAGAGGACTTCAACGTTCCTAAAGACCTGGATCTAGCGGCCCTGCCACAACTTTGCTTTCCAGGTAAAATCATTCAAAGCTTTAGAAAAGGGACAGTGTACATTAATTAACATTCGTATATGTGAATGTACCCAAATTAGCCCTAGGGCTAGTTTTCATTGGTAGTCCCTTTGCCAGATGTTATTGGGCTCCAAGATAAATAAAAATGGTTAAATATTACAACAATACATCAATACATTACTGCAATCAACAATTAAAATCCATGAACACCTTTATTAAATACAATTAAATACAACAAGTCTGTACTAAATTTAATATTATAAGTAATACTAATAAGAGTAATAATAAAAGTAGCAACATTAATGTTCACATTGTTGGTTATGAAGAAGCCATTTCTTAAGATTAAGCTTAAAAGAGATAAATGATGAGCACTCTCTAATTGATTGAGGTACAGCATTCCACTGATGTGAAGCTCTGAATGAAAAAACAGTTTGACCAAATGTTGTTCTCCTACCTGGAATTATACAGTCTGCTCTAATAGCACATCTTGTAATTCTGTTTTCAATAGATTTAAATATTATAAAATCAGTCAAAGAAGGAGGAGCCTTTTTCGTGTGAATTTTAAAACTAAAACAGGAATCCAGATGTACCCCTAGATATTTATATTCTGATACAACCTGTAGTCTATCTCCTGAAATAAAAATGTCCTGGTTTATATTAGGCTTATGCCCTTTAGAAAAAAACATACCAACTGTTTTTGACACATTTAAACTCAAAAAACTCTGATTAAGCCAGAATGTAACTTTTACCATAACGTCTGTCAACTTTTTTGTTACCTCTTCTGAATTTTTTCCATGTGTAAAGTTGACTGTATCATCAGCATACATTAAGATATTACATTGTTCACACTCCTTGGGTAAATCATTAATGTACAAGCTAAAGACAATTGGGCCCAATATTGACCCTTGCGGTACTCCAGTTGATAGACCTACTAATTAGAAATACAACTATCAATTTTTACTAATTGAGAACGAGAAGAAAGATAAGATTTGATCAAATTTACAGAATGTGTTAAGAAATTAAAATCATATAATTTATGCAATAAATTATTATGGTTTATAGTATCAAATGCTTTCTGTAAATCAAGAAATACAGCCCCTACCACACCACCTTTATCAATTAATGATTTTACCTTTTCTGTAAAGTAACATATGGCACTTTTTGTTGAGTAATTTGCCCTAAAACCAAATTGGATGTAATTGGAAGGAACTATTATTAAGGTAATCTATAATTTGTTTGGCCACTAGTTTTTCAAAAACCTTTGATATTATAGGTAGGACACTGATAGGCCTATAATTACAGGGTAAACAAGTGTCGCCTCCCTTAAATATAGGAGTCACGACCGCTGGTTTCCAAGAACTAGGGAATATCCCTTGATCTAATCAACTATTAATAATATGAGTTAAAGGGTTAACTATTGAAGAACTAATTTGTTTCAATAAGAGTGTGTCCATACCAAGTTGATAACTTGGTATGGACACACTCTTATTGAAACAAATTAGTTCTTCAATATATATATATACAGTATATATTTATTTTTATTTTTTTAATAAAACACTGTAATTTTGTTTCACACAAATCTCTGACACATGACACAGTGTAGTACCTGAGATACTAACATTATAATAGCACTGTAGGTAAAGGCAAAGGTCAGCACGCTGCAATATATTTAAACTCAAGCAGTAAACTAGACGGTATAGACTTATTTTTATGATTTTCCGTTTTTCTAGTTTTAGTTGTTTCAGTTTGCATTATATTTACAGTTAAGTTATTTTATATCATTATTTAGGACTGTCAAAGTTATCTGATATAATTGAAATTCGTAGCACTTTTACGTTTCTTTAGGGCTAGATACATTATTGCTGTCCATTGGTATTTTCATATTAAAGGGATAGTTCGGCCAAAAACGATATTAAACCCATGATTTACTCACCCCCAAGCTGTCCGAGTTGCATATGTCCATCGTTTTTCAGACAAACACTGTTAGGACGTCAGTTTGATTGGTTGCTTTGTTTCTGTGTTTTCATTGTCTGTGTCTATGTTTTACAGCTCTGCTCATGCGCGTCTGTCATTTGGGTTCTTCATCAGCGTGATTTCCTACACCTGCGTCACCACACCTGTTAATTATTTACCCCTCGTTTGGTTTGCTATATTAGTGCCCTTAGTCTTTTGTTCCCCGCGAGTTCGTCATTGTATGTGCCTTGCCAATTCTCCTCTCCTGTCCTGTCTTGTCTAGTCGGTCTAGTACCCAGTATTATATAACTCCAGTTATCTGTTCATTTTGTTATTTTATTTTTCTTACTAGTCTAGTTATTACTCATAGCTCCAGTTTATTTCTCTAGTTATTTTTCGTATTTTACCTGAGCTCTCTGCTGTCACCATCTGCCAGGTTACCCACTGCTCTGCTATCTCTGAGTGGTTGACATCTCACTCTCCGCTGCAGCTTCGGCTGTTGTGCTGCCAGAGGCGCTGTCCAGCGTACCCACGCAGGGTCTGTAGCCGCGGTCCGGCTTGCCCGGTTAAATTCTCCGTGGAGTTTAAATTATTCACCCTGTTATCACGCAGTGGATTATTCACCCTGACATCGCTCAGTGGATTTGTCACCCTGTCTTCAAGCAGTGGATTTCTCAGCTGGCCTTCGCTCATTGGACTTCTCACCCTGTCTACGCACAGCGGAAAATCTCACCCTGTCTACGCGCAGCGGATCTTTCTCTCTCTTTGATTTTTTCTCTACATTTTTCACCCAAGCTCAGCCTTGTGGACATTGACTGCCTTTAATAAATTATTATTTTTCTGCAATTGGATCCTGTCTCAGTCTCCCTCTGTAGCCCCTGACAGACGAACTCGCCATATAAATGGATCCAGCAGATGTCGAGTCAGTGCGCTCTGCCATCGCCCAGCAGGGAGCCTGGTTGGGTCAGCACACGGCACAGATAACCTCAGCGTCCCGTGAAGTCGAGGATCTTTCGTCTCGTTTCACTGAGCTTAGCGCTCAGCTCGACCAGGTCCGTCGAGAGGTCAGTCAACCCCGCCAGCCTCTGGAGGCGGAACCCCATGCCACCAGCCCTCCGCCGTATGACGGCGATCCCAACTCTTGCCGGGCATTCCTTTCCCAGTGTTCCTTAGTGTTTGCACTTCAGCCCCGACGATATGCTACTGAACAGACCCGAGTAGCTTTCTGTATTACCCTGCTCACCGGGCGAGCGCGTGAGTGGGGCACTGCGGTCTGGGATGCCCGTGCACCCTGCTGTCAGTCTTTCGATGCCTTTCGGCGTGAGATGGAAAAGTTGTTTGACCGGTCGGTTCAGGGTGACGCTGCAGCCGCCCATTTAGTGCGTCTGGCTCAGGACAGACACTCAGTCACGGATTACTCCATAAAGTTCAAGACTCTGGCCACAGCGTGCGGTTGGAATGACTCAGCTCTACGTGCCCAGTTTGTTGACGGTCTCAATGATGAAATCCAGGATGAAATCGCTACCCACGATCTACCTAGTTCTCTCGACGATATCATCGAGCTCGCGCTCAAGGTTGAGGCTCGGATGCTTCTTCGCCAACACCGCCGCACGCTGCGTCACCGGGTGCTTCAGAAGGAGTCGGTCAGTTCTACCACGCCCACCTCGTTGTCTTCACTCACTGAGGCTGAACCCATGCAGCTCGGTCGCATGCGTCTCTCTCAGAAGGAGAGAGAGCGACGTCTACTAAATTCTCTCTGCCTCTACTGTGGCAAGCCGGGGCATTTCGCTAAAGGGTGTCCGTTAAAAGATCCAGCCCGCCGGTGAGACCGGGAGTCCTGGTGGGCGTGGCTACTGAAGAAATCTCCCGTGTCTCTAGCTCTCATCTGCCGGTTATTCTGTCCTTTGGGGGCGTGGATCATCCCACTTCGGCTCTTCTCGACTCCGGTGCCGAGGGTAATTTCTTGGACGAGGAGCTGGCTCGCTCTTTGGGCATTCCCGCTGTTCCCCTCAAGATTCCTCTCGTGGTTTGGACTCTCAAAGGGCAGCAGACGGCGCAGGTCACTCACTGTACACCCCCGGTTAGTCTTTTTGTTTCCGGCAACCACCGTGAGGAGATTGTGCTGTACCTTCTAGGCTCTTCTCTTTCGCCCATCATTTTGGGTCATGCCTGGTTGGCACAGCACAATCCTCACGTGGATTGGCGTAATAGTGTTATTTTATCTTGGTCATCGTCATGTCATGTGTCTTGTCTTGGTGCTGCTTCTTCTGGTTCTGTTTCTTCTGTCTCTCAGGTTTCTGCAGCCGATCTGACCGGGGTCCCGGCGGAGTATGGAGATCTTCATCAGGTGTTCAATAAAGCCCGGGCCACCTCCCTTCCTCCTCACCGGCCGTATGATTGCGCTATCGATCTCCTCCCAGGCACTTCTCCGCCTAAAGGTAGACTTTTTTCTTTGTCCGGTCCCGAGAGAGAGGCTATGGACCGTTATATTAATGATTCCCTTCGTGCCGGTCTCATCCGTCCCTCCACTTCCCCTGCGGGGGCAGGTTTCTTTTTTGTTAAAAAGAAAGACGGCTCCCTACGTCCATGCATTGATTACAGAGGTCTCAATGACATTACCATTAAGAATAGGTATCCCCTGCCTTTAATGTCGTCAGCCTTTGAATTATTGCAGGGAGCGCGCGTCTTCACCAAATTAGATCTGCGCAATGCTTACCATCTGGTGCGCATTAGGGAGGGAGATGAGTGGAAGACAGCTTTTAATACACCTTCCGGACACTTTGAATATTCCGTTTTACCGTTCGGGCTTTGTAACGCTCCGTCTGTCTTCCAGACTCTGGTCAATGACGTGCTGAGAGACATGATCAATAAATTCGTGTTTGTGTACATTGATGATATTCTCATCTTTTCTCCGTCTATGCAGGTACACACTCAGCACGTTCGCAGAGTTCTCCGGCGTCTTCTTGAAAATCAGCTCTTTGTTAAGGCGGAGAAGTGCGAGTTTCATAGGGATTCGGTTTCGTTCCTTGGTTACGTTATTGCCGCGGGCGAGATCCGTCCAGACCCTTCTAAGATTAAGGCGGTAGCCGAGTGGCCAGTCCCCGACACTCGTAAAGAGTTGCAACGGTTTCTGGGTTTTGCCAATTTTTATCGGCGATTCATTAGGAACTTTGGTCAGATTGCTAAACCTCTTACTGCTCTCACTTCCACTAAAGAATGTTTCCGTTGGAATAATGACGCTCAGGAGGCCTTTGATAATTTAAAGTCCCGGTTTATCTCTGCTCCTGTTCTTTCTATTCCAGATCCGGAGGCTCAGTTTATTGTGGAGGTAGATGCTTCTGATGTCGGGGTAGGCGCCGTGCTTTCTCAGCGGTCTGCGAAGGACGGAAAGGTGCATCCTTGCGCTTTCTTTTCTCACCGGTTGAGCCCTGCTGAACGAAACTACGACATTGGTAACCGGGAGCTGCTGGCGGTTCGATTGGCTTTGGGTGAGTGGCGTCACTGGTTAGAGGGGACCTCGGAGCCCTTCTTGGTTTGGACGGACCACAAAAATTTGGAATATGTCCGTTCAGCCAAGAGGGTGACATCGCGGCAGGCTCGTTGGGCACTCTTCTTTGACCGTTTTAACTTTACTCTCTCGTACCGGCCAGGTTCAAAGAATACAAAGCCTGATGCCCTCTCTCGCTTGTTCGGTAGTCCTGACGTTGAGAGGGACGAAACCATCCTCCCTGAGGGGCGGGTGGTGGGTGCCCTCAGTTGGGGCATCGAACAGCGAGTGAGGGAGGCCGGACGAGAGAGTGAAGTGCCAGAGGGGTGCCCGGCGGGTCGGCTTTGGGTTCCGGCAGCGCTTCGCTCCGAGGTCATCCGGTGGGGTCACGAGTCTAAGTTTTTCGGCCATCCGGGAGTTCGGAGAACGTTGGCTACCGTCCGTCAACGTTTTTGGTGGCCCGCTATGGGCTCCGACGTCAGACAGTTCGTTTTAGCCTGTCATGTATGCGCTCGTAATAAAGCGTCTCATCAGCCTCCCATTGGTCTGCTTAAATCTCTCCCCATACCCACCCGTCCTTGGTCACACATAGCCATTGATTTTGTCACCGGCTTACCAGTTTCTAAGGGTAACACCGTCATCCTCACGGTGGTGGATCGTTTCTCCAAAGCGGTTCATTTTATTCCCCTACCTAAGCTTCCCTCTGCCAAAGCGATGTCTCAGATATTAGTGGAACACGTCTTCCGTCTCCATGGTTTACCCACAGACGTGGTATCCGACAGGGGTCCCCAATTTATCTCTCGATTTTGGCAAGAATTCTGTAAGCAGATCGGTGCCACTGCCAGCCTGTCTTCAGGTTATCACCCTCAGACCAATGGGCAATGT
The DNA here is from genome assembly GCF_027580225.2 of Misgurnus anguillicaudatus. Taxonomy (NCBI): domain Eukaryota; kingdom Metazoa; phylum Chordata; class Actinopteri; order Cypriniformes; family Cobitidae; genus Misgurnus; species Misgurnus anguillicaudatus. Next base: position 25,698,554 of record NC_073346.2, on the reverse strand, counting down.
GAACGGGCTAATCAGGATCTTGGTCGTACGCTCCGCTGTCTGACGTCTCAATGTCCGAACTCTTGGTGCCAACAGCTTCCGTGGGTAGAATATGCACATAATTCCCTGCCTGTATCATCCACTAACATGTCTCCTTTCGAAGCCTCGATGGGTTTTCAGCCTCCTTTGTTTCCCTCGCAGGAATCCGATGCGGCGGTTCCGTCTGCTCTGGCCTTCGTCCAACGTTGCAAACGCATCTGGAATAGGGCCAGAAACGCTTTAATTCAGACTTCCAGACGAACCCAAGTCGCGGCCGACCGGCACCGGCGACCCGCCCCTCGCTATATTTGTGGGCAGAAAGTATGGCTCTCTTCCAAGGATCTGCCTCTCCGAGAGCCTTCACGTAAACTGGCTCCTCGCTTCCTTGGTCCATACAGTATAGTTAAGGTCATTAGTCCGGTTGCGGTCAAGCTCAGATTGCCTTTAGCATTCGGTCGGATTCACCCGGTTTTTCATGTTTCCAAGATCAAACCTGTTTTTTTTTCCCGTATTAATCCTGTCCCCTCTGCTCCCACCCCTCCCACCCCTCATCTAGTGGACGGTTCTCCTGCTTATTCAGTTAAGCGGTTATTAGATTCACGTCGGCGGGGCAGAGGTTTTCAGTATCTAGTGGACTGGGAGGGCTACGGTCCGGAGGAGAGGTGTTGGGTACCGGCCCGGGACATTTTGGACCCTGAGTTGATTAACGATCTCCGTCGGCGACAAGGTGAGCCCCTTCTGGGACCGCCCGGTGGCGGTTTTGGGAGGGGGGATTCTGTTAGGACGTCAGTTTGATTGGTTGCTTTGTTTCTGTGTTTTCATTGTCTGTGTTTATGTTTTACAGCTCTGCTCATGCGCGTCTGTCATTTGGGTTCTTCATCAGCGTGATTTCCTACACCTGCGTCACCACACCTGTTAATTATTTACCCCTCGTTTGGTTTGCTATATTAGTGCCCTTAGTCTTTTGTTCCCCGCGAGTTCGTCATTGTATGTGCCTTGCCAATTCTCCTCTCCTGTCCTGTCTTGTCTAGTCGGTCTAGTACCCAGTATTATATAACTCCAGTTATCTGTTCATTTTGTTATTTTATTTTTCTTACTAGTCTAGTTATTACTCATAGCTCCAGTTTATTTCTCTAGTTATTTTTCGTATTTTACCTGAGCTCTCTGCTGTCACCATCTGCCAGGTTACCCTCTGCTCTGCTATCTCTGAGTGGTTGACATCTCACTCTCCGCTGCAGCTTCGGCTGTTGTGCTGCCAGAGGCGCTGTCCAGCGTACCCACGCAGGGTCTGTAGCCGCGGTCCGGCTTGCCCGGTTAAATTCTCCGTGGAGTTTAAATTATTCACCCTGTTATCACGCAGTGGATTATTCACCCTGACATCGCTCAGTGGATTTGTCACCCTGTCTTCAAGCAGTGGATTTCTCAGCTGGCCTTCGCTCATTGGACTTCTCACCCTGTCTACGCACAGCGGAAAATCTCACCCTGTCTACGCGCAGCGGATCTTTCTCTCTCTTTGATTTTTTCTCTACATTTTTCACCCAAGCTCAGCCTTGTGGACATTGACTGCCTTTAATAAATTATTATTTTTCTGCAATTGGATCCTGTCTCAGTCTCCCTCTGTAGCCCCTGACAAACACATTTTCGGATATTTTAGAAAAGTGCGTACACTACGCTAATACTCTCTCCTGAGTCTAAGATGGCGGCGCTACCGGAAGGTAGTTTATAACGTTAATAACAAAAAAAGTGCGTCCATCCTTCACAAATTAAATCCAAACGGCTCCAGGATGATAAACAAAGGTCTTCTGTGGGTAATCCGTGCGGTGTTGTTGTAGAAATATCCATATTTAAAATGTTATTAACGTTATAAACTACCTTCCGGTAGCGCCGCCATCTTAGACTCAGGAGAGAGTATTAGCGTAGTGTACGCACTTTTCTTAGTGACGTATGACAAATTCGGAGGGCGGGGGACAGAGCAGCAGCAGAGAAACTCTGTACGCTGCGTAAGCTCTCATCCTGAAGGCGCAGCACTCTAAGATGGCGGCGCCACCGGAAGGTAGTTTATAACGTTAATAACATTTTAAATATGGATATTTCTACAACAACACCGCACGGATTACCCACAGAAGACCTTTGTTTATCATCCTGGAGCCGTTTGGATTTAATTTGTGAAGGATGGACGCACTTTTTTTGGACTTGAAGGTCGTGGACTATTGCTGGACCCCGTAACATTACATTTAATCAAACGAAAGATCTAAAATATTTTCTAAAATATCCGAAAATGTGTTTGTCTGAAAAACGATGGACATATGCAACTCGGACAGCTTGGGGGTGAGTAAATCATGGGTTTAATATCGTTTTTGGCCGAACTATCCCTTTAATTCAAAGCAGGTTGCAAAGGTCTCAAAATGTATAACATGTTTATTTAACTAAAATTAAATTATAAAAATGACAATTTAATTATTATTATTTTTTATTCAGGAGGGCTTTCTATATCTCAGGAGCAGCAGGAAGAACAATTCCACTTTCTGGTGTTTACTGACGTCTTTGGGAACCAGTCACATGGAGTAGTTCTCCAGTACTATAGACCAGTACAGGTTAGATTACTACGATAACCTCTCATAATTTTTGTGTATTGACAGGTCACCTGTGATCTACATTACCTGTTGTTTAGTGTTGTGCCAACTCAAACCATATAAGATTCATTACCATTAGCTTTTAGTTGCCATGTTGCTGGCAGAATTCTTGAGACTGACTAATACATTTGGTAGAGGTTGTGTTTGCTTTTAAACTGTGAAAGTGAGGACTTTACTTTGAATAAAACAATATTTATGGTTTGACCTTAGGTGTTAACTTTAATAATAAAATTTACAATTCTAAATATAAAGCTACAGCATTCTTATAAGAACAGCAAGTCTTTTTCTATACTTCATAAATGATATTACAATTGCAGTACAGTACCTGGTATATCCAACAAGAGTTGTGACAATTATACTGACATTGTTTTATCAGAAATGGATTTTCCAAGAGCGGATGCTGAATGGACATCGCCTTTCCTCCAAACCTCCTCAAATTTACAGTGCTTATGGGATTTGCATCATATCAAAACACCCGTATTACAACACTCTCAAAGACTGCCTGTCTAGGTATGGCCAAAAGTCAGGTTTAAGAGTTATAATGTCTTTTTTGGAAAATACTTTAAAGACAGATACTATAACATGTCAGTCAATTAGAAGGTACAGCAGGCTTTTACAACAATAGCACTGTGCCGTTATTTTGTTCCTTAGGAGCACAATAAAAACAAAATGTTTCTGTAGTTACAGGAAACTGTTAAAATAAACAATGTGATTTCCACTGTCCCTTATCTTAATCTTTCCTGTGTAGTATAAAATGTTTTTTTTTAGTTTACTGTATAATGGAACTTTATTGGCCGTTTCCTAGCCTCTTGTGTCGGCTCAAAATCTGTAAAAATACTGATATGGAAGAGGAAGTAAAGGAATTCTGTGCTAAACTGGCTCTGGTGCCAATTCCTCCCCCTGGTCAACTGCATGTGGTAGGTTTAATATGGGCATCTTAACAAATCTAAGAGATGTTTATATAATACATGTGAAGTGATTATTTCTGAAGTTTCAAGAAAAAGATCTAAGTGTGTTTCTCTGTTTTCTGCCAGATGTTCACTTTGTCCCCTCTCACAATTGTTCTTCCATCCAGAGAAGATAAAAATTATCCTGTTATTGACCTGGATCTTCATCTTCCGCTCCTCTGCTTCGAGTCCAGGGAGCTGTTGCAGGTCTTTAATGTAGACCCTGTTGACTGAATATGTAAAAAAAGTTAATGGGGTTTTTTCTATTCAAACAACTAAAGTAAAGATGGTCTTCTGGCCAACAGAAATAAATTGACATGTGTGTGTCTGTTCCTCCACAGATCATAACCAGTATACTCACAGAACAGCGTATGGTGTTCTTTTCCTCAGATTGGGCCAAACTGACTCTGATTGCAGAATGCTTAATGCTGTATATTCGACCCCTGCGCTGGCAGCACCCACTGGTGCCCACACTGTCCCGTCAGATGCTTGACTTTGTCATGGCACCGACCCCATTCCTCATGGGATGCCACCTTAGTCACTATGAGGAAGTTGCCAAGGTTCCTTAATAACTCTTTACCAGTTTGACTTCACTCACTGATTTTATTTTATTTTAATTTCATTCTTTGACATAGAGCCCTATTTTATAGGCGCATTGTCTAAAGCGCAAAGTCTAAAGGGGTCTGTCCGATTCCACTTTTGTATTGAAACTGTTATTTTTTGGTATTTTAACCTTTAAAAGTCATTTTCTCTCAGTCAAGGAAGTAAATTTAGCAGGCTTTTAATTGCTGTAAATGAATGGATAGCCTACATCAGGGGTGTCCAATACGTCGATCGCAAAGGCAATGGCGATAGATCGCACATACGTTAACTGCTGCTCCACGCGCGGATTTGGCATTATGGTATAAAATACTTGCATGTTTCAGAATTACTCTGAGTTGCTGCTTTTTTTCTCAAATGTGTTTTTATAAATCTTATGCCATGCCTCTGCAGCTCAGTCGTCTAACTTCCAAAAGTCACCAGGATGCGCATTCTTGCGTTCACCCCGGAGCTGATCCACGTGCACGGTGTGTGTGCGCGAGCAAGCAAACAAGAGAGAGAGAGAGAGGCAGTGTAGCGCTGATTTATATGCTTCTGATACTGTTGTCATTTTCTAGTTTGTTTCAACCGCATCTCCGCTATTTTAAGAAGTGCTCGACATGTACTCCAGGATTTTTTTAACTCCTCAAAAAGAATAGAGTAATGGTAACAGCCCTATATTCAATGTAGAGGTATAGTCCTAACATGCATTTAAAGTGTTATAATCATAATTAACTGTGTTTTTAGCAGGTAGATCTTGTCGGCTTTATCATTTTAAAAGTAGATAGCCACACAAAAAAGTCTGGACACCCCTGGCCTACATGATCTGTGTGTTATCTCAAAAAATATTTACAAATATGCAAGAAAAGGTTTGTTCTCTAAAAATTCTTTATTTGTAACAAACAAGAGATAAAGAATTTACAAACGTGTGGAGACGTTTCAGCACTTTGACAGCGCTGTGAGAGCTTTGAAAAATATTTCTAAAAACAGTTCTCATCTCATCATATCCACAGGTACAGAGTCATCAGAAACATAAAAATCCATGGGGTAGCATTTAAAAAAAAAACATTTAAAAATATATGCAATAGTTGCATTTGTTTAAAGCATTTAATTAATTACCAGGCTGCAGGTGAAGCTGCTCTTTACGCTTTCTAACGTCTCATAATCGGTCCTCATTTATGTCCAAGAGACTCAATAATCTTATACATTTTAATCCTTTGATTTTTCATATTTTAAAACGTTTATGTGCTGCTGCACATTCGTGTGTGATAAGCAAACCCGTGTGGTCGTCCTGTTTATAGTCGCATATTACTAACATGCACATAAAATAACAAAAACAATATTGCTCCATTGACTTTAGACCAGGTTTTGTTGGTCAATGGCGTAGTCTATTTAAGTGGCCTCAAAATAGCAACGTGCCAACAATGCGCCTGAACACACCTTGTTTTCAGACCAGAACGCCCATGGGCATTTGCAATTTAAACAACGTGGCGCTAAATGTGAAAATGATAACTGCGCCAGGTTGAAACTAGCAAAAGACACTTGCGTCGTGCTTTGCGCCAGGTTTATGATAAAGCCCATAGATTTACGTAGTCAATATTTAAGATATCAAGATTATATTTTTACAGAATGTTCTTTAGGATAATTTTATGTTAAAAAAAATGACTTTAGATGGGTTTTCACATGCAGCATCACATTTATTCTCTATTTTATAATACTAGCCTAATAAATCTGTCTCATACCTATATCAGGAGACAGATGATCTGATTCTGATCAATATTGATGAGGGAACAGTGTGTTGTTCAGGCAGTAATGATGTTGATCTTCCAGAAGCCCCTCATACAGCTGCTCAGTGTTTCAAGAGCCGGTAAGAAACATTCTGTCATTTAAACATTCAGTTGGCTCTTGCTTGCTTGTCTTGCTCTTGATGTATGTGTTACTGGTTTGCTGTGATCTTCGTGCAGAAGAAAAGTCCTACAGATACACTATGACCTGGAAGTGCTTTATCGTGGCATCTGTAGTGATGTTAATGAGCTGCGTATGCGGAGAAGACACTGGCAACACGGACTCAATCGAGATATTCAGAACATCACCCTGGAGCTCATTGTGAACATGTTTAGGTAATCAAAAGCTTATGCTTTTTATTTTCAATTGAATTTGACTCAAGGGACTATTAAAACGTCTAACTGGAATGATTATTGTTTCCTTTTCCAGAGATGTTGATGATCATCTAAATTATGAGCACAGAGTTTTTAACACAGATGAATTTTTAAAGACCCGGGAACCAGCAGACCAAGCGTTTTATAAAAAGGTTCGTTTCTGATTTGTAAAATGGCTCACCTGTGACCAAACTTTACAACCAATGTATTTTGTCATGACAGGTCTTGGAAACACACATTTTCCACTCTTTCTTGAAAGACCATTTGAATGGAAAGTTGAAAGCATTCACCAGAATGGAGAGGAATACTCGGACAGAAGACCAAAAGTAGGTTGTTTGTAAGGGATTATGTCAAGGTTAATATGAGTGATTTGTTGGTTACTTTTACTACATTTTAGTTTGTCTACGTGGATTTAATATTGGTCATAACATAGGTCATTATATGATCATTTTTGTATCGACTTATATTTAGAGGACCAGTCAATACTGTACAACAATATCCTGACAATGGTGATTAATGGTGAAAGACCTAAATGTGTTTGTTATTAAGGCTTATTACACGGCTCTCTGGAATACTTGATTCTGATTGGTCAGTTGAGACATTTGCAGGTTCATTCTTTTCAAATAATAACCGCTCCAAAGTAATAACGCATAGCCGGTACTACTTGTACGATTTAAATCGCTCCGTGCCAATAAAGATTACTGTTTGGCGCCATCTTGTGACAAACATTGGACAACCACAATTAAGAATGGATAACATTAATTTTATAAATTAATGGATCTGACATTAATTTTAACATGTACGGAAAAAAACAAACATTTAAACAGTGGATAGAAAAACGAACAACGACAAGACACAGAGAGCTTATTGAACTTGACAAAATAGAGCATGACAGCTACGAAGCCAACACACAAAAAAAAATACAGAATGGGCATTAAAACTTCTCAAAGACTGGCTAAAAGAGAAAAAAATGGAGACAGACAAGTATGAAGCAGAGGATCTTAATAAGGTATTACGATCATTTTATGCATCTGTGCAAAGTTTCGCGGAAGGATAAAAATGTTAATTTAAAACAAATATGCCAATAAAAGGTTTCAAATTCATATTCATGTCCAGTTTTTTTCTTATGTGGCAAGTAGCCATGTAATAAGCGGGATAATGTAGAGGCAGCCGGTAGTTATCGGGAAACTATATATTCGCGTCGGGTCCTGATCACACTGTCGTGGCTTATTTCCCGATAACTACCGGCTGCCTCTACGTTATCCCTTACTTAAAATTATACAAATCAAACAAACTATGTACAAACGGGGAAACGGTTAAGAGCTGAATACACCAAAACCCTCTCTGATATATTTAACACAATATATAAAAATGAAAATGACTGTCTAAAACATAGAAAACAAAGGTTTTTCATTCTTTAACTCTTTCTGTGCCAGCATTTTTGTCGTAGTTGAGGCGTGGTTACGAAAGCCCGTTACGAAAGAGTCGTTTATTGGGCGCTACGAATGTCTATCAAATGCGTCTGTACGTAGCTTATAGCCAATTGGTGTGTCGCATAGACGTCGTCATCGTCTTGCTGCCATTCTCCGTTCTGTGATTGGTTCCCTATGCCGTTTATTGGACGCTACGAATGTCTATCAAATGCATCTGTACGTAGCTTATTGCCAATCGGTGTGTCGCATAGACGTCGTCATCGTCTTGCTGCCCCCTCCCCGTTCTGTGATTGGTTCTCTATTTCAGGGGCAAAATAGGTCCATAGTTTCCATGCAAGACTTGCAGCATGAATAAATTTGCACGCAAGGCAGCATGGGGAAACCCAAGCTACAAAAGTTTAATGCCTTCCAGAAAATGCTTTACTTTAAATATATAAACATACAATATATTAAATGAGGGAACAGACCCTCTGCTTTAAAAAAAAAAAATTTCATCCTACCTTCATAAGTTCTCTTTTATCACCTCTCAAATATGGGTAGGTTTCTTCAAAAGCACCAAATTTGAAGCAAAAAGCTAAGATAATTAGATTTTTGTAAAGGACTTTTGATAGAGATCAGATGCAGCACGATCCTCAAAACTTAGACGGACATACAGCTGTTTGCCCTAGAGCGATACTTCTGGGTTTTATAAGTTGCAGAAGTGCAAAAAATCTGACTTTTTCCATGTATAAGTGCTATAATTAAGTACCAGTGCTTCTATTAACCTATAAAATGTGGAAAAGATCAACCCAGTAACTTAGTGTTGTAAACCATTCTCTGCAAGCTTGTGAAAAACTAGGTAATTGAAATTTGGCTCCCCTTATGATATCATAAGGGGAGCCAAATTTCAATTACCTAGTTTTTAATAATAATACCACCCCTTAATCTGCACTGTCCAACCACAGCACTGCCATTTATTGCAGAGATCAACTCATTTGCATTTAAAAGGACACACCCAAAATAGCACATTTTTGCTCACACCTACAGGGTGGCAGTTTTAACATGCTATAATAAATGACCTATATGGTATTTTGAGCTAAAACTTTACATATATACTCTGGGGACACCAAAGATTTATTTTACATTTTAAAAAAAGTATTGTGAAATGTCCCCTTTAAAAGAGGAACTGTGTAAAACTATATACAAATATAAAAACAGAAAATATTCAAAAAATATGAAATGCTTTTTAATATGTAAAGAGCTCAGATGCAAACCCTTCAAGTGTGTCTGACGTGTTTTCTTGTACATTAGCAGTTTTATCAGGCTGTTACAGTATGTTTAAGTTCAGTTATATTACTTTAGTGGCAATAAAAAGGTTATAAGTCACTAATGGAAATGCCTTATTCTCACAAATGTCACTGTAGTGATTTCATTGATAGTTAACAAATTATTCTGCTGACAAAGTCTTGTGCTGCAAAACTCTTTATAAGCACATGCAAAAAATCTCCACAAAAAAGTCAAATTTTTCTGTTTTTTCTAAATAAAGGCTAAAACATTTGGTTATTATTCTAATATATTCAGTAAACCTCCATAAACCAGGTAAAAAAAAACTTTGCACTATAACGTACCCAAGCCTTCGTTCATCGAAGTCTTCTTCCATGCACTTAGAGGAGTTTGCTGGAAAATTGTTGTGGTGTTTAACGGATTCTGCCTTCAAGCCGGTATTCCTAAATTACCTAATGCTGGGATTAACGGATTTGAAGCAAGTATTTGATGAACGTATAATACGTGCCGAGAGCATTCGTCAAATATCATTATCTAATTTGTACATCTCAACTACTGTACAGAATCTATACAGGCATTAGATTAAACATACTGTGACATCTTAAACCTTTAAAAATCAAATATATATTTTATGGTTTAAAAAAATAAGTATTATAAAATATGTATTATTTCTTTATATTTGTTGTTCAGACGAAAAGCATCAATGGATTTCTCTCATAGACGCACTATAAAGGAGATGAAAAATGATTGCCAAGACAGCAGTCTAAGTAAACGTCTGGGCACAAGTCTTCCTAACCTGGGCGATGAGACTCAACCAAGTTCCCTTAAACAGACATCTCCGACATCTCCAACCATTCCTGAAATAAGTAAAAAAAAAAATTTAAACATTAAAGTAATGTTCATTAATAATCTTTTTTATTGAAATAGTGTTCTCTATAAATCGTAAAATACATTTGTTGTAAATTATTGTAGATTTACCGCATTTTGCAGATGCTTTTATTCAAAGCCGTTTACAATGGATTCAAAGTACAGTACACGTCATTGTACTAAACGCAATGTTTAACCAATTTAACTACAGGAACATACTGTAATGTTCTTATATAAAATTTAACCTTCCCATGTGTCAGTAAAGCACAGTAATTTCATCATTTTTTTGTGATCTAGATTCGTATTTTTGCATGCCAATTATCTTTTCAAATCTTTTTCCTCCAAGCTCTAAATATACCAGCCAGACCAGTCAAGATGTTCAAACTGGCACATTTCCCTCCTCCCTTGAGCTGCTACCATGTGTCCCTTTATTTTGGAGATCTTGTCCTCCTGCTTAACAAAGCCATAACAACCACCCCACCTGATGACTCCAGCCTGCTCGCCAGGTACTACTACCTGCGAGGCCTTGTCAACATGCTAAACTCTAAACGCTTGGATGCCCTCAGTGACTTCCAGACCCTCTACAAAACAGATATTGAGATTTTTCCACATGAGCTGGTAAGGGTGTTGGTGGACTCTCTGCAGGTAGAGGAGAAATCCCAGGCAGAGAAGAGATCTGAGCTCAGGCCACTCATTTCTAAGGTGAGGACCAACGATAAGAGTGAACGTGTGGATTCAGATGATCGTGTGAAGAAGTTTCAGCTTCCCAGGACCCCAATGCAGCTGGAAGAGTTTGTGAGGTGCACTCAGGAATCTGGCATTGTGAGGGATGTGGCTACCACCCAGAGATTGTTTGAGGCTCTTACAGTCGGTAGGTTATTGTTTCATTCACGCTTTATCTGCATGAAAGGACACCTAATGTTTGTTCTCATCCCATTTCTCCTTCAACCTTTTCAGGTGAGCAAAAACAGATTGATCCAGAGATGTTCAGAGTGCTTTACACCTACTGGAAGGAGAGCGAAGCGGAGGCACAGGATCTTCAGCTGCCCGCTGAGGTCCTGGAACATCTGGACAACAGCGAGTGTGTGTACAAGCTGTCCAGCTCTGTGAAGACCAGTTATGGTGTTGGTAAAATTGCTATGACCCAGAAGAGGCTGTTCCTCCTGACTACAGGCAGGCCGGGATATGTTGAGATCACCAAGTTCAGAGACATTGAGGTTTGAATACTACCAAATGCTCTGTGTAGGTGGATGCAAGCTGCTGGACACCATTGATGTTAACTAGATGAATTTTGTGAACCCTTGCAGGACTTAAAGATCTCAACTGCTTCATTTCTGCTGTTGAGGATCCCATCTCTAAAGATCAAGAACAGACTGAAGAAAGAGAAATTTGAGGCAAATTTAAAATCTGAGTGTGACCTGTGGAACCTAATGGTCAAGGAGATGTGGGCTGGGAGAATAATGGCAGACAACCATAAGGTAAAGGAATCTAAATTTCGCATTTATGGCAGACATTTTTATCCAAAGAGACTTGCAGTGCATTCAAGGTACATTTGAAGAGTTTGGTTCCAAAACTATAAATGCCTTTTTTTTAATTAGTTACCACCAAAAAGCAAAGCGCGCTCAAATACAGAGCGACACAGTCGGGTCATGCACTTTTTTAGGCGGGGTGCTTTCCTCTTCCTTTCCAACGTGGCATTCTAAAAAAAAGTTTAAGTATTTTCAACTGGCTGTGGCGTTACACTCTATTTGAGTGCACTTACCATGCCACTAGCTGTGCGTTCACACCAGAAGCGAATAAATCACACTATTCACGCATAGTTGGACGATTAAACATTTTGAGTTAAAGGAATAGTCTACTCATTTTCAATATTGAAATATGTTGTTACCTTAACTAAGAATTGTTGATACATCCCTCTATCGTCTGTGTGCGTGCACGTAGGCGCTGGAGCGCGCTGCGACACTTCGATAGCATTTAGCTTAGCCCCATTCATTCAATGGTATCAAACAGAGATAAAGTTAGAAGTGACCAAACACATCAACGTTTTTCCTATTTAAGACGAGTAGTTATACGAGCAAGTTTGGTGGTACAAAATAAAACGTAGCGCTTTTCTAAGCGGATTTAAAAAAGGGGCAACATTATAGTATGGCGTAATAGCACTTATGGGAGTACTTCGACTGATATTAACATCATCGTTGTATGATGCGCCATTTGGTTGTTGTGATATTTGTCCCGCCCTTTCTCCACTGTGATTGGATGGCCATGTGAGAGCTGACATTGACGAGCTGAGTTTTTCACTCAAAGTTGATTATTTTTCAACTCTCAGCGCTGAGCACAGAAAAAACACTGAACGCCGGCTTTCAGCGCGGAAAAAAACGCTAGCTGCTGGCTTTTTTGAAAAATGCAGAGCTTCCGTTGGAAACAATTGAAAACATACACCGGCCAGCGGCCGCGGGTGTAAAACTTTTGTTGTGCATGCCCCCTAAGAAAGCTTTCTCCTATATATCTTCTCCATTGTTTATATAGTAACACCCTGTTCACTTCCTCAGGACCCGCAGTATGTGCAGCAGGCTCTGACCAATGTCCTGCTCATGGACACTGTGGTGGGCTGTTTACAGACACAGAAAGCCGTTCTTGCTGCCTCCAAGCTGGCGTATTATGAAAAACTACGCCATGAAGGTGTGTTTCAGTCTGTAATGTGTCCTGTCTGGGTTTTATTTGATATTATATGAGATAACTATGAGAACAAATGTGTGATGAAATCAGAAGAGCTTCATGTTTTATCTCTTGTCTTTGTTTCCCACAGTCCCCATGATTATTCCCAGACCCACAGCCGAGACGCTGAAGCACAAGATTAATCCATCGGAGAACATGAGGAGCCCTCAGTCTGTTGATGTCTTGCTGTTCATTCCAGGTCTGCAGGAATATTTTAGTTACATTAATGTTTATTTCAGAGAGTGTCTTTGATGCATTTTGCCCTCAGAGATTTTAGGAGGAACTTGTTTTTAATTTTGATAACACTAATAGATAAATAGGAAATGGTCCTTAGCAGAAATAAAGCCTCAATGAGCTAGCAGAGCTGTTGTCCATAATTCTTAAAATTCAAAACACTGATACAAGCCTAAGTTTGCATGTGACACCGGAAAATAAAAATTCTATCATCATTTACTCACCGGATGGTGAAAAATGTTAATAATCAAACAAGTCTGGGGCACCATTTGCTTCCATAGTATTATTTTTTTCTACAATGTAAGTCAATGGTGCCCCAGATCTGTTTGGTTGCAAATGTTCTAAATTATCTTTCTTTGTATTCAGCAAAACAAAGAAATGTATAAAGGTTAGGGTCAACTTGAGGTAATGATGTAAATTATAGAATTTTCATTTTTTGGTGAACTATCCCTTTAACACATTTTGGTCCCTTTTAAAAATTGGCTTAAAGCAACTGGAATCAAGTGAAACTGTAACAGATATCAAGTGCCATTGCTTAATATCAGACCCTTGATCCCCATTTTTTAATCTATGTTATGTAAGGAATAATTGACGACGGCCCATTGAATTCTAAGAAAATAATGCACACCCAAGGTCGTGCCGTTACACCGCGGCAGGCTTGTGCACAATTCAGAATTTCTGAATTGGCCTCCCTTCAATTCATGAATTGGAATTTGAATTGAATTGACCCTAAAGGAAGTTGAATTGGAATTGGAATGACAGGAAGTGGAATTAAATTCATGGCAATTTAAAGAAATTCCACAGTCACACAACAGAAAGAATCTCACATACATTCAGTGTTAGGAAAGTTACTTTGGAAAATTGTTTGGCAACCATTTTAAATGCTTGGTTAAAGTAAAACATTCTGGGAAATCAAGTCATGTTCCATTGTGTTCCACAAAATTACAATTACAAAAAATCGAACTTAATCATTTGTTATTTGACTAGAGTTTTTAACATTAATTGCTGGGGGAAAACTTTTCCTTTTAATGTAATCTGTACAAGCAGTTCAAACTCGAATTGTAATTCTAGATCCTGTTTTTGACATCGTTTAGGTGGGGGAGTCAATTATTCCTCTTATACCACGGTTACCACAAACATTGCTCTGGTGCCTATTTTTAAGACATTTGACAAGTTAGGTGTGCGGTTATCTGAAATTAATGCATACCCACGGAACATTTCTCAGCCAATCAGAATACAGCATTTAACAGCCCCGTGGTATAATAAAGCAATAAGCCCCAAGCAGTGGGTTACCACCAGTGCATTTTATAACAGCTAAGGGGCGTTGCCACTGCTTCGCGGGGGTTATTGCTTTTATAAAACGGTTACTTCATATGCATAATAACGTTAGCAGGATTTTATCAAATAAAACACAAATAAGCTGTAATTATATTAGTACAAATATTACTCTTCCGTCAAACAAAGTAGTTCCTCAGAATCAAGTGTGACTGAAACAGAGCGCAGTTCCCAACCAACACAGACGCAGCAAAGACACAATGAAAATATGATTTAAGACTGTGGTGTTTATTTTATAGACCAACATTCATCTAATTTATACATTAACATTTATAGCGTGCAACTGTTGAAGTGATGATCAAATATGCTTGGAAGCATGTTTAACTCTTTCCTTGTCAGTGTTTTTTTTTTAAGTTGCCACCCAGTTTTAGTTTAATGCCTTGCAGAAAATTATCTTCTTTAAATAAACATAAAATATCAAATGAAAGAACAGACCATCCGCTTTCAAACAACAACAAAAAAAAAACTTTCATCTTACCTTAATTTGTTCTCTTATCACCTCTCAGATTTTTTTTAGCTGAAAGCAGAGATAATTCCATTTTTGTGAACTTTTGTAAGAGATCAGATTCAGACCGATGATCAAAACTTACACACGCTGTTTTTAGTGTCGAGTGAATCAACAGTGTTTAAGTTGGGTAAGATCGCCACCCAGTGGATAACGGAAATATGAATTTGAGGTAAAAACTCCTCAGGGAACGTTTTCTCTTTATTGATTAGATGACTCAATATTTATTGACATTTATCTGGATATCGCCATAATTGTGCAATTGTATACAAATTAAAAATATGATTAAAGACTGTAGTGTTTATTTTCATAAATCAGTACGCAGCAACATTGGCGCAGTGATACTTCTGGAATCCGGTCTGAACCGTGGGTTTACCGGGGTATTTTATCACGGCTTAGAATGCGTTTCAACCAATCAGAATGAAGAACCAGAACTGCCTGTTTTATAAATTATTTTAATGTATTCTGTGGAGAGTTGTAACAAGTGTTTCACTATATGTCGTGCTGTATATAGTCGTGTATGTGCAAATTTGAAACTTATAAATGAATCATTGAGCACATTGTCAGAAGTGTTCAACATGTTCAATCACTCTTTTACTTTTTTAAAGGTCAGTTAACTCTCTCTGCTGACCTGGATGGGAACCCTAAGCTCTGGTGTGCTCTTGGCTGTGGGAAGGTGGTTGTGTTTGATGCTGTTAGTTGGACCTTACAGCAAAACTGCATTCATGTTGGAGACTCTCCATTGGTAAGAAGCACTGATTTATTGAAGATAGTATGGAAGGTAACAACAGTGTAAGATGATTTTCTTGATCAAATCTTGGTTTTGTGGCCATATAGGAACAGATTAGGTTTCTTCCTAATTTTGCTATGTTTTTTTCAATTTGTGGCAGAGTGAACATTTAAATTCTTGATCTCGTAATGGATTTAAAATGGCAGTCTCTTTCCCCAGAACTGCATGATGGGATTAGATCAAGAGCAGTTGTGGATTGGTTCTCAAGACTCTGTCATTTACATAATCAACACTCGCAGTATGCTGTGTCATAAACAGCTGACTGAGCATCGTGGAGAGGTCACAGATTTCGCCCTGGAGAAACTGAACCACAGTCTCAGGTGAATAGTGGACAGAAGACAAATTTTTATTTGGCTTAACCTCAATAGGGAATTGAAATAAAAGTTATGAAAGAAATGGTTCTTCTAAGAATGTTTGACTCAATGGCTTTTTATGACATCACCTTTTAAGCTCCTTTATTTTTAAAAGTGTACTCTGTTCCCTTTTCAGAGCTCTAAAAATCTTTTACTAAGTGCAATAAAATTATACGCAAGTTCTCACCAGGAGGTGGCAGCATTGTTTGGGATATTTTCTGTCTATTTATATGAAATGTTAATATGATGTGTTCCCAAAGCCCAGTGCAGGTGTTTTCCTGTAGTGCAGATGGCACTGTGATTGTTTGGGATGTTCCCACTTTGAAGGTGAAGAGACAGTTTCATCTGACCTGTGACAGATTGCAATCCATTCAAATCCATGACACCCTATGGTGTGGTACGTTCGTCATCAACCTATTTAAATATATACTTTAACGTTACCAATACTTTTACATGCTAAACTCTGCATTCAAATTTGAATCTTAACCAGTTCATACATACTCCTTGTGCAACACAAAAAACACAAAGATGCCTATTGAATCTGCAAAAATTAATGAACAATGTATAGCAAAACCTTTTAAAATCAGAATAAAGTCAAAATATAGATTTTTTAATTATTTTGTCTTTGTTTATAATTTGTAAAGGTGCCAGTGATTGTGTAATGGAGCTAAGACAGAATGGATGTCTGCTTCGTAAGATTTCCCTCCTAGACGCAAACATCCAAGCCAGTGTTTTCAGCAGGATCACATTGCACTTAGAGGTTGATATCACCTGCGTGCACTGTATACACTGCATGTATTAATACTCTAGATTTTGATTGTTAAGTGAAAAATTTACCTTTTAAAGAAAAAAATTAGAGTCAAGGTTTTTTACAAGACATCTGCAGATCCTTGGGTTGGTGTGTGAAATCTGTAAGGGTGGCCCTTATAAGAAACATGATTTTTGAAAAACACTTTGGAAAAGGGAGTTGGGCCGAGTACCAAAACACACGTGTAGCCAATCAGCAGTAAGGGGCATGTTTACTGTCATTTACATCGTTATGGGTTGCGAATGTGTGGGGTGGGTCTATCAAAAGAAGGTCCAGATTCTTGGGGGAGGGGCCTTCAATTTAAAAATTGTACTAGATTTTTATTTTTTTATGTTAAAGGAAAACACTACCGTTTTTCAATGTTTTGTGTTCTTGCCTCAACTTGGATGAATTGGTACATACCTGTCTTTTTTTGATGTTTGCTCTTTTGGTCTTTGTGCAGCGCTTCATGAATGTGTTAGCATTTAGCCGAGCTCCATTCATTCCTATGGCTCCAAACAAGTTTTATTTTGTGACACCATACTTACTCGTGTAACTACTCATGTAACAGTCTTTAAATAGGGAAAACATGAAAGTGTTTGGTGGTTTCTAAATTCATACCTGTTTGGAGCCATATGAATGAGCGGGGCTGGGCTAGATGCTGACACATTCACAACGCGTTGTACAAAGAAATAAAAGTGCACGCATTAAAAATACATAGGTATGTATTAATTCGTCAAATATAAGGTAAGAACATAGTAAAATATTGAAAAATTGTGGTGTATTCCTATAAGTATTTGTTAATTATTATAGAAATGAGTGTTATTGAGAATACTAAATATTATTCACATTGACTTACTCACATTGTGTGAAATGCATAACATTATAATACACTCATATAACCAGTGATTTCAAGGCTCTTGTTTTTGTTTTTTAGCGAAAACAGATCTGGACGAGTTTCGCAGACTCGGCCGAGCTGTGCATATGGGACACATCCGACCTAACTAAAGCACCTAAACAGGTCACACTCCCCGGTTGTTGTCGGGTCACCTGTATGATCAAGGTGAAAGATCAGGTATTCAGTGTGTAATACGCTATCTTACTGTACTGTACCATATTATTTACTGTGTGTAATATGCTGTAATGTTTCCAGATATTTAGTCAATAATTTAGAAATTCTGAATATTTTCTTATAAGACTGAGTAGTCAAACAGTAGCATGTTATTGAATTGATATGTCTTATTTTCTTCCTGAAGGTCTGGATCGGCTGTAACAGTGGTGGGACAGGCCTCAGAAAGGTTGTGGGAAAAATCTTTGTGTTGGACTCTGATAGTCTGATGGTTGAGAAGGAGCTTGAGGCTCATGAAGACTGTGTTCAAACGCTTTTCTCAGCTGAGGACCGATATGTTTTCAGTGGCTCCGCAAGTCTTGATGGCAAAATTGCCATTTGGAGAGTCGATTAAACCAGCTGATATGTTCATTTTAATGTCCATTGAAGGGACATTCCACTTTTTTTGAGGGTATGCTCATTTTTCAGCTCCCCTAGAGTTAAACATTTGATTCTTGCCGTTTTGGGGTCCATTCGGCTGGTCTCCGGGTCTGGCGGTGCCACTTTTGGCATGGCTTGGCATAGTCCATTGAATCTGATTGGACCATTGGCATCGCGCTCAAGGGTAGCCAAAGAGTTTTCGATATTTTTCCTATTTAAAACTTGACTCTTCTGTGGTTGCATCGTGTGCTGGGACCGACAGAAATTTGGAAGCTGTGATTTTCCAGGCAGATATGCTCTCGGACTGGCGTAGTAATCAATTACTTAGCTGATGTAACATGGCTGCAGCAGGCGTAGTGATATTAAGCACTGCCCGAAAATGGTCCCCTTGGTTGCTTTCAAGGCAGGGGACTATTTTCGTTTTTGCCATGTTACATCAGCAAAGTCCTTGATTGTTGCGCCAGAATGAGAGTATAGTTCCTAGCCATATCTGCCTGGAAAATCGCAACTTTTGATTTTCTGGCGGTCTTGGTGCACGATGTGGCTGCAGAGGAGTCAAGTTTTAAATAATAGGGGGGATATTGGAACTCTTTGGTTGTTTTTTGTGCGATGCTGGTGGTCTGGTCAGATAGTGGATTGTGCTAAGCTACGGTATTATAAAATTGCTAGCGCCAGACCCGTAGATCAGCTGAATGGATTCCAAAACGGTGGAAATCGGGTGTTTGGCTCTAGGGGAGCTGGAAGGTTAGCATATTTTCAAAAATAAGTGGAATGTCCCTTTAAGGTGCATTCAAACTTGTAATGTGCATCTAGTTACACTGCCCTTTACTGAAATGTTTCTGTTGAAAAAAGCTCTGTTACACATATGCACTGTTTTGAATATTTTTTTATTTATTGAAATGGAGAATTTTAAGTAATCCATCAATTACCTTTAAATATTATTTTTGGTGTATTACATTTTTTTAAAACCCAGTTTGACTTGAAATGTCCAGTTTAATGAACTACATACACACTTGCCCTTTTAATTGTGTCATGTAACCCCATCATGCTTTCGAGTAGAGCTGTTTGTAATGGTTTTTGCTCACCTTTTCTTAGCCCATGTTGACTGTGTGAGGACTTCGAAAAAACAGTGTGTCAAATTAGGTGGTTTTTAATGCTCCGTTAAACAACTTAGGGAGTGAACCAGCTATTACAAGGTTGTTTAAAAATATAGTCCAGCATCAGAAATCAATAGGATTGCTCAGATCTCTGTGTTAAATACTTACGTATAGCACTGAATATAAGCTTTCAATATTTATGGCTCTAAATAAATAACAATATATTTTATATAAGTTAACAGTGCTTTTGAAGTCCCTTCTTATTCTGAAGCAGCTGAATATAGAATTGGGTGAGGTTTGCGGCACTGACATGCTCGCAATTTCCTGAAAACCCCCAGATCAAAGAGTTGAGGTCTGTATACCAGCACTGCCTGAGGATGGACGGCAGCCATAATGAGTAGATTGTGTACAGTACGGCAGTCCTTGTGGTGCTTCTGGAGTGGCTTCTGTGATTTTTGCAGAAAGTGCTTATCTATCGTGAATATATGTATATCCATTTCAGATTTTTTGAGTGGAAATGTATTGCAAATGTGACCTGACTTAGATTAGGCATCAAAAGTTTGATTTCACTATAATTTCAATGAACTTAGTCAATATTAAAGATATCAAGGTTACACAGTTTTTCCAAGTTTCCACAATGGGTAAAGCAAAAAAAATGTAATTGTATTCAGTAAAACAATTACTATGATTTAATTAAATATTGAGGGGTTAATGAGTAGAGGTGTGCTTTACTGTCCTAACAATGTAATTGTCTGAAACACTGGCTTCTTTATGGAAAACAATATGGCCCTGTCATGTTCTGACAGCTTTTATGATATTATTTGCACAAACTGTATATTGGTTTCGCTTTGTGACAAGAATCTCATTTTTAAAACTATTAATCATTTAAATAATTTTATAAACATGTGAGGCTGATCCTAGATCAGATGTCTTGCTTTGTAGGTGTTTGTAGAAGGGCCCCTGGGCTGAATTTTCCCGCCCATGCAGAGGGCAGTGATTGGCCGATGTTTAACATTCTGACCCCGGGGTCGGCCATCCAAGTGTCAGACGTCATTGGAAGGAATTTTTGGGATGTGTCTGGAAGACAAAGCCAGCACACATCCATCCATTCCTAAAGTCTCTGGAGTGTGTCTGTGTAGGCGGGTAGCACATAGAGCTTTTAGTGCTGGTGTGCATGGCATAATGAATTTTTGTGTAATTCAGAAGCTGAATAACAAGACTCTTGATTCATAATAGGTTATAGTTACGATTTTAAATATATTTTTGGCACACTCCTGGATACAGCTGACAGCCTCACAAGTGCCATGTTTTATGCAGTGGACAGGGGGCAATGCAGTAAGGTCAATTTTTCCTGTTGGTGGCACCATTTCCCAATCAATCAGCATTAACAGCACACTCAAGCATTTTTACCAGTAAATCTGAACCTTTTTTACTTTAAAGCTCCCCCGCAATTGTAATATTTGAAGCCCCACTCACAATTTCTATCAAATTAAATATTGTAGAACTTGGCATAACTATAGAAAGATATATATTTGTAATAGAAAAGCAATAACATCTTGATTTTTAGTTGTTTTAGCTTACTTTAATGCTTGTTTTGTCTTTTTTATATACATCTGTTGATGAGGGCCCCAAGTGGGCCCCTTGATTGAGAAACACGGGTCTATGCTGTAGCCTATAGCTTATATATCCTATATGTTCTTTTGTTAATAGATGCATTGTCTTATTGTCTTTAGTGTATTGTCCTGAATACTGTTGATGGAAAATGACTCATTCCTAACTGCACCTTTGTTTGTGATGACCACCTGATAAGTTTGTGTACAGTAAGATCATACAGGAGCTCATAACCCAGCACTGGACAGCCTCAGTGCGTCAGCCATATTCGAGCGACCGAACTGCAGTAGGGTTGGGAAGACCGATTCATTTAGCGAATCGGTTCTTACACGAGATTCGTTTCAACGAGTGTGTTCATTGCTTGTGTTGCAAATGCTTTTGTATGCTAACAAATACTTTGTTAACCCTCTATTTTAGTGCATTTAGCTCTTTATTTTTGGTGCATAATTCCTAGTTCCGTTATGCTGTCAATCTACTCAAAAAAGAAAAGGTGATGTTTTGATAAGTACATTTCCGTGCCTTACCCAAAATTAAAATAAAAGTATATACACACCTGGAGTGCCAATGTAGCGTTGTTTACGTTCATCAACATTCCAACACTTACATTTCTGCGAAAATCTTTATATTACAGTGATTCACGAATCGGTTCAAACGAATCGGTTCGCTAGAATTCGTTCGCTAATGGACATCATTTCAAGCAGCGGTGAGAGTGTGAGCAAGAGGGAGGATTTCGGCTTCAGATCCACTACGGACCCCACGGAGCCTGCACGGACCCACGGCACGGACAGTGCTAACACAGGATTCAGTCCTAAACCAATCACGGGGCGGGGGAATAAAAGTGTTTGTCAAGGGGATGCGTTTGTGCAACGGCTGATGAACAGAATACGGTAAATCTTGTTCTATGTTAACGGTGCACGTTTCAGATTTGATTTAATAATTGCAATAACTGTGTGTTAGCCTGGTAGCATAGCGGTAGGGGCTCGTATCTATACTTGGATCAGGAGAGTGGGCTTTCCTGGGCCGATCTGACATATTGTGTTGTCTTACTTAGATTATGAATGCGAGGCGTGTTGAATAGCAGCGTTGTTAGGATTCCGGTATCATTATGAAATTGCTGATAGCAGGCAAACCTCAGGGTTTTGCACGGTTAAAGAAACAATACTTAATCATTTCAATTCCCACGATTTTCTTCCTCTCAGCAAATGTGTCGTTTTACGTTTAACGTCAACCTGTATGTGTAATAAACGGTATTAATTTATCTTCTTTGGGGTACGGTTATGTTGAAGTACATGTGTTGTGTTAAACGGTTGTCAGATCGAGGTAGCAGTGTTTCAGTTCACATGGTGAACTGAAAACAATAACAACAGACAAACAATGAAACCAGTTTAGTGCGCGGGCACGGTTCTTTTTAGTAATATCTGCATTATGAATATTACCGCCGAAATGATGTATCAGATGTTAATGTATCATAAGTACTCGAAGTACCAGAACTGGCTATATTTACTGTAAATTGATTGTTATGTAGGATCACCTGCTTGAGGTAACAGTTACACAAAGATGGTATGTTAACCGAGGGATGACCACTGGTTATTTGCCATTAAAGATTAGCATTTATGCATTTGGTAGAAACTTTGGTCCAAAGCGGCTTAAAGTACATACAATCTCTTTTTTCATTCTTTGGGTTGCTAATACAAAGCATTTCCAAATGATTTTCAGGAACATTAATGAATACCGTATTTGCTACAAAATGAGAATTAAAAGTTATTCATAAAAAACAATCATGTTAAATTAATGTGTACAATTAATGTCCTGACAGTCTTGCACTTATATGCACATTCCGTAATATTTTATGGTTTGACCAATCATCGCAGTGCTAGTTTGGGGGCGGGGCTTCTATAGGTGTGCGCGCAGGTATTCTCTAGCGTTACGTCATTAGTCCAGGTAGGGATTGCTGAGGAAACAGCCTCACCCGATCGGGTACATGGAAATACACCATGCAGTTTTGGAGTTTTCTAAGTTGTGCCAGTGCAGGTATGTGAGTCTGCTGACATTAATCAAAGTGGCATTTTGTAATGGAATCCATTCATTATTAAGAATCTATTTCAAGACAGGAGGAGAGTTTAAACAGACAGCTTAGTACAGTGAGAGCTTATGTCACATATTTCAACTCATCCAGGTGACTCATCTCAAAATTGAAAACATTACTTGGTATAGTCACATATATAAGATCGAAAGGTATTTTCTTTGCTCTTCATGGTGGAGTGTGGCCACGCCGAGCCTTATTTCATATTTCCAATGCAAATTTGATCGGAAGAACTCCAGGAGGCTTGGCTTGGTGTAGAGATATGCTTCAGGCTATGTTTTTATTTAGTGGTGTTTTCCAGCCAACTTCAAATCTTCTGACACCAAATAGAAGTGTGGCTATGTGTAAAGTAATGTAATTTTTGCTGTTATTGGTAAAAATACATAACCTGGCATTTTCTTTTCCTTATTTTAAGGTGGAAATGGTACTATCTTTGCTCATTATCTCTATATTGTAATATTTTCCAGTAGGAATGTTGTTTAACTCTAGATTTCAAGATTTTTGTCATTTTAGTGTCATTCATCATATTTAGGATATGTGTAATGCATTGCAACATTTTGTTTAGAACAAATTCCTGTGTATTTGACAAGTCTCAACATAGCTTTTGGTCTACTACAGGTATTGGAATGATCCACCAGCCATGCGTTGTGAATGTTGCTTTTATCTTAAAGAGATATTTATTTACCCCTATATGTTTTTTCAGACCTTCTGTGTAATGCTAGACATGTTAGTCAGAAGAATCTTATAGGGACTAACAGCCTCAGTCCCCATTCACTTTTTATTATATAGAAAAACAAAGATGCTAATTGAATTGTGATAAGGATATCTGTCCACTGTCTTTAGGTTTTAGATAGGGGTGGGCGATATGACCAAAATTTTATTTTTAAGATAGGATTCATTTTATATCATGATAACGATATGTACTATCATGTTAGAGTTTTTATCATTTGAAAAAGCTTTTATGTTACTAAAATATTTAATGCCATAGAATATTCATCATAATTCTCACAAAAACAAAATTCAAGCTGAAGATAAACAGTTAGTGATGAAAGAATGATAATAAATAATAATGTATTATATATCTAATAAAAGGTTGAAAAGTGATTTAGTCATGAGCAGTGAGAGATTTTCACAAAAACGTGAGTGACAAACACAAGCTAAATAAGGTAACTTCCCCTTTAAGACCAAAGTCCGGATCCAATAAACTGTTACACGTGCCAGGGCTCAACGCCCGGTCGGGCCAGTGGTTCAGGTTTTCAGTTTCCCTTCCAAAATTTTCACTGGCCCCCATAAAAAAAATTCAGTGTCTATTACATATTTAAAAATAATAATTCAAAAGTCAAATATAATTGTATATATATACAACAGACATGTTCCAACGTAAAACTTTTCTGCTTTACCTGTAAACTGACAGCAAACTGTGCAAAATATTGCATCGTTTATTTCGTGGTGTTTTACCAAAGTAAATGACTGCTTCCAAGATGTTAAATTATATATTGATGAAAATATATTTTAGTGACTAAGGGTGATGCACTGGCCTGATCCGGCAAGTTACAATACTTTTTACTGGCCCGAACGTCTCTCACGCTTGCCTTGGGCCACCGGGCAGTCCTTTATGTTGAGCCCTGCGTGCGTTTTCTCTTTCAGGTGTTTACTTTCTCTTAAGCCCTAAATGGTCGTGTTTATACCAATACTTGCAAAGACGGGAATGTTGTCGCATATATGTATTTAAGGCAAATAAAGTGGTGATGCTCACGAGCTTAATGAGCAGTGGATGCACAACTTGCGTGCTCCTCTCATGCAAAACAGCGTGTGCATTTAGCACTGTTGTTTGGATTTCAATGGCTTAAAATGATTTGTTTTAAAACTGCGGTGCTTAAATAAGTGTACAAACGTTACGTTTTCGTGACCACGCGCACAGCAATGTGACATGGGCGCGAAACCTCGATATAGACAATAGTCCAAAATCTCTACCGATTGACAAATTTCTACCGGTTTATCATATCTACCGGTTTATCGCCCACCTCTAATTTTAGACAACACGGGGATGACTAAATGATGAACAAATTAAAATTTCTGGTTGAGGTGTCCATTTAAATCAGCACTGATTTGGAAGTTTTTGAAAACTATAGCCCCCTACTTTTGATTGTCTGAGAGTTTGCATAATTTTTACATTCACCTTACAAGAATATATGAAGAGTTTGGTTCCAAAACGCAATAAATCCATTTTGACAAATTTCGGTAAAAACGTGTTTTCTATATCAAGAAAGTGACAAGATGAAAACCACTCTTTTCTGTTACAAACTTTCACATAGTATCTTTAGGTTATAAAAACATAAAAAATTCAAATCCATAACTTGATTTTCAAAGATTTATTATAAAAACAAATGATTTTTTCCACAAAATGCAATAAATCCATGACAGTTTTTTTATTTCAAAATGCTATAAATCTATTAAATCAATGTATAAATGTGCATTCATCTTTACCATTTTATATTTATTTAGTTGACTAGTGGTATACAATGATTAAAAAATAAACATTAATGGCATTAACCAAAACACTTACTTTGTTATATTAAGAACACTATGCTGCGGTTATACTTGATGTCGTCTCTTTACATTTTCACAGCGATCAGCTGTAAAATGTTTTGGTCCTGCTCGATTTTCGTTGACTTTGAGTAAAATAATGTAAAGTTTTCATAAGATCCTCTGGGGTCAATGTTTAAGCATGATAGGCTTGATGCTGTCGGGAGAACAAGCAACAGAGTGCCTCTCGCGGAAATTATTAGATGTTGACTTGATGGCATACGTTTCTTTCCCGTCACAGAAAACCATCACAGGTTTAGCAATGCAATTAAAGTATTATTTTGTTTTGTTTGTTGATCACGAAGTACAAAGTAGATGAGAAAAACTAGGACTCCGTGTACTCAGCGCGCCGCCATTGTTTGTTTACATTGCGTGACTGGTGGTCTGTAATATCAGGAATGGATTTATTGCGTTCTGTAAAAAAGGAGGAGTGGCGTTTGTCGCATTTTGGGAAAAAAGGGAGAAAAGATGACAGAATATCACGGCGGGTATTGAATTTTGCATAAAATTAAGAATTTACTTTTAACTACTGGCCTCATATAATACTGATTTTGGCAGTAACTCATTTTTTTTTTCAAAAATGGCATTTATCGCAATTTGGAACAAATCTTTTCATATATACATGAGTATATAGTATTTAAATAACTTTATAAAATATAAATTTTTGTTTTCTTATGATTCTTTCTCGGAGAGTTTACATAATTTCTACATTTTTACATTGACCTTGCAATGATGAACGCAGACACATTTTGTGTATTCAGACACTAACGTTTCTGAAGAAAATCTCTTGCAACCTTTGTGGTTGGCCTGACACTTTAGATAGCTGTTTAAACTTTTGATTTGCTAGTGTTGTTGAATTATCCTTATTGTTTGTGACCGTTGAATCGCTTTCAGTGTTTACTAAAATCCAGTTCTTTGTTCTTCTGTCAGTTTTGTAATCTGATATGGATTGACGAGTGTTGACTCAGTGTTGGCTGTCGTGGAGGGAGATTTTGCTTGCATGGATGAATATTTTGTATGTTCCTATGGCTCGACCTGGCAGTACAAAAGCAGAAGCACGTAAAGAAAAATCTTTACCTGACCAGACGAACCCAAGTGCAACCCAGTGAGAGCACTAGAATCACATTTTTATATTATAAGTCTATAAGACTTGATGAGTGGAATGTGGATTTATTTAATTTAGGCAGGCTTCAGGGTCTGTCTCCAATGTCCTTAGGGCTATTCATTAGAGGAATTACACCGGGCTGTTTTTAGTCCTTAAATGTGACATGATGACATTTCTCCCTGTTATTATTACTATTGATTGACAGAGACCTGCACTCCTAACCTGCTTGGAGCGGCTAAGGGTTTCATTTTATTATATTTTCAGGTGACAGGTCAGATGATATTGTCCTTAAATATATCACATCCAAGGATGATCATGAAATAATCTACAGATGCAATAGTTATACATAAATGTAACTAGGTCTTTAGTGGCTTATACAATTTTGATCAACTCATGCCAATTATATTAATGCATAAGTGGTTTTGTGACCTTAACTGGTTACAAATATTTTTTTGATTATACAAACTATTATATAAATTTGATATATTAATTTGATATCTGCTTCTTGTCTTTGACTGTTAGTCATTTGTGATAGAAGGAGCCCTGCCATTTAGCACTGATTTATAATCAGAATCTTTTGCCCAAATCTTTCTGGTCTCAGGTCAGCCTCTGTCAGTCAGCACCATGGTGACAAGTATTCATGGGAGTCTCACAGGCCCAGCTGTGACGGCTGGGAGGCGAGATAAGTGGTAAATATGGGTGAAATTGTGTGGTGCTTTGTGAAGGAAGGTCCTGCACTGATGGATGGCTTTTATAGATGCCATTGGGAGGGGTCGGTCCTCTCATCTGTCTTTCACACACTTCTGGGGAAAAGGGAAGCCATTTGCGTGCAAGCCTTTCTCCTTAGGCCTTAGTCTCTGTCTATATTTTGCACTTGCTTTAAAGTAAAAAATCAAATCATAAAATCAAAATGTCACGTTGACTTAAATGATAAAACACATATTTTCTAA
Source organism: Misgurnus anguillicaudatus (assembly GCF_027580225.2). NCBI lineage: Eukaryota > Metazoa > Chordata > Actinopteri > Cypriniformes > Cobitidae > Misgurnus > Misgurnus anguillicaudatus. The sequence continues at coordinate 25,671,015 of NC_073346.2, read as the reverse complement.
AGAAACACCCCATTTGGCATTTGGATGTTGTTGGTCCTCTTTGGCATGAAAATACATCAGGACATTTTCCACCAGCTGAATTTCTCTGTGAAATTATGAGCAAAACATTCAGACACTTTCTAATCTCAGTTTTATTATTTGACTGTTGTTCACTATCCATAAAATGTGTCAGTGACATTGGCTGCTATCCTTGCCCAATATTCAGAGAAAGTGTAAGTTCAGCTTGAAATCACAGCTCAGTTCAGCTTTTGATTTCGACATGAAGTTCAGATGATTTCTAATTGGTCCAATCGGTGAGAAAAGCAGCTGATAGGACCGGGGTTGACATGGTAGATCATCTTGGTTAGGCAGGTTAGAGCTTATGGACCACTTTTTGTTGCAAATGAGCGACCATGTTCCACAAACCATGGTACATTTAAGCCGGTGTAACTTGGTTAATCTCCTGAACTTATTGTAGGAAGAGTGTTATATTGCTTTTGATATAAACATCATTGTGGCATGACTGACAGTCTTCTGTGACTGACTGGCCATGTTTAAAGGCGGGGTGCACAATGTTTGAAAAGCGCTTTTGGAAAAGGAGACGGGCCGCCTACCAAAACACACTTGTAGCTAATTAGCAGTAAGGGGCGTGTCTACTAAACCGACATCCTTGCCAAGGTTGCGTATGTGGTGCGGGTCTTTTAAAAGAAGGTCCAGATTCTATTGGGGTAGGGGCGTGTTTGTTTAGGTGATCTCAAATATCAACATTGGCTTTCAAACATTGTGCACTCCGCCTTTAAATCTACATGGTCTCTATTAGGGATGCACCAAATATTTGGCCACCGAAAATGTTCGTCCGAATATGGCCCAAAAGAGCGTTTTTGGTTTTCGGCCGAAAGACTTTTATCACCAAAACAATACTGACGAAATGTTGTGATGACGCAAACAAACACCGCAACCTGCACATGCTTGTCTGAAGCAACATGTCTGCGGTGTGGACGTATTTAACTGCAAAAAGGCGCTAAAGTTAGCAGCTTTCTATACGCACATACACGCATGCGGTTGAATGTGTCCGGTCCAGATCTAGTCAGACGTGATCATCTATGTCCTTCAAAGATCAGAACTCTTGATGTGTAAAGTTTAGAGAGAGTTGCACTACTGTGTCTCATTCTGTAGTCCATTTACATACATTTGGCGAATAAAGCAATGAAAAACAACGTAACGTTTTTATGTGGAGCGACTATTTATGCTGGGCCATTTGGAATTTGCCCTCCGTCTGTGTGCGGCTTTAAAGCAACACTATGTAGTTTCCATGTAAAAATGACTTACAGCTCCCCCATGTGGTTGAAAAGCGCAACAGTGCCTGGTATCAGACACTCTTCTGCAGGCAGGGGGAGGGGCGGGCTGTGTTTTCTACCCTCCACCGCCACTTTCAGAGTGTGCTTGTAGCAGCTAGGAGGCTGCTCTGGTTGCAGCAACAGTACAATTTGTCCAGTTAAAAGTTGTTCTATCACTGAAATAATTTTAGAGACATTATTTAAAGGTAAAAAAAATACATAGTGTTGCTTTAAGTGCACTCAGTAGTGCGTACACGGAGAGATGCGTTTCAAAAAGCAAGCGAGCATAAAATCTTTCTGTTCTTGACAGGGCACATACAAAAATGATCTCCACAGTATTCTTTTTCTAATAAAAACATTTGTTTATGTCTTAAGTGTATGTATAGATTAAAGTCAGAAATAGGGCTGTCAACGAATATTCTAAATTCGAATATATATTCGAATAGTAAAAAAAAACGAATTTCGAATATGAAAATTAATATTCGAATAATGTTTTTTTTTTTTAAGCCCGTGGTAGTAGAGGCGTGGCTGTCTGCTTTGTGGCGCAGGGACAGGTCACAGTAGTCACACTGTCTGTCACTGTTAAAAGAGAAAACGATTTTAACCTCCCAAAAATCTAAAAAGCTATGTCTGGAAGTACTTTGGATTTTGGTCGGTAGGAGGTAAAATTGTTGAGCTGCGAGATAAAGTTGTGTTAGCATCGACCACTAGCAACATGATGTCAAATCTCGAAAATGTGCACCCAAATGAGCATGGCATCTTGTACACACTGCATATTAATTCGTTTGTCACTTTTAATGCTTAATCTTGTTCTGTACACACACACACTTCAGTAATTTGCGGGACTACAACCGCATTAACTCCCGCAAACTGCAGTGACAACCGCGTTTACAGAAACTTTGCATAGTGTGTGTAGCCTACATAACCGAACTGAACAACTAGTAGTTAATAAAGTGTTTAAACGTGCATCATGGATATGACAGGTCTCTCTTCTGAAGAAATAAATTATTAGAAGGGGGGAAAGTCTTCTGTATGCGCGATACAGAGAATGGCAGAAGCACAAGCGTTTGCTGCTCAGCGTTGCCAGATCTTGCACTAAAAAAACAGCGAACAAGAAAAATCCAATAATAAACCGGAATAAATCCAAACGCTTTACCTCAAAGATCAAAATATTGGGACTGGCACCTTCACATTTTAACAACACCAAAAACTTGATCGCTTCATGAGCCAAACGCCATAAAGCGCTAAAATGGTATGTGAGTACAAAAAAGACGAGGACCTGGCAACACTGCAAGAGCGCGCGCAGCCTCACAAATGCGTACAATACACAACGACACGACAGAGGTTTATTGCAAAACATAATGCTGTTAAATTATTTTCTTTAAAGCTGTGAGTGATAAGCACGTGAGACGGCAGACCGTTGATATGGTTATATCCGTGTCAATCATCACATTTAAATGCGGTTTTCACTCCTGAAAGTTTGCAGTGTGTACTGTACGAGACCACAATGTGTGGAACTCCAGCTAAACAGTCACGTCTTAAAACTTACTTTGCATCGCCCGCCACAAGCTCTTTGTCTGCAACACGACAAGAGGTCATAACGGAGAAATTAATTTCGTTCATTTGTAAGGACATGAGACAAGCAATGTAACCGAGGTACCATATCACTTTGATGTCTCTTGATTTACTTGTTTTGTGTATGTAATATACGTTGTCAAATATGTTTAAACTTAAATAGACTACCTATAGAAGTAGTTATGTCTCTTTATATTAATTTGTCCTGTTATTGACGTAATGCATCATTAAACGTCGTTAACGTCGTTGAAAAAATGGGCAACCAGATATTCGAATAGTTCGAATATTCGTGGGTTTTTTAGGGAGAATATTCGAATGTCATTTTTGAGTAATTTTGACAGCCCTAGTCAGAAACCAGTCTGTGCTTATTTGGTCTTAAAGAGACAGTAACCTCAATTAACCTACTTAAGTCTGTGTCACTGTGTCAGACAGTGTTATGATTCATTTAATTCGATATCTGTACCTAATGCTAATTTCAGACTTTACTTAATGTGCAACTTTGTTCTTTTTTTTTTTTTAAATTGCAATTTCTTCATTTGTTATTAGATTTTTCTCACCCCTTTTTTGCTAATCCGAAAAATAATCCGATCTGTGCCTCAAAAACTGTAATGTGATCTGAACCGCGAGTTTTGTGATTCGTCACACCCCTTGTAAAGTTAGTACACAGTGATAGCCATAAATGCAATGGTACTAATAATTGGCATACCGGTAATAATTTCTTTCTGTGTTCCGGTTTTCAGTTTTCAATCTTGGTTTCCTCTTTTTCGGTTTCGGCCAAGAATTTTCATTTCGGTGCATCCCTAGTTTCTATGTGTGAAATCAGTCAGAAGATTACGCGAATAAAACATCTTTACCTTGTCTCCAGCTCTCACCACAGCGGTACCTGTCAGTCTTACCAATAAGCCTGAAGCTGCAGAGACTATGAGGATGCAAATCACGCCTCCTGCTTGTGTTCATTTGGGACAATTTGTAATGTTCTCTTGTTTTGATTTATGGCCTTTCTCTCTCATTCTCTGCACAGTAACTGTCACTTTATCACAATTACTGTATGTTGGCATGTTGTTCCTTTGCATTTCTTAGTGAGATATTTCAGGTGAATTGCCACTTTGATAACTGTATTTATGGAGAGATCTCTCAGACATTAACTCTAAAGCTAAACATAGTTTGGGCAGAAGTATGAAACTTGGCAGCCAGTACTGACAGACATATAACCAAGTAGTACTGCAAAGTATCACAATGATGACCTTTCAATTAAAAGCAAAGTATTTCTGTTCCCTTTTAATGCAGCAAAACACAATCCATCACTGATGCAAACTCTCGCCAGCTTTGCTTGTTTACATTAGTGGTACACAGTGAGATGTGCTAAATAGTTATGTGGCATTTAAAGTGCAGTGATATTCTGCGTCTTTCAAATCGCAAAGAAAATATAATCCAGTGTTTCATGGTTTTAGTTTAAAATGGTTTAAAATGATTTTTTTATACTTTCTATTCTGTTTTTGTGGTCTACATAAATCTCCTTATTTAGGCTGCACTAAATATGTGTTAAAGATGAATCTTCCTTTTGGAATTTGTAAGATGTTGGTATTTAATTGTTTAAGAATTTCCTTAAAGGGATAGTTTACTAAAAAAGAAAAAAATTCTGCTATCATTAGCTTCGTTTACATGGACAGGACACCTTTTGCCTCCATCGAAATGAAATCATTCTGATTGATAAATCCTATCATAGCGTTTACATGAACACTTAATAGTGTGGTCGGATTGATGTGCCTGTTTATATGGCACAAGCTTCAAATCAGATTTGATCATTTGACATTGCACAAATATAGTTTTCACGCTGTGTCAAGATAAGTCTTGTAAAGGAGATTAGGAAAATTTAAAAATGACAAGACAGTCTCTTCATTTGACTTCCTTCAACAACACAAGCTTGCGTTCTTTACATCATTACGCCAATTTTACGTCTCTGCATATTATTCACACTCCAGTCCAGTAGGTGGCGGAAATGCACCTTTAAGTGGGTTTGCCAACAGCCATTAAAAAAGAAGATTGCACATGCGCAGAGCGTCCCAGTTTAAGTTATCAATCCAATCAAATGTTTACATGTCCTTTTGAGTGGATTACAAAAGATAAACCACCCCTCACAAACAGAATAGATTTTTAATCGGTTTGGCTCTTTTTATTCCAATTGAGGTGTTTACATGAAGCAAGCGAACATAAAATCTTTCTGTTCTTGACAGGGCACATACAAACAAAATGATCTCCACAGTATTCTTTTTCTAATAAAAACATTTGTTTATGTCTTAAGTGTATGTACAGATTGAAGTCAGAAACCAGTCTGTGCTTATTTGGTCTTAAAGAGACAGTAACCTCAATAAGTCTGTGTCATTAATGTCAATCAAACAAGCCAAGACAAAGAGAAAATCCCTTCTGTGGCTCTAAAAAATAATAATTATTTTTAATTTATACAATAAAGACAGTGTTATAATTAATTTCATTCGATTTCTGTACCTAATGCTAATTTTAGACCTTACTTAAAGCGGAACTCCACCCTAAAACAACATTATGCACTATATTTCATCACATATATGTAGTTGATTGTGCTGCCATCAAATGTACTAACTCATATAAAAAATTAAAGCTTTTAACTGCTACAGTAAAAAATGCACGACTACATATTCTGAACGTTCTAAATAGGGGCGGTCTTGAGGTTTAGGTGATATCGTTATTTGATTGACAGCTGCACAGGATGAGCTAACGTTAGCTTGCTTTGCTTGTGTTCATAATATGCAGTATATTTACCATAGTTACACAAAACGAGCAACAACTAAGCCAAATGATGTTTTAGATATCCATGGAAAAACTGGGCTGAAAACAGTACTCGAAGTCCTCCTGACGAAAGTGCTGGCTGCATATTCAAATTTTTGAGGAATCTGTTAATGTTGTGTCAACTGAGGGTCGCGTTGATGTAAACAATAAAAACTCCCGGTGGCCTTAATTTGATGTCCTTACACCCACATACTGCACAGGTTCTAGTCATCTTTTATCAAGGGTTTTGGCGATTTCCCCTTCAGAGACGGTAAAAGCGGAGTTACTCTTTTGTTGGGTTCGTCTGCTGGCTAACTTCAAGTTGACTTGAGTTGATTTAAGAGCAGGTTGAGCGGTAAAAGAAGCTATCAGACTTGTTCGACTTCATGCGGCGCCGCAAAAACTGACAGCCGGATGACGCTTTTAAATCGCTCTTGCGGAACTTTGACGTCATCCGGCTGTCAGTTTTTGCGGCGCCGCATGAAGTCGAACAAGCCTGAAGGCTGCATCTATCAGTGGTTAGTGGGTGGAGCTAATGACTCAGTTTCGCGCAGTGCATTTTGGTTAATTGAGTCCATCAAAGACCTTTACGAAAATTCTGCTTCAACACGCTCAATCTAATAATCGAAATCGTGCCAATTTCTTTTTTTTCTCGTGATAATAGGCTAAAATGTCTAGGGTTCAATTCCGCTTTAATGTGCAACTTTTTCTTTTTTTATAAATGTTTGCAATTTCTTTATTTGTGTTTAGATTTTCCCCACCCCTTTCCGAAAAATCCGATCCATGCCTCAAAAACTGTAATGTGATCCGAACCGAACCGTGAGTTTTGTGATCAGTCACACCCCTAGTAAAGTTAATACACAGTGATAGCCATAAATGCAATGGTACTAATAATCGGCATAATAATTTCTTTCAGTATTTCGGTTTTCGGCCTTGGTTTCCTCTTTCGGTTTTCGGTTTCGGCCAAGAATTTTCATTTCATTAGGTGCATCCCTAACCTGTATACATTTCTTTGTTCTGCTGAACACGAAGATATGTTGAAAAATGTTAATAACAAAAAGATTTGCTTGGTTACAAACATTCTTCAATATAACTTCCTTTGTGTTCAGCAGAACAAGGACATTTTTACAAGTTTGAAACAACTTTTGGTTGAGTAAATGACAGGATTTTTATTTTTCGGTGAACTATCCCTTTAAATTTTGATTTTAGATCTAGGTTTTTATGCTGTAGCTGACCGGCTCAAGCAGATCCATAATACCAAGTGAAAGCTATCAACTATTAAAATATAAGCTTTCCATTTTTGATCATGGGTGCTAAGTTTTGCATCAAGGGTTCACTTGAGCTGCAGATGCCATGTGACTGATCTCACTAGATCCACAATTTGGTTATTCCAAATGGCCGTAAACAACATTTAGTGTTCACTTTAGCTAGTGACTTCATTGTTTACTGTAGATTATCTTAGTAAGTGACAGCTAGAGGGCAACAAACAGCAACAGATTTTTTAGCGTATTTGTTTTAACTCATCGTTAAACAGAAACATTCATATTAATAATTTGCAAAGTCTTAAACAGTATTATTTTTTTCTTTTTCTGCAGATATTTCAAGGATATCATATTACGCAGGTAAGACTACCTCTTTTACCCATAACTTTGCAATGGATTTCAAACTGCCTAGCTAATGTCAGCGTAACCTTATTTTACCCCTTACAGATTGTAAATTGGGTAGAACACGTTCTGTTATGTAAAGATGAGTACGTTTTGTTCCCAAGCTTGTCATTCCCCTTTGGGCTGCCAGTATGACAATGAGCAAAATTTTTTCCCAGTTTTCTCATTTGATGTATTATTTAATTTAAGTGAATTTTCATGCAAAAATGTTCAGTATCAGTTACTTCTGGTTGTCTAAATGCATATCTGTATTAGTGCCCAGGTCTGTGTTGTTACTGTAGTGCATTGATAGTTTTGGGAAACTGGACTGTTATCAAATCAAATGCAAGGAGCCCAGCCAATCAGATGATGTTTGAGATTTTTACCCTTGATTCTTTCCGCTGCCAAGGACATTACTGTTGGTGAGAGGGTGGGCCTTTTTTTAGACAGTAGTGTTCCTGTGTGTCTCTATTGCATCTGTAGAGGCCATTATTAAGCACAAAATGGGCACTGTTAGCCGATATTTGAGAATGCAGTATAGCAGGAAATGACCTGTTTGTCCTCTCTATAGGGAACAAGTGCTTAGAATGAAAATGTATATCTTTGGGAACCATGAAAAGGTGAAACTTGAACAACAGCTAATTATTTTCAGCATTATGATTTGTTTCAAAATATTGCTTGCGATGGTCTTCGCAGTGCTGGTTGTGTTGACCTTTGCTTATACTGTCTGTAAGTCTTTTTGTCTTTACGTGGGAGTTTTATAGTCTTGCATTCATTTTGATTTCACAACAGTCTGTATTCCTTTTGATGAATTTTCTATAAACTAAAGCTTTGCATGCACTGTGGTTACATAGTTAGTTTGTTTATGGGTGTTTGCGTGTGTACACTGAAAGTATGACCTGTTGTCAAAAACAGGAAAGAAGGCTTCCTTCCTTCGCTTTGTCAGGTGCTCGCCGGACTTTGCTGCAGTCCCACACTACATGAATCTCCACAAATACCACAGCTGTCTGCAGAGTCACAAACTGTTAGTGAAACATATTGCATGTCATGTTCCTTCATTCATAAAGTGATTAGCAGCCCTTACAAACAGTAGCACTTGGTAGTTAAATATCCTGCACAATGCAGAGAATGTAAACAGACACTGGTCAAACCCTGACCCTAGTTAAACCTGATCGGCCGCTTCTTTCAGCCTGCCGGGCTTTGCTTTGTAAACATGAGCAGATCGGCAAATGGCAATCAGTTTTACGGAGCTCATTAGCATATTGAATAGAGGCCCCTCCTGTTATTTTATCTGGCCTGATTTGTTTGCTCTCCCATTGAGTAGAAACTCTCTCTCTCTCTCGTTCTCTCTCCATCCCTTTCTCTTACACGCCCTCTCCAGCTTGTGAGAATTGCACACACACATCTCTTGATCTGGATGAACTTCAGAATGGCTGCTAAAAGGAAACGTTTTAACATTTAAGGATTATACTGCTCGACATTTCTGCGTTTGTTCCAGCCTCGACTGCTGCAGTCCTCCTCTGGATTACTCTGGAGTACAGCTCTGGGATTTACTTGTCACTTTAAGATCTGTTTCACTGCTCTTGTCGGTGTATCGGTTTTTTAATGAGAGGGCAAGAAACCAGCATGCCCTGCATTTGTTTTTCTCCACCACGCTTGTTCCCATAATCGGATGTCCACGTGGATCGTCTCAGTCTTGTGCACTTCTGGATTTGAGTTTTGAGCATCATATCAATTGCCGACCTCACGCCCCGCTCCACCCCAAGCCTCTAAGGGCCGTTCTTGTGGCCCGGTTGAAGTGCGTTCGGGGTCGCTCCCTGCTCCCTATGACTGTGTCAGGAAGTAGGAGAACCGCTGGGCCCGGGAGAGAACCGAGAGTTGAGGCCAGCGGATGGAAAGCAGTGGGTGCAACCCGTTTCCTCTGTGCTGGGCACGAGGAGCCTGTGTCTACTCGTACCCTCCTCCACTGCCAAGTATGTCACCTAGATATAGCACACTGCTTCCAAAAAAACTCAATGATACTGTTTCATAGCTCTGCTTGTGGATTTGTCTTCCAGGATGTGGAGTATTGATTATCAGTGGTTTATGATAATTGAAGGGTGTAGTTTATGACCTTTGGGTCACCCGTAGCTCTATTTTGGCAATGATTGACCTGAATAAAATCTCGGATGGGTGGATGTAGTACAGTGCTGTTGAATGTGGGTTAGTTGAATCTCGCACTGGTAACTGCAACAGTAGCACATTACCTATCTATTATCTTTGTTTTTTGAAGTGACATTTTTAAGTGTCTGTTATTATCCCTATAACCAATATTTTTAGAAGATGCGTATTAGCTGGCGTCACGCACGTCTGTTATATTAGTGAGGTCAGATTATCATTCTTAAAATTTTATTAAAAACACTTTTTTATTTACTCACCCTAGCACACTTTCGTTTTGCTCTTACCTGGTGGTAATCTAGGCTCCTGACTAAACATTTCTAAAATAAATGGGTACTGTTGTTTGCCCTTGATCTAAAACTGTTTTCGCATGTACATGTATCCATTCATGGGCAAATTCAATGAAATTATTTGATTGACACGGTTCAATGAAAACAGCCTCTCTAGAGAAGGAAGTTGGAATTGATCTGTGTAATACAGTACTGAAGACTAGCTCTGTCTAAGAGCTTTAACTCATTAGTCTGAGTTTAATGAACAATCAGATCTCCTGTCAGTCTGATTATCTGCCTTCTGTCGGATGCACCGAAATGAAAATTCTTGTCCGAAACCGAAAACTGAAAAAGAGGAATGGCTGAAAACCGAAACAGTTGCAGAACAAAGTTGCAGATTAATAAGGTTTGAAATTAGCATTAGGTACAGAAATCAAATTAAATTCATCTTAACACTGTCTTTATTGTATAAATTAAATATAATTACTATATTTTTTTAGAGCTACAGAAGTGATTTCCTCTTTGTTTTGATTTGTTTGATTAACATTAATGACACAGACTTAAGTAGGTTAATTGAGGTTACTGTGTCTTTAAGACCAAATAAGCACAGACTGGTTTCTGACTGTAATCTATACATACACTTAAGACATAAACAAATGTTTTTATTAGAAAAGAATACTGTGGAGATTATTTTGTTTGTATGTGCCCTGTCAAGAACAGAAATATTTTATGTTAAATTGCTTGCTTTTTGAAATGCGTCTCTCCGTGTATGCACTACTGAGTGCACTTAAACGCGGGTTCACACACAGACAGAGGGCGAATTCCAAACAGCGCTGCATAAACAGTCACCCCACATGAAGTTGTTTTTATTGCTTTATTTGCCAAATGTATCTTAATGGACTACAGTATGAGATGCAGTAGCGCAACTCTCTCTAAAGTTTACACATCAAGAGTTCTGATCTTTGAAGGACATAAGGTTGATCACGTCTGACTGGAGCTGGACCGGACACATTCAACCTCATGTGCAACCGTGCATACAGAAAACTGCTCACTTTAGCGCCTTATTGCGGTTAAATACCTTCACACCGCAGACATGTTGCTTCAGACAAGCACGTGCAGGTCACGGTTTTTTGTTTGCGTCATCACAACATTTCGGCCGCATTGTTTCGGTGATAAAAGTCTTTCGACCGTAAACCGCTCTTTTGGGCCATATTCGGTAGGGGTGCTCCGAACAATGCCGATATCCACTAAAAATATGTGGCCGATCACCATTCTGAATCGGACAGCTGATCTTATTCACAGCTATTTTCATGTAGTATGGCTTTTTATCAGTAAGTCCTTATCGATCTGAAATCACTGTTAGTTGGAGTCGTTTATAACATGCATTTGAAAAAGCAACACTCGTCAAACATAATTATTACACATATTCTTTATTATCATGAAAATTCCTGAAAAGGTTTGAAGAACAGCAATATAAATCTATCCTTAAGCCATTTTTTGGAGCTGCATGTCATCATAGCTGGGTGTGTATTGTTTTTCGTCTACAGCGCATTTTGAGTTTCTGCACGAGAGCGCCCCCTGGCTTTTGGATGTAGCAGCATTTCACCATAATTCACCGTAATTCATTGAGAAGCATAGCAAGCGTTATCGGCTGATCGAGCATCCCTAATTTTCGGTGGCTCAATATTCGGTGCATCCCCAGCAGTGCAAAAGATCATGGGTTCAAACTATCCTGATAAAAATTTGAAAGGATTTTGGACAAAAGCGTCTGCCAAATGCATAAATGTTAAAAAATTATGCTAAATTGCAAGTGGTTCATTGGCTTGTAATCATACGAGAACCACTTTAAATGCTATTTAGCACCTATCTTTAGTCTCATCGTGCTAGATGTAGAACCATAAGTGGTGCTATAGTCGTGATATAGCACCACTTATGGTTGTGGCTACATAGGTGCTATATAGCACTTAAAGTGGTTCCCCTATGATTATGTGAACTACTTTTTAGTGCTATTTAGAAACGTTTATGTAGTGTACCAAACATCCTGCTTTAAACGTTTTTATGTTTCCCACCCTGATTATTTTGCTCCAGTTCACAGAGATTTGAATTTCATATTCAACCCTAATATTTAAACTTCATTTTAAATTTCATCTTTTTCGCTGTTACTTCTTAACAGTGTGTTGGTGGTCAAGTGTTGGCTGTTTTCAGACATATCAATGAGAAATGCGGGAAAAGATGTTAAACTCCTTTCTCATGAGACTGACTCTGTGTGAGCGGTCCTGAACATCCTTGCTGAATGGATAAAATTAAATTTCCTGCATGGCTTGTCTCCCCCACAACCAGAGGAAGATTTCTTTTGTGTGTGTACCAAATACAGATTTAGAGGCTTTAATAGATTAGATTGAGAAGTGTTCATTAGAAAAGAATGATACAGCAGGGCTCCAGACTAACTTTTTTCACTAGGAGCACTGTGGCCCACAACTGAAAATTTTAGGGGCGCAAACAGAAAATTTAGGGGCACATACCAAAAATCAACATGCTTACCAAATATTCACAATTCAACTAATTTCTACTGTATTACTAATAAATACTTCATTGACAATGATAGATAGTGCGAAAATTGTAAAAACTGATTATTTCCCACTATTAATTACATTATCTTAAAGGAGTGTAACTACTGTAGCATGTAAATAATGCACATAAATAACGTGAGCAAGAGCGCTCAACAATTTTATTGAATCAACAGGCATGTGCAACCTAGCTAGCAGGTTTCTCAAACAACAAAAATCACCAGCTAACTTTCTTTAAATTTGCAAGAACTATAGACTAATACAATAACAGTTGACGGACCATTTCGGCCGTGTGGCGCGCTTGCATGCTCGCGGTGTGAAGCACGTCCGCTTTTCTCCGAGATGTTTTATCAACTGGCTACTAGTTATCCTCCAGACAGTGACGGACCACGTCTTTCTCTCATTTGGCTGTGTGGTGAGCGTGCGTGCGCGCGGTGTGAAGCACGTCTGCGCTATTCTCCGAAATGCACTTGACTGCCTTTTGTGCAGCAAATTATTATTATAATTTTTTTTTTTTTTGACGACCTAGTTAAGGCGGTAGGGTTTCCCAGCTTAGGCGGGCCGCCCGCACTGCAAAGTGCTGTGGGAAACCCTGGTTACATGTTACCTGAAATAAGACAAGCCATTAATACCATTGTTTTCATTTTTAGATTATTACTTATTATTACTTAAAATATGTTAGAATGTTGTAGTGGGTTTGTTGGGGCATTATGAAAGGTCATCACTGGCTTTGTACTTAACTACTAAAACGTTGCTCCTGTGACAACCGTGGTCACTTTAAGTTTAAGTTGTGTATAGTAGCCTTACGCTCTAATATATGCATTAATGGTATCAAATCTGACATTCTCTAAAGCAGAGAACAAAGAAATACAAGAAAAGCTAAGATGAGAAAAAAATGCATGGAAAAAAACGAGACAACTTATTTGTTTCAAGAACATCTGTACTTTTATCATTTCTTATCTCCAGGGCTTCAGATCTACTTGGTGTCAGACTTTCTCTCTCACCTGTAATTTGTTTTGATTCTTCCAACTCCTGCCTGTAGAGAAATTGGGGGTGAAATCAAAATAAACCTTTTCATAGGAACAGACCCATCCAGTTTTAGCTTCTTTAAAAGCCGGCAGAGAATCTGTATGTTTGCTTGAGGCTATTGCTTACCTCCTGTGAGAGGACACAGAATCTGCTGCCTGGATGTCTGTGTAGAATTACCCCATGAAAGTGTCTTTCTCATGGGTTATCTGAGAGCTCCACCAGTCAACGTCTCAGTTTAACCTGAAGCTATGCAGGATGGAGAGATATGGAGGGTGGGGAGGCAGTGAATGAGAGGTTGAGAAAGACCACTCTCACTATCAGATGCTTTGGCTTATGTTTCTGGACAAAGCACACATTTTGTGGGATTGGGTCTCTCTCTCTCTCGCTCTCGATCTCTCGCTCTCTTTCGAAAGTCAATTGACTGCCCAGGTAAAGATTAAGGTAAAGCTTGTAGTAGTTGAATTCTCAGCATGTGTATGAAACATATATCTATGCAGGCATTTCATTTGTAGAGCAGTGTCTTAGCAGCACAAAGGTCAAGGGTTCAATTCCCAGGGCTTTCCAGATTAAAAACTCTTTCTCAGATGTAATTTGTTGTCTCTGGTTATGAAGCTGGATGGGAATGAATGAGGTTTTTACAGCTTGTTAGGCGAGCAGCAAAATTTTTTGCAACTGGCTTCGAGTGTAAACCATTATAAGCTTTATGTGTGCTTACAGCAGCTCAGTCTAATCACATTTAATGCTCTGCTGAGCCACAATTGCAAGATGACATAATACAAACAAAACAATTAAGTTCATTTTCATTTTTTAAGAAATAGTTTTGCCACCCAAAAAAACCCTGTGTGCTGGAGTGTTTTGTTCACTCCAGAGCACTCATGCAAATCATTTGATTAAATGAACGTCATTATATCATTCAGTCTAAAGTCACTGAACCAGTTTCATAAATAGAAATAACAGATGTAAACATAATACTCTCAGGTGTTAGACTGCAAGATTTATGGCTGTATTTAATGTTCAGATTAATTAAATGAGGCATTTCAGAAATTTTTATTGCAGTGCTGAGAATAAAATGTCCTGAAACAAATCTTTCAAATTTAAAGTTGTGCTAAAAACAATTAAATGGAGATACATCGTCATTAAATCCTGATGATGCGCACATCAACACAGCACTTTCTGTATGGATTTTAATGCGCTTTTGTAGGTAGCTAATTATTATGTGAAAACCTTCTTTTTTTTAATCAGTATTAGCGGTGTCACAGCAGTGGCGGCCGGTGACTTCTTTTTTCAAGGGTGCTTGATGCGAAGTTCATCACAACATGTATGTAGCCCATCATATGTGTGTGGTTCGTAATTTCAAAATGTGTTCTGTGCGTCGAGCGATCCTATGTGCATCTCAGGTCTTGTCAAATAAATGCCTGCTGCAGACGCATCTAAAGGGTTTATGATAAAAGAGACGTTCGCGTTTGGCAGATAGTCATATAATATCATGCGTAGTGTCTTGCATGTATTTTGTGAACATAAGCGTTTTTTTTTATCATAAATTGTTTTGACGCATATGTACCAGGCACTTATTTTGACAAAACATGTGTTGCACACAGGATCACTTGACGTGCAGAACACATATTTTGAAAACACAAGCAACACACATGACACTTCGAACACGTATTTTGAATTTGCGCCCCTCGGATGAGCAGTCACAAGCCGCCACTGGATTGTAGTTGACCCGTGATCCATATCGAAGGAATGCTTGTGAACCGCAGAATAAGTTTATTATCATTGAGTGAAAGACGGTTTTACATGCGCATGAAATCACTAAAACATGCACTGCTGGCTTATATGCCACTCGCTTAAAATACTGTTATTCAATGTACAATAAATAGATAATAATGTTACTAATTTTTCTGAACAAAAGAAATGTAATTATTAATTGACCCGTTTTGTGACGTGCATCAAATCGTGGAATTGGTTTTGGAATACGCACAGGTATTACGCAACAATACGTACCGTAAAGTTGTTGCCAATACCCTAGTGCAGTGGTTCTCAAACTGGGGGCCACGAGATGGTGCCAGGGGGGCCCCATGCAGCTTTATGACATTTTATAAAATACATAAATTTATCATGAATTCTGTCTAATTAAACCTTAATAAATAAGGCTACTAACCAACAGCACTACTTTGTGTACTGTAATATGTTTTGTCTAATTACGTTTTAAAACAAAATTGTCATAAATTTTTTTTGTGGGGGCCGCGAAGGCATGCCCTTTACACGAGGGGGGCCGCACGCTGGAAAAGTTTGAGAACCACTGCCCTAGTGTTTAGTTGATATTCATAAATATATATATTGATTGTAGTTTAAATCTCTTATCCGGGGTTAGAATCGGCTTCATTTTAATAAACCAAATTAGCTGAATTTATTGATGCAGTTTTGACACCAGATTTTGACTTAAAACAGCCTTTCTTGTGTTTACGGTAAAGTAACTTTGACATTTCTCCAGTCTGCTGTAATCTCATAACAACCAATGCATATATAAACTGTTTTATGATCTGACTGCTGTACTCCCAGGTAAACCATTGGTGTGATCTGTCTTTTTCAAACTTTTTGTATAATTGTTGTTATGAATCAAAAGGTTACAGAGTGTGGAAACTCCCTCTAAATTTGTTTTGTAAATTCTGAGGTCTTGCTTCATCTGACAGATATGTGTGTAAGCTCCTCCTCCTGGCCAAGGTCCTGTTTAACCACGTGTGTTTACTTGTGTGTGTGAGCCAGTTTGCGTGCTAGTTCTTTAGCTAGTATGAGATTAGTGTTGTGATTTTAGGGCCGTTGTTTCCAGGTCTTTTGCTCTGGGAGGTTTTCTCAGGAAGTGTCCTGTGCTCCTTAGGACAATCAGACAGGAACTGGATCACCATAGCCACATGAAACCTCGGCCAGTCGGGTCAGGATTATGATGCAGGATGTGATGTCACGCAAAGGAGGCTACGTGAATGTATTGTGTCTTTTTGAATATGTGTGCAGAGTTTTATTTCTGAAATGCACACCAAAGGTCTGACAGTAATGAAGGTGCAGATTTGATATATTTCGTTGGCGTCCTTTGGACTCGGGTGAATGTGTGCTTTGGACTTAACTGCTGTTGGCTGCCCAGTGTTTGTGTTTTTTAAGGGTTTTTTGGGCCCTGCACTACTGACATCCGAGCTGGCTTGTATCTGCTGGCCCTTCTTCAGAAAAGGTAGGGAGTTTAAACAAGAGCTAGAAACTTAAACTATAAAAAATAAATCAAAGTTATACTCTTGTGCACCCGGCGGTACCTTTATACTGAGTTTATTGTTAGTGACCATAATCTTGATTACTATGTTCATATCATCTATAAATGTAAGTTTTATTGCAGTTAGTGTCATCAAAACGGTGTAGTGGGATTGTAAACGCAACGGCAACAATTTTGTGCATATAAGCTCATTGCTACAACTGTACCTCACTGTTCTTTATCTAGCCATTGTAATGAAGCAGACAAATGCATTTAAGGAATTGTGGGAATGTTTTGGGGTGATCTGCTTGACCTGGAACAATTAGGCATTGTTGTGTTGACCTTGCAGCTCTGGAATGCCACAGTGTGCCATAGTGAATCATAGCACTTGATGCAGAATATCTCACATTATCATAAAGTCCTCAAGGCCACTCGTCTGGCATGTGCGCAGGAGACATCTGTCCATCTGAAGTGTCCCTGTCTGGACCTCTTCCTTTATTTCCCCTAAGATCCAACCTCATGTTAGACCCACAACATCCTGCTGCAGATTGTGCTTTGACAGTTAAATATTGAGCTAATAATGCTATACAAGAGAAGACTGTCACTATTTCTTCTTCATCAGTGTAGATCTAAAGCCTTGGGATTTTGGGATTGCCTTGCTTGAGTTCTGGTGACATGTTTGAACCAACTTGACTGAGCACTTTCATTGTCTTGTCTTTGTTTTGATTTATCTGCGCATCCTGAAATAGAAATGAAGGTTTTGTCCTGATTAATGTCTGGCTGTTGAAACCCGAATGGGATTTTGACTGCTGTATTGATTTTAGAGATTCTCAATGAGAATCTTCACTAATGCAGGAAACTGTTTACTATTATCACTTGAAGACAAAATAAATAGCATACATTGCACAGCAACTGTAGAAATGTGTGCCAGATTTGTTTTTTTTTGTAACTGCCCCTATTTATAGGCTGATTTTTGATCAATTTAAGACTATCAGAAATTGTTCACTCTTTCCCCACCAGCGTTTAAAAATAAAATTGCCAGCTACCGCAAACATTTTTTATGATATTCACAAAAGTTTAAGGCCTTTCAGAAAATGTTCTTCTTTCAATATATAAACATACAATTAGGGCGGCACGATTTGGGTAATTTTTCCCACTGCGGTTATTGATGCTAATATTGCAATGTGCGGTTGCGATTATAATAAATGGTATCATGAGTCAACTTGATGGGTTTTAAGGAAAATCCACACACAGTTTAGTGATAATGCTAAAATGTGTATTTGTAAAACTAGAAATGTTTTCGTATTGCCACGTGATGTAGCAACTGCTCAGTGTCAGTAATCCTAAATCCCAAATACTGCCATACAACAGACGTAGAGGTTTTTTTTTTTTAGCTCCCAGATCACTGTCAATCTCCTCTGCATCCATCTTCACTCTGGTACTTCCGCGCTGCGCACACACAAGTGACGACGCACGCCACACGTGCACTGCCTTTTTTGTTCGTCTTTCTTTCTTTTTTTAAACAGCAAGGAAAATCATCAAACTGTTATCAGAAAGTTTGTGTTAACAAGTCCACACATTTATTTATTTAATATAATTGCAACATTTTGCCGTCATATAATCGCACAGGCTGACATCGCGATTGCGATGCGATTAATTGTGCAGCACTACATACAATATATCAAATGAAAGAACAGACCCGCTGTTTTCAAACAAAAAACCTGTTTCATCTTATCTTTATTTGTTCTCTTTTTATCACCTCTCAAATATGGGTAGATTTCTTTAAAAATACAACATTTTGAGCAAAAAGCTGCGATAATTCAATTTTTGTGAAAGACTTTTGAGAAAGATCAGATTCAGAGCGATTCTCAAAACATACACAGAGTTTGAACTGTTTGCCCTAAGGGAATACTTTCTGGTTTTATATGTTGGGTAAGAGCGCCACCTGGTGGATTATAGCTGAAATATGGATTGCCGGAAAAACGTGCATTGGCAGGGAAGCATTTCTCTTAGTTTTGGTAAACCTTTCTTTAAAAGCATGTGAAAAAATTGGTCATTAAAATGTGGCTTCCCTTGTGATTCTGCACTATCCAACCACGGCACTGTCATTTAGTGCAGAGAGCTCAGTTGCATTTAAAAGGACACACCCAAAAACAGCACATTTTTGCTCACACCTACAAAGTGGCAATTTTATTATGGTGTAATAAATTATCTATATGGTATTTTAAGATAAAACTTCACATATGTACTCTGGGGACACCAAAGATTTATTTTCCATTGTTAAAAAGTGAAATGTATTCTTTAATTGATGAGTTAACGTGGTGGGGAAAGAGTTAAAAAGGCTGACAAACAGAGTCTGTTGCATAATCCAATGTTTTTCTCCGGCTAAAATAAGTAAATAAAATCTCTATTATAAATCTTCTTTACCGATATGTCACCCAATAATTTATATATTTTTCTGCTATAATATATATAACACTATAAACAATAATATATGTCATTTTATATACAAACTATAATTCTATCTTGACATGCACATTATCTGGTTCATGTTTAATTCAGAGAACTCATTGTTTTGGTGTATTCATTTTCATTGTAAGCCTTTAAAAAGTAATTATTTTAGATGCAATTTTTTAATATTTATAGCTTAAATTCTCTTCTATCTTCTAAAAACATTTAAAATCATTCCGCGGAATTTTCCAAACAATTTCCAGAGAAAAGCAAAAAAAGTCCGCGGATTTGGTCTGGCCCTGGTCATGGCCAATGTATCCTGTTAATCAAAAGAGAACAGAAAAATGCAATGAATTTGAGCTCGGTGTATGGAAAATGTAAAGAAACATCATTAGTTTAATGTTTAGTATTAATGTTCATTATATAAGTGAATAACGATCAGAAAATGTAATCTTTACACCACAAAACTATTGGTTTGGCAGATATCAGTCTGGATAATCGGCTATCGGTATCTGCGGAAACATTTCATATTGATGCATATCTAGTGAAAATGATATAATGGTGCAGCTATTGACGGTTTCAGCAGCAACATAAACAAACAGCTTTGTGAACTAAACGCAACTTCCGGGTAGACTTCCACAGAGAATCAATAACAACAGAGTCCTTATTCAGTAGTTTATTTCAGACAACAAGGGAAATAAATGACAAGTGACCTTCGTTCATATATCATATCTAACGCTTATCAACTATTACACTGAGCTAACGTTACTGTGTAAAATGTATTGATTGATTGATAGCTACTAGTCCTTGAATTCTTGCCTGGGTGCCAAACCCCTTCACACAGTTGTAATCCATGTTTGTCGTCTCCCCTCCTCTTTAGCAAACCCAAACATTTTATTTTCGTCAAAGTATTTGTATCAGAGATCAGTTTAGCCACTAGCCAGACTGATAAATGCATACAGACCAGAAGTTTACATACGTTCCGGTGCATAACTGTGACAGCGTGCTGGCGTCTGATGAAACTTAGATCTATAACCTAGCTAGTACTGTATATCTTAATGCATGTGCTTTTACACTTTGCTCATTTAAAACCTTATCAAAACTGTGATCTAATTTACTAACAAAAGTTCAAATAAGTGAGCAAGTGACAAATATCGGAATCAGCCAGTAGTTTATTTAAATCTGTATCAACCAAAATATTATTTTCTGGCCATCTGTTAACATTATCTTTCTGTGTCTTCTCTGCAGAATATGACAGACAGTTAGCACCCACCAAAGCCATGGCAGCGGCTTACCTGGACCCCAATCTGCCACATGCCCTGAACCAGGGGGTGAAGCCTCGCTTCAGCGCAGGGATGGAGCGAACGGCGGGTGCTCCGGAGCGCGTGCTAAAGGTCTTCCACTACTTCGAGAGCAGCAGTGAACCCTGCACTTGGGCCAGCAACATCAGACACGGGGACTCGACCGATGTCAGGGTAAGTGTACAGATCTGTTGGGTCACCTGGGTGTAAGCTATGACAGCTTAAGGAATGTTTTAAAAAAAATTATATCATTTAAAAAAATATTATTATTTAAATAGCAAATAAATGTAACTGTATTAATAAGGTTAATAATAATATTTACCATTCATGGTTGTTTCAACCCACATTTGTGTCAAATATATGCAAAACTAGCTGTTGGGTTATAAATAATCCATAGACCGTAAAAAAAAAGATGGACGTAGTGTCCGTGACGTCACCCATAGGTTTCTGAAGATCGTTTTTGAAGCTTAAAGTAGGCATTGACTGCCGTTGGCATCTTGGTCGCATGTCACCGCACATCACTCGCAGATATCTGAAAATGGGTAAAAAGGCGGGACATGGGTGAAGCTGAGGCATAGACTGTAAAAAAAGATGGACGACGCCCGTTCGCGCTCTTCCATTGGTAAAAAATGAAGCTGTCAGTGTCCCGACACGGCGCTGACATCTTCGGTCTTGAGTCTGCGCAGTAGCAATTTCGGGACCAGTCCTGTGCAGTAGTGAGCAGGAAGTAAAGCGCATATCACAGCTGTCAATCATGACGTGACACCACTGTTTTTATAGCATTAAATAACTAACTAAAAACAAACTTATTTTAAAAGCAAACACTTGAATTTACATCAGCGTGATAAAAACTACAGTAAATGACAGAAACCAGCTTCAGAAAAAAGATAATTGAAGTGTAATTAAATTGTTTAGTTGGTCCCAAGTTCCATTGAATAACATGGGGAGGTGGGGTTTATGACTTATACTGGGACCACTCACTAGGGGTCAATCAAGACGTTTTGGCTTTACTTTTCAGGGCTTGTGCAGCACGCTTGAGCTGAGGTAACTTGTTGCTGAAACCACGCCCGCCTAGTTCGACTCTAGTAACAGCAGTGGCTGTTCAACCGTCACACAAGTGGCCACGCCCTTAATTATGCAGAACTTTAAGGCTTAATTAAGCAATATCGCTCGAGTAGGAGTGTGATATAGCTCTATATCATCACGGCTGTGATTAGGCCAGAGGCACGAGGCCGTAGGCAATCACAGCCGTGATGATATAGAGCTATATCACACGACTCCGAGAGCGATATTGCTTTTATACAACAGTTCGACGGCACACGTTTGAAAAACGAAAACTAGAAAACAACAACGGAGTAATTTTAAAAGCCTCTTTGTTTGAGAACTACTTCTTCCGCCACGGATTTGAGGGCGGCCAGAATGACAGGTAACACTTTCGGCTGCTTTGAATCTCATATTAACTCAATGGACGGATTCGCCATTTTTAAATATTACAATTTCTTGGTCACAAAGTGTAGTTTTAAGATTAGTTCAGTCGAGAATATATATGTATTGTATTTAAATGTACAGTCGATTAGTAAAGATAGCGCCTGTTTGAACGTTTGCTTAGTGAGATACGGTACGTATGAGAACCAAAGCATGAGCGGACTTCAGTGTTCACTCGCCCCGCTGACCACCGCCCTCTCTGGGCTACATCTCTGACAGGGATTCCCTTGCTCTCATGTTGGCCTGATGATCAAAAATTAGATCAAATCACCAGTATTTGGTGTCATGATAAAACTATTACTTGTTTTCTTATTCATATTTAGTGTCTTTTGTGTTGTTATTGTTTTGGCGCGAGGTGAAAGTTAATAAAACTATACTTGTTTAATGTTACTATTGGTTTCCCATTTCATCTTAACGCGATACGAGCACTCGGTTATTATTAGACTTCGTTCTTGTCAGTACTATATAAAACTGTTTTTTATAAGTGTCAGAGAGATGTTTTTGCATGCTGCTTATAAATATACCAGTGGCGATATCTCATAACATGTTTTAATAGTCACGTCGCGATTAAATAAATGATCAATGTCCACATTTAAAAGCTGCGGTGCTTACCTGCACTTCCACGGTGTTTTTGCGTTCTGAGAATATTGCTCCAGAAAAAAATAGTTTACATTCCTCTTTCCAAGTGTTAATCATCCACACCATGTGACAAGACATTACTCCCATTAACTTTAACGTGACATCAAAGAGCGCTGATCTTTGACGGAATAATAACTTCCGATTGGGGATTCACAGACTGATTTATGAGCTAGTGAACTAATGAGACACACAGAGAGTGATTCAAAACAGCGCGGTTGTGTGTGTCTGCAGTGTTTCCATTCAGAGATGAGCCTGTTTAGAGGACCTCCATTCACTAGGTGGCGGAATGATAAGAAAGGTGAAGCAGTTACAGTGCCATTATCAGTAGAATATTGCACGCCTCTTAGCCAATCAGATTCGAGAACCAGAAAGAACTGTTGTATAATATCATTTAAAAGGATGAGTTACAAAAAAATCCACCCCCTTCACAGTTATTAGCTATATAGACCAAAAACAATTTTCTTACCAGGTTGTAAACATATTATTTCCTGCTGTAAAGTTTGCCATTTTAACATGGAGGTCTATGGGTATTGACTCGCTTTTGGAGCCAGCCACTAGCGGGCAGTCGATGAATTGCAGTTTAAATGACTTCCGTATTGGCTTCATCAGAGAGATCGGATGATTGCCCATCGAAAAAACCCTATTCTGCGTTGTTGATTCCCAACTATGGTTTGAAACAACCTAGCATTTGGGTTAAAAATTCCTCTTGAGCTCCAGGCTGTGCAGAGTTGTTCAGAATGCAGCTTGGCGCGGTGTAGACCCGAGTGCTCGTGGTAAAACCCCTCAGACAATGGCTTACTACTCTAAATTATTTAATGAGGTTGGTTTTTGAAGGAGAGTAGCTGTGAGACTTCAAAGTGCATTGTCCTGCTTTTATCGCCTGCACGGCTGCTGTTACCCAGTTTTTTGCTGTTTCTTGCAGGTTTACACTTCATAATTTTCTAGGGCGAAACCTCATCAAAATATCTAAAGACCTGCTGTATTCAGTGCACCTATACTGAACCACTACTAATTTAATAGATTAAATTCTGTTTTGGGGTTAAGTGTGATAAAAGCTTGTAATTAATCTGGGTTTTGCCTCTTTAATAAGTTGCGTATGCTGTATGTTAATATTTAATGTCTGTAAGTGCACTTGAGAGATATCAGCTATCGTTATTCATCAAACACTAATGTAACCTATCATATCAGATCTGCACTAATGCATTTTGCAATTCGCATAATGAATTAAATAACATGTTTTTATCCTGTTAGACATTGTGTATGATGTTTCAGCCGAGTCTTGAATGCCCTGCACTCTTGTCTCTTTTTTCTTGCCCAGCTCTCTCTTCCATTCAACATATTGACCCACCGCATGACACTTTAATCAATGAGAGATTCTACTGATCTTCTTCAGCATCTTCTTAGTTCAGATGTGTGCTGCTTTGGATATTTCAGAGAGTGCATCAGCATGGGCTGATAGTAAAAGTAATAGAATTACTTTCATGTATATCTTTTTTCTGTGTTTCAGGGCATTATACAGAAGATCTTAGACATCCATAAAGTGAGGTGTGTGTCCTGCTTTGGTCTGCGTCTGAGTCATCTGAGGACAGGTGAAATTCATTGGCTCCACCCTGATATGGGCGTGTCTCACGTGAGGGAGAGGTACGAACACTGTCATCCCCAGGATGAGTGGAGGTGAGTTAATTACTTTAATGCTGATGTCATGACCACACAAGCATTGCTATTATATGTTTTGTCAGTTCTTGTGTATCGTCTTTTAATATTGAAAATACGTTCTCTTCTTGATATACAGAAAATGCTTGAATTAAGCCATTTGTAGGTTGATTTCCCCAAAAAGCTTAAGCACGGTTGCTCTGTGCTGCTATCCAAAATTGCTCTGGTGGACTTTCTGACCAATCCAACACATCTTACAGGAAGCAGGGTTCCCACGGGTCCTTGAAATCCTTGAAAGTTTGTGAATCTGGGGGAAATAATTCAAGGCCTTGGGAAGTTGTTGAAAATATACATACATAGATACAGGTCATTGAAAGTGCTTAAATGTATTTTATGCAGTTTTCTGGGAAAAATACATATTATTCACTGTGTAGTGTAGGATAATATCATTAAAGTATCACAAGTTCTAAACTGTTTGCTTTAAATGCTTATATCTTTTGTATGCGAATGTTGATTCATACCAAAATGTTTTTTTGCATAGTTGTGTTTGACACATGAAAATGTCTTGGGTTACGTATGTAACTGTTGTTCCCTGAGAAGGGAACGAGACGCTGCGTCTCCCTTGCCATGCTTCCTGCGTCCCTGTAACGTCGTCTTTGGCGTTATTTCAGAATCAGATAACGATATACTTTCTAGCTCCCGCGTCACCCTGTCTTTGTCATTAAGCCTCATCATTGGTTGAATTTGATATACACATTCAGACGCCCTGGAGGCGTCCCCAAAGTGTCACCGCAGTGACGCAGCGCAAGTTCCCTTGAAAGGGAACTGTTACAATGTATCTTAAAAGGTAACTCGATGTATCCTTGCTCTCACTTGAAATGTCTCCCTACATTTAGTCCTTGAATTTGAGGGTATTGGATCTGGAAAGTCCTTGAAAGGTCCTTGAAGTTAACTTAGGTGTGGGAACCCTGACAAAGTCAACACAAAACCAGTGTATTAGTTACTTACATGTTCGCTCTACCCATGTGCTATCAACTACACTATGTGAAATACTGGCAGGTATATTTAACCATTCAGGGACTCCAGCACTTTCGCTTTGAGGTCTATTGAATATAATGATGGCGGTTAGCGCAGTATAGAAGGTTTCAGCAGTAACAACATAAACAAGCGGTCATGCCTGTTTTATTGGGATGATAGTGCACATTGTTCTACCATTTGTTTTTAGGGGGTAAAGGGGCGATATAATGGCTCATGAATAAATAATGTGCTGAGCAGAAAGATGAAGGTAGAGAAATCTGCAATGCGGTCAGCCCATTGGCTGGAGCTTTGGGATGAATGTAGCTTCCAGTTTTACTTAATGAAGCCGACTAAAGCGATGCCACTCAATTGCATATTGTTTATATTTCATTCATACAGCCCAAAGCTGTCCTCTCCATCCATTTCCTTCATTAGGAATGAATGGGCTTTCTATGCGTTTGCGGGGAAGTCCGCTGTTCAAAGGATGAGCTCGGCTTGTTTACCCTCCAGCATGTCTTTATAACGAGAAACAGAGCTCCGATAACACGCAGCATTTGCTATAAAGCAAAAAATTACCCTCTGCAAACAGAGATCAGCAGGTTACATTCCTCTGTTGAAATAGAAGAGGATCCAATAAAATGGGACCACAGGGTAGCTTGTGTTTTTCATTGTCAGTGATCTTGTTTCCTGAATGTAATAGTATTATTTTTCAGCATAGCCAAATAAACTGATAAACTGATCTAATGCAGAAGTCCAAACACGGTATGTTTTAACAATAGCATTGTGTGGTTTTGATGGGAATCTGGAATTTTTATTATTTTATTATGTTCCCTGAGGTGTATAATATAACTTTTAGCTGAAAAACACAAATTTCAGTAATTTATGCCAATCATTAAATTTAAAGGTCCCATTCTTTCTGTGTTTTTGAAGCTTTGATTGTGTTTACAGTGTCAATATAACGTGTTCACGTTTCATGTGTTAAAAAGCAATATTTTTCAAGCAATTTACTTATCTCTATAGCGCTGTTTTCACTGTCCTTAAAATGGCCTGATGTCTTTCTTGCTCTATAAAGTCCCTCCTTCAGAAATACGTAACGAGTTCTGATTGTGTAGTTTGTTTAGTGTGTTGTGATTCGACAGCTGCTTAGCTTAGCAGAGCCGTTTGAGCTAGGTTGGCGGCTGACGTATTCCTGTGGGCGGAGTTTAGTCAAAAACTCTTATATTGACGTCATTTAACCGGGTAGTAGAGGGCTGAAGCCCAAACCGGTCGTTTGCTGTAGGCAGCTTTAAAAGAGGAATTCTGTTAAACAAAATATATCACCTGGCAGTGAACTTTGAGCTTTGTGCAGGTATTATTTATGCTGTAACAGCAACATTACAAACTAACTAAAGTTGGAAAAATGGGATGAGGAAGAACGTGACCTTAAAACAGTCTGATTTGCGTGCCTCCCCTTTTAAAGTCCCCATGAAATCAAAATTGAACCTTTTCATTTCAGTATAAATAAGATAGGCTTAAAATATAGCGAGAGTCCACTATATGCTGCTCCTGTATTTATGTAATTCAATGGATTCAGTAATGTGGAATGACGAGTATGCGAACTTCACGCTAGTTGGCTTGTTCGGTTAATTTAGCCTATTCAACCTTCCAGGTAAGTTCTGTATGCTATGGTTTATCGTTTAAATAACTAATAATATTACTTTAACGTACATCTATTCAGCCTGCTGTTCTGTCTGCTATTGCTTAGTTGAATAACTTGCCTTTCCAGATTAAACGTCTGTTCTTCGGCTTGGGTTTTGTAAAATAATTTTCTAAATAAACGCGACGTATAGTCCACTGTGACTTATATATTTTATTTCGTTAATGACGCATTTTTGAATGATGCGGCTTATACTCCAGTGCGGCTTATAGCCTGGAAAATACGGTAAACTGGTGTGGTCCAAAATGCTGACACAATTTGCATACAGAAGATATAAGCATTCAAAAAGAAAGGTGCTTCAAGCTTTAAAACTGGCCGTATGGATTAATGTTACCAAGACGTGCTATATGTCAACAGATCAAGGCAAATTAGATTCCTTATGTCATGACCCCTTTAATAGGCGAATCGATATTTTTTGTGCCTAATAGAAAATCTTGATGTCCTACCAAATCCAAATGTCCACAAATTTCCAATGCAAAAGAGCTCTGACCCACACAAAGCATGTGATGCCATTCTCTGCTCAGTTTATTTCCGCTGTTGTTTTGCTCTATGTTTTAAAGAACAGGTTGCATTAATGTCATTTATGTCTTTGTCAGATTACGAAGGCAGCAAATGCCAGGTATTGTACATTGTCCCCAGACGATTTAGATGTGACAGGCAGGTGCTACAGCACTCTGGCTCATGCTCAGATCGAGAGATGTGTAAAACTAATTTGGAGTAATTGCAAACAGACAGTGAGCCAGATGCATAAGAACAGGGCGTAATTTTACCTCCCCGACATATGCAGCTGTTGAGAGCAGGCGCTGATGGAATTGTAATTGTGTTGTTTGGCAGACTTTACAAGAGCGTATCTCTCTGGCACCTTCGGTTAAATAAGAAAGATCAGCAATCTTTTGAAAAATTGTTATTGTTCTACATTCAAAACCAGTGTTTCTGCACACAATAAATGCATCACATCTGAGGGCTTTATTCCTGATTGGTCAGGACATGTGACAACGGCCAATCACTGATCAACACTTAGGGTCTTTTTAGAGAAAATCCGCAAGCACATTAGATCGACCCAATGCGTGTTTTATGTTTTTACATAATGTCTTCCTCCCTCTTTTCTTTTTAGATATGAGTTACGGATTCGATACTTGCCTAAAGGATTTTTAAAGCAGTTTACAGAGGACCAGCCAACGCTCAACTACTTTTATCATCAGGTGATGGATGGTTTAACCTGACAGTCAGCAGAAACATAACATGCTTTTTACCCCACAAAGAGCATTATTTGGTTGATCCCTGTCAGGTGTCCAACAGGTCATGAGAGCAATCCATGATTTATCACAGGTGTTGGGAAAACCAGTTAACATTTTTAACTGATACAGCAACAAAAATGTCATGGGCATAGAAAATATATGTGGTTTGAATACACTGTAACTGTTGCTAGTTGAAAATAATTATAAGCTTTCAAACGTTCTTGATCATGTGAGAAATAAATCCTAGTTATATAGGGGGTACTGACATAAGTGCACCTGCCCCCTAAAATGCTTGAGAAAGATACTGAATCTGCTATTACTCAGGGAAATTGTCTGGTAATTAGTTTATCTGTGATTTCATTACATAAAAAGTTATTATTTTGGAATTATTCCTGTGACTGATTCTAAAGAAAATCTCGGTTCGAGTAACACAGCAAAACTTCAGTTTGTTTGTTTGTTCTTTTTTATTAGCATAAACCATTAATTTCTTCATGAATAGCATATTGGCTCTGTGTTATCTGTTTTTTTTTTAATTGAAGGCATCATGCCCTATAATTTATTCATGAAGTGCAAGATCAGTCTGTTCCAGAGGAGAAATTAAATTAATTTTTTTCCCCTACAAATTTTACTTGGCAATTGCTGCTTTTTTGTTGCCAGATGTGTAATATTGTTAAATGTCTGTTTCCAGGTGAAAAGTGATTATATGATGGAGATTGCTGACCAAGTTGATCAAGACATAGCACTTAAACTGGGTTGCCTTGAAATCAGGTATGTGACAAATATATGGGTGATTTACATAATTGGAGGTACATTTGGTGTCCAAAGTTTATTAAGTTTTTTTTCCAAATAGTTATCTTTAAATTATTTAAAAAATTTGGTGCTTATCATCATCATGGATGACAAGATGTTAATATATTTTTTAAGAATTGTCTTATATACAGTAGCTAAAAATTAACAATTAATAGAAACCATGATTTTCAGCTATACAAGTCACGATAATACACGACAAATATTATATTGTTGTTATGTCCTGCAACATTTGGTGATCCATGACAATGAGTACCAAAAAAAAAAAACCATCCATATATACGCTTTATTATCTTACCATGACTTTTAAATTCAGACTATAAGGCTCATTCTTTTCCTATTCTTTGTGTTTCAGGAGGTTTTTCAGGGACATGCGTGGTAATGCCCTGGATAAGAAATCAAATTATGAATTGTTAGAGTAAGTCATTGCTGCAAAAGGTGCTGATTATGTTTTGATCACTTGTATTTGATTCTAATATAATCAGATGCAATTCCAGCAAATTGATTTTAGATTTTTGGACTGAGTTTGTTTGTACAGTTTCAAATTGCTAATTGTCACATAGAATAGAAATTGGATTAAAATGGAAGAAAGCGCTTTTATGGCTTCTAGCTTTGTTACTAGGACACTGTTAGGGTACATTAGACATAATTATTAAATCAAGCTTTCTCACTACAAACTGAAAGAGTAGGTCTGTAAACCATTTGACACTAAGATTGTGTGTATTTGGGTCAGAATATCTAGTCTGTGTTGCTTTGCCCACTGAAACCTGTCTGAGCTATTTATAGTAGAGTTTAATTGATCTTTGCTTATCTTCTGCAGTGGTGCAATTGGCTCCATGTATTACACAGATCTGATTCTTTGTTTTAGTTAACAATTTATATATTATTTCTTTAAATCAGACTTCTGCCCTGTACTAACCCTCATGTCTTTTCAAACCTGTATGATAAAAAAAGAGCTTAAATGATTACATTTCCCTTTCCGGTTCAATGAAATGAAATGGTTACGCTCAATCGTACAGGATACAATTAGTCCATATGGGGTACACACGATATTCCAAATCTTCAAAGTAAGAAATAATGTATAGGCAGTAGGTTGTTATTATTATGTAAGGAATAATTGACAACGGGCCGATGAATTATCAGAAAAATAATTCAATGGCCCGGAGTCAATTTGTCCGGTTTTTGTACTTAAATCGCTATTGTGAGTAGGACTATTTTTTTCCGCGTCTCATCCAACTGCTTTTATGCTTGTTCCAAAACGTCATTTTAAAGCTGGCAATAGAGGCTAGAGCCATTGATAGCATTCTACTGCGTTATTAATGAAGTTATTAGAAAGAGAGTGACAGAGACCCAGAAAGAGAAAAAAGAAAGAAAGAAAAAACCTCGGAAAATCGTCTGTCATGTTGTTTTTGTTAGTCCGTTATTACAGTTAACTATGCGAAGTGATATGCTCCTGTATTTATGTTATTCAATGGATTCAGTGATGTGGAATGACTCGGGACCTTTTTGAACTTGATTTGGCTTGTCATGTTAATTTAGCCTATTCAGCCTCCCAGGTATGTTCTGTATGCTATGGTTTATCATTTAAATAACTGATAATATTACTTTAATGTACAGACATCTATTCAGCCTGTCTGCTATTGTTTAGTTGAATAATTTGCCTTTCCAGATTAAATGTCTGTTCTTCGGCTTTGATTTTGTGAAATAATTTTCTAAATAAACGCGACGTATAGTCCAGTGCGACCTATATATGTTTTTTTCCTCTTCAAAAACGCATTTTTGACTGATGCGACTTATACTCAGGAGCGATTTATAGTCTGGAAAATACAGTATTTATTTTTGGTGTAAAATTAAACTGTACCTGTCAAAAAATGTCAAATTTGCAGCATCAGGGTTACCGTGTGTTATTAGTTTTGAGGGGTTGTTATCTGGAAATAACAAACCTGCAAATATTGCGACTGGCCAATCAGAATAAAGCATTTCATTGAGCAGTGTAATAAAGCAATATAAGAGCTTTGTGTGATGAAAAAAAAACAAAGTCATATGGGTTTGAAAACACAAAATGGGTAACTGATGGCAGAATTAGATTTTTTTTTAGGTTATTTTAACACTACATTTAATTTCTTTTTCTCCATGCAGGAAGGATGTTGGTCTGCGGAGATTTTTTCCAAAGAGTTTAGTGGACTCGGTGAAGGTAAAGAGACATTTTTGGTGCTCCTGCAATACCTTCTTTATTACATTTTTCTTGCTTCACCCTATAAATCAGGGTTCAAAACGAACTGACAAATGTTAATTGGAGTCTGGCAACAAGTGTAAAGAGGGTGGAGATATTTTTTATAAATAATAGGTTTGGGTTGAAGAGGGTCTTGTCTTGATTTATAGTATCCAATGAAATGTTATTGTTCAGTTAAAATCGAAGTTATTATCTGGCTGGCTTCCTCTGTGCTCTCAGACCCATGAGATGTTATGCCCCAGTTCTGTTATCTCTCTCTCTGAGGATGCGATGAGAAGAACTGTACTAATGACATACAGTTTGCTAGAGAGCAAGTTTCCTTTTCCACCTGACCTACCTACTCTGTCTTCTGTATAATACTGTATGTCTGCTGTTAGTTACAGCGGACGATTGCTATTTTATTTCATAATGCTTCTAGATCAGCAATTATTTCTTCTTTTCAGATCGTTACATCATAAATCGAGTAAGAGTTAAATTGTTATCCCAGGCGCTTGTGTGTTCCAGAGGGATTTCCCTATTTTGTGCCGAAGATTTTGTTACTTTCGTACGGTATTGCTCTTCCCCTGTATATTCATTCTACCCCAGAGCAGCCCGAAATCCCCTCCTTTTCATTGGTTGTCATGGAAACCAAAGGCCGTGTCAGGAAACTGAGAGAGTTATGGGCCGTCTTTGTTTTTAATTAAGATCCTTTAGCGGCGCCAATATTTCCAAGCTCTTCACGAGAGGATCCTGATTTTAATGACCTAATTATCATCTGTGAATAATAATTACTTTGGTTGTGTTTGTATAATTTGACACATCTTGTTTACGTTGATAAAGATTCGTTTGAAAGCTATCAGGAAGCAGTTTAATGTTTGGAGTTTAGATTATGCTTCCTAATTAAGAAAGAAACATGTGCTGACTTGTCACCATTCAACAGAGACGGTTTTAGGAAATCAGTGAGTGAATAGATGAGATTTGCTCTGAGTGTTGGATTGTACCACTTGAAATGACTCACTGAATACTTCTCTCAAATGATTCTCTGAACAACACTATCGGCTTTCCTGGTTGTTGAAATAAGCCTCATGTACTCTTAAAGGGTTTGTTATTTTATCAAACAATATTTCAGGATTTTGATTGTTTTCAACTGCACTGTAGCTACTTTGCTGCCTCTACAGTCACCAAACTCACACTGTTGGTTAATTGTTTCTCTGTCGGGTCACTCAAATTTGAAACTCTCTTAAAGGGACACTCCACTTTTTTGGAAAATATTTTCATTTTCCAGCTCCCCTAGAGTTAAATATTTGATTTTTACTGTTTTGGAACCATTCAGCTGATCTCCGGGTCTGGCTGTGTCACTTTTAGCATAACTTAGCACAATCCATAGAATCTGATTAGATCATTAGCATCGCGCTAAAAAATAACTAAAGAGTTTTGATATTTTTCCTATTTAAACTTGACTCTTTGGTAGTTACATCGTGTACTTAGACCGACAACAATTTAAAAAAAAAGTTTTTAAGCCTTACTACGCAGCAGCCGAAAATAGTCCCCTTAGTAACTTTCAATAGCTGGGGACTATATTCGGGCACTGCTTAATATCATTGCGCCTCCTGCAGTCATGTTACGGCAGCAAAGTCCTTGATTATTACACCAGAATAAGAGTATAATAATTCCTAGCCATATCTGCCTAGAAAATCACAACTTTTAATTTTCATGATGTACATGATGTAACTACAGAAGAGTCAAGTTTTTAATAGGAAAAATATCTAAACTCTTTGGTTATTCTTTTAGCACGATGCTAATGGTCTAATCAGATTCAATGGATTATGCTAAGCTATGCTAAAAGTGGTACACCCAGACCTTAAGATCGGCTGAATGGATTTCAAAATGGTTTAACTCTAGGAGAGCTGGAAAATGAGTATATTTTCAAACAAAGTGGAGTGTCCCTTTAAATTAAGAGCCACAGTGTCATGTTGTGTTTTGTTTTTTCAGGCCAAGTCGCTGCGAAAATTGATCCAGCAGACGTTTAAACAGTTTGCCAATCTGAATGATGAGCAGTGTATTCTCGGCTTCTTTGAGATCCTGTCGCCCATATACAGATTTGACAAGGAGTGTTTTAAATGTGCTCTTGGGGTAAGTTTGTTTGCACTTTATTCTAGTTCAATTTATTCAATTAACTTAAAAAAATTAATTTAATACACCAGCTATTGCCATGCAGGTGGTAGGTCCCACCATAATGTGACTGTGTAATTTAATGATTGTTCTGTAGTGCCCCCTGTTGGCCAAATAAGTTAATGTAAGTAAGGATATTTTTGTGTGTGACAGTCGAGTTGGGTGATAGCTGTGGAGCTGGCCATCGGCCCTGAGGAGGGGATCAGTTATTTGACGGACAAAGGCTCGAATGTAAGTAGTATAATGTGACAAATGCTTTGCTTGACGGGTGAAGGACTAAATTGATTGGCTAACGTCTCTCTTTCTCCATCCGTGCAGCCCACGCACCTGGCCAACTTCACACAGGTGCAGAACATCCAGTTTGAGGAGCGAGATAGGAAGGGAATGCTGCAGTTAGATGTGGCCGGGGCACCTGAGGTAACTCATATCTTTTGTTTAGTATGTTTATTTGTTTAGTATTAGTTTGTAATCTTGTTTGTGCGTTCCAGCCCCTGACTGTAACAACCACGACTCTGAACATAGCGGAGAACATGGCTGATCTCATTGACGGATACTGCAGGCTTGTTAGTGGGTTGTCCTCCTCGTTTATTGTCCGCGTACAGAAAGGTGAGTTCACAAAATATTCACAAATAGTAGATTGCAGGTTGCCACCTTATGACTCTAATGTGGTTTGCTGGTAAACTATTATTCTGAGATCCCATTGCTTTTATCACCTCAAATCAAAAACGAATGATTTTTGTTTGATTTGTCAGCGGACTTGTATACTGTAAATACAACTTTAGTTAGAACTACTTTTAGTCTTGCTTCAGTTACATATATAAGTGACATATATACATTTTAACAAAATACACATGCTCTCTGTGTTAACAGAGGGAGAGAGAGCGCTTCCATCAATCCCAAAGGCTCCAAGGTAAGTCTCAAAATTCAAATTAGGTAACATGGTCAATGCCACAAATCTGCTTATTTGATTATTGACCTATATAAAGTGCAAACTCTTAATATTGTTTCATATGTATCCCTGTCTGTGAAATCCAAAAACGCAAGTGACCAGGTGTAAAAAGCCCCTTTGGCTCAAATGTGTGGAATCTCTCAGCGTACCTCTACACTAATCTCACCCTCAGCCCAACTGCCATTAAAAATCAGTGTGCGTGCCTGTCTGTTATGTCATCTCCCCTTTCGCACACTAATGAAACAGCCTGGCTTAGTGGCTTCAGCACGGATCAGTATGTTCTGCCTGATTTGGAGAAGGTCACGCTGTGATTAAGTTTGATCGAAAATGTACACCATTCATCTTCTTCAATCTCTGTCACACAGATCAGCCAACCATGAGAAACGGTTACAAGGAGTTCGGGCCAAAGCCATCTCTGTTTCAGGTAGGATCACATTCTCATCCTCTGATGTCCTGAGCTGTGACCTCCAATTTGTATTGATGATGATTTTTTTTGCATTTTCTGTTACTGGGTAACTAATGGTTATTGCTGACTCGGATACATAGCTTTCATGAAGTTTGTGATCACCTGCATTGGTTTTCATAAGACGTGATTGTTAATTTAAAGGGATAGTTCACCCAAAAATAAAAATTTTCTCATAATTTACTCACTGTCATGTTGTTACAAACATAAAGTTCTTTGTTCTGATGAACACAAAGAAAGATTTTTGAGGACTGTTTGTTACTAAAACGATCACAAGCCCTATTCTTTTTTTCCTACTATGGATGTCAATGGGGGTTCTGAGCAGTGTGGTTAGAAACATTCCTCAAAATATCTTCCAGAACAAAGAAATTTATACAGGTTTGTATATATTTACTAGGGCTGTCAAAAGATTAATCTCGTTTAATCGCATACAAAATAAAAGTTTGCATAGTATATTTTTGTGTTTATTGTTTGTAATCATTATGTATATAATATTCACACACACACACATACATGTATAAATTTAAGAAAAATGTTGTTTATGTGTAATATATATATATATATATATATATATATATATATATATATATATATATATATATATATATATATATATATATATATATATATATATATATATATATATATATATATATATATATATATATATATATATATATATATATATATATATATATATATATATACAGTATATATATATATATATATATATATATATATATATTAGGGCTGTGAATCGATTAAAATTTTTAATCTAATTAATTACATACTCTGTGATTAATTAATCTAAATTAATCGCCTACATAATTTTGCTGTGAAAGTATTAAATATTTATGTAATATGCTAAGGAAATAAAGTGCCTCAGGAAGATTATTTAACAAAAGTTTAACAGTGCAATATCAATTGCAGGGCTTTTTTTGTGCAATTGAACATAAACCTTAAATAAAGAACCCGACAGGTGGATGACATCAAAGTACCGCGAGAGCATTTAGGAAGCAGTCTTCTGTTATGATTTCTCGAACTGCTCTCACGGGATTTGGATGTCATCTGCTTCTTGGTTCTTGTGGCGCCACATAAAGTGTACTCACTAGTTTAAAAAACCCGTTTTATCAGCCACTGGTTAGATCAACGTAGCAGTCAAAAACGGGACGCGAGTAATCACGTACTAGAGAAATCATTTACCCACAAAATACAGGACACCTATACTGTGCAAAGACATACGTTAATTGGCTGTTTGGTTTTCTGATCCCAATCTTCATCATTCCGCTAAGCCAAGTCAATCTCCATTGGTCCATACACCTTTATCGATCTCCAAAACATCGGAGCCTTCCTGCATTA
Organism: Misgurnus anguillicaudatus; assembly: GCF_027580225.2. Classification (NCBI taxonomy): domain Eukaryota; kingdom Metazoa; phylum Chordata; class Actinopteri; order Cypriniformes; family Cobitidae; genus Misgurnus; species Misgurnus anguillicaudatus. The sequence goes on along the minus strand of NC_073346.2, from coordinate 25,634,977 downwards.
TAAGTTTGTCCTTGCTAGCTGAAATAAAGTTTTACCTCATCTTACGCGCTACAGCCAGAAAACCCGGAGTGGATCCGGTGCGTAGTGATTACAGAAAGCTTACAGTGGAGAGAGGAACGTGAGTTTGCTCCACTCCAGGCTTTGATCACATCCCACTTAAAAAGATGAATACACGTCGTCTTTATGAAAAGTGAATTTAATAATTTTGCAATTCCGTGTAACGACGGGGAACTTTAATCCATGTGCTTTGTATGATGTGGTACTTCTGAGTGGACGGACTCTATGATGTGCAAATTCTTTGCTGCAGACGTTGCATACTTTATTTTTATCATCACTTCCATCAGGCCGTTTTTTTATAAGTAAATGTTCCAGTCAATGATCCAGTCACCGCCAGCGCGTTCTCGTCTACCTCCTTTATTTTACAGTCAAATGGTGGCTAGAATGTATCCAGGTTCAAAGGTCAATACGGAATGGATTAATCTGCGTTATTTTTTTAACGCGTTATTTTTTCTCAGATTAATTAATCGAATTAATGCGTTATTTTCACAGCCCTAATATATATATATATATATATATATATATATATATATATATATATATATATATATATATATATATATATATATATATATATATATATATATATATATATATATATATTTATATATTTATTTATTTATTTATTTATTTATTTATTTATTTATTTATTTCACATAAACAAAATTTTTCTTAAATTTATACATGTATGTGTGTATTTATATATACATAATGATTACACACAATAAACACAAAAATATATTATGCAAAATTTTATTTTGTATGTGATTAATCGCGAATAATATATATAAGTTGAGTAAATTATGACAGGAATTTCATTTTTGGGTGAACTATCTCTTTAACACAGAAATGTATGTTTTGAAATCACTGCTTTAAATAAAAGCATCTTGAATTGGTAGAATTGTAAATGAATGGAAGCCAAACCCAAAGTTTGAATCGATAAATCTGATTCTAGATCAGTGAGCATTAGAGATTGATATCTGTCTGCGTTATTGCAGTACTATTAGCACTCTACATGGTAATCTAGGCTTTTGTTTAGTTCACTGAAATTGATTTTGTTATTTCTACAATATGAATGAATGTAGTGAAGCCTGTCTGTGGTCTAAACCTCCACCAGACCTTCAACAATTACACTGTAATTGCACCTTTGTGTTTGTGTGTGTGTGTGTGTGTGTGTGTGTGTGTGTGTGTGCGTGCGTGCGTGTGTGTGTGTGCGTTTGTGTGTGTGTGTGTGTGTGTGTGTGTGCGTTTGTGTGTGTGTGTGTGTGTGTGTGCGTTTGTGTGTGTGTGTGTGTGTGTGTGTGTGTGTGTGTGTGTGTGTGTGTGTGTGTGTGTGTGTGTGTGTGTGTGTGTGTGTTAGAGAGATAAAGTTTGTGCATGCTTATTCAATATATCCAAGGAATGTGAATTCTTAAAGCAATTCTTTAATATCTGCTCTCTGTTGCTTGGGGCTTTGCTTATTGCAATGTGTAACAGCCATGAAATCGTCTTTCCCACTGTAAGCCTTTTCTCAGCGTTGACTTTATCTGTTATGATAAATAAATTAATCTAATGCTCTCTATTTATTTTTTCTCTGTCTCTCTCTCTGACTTTTTAATTTATTTGCATGCTGGCTGGATCCACAGATGATATTGATGATGGTAAAGTCTTACTTTAATACGCATTTATTGCTGAATTCAGGCGAACTGCAAAACAAAAGTGCTGTTGAATACATTTACTTGACACAGATGTAAATTTAAAAAAAGCGAAAGACTTCTAAATGGAGAAGTTTTGCTGATACCTTTCCTTCAGGGTACAAATATGAAATATTGTTTCAGTGTTTGACTTTTTTAAAGTCCCTGTAAAGTCAGACATTAAATGTGTAACACCAAAGACAAAATGTGTTATTAACCACTCGAATGCTGGAAAAAACACCAAGTACATAAAATAAGTTATCAAAATCTTGGAAAAACAGGCAGGATTCTCTGCTCTCAAGCGGTGGGGTGTGTCCGCTGTCGGAACTGAAACCACTCCCACTCATGGAAAAGCTGCCATCTCTCTTATACCTTGTTCACGCTGTCAGTTGAAATTCGATTTTGGTGCATATCCGATTTGACAAACTCATTGTCCATATTGTGTATCACAACTGTTCAGATACAATCTGTACGTCCTGTAGCATTCTGCTGTTTTCTGGATTATCTGCACTGTTTCTATGGCAATGACGTTGCTCTGGCACAACAATCTGCCTCGACGTCTGACGTGTTTACGTTTTACATGACGCGACAGCATGACGTAACCGAAAAGCTGAAAAAACGAATTTCATGTGGTTTTTGTCCAGTCACACGTTCTTAATGTGATTGGATTCCAATCAGGTATGCATCAAATTCGAATTTGGATTGACAGTGTGAACAAGGTCTTAGTTTGAAATACTGCTGCAAGCTGAACGGATACTTGTGATTTGTGTTTTGAATTCAGAAATGGTGAAAAACTGTTTAAGGATCTAACTCTGCAATTCAGTACTACATAGTTCACAGTCATTGAGAAGAGTTTCGGCAATACATTTAGACATTATGGGGCAGTTTACCAGAACGGGTGTGTGAGCTGCCTTAATTTAAAAACACCTCGCACTGACATATCTTAACATATATTAATCCCATTGTATTGTCTCAAGATGCACACCAGTATTGTTTTTGTAAGTTTTTTTTTTTTAACTACTTAAATCTGCCTTTATAACAAAGGCCTAGACTAAATTAAACCCTGTCCGGTAAACTGCCCTCACATTTACATGAAACAATTTAGAAAAATGTTCAAGTTTGATTTCACAGGGACTTTATAATGGCTTGACAGGCACAGTTTTCTTTGGACACTGAAACAATGTGTGGGTCAATATGCTTTAGATTGTGTCACAGCTGTGAATCATAGATTCCTACTTGCTGTTTGATCAAAGGTTGTATTAGGAGAAGGGATTGTGTAGCAGGAAATTAGTCATCAATGTTTTTCATTCGTTTTTCCAGGAGATAAACTTTCAGTTCTGTTATTTTTTTACTCCTATAAGTACACCCGCATATATGCAAGATAACAGTAAATGCACTAAAATCCACAAAATCTGAACTTATGTCACATAGTATTGTACGTTCATTTAAACTCCAGAAAGATAAGGTGTCTAGTTGCATATGTGACCTCCTGCACCATTACCTTCCAGTGGAATTTTGAGGTTGTTTTGATCTGGTACAACTAGTCATCGCCTGCCATGAGGGAGATTATCTATTAAAAACACACATCATTTTCTTTCGCTGTAAGGGTGAAGTGTTTGCTTATGGTACTCTGTACTTGGGAGTTGTCTTAGTGGTCAAAATCTGTTGATTTTCACCACATTGCTCTGGGAGCATCTTTGGCTTATAACTTTATACTTAAAACTAGACAGGATAGACACAATAGCTGCAGGGTTACCCATGACTTCATCTGTTTTTCTGTTCTTTGGAAAAACGCTCCCCCTTTTATCCACATACTTGCACTTTCAACTCTGATATCACAGCTGTGTGGATGTGATCTTAACCAACTCGAGCTTCTGCACACTAGAGAGCTAAACGCTTCGACACAGAGACACTTGGGAAGGTGTTGGTTGTGCTTGTGTTGAAAAGTGTGCTGGTGTATTTGAGCTTACACAGACTGTTTATTCCCTTTTCAGAAACGGACGACTACGCAGAGATTATAGATGAAGAGGACACCTACACTATGCCTTCCAGTGAGTATCTGTGTCTGATTGTTGATCAGTTTTCGTTTTTTTTTTGTCCACAAGTTTGAGTTTTTTGTGCTTGTACACTTTGAATATTTAAATTTAAGCATATTGCTTTGAATAACCTTTTTTTGCTAAATTGTCTCATAAAGATCCTTTAACATTTGAAGAACATGTAAAGAACATTATAAGCATCTTAAGTTTAAGTGTTGTATCTAGTTTAAAGGTGACATCAGATTAAATTTTCACTTCTGTAGATTTTTTTTGCATTTAGTTGGTTTCTGCTGTGTCTGCCAGCTCAGAAAAACTGAAAAGAAAACATGTAGCCAGTTTGTTATAAACTGTCTGAGTTTAAAAATGTGTCATCCAGCAGCCCGTTTCAAATTGGTGTCAGTTTTGACATTTCTTCGTGGGCATCGTCTTGTTGTATTCTTGACATCATTTTTACCAAAAGATACACAGCACTACATGTGTCTCGTCTCGACACAACCAATGGAAGATATGGGTGGGGTAAGCAGTAGCTCATTACCATTTAAAGAGACACGCCCCAAAACGGGTCGCTGTGAACAGAGCTGGTTTTGACAAGATAAAAAGGTTTATTTTCAGAACCACTGAGGAATTTTCACCAAAAATGTTACAGAAATACTTTAAAGAAACATGACAACTTGTGTGAAATAGGCATCTGATGTCACCTTTAAAGGGACACTCCACTTTTTTGTGAAAATATGCTCATTTTCCAGCTCCCCTAGAGTTAAACATTAGATTTTTACCGTTTTGGAATCCATTCAGCTGATCTCCGGGTCTGGCGGTACCACTTTTAGCATAGCTTAGCATAATCCATTGAATCTGATTAGACCATTAGCATCACACGAAAAATAACCAAAGAGTTTCCAATGATATTACACACTGCCTGAAAATAGTCCCCTGCTATTGAAAGTTACCAAGGGGACTATTTCAGGCGCTGCGTAATATCATTGCGCCTCCTGCAGCCATGTTACGGCAGCAAAGTCCTTGATTATTACACCAGAATAAGAGTATAGTTCCTAGCCATATCTGCCTAGAAAATCCCAACTTTTAATTTTCAGTTGGTCTTAGCACACAATGTAACTACAGAAGAGTCAAGTTTTAAATAGGAAAAATAGCCTAACTCTTATTTTTTTAGCGCGATGCTAACGGTCTAATCAGATTCAATGGATTATGCTAAGCTATGCTAAAAGTGGTACCGCCAGACCCGGAGATCAGCCGAAAGGACTCCAAAACAGCAAAAACCAAATGTTTAACTCTAGGGGAGCTGGAAAACGGGCATACTTTCAAAAAAAGTGGAGTGTCCCTTTAAAATAGTGGAGTAGTAGTAATGTAACGGTATTGCCTTGCTATATTGTAAACTAGAATTGGACAATGTATTGAATTTAATGCTGAAAATGTCAGGATATGGAGTTATATAGTTATTATGTGGTTCTACTGTAAATACACACTCTATCAATCTAGCACAATGCAATTTCATGTTTTCCTTTTCTATTTTCTGTGTTATCTACCTGAACACACAGTTTGGTGTTATTGATGCCAAGGCTATGAAACTGCCTTGAGTCATTGTTGGTTTCTGCTTAGCTGTTTGTTTAGATCTGAAACTGAACCCTACAATAATGTTCAGTTTTATCTCTATGTGTATGCCTGCATCTTAGTCGGGACATGTTGCAAACAAGACTCAAACCTTTGTCAGCTGCATGCACGCTATCATTGTACATTTACATATTATTCTAATAGACGCATAGAAAAATTAAATCTACTATATACTTTTCATATTGATCCTGCTAAAATGATTTGGTCAGAAAAAAGGACTTGGTGCCTAGTTTATGTGTAAACAAATCTACTGTCAATACTACATTATGAAAAAAGGAAAATGCTTGTCCAGTAATGATGGCCTTAATGTTGTCCAGTGTTATATTTGCCATTTTGTTTTCTCTTATTATTGGCACAACAGAATATTACGGACTAGAAGAAGGTAAAAATGTCTCTCCTGCTGCTTTCATTCTTTTCTGCTTGTGTGTTTGTGTGCTTTTGCTTTGCCCGTGCTTTTGTTTCTGTGATTGGGTATTTATTCATTGACTTAATATAACAGACACATCTAACTTCAATGAAGGTGTTTCAAAAGGGCTTTGACACAGTTTTTTTGTAGATCTCAGTGGCGGCTCGTGACTGCTCATCCGAGGGGCGCAAATTCAAAATAGGTGTTCGGAGTGTCATGTGTGTTGCTCGTGTTTTCAAAAAATGTGTTTGTTGCGTCATGTGAACCATGTGCATCACGTGTTTTGTCAAAATAAGTGCCTGCTGCATACGCGTCAAAACCGTTTATGATAAAAGAGACGCTCACATTCACAAAATACACGCAAGACACCCTAACAGTAAACTCTGATTACGCATGAGATTATGCGAGTATCTGGCAAAAGCGAGTGTTTCTTTTATCATAAACCCTTTAGACGCATCTGCAGCAGGCACTTATTTTGACAAGACACGTGATGCCCATAGGATCACTCGACGCGCAAAACACATATTTTGAAAAAGGAACCACACACATGACGGGCTACATACATGTTGTGACGAACTTCGTGCACTCTCGCAAAAAGAAGTCACCGGCCGCCACTGGCAGATCTTAAGATGATAACTCAAAATGTCTTCTCATAATGAATTTATTGAGATGTGTATGCATTTGTGATTGATTGTTAGGTTGTTATGGCATGTATGGGATGTATATTATATTATTAAACGGATACATTGACTAAAGAATTGCATGTCTTATTCGTTTATTCTTTATATATCTAAGTAGAGTGCATGATGAAAAGTGCCCAATCAGACAATGCGTGACGACTGTGAATCTGTTTTGTCTTTCAGCCCGGGACTATGAGATCCAAAGAGACCGAATCGAGCTGGGCCGCTGTATAGGAGAGGGCCAATTTGGAGACGTCCACCAAGGGATCTACATATGCCTGGTATAATCGACTGTATAGCATTATTTATATAAATGTATATGTATTTAAATGTTTGATATGTGTGGATTAATAATGTAAACACAGTGGTGGGAAAAAGTAAATTATTATTTTGTTTGTTTGATATTAGGAGAACCCTGCACTTTCTGTGGCAATCAAGACGTGTAAGAACTGCACCTCGGACAGTGTTCGGGAGAAGTTCCTCCAGGAGGCATGTGAGTGCCAAATCACATTTTTAACATATAGGCCATGTTTACACTTGGTATTAAGATATTCTTTGATCTGATCACAAGTGGACGATGCTTTTAACCAAAAAAGGTTAATATTTGGCACAATAACTTATATCTCATATATCCACAGTGACCATGCGACAGTTCGATCATCCTCACATCATAAAGCTCATTGGCGTCATTACGGAAAACCCCGTGTGGATCATCATGGAGCTGTGCACGCTGGGAGAGGTGGGCCATTTTTCTGGGCTACGTGTTATAATTTGACGTTGGGGTTTGGTGGAAGAGGCTAAATGACTTAAATCAGCAGAGAAGAGATAACTCAACACTCAAAGGGAAAGTGATGCTATTAAACGCTCATTATTTACAGAGATTGAGGCCAAGCTTAAGGTTGAAGGAATCCATCATGCCTGCTTGTCTCATAAAATGGCCATAAAGGTGCAGTAAAGATGATTGCTAGCAGTGGCGGCTTGTTATAGTACCCAGATGATTCAATCAAAGTGACACGCTCGATGACTGTGTGTAGAGCTGGGTATATACGTATGATTTAGTCATACAAAGAGCCCTGCATCAACCAAGAACTTGCTGACATGTATTACATGCGTTTCAAATGTGTCTCTTGTGACCACTTGAAATGCTCAATTTTATTAAAGCACCCTTGTTAACTAAACTGAACAGACATTTAAAGCACAATGTTTATATAATCTGTATGGACCAAATTTTTATTTTATTTTAACAGGGACATTTCACAAGACTTTTTTTAGATGTCAAATAGATCTTTGGTGTCCCCAGAATACGTATTTGAAGTTTTAGCTCAAAATACCATATAGATAATTTATTATAGCAAGTTCAAATTGTCACTTTGTAGGTGTGTGCAAAATGTGCCGTTTTGGGTGTGTCCTTTAAAATGCAAATAAGCTGATCTCTGCACTAAATGGCAGTGGCGTGGATGGATAGTGCAGATTAAGGGGCGGTATTATCCCCTTCTGACATCACCAGGGGAGCCAAATTTCAATTACCTATTTTTTACATGCTTGTGGAGAATGGTTTATGAAAACTAAGTTACTGGGTTGATCTTATACACCTTTTCTAGGTTGATAAAAGCACTGGGGAGCCAATTATAGCACATAAACATGGAAAAAGTCAGATTTTCGTGGTATGTCCCTTTTAAGCTCCACGTAACTGGCACGGTTTAAACTCTTGTTTTAGCCAAATAGGGGCTGTTTACACTTGGTATTAAGATGTGTTTTCATCGATTGGATCACAAGCGGACGAGAGAGACACATTACGTTTACACCCGGTATTTAAATCCGTCTCTTTTGTCCACTTTCGACCGCTTCTTTTCTGAATACTGTGAGGGGGCGGTCTGTGAGACGGTGGGCGGGCGAGTCTCTTCTGCTGTCATTTAAACGCCAGCAGGAGTAATGATGAGTTTATATTGACGCAAACTAATATTATGTCGGAGTTCGCTACTTGTTTAGCAAGTAAACATGCTGCACAGAGTTTTGTACGTATGTATGTAAGAGCTTCTCTGAATTTTCGGCGCAATTGATGAAAAAGGATCGCGCATCTTTCACACGCTTTCAAAACGAAACTACGGAGATCAGCCTGCGTTAGTTTTATCAATGAAAGGCTAAAAATAGCGCTGTTCACCGTATGTTCACGCCAGAAGTAAAAAAAGACGTAAAACTTGTGTTTAAACCTCATATTAGATAAATGGGCGGAGAGAATGCGGTCACGTGTCGCTGTTCGAACACATTCAACCACATGTGCGTTCCGCAACTCCAAAGCTCCGATCGAAAGTGGTTTCGACTACCTCTGGATGTGGTTGAAAGTGGTCGAAAGTGGACGAGCTCAAAACGTTTTGAACACCGTTTACACCTGGCATTAGCGTCATCCACTTGTGATCTGATCGATGAAAGCGCATGTTAATGCCAAGTGTAAACAGCCTCATAGATGATTGAAGTAGACAGTCCTTTACTGTGATTACTGTTTTACATCATTAGCATGTAAATACTACAGTGATTTTAGTCATTTTTGGTATGATTTATTATATAAAGTTGTACAGAGAAATGGTGAAACTTTTTAAAATTGTCTCCTCTTACACCTGCGTGCTATTGTTTGCATGATTATAGCAGTCCTGTTTAAACCTTCAAACAGAGAGGACACAGTCTTAAATCTCATGTAACAGAATTATACACCAGCGCCATCTAGTGATCATTGTTGATTTTTGAGTCGGATAGCAAACACTTGCCAAATATTTACTGCTACATTTATGAAAGTCTAAATTTCTCCTTTATTTCCTAGCTTCGATCGTTTCTTCAGATTAGGAAATACAGTCTGGATTTAGCCTCGCTCATCCTGTTTGCTTACCAGCTCAGCACAGCTCTTGCATACCTGGAAAGTAAACGCTTTGTGCACAGGTAGGTGCTGTCCAATGCACACAGACATTAACAAATACTGAACACGGATAACTTTTTGTTGAATAATTCTGCACATAGGATCTTAATCTAGTAGATGTAAAAAAACATATTTACTACTATAACGGATAAGAATTGAAAACTCAGCACTTTTGTAATGTTTCCCTATCTCAGAGACATCGCTGCACGGAATGTTCTGGTGTCTTCGGTGGACTGTGTAAAGCTGGGAGACTTCGGTTTGTCTAGATACATGGAGGACAGCTCTTATTATAAAGGTTTTGATGCTTTTATCACCTAATTAAAGCTTTTTTCCTTGACAAATGTTGTGATGCTTTATACATATACAAAGATTATGCTTCTTTTTGTTGTTGTTGTTTTTCAAATTGCTATATTTGGTACTCATTGTCATTAATCACAAGATGTTACAGGCCGTAGCAATATAATATTTTCTTAAAAGTGTCAGCTGTTGTCCGAATTAGTTATTGTCAGTTCTGTTAGTTAAAGTGTTAAAAGTATGTAACATAACTGACAGTCATACATAGAGAAAAGCACACACTCTCTCTTAAACACAAACATACATGATGGCCAACAGTCTGCCTTGGTAACAGAGTTTGATGGTGCCAATATTGACTACTTTGGACAACAGGAAATCATGATTTTCAGCTTTATAAGATACGTTTTACAGAAAATATCATATTGTCATGGCGTGTAACATGTTGGGATCCATGACTATAGCTGTGTCCCAATTCAAAGGCTGTGACCAATTCGAAGGATGCTTACAATGCAGCAGAGGCTATCTTGAGATTCATTGCGCACCTGTAATGGCTGAGCATAACGGTTTGGGTATTTTAAAGAGCACCAATGATCCGATTCACGATTTTACATTTTCTTTAGTGTGGAAGTGTGTATTTGTACATGTTAACGATATACAAAAGGTACAAACCCCAAAGTAAACGATGACGCAAGTTTTCGTCTCCAACGTAAATCTCTTTTTTTGGACTACAACAAAAACACACGGATTGTAGGCAACAGTTTACTTCCTGGGATTGATGTAGTAGACAAGACATTATTATGACATTATCATAATTCCTCCCGCTTTGGACTTGCAGCCTGTAAGTTAAAGCAACACCAAAGAGTTTTTTTACCTTAAAATAACGTTTCCAAAAAAGTTTCAGTGGTTCATCCACTCAAAACAGGGTGAATGGCACTTTCACATTCGCTTTGCAGCCCTCTATCGGCCAAAACCGCACTAAAGAAGTTTCCAACCGTCGGGTAGTGGTCCTGTAGTTCGAGTGAAAACTACAAAAACTTGCTTTACGGCAGACCTACAATCCAATCAGAGCCAGCTATGCTGCAGTATTTACGACAGTGGTAATGAACAATTACGCTTTTAACCCGTAGGGGGAGCAAAGAGCAATAAGTCTTTAGTGTTGCTTTAACTCTTGTTAGCATTACATTGTGCACAAATCTTTCAAACATGGTAAGGAGCGTCACATTTCCGGCTGATGTCAGAGGTTTTCAGGCCAATCACAACGTACGGATTAGCTGGCCAATAAGGGACACTTATCAAGCTTTTCAAATCTGTGCTTTTTAGGAAGAAAGTGAAATTTGGAGCTAAAAAATGTACGGTATGTGGAAAATAAAATGTTTTTTAACCGTAAACCACACTAACACATTGTATTATACCAAATACACAAAATAACGTTTTTTAGCAATGAAATAGGTGCTCTTTAAAATAAACAATTAAACTTTTGTTAAATTAAGGTCTATTTAGCAGAAAAACTTTTCTTGTTTTGGTATTATAATTTATATGTTTTGTATTAATATTATTCTGTGTGTGTTGCGTATATTACTAAGGTTGATTAACTTGATGTACTGTTGGTTAGTTTAATCTACATCAACGTGTCATTTTTTCTAAAATAAAATTGATATTTTTCTGGTTACATATTTATTATAATAAGTCAAAAATACCTCCGCTGTGTCCCACTGACAGGCGCGGTGGGCGCCATACAGCAGGTGAAGCAAATTATGGATCCTCCGAAGGCTAGACTGTCTCATATCAGTTCTCTTTATGGAAGGCCGCGACCTTCAAAGACCAAGTGCTCGCTTTCTGAGGTTGTGTCCTTAGAAGGTCCCAGCCTTCAAATTGGGACACAGCTAATGACTACCAAAAAATTAAATAATTTTAAAAAAGCTGGAAAAAAGACTTGTACTGCACAATACCAATAATACTGCAATTTAGTACCAAGTTTTTTAATTTCAAATTTTGTATTATAGATCTTTATACTTGTACTGTCTGTTGGGCATTTGCATCCGTTGTAAACAGTGCACATGTAAACATTGAAATGCATCTGAAGTTTTAGTAAAGATGCTGTGTGGAGATTTTAGTGGCATCTAGCGGTGAGATTGCAAATTGCAACCAACGTCTCCATCCACTGCTCAGTCCTCTCTTTCAAAACACACAGAGAAGCTATCCCTACTGAAAGGTCCAGCAAAGACCAGCATAAGCTGGTAGCTGGTTTAAGGTGGCAGTAGCTGGTCTAAGCTGGTCCTTCCAGCCTGGCAAAGCTGCTGGGTCAGCTGGTCTTCCAGCATGACCAGCTAAGTCCAGCTTAAAAAGTGAGCGAAACACAGCTAGACCAGCTTGCTACACCAGCAATACCAGCCTAAAACCAGGCTGGGAGACCAGCTAAAACCAGCTCACCAGCTTACGCTGGTCTTAGCTGGATTTTTCAGTAGGGATAGTAGCTGCCACAGGACAAACATGTCATCGTCTCAGAAGAAAACATAGTGACGAAATGCCCTGTTGAGCAGTTTGTTTGGTTAGGGCTACTGTAGAAACATGACAGTGCAAAATGGTAACTTTTATGTAAGGGGACACATGGTGTATGTAGATCGAAATGACAAATTTTAAGGTAATCAAAACATAATAATTTATTATATAAGGTCTTTAAACACCACTGAAAATGTAGTTATGTATATTATATTGTATTTCTGTCAAAATATCCTTCTAATAATTACACACTACATTTTTGAGCTTTAATTATAAAAATATAATTATAATATAAAATAATTAGTTTTTTTCAATAGTTCTTTCTTGTCTTTCTGTCTCGACTTTCTCTTTTTCCAGCCTCTAAAGGAAAACTACCTATTAAATGGATGGCGCCAGAGTCAATAAACTTCAGACGTTTTACCTCAGCTAGCGACGTGTGGATGTTTGGTAAGTTTATTGCTGTGAATCATGTTCAGTACATCCTAATGGACTACGCAGTGATGCTTACCAAGACTTTCCATTAGCAAAATTTGTTTAATCCATCCGAGACCTCCAAATTGTTTAGAAAATGAACCATAGGTCTTGTCTGTGTGTAGCACAGTGTGCCGAGTTAAAATTTTAGTTTTTATTTAGAAAGTGTGTAAAAGATAGAGGAAAATAAAGCTTTCTGTATCTATGTCTTTGTTTAGGAGTGTGTATGTGGGAGATTCTGATGTATGGAGTAAAGCCATTCCAGGGCGTGAAAAATAACGACGTGATTGGCCGGATCGAGAACGGGGAACGTCTGGCTATGCCACCCAGCTGCCCACCGACCCTCTACAGCTTGATGACTAAGTGCTGGGCGTATGACCCCAGCAAAAGACCCAGATTCACCGAGCTCAAAGCTCAACTAAGGTCAGTCGACATGACTTTGCTTTGTAAAATTTAAAGTAGGAAAAGATCAGACCACCATTTTTCAACATTTTACTATGTTCTTACCTCAACTTAGATAAATTAATACATACCTATTTTATTCAATGCGTGCACTTAATCCTTGTACAGCGCATCGTAAATGTGTTAGCATTTAGCCTAGCCCCATTCATTTCTTAGGATCCACTTCCATGTTTTCAATATTTTAAGACGAGTAATTACACAAGCAAGTATAGTGGCACAAAATAAATGTGGCAATTTTATTAAGCGGATAAAAAAACTATATTGTATGGCGGAAGAGCCTTAGTTCGACCTCGGGTGCAGTAATATTGACGGAAGTTTGAGCGAGAGGGGGAGTAGTCAGAAGTGTTGCTGTTACTGCACGCCGAGGTCGATGTGCTGCAAACTAAGTGCTCTTCTGCCATACAATATAGTTCGCCCCGTTCTATTTTGTGCCACCATACTTGCTTGTGTAAATACTCATGTAACAGTCTTTAAATAGGGAAAACATGGAAGTGTTTAGTGGCTTCTAAATTAATCCCTGTTTGGATCCTAAGGAATGAATGGGGCTAGGCTAAATGCTAACACATTCACGATGCGCTGTACAAAGATTAAGTGCATGCATTGAAACAAGATGGGTGTGTATTCATTCGTCTAAGTTGAGGTAAAAACATAGTAAAATATTGAAAAATGGTGGTGTTTTCCTTTAACGATTCTACTATCTACTCAGAATATAAAACTTTGAATTTTAAGGTCATAGTTCGGCACATTTCATGCTTGAAATAAAGGGAGTGCTGTTATTTAGTGTTTTGCAGAAAACAGTAGAGGGTGCTGTAACGCTAGGAAGATTAGATGGTTGGTTGGTTTTTCAGTAAAGGATGTGTCAAGTCTGACACATTTTACTGGTGATTGTGGGCGGTGCAAGTTCAAGCCCATCTTAGGTCCAATTTTTAGGAAGTTGAAACTCTTTAGTCATGACCCACCCACTGGCTGTCTATGACACTTCCCGTTTGGACCTGATTTGAAATGGCAACTATGAGAAAAAACACTCTCCCTCTCTCTTTATCTTTCTTTGACTCTTGTCAGGCACGTGAACACACACAAATACTCGCAGGCAGACCCAAAAAAGGAATCTCTATGGCATGCAGCTGTTTGGAAAGCATCCTTCGTTACGCAGTAGTCTGACTTCCCAAAATGTCTCTTCATGTCCATACATGCATTAAATTCCCATAAACCTGCTAAAAAATGAAGGAAAAATAACCTCAGCTGCACCCCATGACAGACAAACACTACTCTGATTGCCTCATAATATGAAGAATATTTTCTGCCTTAAGCAAAAACATTCATGCATCACACGCAAACAGATTTGAAAGCACTGGACAATTATTTGATCTCACATTAAAGATCCCTACCTGTGAAAACCGATCTAAAGTCATTTTGGGGGATTTAATGTTATTTACGTAATATCATCCTATATAATGTAAAGAACATTGTGAAATTATATCCTTGATATCTTTAATATATTAACTGTGTAAGTTTATGAGAATGATTGAAATCAAATGTTGATTTTAGCCTTAAAATTATTTTGAGACTTTAGTGTGGATTTCCCAGACCGGGTCACACATTTCTCTGGGGGAGATACTATATGTATTATCAAATTTTAATTTCTTAACCAAATCTTAAAGGATTAGTCAATTTTATTTTTTTTAAATCCAGATAATTTACTCAACACCATGTCATCCAAAATGTTGATGTCTTTCTTTGGTCAGTCGAGAAGAAATTATGTTTTTTGAGAAAAACAGGATTTTTCTAATTTTAATGGATTTTAATGGACCCCAACACTTAATAGTTTTAATGCAGTTTAAAACTGCAGTTTCAACTGAGTTTCCAAGGACTCTAAATGATCCCAAACGAGGCATAAGGGTCTTATCTAGCGAAACGATTGTCATTTTTGGCAAGAAAAATAAAAAATATGTACTTTAAAACCACAACTTCTCTTATATCTCTGGTCATGTGACGCGCCAGCACGACATAATGCAATACGTTATCACGTCAAGAGGTCACGGAGGACGTATGCAAAACTACGCTCCAGTGTTTAAAAGTGTGGAGAAAGAGGACCGTTCCCACGTTGTTGTATGTCGAATGATACTAATTAATGTTTTCGTGTACGTTTATTGTTTAAAATGTTCCGCAAATGTGCGTTTCATATATGTAACACGTGACCTTTCCACGGTATTACGCAATTATGTGAGGTCGCGCTGGTGCGTCACACGACCGGAGGAAGAAGAGAAGTTGTGGTTTAAAAGTGCATATTTTTTATTTTTCTTGTTAAAAATGACAATCGTTTCGCTAGATAAGACTGGGATCGTTTAGAGTCCTTTGAAACTTCGTTGAAACTGCAATTTGAAACTAGATTAAAACTGTTACGTGTTGGTGTCCATTAAAGTCCATTAAAATGAGAAAAATCCTGGACTGTTTTCCTCAAAAAACATAATTTCTTCTCGACTGAACAACAAACGACATCAACATTTTGGATGACATGGTGGTGAGTAAATTATCTGAATTTTTTAAAGAAAATTGACTAATCCTTTAAAAAATAAGTTATAGTTGCCTTTAGGAGTGGATTTATGGAAATGCATATTAGTCAAGTCACCCCCCCCTCCCCCTCTTCCTTTCCAGTATTAATTTTGCTATACATTACATTGAGGCACGTCTGTTTCTAGGAGACCCTGTAAATATTTGCGCTTTGAATTTATAGCAACGATTGGTGTTAAAATGATGAGCACTCAGGCTTAGTCAATATCCTCTTGTGGTTAAAAGAGGAATCCAGTGAGGTGATATATTCTTCAGGTTTAAATTGTGGTTAGTCTTTAAGGTATTCATGGACTTTATTGCGTCTACATGATTAGTGTAGATGAGGTTTGTGTTAAAGAGCTTTCCATTACGATCATAAAATGAAATGCGGTTTGTGTACTTTCAGCATAAGCGATTGTAATAAAGATCAAACAAAAGATAACCCAAGATGCTGACACACAGGATGATCAAGTCATTTTAAATGGAAATTGTTTTCAAGGATTTTTTTAGCGTAATTAGTAGACGACAAGCATAATCAGGAATTAATTATTATTTGTTTGCACACTCGGACTGCATAATCAGCTATGAAGTGAAAGAACAGAAGTGTTGTATCCATAAACTTCTCGTATTACATGATAGTAAAATATACAGCATACCCAGCAAGCAATTTTGGGCTGTAAGTGAAAGTCTAATAGATGTTTAACCATGGCCCAAGAATAGACGATGCATATACATTTAGAACGTGTAAAAGAAGTGAAAGCAAACACCTTGAACGCCTGTTGACTTTGCTTACATGATGGAATAAAGTACTTCTCCAAGTTATTTTGGCAAAAACGCATGTAGCCAAATTCAATGAATGGGGCTAAGCTAAATGCTACCGAAGCGTCAGAGCGCGCTCCAGCGCTTACGTGCACGCACACAGATGATAGAGGGATGTATCAACAATTCTTAGTTAAGGTAATAACATATTTTAATATTGAAAATGAGTAGACTATTCCTTTAACTTTTATGGTTGTGTTTAATTGTGCTGAGCACTAGAGGTCTGGATTGATCAGAACAGGTGTCCCTTTTGTTTATCCTACATCTCTCTCCTCTATCCACACACATGGGCTCTGTCAGAGATAATAGAGTTTCCAGAAATAGTCTCTCAGAGAGTCAAGCCATGAGGCAGCTCGCGTTCTCTCGCCACTAAGACCTTCACGCTTTGGCATTCGCACCTCCTGTGTCTCTGTAGTCACCTCTGAAAGCGAGAATAGGACCTTCACAGAAAACATTCAGGCTGTGTGGTGAGTTTAAGGGTCAGTGATAACTTATTAAGCATTTGTTGTTTAAGTTTGAAAATGCATTGAAAGCTGCCTGTGTGTGTGTGTAATTTGAGGGATGCACTATAAAGCTGTATACGCATGAAGGTGATTCACAGAGCATGAGGTGTGGAAGTGCTCAACATGAGGATTTTATTCATTCAGTTCATTTTTTTATGCATTTAACAGACACTTTTATCCAAAGCTGTCTGTCTTGTCACATCTATGTATGTGTTTAGAGGATTATGAACAATAGTATGTGGGCTGTCTGACGTTACTTCAAGCGTGTCATGACATCTCTGATTGTGTAATATGATGAATAGCGTGATGAAACGATGCCAGGATTCGGCAACAGCTGCTGAAATCTCCATAACTCTGTGTTGACTCCATGCATTGACTATACCTTTCACAATCAGTTACTTTAAGCTGGAAATGTCTTTCATATATGTAATCATTACTCACCGTTTTTATAGAAGAGCTTTAGTTTTTACCACATTTAGAGGGTGGTTATAAAGTAAGCTTATTTACTGCTCTGGATCTCTCAAGCTGATCAGTTCAGGATTTTAAGGTGTCACCCAGTTAGCTGCTTTAAAGATACATGATGTTATTTGTTAACGCCATCTACCAATATGTGTGCAGCACGATTCTCGCAGAGGAGAAGGCTCAACAGGAGGAGCGCAGCCGTATGGAGATGAGAAGACAGGTCCCCGTGTCCTGGGACTCTGGGGGATCGGATGAGGCGCCACCTAAAGTAAGTAGCTGCTCTGATCCGGGCCACATATTTTGTTTAGCCAGTTTGAGCTGTCTTGACCTATAAGATCTACACTGATGTTACTAAGAAGCAATATGCGCTTTATTCATTGGAATGTTCAAGTCTTTGCAGATTTTACATTTTATGGCAGCTTGAGTTCATCCTAAATGGCAGATTTACTGCTAAGGTTAAAAGGTTAGCAGCGTGTCACCATTTGTTGCTTCGGCACATGGTGGCTAGGCAAGAGCGTCTGTCTGTGTTTTCGAAAGTGAAGTACACTATGTGAAGCACT
This sequence comes from Misgurnus anguillicaudatus, assembly GCF_027580225.2. Taxonomy (NCBI): domain Eukaryota; kingdom Metazoa; phylum Chordata; class Actinopteri; order Cypriniformes; family Cobitidae; genus Misgurnus; species Misgurnus anguillicaudatus. The sequence goes on along the minus strand of NC_073346.2, from coordinate 25,616,971 downwards.
AGAGAAAGTTTTCTGTAACTATTCTCTAACTTGTGTTTTGTGTTATAACGTGCTATGCCTACAGTTTTGTTCATAGAGCACCAATGTTTAGCAGCAAATGAAGGGTTAAAATGTTTATTCGGAACAAGCTGCTATTTTTAAAGAAATGGTTCACCCAAGTATAAAAATTCATGTTTTACTCCTCTTCCTTTTGCCTTCCCAGATGTATATGAATTTCTTTCTTTAGTAATATAATTGTTATCATTAAAGTAATTTAAATGACTCCGTTGATAAAACCAGTCAAATTTCAAATGCAGATTTGTACATCAAATAAGTCTTTCATTGATGTATGGTTTGTTAAGATAGAACCACATTTGGCCAGGATACAACTATTTGAAAAATCTAAATATTGAGAAAATCACCCTTAAAGTTGTCCAAATAAAGTCACTAGCAACTGCATCCACTTACGAAAATAAAGTTTCGATATATTTAGAGTAGGACATTTACTAAGTATCTTCATGGAACATGATCTTTACTTTATATGCTAATGATTTTTAGGGATAAAAGAAAAATCCATAATTACAGTGTATTTTTAGCTTTTGCTACAAATATTCCCATGCTACTTAAAGAGCAACTATGGTCCGATTCATGATTTTACATTTCCTTTGCTGTGTAAGTGTGTATTAGTACATGTTAACAATATGCAAAAGGTACAAACCCCAAAGTAAACGATGACGCGAGTTATCATTTTCAATGTAAATCTCTTTTCTTGGACTACAACAAACGCGCGGATTGTGGGCAGCAGTTTGCTTCCTGGGCCGGTTTACGCGGACAAGACCGACATTAGCGTAATTCCTCCACAAACCACGCGAACACATTGTATTATACCAATTTTTGTTTGGTTGTTTTTTGGAAATTGTTTTGTGGTCCAGGGTTTTATGTCTTCTGAAGTTGAATCATGCTATTAATATTTGAGCTTATTTAGCGATCAATACAACATGGAAACATACAGATCGTTATGGTTCACATATGATAGGACTTCAATAACGTCAGAACCGTTTGGTTCTTTCATATCTCAAGACGAAGCTGATCTGTATGTTTCCATGGATATGCAAGGTATATACACCTGTGATAGCACGAGTGTGAGTTAATTAGGATTTTTTTATATATTTAGGTCAGCTTTTTCGTAAAAAAACAAGAAATTTTCACTTTCCATTAAAAAACAGACCTGTTAAATTATTTATTTAGTTATTATGTTTTATATTTGAATTATATTTGAGTTATCAAATACAGTGCTGCATTATAAATACATTTTCCAATTAACTCTGCGTAATACACATATTTGCTTAAAATATTTCAGAAACCCACAATAAAATGTTTTATAAGCCAAAGAGGTTTAGAATCGATCCATAAATGGAGCGGTTTCCCGAACAGGGATTAGACTAGTCCTCGACTAAAATAATAAAGTGCTGTCCAAACAGAAAACAACTTGCACTGACATATCTTAAAGAGCACCTATTTCATTGCTAAAAACAACGTTATTTTGTGTATTTGGTATAATACAATGTGTTTGTGTGATTTATGGTTAAAGGGACAATAAGTAGGATTTACTCCCATCTAGTGGTGGAATTGTATTTTGCATTCAAACGAACAGTGCTCTCTAGCGCCTCGCCTTTCCAAATGCGTGTTGCAACTACGGTAGTCGTTATGTAATAGCTGATCTCCTTGTCCGTTGCAGCTGGTTCACGTGTTTTTAATGAAAACGCGTTGTGGAAACGCATTGGTAGGCTAGTGCTTTTTGTCCCTCTCTGCTATTATAGTTTATCAATACGGCGGAACAATATGAATGCCTCCTTGGACTTACCCGTTCAATGTAAGTAAAGAGGAGAAATTCAAAGCTTACAAAGAAAAGTCAGATCATTGGCAGAGGTCATTTGACACCAACGAGGACATATTTATGAATAAAGACATTGATTTTGATTAATAAAACATTTAAAATCCTACTTACAGTCCCTTTAAAAAAACACATTATTTTCCACATACCGTTCATTTTTGTAGCTCCAGATTTCACTCTCTTCCTGAAACGCACGGATTTGAAAAGCTCTGTATCCCTGATTGGCCAGCTAATCTGTAAATCGTTGTGATTGGCCTGGATACCTCTGACGTCAGCCGGAAATGTGATGCTCCTTACCATGTTTGAAAGATTCGGCTGCTAACTGAAAGTTAACTTGCAGGCTGAGTCCGAAAGGGGAAGGAATTATGATAATGTCGGTCTTGTCTACATCACCAATCCCAGGAAGTAAACTGTTGCCTGCAATCCGTGTGTTTGTTGTGGTCCAAGAAAAGAGTCCTGGCTTTAGCTAATCCCCCAGGATGAAAATGTTTATCCAAAACGACGTACAAAGCAATACAAGGTATACAAATTATTTTTATCAGTTTCACCTGTGTTTGAACCCTTGACCTTATGTTGTTTCACACCTGTAAGACCTTTGTTTATCTTCACAACACAAATGAAGGTATTTTTAATGAAATCCGAGAGCATTTTTAGACAGCAATCCAACTCGCAACTTTCAAGGCCCAGAAAGGCAGTAAGGAGATCATTTAAATAGTCCATATGACTACAGTGGATCAATCTTCATTTCATAAAGTCACTTGAATACTTTTGATGCTCAAAAAGTCTCCGACACGTGTTAACTAAGGCAGCACATGCATGTGTTATAAACAACATCTATGGAGCAGTTGAATGAGGCATCTATCTGTATATTATGTCTATGGCTGGTGCCCGATGCCGGTGTTTAACGCCAGCATGCTGCTTTTGTTAGTATGTATCAGAGACTGATTTTTGGGGCACAAAAACAATTCTAATCATTGGGTGAACTAACCCTTTAATTGATAAGAGCAGCCTTTCATTTATTATCTGGAACATGAAACGAAATCGACCATTATTGATAAAATAATCAAAACCTCAGTTAAATGAATGGGCTGCTTAATGGCTTGACACGATTTTAAACTCCTGTGTCCTTTGCTGCTCTCATTACGGTGATTGATAGGCCTGGCTGAGCTCCCTCCCTCTATTCTCTCTGTGTGTGGCTTACTCTTACTTTCCTTCCTTCTCTTTCCATCTGTGGCTGTCAGACCCCTCAACCATCCTGCCCAGGTGCTGATGTCTGTTTGTGTGCGTGTTTCCAGGGGTATAACAAACCTATTTTGGATGAGGCGATGGTGCATTTAAAGAAAAATTAAGCCATTTTTAATGTAGCATTTATGCGTGTTAGATGTCATCGAGTATGTGTTGTATAAAGGTATTTGCAGCGATGCCATAGTAGAACAATGTTTGGTTCCCCATAGAACCTTTGACTGAAAAGTTTTTTATGAAACCATACAGCCAATAGTTAATCTTATGGCATCATGTAGCACCTTTATTTTTGAAAGTGTGGTCTAATGGTACCATTTTTGTTTTGTCCCTTGTGATGTAAATGAGCTTGATGCTTCTCTGTGATTCACGTCTTGTTGCTTTAACCGGTCACATGTGCATCTGTGCTTATGTCTGCATTCTTCTCCATGCCTTTCTAAAAAATCTGCTTTTGTCATCCCTTTTGTTTGTGCCGTGTTCTCTTTATGTCAAATGGGATCATCTTTCACTGTATGCGTGTGTCTGTGTAGCCCTCCCGCAGACGTCCCCTCCAGCACAGCTTCAGTATGGATTGTCTGTCTGCGTCTGCTTCTCCACGCCCCGCACGGCATCCTTTTGGTTCCCAGGTTTCCCTTTGCTTCCGCCAACCTGAGCACTCCGAGACGTCCATCTCATATCTGGGCCAATGCAACAAAACAGTTATTAACCAATCACCTCACGTTCAGTCTCACCAAAACCCTCCCCCTCAAACCCCTACTAATACACGACAGCTTAACGTTCCGAGCAGCCCATTCTCGCAAGCTCAGACGCAGCTTCTGCTTCAACCGTTACCGTTGCACTGCTCCCTGCTTTTCCCCCAGGGTCCCTGGAGGAGACCCCCTATCCCCCCCAGTGCCACACAGCCTGCTTTCTTCGACCCCTACTATCCTTCCATGCAACAGCTGAGCCTGAACCACATGCACTGCAGACCCTCACAGGCAGGTGTGCTAGGATTGTTTGAAGGGCATCCTATTGACTTGCACTAGTGCCTTAACTTTAGTATACAAATTTTTAAGTTTAAAGGTGTTTAGTGGTAAATGACAGCAGTATTTAGTGGGTGTCCTGGAGAGCAACTGTCCTGCAGAGTTTGGCTCATTCCCAGTCTTTTTTAAAAAAGTTGACCGCCATCAAGTTTTACATAATGCCTTCCAGGAAAATTTTCTTCTGAAAATGTATAAACATACAAATATATCAAATGAAAGAACAGATCTTCTGCTTTCAAACAAAAAATGAACAAACAAAGAAAACGGGAAAAAAATATTTCATACTATTTTTATTTTTTCTCTTGTTTATAAACTCTTAAAGTGAAAAGCTGAAATAATTGCATTTTTGTGAAGGAATTTTGTAACAGATCAGATATCAAAACATAAACAGGGTGTTAAATTAAGAAATAATTTTTTGCTTTTAGTTTTTTATCAATTGGGAAAAGATCATCTAGTGGATAATCACGGTATTACAGATTACCATAAAAACTCATCAGGAACACGTTTTTTCACGCAAATGTTTTCTCTTAATTGATGAGATAAGTTGTCAATGGCGATGAAAGAGTTAATCAAACACATCTTCCTGTAATTGTCAAGGAATGCTAAAGATCTTTGTTATCTCGTGTGTGTGTTTGTTTAGGATTGTAGCTAAACTTTGTAGGACAGAAATCCTCCAGGTATAGAATTACACTTCAGCAGTGTTAACTAGTATGACTTGGAGGCTGCGCCTTAAAGCTAAAAAAAATGCTGCCTTCAGAGGATGCATTCCAAGGTGGGACGGCATGAAGGCACATCCGATCCCAAGGGTTGCTGCTTCTTGTCTCCTGAGATAACCTCATCTAAATGATTTTTGATGGCAGCATAGATTAATCATTTAATATCCCCCGTAATTTTGTTGTGCTGCTATATGAACCTCAAGGTTTTTGGATGTGCCTTCATGTGTAAAGCGCTTTGGGTTTTAAACTCTTCCTCTGAAATCATTGTGTGATAAGGCGTTAAAGCAACAAGTTAGCTGCCTAAGCTTTTGGACGCAGTCTGAGTCTTAGTGACCCTACAAGACTTAATGCAATACTCCAGCCAAATATCAAGGTTGCCACATGATGTACTTTCCCTCAAGCCATCCAAGATACACATGTCAATCATCTTTTAGACGGGCACATTTGGAGTTATTTTGGTGAAGGTCCTTGCTCTTCCAAGCTCTCCAAGATGGCATTGTTATAGTTTATAAAGTTTGAAATAAGGACATTTTTCTTACAAAATCGCATTGATTACCCGCAAAATACCTTTATTAACCCCTACTGGTGCGTTCACACCAGACGCAGAAGAGGCGGCAAACACAAGTGATTTACATGATTTACAAGTCAATGCAAAGACGCGAATAGGCATCCTATGGCGTGGCATGGATAGCGCAGAAAGCGTGAATTGAGCGTTGCTGCGTGATCCGTGCGAGTTGAAAAATCTGAACTTTGGCAGATTTTCGCACCACGTTAACCAATCAAGAGCTTGCTCTAGCAGTGACGTGATTCCAGGAAGCAAGCGACGGCAGAAAAACAAGAACAATGGAGGACAATCATTATTGCTACACGAGACATCTTCATACTATTACAGGAATTAAAAGGATCTTGTTTGGAAGAAAGTGAGTAAGGAGGTTGAACAATCTGGTAAGTTTACTCAATTTGAGCTATACAAGCCCCTCCCATGAAGCAAATTTACTTGTGATTGTCCTACCCAGCGAAAATGGTAAAAAATAGCAAAAAAATTGAGAAAACAATAAAAAAAAAACGACAAAAAAGATGCACCGTTTAAGTGAATGGGAGGGACTTGCGTGTCGTGTGCACGCCAGGTGGAGTTTGGCGTGTGTGTTGCGCGAGTTTTGCACTTTGTGCTGTTTGTGCGCGTTTTCAGGAGACTGGGCTGGATTGTCTCGATTGACTAGAATTTCACATGCAAATGAAGCGAGTAAACTCAAAATGTTAAAGCGTCCAACTTTTTGCCGCCTCTGGTGTGAACGCACAGTAAGAGCCGTGTGGATTACTTTTGTGAAGGATGGATGCACTTTTTGGGGGGTTTAATGCCAGAAGTTCCATGATCCCTGTTTTCTACCGTTATAAAGCTTGGAAGAGGAAGGACATTTACAAGAATAACTCCAAATGTGTTCGTCTGTATATCGAACGCCTTGATGGTGAGTGAATCATGGGACAATTTTGATATTTAGCTGGAGTATCCCTTTAAGGCTCTTGTTATTAAAAATCAGCTTTAGACCATTTTAGACATGATCATAGGTCATTTTGGGCTTAAACAGGTGGAAACTTACAGATAATGGTCCAGTGTGGAAAACTGCATGTTGCTACTTCAATGCATGCCAACTAAATATAGGATTGAAGTGTGGCGTGAAATTAAGACTTGCCGTGTGGTTATATATATATATCTCTACTATTTTGTATCATAGACAACAGGTGTATTTTAAAAATGCAAACCCCCTCTGTAAAACATCATCTCAGTGGTGCTGTGAATTTGATTTGCTTTGAGGGTTTTGAAGTCCGTTTGAATATACCAAACTGCACTTTCTTTCATTTAAACACTTCTGTCATGTGTTACGTGTGTTATCACCTACTTTTCTCCTCTTCCTTTTTTCTCCTCTGCTCATCTGGAGCTGTGGTCAGTCGACTCTCTCTATGAAAGGGTTTATAAGGTAGATCAGTCCTTCTGTTGTTTTCCGCCCACAGCTGCGCACGGAGCATCCCAACCAGTCGGATGAAGACTGCCTCCTGCCAATCAGCTTTCATTGTTCAATCTCATCCCTATAAAATCTAATACCCGTCCTCTCTCATGCAGTAACATTTCAGAAATAACGAATGTGTTTGGGTTATTGTTTAACTAACTGCTTGCATTTTGTTCGCCGTTTTGATTTTTTCCCTTCAACAGCCTGAAATCCTTATCCACACAAAACATACATGGATTTTGTGTGCATCTATTGGACCGATTTTAACAGCATTTGCTAACCTAAAACTTGCTTAACAAGATGTATACTAGCGTAATGACAGAGTTTGTGTGTGGTTACAGCCCAGTCGACCTGGATACCCAAGTCCCAGATCAAGTGAAGGGTTTTACCCAAGTCCTCAGCACATTGGCCAGCACAATCATTATCAGGTACGGTGCTGCTTGTAGTTATGTAGACTGTATGACTGTTGAATATGTATGAAGCATGTTCATTTGACTTGTGTGCATTGGTGTGCTGTAGATGGGAGGGCACTCGGACACTCGCGGTTTGCTTACTGTTCCCGGTGGGTTGTACCCTCCTCAGGGTGCCGGCACGGGACTTGATCCGCATGACAGCTGGAACCATCGCAGGACTGCTCAGGATCACATGTGGAATCCTGGCATGGAGGTTAGAAGAAAGAGAGGGAAATCAATGTGTTAATGTTATAAAACCAAATGAGCATCATAAGCATGCTCTTAATGTTAAAGGGATAGTTCACCCAAAAATAAGAAATCTGTCTTAATTTATTCTCCCTCATTTTGTTCTAGGCTTCCATTTGTTTAGTATTTGTTTATCCTACTATGGTAGTCAATGGTTTCAGAGTTTTGTTTCAGTTATTGTGTGTTTGTAATATGTGCAATATCCAGAGTCTATAACATACAGGTGTGTGTATGTGTGTGTTTGTCAGGATGGAGTGGCTTTGAGAGGAGGTCTGTCTCAGCTGATGGAGGAGCAGTTATTACTGCAAAAGCAGCAGATGGAGGATGATCAACGCTGGTTGGAGCAGGAGGAGAGACTACTGGTACTAATCCCACCTCCATCAATATGACCTTGCATTCTTCTTGACTCTCCCCTTCCTTTTCACATCCTCTTCCTCCTTTCCTCCTCTTTTGGCCTTGTCCCAAATCGCACCCGGTCTTTCTACTGTACAAGCCCATACTTTCGTGATGTAACACTACTTTGGATGTCGGTAAGAAGTATGCTAAAGCTCACTCAAGTGTGGGCTCTGGAAAAGCATGCATTGGGGGCGCATATCGAGCATAAAGAGGGCACCCATGATCCCGCTTTTCAAACCTTTTTCAATAGGAGGCTGTTTACACTTGGTATTAACATGTGTTTTCGTCGATCGGATCACAAGTGGACGACGTTAATGCCAGGTGTAAACGGTGTTCAAAACGTTTTGAGCTCGTCCACTTTTGACCACTTTCAACCACATCCAGAGGTGGTCGAAACCACTTTCGATCGGATCGCTTTGGAGTTGCGGAACGCACATGTGGTTGAATGCGTTTCGAACAGCCACACGCGACCGCCTTCTCTCCACCCATTTATCTAATCTGAGGTATTAAACACAAGTTTTACGTCTTTTTTGACTTCTGGCGTGAACATTCGGTGAACAGCGCTATTTTTAGCCTTTCATTGATAAAACTAAGCGGCTGATCTCCGTAGTTTCGTTTTGAAAGCGTGTGAAAGTTGCGCGATCCTATTTCATCAATTGCGCTGAAAATTCAAAGAAAGCTCTTACATACTCATGTACAAAACACTGTGCAGCATGTTTACTTGCTAAACAAGCAGTGCACTCCGACAAAATATTAGTTTGCGTCCATATAAACTCATAATTACTCCCGCTTGGGTTTGAATGACAGCAGAGAGACTCGCCCACCGTCTGACAGACCACCCCCTCATAGTATTCAGCACAGAAGCGGTCGAAAGTGGACAAAAGAGACGGATTTAAATACCAGGTGTAAACGTAATGTGTCTCTCTCGTCCACTTGTGATCCGATCGATAGAGACACATCTTGGTGCCATGTGTAAACAGCCCCTAGGACACCTTACGGTCTTGTGGACTTAGCGTACATTGTAATGGCGCTTTTCCATTGCATAGTACCCCACAGTTTGGTTTAGCGTGGGTCGGGTCAGCTTACCTTTGGGAGCTTTTCCATTGGGGTCAGCTTACCTTTGGGAGCTTTTCCATTGGGTGCATTACGTAGTACCCGATACCTTTTTTCGTACCACCTCGGTTGGGGTTCCAGCGATCCGAGGTAATACTAAACGTGACGTGAAAACACCGTAGATCATTGATTGGTCTGAGAGAATCATCACTACGAGCGTCATCGCTAAGATTAGCTTTACCTTCGTGCTAGCTTACGCTGTCTCGAGCAAACATTGTCTTCTGTGCTCTGCTATAAGTTCCCAAACTCCCTTGTAGTGATGAAAAACATCCACAGGTTGAGAACCAGGAACACCATACCAGTTTTTTTCAGACTTGCAGTTTGTAGCGGCACATTCGCATTGCACGTGCGCATTATATGTGTATATGTAACTTAAATGAGGCTTAGCGGAGCGCATCGACTGACGACGCCACCGGTGTTTATACAGAAACTGTCATGTGAGAAAAAAGCGATGTGCAAACATCTTTATGGTGGTCAATTTTGATTTTGTGGCGGACTGAGAAATAAATAAATGTAAGGGGATGTACAACGACGCTCTCACTTGTATGATGTCACAGCAGTAGGCAGTGCAAATATAACGACACATATAATCCCTCCGACTCCACTGTTACTAAACTCGATGGAAAAGCTAACCAAGCCAAAGTGATGTGAGCTGACCCGACCTGACCCGGGCCAAGCCGTGGGGTACTATGCAATGGAAAAGCGCCATAAGTCTACAAGACTGCAAGCCCACATGAAGTGCGCCATTTGGAATGCAGCCTTTCTTTCTGTCCTATTCCACTTTCCTTCGTTTTCCTCTCCTACTCTTTTGACTCTCCCTCTCTTTCCACTTCCTCATTCTTTTCCTCCTCTCCTATTCCACTTTCCTTCCCTAATATTCCTCTCCTCTGCTCATCTTTTAACTCTCCCCCTTACTTTTTACTTCCACCTTTTCTCCTCATCCTTATATTTTTCTTCTTTTTTCTTCCTTTCTATTCTTCAGTTCTTCCTTAAAGATTTTATGAATCATCACGACGTTTATGCTTAGCTGCAGCAATGATCAAATATTCCGAACTGTTTTATGTTTGAGAACTTTCCACAGTTGTGGTTTCACGCTACATTTGTAAACAGACCACACAGTTCATATCTATTTTCAGGGCTGGTCATCTGAAGTGTTTACAAATTAAAAAAAATGTTTCCGCTCAGTTTTGATATATAGGGATTTTATTCCACATCATTTTGCATTGTTGCAGCATTGTGTAATGTATATAACAATATGCAAATATAATCATTGTGTTTTGTGCACTGATACGGGTGCATACGCACTTGTTTATATCCATGCGTTTGTCTGAGAGTCTTTGTGTACTTTTGTGGTATGACAATTTTGGGCTTACAGTCTCCATCATTTCTATCTCCACTATGTTATTATGTTCAGTCATCTTCCAGAAATCCTCTGGCAGCTTCCTGTACCAACTAAAATGGGCATTCAGAGCTCCACCACAGCAAACAACATTAATTTTTATCTTCGGCTCCACACACACAGTTTAAACTTTCATGATTTTTTATGAATGTGAATGTTTTCGTTTCAAGCTGTTTTATATCGGTGCAGTTACTGTTATATACAGTGTCACGACCGGCTCACGCCGTGACAAATGAGGGAGGCAACGAAAACAATTTCTTTGCAAAGGGAATTTATTTAACAAAAATAAACTTCAAAACATTTAAAACAAGGATAAAACACTTAAGAGAATATAATCTTTTAAAATAAAGCTATATAATTAACACAAGCACAAACGTCCAAAATAACTAAATTAATACATGCCAAAATAAACAAAACGGAGACCGCAACAATTAACCAAAATCCAAAAAGGGTAACAGAACAAAGAGCCCCCATTACAACATCACACAGGTTTAAATAGGAGTGAACAGGTGTTCCAAATTACAATACCTATCAAGACCCATCCCACTGCCGGCTAAAGTGGGATGAACCCAAGGCACGTCACACATTCCCCCTTAAAATTGATGCATATACGCATCAAAATAATTAACCAAACTAATCCCAAAAGTGAACATCCCAACCTCCTACCTAAATAGAAACTCTACCTTGGCCTCTCTAGTCTTCAGTGGCTTGCCGAGCTCGGGGCAACTTTAAACACTGAACTCAGCATCCTCAACAACCCCAAAACAAGGACTGCAGAGAGACACTGAAGTGTACCCCCACCCAGGATTACCACCCAAAACAAAAAACAAAATTCCTCGGTATTGAATGTTTGGTTGGCACTGAGGGGTAAGATGGGTAAACTCAACATGACTCAGATTCAAGTTAAATTATTGATAAGAGGTTGTTTCTTATCATATGTTGTGTTCAAATGCACATGAGGGAAAAACTAGAGGGTGGGGAAAGCACAGAGCGAGAAGATGAGAGAGAGAGAGAGAGAGAGAGAGAGAGCAGAAAAGGGCTTGGCTTTGCCGAGTTGAAGCTCGTTCGCTGTGAGTGAGTCAGTATGTACGTAGACATATCCTAAAACAAGAAACAAGTCACTTCACACATACACGCACACACTTTGAGTTATATTTCACTCTTACTTAATGGAGATCCACTCTTTGCTGCACTCCATGTTTAAGAAACGGCAGAAAGTAACGCACGCAGGAACGAACGGGAAGATGCAGGTCTTCAAATCCTGCTTCGGAAAACTGGTACAGTAAACTTGGAAGGAGATATCAGTTGTGTGTATATTTGTAGATATGTATCTGTTAAGATTAATTTAATGTAAAAGCTTGTGAATGAATGAATTGAAGTGTGAGGAGCTGCATTGATGTTTAGGTTTTCTGTACAGCATGACATGGATTTAAACTTAATTCTGGAAGCTTTATGGAACTGTAATATTTTTGGTAAATTAGTCACTAGATTTGTGTTTTGGTTCGTGTTTGCTGATCGAGTTTTGTGGATTTTGTTACAATGGAGAAAACATGGATAGGATGCAGATCAGGTTTGCTTTGAGTTGAATCAGATGGATGTAGTTGCTTGTAAGGGTTTGAGATGTTATACAGCTCATTTGTGATACGTTTTTTGTTTTTTAATGATGGAGGACATTCTCATGATGTTATTGTAACATTTATAAACAGACAGTTCAAGTATGTGAACAGGGTGCATGTGAATAAACATCTGAAGATGTTTCCCAGAGGTTTCTATTTTTGGTCTGTTCGAATTTTGGTCTTTCAAAAAAAAAAACTGACTTTTTCATGTGCAACAGGTGATACAATATGAAGAGTTTGATTCCAAAACGCAATAAATCCCTTTTGACTAATTTCGGTGTTTTCTATACCAAGAAAGTGACAAGATGAAAACCACTATTTTCTGTTACAAACGTTCACATAGCATCTTTAGGTTATAATAACATAAAAGTTCAAATCCATAATTTGATTTTCAAAGATTTATTATAAAAACATAAAAATTCAAATCCATAATTTGATTTTTAAAGATTTATTATAAAAACTGATTTTTTCCGGCAAAATGCAATAAATCCATAATTTTTTTCAAAATGCTATAAATCTATTGAATCAATATATAAATGTGCATTCATCTTTGCGATGTTATATTTATTTAGTTGACTAGTGGTATACACTGATTTAAAAAATAAACATTAATGGAATTAATCATAACACTTACTTTGTCATTTTAAGAACACTGTCATTGCTGCGGTCATCATTGGGACATCTTCGCTGAACCTTTTTGACAGTGATCAGCTTTAAAATGTTTTGGTCCTGCTCGATTTTCGTTGACTTTGAGTGAAATAATGGAAAGTTTTTCATAAGATCTGCTGGGGTCAATGTGTTAGCATGACAGAAGCTTGATGCTGTCCTTTAACAACAGCCAGCATTTTTCTGTCGCCCGAGTAGCTTAGGTTATCAATGCCATCAAAAGTATTATTTTGTTTTTGTTTGTTTGTTGATCACGAAGTTCAAAGTAGATGAGGAAAACTAGGATTCGGTGTGTATTCAAAGCGCCGCCATTATTGTTTACAATGCGTTGAATGGTGCGCGGTGATTTGTTGAGTGGATTTAGTGCATTTTGCAGAGAAGGAGGACTGGCGTTTATCGCGTTTTGGGAAAAAGTGAGAAAAGTGACAGAATAACATGGCGGATATCAGATTTTGTGTACAATTAAGAATTTATTTTTTAATGCTGACCGGACACAATACTGAATTTGGTAATAACTATTTTTTTTTAATGGCGTTTATTGCGTTTTGGAACCAAACTCTTCATATCATGCTTTACACTGGATATGTGTGGGGTGTGTACACCAGGGATACCCAAGCAGGTACTGGGGGGAACCTGCTTGTACTTTTTGCATTAAAGGATAATTCCGGTATTTAACACTTTGAGTCTCATTTCTGGTTTGTTTTGGATGAACTACAGTGATGGACACTGTAATTTTGACAATGGGTCGTGTCTTGGGTTTTTGACTCGTTTGGAGGCGTCTCTTGGCTGCTTTAGGGTGGAGGTCGGTGGCCATGCACAGACGTGTCGTTGGAACGGCACTTGGCGTTCATTTTCGGAGCTGTGCTGCTCACCGAGTGGTTCGTGGTGTTCGTTGATGATTAAAAACAAGTTGTGTAGCGAAATACAGTTTCTGTCGTGTTTTATTTGGCATTTTGTAAAATTCCATTGACTTCTCTTGGAATACTGTTTGCTCGCTGATATATCACTCCGCCGCCGGGAAACAGAGAAATGTGGTTGTAGTTTTTTCGCTCGGTTTCTCTCAGAAGAAATTTTTCCCATATTTGTAGGGCTGGACCAGAATATTCGAATATTTGTTCCGTGGGTTGACATTCGATTTTCAGTTTTGAGATTCGAATATATATATAAATATTTTACAGCGTTAATGCAGAGCTTTTGCCAAGCAGGAAGTGCGCTTCACGCTCCCGCTCTATAGGTGGCGCAGAGAGACCAACATCCAGAGTCAACAGCAATCAAACGACACCAGTGTGGAAGAGATCGCCTTGAACGTAAAGCGCGCTTCCTGCTTTGGCATTTACGCTAATAGTGTTGTAAATAACATTCAGTTTTTTGCAAAAACTGATTGATTTGCTTCACAAGATGTCAATATGTCACACGGAGTTATGGGGGATTACTGTTGTATTGGATATATATGCTTTAGCTCTTAAAGTGTGCGGATCTGTTGACTTGCATGACGGAGCACCGGGGTTTCTGCAAAATATCTTCTTTATTGTTCTGCCGATGAAAAAAACATATTGGATGGTGTAACTGTTATAAATAAACTTGATTTTGAAAGTATGCTACTGTTTTATTACAGTTTGTTGGACTACGTTCATTCATGCTTCAGACTCAAATATAGAGCGGAAGTATATACGCGGTTGTGAGGTATCTGAAAAAATAGTTCCACTATAGCAAATAACACGGATTGAAATCATACATTGCGCCAATATATTTGTTTTTAATCATCAACGAACACCACGAACCACTCGGTGAGCAGCACAGTTCCGAAAATGAACGTCAAGTGTTGTTTTAATGACATGTTTGTACATGGCCGTTGACTTCCATCCTGAAGCGGTCAGGAGGCGCTTCTGAATGGGTCGAAGGGTCAGGACTCGACCCATTGTCAAAGTTTCTGTGTCCGTCGCTGTGGTTCATCCAAGGCAGGCCAGAAATGAGACTCAAAGTTTTAAATACCGGAATTATCCTTTAAGGTCCTATAAAACATTCATCTAGTTTGGATTAATATTAATTTAACTTGACACTTTGGAAACACTGCCAAACACACTAAGAGGGACTGAGAGTGTGAGTGATGATTCAGTAGTATAACAGATGTGTTAGACATAATGAATAAAATTGAATGCGAGGTAATATTTGTGTTTTGTGTGTTACAGAAGCCTGATGGGAGAAGTTCCAGAGGAAGCCTTGAACGTGATGATGGAAGTCTTCAGGGACCAGTGAGTTTCTGCTCTCCTTTTAGTTTTCTTTCGAAACATGTAAAATAAAATTGTGTTACGTATCTTCTCCAAGCAGTCTTTGCATCCGTTTCTTATGTCTGTTGAAGAATGTGCAAGTTGCACTTTTAAATAAAAGCTAAGAGTGGGACATAATGAGCAGATCAGCTCATGTTCAGCATAATGTGATTTACGGCAGGAGGACAGGAGGCTCTTCTCTATACAGTGTATACAGTGGGATTGAAATCATTTTGGGAATGATTGGCGCACTAAATCCCATACTAATGTAGCTTGAGTACACTATGCCACTTTAGTAAAACATGTCCATATGTGTTTCATTTGCCCTTGTTTTACAATCTAGGTATGCAATGAATCATATGCTTTTCTGTGTATAATTTTAAGGTGCATTTTGGCTGGGTATCTATCGGTAAATCAGTGGCATAAATGAGATGCCTGGTAACAATGACTCTTTTGTGTAGAAACCCAATCTGATCTGCTCACAGTCGCTGCTAATGTTAACAAAGAGCCAAAATCCTGCACTAGTTTCTACAGAGTTCACTAAACAACCCTTATCCACACGTAAGATGTCCCGTCTCATGTCATTCATCACTTTGACACAGTAGGTAACTGTGATTTTAGTGCTGCTTTATACCGATCCAGTGCAGTTTTTGTGGATGCGTCACGCATGCTGCGAGTTGGATGAAGCTGATCTCAGAGCAGACGTTTTAAGCTGTGTTATAGCTTGTTTGTCTGCAGCAGTGGTTTTGAATGTCTTTTCTATCCCATTGGGTTGTCTTCTTTGATTCGCTGTGGTCTTGTGTGGCATGCCAGGCATTCAGGCTGCTCCACACCCAGACCACAACAACACACATGGCACGGTCGCTCTGTCTTGGCTCCGGCATATTTTTAACTGGCTATGTTGTGACTGTGTTTTCTGTTTGCAGACTGGAAACCAGCACATTTACCAACCCATTGGGAAAGTGGGTGAGTTTTGGTTTTTCATTCGTTTCAGTTTGGTTTTACGTCATTCAGGTTTTCTTGACTTATGTTTTGTAGATATAGGTCTCTGCAGCTTTGCATGGTGTACAACAAATGTAAAATAAAAACTTCTTGTGATCCTCAGAGCATCTAGCTCCTCCTAAAAAGCCTCCTCGACCCGGAGCTCCCAGCCACCCAGCAGGAGTTTCTGGCCTGAACCCTACAGAGAGCTACAATGAAGGCGTAAAGGTATTAGAAGCATCACACTGCATACACATGAGAAACTGAGTCTACCTTTAAATAACTGTGCAGTGGTGGACTGGTCAGTTTTTTAGTAAGGATCAATTTGGACCACATCAAGTGAATTGCATATTTTTGCCCTTATGAGATTATTCTTGTATATTGGTGACAAACAACAATGAAGTTAAACCACAAATAACCAAAAATCTGAAAGTGAATTGTGGTTTTTATTCCCGTGCTTTAGTTTCTTAGATGAATAAATATTTTATGTGTCCAAATACTGAGTTTCTGACCCCCAAAAAACTTGGAACACGGTTTGCAGGTCTTGCTTTTAACTTCCACATAAGTTAGCATCAGTTAGTTTACTATCTTTTAGCTTTTTATTTATTTTAAATCTTTTTGTTAGATTTCTAAAAAAAAACACACATCGCATTGACACAGATCCTTTTTATCCTTTTAGTTTATTAGTCTTTTGATTTGATTTCATCAATCTATTATGTTTCAGTAGGGATAAGCGGGGCACAAACTAACGCGGGGTTAAAGGTGCAGTGTGTAATCTCATGACAGAAATACAAAATAATATACAAAACTATATTATCAGGGGTGTATAAAGACCTTTCATAATGAACCGTTATGTGTTTATTACTTTAGAATGAGACGTTTTTATCTACATACACCGAGGGTCCCCTTACATGGAAGTTGCCAATTTGTGCCACCATGTTTCTACAGAAGCCCTTAACGGAAAATCTTTTTTACTAAGTTTTCGCTGACGATGATATGTTTGTCCGGTGGCAGCTTCCGTAGCTTCTCTATGTGTTTCAAAAGCAAGGGGTGAGCAGTGGACAGAGTTGTTGCTTGCAATTCGCAACCTCACCACTAGATGCTGCTAAAATGTACACACTGCACCTTTAATTGTAACATGGCTACTTTACATATTTATACAGGGCAGAGCAATTTGTGCTTTTGGTCTTTTTCTTCTTTCTCTTACTGTCAGAAGATGATCTGCTGTGAATTTGTGAAAAGTTTTGGTTAAGATATTGATCAAAGAGGCATGAAAGTAAATTTCTTCATCTTATGGTTTTTTTATTATTTCTGAGTTGGGTGTGTAAGTCACTAAATCCAACTTTATATTATTTTAATCACTGTCTTGTAACCTAAAACATAAAACCATTTTGAAACATGTCACCAACTCCTAGTAACTGATAGCTGGGATTGAAACTTTTTACACAGCATGGTTAGTTGTAACACAGTGTTACAATTAAACCTCAGCTAAAGAATGATAAAAAAATGAAAACAATGTAGATACTTAATCAAAATGATAACGGTTAATACAATATCAGGGGAAATAACCGACAATTTTTTTGCTGAATTGTGCAGCCATTTCAAAAAAAATCTATTGATATGCATTGATGCATAATACAAGGATGGTTAGATGAAGGATCATGGATGGATGAATCTGTGGATATCTATCTATTATAGGCAGATATATGGGTGATTCTCACGAAAACTTATTTTTAAAAATGCCAAGCATGAAAATGTAAAAATTGCTTAAATTTACATTTTTTCCCACCAGTCATTGAAAAACAAAGTCTGGAGTAAATGGGAACATTAATTTAAAAACTTTTACTTATCATTTAACACTTTTTGTAACATAATTTAAAAAATTAGTCCTAAAAAATCTCATTACCGCAACAGTCAGAAAACATCAACACTGACATATTTTCAAAATGACATGACAAACCTGAAAGAACATAATTTGGAGATTCTGCACATGCATTTAAAATCAAAGTATTATGCTTCTATTAATTAAATTAACATTTAATAAGCATCTGTTGCGGTAATGATAATCAAAATGTCGTGTAAGACAATATTTCAAATTAACTGTAAAAAACATGATCTTACCTGGTAGCCATCTTGAAGTAACTGGTCCATGTGCTTGGTCACTCAGAATCAAACTTTATTAAAATTCTGTATGTGTGCTTAAACTGTTCTCAAAAAGTGTTGCGGAGGATGAGAACATCAGGCATGGACACATCATTTTACTAATTTTTTTTCATTATTATTATACATGAATATTCAGTAAATATTTTTTCAGTCATCTAAAGTAGTCTAGCAAAACATCCATTTATTTTTTTTCTTAATATTTTTGTGTTAATTTGATTAAGTTACAACATAACGCATGTTCAAACACAGCCGGACACGTTGCGGTAATGAGAATTTCAGCAGAAAATGAGATAAAATTTACAATTATAAATTCTTATGTTGAAATCACACATTGTGCAAGGTAGAACACGGTATTGTGTTAATTCTGATGCTTTTTAATGTTACTATATTACACATTTTAAAGCTAAAATCATAAGTGCCGTGGTGTTTCAATGGTTTCGTGAGAATCACCCATATAAACAATATCCACCTTTAGTATATAGACAGAATTTTATTGAATTATTTGTGTTTACACTAAATTGTCTAGCAGGTGTTACAACAAACCCTCTGTTTGTTACAATGAACCCCACCTATGGGATAAGTTGTAACGTTTGCACTCCTGTCAATTTCGGTGCAACGATAACAGTAGGTTCCACAAACCAACTTTAAGTGCTTATTTGTAGCAGAGATGTGCGTGTTGACTGTGTAGAAAAAATATTAATATAACTTAAATATTTTTTGAATGATAGTGCCAAACCCAAACCCCCTACCTAATAAAGTTCATAATAACTCCTATTTAACCGCATTTGGCACTTGTTTACACACATGCACAAAAAATACTTCAGTTTGGAATGTGCATTGTGCTTGTACAAATTTACAATAATCACTGTTTGCTGTTTAAAGACCAAATAAAGTTTACGCTTGTACCAAATACACACAAACATGCATGCACTCTGAAACGTGTAAGATAAGCATCTGTACTCACGGGTCGCCTTCAGGAGTCAACATGCCAACAGATGCTGTTCGCCAAGCCTCATTAAAATCATCCTCATTCCTAAAACCCCCTTTAACACACACACACACACACACACACACACACACACAATTGCTCTGCAGGGTCTCCCATAAAACAGATGAACACCGTAAACCCAATAGTTTCCATTCCAATGCATTTTCCTGATGCTGTGGCTCGGCACGCAGGGGGTCTCGTAACCGTAAGCAAAAATACGGCACAGAATAGAAAATATAATTAGAAACAATGTGCACATAATTCTAGTTTGCTTTTGCATGTTTTTATAACTTTTTAGGAGTTAAACCAATGTGTGTGTTTTTCTATTTCATAAAATAGCAACACTTTACCGCAAACATGAGATTGAATTATATATCTCCTTACACACTGACTTTTGTAGGAACTCCAAACTGTTTTCACTTTCTTTTGTGTTGCTGCATGAATATGTGAAGTTCTTTATATTAATCCCTTTATTTCTTTCTCTCTTTACACTCTATTTCTATGCATTTGTTTCTCTACTCTTCTTCTGTTGCACATTTTGGTAGCCTTGGAGGGTAAGACCACCTGTAGATTCGGTGTAATGTCTCTGTCTGTGTTTGTACCCCTTTTAACTAGTTGCTATGTCATTACTCATGCATATAATTTAAAATCATAACCCAATTATCCACTAAGCTGAACTATAGCACCTTGCATAGACCTCCTGTATCTCATTGCATGTTCTTTGTTTAGGCCAGTGGTTTTTAACTCCAGTCCTCACCCCCCCTCCCAGAACATTTTAGATGTCTTTATATATAAAACACCTGATTTAGTTCTTCGGATTGTTAGTGTGCTAATTAAGGAAACGTTTCAAACATTCTGAAAGGAGCCTGATGAGTGGAATCAGGTTTTTCATATAAGGAGACATCTAATCCATTCTGGAAGGGGGGCCGAGGACTGAGAACCACTGGTTTAGGCTAAGATCAAGTGTCATTCTAGCTATTAGGCTTGTAGCGCCATCTAGTGTACATTATGGGTTAATGAAATATTTGAGATTGCTTGGTTGCTGAGCAAACTCGTTTCAGTCCAGATGGGAGCCTGTTCAATGGAATATTTACATTTATTTAAATATTGCATTGATCTTTTCTTTATTATTATTTCGATCTGTTTTATATTTCTCTCAGTACATCTAATCATATCATGTTATGTTTTCATATGTTTGGTGTAAAAATCAGTGGTGGCTTGTGACTGCTCTTCCGAGGGGCGTAAATTCAAATAAGTGTTCGGAGTGTCATTTTCAAAATGTGTGTTTATTGCGTCATGTGAGCCATGTGCATCGCGTGTTTTGTCAAGGTGGGTGCCTGCTGCACACGCGTCAAAACCGTTTATGATAAAAGAGACGCTCACGTTCACAAAATACACAAAAACTCTGATTACGCACGAGATTATGCGAGTATCTGGCAAATGCGAGCGTCTCTTTTATTATAAACCCTTTGGACGCGTCTGCGGCAGGCACTTGTTTTGACGGGACACGTGATGCACGTAGGTTCACTGGAAGCAACGAACACATATGTTGAAATTACGAACCACACACATGACGGGCTACAAACATGTTGTGATGAACTTCGCATCGAGCGCCCTCGAAAAAAGAAGTCACCGGCCGCCACTGGTTAAAATCAATCAGGGTATCTGCTCAGTATTGTAAGTGGTGATTGGTTTCCAGTAGCTGCTTGTGCTGCCACCTAGTGTCCATCATGTGTGTACCATAACACAAACTTGTTCATTTCCCAATCGGTCACCGTGATTTCACAAAGTTAGATGTGATTCTGGATTTACATTTTTTGTTGGTCCTGGATCAACCTTACCCAAAGAAACCCCAACTTACCTCAAATCCTAAATCTAACATACACCCCCAATCATGCAATCTGATTGGTTAATAAAAATGTTGAATAATAGTGTTGATCCAGGATCACATCCTACTTGGTGAAATCACATTCACCTTCATAATCACTTAGTACAGTAACATGAATTTTGTAACAAACCTTAATCTTTATTGATATATTGGAGTAATAAACCTGTATGTGTTCATTTACATAGAGGCAATATGTTTTTATATATTATCTTTTTTGTGTATCTTTAGATTCAACCTCAGGAGATTAACCCTCCTCCAACAGCTAACTTGGATCGGTCCAACGATAAGGTTTATGAAAACGTAACGGGGCTTGTGAAGGCTGTGATTGAGATGTCCAGTAAAATCCAGCCAGCTCCACCTGAAGAATATGTGCCCATGGTAAAGGTACGACACAGATTACATTTATTTTTGTGTTTATTTATGTGTTTATTTCTACATTCTCTACATCGTAATATGTGTGTGTGTGTTTTAGGAAGTGGGATTAGCTCTGAGGACGCTGCTGGCCACCGTGGATGAGACAATACCCTTACTCCCTGCTCACACTCATAGAGAGGTAAAAAAATATTTTTTCTTATAAGGCCTGCTGTCGATCCCCATGTCAGCAAAGCTAATCATTGCTCTTGTTTTTAGATTGAAATGGCCCAGAAGCTTCTGAATTCTGACCTGGCGGAGTTGATAAACAAGATGAAGTTAGCCCAACAGTACGTCATGACCAGCCTGCAGCAGGACTATAAGAAACAGATGCTAACAGCTGCTCACGCGCTTGCTGTAGATGCCAAGAACCTGCTGGACGTTATCGACCAGGCCAGGCTAAAGATGTTGGGCCAGGTGCGGCCACATTAGCCCAGGGCTTAGGGACTCTATTAGGAATGAGGCAAGGGGACACCAACGTACAGCAGCACAACAGAACGATGCCCTAGCAACACACCAGCACAGATTTCTACACTTGGACACAATAGGAATCTAATGGTGCCCCCTTTATTTACTCACTGACCCTCCAGTTAAAGCTACACTGCAAGTTCGGGTGCCGTGAGAAGGGCTCTGGATTTATTTATTGGATCACCCGGATCGGACTGAACTAGACTGAAGTTAACGACAGGGCCTGACGGTTGCCTCTTCGGTGAAGCGCTTATGTGGGGATTTGGTGATCTGCTTTAGGAGGATTGTGATTGGACGCTGAGAAGAAGGCTCTAAATCTGGGGCTGATCTGTGCTTTAAAAGTCTCTGGAGGATAAAGAGACACTCTTACACTGTATCTAATATGTCTGTATTTTATTGACAAGCCAGACCACACAAATCTAGAATCCAGCTCAGCTCAGGTTCTAGTTGTAGAGTCATGAACCTTGAGCTGTATTTTTAAGACTGTAAGTTTTGCACAGTAGAATTTGAGATGAGTCTGGATTTGCAGAATCTGGATTTCATGTCTCAATCTACGTCGCAGACTCCACACTTCTCCCATGGACTGAGATGG
Organism: Misgurnus anguillicaudatus; assembly: GCF_027580225.2. Lineage (NCBI taxonomy): Eukaryota > Metazoa > Chordata > Actinopteri > Cypriniformes > Cobitidae > Misgurnus > Misgurnus anguillicaudatus. Next base: position 25,594,469 of record NC_073346.2, on the reverse strand, counting down.
AGAGTGTTGTACATTCGGGCCTTGTGCCACCTAGAGGTAAAATAAAGCTATGACTGAATTAAAAGAATTTTTATAGTCTCATGTTTTTATAAATGCTGTTCAGAGATAATCACAGTAAGGTAATATGGTAGAAAAATACCTTAATTTTGTAGGTAAATATCATGTAGGGTTACATTATGGTTAAAGACAGGATCATGATTATAATGTGTGGTCCGAAAGTTAACTATTTTGTTACAAATAATATTACCAGCATAACAAGTAGAGTGAAAGGTTGTGAATTGAAAAGTGAGTTGTATAGTAATTTATTTGTCCTGTTTTTGCTCAGCTTGCACTTGAGCTGGCAGGACTATGTGAGTTTTAAAACCTCAAGATTTAATTTAGCCCATCAATATAAAAACATGTTTAAAAGAGCATCTTGTAATGAAATAAATGAAAATCTGACCTTTTGGGAGTTTAATATATAGTTTATTTACCCTTATGTCTAAAAAATGTGTGACTATCATCAATAAATGACTCTTTCTTCTGCCATGCAGGACATGAGGGTAATAAAATAAAATAAAAAATTCATTTTGGGCTAAACCATTATTTTAACAGAGTGCCTGTAGCTCAGTTGTAGAGCATTGTGTTAGCACCATGCAGGTTTGATCCCAGATAACACATCGGGCAGGTTTTAAATTAATCCAGGACTGGGCCTTAGTTATATTAGGACATTTAAGTAGTATTTACAATCATGCCTTACAAAAAACATTAAGGGGCGGTTTCCCGGACAGGGATTAAATTAGTCCTAGACTAAAATGTAAGAATTGGCCAAATTGAAAACAACTTGCACTGACATATCTTAAAAATACATTAGTGCTCTTTGTTTTGCATCAAAATGCCACCAGTAATGTTTTTAGTAAGGCATGTTTGTTAAAACTAGTTATATTTCCTAATTAAACTAAGGCCTAGTCCTGGTTAAAGCTAATCCCTGTCTCCGTGGGTGTGCATCTTAAAGGTGCAGTGTGTCATTTTTAAAAGGATCTCTTGACAGAAATGCAAAATAATATACAAAACTATATTATCAGGGGTGTATAAAGACATTTTTATAATGACCCGTTATGTTTTTATTACCTTAGAATGAGATGTTTTTATCTACATACACCGATGGTCCCCTTACATGGAAGACGCCATGTTGTGCCGCCATGTTTCTACAGAAGCCCTTAACGGACAATTTTTTTTAGCTGTGTTGTATCCGTCAATGACGTGTTTTTCCGGTGGCGGCTACTGTAGCTTCTCTATGCGTTTCAAAAGCGAGGAGTGAGCAGTGGACTGAGCCGTTGGTTGCAATTTGCAATCTCACCACTGGATGCAGCTAAAATTTACACACTGCACCTTTAACAGAAAACATTGGCACTGATAAGGCAGCTCAAACATGCATTTTAGTCTGTAACTAGGATAAGCCCTGTTCTGGAATCAGGAATAAAAAATAATGCAATGCTCTGTTTGTCTAAAATTGTTTGTAACATGGCTTAATTTGATCATTTACAATACAATCTCAAGATTTTCTTGCTTTACAATCACAACAAAAAAAATCCTAAAACTTTGTGTACTTGCAGGTTTAAATGAGGTTTTTGAATCCCACATTTTTAGCATAGCTTCAGAGTTTTATGCTCCAATTTGCATGCATATACCACTTTTTTATATTCAGGGATAATTGCCAGTTGTTCCAGGTTGTCATATTTCTAGAAAAGATCTTATAGTAAGTTTTATAGTAAGCTGAAGTCATAGTTTAATGGAGAATAAATTCTACTGGGTCATGATGTCTTGAGCGCTGCTGAAAACTCATCGAAAATCATGCTGGCCAATTAGAGATGACAGTCAAACAGTTTTATCATCATTTCCAGCATGGAGGATGACAGTAATGTAATAAGATAGTACGAATTGGATCATAAATATGGTCATTTGTGGCTTCAGAATCAAGTTACTTATTTAATCAGTAAGATAGAAGGCACAATAACACCAAGCCTAGTAAACATAAGAGCCAGCTTTATAATAAAACCATTTCTTTTGTCTTAAGTTGAGGGATTTCTTCATATTAAGTTTTCTTATTAGTTATTTAGTTTGTGTGTTAAGAAAACCTGTATAAATCCATATTAGTTGATTTAATGAAAAAAAAACAATGATTTCATCGTTCAAGCATAATTCCAGTAGAGGGCGGTATGTAAACACATATTGCTCCTGCTACCTTCCAGGCTTCAAGTTTAGAAGGTGACTACACGTGTATTTATATATGTATACGTATTCACACACAAACTATAAAATTACCTCAATCAAACGAATGGGAATAATACAATATACCGAGCTTTAAATTGATAAAGTTCTCAGTTTTATTTGCTTTAGTTGAGTAGAATTAAAATATTAAATTTAATTCACAATAAACACATTGCACACCTCAAACTAATATCAAAAGAGAATAAACGTGTAAATAGCCACTAAGTTTACTTCAACTTTATTCCAAGACTCTTATTTTTTTGAGTCGTCCATGTGTTTTATTGGTTAGGACTCTTATTTTGAAACGCCGCCCTCTGTCCTCCACTAGTCTCTGTGCGCCTGATTATTTTTACGCCGTCGAGTCTGGCGGTGAAATCCAGGTCATCTTCACCGGATCGCCAGACGACACGGCTCAGGCGTGTGCTCTCAGTTGATCCGCAGTGCCATTTCCTGATTCCTCTTTTAACAGGTAAGGAAGCGATATTCTTCACACATTCTGTGTGATTAAACCAGATAGCATCAGATGGGCGCGTAATGATGCTAGCTGTGCCAGTGGCCCCCGGGGGTAGAATAACGAGCGCAGCGGCTTTTCTAGACTGGGGCAGAAAAGTTGTTGGGACCCTTTCACGTCATCTCCAGTCCGACAACTGCAAACCAATTATCAGGTCAACTCATAGGATTAAGTTAAAGTCTATATGGTCCATATGTACAGTAGAGTCGCATATAGTTCTTTTATCAGACTGAATGTTAGTGGTCGTCCGTTAACAGAGACCCCAGCCGGGTCCCCAAACCGTTAACGTAATTACCCAGTTCTTCATCTCGTAACCAGGCTCTTTTTGGACCAGAGTGTGATATGTATATTGTTTATTTTGCAGATGTTTATTAAAATTTGCTATGACATGTTTTTAACATTATTTAATTAAAATATTTATATTTAATAATTACACATTATAAATACCGAATGTGTGTTTTTTTTTTTTACAAATGTTTTTCATGAAATGCTTATTTTTGTCTGCTTTCTCTTAAAATATTTGCACTTGAACCTAATAGTTCCTTTCTGCGATTTTTTTCCTGGCAAATTTTGTAGGGAACTTAATTCGTTTTTGATTTCCTCGATATTGATGTGTCTGCATGACCGTTTGCATCCCGGAAGTCGCGAATATGATGTCTGGGTTTGATAAGAGAACGTTATGTTGAGCGGTTACCGCACTCTTCAGTGTCTTATAATCGCAGTAATGTCCAAAGTATTTAATGTCTCTTTATTAATTATAATTATGTCTCTTTATTTTAATATTTTATACATGCGAGACACATAGCTGCACGGGTGTGTGTTCGTTCCGTGTGTGTGTAGCTGCCAGCTGACTCTGTCCAGACTTGGACTGAGTGTGCTGCCAGTGGCTGTCGTTCAGCCCAGTTTCAGACTTCACTCTCCGTGTCCTTTCCTGTGCGCTGCAGGTCCTGGCCCAATTGAAAGAAACTGACATGATTGCGTCCTTCATTGCCAGAAAGACTGCCCACAAAGCCATCAAACACATTCACTTTTATCTTCTCTTTCCCATTCACTTCTTCTCTGCATCAGAAGTCCCCTGTTTTCCCTGCACGCGAGTTTCTTTGTGGTCCACCTGAATGACGTTCTTCAAACACTTTCCGCTGAAAAATGAGCTCGGGTCCCAGCTGTGATCATCCGCTGCATGCAGGCAGACAGCGAGGTGTGTCACGGTGTCGGCTAATGGATCTTTAGTGGCATCGGTCCAAGTGTAACAGTGAGTTGTGGAGACGCGTGCAGCTCGAGGGTTGAAGAATGATACATCGGTAAAAAGTGTGACAGAAGCTTAACGGGACTTATAGGGAATAGTGCAAAATGATGTTGTCTCAGAGATTTGAGTTTTGTTCTTTTGATTCTGAAGTGTGGGAAACAATTTGAAACACTTGCATGAACACCTATGCACCACCATCAGCTGGGAAAGAAAGTTTTACTGAGGTGTCTGTTGTGGAAGATCTTTGGGATGTTTTTTTGCACTTGATTTTTTTTAAGTACACGTTAAAGAAAACATTATTTACAGAAACAGCTGGATATAAAATTGCCAGTTAACATATTTGCATAATAATACAAATACCATTGGTATTTATTTAGAGTTGATGTATACATGTATGCATAAGTGAGAATTGATATATGCATAGTTTTTTTTTGTAGTAGTAGGCATATATAAAAAGTGTTGATATACATTGAATGATTTCTATAAATAACATAATATTGCATACAGTTAAGAGTTAATGAGTCTGTATCGTGGTTGATATAAATAAATGAAATGGGAATTAAACTTATTTTACACTAAAAGCTGTTGAAAATTTGTACAATTTGTGACCCTGCCTGTGAAACCTATCAAATGTCATTTTTTGTGATTTTACTGTATTTTACGTTAAATCATCCTACATAATGTAAAAAACATTTTAAATGAGAGAAATAGGGGTGCACATTTATCAGCCGATAATGCTTGCTATGTTTTTCAATGAATTACAGTGAAATGCCGCTACATCCAAAAGCCAGAGGGCGCTCTCGTGCAGAAACTCAATATGCGCTGCAGACGAAGAACCATACACACGCAGCTATGACCATAGATTTGTATAAAGGCTAGATGTGTTACGCCGGAGTCTCTAACGTCATCACCTGGCGGCCATCTTACCTCAGACAGTTCGCTCACTCGTAGCATTGAGTTTTAATGGTGCAGATACTTTTAAATTACCTTAACTTGCTCAATTTTCTACCTATTTTTAAAAGATTTGGTTTCTTACAATTGTTATTATCGTGGCTATAATCCTGGAAGCCTTAACATGTTTCATAAAAAAATTTTTTTTGTTTGTTTAAGTATGCAGTGTCATAGGTACATATTTGACGTTTATAACAAACCAAACCATTTGAGAATTGGTAGAAAATTAAGCAAGTTTTGGTCATTTAAAAGTACCTGCACCATTAAAGCTCGATGCTACGAGTAAACAAGCTGCCTGTGGTAAGATGGCCACCAAGTGCGGACGTTCCACTCAATTGGCCAGCAGCGCTAGCGAGACATCTAGCCTTCATTCATATCTATGGCTATGACCATAGATATGTATAAAGGCTAGATGTGTTATGGCGCAGTCTCTAACGTCATCACCTGGCAGCCATCTTACCACAGGCAGCTCGTTCACTCGTAGCATTGAGTTTTAATGGTGTAGGTACTTTTAAATGACCATAACTTGCTCAATTTTCTACCAATTTTTAAACGATTTGGTTTCTTACAAACGTTATTAACGTGGCTATAATTCTGGATACTTTAACATGTTTCATTGTTAAAACTCAATGATACGAGTAAGCGAGCTGCCTGTGGTAAGATGGCCACCAAATGCGGACGTTCCAATCAATTGGCCAGCAGCGCGGGTGAGACATCTAGCCTTTATTTATATCTATGGCTATGACATGCAGCTCCATGAAATGGCTTAAGGATTTATTTATATTGCTGTTCTTCAAACCTTTTCAGGTATTTTCATGATAATAAAGAATATGTATAATGATTATGTTTGACGATTGTTGCTTTTTTATATGCATGTTATAAACGAATCAAACTAACAGTGATTTTAGATCGATAAGGACTTACTGATCAAAAGCCGTAGTACATGAAATAGCTGTGAATAATATCGGCTGTGCGATTCAGAATAGTTATCGCCAATGTATTATTAGTGTATATCGGCATTTATCTGTGCACCCCTAAGAGAAATCAAACTTTGATGCTCCAATATTCATAATTTGATTGAGACTTTAGCATGTTTTTCACACACAGAGTCAGGGTTACATATTTAACAATGCATAATTTCATGTAAACATTGTAGATTTTCAAACTGACCACTTCTGGAAAGCAGGCACGTTTATTTGCGATGCATATAATGTTTGATTGTTTGGACTAGACGATATATTTTGCCCTGTCTGGGCTATCCTCCCTATTTGACTTTTATTCTGTAATCGAATGATTCGAGTATCGTAAAGCACAGTAAATTGAGTGTTATCCTGATGGCGTGTGAGTGATTTGAGGCTGAGAGCTGGGACATCAGCCCACTCCAGACCGGAACACTCACTGCTTGTGGGAAGAAAGCTTCCCGTCTCGCTGAGAGCCGTCTGTCTGACGCGGAGTCATCGTACGCCAAGCTTCCTGTCTTGCTGCGAAGCACATCATCTGGCCTCTGGCACTGAAACGTCAGGTGGCATAAGGGCTTTGGGTAGGAACGGCATGCTGAACCGGGATCAGCTGTCGTTCTCCGTACCCTGCTGTCTGTCATTATTGGAGATACTGCAGAACTGTGTTTGGATCAGTTGAAGTAGGGACACTTCAGCTAAGACCCCTAGGAGGATCTTAAAATTACTTGTACCCCCTCAGAACGTACTGAGACGAGAAGAGACAACGCGGCCAAAAGTAGAGGCTGTCAGGCAGTGATCACAGCCGGACGCTTATGGATCGGCCTACGAAAAAGGTCATACCACCTATGTGTTCGAGACTTACTCTACTTCATTATTAAACAAACCTTGGTACGCATCACGTATTTTGCTAATGTCAGTGCTATACACACATATGTGGTGTCAGCTGTGGGTTTCAGATTAGAATAAATGGTCTCTCTCAGCCCTGAGACCGATCCCTACGGATTATCTCGGAACATAGGCATATGGTAAAGATGGTCTGATAGGGCCGGGGTCCCTGGTTGGCATCCTGTAGTGGGAGACAGATGGATGCATGCTGGGGCATGAGGGGAACTGAGGTCCCGGCATGGCATAGATTGAGATATTCACTACCGCTCAGCTTGTGCGGTTATTAGATGTCCAAACATTCTGACACTAAATCTGTTTCTTTTGTAAAAATAGGTCATGTGGAACTGTATTATAATTATGGCATCATAAAGCCATTATTAAACCCTACTTTGTGTGTGTTGGTTTACATGTTTGTATAAGTAGTTGAGATATAGTGCATTGAATTTTTTTATATATTTTATACACTTTTGATCACATGATCCTGCTTCATAGAGCTTCACTTTCACAAAGCCCTTTCCTTTTATACTATGTCCTTGCAATGCACCAAACCCCATTATAATCAATCACTATTGTGTGTAAACGCCGTTGCTCCATCAGAAACCGTACGTGCTGTAGTGTAGATCTACTAAGATCTCTAATGTTTCTGTCTTTCCCTTATGCTTCAAAGCTGATCTCTGTTCTGATACAGGACACTGCAGCACTCTGCACCATTCACACACTTTCTTTTTCTCTCCCTCTCTTCCTCTCTCGCTGTCTCTTTTAATTCTCTCTCTACCTCTCTCTTTTGCAGTACAGCTTGACTTTGACATCAGCTCCGCTAGAGGACACAAACTTTTAGGACACTAATTATTTACTGCGTCTCTGCTTGGCTAAATCACCCCTCTCAGAGGACAGCCATTATTTCAACTAAGCAAAATCACTGCACAAAATCCCATAGACTTAAATTGAAGGAGTGACCGGAAGCATGCAAAATCAGCTATGATGCACCCATATGAAAAATCTGGTCTGAAATTTAGACTGCAGTGGCTGAAAACCGAAACAAAAAATGACACTATTTAAAAAAAATCTTACAAATATTGTGTGTGTAATGTATTAGTATTAGATTTTACTTTATTAGTTTAATTAAAGGGGCCATGGCATGAAAATCTGAATTTTTCCATGTTTAAGTGCTATGATTGGGTCCCCAGTGCTTCTATCAGCCTTGAAAATGTGAAAAAGATCAACCCGGTAACTTAGTTTTGGTAAACCATTCTCTACAAGCACATGAAAAAAATAGGTCGTTGGAATTTGGCTCTGTCAGAAGTAGCTCTTATTATAATAATACCACCCCTTAATCTGCACTATCCAACCACAGCACTGCCATTTAGTGCAGAGAAAAGCACAATTGAGTTTTAATTGCAACAAACCACCATCATTGTGATCAGTGTTTGAATTTCATCAGCTCATTTGTATTTTAAAGGACACACCCAAAACGCCACATTTTTGCACACACCTACAAAGTGGCAATTTTAACATGATATAATAAATTATTTATATGGTATTTTGAGCTAAAACTTCACATATGTGATCTGGGGACACCAAAGTTTTATTTGACATCTTAAAATAGTCTTGTGCCATGGCCCCTTTAATGTTATTTAAAAAATTATAACCAATAAAATAATCACACTTTTAGTGAAAGTAACACACCAAAATTATTAAATTGTATATTTTAAATATTTTAAAACTATATTTTAGAACAAAATCGAATGTATTATTATATTTTTCCTATAATTTATAAATAATATATAATAATAATAATAATAATAAGCCATATCACTCTGTAGCCCAATACAGCTTGCCCACTAAAGCCAGTGAAAATTTTGGCAGGGCAAGTGAAAACCTGAATCATTGGCCCGACTTGGCCAGTATAAAAAATTATTTGCATTGAGCCCTGAACTTATTTTAGTTGCGTTAAGAGTTTTGAAAACAGCATTTAAACATGACTTATTGGGGTAAAGTCTCACAATCTCGTAAAAGCCAGTTTTTAAGGTGCAAAGTACTGACAGATGTTCATCTGACAGGAAGTTTCGTTTTATTAGGTATGTGTGTCTATCAAATTTTTCCACTGGCAGCACAACTAACATGGCAGGGCATCTCTGGGTTCAAAGTCAGATAATATTTTTTAAAAGTCTAGTCTAAAAATGGCATAGCAACCTGTTCTTTCAAAAAAAAGTAAAAATCGAGAATCGGATTGTGACCTTAGAATCGAAAATGTAATCAAACCAAGGATTTGGAGAATCATGACACCCATATAGATGTGCATAAAAAGCAAGCGTTTGAAGGGAAATTGATGTGAAATATCAGTCGTCCCTCCATGTTGAACGATTGACTCCTGCCGCTCCTGCTGCCACAGCAGCAAGCAGGCTCCTGATTGGTTAATGTGCAATGAAATGACGCTAAAGTTAAACATTTTCAACTGCGGCGTCAGACGCCAATTCGCGTCATTCGAAACAGATGCGCGAATGAGGCAAATTTGCGTCTGCTGCACTAAATGCCTCATTCGCGCAGCGAAATCTCCAGATGCATGTAAACACGTCTTTACATTGAAATCATTCGTGCCATACGCTCTATTCGCGTTTGGTGTGAACCACTGATCTATATAAATGACTGGATTGCGCATAGAAAGCTTAACGTAACAGCGTGAGGTGAAGCCAGCGCAGAGTTCGAGCTGCCATCTTGGTATACCCAACCGGCAGACGGCGTCATTGACTTCCATTCAAAATCATGTTTTAAATTCACCCGCTTTACAGCGTATCAGTCACGCAAGACTATTTTTAGGATATGTGTACTTAAATTAACTGTTAATTCTGGTGTTATTTGCAATGCTTATGCTTTAATCGGGCAGGAAAATGGATTTATAAAAAACCGTTAAGATGAGTGTGTCTGCTGCGTTCTGTTAATGGCACGGGTATAAATAAAGTTTTTTTTTTTTGACATTCAGCTACACGGTCAGCGTTATTTCTCTAAATAAGTTTAGGTAACTTGTAAGTTTAGATAACATAAAACCAGCAAATTATTGCATGCAGTGCAAAGTATGATTATTTATTTAGATTTCAGAATGAGCACGTTTGTCATTAATACTAAATATGCTGCGGTCTGTCTGCTGATCTTATACAGTAATGAAGATGAATGTATATTAACTGATTAAAAACGAAAATGTACAACTTTCAGTAAATAACTATTTACATGGTAAGGACGTTTGTGTTGTAATAATGTACAGGGTAACTTCAAATATAAAAACCAAGACTAGTAAAGTGATGTTTTATCATTAAAATCTGATCGCGTCAATTGATTTAATAGAATGTTTGGGTATACCAACATGGCGGTGCGGTGGCTTCACAGTTGTGACGTCATGCGCAATCCAGTCATTTATATAGATCAGTGGTGTGAATGCAGCATAACACCCCAATATAGTGATAGGGACACACTATACTGTCAAAAAGCACCATCCTTCAGATGAGATGTTAAACCGAAGTCCTGACTCTTTGTGGTCATTAAAATTGAACTTGCCCATTGGCCTACTAATCATCCCCTCATATACTAATTGGCTATAATCCTCTGTCTCCTCTTCAGTAATAAGCTGGTGTGTGGTGGCCGTTCTGGCGCAATATGGCTGCCGTCGCATCATCCAGGTGGATGCTGCGCATTGGTGGTGGTTGAGAAGATTCATATAGCGCTTGAAGTGTTGTAAAAAAGCGCTATATAAATGTAACAAATTATTATTAATTTATCAATTGACATGTGAATAGTATAGATACGTGGTGAGTTCTTATCACTTAACATAGTGAGCACCCACCCCTAGAAACTACCATAGCAACCACATATCAACAATCTTTAAAAAAAACTCATAACGACTTAGCAACGCCTTGGTAACCACCCTTGACACAATCGCCCACCACATTAACTTTACATGAGGAAAAAAAATTCAGGAAATTTAGCAGTATGCAAACAAGCACTTTAAGTCCTTACTAGGGCTGCACGATTAGAGGAAAAATTATGATCACGATTGTTTTGCTCAAACTTTTGATCACGATTAAAAATACGATCATTCTTTTAGTGAAGAACTTCTATTTACTTCAGTATTTTTATTACACTTTACAGCCATGTATATAAAATTATAAACATTTTATAGGCCTATATTATAAAATATTTTATTGTTTTGTAATATCCACAGCTCCCATTCTCTTAGATCTTTTTAAAACATTTAAAATAATTAAGAAAATTCCGCAAAAGAAATCGGCAGAAATGGCAAAAATAACTCCTTACACAGATTCCTTACAGCTGTACTACTATTGCAGCAATTAAAGCAGTTCAGTTTTTACTGTCAAAATTATAAAATATCTTTTATTTATTTTAGAGCCTTTTTTGTTTGTTAAATTAAGGTTTTTGATAATGACCGGGCGGTTAGCGGCTAACAGCTAACGTCATGTTGACGACTTGTTTGATCAAATGAGCCTCTCAAATGAACACTTCACTTGCCTACAATAACATCTATATAAAATATATATTTTCAGCATATAACAATGTTAGTTTAAATGTTTATTATCAACACACTATTTTTTAAAAAGCGGAGGGAGGCTGCTCTGTTGCTCGCAGTCGCGGCGGGGTGCAGAAAAATAATGAATCAAAACAAAACGAAATAAACATGAAAGGAAATAAACAAGAAATTAAATAAACATACAGGTTGCCTTACCTTACACATTCGCTATGTATCAATTAAAATTCAAGGCTTTACCATAGAACATGGCTATTTGTGTATCCAACAGTTAAGCTAAGAGAAAAGTCTCTTTAATCCATTTTTTTCCGATGCGCTGAAGGTCCTGCTGCTGGCGGAGACGCTAAACACCGTTGCAACAGGTGCATTGTGAATGTGCGTAGTGGACTCGTGCGATAGGTTAAATGTCTTTCTTTTACAATTTATCAATGTCTCAACGTTTCTTTTAATTAAATTATAAAAAGGTGGAAAAGCCTAAAAAATCCAGAGGCCTGGCCGCATATCAACTGTGATGTTAAAAATGGTCCGAAACCCGACCCGAGGGGCGTAAAAAGGCTGAAATGCAGGGCTCTAATATATATTTATATCAAATAGTTATTAAACTGAAATAAAAACAAAACATTTTTGAATAAAAAATGCCTATGATATGCCTTTTATGTAGCAATAATTTTTTTAAACCCCTTGCTGCTCATGGTGCTTACTGGACACATAACATATCCTTGGCTAACTTACATGATACGCGATCCGTTATAATGTTGTCTGTGTCCACGGGTCGGGGATTCTTTTTGTGGTTGCGGTTTGTGTCTTCAGCTTTTGAAACTCTTGATATTTCACGTTTGGACGGAACAGGAGCACAGTTTGCACAAGACTCGTAACTTACCTGATCAACATCACTTTCCTCAAATCCGAAATATCCAAACAATGGAGTAGACCTATATGACCCTTTTTGGGAATTAAACATACATATTTCGTTCATTCAAGGTGAATGACTGTAAATCTCGTGATGTTAACGTATTTCTACCATAACACAGACTGCTTGCAAAGCAACACTCCGTTTACTCTGACTCCGCCCATAACAAACACATTGCTTGATTCTAGACCGTGTGTTTTGTGCTTGGTCTTTGCACATTAATCGCGACGATTGTCAGTAATTAATCGTGGGGCACGCATATCGTTATCATGATAAAAATACGATTAATCGTGCAGCCCTAGTCCTTACCAATCAATGCTTTAGCTTATTTAAAGTTTTGTATATCCTCTAAATCCTCCAGCACATCATTTGTAAAACCCTGGAGAACAAGTGTGTGGATTGAGCTCATGCTAGACTTGACCTGGCTGACCTCGCATGTGTGCACCACTGCAGAATGCAGTGGAGCAGCAAAGGTCTGGCTGTCTAGACGCTGTGGGCGGAGTCCCAGAGGGCTGTTGATTGATTGGCTGAGAGGAGAGACACCGCAACCGATTAGACGTGTGCTTCAGAGTTGTGTTTGTTTGTCGTCTGTGTTTGAGTTTTGCTTCTGTTTTGAATGTCTGCGTTTCAGTTCTTGGAGGACAAATTGATTTTATCCTTTCCACCCACATGGATCCAAATGTGATTGATTTGCTTTTTTTGACTAACTATACTGTTGTATTATATTAAGATCTCTTATCTTTTTGGGTCGAGAAATCAAGTCATCTCATTTGCTGTTGCCAGGGCAACTAAAATCTTGAACATATTGCATAATAAAAAACAGACTTTAATACATGCCAGATTTTGCCTTCTTGCCTATGTATGCAGGGTTGACTGTTAAACCAAGTAAACTATTCACTTGAGAGAGGTGGGGCAAACTACATAAGAGGTGGGATTAGGTGCTGTCACTCAAATTACTGCTAGGGGCAACCATAACATGAAAGCTTATAGCAATAACAATAGTGTAAAAGAGAGAGAGAAAGACAGAGAGAGGACTGCAGAAGGAATGCAGATACTGCAGTATTGGTGGAGTGAATAGACTGTCAAAACAACAGCCAACCTGACACTGTGCAGACATGCTATCATAAATTCATTCTGTTGTATCTATTATAAACTAACCATGCCTGTACAGAGATATTGAGTACTGTGTGTGAATGCAATGTCGATTTTCTTTCTTTATCTGTCTCACACACCTAAATCTGACTAACCCAGACAGCTGAGTCATAATTTGGTAACCTGCAGATCTTGGTTGCCGGTTTACCTGAGGTTTAGTCCCTCTTATTAAAGAGACAACAAAGGGCAGCCCTACGAATCATGTGAAATGGAGAAACCTTTTACTTTGATGGTGTTTTTTGTTTGGCACTTCTATCGTGTCTATATGAAATTGCTAGAATAGCTTGGAGAAAGGTGAGGAAATTGAGTCTTTTGAATCTTCAAGTTTGTAATTATTTATAATGATACCCTTTAAAGCTGGTCAAAGGTCTTAAAGGAACAGTACACCCATGAAGTGTACATTCTGTGAATGCCCTTTCTGTGTAATGAAAGCAAGTATCAGGTGTTGTATCTCAAGTATTGAGTAAATAGAAGTGATAAAAACCATCATCGTTTTTTCTAGGAACAAGGTTTAGAGTTATTCGTGTAAGACTTACATTCAGGGCTTAGCTTTCAGGCTTATTTGGCGAATAAAGCAATGAAAAGCAACGTAATGTTTTTATGTGGAGCGACTGTTGCACTGTTTGGCATTCACCGCAGTGCACGCGTTTAAGTGCCCTCAATAGTGCACACATGAGAGACGCTTTAAAAAAACAAGCGAACATAAAATCTTTCTGTTCTTGACAGGGCACATACAAACAAAATGATCTCCACAGTATTCTTTTTCTAATAAAAACATTTGTTTATGTCTTAAGTGTATGTATAGATTAGTCAGAAACCAGTCTGCGCTTAACTGGTCTTAAAGAGACAGTAACCTCAATTTACCTACTTAAAGGAATATTCCATTTTCTTAAAAGAAAAATCCAGATAATTTACTCACCACCATGTCATTCAAAATGTTGATGTCTCTCTTTGTTCAGTCGAGAAGAAATTGTTTTTGAGGAAAACATTGCAGGATTTTTCTCATTTTAATGGACTTTAATGGACACCAACACTTAACACTTAACTCAACACGTAACAATTTTTTCAATGGAGTTTCAAAGGACCACAAACAATCCCCAACGAGGCACAAGGGTCCCATCCAGCAAAACGACCGTCATTTTCGACAAGAAAAACAAAAATATGCTCTTTTAAACCACAACTTTTCGTCTAGGTCCGGTCCAGCACGACCTAACGTAAATGCGTAGTGACGTAGGGAGGTCACGTGTTACATATATAAAACGCACATTTGCAGACCATTGTAAAAAATAAACTGACACAAAGACATTAATTAGTATCAGTTGACATACAACAACGTAGGAACGGTCCTCTTTCAACACACTTGTAAACACTGGGGCGGAGTTTCGCATTCGTCTTCTGTGACCTCTTGACGTCATGACGTATTGTGTGGGGTCACCTGGCGCATCACGACCAGATCTAGACGAGAAGTTGTGCTTTAAAAGTGTGTATTTGTTATTTTTCTTGTCAAAAATGACAATCGTTTTGCTAGATAAGACACTTATGCCTCTTTTGGGATTGTTATAGTCCTTTGAAACTCCGTTGAAAAAAACTGTTAAGTGTTGAGTTAAGTGTTAATTGTTGGTGTTTATTAAAGTCCATTAAAATGAGAAAAATCCTGCAATGTTTTCCTCAAAAAACATAATTTCTTCTCGACTGAACAAAGAAAGACATCAACATTTTGGATGACATGGTGGTGAGTAAATTATGTGGATTTTTCTTTTAAGAAAATGGAATATTCCTGTGTCATTAATGTTAATCAAACAACCCAAGACAAAGAGAAAATCACTTCTGTAGTTTTAAAAATAATAATATATTTAGTTTATACAATAAAGACAGTGTTATGATTCATTTAAATTTGATTTCTGTACCTAATGCTCATTTCAGACCATATTAATGTACAACTTTGTTCTTTTTTATAAATGTTTGCAATCTCTTTTTGTTATTCGATTTTTCCCACCCCCTTTTTGCTGATCCGAAAAATAATCTGATCTGTGCCTCAAAACTGTAATGTGATCCGAGTTACACAGTGATAGCCATAAATGCAATCGTACTAATAATTGGCATAATAATTTCTTTCGGTGTTTCGGTTTTTCGGCCTTGGTTTCCTCTTCTTTGGTTTCGGCCAAGAATTTTCATTTCAGTGCATCTCTAGTCAAATTTATTTGAAGTTTATTTAAATATACAAATATGAAAATTGTATAAAGCTATATAAAAACATATTTTACATTCTTCTTTATAATCATCATCAGAGCACACACAACAATCATGTGCCAATTTTTTTGCTAAAACTTTATGCATAATCTTCCGAAGTATTAAAATCATTAAATTATTGCAAGCTATTGTATAAACATTTTCGCTATTCAATTTCGATAGTGCTGCCCTATTATTTTTACTGCCACTAAAATAAGTCATTTTAAAACTTCTTATCAGCTTATTATGACTTTCACAAGTTATAATTCCATCTGTAAGGCTGCTATAATTTAAGTCTACAGTATGTAGAAAAATCAGTGCATTGCATAGTTGTTCCTAAGAGCTTTATCATGATTTAACCAGGCAAAGTGAGAGAAAGCGACAGACCCCCTGCTGAAATCACAAAACACATCCAGTAGACAGACCAAGAGATGGAGAGATTGTTTCAGCAGACATTTATTGCAGTCATTTGAGTTGTTTCAGCATGGTTGACATTCAGTCCAATCGTTTAGTTGTGTGCTTCAGGAAATAGTTTCCACTAGTGGACATGAATTGTCTTTTGTGTGTGCGTGTTTTGTTGGCTTTGGTTGGATTCTTAATAATCTTGTGTCACCAGACTTTTTTATGTGCTGTTTTGAGACAGGCTTATCTAAAATAGGTTATTTCACAATAATTGGAGTCTATGAATTGCTATACAAAAAACATACAAATTGTAGAAACTAGAAAATATGGATGTTTCAGAATTACGTTTTTTTTTTTGTAAAAAATTATATCTATAATATTTATGTCTATGATTTTCATAGACAGAAAATAATATTTTTATCTGTTTAACTTACTACTAAGGGCCCTATCACACACCTGACGCAAGTATCTTTTGCTAGTTTCAACGCAGCGCAATTATAATTTTCACGTTTCGCGCCATGTTGTTTAAAAAGCAAATGCATTTGCGCCAAATGTTGCGCCCATGGGCGTTCTGGTCTGAAAACGAGGTGTGTTCAGGCGCATTGTGACGCGTTACTATTTTGAGGCAACTAAAATAGACTACGCCATTGACCAACTTAAACTTGGTCTAAAGTCTATGGCGCAATATGTTTTTGTTATTTAAAGAGCGCATTAGTAATATGCGTCTATAAACGGGACAACAACGTGGGTTTGCTTATCACACACATGAATGCGCAGCAGCACAAAAAAGCTTTTATATATGAAAAATTAAAGGATTAAAAATGTAAATAAATATATTATTGAGTCTCTTGGACATAAATGAGGACGGATTATGAGACGCAAAATTATTCTATGAGATTACAATGATTGTGTAGGATATCAGTACATTTACAGCAATTAAAAGCCTGCTATTTTTACTTCCATGACTAAAAGAAAACGGCTTTTAAAGGTTTTAATCCAAAAAATAAAAATTTTAATACAAGTGAAAACAACACAATTATTTAACATAAATCTTAAATTGGGGGTCTTCTTCCTCCGCTTAGTTTTTCAGTTTACAAAGTCCATCATCTAAATAGAGATTAAACATAGCGACAGCTCAACTGGCTTTTAAAGGGGATGAGACGAGAGATAAAACTCTCATTGGTTTATTGCACGTTACGCCAAAAACACACCATTACTCATTATAAGAATAGGAACAACCCTTTCCGACCCTGCGCTCAGCGCACAAACCATTTTTCCTGTCATTAAGTTAGCAAAGGTAGAATCTGACGTTTAGACTGTTAAAATAGGGCCCTACGTGTCTAAAACAAAGCGTAGATCTAGTAATTGAGTGATTAGTTAACCCTTTCAGCATCACCAGTGACATAAGTCGCTTTTGCATCACCGTGCCAAATGGTTCTCATTTTGTAACTATTCTTTTTTGTGCCGATCCAACCAAGCCGGTATGGTTATAGTTAAATTTTCCACTGTGTGACTGATAATATCGTCCTTTGAAATGTAATTCAAACGCATTTTAAACGTAGATTTTAAATGCATCTGATTCCACAATTGGAATTGAACTTCGATTCCCAACCCTAGTGACCTTACTCCCCAAATTACAGTATTATAGTTTGCTAGTTTAAGAGTACTTTTTTAGTTTTGTGTACAATATAATTACTTTAGGCCGCCGGCTTATAGACTCTGAGTCTGGGTGGTATCATCCGAGGATGAGGTTAGCTTCTTGATGGTCTGTGTACATTAGATCTACATCAAGGTCTCTTCTAGGTCTGGGACTGCGCAAGAGCACGGCCTGAAAGTGATTTACCGAAAGTTTATTTGGTTCACAACCGAAAGAAATCAGAACCATCAAAGATGCTTCTAATTACTGCTGGTATAAAAGATAATAGGACACACTATTTATTTTTGGATGTTGACTTTGTGGTTGGTCTCCCTGTGATGTAGTAAACCCTCACAGCGGTGGGTGTGTCTTAGATTCTAAGTGAAAACAGGAACGGTAAGGAGAAGCCAAATGTGAACAGTGGTCCCTGCATGTAAGGATGCATGCTTTCCTCAAGGTAATGTTAATGTTGTAATGTCATGTGCAAAACCTGAGATGTTTCAGGATTGGTACTTGAAACTGTGTCATGACCCAATTGGTTACACTGTGCTCAGTGTACACTAGCGCCACATATCTGGACTGCTTAGTTACATTTATTCTGCAGAAACTTTTAATGTGTCAAACATAATTTTAAATGACATTGATTCAACCCTGCATGCTTCTGTCAAGATCTTCTGTCATTTTGTTGCCCAAAGACGTAAAACATCTGTTTTTAAACTTGAGATGTAGACACTGAATATAGATGTCTGAAGACAAAACACTGCTGGAGGGAGATTGTAGTTAAGATATTCCAACATTCTTCTGAGCTTGGATCTTATGAGCGAAGTTTCAAAATTCCATTATAGATGTTTTTTCCCCAGGAGTTCATTTATATAACAGCGGCTTGTGTAAAAACTGTAGTGTAGACACATTGCAAGTCAGTCTCATAAGTGGATAACATTGAGATCTTTCACATTAACAAACCTTTACTAATAGTTTGGACTGATTTAAAACTTGGAGAACCAAACTCTGGATGTGGCTGTGAAATAAAGGACTTTGTCAAGTGCAGTACAGGTCAATGAAGATCATGTATTATTTTTTGTCAGCTGCTTAGTTCACACACACACGTACAGTTTCAGGCGATGAAATCAGATCAGACTTTTTTGACATTGTAGTCCATGTCTGGTTCCTACAAATATCAGTGACCATAGTAACAAATTGACTATCAGCACAATGCCAGGAGAGTGAAAAACTGATAAATTTGTTCATGGTCATCATGAATGCAGGAGACACATTGAGACCGCTTGTTTACTCGTTTGCTATTCATTACATACACTCATTAAAATAAAGGTGTTTCATGATTCCATAGAAGAACCATTTTTGGTCTGAATGGTTCCATGAACCTTTAATATCCAAAGAACCTTTCTGTTTTAATGGTTTTTGTTTTGGAAAACGGTTCTTTAGATTTAAAAAGGTATGAAAGATTTGGTTCTTCTTAGAAACTTTCACTGAATGTTTTTTTGAGGAACCAACAATTGTTCTTCTGTGGTAGCACCGCTGTGAAAAACATTTTTAGCACCGGTGTTTTTAAAGCTGCGTTTAAACACTAGAAGCGAATTTAACCATTTGCGCGAGTAAATTACATACAAAGTCAAGACAGGTGATTCTCATGAAATTCAGATTTAGAAGTGTCCAGCATCAGAAGCCAATTTTTTTGCACATATAAGAATTCTTCTTACGAACTTACTATAATCATTATTTTTAGAGGATTTAAATATGTCCTATAAAATTATTTAAATTTTTAAGATGATCATTATAAAAAATTATCATTACCGCAACATGATATTACATTAAATATTTACAAACTCATGTTTTTCGGTAATGAAAACTAAAAAGTTGTCTAGGTACTATAACACACAAAATGTTAACTTTTATCTGGATAGAAAAAAACTGAACTGCTTATCTTGAGTGTCACAGTCAGTTATGTCCCTTACAACATTTTTTTTAAATGTTAGTTCCTTGAGGGCTTAAACAATGATTGAAAACTGTTGCGGATGATGAGAAAATTGGTCTTGGACACATTTATATTCCTTATTATTGTCTCTACATTTACCATTGATCACCAAATACCACATGTTTCTTTACTGTATAGTATAACAAGCACTGAAGCTTTTTATTTTTTAGATTTTTTAATTATAAATATTTCCATGTGAAAGAATCCAAATCCAGTCATGGACACATTAATTAAACATTTCCCCTTAAATGTGGAAAAACAACAAAATTGGGTTTTATGATGTCATTTGAAATCATTTGCAAAATAGTACGTAAAGAGATGTTTGTAACTGTATGCTTATTATTTTTATCATCAAAATGTTTCATGACACCTCGCTAATTTTGAGAGAATCACCCAGACGTGAATAGACACTAATACACACGGGGCTTTGCGAATGATGCGAATTGGGCAGGGCGATTGGAAAATTTGCATGACACTAAGTTAAATCCCGCAAGTAATCTAGAGTGAGGTTCTCGATGCTTCGTGTTTGATGTGTACCAGTGATGCGTGGGTCAATGTATGAACCCGTACCTGACCGACGTTTTCATCTAACCCGACCCGCTTTCTGGCCCGCATTCTTTAAAATAGTTAATTGCCATTTTTATTTCAAACGACCCGACCGCGACCCGCATACCGTTAAAAATATTTTTGGATGACTGGTAACCCGCTCATTTTGGATCAACCCGCGCATCACTGGTGTGTACGCAACTTAAGAGTACAGTGAACTCAAGATCTGATTTCATTGGTTTGAAAAAAACATATTTATATTATTTATGCGTCACCAATTTTTGATGCCTTTCAGAACAAAGCCTTTTACAGTAGAAGGTTTTCTCTCCCGTACCGAGAATGTGAAAATATAAAGACCTCTCCCAAGGCTCCTTACTCTCTGAGATGAGAAGTGTCTAGAAACACATTGGGGAACAAAGAGATAACAATGAAGAAAAGTAAATACAAACATCTGGCAGATGTTTGCCTGTGTTTTGTGTGACTGCCGTAGTTGTTGTGTCCTGAAACAACCTTTATTGACTGTGTCTCGGCCATTGTTTGATTTGGACGCTTTTCTCTTGTTTTTAAACGTGTGTGGGATAATATTTGTCTTGTGATGAAACTGGCTCTCGCTGCGCGGCTTGTGGCGGGGTCAGACGAGGCGAGGGCTTGTCGTGTTTCTAAGTAACACAGCCGACGGTTTGTACTCCGTGCAGTGTCCTCTGGGATGTCAGAGAGCTTTGAAGGTTGTCTAAGGACACCTTCTAACACGTCCGTGGCTCTAGTCATCTCCAGATGAAAATTGTATGTTTTTGAGACGTTAAATCAATGCTATTAAGCCACAGAAGCATTAGCTGTGACATGTGATTAATCAGTGTCAAGTAAAGCATTGTAAT
This sequence comes from Misgurnus anguillicaudatus, assembly GCF_027580225.2. Taxonomy (NCBI): domain Eukaryota; kingdom Metazoa; phylum Chordata; class Actinopteri; order Cypriniformes; family Cobitidae; genus Misgurnus; species Misgurnus anguillicaudatus. Next base: position 25,573,390 of record NC_073346.2, on the reverse strand, counting down.
GTGTTACGTAACAAATGTTTATGGCTGATGCTCCTCTAAATCTTCTCCCAAACTTGAAGATCTGCTGAAAGAATAGAAATGATAGAAAAATAACAATGATAACAGTGGGATGATATTCCTCTTAAATCTTTATTCACAAATATCACAAATGTACCATCATTTTTATAGCCTTAAAGTATCAAGTAAAGATGGAAACGGTACACAGATTAGTCAAAGGTGCAGTGTGGGACTTTTAATGGCATCTACCAGTGAGACTGTGAATTGCTACCAACGCTCAGTCCACAGCTTACTCCTCCTTTTCGAAATGCATAATGACGTTATGGTAGCCACCACAGGACAAACACGTTATTGTCTGAGACAACGTAGTAACAACAAAATGCACTCTATAGAACAGTTTGTCCGTTTGGGGCTACCATAGAAACATGACGGCATGAATTGTCGACTTCCATGTGAAGGGGGTCGCACACCGGATGCGCAGCGCCGCGTCAAGTTGCATCTAGAACAACTTTGAGGTATCGTACACCAGAAGTGCACATTAAATAGCGTGAGCTTAGTCAGATGCAAAATATATGTAGCAGTATCTTTATATACCCCTGATAATATAGTTATGTACAGTATATTGCATTTCTATAAAGAGATATTTAAATTAAAAACGAAATTCGTTAAAAAGTAAGAAACTGAATGTTGGTTGATGTAGCGTTCTTGAGAAGTTTCTTCACCATGATTAAAAACATTTAGGAAACTTTAAATTTTTCTCATTTCATTGGCTGTAAACTAGCAAAACAATGTTAAGTCATAGTGACCTACAAAATATTCGCTTTGCAAGTCTATATGAATAACATTTCTGGAGGAGTAAAATACATTTTATGCTGTTATTTTTCAATTAAACTGAAAAAGTAAACATTTATTGAGCTCTTTTACAGTGACATGTTCTTAGTGGCCATGTCTCTCAAGCTCTAGCATGACAAAAATGGCCATAAAAGTAATTCAGATGGGTTTAGAAGAATGTTTTTTAGTAAATAAACAATGAGAAAATGTCAAATTTTGCACCATTTCTTCCTAAAGGAAAGCATGGAGAGCATTACATTTTTAAAGGAGCTAGCTTTGACCAGCTTTTGACCACAGGGTTTCCGTATTTTAACCACTTAACTAACATCTGTCTCTCTCTTTCTTACAGCGATCTTGTGGTTTGAAGGATGAGGTGGGGCACATTGATTAGCATTCTGCTACGCTGAGAAGAGTTTATCCACCCAGGACAAGCAGCAGCAACCACACAATCTCCATCTGAACCAGCTATCAAGCACCTGCTTTACAGTATATCAAGTACCTGTCTGGATATTTCCCTCACACACACATGCACAGCTATGGCTGGCTGGCTCTGGCTGGGAGGGTAATCGGTGAGCTGGTTGCCCTGGCAACCCCACCCTAATTTCCGCTGAATAGAGCCCTACTTACTAGACTTTGTACCCCCCTTTTACCTTTCCTCTGAGTTTATTTGCCCTTTGTGGAGGCAGAGGGCAGTGGTCGGAGCAGGAGACATGGACTGATGAGGTGAGAATGGCAGCGAGGTGGCTGTTTGGCCCCCAGGAGCCCTCAGGCACTCAGAGCCAATAACGTTGGCACATACTCGGGCAGGAGCAGTATGCAGGAGGCTGACCTACCGGCTACCAATGCTTTCACAGGTGAGCGCCAGATCAGGTTTATAACCTCGGACTGGGAATTAAAGGATAAGCTTTGTGTTTTGGCATGAACTTGGGTTTAATGATTCGTGCCAGCAGTAAAGATTGCGCTCACGAGAAGGGTCATGTTGTGCTTTACAAACTCATGATGTTTTTTTGTGCTGATATTCAAAGCTCTCGCCTCACTCCCCCTCCCTTCCCATCCTCCTCTGCTCCATTTCTCAGACAGGCTGCGTTTCTCTCCCCCGCCTGGAATGGAATGCAGAGAAAAGAGAGAAGGGAGAGAAAGTACGAGACGAGTGGGGGGGCTGTGTACTAAACTACAGTTTGACTGTCTACTACACTGCAGACATAGAAATATATTCTCATTTCGTCTTTTCTCTGAACTGAACGTTCTCTAAAAACTGAACTTTATCTGAAACCGGTTTGAATCTGTTCTTAATCTTCCCTTTTCTGAAAACTTTTTGAAACCATTCTAAGGGGGCGATCACACACGTTTATGGCAGTAGTAGGCGCTTTTTTTATGATTTTCTATGTGCAGTGAGCGATATGCCCGCTGTTTATCCGCACTGAACACCGCGCGTTTTGTCCGCCTGCCGCACCACACATTTTTACAGGAGCACTCTGAGTGGAAAAGCATCGACGTCATACACGTTTTCCATTGTCCAATCGAAAAAGGGGAGAGGTGGGCCTTTCGTTGTTGTAGTTGGAACAAACGGAGACTGCTCTCACTCACTGTCTCCTGCTTGTTTGTGCACCTCTCATCCTCGAACAAGGTCAGAGAAAGCGCCTTTTTTGGAAATTTTCTGCTAGTATGACAGTTAACAGCAAAAGAGCGGTCACGCTTCAATATTTGATTGACAGGACAGCTGCCTCGGTGGTTGACTAGCAATATAAAGCCTTGCGTTTAAAGTGCACCTATTTCATTGCTAAAAGCAACGTTATTTTGTGTATTTGGTATTATTTTCTACATACCGTACATTTTTGTAGCTCCAGATATACTGCTTTCCTCAAACGGTTTGATTTTGTACAAAACTCATCACCATTTGAATCAATTTCAATCTTCTCTTCTTTTCTGAAACCAATTTCAACCCATACTTAATCTTCTCTACCGAAAACCTATTTGAATCCATTCTGAATCTTTTCTTCTGTAACCTCTGAGCCTTTTCTGAATCTTCTCCTCTCTTCTGAAGCCAACTTGAACCTATTCTGAATTTTCTCTTCTTTATTGAAACCTATTTGAATTCGTTCTGAATCTTCTTTTCACTTCTGAAACCAATTTGAATCCATTCTAAATCTTCTATATCGAAAACTTATTTGAATCCATTCTGAATCTTATTTTCTGAAACCTCTGAATCTATATTGAATCTTCTCTTCTGAACCTATTTGAATCAATTTGAATCTTCTCTTCTTTTCTGAAACCAATTTCAACACATACTTAATCTTCTCTACCGAAAACCTATTTGAATCCATTTTGAACCTTCTCTTCTGTAACCTCTGAGCCTTTCTGAATCTTCTCCTTTCTTCTGAAGCCAACTTGAACCCATTCTGAATCTTCTCTTCTTTATCGAAACCTATTTGAATCCATTCTGAATCTTCTCTTTACTTCTGAAACCAATTTGAATCCATTCTAAATCTTCTATACCAAAAACCTATTTGAATCCATTCTGAATCTTATTTTCTGAAACCTCTGAATCTAATCTGAATCGTCTCTTCTGAAACCTGTTTGAATCTATTTTGAATAATCTCTTTTGAACCTATTTTAGTCAGTTTGAATCTTCTTTTTTCTTCTGAAACCAATTTCAACCCATACTGAATGTTCTCTTCTTTACCAAAAATCTATTTGAATCCATTCTGAATCTTATTTTCTGAAACCTCTGAATCTATTTTGAATCTTCTCTTTTGATCTGAAACCAATTTTAACACATACTTAATCTTCTCTACCGAAAACCTATTTGAATCCATTCCTAATCTTTTCTTCTGTAACCTCTGAGCCTTTCTGAATCTTCTCCTCTCTTCTGAAGCCAACTTGAACCCTTTTTGAATCTTCTCTTCTTTATCGAAACCTATTTGCATCCATTCTGAATCTTCTCTTCACTTCTGAAACCAATTTGAATCCATTCTAAATCTTCTATACCGAAAACTTAATTGAATCCATTATGAATCTTATTTCTGAAACCTCTGAATCTAATCTGAATCGTCTCTTCTGAAACCTGTTTGATTCCATCTCTTTTGAACCTATTTTAGTCAGTTTAAATCTTCTTTTTTCTTCTGAAACCAATTTCAACCCATATTGAATCTTCTCTTCTATACCAAAAGTCTATTTGAATCCATTCTGAATCTTATTTTCTGAAAACTCTGAATCCATTTTGAATCTTTTCTTCTGAACCTATTTGAATAAATTTAAATCTTCTCTTTTTTTCTGAAACAAATTTCAACCCATACTTAATCTTCTCTAATGAAAACCTATTTGAATCCATTCCTATTCTTCTCTTCTGTAACCTCTGAGCCTTTTCTGAATCTTCTCCTCTTTTCTGAAGCCAACTTGAACCCATTCTGAATCTTCTCTTCTTTATCGAAACCTATTTGAATCCATTCTGAATCTTCTCTTTACTTCTGAAACCTATTTGAATCCATTCTGAATCTTCTCTTCTGTAACCTCTGAGCCTTTTCTGAATCTTCTCATCTTTTCTGAAACCTATTTGAATCTATTCTTATTAAATGATTCTTCATCCTTGACCGGACACTATGTGGAAATGTATTTGTTCAATCACATGATATCATCTCTGAACAGCTTGATTGTTACTATCTTTTTATGTTTGTCTGAGGATCAAAATAACATTTTCGAGAACCAAGTTGCGCCACACCCTCTAAAAGATTGCATGAGTATGGTCTGGAAATGTCTAGCACCTCCTCCTCACACAGAGAAGTTGTTTCAAGGGCTGGTCTCATCCCTGCCTGCTTCTTTGTTTAGTTGGATTCCTTCTCCTTTATTATTACTTTATAGTCTAAATTTTTTCACAGCACTGAATCTGAACCGGTACCAGGTCAGCGTTGAGTTTTTCTAAAAGCCTGTCTGCGAGAAGACTTATTTTAAGATCTTTTATAAGAGCCAGTGACCTACATATGGAGGATCATCGTCACATGAGAACCACAAATCTTTGCAAGTTTTCCTCAAACTTCGAGTTTAACATTTTTTTTTAGATCTTTGCAGAAAGCACGTAGGACATAGGCTTTGTCCAAAAACCTTTGAAGCAGTGTTACTCTGAAGTCTACAAATGTAGATTAATTCAGGAGACATACCATTTATAAGAACTGAATGCTGTACTAATGTTTATCAAGTAGCTGCCACTGACAGTTTAACTAACTTCACTTGCTTAGCAAGATTCTACTCAGATTGTGGCTTGGCCATGACATTAGTTGAGAGTCTCTTTAGAGCCCCTTACAGAAACACTTTGAATGAAAAACATTACGAGTTGCTTTCTAAAGCAGTTCTTTCATTATAATTCAGTTCTGTTTTACTGAAATACTGTGACAGTCTTTTCTATGACACTGAGAAATCCATAGTGCCACAGCAAAATATATAATACTGAGATACTGTATACTATATATAATATACATACCTATAGACCAGTTCAAATGATGTAAACAACACTGGTCCAGAAACACCTCCCGTTACAGTTTGTGACAGTTATTTTTTTATTTTACATATATTATTATCTTTAAGATGTTTGTTTAACTTCAGTTAATTCAGGTTTATATGTTCTGTTGGTTTATTTTATCCCAACGTTTATCTAGTGTTAAAAAACGGAAACACGAAGTGCTTCTGGACCAGTGTTGTTTACATCTTTTGAACTGGTCTATATATATGTAATAAGCATTTTCATAATCTATTTATCAATGTTTTCTTGCCATTTAATCATCATCCCAATTGGGTGATTCTCACGAAATCCATATTTAGAAGTTGTCCAGCATCAGATTTTTTAAAAAGCCCTTGAAGCCAATTTTTTTGCACATATAAGATTAACGTCTGAACTTACTATAACCATTATGTTTGGAGGACTTTAAAAATATTTTCCATAGAAATATTTACTTTTTTTAGATTATCATTATCGAAAATTATCATTACCGCAACATGATATTACATTAAATATATGCATTTACAAACTCATGTTTCGGTAATGAGGACTAAAAAGTTGTCCAAGTACTATGACAAACATAATTTCAACTTTTATCTGGAGAGAAAAAATAAGAACTGCTCACCTGGTAGCCATCTTGAGTGTCACAGTCAATTATGTCCCTTCCAACAATTTAAAAAAAAAAAGTTAGTTCCTTGAGGGCTTAAACAAAGATTGAAAATTGTTGGGGAGGATGAGAAAATTGGTCTTGGACACATTTATATTCCTTATTATCGTCTCTCCATTTACCAATAATCACCAAATACCACATGTTTCTTTACTGTAAATGTTTATAGTATAACATGCACTAAAGCTTTTTTTTAGATTTTTTAATTATAAATATTTCTATGTCAAAGAACCCAAATCCAGTTATGGACACGTTGCGATAATGAAAATTTTCCCCTTAAATGTGCAAAAAAAAAATTTGTATGCAAAATAGTATGAAGAGATGTTTGTTACTGTATGCTTCTTATTTTGATACTCTTACTTTGCATTTACTTTTTTTTTTATCAAAATGTTTCATGACACCTCATAAGTCTAATTTCGTGAGAATCACCCAATATAATTTTTGGTCTAAGTCACATTTCTAAAACATTTTGTTTAAGGGTGGGTTGTTGTACGGATCAGTGTTTCTTTCACAAATGCCAGAACAAATCAGAGTTTGAAACTTGACAAGCCCAGGTGTGAAAACAGAGACAGACTCTGATTGTTATTGATTAAAAGGTTGTATGAGTCACCGTGGTTTCCCATTTTTGTTTTTTTCCCCCAGAGTGCAGATTCCAGTGTGCTAATGGCAGATGTCTGAACCTGGGCTCACAGGTCTGTGATCAGCTCAACCACTGTGGGGACAACAGTGATGAGGAGCACTGCCCAGTCTCCACCCAGCATCCTGCATCTGCCATCTTCAGCTGTAAGTCTATGGCTCTTGTTTAGCATCTGTAATTAACGTTTAGTCAGGTGAGACACGTCATTGCTTATGCTTGGTGGTGAAATGCATCAGCTGTATGTCGTACGATCGTTGTGATGGCATTTCTCAATCTATGGTTTTGAGGTGGCACTCGTTACAATTTGTAACTGTGTGTATATTAAGCACAAAATTTGGTGTTAATGTATAACATGATATCAAGCAAATGTTTATTGTTATTTTAGGCATGCAGTTTGGTGATTCTAACGAAATCCAAATTTAGAAGGTGTCCAGCATCAGATTTTTTAAAAAGCCCTTGAAGGCAGTTTTTTTGCACACATAAGATTAAGATCTGAACTTACTACAACCATTATTTTTAGAGGATTTAAAAATAATTCCTATAGAAATGTTTACATTTTTAGATGATCATTATAAAAAAATCATTACCGCAGCATGATATTACATTAAATAAATGCATTTACAACTCATGTTTCGGTAATGAGAACTAAAAAGTTGTTATGAAAAACAAAATTTCAACTTTTATCTGGAGAGAAAAAATAAGAACTGCTTACCAGGTAGCCATCTTGAGTGTCACAGTCAATTCCAACTATTTTTTTTTAATGTTAGTTCCTTGAGGGCTTAAACAATGATTGAAAATTGTTGCGGAGGATGAGAAAATTAATCTTGGACACATTTATATCCCTTATTAGTGTCTATACATTTACCAATAATCACCAAATACCACGTTTCTTTACTGTAAATGTTTATAGTATAACATGCCCTGAAGCTTTTTATTTTTTAGATTTTTTAATTATAAATATTTCCATGTCAAAGAACCCAAATCCAGTCATGGACATGTTGCCGTAATGAACTTTTCCCCTTAAATGTGGAAAAACAACAAAATTGGTTTGTATGATGTCATTTGAAATCATGTACAAAATAGTAAATGAAGAGATGTTTGTAACTGTATGCTTCTTATTTTGATATTCTTACTTTGCATTTACTTTTTTTCTCAAAATGTTTCATCACACCTCATATGTCTAATTTCGTGAGAATCTCCCAGTTGTATTAACTCTTTCGCCGCCATTAACGAGATATCTCGTCAATTAAGAGAAAACGCTTCCCCGCCAATGACGAGATTTTCTGTCTTTCCGCACTTCCGCAACTTATACAACCCGGAAGTAGGGCCTCACTTGAAAGAGAAAGAACTCCGTGTATGTTTTGAAGATCGCTCTGCATCTGATCTCTATCAAAAGTCCTTCGCAAAAATGGAATTATCTCAGCTTTTTGCTCAAAATTGGGTGTTTTTGAAGAAACCTAGCCATGTTTGAGAGGTGATTAAAAGAGAACTAATGAAGGTAGGATGAAACTTTTTTTTTTTTTTTGAAAGCAGGGGGTCTGTTCTTTCATCTGATATATTGTTTGTTTATATATTTAAAGAAGAACATTTTCTGGAAGCCATTAAACTTTTGTGAAAATCATGAAAAATGCTGGCGCTGGCTGGCAACTTTTTTTAAAAACTCTGGCGGGGAAAGAATTAAAGGAGGGATACATGATCTCTAAAAGCCAATGTTGACATTTGAACTCGACTAAACTAGGGATGCTCCGATCAATGCCGATCTCCACTAATAATACGTGGCCGATCACTATTCTGAATCGGACAGCCGATCTTATTACAGCTATTTCATGTACTACAGCTTTTGATCAGTAAGTCCTTATCGATCTAAAATCACTGTTAGTTTGAGTCGTTTTATAACATGCATTTGAAAAAGCAACACTCGCCAAACATAATTATCAAACATATTCTTTATTATCATGAAAATACCTGAAAAGGTTTGAAGAACAGCAAAATAAATATATCCTTCAGCCATTTCATGGAGCTGCGTGTCATCACATCTGCGTGTGTATTGTTCTTCGTCTATAGCGCATTTTGAGTTTCTGCACGAGAGCGCCCCCTGGCTTTTGGATGTTGCGGCATTTCACCGTAATTCATTGAGAAACATAGCAAGCATTATCGGCCGATCGATCGGAGCATCCCTAGACTAAACAAACACACCCCTATAGAATCTGGACCTTCTTTTGATAGACCCGCCCCACACATACACAACCGAGGCATTGATGTCCGTACAAAGACATGCCCCCTTACTGCTGATTGGCTCCAAGTGTGTTTTGGTAAAAGTGTTTTTCAAACTTTAGGTGTGTGTGCTTCATATTATGTTGATGTCAGGATATTCTGTATGTATGCGAGCGATTCTAAAATAATATTTATATAAATGTAATTCTTGTTTCATTGCAAAGGGTTATTCATGATTGGCCCTTGTATTTAACACTGACCCTTAGTGATAAGATCACCCAATAGACAGATGTTACAACCAGGCTCCATCTCCCTCCAGACTCGGATTTGTCTGCGTTCTGGTTCTGATGAGGTCAGCAGGATCTAGCATTCCCATTGGTCAGTCCTCATCTGAATTCCTAAAACGTTCATGTCCAAGCCACCTGCAGGGTGCAAGTGTGAGACGAGTGTTAAGTGATGTCTCTACACGCTGAAATGTCTAGAAGGAGTGCGTGTATGTGTGTGTATAAGTGGTTGGAGTGTGAGACGGTGGCAGCTAGTCAGCTTTGATCTACTAAAGCTCTTTTGTGTCTTTAAGTCTGAGGACAAACCCAAAAAAGCAGTCTGTCTCTCTCTGTCCTGCCCGTGGTGAAATCAGTCGACTGTTCCTGCTGTGTCATGCTTCCTGTGTTTTTCTGTAAGGGGGACGCCTCGGTTAGAGAAATTTTAGAGACAAACAGCCTCCATTTACTGCCAGAGGGAGAGCGGAAAGATGCTGATGGATGTTAGTGAAGACGAAATATGCTGGGAGCTCGACCGAATCCGAGGAAGTGTTTAGAGTCTAATCGGGTTTGCAATCTCTGTCTGTACAGCAGGACCAGACAGATTGATCATGAATACAGTCTAGACACCCTGCACGAAATTTCTCTCCGTCTCACCCTCCCTCTCGCTACCTCACTCTCCTTCTCTCAGTTCCATATTTAGTTTTATTAAGTGTGCCTTGGAATGACAAATACTTGATATTCATATGGTGAAAAGCATTTATATATATATAAACATGCAATTACAGCAGTGCAAGACAACATGTTTGAGTCAGTAATGAATAAAAAAATCGAATTGGCAATGACGGGATTATTAAAAGTAATTTTAAGGAGCAATTGTTATGATATTTACTGTCCCTCATGTTGACAATCGGACACACATTGTACAGCTTGAACACGGCAGTCTGTCTCTCTCTGCCTCCATACATTGTATAGTTATGGTGAGGGACGTCAACCTTTGCAGAAAATGAGGGAGTAAAATGTTTTGTTTTTTAAGAGTATGATGAAAAGCTATGCTTGGCTTTAAGGATCTGCTGCAGTTATCTTTTTGTCAGTGGTTCGCATTTACTGGCATCGAGTGTGGGAGTCAGTCAGTCAGTATTGACAGAATTGTCAGGCTAAAACATGTTTTCCATCAGTGTCCAATTTAAAATCCATCTTGAGAGAAAGATAAAAGAAAGAGATAAAAAATTGGTAGTTTTGAATAATAGATGGTTTTATCCAACGCACACGCGTGGTTACGGTTACGCGCCTGACCCGAAGTTAACTTCCGGTCTGTGTTTGTTATCTGTCTGGCTAGTGGCTAAACTGACTTCTCAAACAAATACCTTGTCAAAAATAAAAATTGTTTCTGTTTCATAAATACGAGGGGAGACGGTGAGCATGGATCACTGTGTGTGAAGAGAAGTTTGGCAGCCAGGCCAGATTTCAAGTTTAAAGGTAATAAGTTAGTTCAGTGTATGGTAGTAGTTGATACACTTTAACTATGATTTAAACTAAGCTAATTTACTTGTTATCTGAGTTTGGTATATACTTGGTATATGAGTTTGTTTATGTTACATATAGTCATTTACATTCATATTTAATGCAATTCATTTATTTGGCTTTTTATGTCTTTTACCGTTTTCAATTTTATATGTACTTGTGGCTCTGTGTGTTTTGTGTTCATTGTCTCTTTACAGAGTATTTTATATTATATACAATATAATGACCTTGCTTCAATTGAACCGTGTAGCAAATACAGAAAAAAATTTCAGACTTTTGGCTACTTAACTGGAGCTTATGATAGGAAAAATTTATTGAATGTCTATATAAGAGTGTGATTTAATTTCTAGCATAATATGCATACTAGGCATCTAGTGAAACCAAACCCTAACCACACTGGGACCATAAAAATGGGCAATTTGTAATGCCGCTTTTCCATTGCATTGTACCCCACGGGTCAGGTCGTGTCAGCTTACTTTACTATGGCTTGGTTAGCTTTTCCATCGAGTTTAGTACCACTTCAGAGTGGGAGGGATTATAGGCGTGTCGTTATATTTGTGCTGCCTACTGCTGTGACATCATAAACAAAAGAGAGAGCGAGCGTTGTTGGAATACAGTGTTTCATTTATTTGTCAGTCCGCCACAAAATCAAAATTAACTAGCACAAATAGATCGCGTTTTATCATACCCCTGTCTCACATGATGGTTTCTGTACAGACACCCGTGGTGTCAGTCGACTCGCTCTGCTAAGTTTCAAAAATGCTGTTGATATACATTCGGACGTGCGCGTCGCGGATGTGCTGCCACAAACTGCAAGGAAAACACTGGTGGGTGTTTCTCATGAAATCTTTAAGACTTAAAAGGTGTCCAGCATCAGATTTTTAAAAAAAGCCATTGAAGCCATTTTTTTTGCACATATAAGATTAAGGTCTGAACTTACTATAACCATTATTTTTAGAGTATTTAAACATATTTCCTATAGAATTATTTACATTTTTTAGATTATCATTATCAAAAATTATCATTACCGCAACATGATATTACATTAAATATATGCATTTACAAACTCATGTTTCGATAATGAGAACTAAAAATTTGTCTAGGTACTATGACAAACAAAATTTCAACTTTTATCTGCAGTGAAAAAATAAGAACTGATTACCTGGTAGCCATCTTGAGTGTCACAGTCAATTATGTCCCTTCCAACTATTTTTTTTTAAAATGTTGGTTCCTTGGGGGCTTAAACAATGATTGAAAATTGCTGCGGAGGATGAGATCATTTTATATTCCTTATTATTGTCTCCACATTTACCAATGATCACCAAATACCACGTTTCTCTACTGTAAATGTTTATAGTATAACATGCACTAAAGCTTTTTATTTTTTAGATTTTTTAATTATAAATATTTCCATGTCAAAGAACCCAAATCCAGTCATGGACACGTTGCGGTAATGAAAATGTTCCCCTTAAATGTGGAAAAACAACAAAATTGGATTGTATGATGTCATTTGAAATCATGTGCAAAATAGTATATGAAGAGATGTTTGTAACTGTATGCTTCTTATTTTGATACTCTTACTTTGCATTTACTTTATTATCAAAATGTTTCATGATACCTCCTAAGTCTAATTTCGCGAGAATCACCCTGGTATGATGTTCCTGATTCTCAGTCTGTGGATGTTTCTCACCACTAAAAGAGAGTTTGGGAACTTACAACAAAGCACAGATGACAACGAAGGTGTGTCTTGCTGTTAGCATCGACGCTGGTAGTGACAATTCTCTCTGACCAATCAGTGATCTACAGTGTTTTTGCGTCACGTTTTAGTATCAGCTCAGCTCGCTTGGAACTCCAACCAAGGTGGTACTAAAAAAGGATCGGGTTACATACTGTACCCAATGGAAAAGCCCCCAAAAGTAAGCTGACCCAACCCAAACCGTTGTGTACCATAAAATGGAAAGCGCCATAAGATTTTACATTCGAAAAAAATCTATGTTGTCTTTTTTTAATGGAAAAATAATAGCATGTGTGTTTTTGAATGAGTTTAATAATGGTAGTAAATAATAAAAGAACTCACTTTTGGTGTAAATTATTTCCTTAAAAAGATCACAAGGCTGGTATGGTGAAGTATCATGTCTGTTGTCTTTAAGCTGCAAGTAACTTTGTATTGCACTTCTCATATTATTGTCTCCCTCAGACGAATCGCTCTGCTCTTTCCCCCACTTTTGTAAGTCGCTTTGGATAAAAGCATCTGCTAAATGCCTAAATGTGTTGTGCTGAGACATCAGAGAGGTATGAGTGAGCATCTGTTGTGCCGGTTCACGCAGGCCACAGATGTGTTTGAAGGAATTAGTTTAAGAGTGATGCTGATTAAATATGACATGCATTGCGCACTTTAAGAAACCACATCGAGGATCATCTTACTGTATATACTGTAGGCTCAGGCTTTGTGATGAGCAGTTACCGCAAAACCGATTGCATCTGCCCCATTCCCGGCACAGATTTACCAGCGGAGTATTTGGCAAACGTATAGCTTTACTGTAAAACCAACAAAAAACCTTTATTCACACATAAAACCAGAAACGGTTCTTCACGCTGCATAAAAGCTTACAGTTCTTTCTGTCCTTTTTGAAGGCGGCACGATAGCGACACACTTTGAAGAGTATGTAAATCAGCCTCTTCAACAGTTTGTGTGTTTGTTAATGGCTCTTCTCACAGAAGTGTGTGTATGTGTGTGTGAAAGAAGAGTTTTTCAAGAGCTACAGGCAAGTTGGTTGAAGCTGTCAGGCACTGTTCATTCAGTAAGACAGCGTTCCTCTTACACTGGACCAACATATCCCGTACTTTGATGTCCGACAAGGGACAACCATCTATACAGATCCCATACTTTCTCACTTTCCCCTCACGTTTTCCTTCCTATCCCCTCGATGGTTTATAACAGGTTGATGAGGTTCAGAGGTCACGAAGGTCACGTTTAGAGCCTTGTCTGATGTGAAGAGCTCAACAATCAGTTTGTTTGAGTTACGGATTTCCATCGCTAATCTCCATCATCTCTCATGCTAATCTGGGCGACCACAGCAGGCTGCATTTTCATGCTAAGGGGCTCATTACCAAACCGACGTCATGTCTTCTGTATGCAATCTGTGTCGCTTGGAGGGAGGGCAAGTCTCAGATGAAGCGTTTGAACTTCTTGCAAGAGCAAGGAAAGTGCCGGATGATGGAATTGTTCGGCTTACAGGAATGTCCGACTGTAAAGGAGACCTGAATGAAGTTCAGAGGGTCTTAATCATGGTTTTAATGCGAGATGATAATGATGGTGTTGAATGAGACACTTTTGTGTTTGGTATTTGATGTCTTGGTGGTATTTCTCCTTTGATTGCGTTCGCTTTGATTCACGTTATTTGACTTTGCGCAATATTCGGGATAAAGAGAAGTAATTCCTCAGATTTACACTTTAACGAACCGGCGGGCGGAGCACCTGTGCACTAAATTCATCTCGCACTCAATAGTTTGACTGTTGTGATTGTTTTTGCTTCTTAATAGTCCTTTTCTTGCATTGTTTTCTTTTTTAGAGCTTTCCGATGAATGAGAATACTGTCAGTAAAGAGAAATCTTAGATTTGCGCATTCTCCCCTTTCTCTTTTCTTGCGTTCGCTCGCTCGCTTTTCCCCCCAACATCCTTTGATCCACATCCCACACACGACGGCGCATTAGCGGGGCTGTTTTTCAGGGCGAGTGCCGTGTGGTTCTGTATTCGTTGGCTGTCAACACCGTCAGTACTGATGGGTTTCAGACAGTGTCACCTCACGCAGGCTCACAGTGGATTCTGGGATTGTTTATCGTGGCTGAGTTGGAGGTCTATCGGGCGCTATTCTTCTGCATTCACTCATTTACTCGCTGCATTCATTCAGTCATTCTGTGCTGCGAACCTCCCAGAATGATGGAATCTCTCTTTCTCTCTCTTGTCTGTGGCCTGCGTTCCTCCCTCGTTTCTTCATCCGTTACCTAAGTACGTTGACCCTGTGTGTGTGAGCGAGCCGAGAGAGTAATGATGCAGCTGGGGCCATTATAGATGGGAAACTGACAGCTCTGCTCCTTTGCTTTCATTCACTTTGCTGAAAGAGCGATAGACTAGGAATAAGAAAAAACAAGAGGAGAAAAAGAGGCAGAGCGATAAATGGAGTCGTCTTAGTCGTTCAAGAATCCAATCAAAAACAATGAGAAATGCAAGAAAACGGGAGAGGCAGAGAAAGAAGGACCCCGTGTCACAGGAGATGGAAGCCTGGGCTTGAAACTTGGTCTTTTTTTACTATGTCAATTGTTTGTGCTTAATACCCGAATCGGAATTAGGAACCGTATAGATGAAATTACTGTTTACAAACAAATGCTCGGTGGCGACACTCATGGGTTCTTTAGGCGTCCCAGCAAAAAAGCTGTTTCATAGAAGCGCTTTATTCAAATCTAGATTAAAATTACTAAAAAGTTCCATTTGGGGTTAAAACGGCCGTTTCTGAAAGATCACTCGAGATTTAGGCCTGTCATTATCAATGGGTTCAGGATTTTTAACAAGTTTGGATAATTCACAGATTTGTGGTATCTTTAGTTCTGCTCTAATAGCCCAAACTGGACGCCCCGCAGCTGCTGTCGGTAGATTTGCATTTCACAAAGACTTCAGACTAGGAGTGCTCTGATAAATGCTGATATACACTAATAATACGTGTCCTATAACTATTCTGAATCGCACTGCCGATATTATTCGCAGCTATTTCATGTACATCAGTAAGTTCTTATCAATCTGAAATCACTGTGAGTTTGAGTCATTTATAACATGCATTTGAAAGAGCAACACTCGTCAAACACAATCATTTTACATATTCTTGATTATCATGAAAATACCTGAAAAGGTTTGAAGAACAGCAATCTAAATATATGCTTAAGGCATTTCCTGGAGCTGTGTTTCATAGCTGCGTGTGCATGGTTCTTCGTCTGCAGCGCATATTGAGTTTCTGCACAAGAGCGCCCTCTGGCTTTTGGATGTAGCAGCATTTCACCATAAATCATTGAGAAGCATAGCAAGCATCATCAGCCGATCGGAGCATCCCTACTTCAGACTAAACGGCTCATTATAGTTGTGCATAGGTCCAATGGCATAGGCTCGATGCCGTATGCTACATGCCAGTTTTTATATGTACTTCTGCGTCCGCATCGATGTGCAATTACACATGCAGACTAGTGCTGCACAATTAATCGCAATTGCGATGTCAGCCTGTGCGATTATATGACAGCAAAATGTTGCAATTATATTAAATAAATAAATGTGTGGACTTGTTAACACAATCTTTCTGATAACAGTTTGATGATTTTCCTTGCTGTTTAAAAAAAGAAAGAAAACGAACAAAAAAGGCAGTGCATGAGTGGCATGCACGTGTGTGGTGTGCGTCGTCACTTGTGTGTGCGCAGCGCGGAAATACCAGAGCGAAGATGGATGCAGATGAGGGTGACAGTGATCTGGTAGCTAAAAACACCTCTACGTCTGTTGTATGGCGGTATTTTGGATTTAGGATTACTGACACTGAGCAGTTGCTGCATCACGTGGCAATACGAAAACTTTTCTAGTTTTACAAATACACATTTTAGCATTATCACTAAACTGTGTGTGGATTTTCCTTAAAACCCATCAAGTTGACTCATGATACCATTTATTATAATCCCAATCGCACATCGCAATATTAGCATGAATAACCGCAATGGGGAAAATTACCCAAATCGTGCAGCCCTAATGCAGACCGCTAGTAGGCAGTGTATATGTGTGTAACCCGAGGGGCAACCTTCCGATCTCTCTGATGAAGCCGATACGGAAATGACTTAAACTGCAATTCATCGACTGGCCGCTAGTGGCTGGCTGAAAAAGGGAGTCAATTCCCATAGACCTACATGTTAAAATGCCCAACTTTACAGTAGAAAATAATGTTTACAGCCTGGTACAAAAAGTGTTTTTGGTCTATATAGCTTATTTTGCCCTTCATGACAACTGTGGGGGGGTTAACTCATTCGTTTAAAGGTCACGTTCTTCCTGATACCATTTTTTAAACCCTAGTTAGTGTGTAATGTTGCTATAATAGCATAAATAATAGCTGTAAAATGATAAAGCTCAAAGTTCACTGCCAGGCGATATATTTTCTTCAATAGAATTCCTCTTTAAAAGCCTACAACGAACGGCCGGTTTGGACTACAGCCCTCTATTTCCTGCTTTAATGACGTCAGTAAAACAGTTCGTTGACTAAACTCCGCCCACAGGAATACGTCAGTCACCAGCTTTGGCTCAAACGGCTCTGTTAAGCTAAGCTGCTATCCAATCACAGCACACTAAACAAACTACACAATTAGAACTTGATACGTGTTTCTTAAGGAGGGACGTCACATAACAAGGAAGACATCAGCCTGTTTTGAGGACAGTGAAAACAGCGCTATACAGATAAGTAAATTGTGTAAAAAATACCGCCTTTTTTTACATGTGAAACATGAACACACGTTATATTGCACACTATAAACACAATCAAAGCTTCAAAATCACAGACAGAACGGGAGCTTTAAATTATATTAAGCCTTAAAGGGATAGTTTGGCCAAAAATAATATTAATTCATTTACTCACCCCAAGCCGTCCAAGATGCATATGTCCATCATTGTTCAGACGAACACATTTTCAGTTATTTTAGAAAACTAAAATGTAAAAAACTAAAACTTAGATGTTTCAGTTAATCAAATGTAAAGTTACAGGGTCCACTCCTTCAAGTCCAAAAAATGTGCATCCATCCTTCACAAAATAAATCCAAACGGCTCCACCATGATAAACAAAGGTCTTCTGGGGGTGATCCGCGCCGTTTTGTTGTGGAGATATCCATATTTAGAACTTTATAAACTAAAATAACTAGCTTCCGGTAACACCGCAGAATTTTTTTACCTGATGGGAGGGGTTCTTGTTTACCAATCACAGCACTTGCGGTCCGCCAAACTGATACGTTGTTAAATTTTTGGCAAAGTGCCGGTCAGGCGACAAACAGCCTATGCATAGCCTACGGCGAGAACCTACGCACGACTATAATTTACACTTAACCCTCAAGTCTTAAACGGCTGCTTTTAACTTCCAAAAGTACGTCAACGTTGACAAATATGTGAAAAGTGTACAAAGTTGATGGTGTTTAAACACGTGCAAAAGTCTTAGGCCACCATCACCAACTTTGTTGTTTTAGCAAAGTTTTAATGTCCATCCATATTTATTTAAAGAAAAAAAATAAGATACAAACAGAAAATACAGGAAATATTTAAAACAGTTTTCAGAACTAAATGTCGTCTTCAGGCATCAGTTAGTATTTAGTGTGACGTCTCTTGGCATGAAACACATCTTGAGCTTTTTTGAGGAGACTGAAGTCATTCGATTAGAATAAGAAATTAGGATTTAATTTAGGTTTAAGAGATCCTGCAGCTGCCTGCTATTGCTCAAGTGGAAGGGGAGTTTACCCTAAATACTTGACACTTCAGCTTATACTTTGATACTGTTTTTAATACTACATACACATTTCCTGTATTTTCTAGATGTATTCTAATAAAAAGACTGAGAATTAGTTATATATGATCACAACACCATTGCAAAAACCACACATCTAATGGTAGCATTGTGGCCTAAGACTTTTTCACAGTACTGTATATACTGAAGTACTGTAGTACAGCATCTGTCTATCAACGTCTAGGCCAGTTTTCAATGCTAGGTTCAACAAAGACTGAACCTAAATTATGAAGCCTCTCTTATGGGGTTGTTTTTACTGTGCCCTCTGCACGCAAAATGCTTGCCCATTTTTAAACAATTTTAAATGAGTAAGAATGCAAATGAGGATGGTTTCTCATTCTTTCCGCATTCCCTCTTCCAACCCGTCGTGTTTTTGTACCCCTGAGGTGCTCATTTCTCAGAAATATCTTCTCTCTTCCCTCAGTGAATGAAGACTTTCATACTGCGATGTCCTATTAGCTCATTTCCAGTTTACCCATAATGCCTCATAATGTGTTTTTATGTCATAACAGTCACGGCTGTATGGATGAAATTCAGAACCTAAACTCATTCACACTCTGATTGCAGAATGTCAGGTTGCATTGTTGCTTGAAGATGCATGAATGGAATAAATGAATTCTTAATGTGTGTGTGTGTTTGTGTGAGAGAGAGAAAGAGAGAGAGAATGAAACATGAGAAGAACGTTTCCTGCTGATGTGCTGTTTAGTTTCTGCAGCCTCTTTTGTTTTTTATGACTCTTATTTGTTAAAAACATCCCTCCAGAAAAGTGAGGTGCAGTTGTGTGTGTTTTTTTATTCTCATTATGTCTCTATATGTGTATCAAATAGAGCAAAGCACTTTATATTGCAAACACATTAATATTCATGGAATGCTTTATAGTTTCAAACGTATGAATACCGTAGTGAAATACCGTAAACGTATGAGTAGATACCTGTCAGTGGGATTTTTGACATTGGATAGTAAGCATTCACTCTCAACGAGGAACCACTCGGAAAACTGCATGGCAACAGCTAAAAAACATTTACGTTGGTCACATTTTGTCATATCTAACATACTTTTTTGTTGTGTCTCTGTTTTTCTAGTTCAGAGTATTAGAGTTCAGGTCAGCTGAGCTCAAGTCATACGTGTCCTCTCTTTTTGTCTCTCTAGTGACCTACACACTTAAGGTGTGTCACGACAAAAACAAGTTGGACTGCTGTGATTTCTGTTTTTGGGAGTCTGTGGATGTGAATTGGCTGGAGGCTGAACATGTGACTCATGGGAATAGAGTGAAAATAAAAGGGCCCTGATGTAAACATCACTTCCTCCCTCTAAAATGGGGTGGTATTCAATTCTTATGGGTTTTACACTGATTCACCCAGTTGTAGTTTCAGCTGTGAGTTAGGGACTAGACACTCTCTACCGTGAAAGGTGTAAAGTCTTGACAATAAACAAGCTAATAAACATTGTTTACCATACTTTGACCGCCCACCGTGTATGTTTTATGAAGGCACAGTAGTTGTAAATTTGAGCTTGACCCTGTCTTGAGCCTTCCCACACTTGTGATCGGCTAGCGAAGGGTCACGTGCACTAAATTTGTTTATCGACGCAATTTCCCGTTTTATATTCAAATGAAATTACATTTTATAGAAAAGGACTACAGAAAGCAGGATATATCTGTTTTTTGCTGTTTGCTGACTGCCATCTGTTTCTGTATAGCTCAGTGGTAGAGCATTGCGTTAGCAGCGCAAAAGGTGATGCGTTCAAACCCAGGGAACACACATACCAATAAAAATTTTTACCTTGTAATGCACTGTAAGTTTCTTTGGATAAAAGCGTCTGCCGAATGCATAAATGTAAAATGTAAATGTCAACTCATGTCAAACCTCTGGATCATTTTATTCTTTTGAAAGTACAGTGAGGAAAATAAGTATTTGAACACCCTGCTATTTTGCAAGTTCTCCCACTTGGAAGTCATGGAGGGGTCTGGGATTGTCGTAGTGGATGCATGTCCACTGTGAGAGACATAATCTAAAAAAAAAATCCAGAAATCACAATGTATGATTTTTTTAACTATTTATTTGTATGATACAGCTGCAAATAAGTATTTAAACACATGAGAAAGTCAATGTTAATCTTTGGTACAGTAGCCTTTGTTTGCAATTACAGAGGTCAAACATTTCCTATAGTTTTTCACCAGGTTTGCATACACTGCAGGAGGGATTTTGGCCCACTCCTCCACACAGATCTTCTCTAGATCAGTCAGGTTTCTGGCCTGTCACTGAGAAACACGGGGGAAGGAGGTTGTTTCCCAAAATCTCGCAATACATGGCTCCGGTCATCCTCTCCTTAATACATCATTTCGCCCTGTCCCATGTCCATGTCTCATTCTTCTTCCTCCAAACACATTTAGTGGAATTATGACCAAAAAGTTCTATTTTGGTCTCATCTGACCACATGATTTTCTCCCATGACTACTCTGAATCATCCAAATGGTCATTGGCAAACTTAAGATGAGCCTTGACATGTGCTGGTTTAAGCAGGGGAACCTTCCGTGCCATGCATGATTTCAAACCATGACGTCTTAAGTGTTTTACCAACTGCAACCTTAGAAACGGTGGTCCCATCTCTTTTCAGGTCATTGACCAGCTCCTCCCGTGTAGTTCTGGGCTGATTTCTCACCTTTTTAGGATTATTGAGACCCCACGAGGTGAGATCTTGCATGGAGCACCAGTCTGAGGGAGATTGACAGTCATTTTTAGCTTCTTTCATTTTCTAATAATTGCTCCAAAAGTGGACCTTTTTCACCAAGCTGCTTGGCAATTTCCCTGTAGCCCTTTCCAGCCTTGTGGAGGTGTACAATTTTGTCTCTAGTGTCTTTGGACACCTCTTTAGTCTTGGCCATGTTAGTAGTTGGATTCTTACTGATTGTATGGGGTGGACAGGTGTCTTTATGTAGCTAACGACCTCAAACAGGTGCATCTAATTTAGGATAATAAATGGAGTGGAGGTGGACATTTTAAAGCCAGACTAACAGGTCTTTGAGGGTCAGAATTCTAGCTAATAGACAGGTGTTCAAATACTTATTTGCAGCTATATCATACAAATAAATAGTAAAAAATCATACATTGTGATTTCTGGATTTTTTTTAGATTATGTCTCTTACAGTGGACATGCACCTACGATGATAATTTCAGACCCCTCCATGATTTCTAAGTGGGAGAACTTGCAAAATAGCAGGGTGTTCAAATACTTATTTTTCTCACTGTATTTCAGGGGCTTTTAATCTTGTTGATACACGTCACAGCGCTACAGCTTTGACTACAATCTCCTATATCACTTTTGTAAATGGTTTCTCTTTGGGTTAAAACATGCTGGGTGCAGTAGCTCATAACATAGTATTGAGTTAAATTACTACTGTCTCTTAACTTGGGTTGTGCTTTAGTTTGCAGTAAGAGAGAAAAATATCACATTATTAATAAAAATTATTCTGTCAGCGAATGGATCGGCCTTGGGCCCAAATCTATTTCTGTAGATTTTAAACATGTTTGAGTCAGAAAATTAGTTAAGGTTACCCACTTTGCTATAAGAGAACATTGCATCATGAGTTGTGGTAAATCAAAATTTACCAAAGTAATAGTTCACGAAATTAAAGTCTGTCATCATCACGTTCATGCTGTTCCTAACCTGTACTTTCTTTTCTTCCGTGAAACGCCAACGTACATTTTTTTGTTTGGACCAGGGGCTGTCAAGCTTCAAAAGAACCAAAAAGCACCATTAAACTGTGAGGAATAGATTGGAGAAATATTTGGCCTTGAGAGTCTTGCTTGACTGGTCACTTTCACTAAATGGAAAAATGAAGACTAAAACCCTGCCATAAAAATCTAAGAAAGTCCATTGGGTTTTGAAACACATGAGGGTAAGTAAATGAAGCTATACCTTGTAAATATTTAATGCCACGCAAGCTACAGCGACAACATTAATATCTCTTGCGAAAACACAGAGACTCGTCTTTGTAAACACAGAGATAGGCATATGGAGCGTTATTATTATTATTTAATAAGGTTTCTATAGTGTTTTGCCAGGATTGGGAGTTGAACCGACAACCTGCTGGGTGCAGTAGCCCAAATCGTGAAAGACGGGGTTATTTGTCATCTGGGATCCTCCGCTTTAGTATCCGTTTGGTGTGGCCGTGTTTATGTTAGGAGATGATGTGTCATAAAAGGGACTGGGAGCAGACAGGTGTTGTCCGCGAGGCCGTATGGCAGCGTCCGGGGAAGCAAACTCTGCCATGTGGCTCGTTAGCAAAATGCTAATTATGTTGTCAGCATCATTAAGAGTCACAACAGCGGCCATTTTGGGAGTTGTGGCGCCTGCTGTTCTTCCTGTTGTGGCCCTGTGTGTGTTTGCGTGTTTGTGTATGAGTGCAGCCAGTGCAGTAGGCTGGCATTAAACCTAGACATTACCTCACTCCTGGGCAGACGACCCATTACGATGCTCAGCAGGCTGCAGGAGAGGTGAAAAAACTCAATACCTGGTGATTATACACACACACACACACACTGCAATGCATCACATCTGCAGGCGACCCATCTTGGCTTTGCAGATAGCAATCCCCAGTCATAAACTCAGTCAGACAAACAGTTTCCCCTTCCCCCGTCTCGCACAACATGTCCTGCAGGGATTTGTGCGAGTATCACAAAATGCAGGTTTCACGAGGAAGTGTCTCTTGTCATTTTTTGGGGTAGTTATATTACAGGTTATAACTGGAATGTTTTCACATGCTTGCATCTTGCTGTTTTTTAGGACTTTCCCACTGTAGATAGAACAGATTGCGCAGTTTTTATAGCTGCCACATAGCCTGGATGGCTCGTGAAAAAGAAACCTGTCATCAAGTCGGGCTCAGCATGTAATTTTGTTCCTGCAGTAATCTGTAAAGCAGCATTGGTATTTTAAGTATCTAGTCATCAGCTATTTGTTGGACGTGTCGTATGATCTTATAATGTTTCAAGGTTTGTTAGGGGCTGTCAGTTAAATGAATATTAGCTATATGTCTTTAGTTTAATGCACCTGTTTTACAACGATTGTTGTAAACTACCTATTCACAAGCATAAGAGCAGGATTATGATGTCAGTTATGATGCGTAATTTCTTTGGTCTTGAAATACTGGATTGAACAGGGATCATTGCGTATGTGTTTGTTTTAACCATTTGGCTACTGACAGCAATTTAACCTAAGACAAGGAAAGATTGGGTTTTTGGATGTTTCAGAATAGATAGCTGTTTTGCTTGAATAAACATTTGGTTTTTTTTTGTACAGGCACTTCTCGGGTGATACTAGCTGGCGCTGTTTATCATACAGCACCAAAAATCCAATCCATGTGATTTAACTTGATCTCACTTTTTGTTTTCGCTAACAAATGTTTAGGTTATTTTTAAGGTATTTTCAGGTTTTTTAATGTTCTTCATTGAGTAAACAAGGTTTTAGGATACACAAATAATATGGCAATGTGTCAGGTCTCTTACCTCAAAACCAACCCCGGTAGCATTAGCATGCTGAGAGAATCCACCTCAATACCCCAGAGACTTCCTCCTCAGACAGCCATTCAAATTCAGACTTGACCCCTAAACCCCCACCAGACTCTGGCTCTCCTCCCATGTCTGTTTTAATGGGATGTGTCTGTATGCATGCATGTGTGTGCGGATCGACTCTACTTCCAGTCTAGACTTCAGACAGATAAATGTCATTTTATTCCCCCGAGGGCTGAATCGCTAACTAGGGGTAAAATTTTAAAAGTTCACATTTCATTTCAATGTCTGCCTTAGCCAGGAATGATAGCAATGTTCAGTGAAATACGAACTTAAATGGTGGTCTTATTTTTTTTACCGGAAATCAAAGTGTTTTTATTAAACAGTGTTAGATCTAGTGTCGAGAAGAAGTACTTTAAGATTATCAAACTTAAATGTATCCTTTACAAATGTAGATTATTAATTTACTGCTGAATGTCTTTCTTGAATAAAATAATTAATTTTACTGCAGGAATGAATGTTTTTTATTGAAAAGTGTTTGATCTATGCAAGATGTCTGGATTTCAGTGAAATGCTTTAAAAATAAATAAAAGTGTTAAGGTAGCCTTTAGGATTACAGACTATTTAGCATCTCCTCCCCTTTACCCCAGTGTGGATTCGAGTATATTGCCTGCCCCTCAATAAAAGTCCATATAGCTGCCAGGTTATTTATAGACAGGCTGTCCTGTTCCAAATAGCACCCTAAACCCCTGGACCCCTCCTGCAGATCCAGATTGTCGTGACGTACAGATCAGTGGGGCGCACACCCGGAAGTTTGATGTTTAACAATTACAAATGTACTAGGGTAAAACCCCACTTGCTTCAGATAAAAAAATTGTGTCATTCTTAAGAGTCAATTGTAGGAATAATGCCTTAATTAATTTACATTTTATGCTTTTTTAGACACTTTTATCCAAAGTGACTTTACATGGTATAGCCTACATTTTATTATTGTGTGTGTGTTCCCTGGAATTAAACCTAGAACCTTGTGCGCTGCTAACACATAGAGCTACAGGAACACATAATAATGCATAAATAATGGACATCCAGACAGTTCTTATCGCAGAATAAATAAAGTGTTCAGGTCTTGTATTTTCCTGAGGTTTATTGTTGGATAACATCCGAATTAAGGCACATTATTACGCTTATTAGCTGCCACATGAGTAAAAAATATAGGCATGAAATATTAATTTAAACAATTTTATTAGCGGAGTGATATATTAAACATACTGGTCAGTATGACTCGCAGTACCCGGATGAGCGGCGTCGTTGGTATCGGGATAGCTAATGAGGTAGTGATGTAATAAAAAAATGCGTTAAGAAAATAATTGCAAATTGTAGGCCTATATCTCCATATTTTGATATTTTGAAAGTCTAAATAATTCTTAAATGATGGTTAAGTAGTGACAACTAAAGTTTTGTTTATAATTTAATACACAAAGCTGAGGGGCGTCCGCTTAGGCTTCAGACAAGGCCGTTCGTGAGCAACCCAAAACTAGCAAATGAAACTTCCTATGATCGGATGGACTTCACGTGCACGCGCAAACTCGCCCACGCGCCCGTCGTGACAGAGCCTGAAGTTGAAGGGGGTTGTTGTTTGCGGACACGTGCTCTGTGTCGCCAGACAGCGGGGTCACACGAAGGTCAGCTCCCTACAATGCTCGCCTTGACTGCTCGCGTCTGGCTTTAATGGGGAGGTGTAACATTAGACACTCGAGCACTGCGCGCGACCACCCCCTCTCCCGGTCAACGACGGAGGAGCACAAGTGCGCGCGTACGAACAGACTCCTGAAAAAGTAAGGGGGGTGTTCAGCTCAGAAGGGGTGGAGAGAAACTCCGCCGGCTTGATCTCACAAACACTGCGCTTTTCCCTTTCAACCAGAGAGGTCAAAGAGGAAGAGAGAGAGAGATTATAGAAAGCGGACGGGTTCGCAAAACGTTAAGTAAGCGCAAAGTAGTGCCGTTACCGGAAAACATGTCGTGAGAAACAGCATGTCAAGGTTGCGAGCGCGAGCTCTCGTTTTCCGCGCGAGCTGTTGGACGTGCTTATTACACCGGCTGCCTCGCGCACCGGTTACAGTATTTAACGTGCTCCATGCGAAACCTCACCGCACCGGATGGCTCTAACATCACATGCGGATCCCAACTCCAGGGAATGGAAATTTGTAAGTGTTACACTTTGTCTGACTTTATTCTGCTGTTTGTTTGATCTCTGCGACTGGAGCGCGTGAGTGTGTTTATTATTTTATTTCGTCTGCGGTGTCGTCTGGCTGTCTGCTCTTATCAGCGCGTCACATTTGTACACGTCAGATTTCTCAACGCAGTCTGTGAATGTGTCTGGGACGTAAACCCAACAGACAGGGTTAAAACGTATGCTTGGGGTGAATGTCTACTGCCTTTTAGACTTTTTTTTTAAACGGCAGACTAGTGCTTGACTTCCGTGGGAACCAGGAAACCTTTGTTTATTATGACAGTTTGTGTATGTCATACATTTCTTTTATGTTTTATGTCTTAGGCTCGTTTCACTAACTGTTAAAAAGATATAGTATATAGGTATATATAAAAATGGTTCCCCTATGACTTTGAGCATTTAGTACTATTTTGCACCTTAGTGTATAGCCTATTTTAAGAGCAAATTACTTTGTGAAACTTTTTATTATTAACTATGTGCTTCTGTAGCTCAGTGGTAGAGCATTGCATAAGCAGCGTAAAAGGTCCTGGGGTTAGATCCCCAGGAACGCACGTAATGATAAAATATGCTGTATATCTTGTAATGCACTGCAAACATAAATATAAATGTAAAATGTGTAGCTTGAATGTACTGTGAGCTGCTTAAATATGTATAAATATAATACTAAATAAAATATTCATGTTTTTTTCCCTTAGACTTTTTTTTTGCAATGGTAGTCATAGTGTCTGCCAAAATATCAGTGATCAAAGTTTAAACCGTAAAATATTTATAGAATATCTAACAATGTAGGGAGCATTACTATGTTCTTGGCTAATGCACTTGAATCTAAAATAGGATGTTGAATTGTGATTGACCTAACATATTGCTGCATATTTTAATAGTTTGTCTTTATGTCAGTCTGTCCAAAGTATTACTGTCTGTCTAAATCTGACCACTTGAGTCTCGGCATGTAAGCAGCGTGTTGTTGCGCTGGTTGGATGATGGATGTGTAAGACACAGGCTCTTTCTCTCTGTTCATGGAGTGAAAAGTTCATATTCTGTCTGGATCATAAATTATGAATTTAGTCCAGGGGAATTCCCACACAGTAGGCAGAAAAGGCCTTTCAGTAGCGTATTGGGAGGCCTGCCTCTTACATGTAATCTAACATATGCTAGTACAGAATATGACATCTCTGGCAACCCAAGCGAATCGTTTTGATTTATCCATTAATTTAAAATATTAAAGATGCTCCTTAAAAACATCAACCCCATACGATGCCTTTGAGGGAGGCTGAAAAGTAATATATTTGTCCGAAATTGAAAACAGATTGTTTGACGACAGGCTCTCTTAGTTGTGGATCCACAGTGAGCTAAGCACATCCGAAACTGTGCCGGGTTAAGCAGCCCCGAGGTGCCACTATGAATTATTGATAAAGGCCAGTGTCGTCATGCCAGTCTGAGTGCTGCTTCTGGCATTACCCAGGATGATCCTTATGCCCACGCACAATGCCCGGCTTTATCAGGAGTGGCCTCAGTCGAAATTCTCCCTTTTTGACTACATGAGATTAGAGTAATGAAACCTGAAGTGATTCAGTAGAACTGCTTCTTTTGTCCCCACGCGTATTTGTAACAGATCTGGCCCCGAGCGAGTCCCAAACCTGTAACCTACTGCACGTTAGTGTTCTGCTCCAGGCTTTTAAAAGCAGCTGGTGTCGGATCCGGCCTTAGGGAGTGTGACTCATTAGCCAAGACAGCCTGAGTAAACCAAGGACGCGCTGTGCTTTGTTAAAAAATCCATACTTTGTTCTATATAGCGATAAACAGGACCACCCATGAAGGACAAAGTTTTAATAAGGGGAGGGTGTGGCCAACATCGCCACGGCTTTGGGAAATAAAGAACTAACTCTTTATCCGTCTCTCCGCCTTTTCCTCTCTTTGAATTGGCTCTTTGGAAATGTCACCAGTAAACTCTGTCCCATACTAATGTACTCGGATAAAGTAGTGCGATTCTCATCACTGAAGTTCATCTAGCGGCCATGCAGGAATGTTTTTGAAAGCGGAGCTTATTTTCCCTCCAACAGATCTTTTAGAAACTGCCTTCCTAGCTAAGCATGCCCCGAGGCGGTCTGTTCCGCGTCTTGCACCTTTTTAAACGAAATAAAGGAGAGAAAACACGTCTGGCAAGGTTTTTATAATTGCGGTCATGGTTGTTAGAGTTTGTGGGCTTGGTAAGTCTACGTTCAGTTGGCAACATGACTGTTTAGGTCGCCACACCTTAGCTGCCATCCGTTTGGTCATGTCCATCCTGTGGAGACCAAAATAAGCGCCGGTTATATTCGGCTCGGGCAAACATAGGCTATGATTATGTGTGCAGAATCTGTAATTACACATTGTCACAAAAATATAATTGTTTCCAAGGTCAAAATATGCACGGCCCTCCTCTTTCGACATCTGCGTTCTTTTTAAACAATCTCGTTATTGATGGTGAAAGCTCCAGTGTGGCATAGCTGTGGAGATCAGGCTGCGTTGGCGTGCGTGGCTGTGATGGCCGGTTCAGACTATCTGTGCTGTGTGTTCTGTGGCTTCTCTACAGAGCCGGGCTGGATGCCCACTCCCCTGGTGCTCAGCGGGATGCCAGTCTGCCAGCTTGTTTTGTGTTTTTTCTCACTGTCCCTGCATGCCTCTGGCCTTTCATTTCAGCACACAGACAACCTGTGTGATCGGTCCTTTACAGACACCCACAGACTGGTTTGTAAGACCTTTTTTTGAAATTTAGGATGTATTCTACAGCCATCTTTATGCTCATGAGTTAAAAATGCTTATTTCTTTCTCGTCACTGATGTTTTCAATCGCCTGTCAAAACCTTTTGAGGTTACATAGCGGTGTGCTGACTGCGATAGACAAGCTGACAAACAAAATCATTCTGCTTGTCAGTTTAGTTTTTCAAATGTTCACTGCAGTAGAGGTGTAGCCTTGGGTTGGGGTTTGTTTTGAAAGATTTTGGTTTTTGGTTTACACTTACATGAATGCTTTTATCCTGAGCATTAAATCTATACATTTTATATCAGTGTGCCAGTGTGAGCCCTGGAACTGAACCCATGACCTTTCCAGTGCTAACCCAATGCTATTCCAAGTCTCCACTGTCTCTGCCCTAATCTAAATGTATATGGGTGATTCTCACGAAAACTTGGTTTGAAAAATGTCAAGCATGAAAATGTAAAAATGGCTTAAATGTACTTTTTTTCCCACCAGACATTAGAAACAAAGTCTGGAGTATGGGAACATTAACTTAAAAAAAGTTTACTTATCATTTAACACTTTTTGTAATATAATTTCAAAAGTAGGTCCTAAAAAATCTCATTACCACAACATTCAGAAAACATCAACACTGACATATTTTTAAAATGACATGACAAACCTGAAAGAACATAATTTGGAGATTCTGCACATGCATTTAAAATCAAAGTATTATGCTTCTATTAATTAAATGAACATTTAATAAGCATCTGTTGCGGTAATGATAATCAAAATGTGGTGTAAGCATTCTGACAAGACAATATTTCAAATTAACTGTAAAAAATGATCTTACCTGGTAGCCATCTTGAAGTAACTGGTCCATGTGCTTGGTCACTCAAAATCAAACTTTATTAAAATTCTGTATGTGTGCTTAAACTGTTCTCAAAAAGTGTTGCGGAGAATGAGAACATCAGGCATGGACACATCATTTCCCTAATTTTTCTTCATTATTATTATACATGAATATTCAGTAAATATTTTTTCTGTCATCTAAAGTAGTCTAGCAAAACATCCATTTATTTTCTTTCTTAATATTTTTGTGTTAATATGATTAAATTACTTATATCACTGACAACAGTGGTCTGGTCAGGATATTGTCATTTAAAAAGTGGAGTTGCAGCCCTCAACTGATGTTTATGTTGTCATTTTGTGTGTTGGCCACCAGTTGTGTGATTGCAGTACCAGTTTGAGCCACACGTTTTGTTATTGCAATACCAGTTTTGGCCACAATCCTACATACTGTTCCTTTAAATATATTTAGGCAATAGGATTTAGTTTGTTGTGTTGGGACACTGGCTCACCTGCTCTCGTTACCTTGGCACTATAGCTTGGCATGATGCAGCGTCTGGTGCAGGATCCTCATTTCTCAGACTGTTTAAGAGAGATGCGTGTGTGGCGCTGGGTGTTATGTGCAAATGCCGTAAATTATTAAGGATTAGTGTGTGTTTGTAGCATAAAACATCAGATCTGGCTACATGGGGAAGTCACACACACCTCTGAACAGAATAGAAGTGGGTCAGGTGAACACGAGTGCCATCTCACACACCCACACAGATCTGCCTCAATCTCTTGGATATTACATGTGATTCTTGAAGTTTGGTCTAGTCACTGTAAAATCTCATTGGTCAAAAATCAATCCACATAGTTGTATGTATATCTGTCTGATATATCTGTATAGCTATAATGTCCTGATTGGCTGTGCTTGTTACGGCTGTGATCACACATAGTTTTTGCTTTCAGTAAGAACAGAAAAATGACTCAATACAGGAAGTGTAGTGTACCATGACCTCCCGGGTTAGGACGTTCGGTTACTGTAAGATTTAGCATATACTGTTATCCAAAAAGACTTGTCACCTGGAGTAATATAAGCTTAAGTCTTGCTAGGACACATTGGTGTTGTTATCTCGTGGTCCACTCATTTTGGGATTTGAACCAGCAAATTTCTGATTAAACTTTCAGCCAACACACTGACCATCACTTATGGCGCTTTTCCATTGCATAGAACCCCACGGGTCAGGTCGTATCAGCTCACTTCACTTTGGCTTGGTTAGCTTTTCCATCGAGTTTAATAACACTTCAGGGATTATAGGCGTGTCATAAATATTTGCACTGCCTACTGCTGTAACATCATACATGTGAGAGCGTCATTGAAATGCTATACATCCCCATACATTAATTTTTTGTCAGTCCCCCACAAAAATTACAATAGACCACCACAAATAGATGTTTGCATATTGCGTTTATCACTACCTCTGCATCACATGACAGTTTTTGTACAAACACCCGATGCGCTCTGCTGAACTTCATTTAAGTTGCAAAAATGCATGCGGACCTTCCTTACTTACTTATTCATTTAGCTGATGCTTTTATCGCTTTTTACTTGACTTACAATTGCTATATATGTCAGAGGCCGCACGCCTCTGGAGCAACTAGGGGTTAAGTGTCTTGCTCAGGGACACTATGGTGTGTCACAGTAGATTTGAACCCGGGTCTCTCACTTATCCACTGTGCCATCACCGTCCCCACATAGGGATGCATGGACCTGCACGTCGGGAATGTGCCGCCACAAACTGGTATGGTGTTCCTGATTCTTAACCTGTTGATATTTTTCACCGCTAAAAGGGAGTTTGGGAACTTACAACAAAGCACAGATGACTACAGGCTTGCTTCACAGCGCACACACAAAGGTAAAGCTAATCTTGCATTATAGCGATGACGCTAGTAATGACGATTCTCTCAGACCAATCAGTGATCTAGAGTGTTTTCTCGTCACGTTTTAGTTTCAGCTCAGCTCGCTTGGAACCCCAACTGAGGTGGTACTAAATATTATCAGGTACTACGTATTGTACCCAGTGGAATAGCCCCCAAAAGTAAGCTGACCCGACCCAAACCGTGGCGTACTATGCAATGGAAAAGCCATTAGTCTGTAGTCCAGGGGCACGGGAAGATGTTTTAGGTTGGGGTTCTGTGTGTATGGCCGTAACCTGCTATGATGTCACCAAGGTTCGAATAGGAAAAAGCAGTTGAGTGGGGTTGACAAAAAGGCAGATTCGAACCTGATCTACGAGCCTTAGGCACTACTGCCTACACCCAAAAGGGACACTATTGGCACTTGGTGTAAATAGACACTCAGAATAAATAAATATAAATGAACCAAAATTTTTGTTGCATTTTCAATCCCTCAGCACCCCTGCTGTAGTCTGCAAGGGTTAAGGATGATGGTTTAGATTCAGGTCTTTGGTTTTCTAAGATGTGTTTAAATGGGCACCAATATGTGAAATGCCACCATAAATTGGTTAATGCATTTAAAGGGCACATGTAGGCAGTTGTTGAAAGCAGTGGCCTCTGTATAGTCCATTGAACATGTCACCTTCAACGCACACTTGCTACCCACATACACAAATCACTGTTCTCTGCCTCTATTAAACACCATCATTCTCTTTCTCTTGCCTTCCTTCTCCTCCTTACCCCCCCCCCCCCAAACGCGCACACACTCACACAGTGTCTGGTCTAGCACTCTGTTCTGCTCTGCCTGGTGACAGAAAAGCCTGATGCATTTTTATCCTCTCAGTGTGGTCTACCGAAAGACAGTCACTCTGTGTATGGTTAATCTGCAGTACATAATACACAAGTTTTAGCCTCAGACACCCACGATACGCCCACTGTTTGCCATCCGTCTGATACATGTTGCACACAAAACAAGAAATGACTTTCTTAATCTGATAAACGCTAATCTGATTGGCTGATTTTATGCAACTTCCACAAAGGAAGTGCAGCAATGTACTGTACTCACAATAAAATGGAAGAAAATGTGTGACCCTGCTTGCAAAAAAAACAGTCATTTTTGTGACTTACTGATTCTATAAAATCATTCTACATAATGTAAAGAAAATATTACCTTGACATCTTTAATATGGACTGAGTAAGATCATGTCATGTTTGATGTTCCTAATCTCATAATTAGATTAAGACTTCAGCCTGGATTTGGATTTGGGGAGACTGTTTATCATGAAAACCATTCACATTTATGAATCCCATTTTGGCAGATGCTTTTATCCAAAGCCACTTGCCAGCATTCAAGGTATACATTTAAGAAGTGCACGTTCCTTCTTTAGTCATTGTATGTCGCCTCTTAAGAATACGGTTCCGTACACACTGCATATAATTCGTTTGTCACTTCACCTTTTAATGCTTAATCCTGTTCTGTACACACACAGTTCAGTAATTTACGGGACTCACAACCGCATTCTACAACCGAATTAACTCCCGCAAAATGCAGGTAGTGACAACCGCATTTACTGAAACTCTGCACAGTGTGTACATAACCGATCTGAACAACTAGTAGTTAATCAAGTGTTTAAACGTTCATCATAAACAGGGCAGGTCTCTCTTCTGACAAAATAAATGCTTAGAAGGGGAAAAAGTCTTCTTTTTGCGCGGTTCCGAAAATTACAGAGGCACAAGCGTTAGCTGACTAGTGTTGCCAGATCTTGCACTAAAAAAAAGCGAACAAGAAAAATCCAATAATAAACCGAAATAAATCTAAATGCTTTACCTCAAAGATCAAAATATTTGGACCGGCACCCTCACACTATTAAGACCAAAAACTTGATCGCTTTATGAGCCAAAAGCCATAAACGGTTAAGTGCCAAAACAGTATTTACGTACAAAAAAGACGAGGACCTGGCCACACTGCAAGACCGCGCGCTCCGCGCTGTAAAGCAGCATCACAAAAGCGTAAAATACACAACGCCAAGATGGAGGTTTGTTGCAAAACACAATGCTGTTATTATTTTTGTCAAAGCTGTGAGTGATAAGCACGCGAGACGGCAGAATTTTGCTATGGTTATTTCTGTGTCAATCATCACATTTTCGGGAGTGAGTCTTGTTTCGTACAGACATAAAACGGACATTTAGGGGATTCACTCCCGCATTTTAATGCGGTTGTCACTCCCGAAAGTTTGCAGTGTGTACGAGACCTACATATGACAAAAGTAATGTTGAAGGGTTGCTTTACATGCCAGACACATGTCTCTTGCTGTCTAAAAAAAGTGGTTCTTGGACAGCTTTAGCTGATAGCGAAAGGTCCGGTATGTTTTGCCGCCGTTAATGGTGTGGCTATGCAAAACTGGTAGTGTCCAGACCCACAGTCTATAGGGCTTGGGCGCCGCGTTGCACTCTGGGGCGTGGCGGCCATGTTGGTGGCCTCACGAATGTAAACATACAGCAAGTCGAACGAAGAGAAGCGGCGGAGTTGGGAGAATTAAAAGAAAGAAAAAAGATGTTAAAATCCGAAAACGGGGAAGCAGGGACCGTTATGTGGACAAAATCGGAACTATTAACGGTGTGGATCCATATGAATAAAGAGTGAATAAAGAGCCTTTTAAGATAACAGCGTGGTTGTTGTGAGAGCACGATTTCACACCAATCTGTAAGCAAAGTCACATACGACCTAGCTTCACAACTAGCTTAGTTAAAGGGACAGAGAATGAAAAACCATTTTTACCTTGTCTTTGTTGAATAATGGTAGTCTACCCGCATTCACGAACATACAAAAAGTGCTAGACATGTTAAACATCTCATAGAAATTCCTCTTTTAGAAATGTCAGCCAGAAAACAGCCCAATCTGAAAAACTGATGCTTATGACATCACAGGCATCTCACTGCCCCTCCACTTTAAAATATTTGCCTACATTTTTTGAGTGGCAGCAAAGTCAGCCAATCAGTAATGAGATTGCAAGTTTAGCCAGTAGGGGGAGCCAAATAGGTGCAAAACCACTTGTTTAAAATCCCCCACCCTAATAGAGCTATCTGAGAGAGGTTTTTAGGAAGCTTCTAAGGCATTACAGATCCAAACAAAAGCATTTTTGTCTACATGTCACAGAACAAGGATAAATACCCCGTTCAATCATTCTATGTCACCTTTAATGCAGCAGTTTTTGCTGTCAGCAGAGGGATAGCAACAGAAAGTTGAATGTTGAAATTTTCCCGTATTTTGGGCGAGTAAACCAGGACATTTCCCTTATGTTCAATGTTGACTTAAGCTATATAAATTAATATTCAGATGTTATACTTCACTGTCGTATATATAAATGTCATTTATATGTCATGTATACACATTACTGAGGGGTTGAGGTTAATGTTTGGTTTCCGATATTGAATAAAACATAATGAAGTTTTGTCCTTATCTGTCATTTTTTATTTAAATTACTTTTAATGCGTTACTTTATTATTAATACAGCAACGGTTTACCATGGTTGAAAAAATAACGACAAATTAATCAAATTAAGACACGATTTAGAGAAAGTGTGTCTATAAACAGAGCGCAGCAGTAAAGGAGGCTATCAACATGGCCGCCACGACAAGTAATGACGTCACGACTCCCAAGCCCTATTGGGGCTTTTCCGTTGCATAGTACCCCACGAATGGTTTGGGTCAGCTTACTTTTGTGAGCTTTTCCACTGGGTGCAATACCCGATACTTTTTTAGTACCACCTCGGTCGGGGTTCCAAGCGACCTGAGCTGATACCAAAACATGATGTGAAAACACTGTAGATCACTGATTGGTCTGAGAGAATCGTCACTACCAGCGTCATCGCTATAATGTAACAGATTAGCTTTACCTTCGTGCTAGGTTGCGCTGTCTCGAGGTCTGCGCTGTTGTCATCTGTGCTCCGCTATAAGTTTCCAAACTCCCTTTTAGCGATGAAAAACTTCCACAGGTTGAGAATCAGGAACACCATAAAAGTTTGTTCCAAACTTGCAGTTTGTGGCGGCACATTTGCGACGTGCATGTCCGCATATATGCTTAAATGCAACTTAAATGAGGCTCAGCAGAGCGCGTCGACTGATGCCGCGGGTGTTTGTACAGAAACTCTCATGTGAGACAGAGGTAGTGTTAAATGCGATGTGCAAACATCAATTTTAATTTTTTGGCGGACTGAGAAATAAATAAATGTATGGGAATGTACAACGACTCTCTCACTTGTATGATGTCACAGCAGTAGGCAGCGCAAATATAACGACACGCCTCTCTTTCTCTTTATCTCACTCAATGTTCAATGTTAAAATAGGACAAAGAGTGTGTCAGTAGGCGACCAGGACAGGACGTAGTAACAATCAAAGAACAGCTCCCCACACTGTCACTCAGATGAAGGACAAATTCTCTCTGCATGTGAGAAAGAGCAAAGCCAAGTGATTAACCGAGAAAAGATCCTGTCATCAACTTATTCACTTACTGTATTGCTGCAGTGCCAACAAATTCTTGTACAGCTCAGCTGGATCCACCCAGACTGCTTTGTAAAATCACTTGTGTGACATGGTGCTTAACCACATATAAAGAAGTGGTGAACAATCACCAGGAATTTGTTAGATCTGGAGTGGAATTTTAACTTGTCTGCTTTAAATTTTGATACAAAAGTAGTCTCTACTACATTCTGGTTAATAGATGTGGCTAGATTCCTTATTTTAATGTATTGTTCATATAGTGGAGACATTCTTGTGCCATAGTGTATTTGAAACCGTTGTATATGTTTTACACTTAGTCTTATGCACAAATCTGTTTTTAGTTGAACCGCTGAGGGTTCTTGTTGCCAGCATGAAGCCTGCAGTGATTTTTGTGTTATATTGATTCAGGCCCAGTCTAACAGATTTGTGTCTGTAGTCATATTTGTTCCTACCAGCACTGCAATCCGAGTCTCTTTATTTCTTATCTGCCCCCCTGCCTGATTGTCACTTTTTTTCATCACCCGCCCCTTCTGCTCTCTGTCTCTTTCTCTCCTTCTTTTGGTTTCTCCTCTTATGCCCTAAATTGGGAGAGAAGTGTTTGTTTCTTTTGATGTGTGAGTGCCAGTATCCCGCAGTACTGCATTGCAGGAAACGGCGCATACTTTTATTCTCGCTCCATGACACTCTCTGTTGTGTTCGCTCGACTGTACAAGGTTCCAGAATAGTCTCTCTCGGCACAGTCGGTGGAGAATTCTGGAAGCTCATTTCTGTGCTTTGAAAAGCCCATAGACTCTCCACAAAGTGTCTCCTTGAGAGAAACAGGCCCGTCTTGACTGAGAGAGCAGGTCTCTGGTCCGGCAGCGTGCTCCTCATGTTCAAACAGAATACACGGCCTTACAGAAACACGACTCGAGGTGTGTTTGACTTCATCAGCCTGTTGCAGACAAGGATGTCAGAAGATATAAAAGTAGACATGAGCTACATTCTTTAAGCTTTTGGCCAAGTTGTTATTCACTTACATTTAAGTGGTGCATGTTGTGCAGGGTGGACATCTAACTGTGCCAAACACTTTATTGTTTGCTTTATAAGGGTTTTCAAACTTTTCCCAAATATAATAAACCATTTATGTTTTTCCTAAAATGTTACTTTGTATAAAGAAACATTTAAACTCAGATTAGACAGGATATTGTTTTGTATTTTTATTTTTTATTTCCTGGGGACCACTTAAATCTTCTGGTCCCTCATTTTCTCTGGTTTAATTGATAGACGCATATCAGAACAACAATTTGTTCTTATACTTTCACTTGTATTCTTTAAAATCCAATAATCTAAGATATTTTAATCCTGTTATTTCATCTCAAACCAAAATGGCTGCATCATTTTTTGCTATATAATTTCACAAATTTGGGTAACCATATTAGTCTTAGATGGCAGCTTGACTCTGCTGCCATCTCCTGGTCATGCTTTATGAGTGTCTAAGCCAGTGTTTCTCAAACTTTTTCAGCCCAAGGACCACTTTATCTTCCAATTTTTTTCTGAGGACCACCTAACAGAATCCCACTCTAACACGCCACAAAACAACAAAATAGGAAGGATAAGCTAAATTTAAGTTTAATATGCAACTGTTTCAAGTCAAAAACTAATTTTTTAAACACAAATGCAATGCTATGTTTAGAAATTATTATATGAATTTTATTTCATTTGAACAAGTAAATGTGAAATGAGTTACAGCTTAATATGAGCAACAAACTGCACATGAAAAAAACTGCATTTAAACATAGTATAACAGCCTATGTCCCACTTAATGTCATTCCAAAGAGCCATTAGTTTAAAACTGAGGTGGTGGGTATATGAAGTCTATGGTTGTAACTATGGTAACAATAAAATGCTGAAAAAATGTTCCCCTTAATGTCCAAAATCACTGAAATTACAGGGATTTTACACATGAAACAAAAACTAGTACATAACAAAACTAATAGATCTGTGGAGCTGCTTTCAGTTGACGCTTGATCTTTTATTTTGACTCCTCTTTGATTTAGCAACCGATCCATTTTTACGTTATTAAAACAGAAAGGCAAGAACTGATATCACAGTTTCGCAAGTGCATTTAAAATCTACTTAAATAAGTGACGATTGTATAAACACTTGCCTAGTTTAGGTCATCCTTTGGCGGTCCACTGGGGGGGGGGTTTGGCGGACCACTAGTGGTCCACGGACCACACTTTGAGAATTACTGATCTAAGCGGATGCACTTCTCTAAGTCTTCTGGTTTTTATGTTTTACAGCTGAACTGGAGTTTGTGCAGATCGTGATCATAATCGTAGTCATGACTGTGATGGTCGTGGTGGTCGTGTGCCTGCTCAACCACTATAAACTCAACACGTGGTCGTTCCTGAGCCGGGCGAGCCAGGCACAGAGTCAGGATCTCTCTCTGCAGCCGGTAAGTCAGTCTGTCCTAAATCCTGTTTGGCTGACCCGTTTTCGTCTCCGTTTGTTGACGCTAATACAGAAACGACACGCTTCACCTTTAAGAAAATGTTTGTGTGTCCATTAGTTTTATTTTATTCTGGTACCCATTTATGTCTCATAGTCCATCAGTTATTTATCACGCCCAGTCTTATGCAAGTACGCTTTTATCAGTGCTTTGGTTTTAAGAGTGCTTTGTTCAGCACAACCTAAAAGTCTTTCAAGTGTTTTGTGTGTGTTTGTTTACTTCTGAAAAAAGTCCTTTATATCTAATCCAAAATAGCATGCCACCCTATACTGAGCAGAGGAGAAAGCGGTGCATATGTGGGTGTCTCACCAGAGGGAGGATTTTTGATATGGTTCTGCTTCTGCTGGAGGCAGATAGCAAGAAACAAAGCACAACACTTTTAAAAAATACAAATTGTGTGGCACATACTTTGACATATCGAGCCGGTGTGTGACTCAAGTTAGAGTCCCCCTCTTCAATTTTCCAATCTTTTGCCATTACTATGAAAAAGACTTTGATATCTTCAGAGCACCTGCTGTGTTTAAATCAGACAGAGACTATAGATTTTGAATGCAGCATCAGGACCTTTTTCCTGTAGGAAGGCAGTGTGTTACGGAGGACACAATGGCAGTGTCCCTCAGAGACCAGGCCAGGTTGATTACATGCGTCAGATGTGTCTAGACGGCAGTCGAACGCAGACATGCGCAGGCCACTGAAGCAGCCAACAGAGAGATGTCTCTATGACCGGGACTTTTATTTTCATTCATGGGGAAACACATGGGCGAGGGAGATCAGAGGAGGAGCAGGCAGGGGTGTCTGGAGAATGATGCTCTTAGGTTTTTTTGTTTGTTTATTTGGCATAGATATATAAAGACACCGAACATAATATTATTTAACAAAGCATCAAAGTTTGATTTAAATCATAGTCAATATTTAAGATATATCAATATTATATTTTCACAGACTGTTCTGTACATTTATGTAGAATGTAGAAAGCAGTAAATAAAAATGACTTCAGCTGGAGTTTCACATATGTGAACCTGTCTGTGAGTATTTTTTGTGATTTACTGTTTTCTACATAAATTTATCATACATAATGTAAAGATGTTCAGGGTTCCCACGAGTCCTTAAAATCCTTGAAAGTTTGTGAATCTGGGGGGAAAATTCAAGGCCCTGCACTCAAAAAAAAATTATTCATTGAATTAACTTAATAAAATTGTGGGTAGGATTTCCATCCAATATGAATGTGTACCCCTAACTCATAAAAACTGCTTTACACAATAAAAATATATTGAGTTAGTCCAACTCAATTTAAAGCAACACTATGTAGTTTTTTTACCTTTAAATAATGTCTCTAAAATTATTTCAGTGATAGAACAACTTTTAACTGGACTAAGTGTACTGTTGCTGCAACCTGAGCAACCTCCTAGCTGCTACAAGCACACTCTGAAAGTGGCGGTG
Source organism: Misgurnus anguillicaudatus (assembly GCF_027580225.2). Lineage (NCBI taxonomy): Eukaryota > Metazoa > Chordata > Actinopteri > Cypriniformes > Cobitidae > Misgurnus > Misgurnus anguillicaudatus. Next base: position 25,533,533 of record NC_073346.2, on the reverse strand, counting down.
GAGGGTAGAGCCCCGCCTCCCCTGCCTGCAGAAGAGTGTCTGATACCAGGCACTGTCGCGCTTTTCAACCACATGGGGGAGCTGTAAGTCATTTTTACATGGAAACTACATAGTGTTGCTTTAAAGTAAATGACAATACTCAATTAAGTGTAGTTGCCTCAACTCAATTTAGTGTAGTCTGAATAACTCGATTTAGCGTAGTATGAATAACTCAATGTAGTGTAGTCTGATTAACTCAATTCAGTTTTTTATATAAAACGTTTTATATCATACTAATTAGCATAAGCACATGTCGGCATGCTAATAATAAAAACATATGATACTTTGGATGAGCATGTGAGAAGAGACTGATCTCCAAACAGGCATTAACACAGTTCATTGAGAGAAATATGTCACATCCACAACCTAACCACATGCGCCACTCTTCTGCACGATGGTAATTAAACAATTTGATAAAATAAAACACAAACGCAATCAATTAGTTACTTTTTAGGGAGTAACTTAATATTGTAATGCATTACTTTTAAAAGTAATTTTCCCCAACACTAAAGATCATTTTGTGAAAAATAACCTAATTCTCTTTAATAATGAATAAGACCATGTCAAAGATTGAGATTAAAGTGAAATCAAACTTTAATGCTCCAGATCTCATATTAAGATTGAGACTTTAGCTTGTATTTTATAGACAGGGTCACATATAAGCCTAATTTTTAAGAGGAATATCTGTTGTGATTTGAAAGGGTTTTTGTATTAGTTTTTATAAAGGTCATCAATTACATCTATTGTCATTTTAATGTTCCTTTTAAATAAATTACTGACTTTTAATATAACAGTACTACTTTATTAATGTATTTTAAAAGAAAATCACATTTCCTTGACTAGAATACTTGAATGCTACATGCTTGTTTTTTATATATTGCAGCTGTGTCTTATTCTGCAATTGAAATGAATGTATATTGCATCTGTCTTGTTTGCAGGAGGGATCTTTATGGCCATCAGATAATGGGCTGAGGCAAGGGGCATCTGAGGTGAGTTGTGTGTGTGTTTGTGTGCGTGGGCCTTGTTGTTCTCTCTTGTATAAATAGCGTGTCTGTCTAAAGTTTCATGTGTGTGTTGTCTTTGTGCCCATGTGGGTGAGGAAGGACACGTCAGTATGACTATACGAGTGCTTGCACTGAAGTGCGTCGAGGATGGATGCTCGTGTGGATATATATTCATTGTTTGCGTCTGGGGAGGGGGGTGCCCCCCCTCACCGGGACGCAGCCTCTCAGCGCTCCATTAATCTCTCTGCCTCCTCTGGCAGCGTCTAGACAGCCGTCTGAGAGGCCAGACGCTCGCTGTCTATCTGTGTAAATTGCCACTCATCATCCTCGTCTTGCTAATGTAAACGTGGCCCTTGCCGTAATGATACTGATCTCAGTGGCTAACTCACATGCAGATTTTAGTCGTGTTAGTCCATCAGCTGCACATTAGCATACTAATGTCTGAACTGGGAACAGTTTATGTTCGGTCCCTTGGTGAGTTATGTAAAAATGGATTGGACGTTATTGATCTGTATAGATGTGGCATGAGTAGAACACAGTTTTTTTTGTGTTAAGATACAGCAGTTACACAAGATTGACTTTTATTATCTGTGCTTACAATAAATGGCTTACTAAAGTCATACAGAATATCTTTATTTATATAATGTATTTTTTTTATTTAGCCAGTGTCAATTTTACACTTTACAGACTTAAATCAAATATGGATTAACATAGCTGCCAGCTGGGTTATGTCTTTAGTGGTTAAAGGAAAACACCACCGTTTTTCAACATTTTACTATGTTCTTACCTCAACTTAGATGAATTAATTCATATCTATCTTTGCTCGATGCATACACTTAATCTTTGTACAGCGCATTGTGAATGTGTTAGCATTTAGCCTAGCCCCATTCATTCCTTAGGATCCAAAACAGGGATGAATTTTGAATCCAAAATCCATTTAGTTTGCAGCATTTCGACCTCTGGCGTCGTAATATTGACGGAAGATTGAGCGAGAGGAGGAGTCAGGAGTGATGATGTTACTGCGCGCCGAGGTCGAACTGCTGCAAACTAAGTGCTCTTCTGCAATACAATATAGTTATCATTTTTAATCCGCTTAAAAAAATCGCCACGTTTTATTTTGTGTCACCATACTTACTCGTGTAACTACTCATGTAACAGTCTTTAAATAGGGAAAACATGGAAATGTTTGGTGGCTTCTAAAATTATCCCTGTTTGGATCCTAAGGAATGAATGGGGCTAGGCTAAATGCTACAAACTTCACGACGCACTGTACAAAGACTAAGTGCACGCATTGAAAAAACATAGGTATGTATTAATCCATCAAAGTTGAGGTAAGAACATAAAAAAAATTTTAAAAAACGGTGGTGTTTTCCTTTAAAGGTCAAGCCTGGTAACCGAAAGGTTGTAGGTTATGTGTATGTGCGTTAGCAGTGCAAAAGATTGTTAGTTTGATTCCCAGGGAACACACATACTGACAAAAATGAATTGCTTGAATGCACTGTAAGTCACTTTGGATAAAAGCATCTGCCAAATGCACGAAAGTAATGTAATGCTTATGATGACTAATAGTATGACATCTATTAAAAATAAGAACGCTGGTTCTCATTTGATTTTATTCCCTCTCTCCTCTGCAGGTGGTGTACGCTCCTCAGCCTAGGGACCGTTTTACTGCTCCCACTTTCATGCAGCATAATCGTTTCCGACGTTTCCAGCCCACCTACCCATACCTGCAGCATGAGATCGACCTGCCGCCCACCATCTCGCTGTCAGACGGGGAGGAACCGCCGCCGTACCAGGGCCCCTGCACGCTGCAGCTGAGAGACCCCGAGCAGCAACTCGAGCTCAACAGAGAGTCCGTACGCGCCCCACCCAACCGGACCATCTTCGACAGCGACCTCATTGACATGCACAGTTCAGGGGGTGGCGGTGGGCCACGCCCTCCCAGTAGCAACTCTGGGATCAGTGTCGTCAATTCCAGTAACCACGGACACATGGAGGGCCCTCCGCCCGCTTACAGTCAAGTGATCGGGCAGCACTCGGGCATAGTACTTTACCTCCACCAGCACAGCAATAACCCACCTGTCCCCGTCACCGTGCAGACTCCGCCCAGGGGCCGGACAGATCCAAGCAGCCCAGAGAGCACAATAGCACTGAGCAAGGACAGACAAAGGGAGGAGCTAGTCTGAAAGGGGGCGGGGCAAGCACACGATCGGCGGCCCACTCTCCACACCCATAAAAGGAATGGGTTCTCCCTCATAACACTCCCATGCACAACAGAGCTTAATGGATCTTGGCGACAAAATCAAAAAAACTATGTGGAGCTGAGCTTGCTAAAGCAACGTTTTATTTCTTTTCTCGCAGACCAGCTGTGCAAACATAACGGTTGCAGTCTCCTACTTTCGTTGCTCTGTATTACTTGTGTATAGCTTACAAATCCGAAAACATTATTCGAGCACAAGACAGGCTTTTTGTTGTTGATGTTGTTTTTGTTGACTTTTATCGTTGTATCCCCTTAAACGTCCCCCTACCGCCCAAGCCACACGTGACACTGTGTGGATAAGAATTTATTTTTTAAAGACCGAGATCTGTGCAGCATGAACAAAACATAAATGCGAAAAATTGTGTAAATCCAATTCCTAGTGCCAAGGTTTATACGGAAGGTGTCACATGGGGCATCGACTGTCTTAAAGACTTGTTATACATGTAAAACCTTCTGTGAAATTGCACTATTGTTGGTTAATCAGAGTAATATGGAGAGGGGGGTAGCGATGGGTGACGTATACGTTTACTGTTTATACTGTTTGTTTTCATGTACATCCGATCGTATGCTTCAATGCAAGCTCTCTATGAGAGGGAAGTGGTCTTGTCTGTTTTCAGCACAAGAAAAAAATCTCAGATCCAGCCTAAATATTTATCTATATGAGGCACAGAATACAGAGAGCCCGCTTTAGTCTCATCTACCCTAATCAGTGATACTTGCAACCACTTATATTCAAGCTGATCTGAGGTCAGTTTTGTTTAAAGAAAAGTCAGTTTACTAATAGATCTGTAAAGACGTGTGATGAGACTTTTGTTATCTTTAAGTGGTTATGAAGAGTTCACCGTTTGCTCTTTTTTTTGTTTCTTAAACCTTAAAGTTTATTATTTATATGTATATTTTGTAGTTGGAATATAAAACTAACATCATTTAAGTTTAAAGGTCACCATTGCATGCCTTTTGCACTTTTGTCTGTTAATAACAACTAAAAACAGACTTTTAAGGAAACTAATATAATCCAGCACTGTATCCGTATCGTTGTGGATTTCATTTAATTATAGCCGGCTCATTTCTGTTTATTTCTGTTTTAGTCTCCACTGCCAATTCTAGAACAAAGTTTAGTGTGTGAACTAGAGGGTTGACCGATTATCGGCGCCAATATTTAAAAAAATTATGGTTATCGGTATCTTTCATTTAAAGAAAGTTTGGTCAGAATCCTTGTTATTCTTAAAGGGACACTCCACTTTAAAAAAAAGGATGCTTATTTTCCAGCTCCCCTGGAGTTGGACATTTGATTTTTGCCGTTTTGGAGTCCATTCAGCTGATCTCCGGGTTTGGCGCTGCCACTTTTGGCATGGCTTGGCATGGTCCATTGAATCTGATTGGACCATTGGCATCGCGCTCAAAAATAACCAAAAGAGTTTCTGTTTTCCTATTTGAAATTGGACTCTTCTGTGGTTGCATTGTGTACTAAGACTGACAGAAATTTAAGCAAGGATATTACGCAGCAGCCAAAAATAGTCCCCTGCCATTGAAAATACTAAGGGGACTATTTTCGCCTGCTGCGTATTATCATTGCGCCTCCTGCAGGCATGTTATGGCAGCAACGTCCTTGATTATTACGCCGAAATGAGAGTTCGTAGCCATATCTGCCTAGAAAATCTCATTTTTAATTTTCCGTCAGTCTTGGTGCACGATGTGGCTGCGGAGGAGTCAAGTTTTAAATAGGAAAAATATCGAACTCTTATTTTTTAGCATGATGCTAATGGACTGGTCAGATTCAGTGGATTGTGCTGAGCTATGCTGAACGTGGTGGCGCCGGACCGGGAGATCGGCTGAATGGATTCCAAAATGGTGGGAATCGGGTGTTTGGCTCTGGGGGAGCTGGAAAATGAGCATATTTTCAAAAAAAAGTGGAGTGTCCCTTTAATTTTGACATCATTTTCATTTTTACACCAGACACACATATCGTACGCCTCAAAACATATCGGTCGACCTTCTAGTGTGAATCCCTTTTGCATCCTCTATTATTATGTAGTCCCAATAAAAATGAATCAGGTTTCAAAACATGGTAAGGTCAAGGGCTAATGTGATGAGCATTTTTAAAATGATCCATTTAAACCCGGCATTCCTCTGTCCTGTTGCTTTTGATCCCAACCCTGACACCAGCTCCTGTCTAGTGCGCACACTTGTTTTTGTGTTTATGCATCCATGACCCGTACTCATCCGAGCGGTTCTCTGCATTCACTTTAAGCTTAATTACAATCATGTAGGCCCAGATAGATGATGTTGCTCCGACCAGAGCTGTTGAATCCGGTTCAGAGGTCGAGAGAATCGAGAAGAAACCCCAAAGACTCTTTACAGTTTGTGCACACGAACCCTTTAATAAGGAGACTGAAGACTGAGCCCCTGCTTTCGGTCACCACTTAGCCTGTCAAGGACAGATGACTTGTACAAAGGCCATGGTGGTTTTTATATTCTTGTTTTCGTTATGTGGGAGTTATGGTCAAAAAAAATGTTTTTAAAAGCAACACATCCACCTTTATAAGCTACTCTGTTTGTACTCAGAATGTTAGAGTCAGCCAATCAAAATGTGTTTAAATCATCTGGTTTTCATCTTATGTGTTGATTGGCTTTACTCTTGTTTTTTTTGCTGTTGGTGGGATTTTTATCCGTCATCTGGACTCCCTTGCTCCAAATCGAACTAAACAAATCAAAACTCCACATGTGTCATTTTATAAACCACAGCATAGATATAAAATTCTAGATTTGCGATGCTCTTGTCAAGCACAGGCAACAAAAACTTAGCAACAGTTGTTTCACTGAGCACAATATTCCAACTTAAAACCCCCGTTTCTATTTCCAGAACGTTTCATGAATCAGTTTGCTGCTTTCACCGTTGCTGCTGCTATGCTACTTCTCTTTTTGTTCACCATCCCAATAAACGCGTCCCTTTGTCGTCTATTTTTCGTTCGTCTTGCTTTCCGCCGTTTTCTGCTGTCCAAGGATGTTTGCATGTGACTCGCGAGCTAAATCGGTGCCTATTGATCGTGTTGTTTTGAGCGACGTAGGAACCCACTTGCACTCAAAGTTCCCACCTTAGCTGTGCCTCACTTCCAATGGTGCTTTCTTTGGTGTAACGTTTTTTTAATCCTCTTTTATTTGTACGGTGCTGTAAATAAAGTTAGTCTGTATGCACATATCCTACCCAATGGGTAGAAACTGCAGAAAAAAAGACAACGTTAATAATGTAACAATTTATAATTGATATAAAGGTTTTAAAATGGTGGTTTGTAAATGCCTGCAGTTGTGAACAAGGAAATTTGTTTTCAGAAAGATGCTAAAAGTATTTTTGAGTAACATCCTGCTACGGTACGAAAGAAACGGACGTACTGGGACAACCATTTAGATGTTAAAGGGATACTTTACTTTAGAGTGAGGGTTCTGTCATCGTTTGCTCATCCTCATGTTGTTCTAAACCTATATGAATTTCTTTTTTCTGATGAACACAAAAAAGGATATTTGGGGGGATTGTGATAAACACACAGCAGTAAGTGAACATTGACTTCCATAGTAGGAAAAAAATATTTTGGTAGTATTTTGATAAATGATGGTAAGCACACAGTTGATAGTACCAATTAAATTCCATTATATTTTTTTATTTCTACTATGGAAGTCTATGGTCACTATGTGCTGTGTGTTTACCATCATTTCTCAGAATGTCTTCTTTTGTGTTCATCCAAAATTCATACAGGTTTGGAACAACATGGGGATGAGTGAATGATGACAGAATTTTCATTTTGAAGTGAACTATCCCTTTAACTGCCACAACTATATACAAGAGATGTGCATTAAAAATCCTTAATAGGAAAGTCAATAATTTAGTTACAAGTTAACTAGTTAATTATAAATTGGAATCTACCAATTATAGAAAGTTTGATATCTAACCACCAACCTGTGCCAGACTCCCACTCATGGACAAAAACATTGAGGGCTTTGGTAAGACAGTCTTGCTTAAACGTTTTGGATTTCAAATAAGTGTTTTATTATTTTAATCCCAACAGATACACGATTTTTGTTTTCAAGACACTTTGTGTTGTGCTTCCTGTCTTTGCAAAGTTTAATAATGAACCAAATGAGAGATGTAGTTTTAACATTCTTATTTTTGTTATATATTTCTGACATTCTTGTGTATGTGGTGTATAGGAGCAAAAAATGATTTTAATTGCAGATATTTATGTGCCGGTGCTCCACTGTACAGTAGCTTGTATTCGCATGTCTATAGTTATATACCTGAAAATAATGTACATAGCGATGCCATTTTGACTACAAGCACCTGACTAACAGCAGTTGGTGACATTTTGAGCAATGTATTAAGCTTTCAGAGCAACAAAAAGCATTTTTCTTGCACACAAACACACACGAAAATGGTTTAGATGTAATTTACTGAGGCTTATTAGGTGTCTGTGAAAAGCGTCTGAGTGCAGCCATTCAGAAGTAAAGAGCATCATATTGCAGACCTTTTTACTTTTTTTTACGCTTGATCAAAATTTCCTTTGTACGTTCATGTGTACGGACGTTTTTCTATACATGCACACGTGCATATTCACACTTTAAAACGTACGTATTTTGTTTTATTTAAATCATTGTCATGTAACTAATAGGTTTACGCCTAAGGTCTGTTACTGCAATGCTGTTTATCCCCACAGAAAAATATAATCAAACGTTGCTCTAATCACTGTTATAGTCAAACTTTTATGCTTGTATTTCTGCTGTTGTCTAACTGCAGTTCAACTAATAAACTAAAATGTACCAGTTTTCCTATGTCTTACATTCAGATCGGTTTTAAATACAGAAACAATATGTCAGATTAACGATTTTATTCATTTTTTTTAATGAACACACATCACTTTAATAAAACTAGCAGCTTCAGCAGTTGTTTTTGATACACGATGTTATTTCCAATAGTGGAAAAATGTGTATGGGTGATTCTCGCAAAATTAGACTTATGAGGTGTCATGAAACATTTTGATAAAAAAGTAAATGCAAAGTAAGAGTATCAAAATAAGAAACATACAGTTACAAACATCTCTTCATGTACTATTTTGCACATGATTTCAAATGACATCATACAAACCAATTTTGTTGCTTTTCCACATTTAAGGGGAAAATTTTCATTAACGCAACGTGTCCATGACTGGATTTGGGTTCTTTGACATGGAAATATTTATAATTAAAAAAATCTAAAAAATAAAAAGCTTCAGTGCATGTTATACTATAAACATTTACAGTAAAGAAACGTGGTATTTGGTGATCATTGGTAAATGTAGAGACAATAATAAGGAATATAAATGTGTCCAAAAAAAATGATTTCATCCTCCGCAACAATTTTTAATCATTGTTTAAGCCCTCAATGAACTAAAATTAAATAAAAAATTTGTTGGAAGGGACACAATTGACTGCGACACTCAAGATGGCTACCAGGTAAGCAGTTCTTATTTTTTCTTTCCAGATAAAGGTTGAAATTTTGTTTGTCATAATACCTAAACAACTATTTAGTGCTCATTACCGAAACACGAGTTTGTAAATGCATTTATTTAATGTAATATCATGTTGCGGTAATTATATTTTTTGATAATGATAATTTAAAAAATTTAAATAATTCTATAGGATTTTTTTTAAATCATTACAAAAATAATGATTGTAGTTAGTTCAGACCTTAATCTTATATGTGCAACAAAAAATGGCTTCAAGGACTTTTTTAAAAAAATCTGATGCTGGACACCTTCTAAGTCTGGATTTCGTGAGAATCATCCAAATGTAATAAATGTTCTTTATTTTCCCACCGTCTGCATCCCAGATAGTCCATAAACAGTGCAATACAAAACGTACATTGTTATATGGGAAAAGGACCGATCTAGATTGTGTAGGCATCATGCACAAGAATTCAAATACAGACACACAACACAAATTAAATATCAATTACAGATATTGATATGTATCACTTGGCTGTCAAGTAGAAATACTTTTCAAAATGTAATATTAAAATTAATAATTTTACACAAACGCAGTCCTGATTTTAGCCTGATATGGTGAATTTAACATTATTGCAATATTTCAAGTTTGTTACCTTATTCATGAAACCCAAAGACAAATGGTTGTGCAAATTGTTTGTCAAACAATTTGTACCTTGTTACATACAGTTTAATGCATTTACATGAGAATGTATTCCTATCATTATTTTAACAAACATTTGTGTTTCATGAACACGGACCAACAGTTGTAGGTGAACATTCAGTACCTTACAAAGTCAACAAAGACTTACATACAAGTGCACTAAAAAACCCGTGATACAGTTATTGAGCTTGTGAAATTGAGTTTTTACCAACTATTCTCCTTGAGTAATTGACTGTGTGTGATTTCTTCAATCACAGCAAATACCTAATCAGGTTTCTTACGGAAAGACATTTTGTCTTTTGTCTCCTGAAGTCTCTCAGAAAATTTGTCTTTCGTCTCGGAGAAACGCTCTTTGGTCCCCTCCATTCGGTCCGACAGCAGTTCTTTGGTTTCCTCCATTTTCTCTGAAAATCTCTCCTTTGTCTCCTCCATTTTTTCAGTCAGTCTTTCCCTGGTCTCCTCCATTTTGTCCTGTATGTACTCTTTAACAGGCGGAGGGGTGGAGAGGTATCCATGTTTACGGAGGTATTGGACGGAGAGGGACGTGCCGCCAAGTGTAACGGTGTATCGGGCAGGTGTAGCAAGCTGGGACCAGAAAAATGTATTGTTTAAATGACAACACCAGATAAATTTTTACTAAAATAACTTTACAGTATTTATGGTTTAACTGGTGTAGCTTTAAAGGGATAGTTCACCAGGTAAGCGTAGTGTAAATTTATGAAAAAAGTTAAAACCATATTATTAATAAAAGAAACTAGCAACCAACACAAAACACATTTTTCAAAATAACACAAATGTATTCCCATTTATAAATATTACCATCAGCAGCACTTGAAACACAAACTTTTTTATCCTTTTATACATTGTTGATAAACGCTTTATCCTACCCTAATGGTTAGCTGATTTTAGCTTAGATGTTTTCTTTCTGTCCTCGACCCAGAACATCAGAAAAGACACCTAAATTAATTACGGCCCACCGGTTGTGAACTACTGCTTCATTGAAGCAATAATACTTAATAACAGAATGTTACATACCTTATACATTGCATAGGCTGTGAGTGCATAGCCACCCTGGGAATCACGCAAAATTCCCACCATCCAATCCGGTAAACCAATGAACTCCAGGAACGGGACCAGATTTACTCCTCTGTGGAGAACACATACAGAACATTCAAATTCATTTATCTATACCAGAGAGAGATTCTTTGTTTTCACAAGCCTAAAATGTGGTTTTAGAAAAGCTGTTGATTTCCAAATGACATTTTCCTAAACTACAAGTTGCAAGTTCCCTGCCAGTCCTACCCTAAAGACAGTGTGCTTAATCTGCACTTAATTTAATTCATTGACGTCTCAACCCAGCAAGCAGTAGTTGTCATTTCACCACCTTGGGTAGACCCGATATAATCTGGCTACGAGTAACCCACTTTTAGCCAAATTAACATTGAATTTGGTTACAATACATGTCAATTTTGTGTTTGTTGCGTCATGTGAACCATGTGCATCACGTGTTTTGTCAAAATAAGTGCCTGCTGCACACGCGTCAAAACCGTTTATGATAAAAGAGACGCTCATGTTCACAAAATATATGCTCAAAAGACACTCACTTAACAGTAAACTCTGAATACGCATGAGATTATGCGAGTATCTGGCAAACGCGAGCGTCTCCTATCATAAACCCTTTAGACGCGTCTGCAGCAGGCACTTATCTTGACAAGACACATGATGCACACAGGTTCACTCGATGCGCTGAACACATATTTTGAAATTACAAACCACACACATTACGGGCTACATAAATGTTGTGATGAACTTCGCATCGTGCGCCCTCGAAAAAAGAAGTCACCGGCCGCCACTGCTTTTAAACCCACAATTGCTTGCTGGGAAGTCTTAACCTTTTATGTACCACAACATAACTATTTCCCTGCAATTGACGAGTTAACACGTCAATTAAGAGAAAACGCTTCCCTGCCAATGATGAGTTTTTCCAGCAATCCGTATTTCCGCTATTATCCACCAGAATAATTATAAAACCCAGAAGTATTCCCTTATGCTGCGTTCAGACCAGCCGCGGTAGAGGCGTCATCCGTGAGTGATTTCAATGTTAAGTCAATGTGAAGACGTGTTGACACGAGTCTGGAGGTCTCGCGGCACGAATGAGGCGTTTAGCGCGGCGTGGTAGACGCGATTCCACGTCATTTGCGCGAATGCCTCGAATTGAGCGTTGCCGCTGCAAACGCGCAATTTGAATTTTTTTTACTTTGGCAGAAGAACGCACCGAGTTAACCAATCAGGAGCTTGCTCTAGTAGTGACGTGATTACAGGAAGCTAGCGGAGTCGTAGAAGCCCCTCCCATGACGCAAATTTCCATGTGAATGTCTCGATGAGTAAAATTTCACGCGCGAATGAAGTGAGTAAACTCAAACTGTTCGAACGGTAAACTAGGCACGGTAGACATGATTTTGACGCCTCAAACGCAGCTGGTGTGAACCCACGGTTAGGGCAAATAGTTCAAACTCTGTGTATGTTTTAAGGATCGCTCTGATTTAAGGATCGTCCTTTTTGCTCAAACATTTTTTTTTTTTAAGAAACTTACCCATATTTGAAAGGTGATAAAAGAAAACAAATTAAGGTAGGATGATTTTTTTTTAAAGCAGAGTGTCTGTTCTTTTAGTTGATATATTGCATGTTTATATATTTAAAGAAGAACATTTTCTGCAAAGCATTAAACTTTTGTGAAAAAAAAAATGCTGGCGCTGGCTAGAAACTTTTTGTAAAACGCTGATGGGGAAAGAGTTAAATGGCAATGTCTACATGAAATAAGTTGAGCAAACAACAACAGTAAAGCTCCACTGAATTATGGACTACGGCCTTCAAGGGTCCAACAAGGTTATATAAAGTTCTGTTGAGTGATGATTTCTACTTATCATTGTAAAACTGGTAGATGCATGACGCTATATTATAGTCTGTAATTATAATCAGGGCTGAATGTTTAAAACAAAGTGGAAAATATTGGTTGTCACTAGAGAAATATAATCTAAAGCCCCAATGCTGAAAACTAGATTAAACAATCCTATAAATAGCTGGTAGCTAGCAATCGGTTACTAAATATGCTACGGTACCCATTTTTTTGTATTGTTAATAGGAATGCTGGTCACTTACTTCATCGCAGCATAATAGAAGCTCCCAAACCATACAGTGGATGTGACGATATGCACGGGCACCATCACTTTACCATACTGTTTAAACGTCTTCTTAAATCTCTGGAAAAGCCCAATAGATTTGTCCTGCAGAGGATCGACATCGCCCTTATTCTCAGTGGCAGTCTCTACAGACCTGGGATCAGCCTTGTAAAGACCCTCAGTTCCTGCAAGACTCTGCGGAGGGTCCAATGGCGTTTCTTCCTCCACAGGCGTTTTGTGGACTTTGTTCACCCTCACAACGTTAGTGCAGCTAAAGGAGCGCGAGGCCCGGATGGTCGAAGGCAGTTGACGTGCGGCCCAGGCGTGACCCAGGTACGCAGAACGCAGCAGAGACACCTGCCGCAGCGTGACTGAAGACCACATCCGCTGCATCACCTCCCCCCACCTATAGAGCGCCACCTACAGATCCTGGACAAACAAGGTGGGTTAAAAACATTATTCGGCATATTACCATGAGTAAACAAACTCTAAACTTTCAGTTTATGATATGATAGATCAGTTCTTTAGGTTTTCCTAACATGATATTAAAACCGGTTTCACATTATAGGAATTTTACAATTAAAACGTATTTTAAAGCTACTTGAAGCATAACATAATATTAGTGTAGGGTGGAGTTGTTTCACATGAAAAAAATGTAACTCAACAACAGTCACGTGGTTTGATCGTGAATGATAAACAAATGCTAATAGTCAGGTAAGGTAAGGGTCATGGCACTGTCAGTTTCCAGACTGATCAGTTTAAAGATACAGTACCTTAATTCCAGAGATAAATGGGGTTGGGTTTTAACCAGTCTGAATATTTTGGCACGTCAGATGGGTTTCTAAAAGTGGTACACTGAGTAAACTCTGCCTGTATTTCTCTGTTTATCATTTTATGAGTGCCGACACTATTATCCAAATTTTATCCAAACACTGACTGTCTTACAGCCTACTAGGGCGTCTACTTAAACAGCATGTTTGGGCATTTTTAAATACTAGGGTGGTTTTAGGCTCAATCCCAACATGCTGTCAGTGCTTCCCGTGGCATTACAGTGGACAATTTCGTATGCCAGAAAAAAATAGCTTTAGTTTAGCAAACGTTATTTCACCGTCAGTCTTAAAAAAACTACAGAGATTTAACGTTAACTTACACATCTACAAAAAATAATTCTACTAAACATTTATTTTCAATACACGTTTTGAACTAATCTCTGAGATGTTTGTAGTACGTAACGTAACATTATAAGGTCGCAATTTTAAACGCCGTATCTCTCTAACGTTACAGCTGACATTGAATGGTTTTGGAGGACAGACTGCCGCTGCATGCAGAAGTACAACTAACATAGTTCAGTCCAAGTTAACTGGGCCCTGATTTAAACTTCAGCTAACTAACATGCTACACGAGCACACGTACAGCTAAACGTCTGAAACAAGACAGTTTTAAGTCAGAAAGACGTTGTAAACGTTATAAAAGAGAGGCAATACTTACATTCACTTCATGAAGGTCTGCTCTGGGTTTAAAGAGAGTCCTCCCTGCGGTCCATGCCTCATGTCATGTACACGCGCGATTTCCACATCCACATGGAGCTCTGCTGCGCGGTGCATCATGGGAAATGTGGTCGTTTGAGGCTATGCCTCAGTTTGTTGAAAAGATTGTTACTGCCAGTACTGTAAACTATCTTTCTTTCTATACATCCCTAAAATTTACCGTAATATATATTATTATTTTATACTATAATATAAGATACAACGTAGCTTGACTGGTAGAGCATTGCGATAGTCATATGTTCGATTCCATGAAACACAAGTAACTAGCCTACTGATGAGAAATGTAACATAGATTAAATGATATGTACGTTGCTGTGAATAAAACGTCTGTATAATAACTGTAACAGTTATATATTTTCTTTATTTATGATAAGGCATTTTGCCATTGTTTATTATTTTGATTAAGTAATAACAACTAAACATTATTTCTTATTTAGGATTTTTCACAAGACGTTACAATTATGTACGGTAGCCACATGTAGTTAAAATGTTTCTGCACTAGATGGGGGTTAAATGGATAATTTGTGTTTGTGTAGGTTTTTACTAACAGGTTAAATAACATAGTTTGAGTTAAAACAATAAAGATTAATATAAAATTAACATAAAATATTTTTCAATTATTGGTCTGTCAAACATTATCACTCTTTAGAATAGAATAGAATAGAATATACCTTTATTGTCATTCTTCAGGTCTATTCTATTCTATTCTATTCTATTCTATTCTATTCTATTCTATTCTATTCTATTCCTAGTCCTAGTTCTAGTTCTAGTTCTAGTTCTAGTTCTAGTTCTAGTTCTAGTTCTTTCTAGTTTTATTTCTTTTATTTACAAAGCACATTTAAAACAATCCCAAGACTGACCAAAGTGCTGTAAAGTATAAAACAATTATCAGAGAGGAAATAAAAAAAATCTATTCTATATTATAATATATTATTATTATGTTATGTTATATTAAATTATATTACATTACATTACATTACTATATTATATTATATTATATTATATTATATTATATTATATTATATTATATTATATTATATTATATTATATGACAAGCAGCTTAATTAAAATTAATTTAAGGTTCCTGACTTTGTGTCCAGCACCAAAAGCTTTGTGTTTTTTTTTTAATTCTCTCTCTCTCAGGTGGCACTCAGTGGGTAGCACTGTTGCCTCACAGCAGGAAGGTTCCTGGTTCAAGCCCTGGCTAGGTCAGGTGACTTTTTGCATGTTCTCCCTGTGTCAGCATGAGTTTACTCCAAGTACTCCAGATTCATCCAACAGGCCAAAAACATGCAAGTTAGGTAAATAGAAGATACTATTTAAATTGCCCCTCTCCCAAACCTTGTGGGGATGAAGTTTCTCTCTCTCTCTCTCTCTCTCTCTCTCTCTCTCTCTCTCTCTCTTTCTGCGTAAATGCACAATAAAGTAACTATCTGGTCATAAAATATAAAGTACAATAAAATAATGATTGGCCAGGTCAGGTTACTTACTATTTCTTGTTTGATTACCAAGGGGCACAAAACAGCAATCTTTGCTAGGCACTGGTAAAGCCTAATATGAGGCAACTAAACAACATGCATCCCATTAGCTTTTATGGCCACCATCTCCATTTGATATTTCACATTGTTATGCAACCAAGATGATGAAAAATTCATTTGAAAAAAACTTGTCAGTTGTCAGTTAATATGTCAGACATTGCCCCCTGAGTCAACTCAGAAAACAATATTTAGAGGATTAGATGAGCAGGAAACTATTAATCTTTTTAAAAGATGTAATTCATATATTCCACATGCAAATGCGTATTTTCTGAATGTAGCGAATGCTGAGGAGCAGGGAAACGTTAAGGGTCAGAATTGCACTGGTCCACAGCCATGAGGCCAATGCGTAGGAAATAATATCTACGGTAATTTCCAATGTCTTATGACCAATTATAATGAGACAAATCTAACATAAGGAGGACCACTCTGAAGGTTAATATACCAGAGTTATTATTATAAGCAGATTAAAACATTCTTTTGTGGATAAAGAGTTTTCAAAGCTGACGAGCTGAGTAATCTGGCTTATCTGTCATGAGCCTGAATAAGCACATCAAAGTGGTCAGTGGTCATATCAAACCTGTCACATCCTTTTCATGTTTAAATCTTATATTTTGTCACATAAATTAATAACATATTGTAACATGTTATTTAAAAATGTATTTAAAAACGAAACATTTTGTTTCATTTTGTTTTCAACTTTTAATTTGATTTTGGTGACATTCAGACTCCTTGCTTGTTAGAGACAAACACTTGTCTCAGCTGTATGGTACAAAAAAGCCTTTAATGCACATGACAGACAAGTCAAAAATATTTCATTTGCGCTACAGACTGCTGATGTGGATGGCAAAGTGATGCATTTGTAGATGTGGGCATCTGTGACAGTGGGGGTTAATAACTTTAACTAAACTGTATTGTAATAAGTTTGATAAGTAATCCAACTCTCACACATCTGACCATGAAACACATTATTGGCGTGTCTGTCTTTTCTTCATTAAATGTTTATTCTCATTGTCTACCATCAACTTCACTACACCAAATACAACATATGGTACATTTACAATATTTGGAGCGAACTGTGAGTCATTTATTAATTTCACTGTTATTATTTTTGTGTGCGATTATTGTACATTTTAATGTACTTTATACTTATGATCTGTGTTAATTACCACATTTCTACTTTTTCTTCTTCTTCTTCTTTTTCTTCTTCTGAGTAATGTCTTTGGGTTAAGTGACAGTTATTTTGTGCAAATGTACTTTATCCAGAGATATAGAAATAGACATATGTGTGCATGGTCTGTTGTGTCTGTGTACCTGGTAACAGTGTTGGGGGTAACGCATTACAAGTAACGCGCATTATGTAATAATATTACTTTTTTGAAGTAGCAAGTAAAATAACGCATTACTTCATAAATGTACACATTAATATTTGAGTTACTTTTTTATAAAAGTAATGCAAGTTACTTTTCAGTTTAGTTAATTCAATTTAAAAATAAAATAAGGTACTGAATTAAACAGAACATATTAACATAGAATTACGCACTCTGTGCGCCTCATCGGGAACAGTTTGAGTCAGAAACGGAGATGGCAGGCCATTTTTGCGATCATAAAAAAGACCTGCAAGGCCTGAAAGAGATCAAGCCTCAGTCAAGTAAGAAAAAGTAACTCAAAAGTAACTTAAAAGTAATGAAAGCATTACTTTCCATGAAAAGTAACTAAGTAACGCAATTAGTTACTTTTTTGGGGAGTAACTTAATATTGTAATGCATTACTTTTAAAAGTAACTTTCCCCAACACTGCCTGGTAATGCTTATGGTGTGGCCAAATATCTCCACAATGATAATACTACCTGTAAGGTTACTATTAGGGGTCACATAAATTAATAACATATTGTAACATGTTATTTAAAAATGTATTTAAAAAACGAAACATTTCATTTTGTTTCAAACTTTTAATTCGATTTTGGTGGCATTCAGACTCCTTGCTTGTTAGAGACAAAAACTTGTCTCAGCTGTTTGGTACAAAAAAGCCTTTAATGCACATGACAGACAAGTCAAAAATATTTCATATGCGCTCCAGACTGCTGATGTGGGTGGCAAAGTGATGTGTTTGTATATGTGGGCATCTGTAACAGTGGAGGTTAATAAGTTTAACTAAACTGTATTGTAATAAGTTTGATTAGTAATCCAACTGCCATACATCTGACCATGAAGTACATTGTACTGTCTGTCTTTTCTTCATTAAATGTTTATTCTCAGTGTCTCTCTTTCTCTTTGGCATATCTAACAGATGCTTTCAGTTTTATAGGTTATGTCCTCTGTAAGCGTTGAATGGTTCTGATGCCTGTAAGCATTTGGCAGACGCTTTTATCCAAAGTAGGCTAACTCTCAGTGCATTCAACTTATAGATTTTACCTACTGTATGTGTGTTTCTTGGGATTTGAACAAATGCTGTGCTGCCATTTACTTATTACCTTAAAACAATGTACAGTATTGTGATTCCAGTGCCAACATTTCTAAACATCCCAAATAGGGTTGCCAGGACCGCGGGTCTCACGCGCAGTTTAGGTCAATTTTAGAATAGCACAAATGCACAAATGTAATGATTAAACTAAACAACAGCTAATTATATCCGGATAAAAACAGTCATTATAATAAATACTTTATTATTGACACAGACAGGTCGGTTTTTATTAGAATTGTGTCTATGAGGTAAACATGATCAACAGGTCAACTCTAGCCGTAATAAAAATATTTCATTTATGCAGTATTATATGCGTTCCGTATCCACAAAGCATCAGTTGAAATCTTATTGCATTTTGTTAACTTTATTCACAGTGATTAAGCTAAAATATGATAGTTGAAAATCGCAGAATTCTGCGGTATACTTCATACAGTATAAATGATAAATCTGCATACACTGGGGTTTAAAAATTTGTGGCATTATATGTTGAGTTTTAATCTTAACCCTGAACTTGGCAACCCTGTTCCTGAATCTTGTACTATATAAACTTTGCGATTGTGCATTTGTTTATTATAGTGATACGCAGTGTTTCTTGTCTATGTGTCAACAGACTGTTTAAATGCGTATTTGTCGAGAATCGACATGAAAACGACATAAATGATCCCCCAGGTCATGATTTAAATTATTGCTGTGGTGGCTTGGCATCAATGCGCTGCGCGGGGGTGGAGCGCGCACTGTGCTATATGAGTGCGCGCGGTGACAGACTGCAGCCGTCTTTAGAGAGCTCTACCATCAACTTCACTACTTCACTACACTGAATACAACATATGGTACACTTACAATATTTGGAGCGACCATACAACCGTGAGTCATTTATTAATTTCACTGTTATTATTTTTGTGTGTGATTATTGTCAATTTTAATGTAGCCTACTTTATACTTGTGGTCTGTGTTAATTACCACATTTCTTCTTCATCTTTTTCTTCTTTTTTTTTTTTTTCTGCTTTTTCTTCTTCTGAGTAATGTCTTTAGGATGAGTGACAGTTCTTCTGTTCAAATGTACTGTATCCAGAGATATAGAAATAGACATATGGGTCACACACAAATAGAAATATATGGTCAGATGATGTCCTCTTTTAGTGTCCATTCCTCTGTGCGTGTATGGTCTGTAGTGTCTGTGTACCTGGTAATCCTTATGGTGTGCCCAAATGTCCCCACAATGATAATACTACCTGTAAGGTTACTATTAGGGGTCGGGTAAGGGAAAGGGTATATATAGAATTTATATGGTATAAAAGTCATTATGTTTATGGAAAGTATAAAAATTGAAATCTCTGTGTTATATGTGTGTGTGTGTGTACCTGGTAATTATCACTTTGTGAGGACCAATTGTCCCCATAAAGATAGGAATACCAGTAAATTTGTGACCTCGTGGGGACATTTTGAGGTCCTCATGAGGAAACAAGCTTATAAATCAAACAGAATGTTGTTTTTTGAAAACCTAAGATACAATAAAGTTTTCTGTGATGGTTAGGGTTTGGGTTAGGGGAAGGGAATAGAATATACAGTTTGTATGGTATAAAATGCATTACATCTATGGAATGTCCCCACAAAACATGGAAACCAGAATGTGTGTGTGTATTTACATACATATGTATGCATGTGCATGTCTGTTTGTATTTTAGACCTATTACTCAACTCAATTGACAAAAGGCAACACAATAATCAATATTCCAATAATTCCAATAATTTATTCCCTATCAGGGAATAAACTGACAGGTGTCTTTAATACCATCAAAGCACTTTCAAATCAGTGTGCCACTTGTAAGAAGTCAGCAAGTCTATGTTAACCATTAGAGATTATCTTGGATGATTCACCTGTCTGCAGCAAAGCTGTAGGCTAATTTTATTGATTAAATTGAGGAAAATACATCTAACAAGCATCAAGATGGGATTTAAACAAGGAGCTTAAGTTAAAAAACAGCAATTCAAGACAAGATAAGATAAACACAAACAGACAATTAAGGAGCTTATGAGGAAAACAAAATTTCAAATGGTGTTTTTCTGTCCAGTTCCCTGTCAACAAACATGCTTACCTAACTAAGAAGGAAGTGCAGTGGCTGTGGAATGGCATAGCGAATTTAAACTAGAGCATATTTCGGTTTACATTATGACATCTTCCTGAGGTTGTTTAAGTTAATGAATTTTCTCATGTTTAGTTTTGCTTAGAATATTTGTGCAGTTTACTAAATATTTTCCTGGAGTTTTCTTTACTGTCAATATAGTCCAAAACTATAGGACAAAACATGACTGTCAATTAAACATTTTTAATATCAAACTGATTTGATGTTTCATCAAACATTTACTTTCCAAAAGAGAATGCATTAAAAATGCAAAAAACATAATCTTGGAAACACATTTAACATTTAAAAGGTTAAGAAAAGGCAACATTTCTTCACATTTCAGTCTTGTGCACATGTCCCAAAAAATTGATAATAACCCAATTTACAATCCATGAATTTTTGAGTGAAATATCTGGTAAGTTTCTAGAACACAGAAAGAGTCCCAGATCCAAATTATGGTGTCAGTCTATAAAACGTACATTTTCTAACTCAGTAGAAGTGGCCACATGTGGAATTGTGCACCTGATATTTTAGGAGAAACCGTAGTGTAGTTACAGGTTGCCAGGTTTTTTGACTTCCAGTATAATAATTCCAGGCCCAACTGAGTGCTTTGTTCAGTTATAATGCGCTTCTACCAGGATAAAATGTTCAAAATTGTCTGTGAAGTCCTGAGCTGTGATTACCAGCTTGCCATAACCCATAATGTTTAGAAGGACGTTGACATGTTCTGATCATCTTAGCGCAGCAAGATTTCAAGTGGAGACACACTTGCAGTCTTTGTGTTCTTGTCTCCCTCCTGCTGATCTGAGTTGTTAAGGCTGTGCTTTCTTTAGTAGTGTAAGTTCAGAGAGGAGTATGCGGCCGCGAGGAGCCTGTTTCCAGCTTATCATAAGTAAGCTGTAATGTAAGTAAATTATGGCTTGTTAACTCAGTATTATTATCAATTGCTGTGCTGTGCCCTGCTCACCCCTATTATTATCATTAGCATTATTATCCTTTTGTAACCCATATTACATCAGTCACCAATTTTTTCAATTAAAAAAGTTTAAAGAATGTTTTCTTGCAATGCATTATGCCATTTCTCTCAACAACTCAATTTTGTTTTACAGCAGACGTGCATAGGTACAACATCATGTATCAAGCGGTGCCCCTTACCACCACCTGAGCTACACCTTTCAGTCCACACCACATCAGGACATGAACATCTCCGAGTTTCCCACGCTTTCCCCAAATTCCTCATTGAGACATACGAACAACAGCGAAGAGTCCGGCAAGCACAGGTCGAGTGCATTGGCTGC
Source organism: Misgurnus anguillicaudatus (assembly GCF_027580225.2). NCBI lineage: Eukaryota > Metazoa > Chordata > Actinopteri > Cypriniformes > Cobitidae > Misgurnus > Misgurnus anguillicaudatus. The sequence goes on along the minus strand of NC_073346.2, from coordinate 25,511,911 downwards.
ATGTGATCAGATGCACATCGCACCTGAGGTCTTCCTCACACTGGGTCTCATCAGCCTGTTTGAGAACATCCTGGTCATTCTCGCCATTGTCAAGAACAAGAACCTCCACTCGCCCATGTACTTCTTCGTCTGCAGCCTGGCTGTAGCTGACATGTTGGTAAGCGTGTCAAATGCATGGGAGACTATAGTGATCCACCTCCTGGCCAACAGGAGTTTGGTTATTGAAGATCACTTTATCCGTCAGATGGATAATGTGTTCGACTCGCTTATCTGCATCTCTGTGGTGGCATCCATGTGGGGCCTGTTAGCGATCGCCGTGGATCGCTATGTGACCATCTTCTACGCTCTACGCTACCATAACATAATGACAGTACGGCGAGCTGGAATTATCATCAGCACCATCTGGACTTTTTCCACGGGTTGTGGAATCATCTTCATCATCTACTCCGACACAAAGCCTGTGGTGGTGTGTCTGGTAGCTATGTTTTTTGCCATGCTTCTCCTGATGGCTTCCCTCTACAGCCACATGTTTCTCCTGGCGCGCTCACACGTCAAACGCATGGCGGCACTGCCGGGTTACAATGCCAACATCAGGCAGAGAGCTAGCATGAAGGGTGCTGTCACCCTTACCATACTGCTGGGCATCTTCATCGTGTGCTGGGCGCCATTTTTTCTTCACCTCATCCTCATGATCTCCTGCCCACAGAACGTTTACTGTGTCTGCTTTATGTCTCACTTTAACATGTATCTGATACTCATCATGTGCAACTCAGTGATCGACCCGCTGATCTATGCGTTTAGGAGCCAGGAGATGAGAAAGACCTTTAAAGAGATCATTTTGTGTGACGGACTGCGCAGTTTCTGCAGCATGTTCAGCAAATATTGAATCAAGTTTCTTGAAAGAACCGGACGGTATGGTGATGGATGAATGTGTGTTTAGATGGATTGATCTGTGCATATATGCGGTTGCAGATGAGGTGGATGGTTAAAGGGCAAGTTCGGTATTTTACCCTTAAAGCCCTGTTTTCAGATTGTTTATGATGAAATAGAACGGTTTTGACTGAAATTTCGACATATGTGGCTGCCCCGAGAATTTTCGGGTGTTTGTTGTTTCACCCCCCACCTCTACAATTGGTGTATAGGTGCACAGGAACAATCCTTCCTAAAATGCATTAAACTTTCGTTTACAAAGACGTGAAACTCAGCGAGTGGTCAGGGGTGTTCACTGATATTCTCACACAAAAATTGCTGCAAAAGATGCTTTCCAACAAGTGTTTTAGCATTCGTTGTAAACTTGTGGACCTATTTTTCCAAACGCCTCACACCCGTATATTCTTCCGTTGAGAGCTTGAATTATAGTCCAGTTGGTGGCGATAAACCGCCTTTGCCAATTGCAAGAATTCAAACAAAGTTCCCGGCGCAGAGTAATACCGTACCTCACAGCACATCTAATACAAGTCAATGGAGTTGGACAAAACTACAATTAAAGCTGTTGGAATGCATCTTTTGCAGCGATTTTTGTGTGAGCATATCAGTGAACACCCCTGACCACTCGGTGAGTTTCACGTCTTTGTAAACAAAAGTTTAATGCATTTTAGGAAGGATTGTTCCAGTGTACCTATACAGCCATAGAGGTGGGAGGTGATAGAAACACCCGAAAATTCTCGGGCCAGCATCATATGTCCAAATTTCAGTCAAAACCTTTCTATTTCATCATAAACAATCTGAAAACAGGGTTTTAAGTGTAAAATACCGAACTTGTCCTTTAAGCCACATGCATGAGCCATTTTTGTTTTACTTTTATGTTAAGTTTTGTGTTGTTAAATACGAAATTGAAATGGTTCAAATTGTGTAATGTTGTGTATTTATACTAGAAATTAAATATACAGGGCCCTCCATATGTATTGGGACAGTAAAGACGCATATGTGTGTTGTCACCAAATGCAAGACTCATGTGTGAACAACTAAAGAGCACCTATTTTAAGATTCATGTTTTTAAACATCCTTTGGTGTGTAAGTTTGTATTAGTAAATGTTAAAGATATATAAAAGGTACAAACCCCAAAGTAAACAATGACGCAATCGTCTCCGACGTAAATCTTTTTTCTTGCACTACAACAAACACGGATTTTAGGCAACAGTTTACTTCCTGGGATTGGTGATGTAGACAAATCCGACATTATCATAATTAGTCCTGCTTGGACTTACAGCCTGTAAGTTAACTCCTGTCAGCACTGCATTTTGAGCGAATCTTTCAAACATGGTAAGGAGCGTCGCGTTTCTGGCTGACGTCAGAGGTATTTAGGTCAATTATAACTTACAGATTAGCTGGCCAATCAGGGACACGGAACTTTAACCATTAACCACGCAAACACATTGTATTATACCAAATACACAAAATAACATTGTTTTAGCAATGAAATAGGTGCTCTTTAATGAATCAGGACACAGTTTATAACTTAAAGGGATAAATCACCCAAAAATGAACATTCTGTCATTATTTTTTCACTCTTATGTTATACAAACCTGTATAAATTTCTTTGTTTTGATGAACACAAATTAAGATATTTTCAGGAATGTAACCATACGATCATGAGCAGATTCACTTCCATAGTAGAAAAAAGAATATGATTTAGTTACAAACATTCCTCAAAATATCTTCCTTCATGTTTATCAGAACATAGAAAATTATACAGGTTTGTAACAACATAAAAGTGAGATTATTACAGAATGTTCATTTTTGGGTGAACTATCCCTTTAACACTTGTGAGCCATTGTTTTAATATGCTCACATTAGATAGACATATTAAAATCCTATATCCCATATAAAAATGTTGTTCTGTTGAGTTGGTAAATTGTTTCTGTATTCTGTACTTTGGTATCTTTTAATGTTAAGACATTTCTTGACTCCACAGCAATATTAAATATTAATATGTACAGTGAAAATATTTATATGTAAAATGAAAATAAAAATATTAATGTGTAAAGTAAAAATAAGTTTTCATATGTAAAGTGAAATTCTATTTAATTGTTTTCTTTTATTAACATAAAATCTGTGGACACAAAGGTCAGTAACTTTTATTACGTGTAGGCAATCTACAATGTAAACATAATAAATGCAAGTTGGTTTACACAAAAATAAAAATAATAATAAGATCAATAAGTTATTTTTATTGTTTCAGATATCTGGAAAATCATTCCATAACAGGTTTGAAATGCTTCACTGAAAAAAAATTATTAATTGAATTTAATTAATTTTTTTAAAGGTAAGTGGTTGCAATCAATTTATTTAAGCTACATTTAAACAAAAAAGATTAGTAACGTAAAATAAAATGTAAAACTTATTTTAAATGTAGCTTATAAATTGATTGCAACCACTTACCTTAAAAAAAATGATTAAATTCAATGAATAATTTTTTTCAGTGTTGAAACTACAAATGTATAAACTACACTTTAGAAAAATTTAAAAGTAATGTATTGTATATTGAGAAATTTAAATGTCATTTTGTTGTTTTATAATTTTATATGTCACATATGCAGAAAACTAACATTTGGGGTCACGTGTCTTAAATTAAACATTTAGTCAGGTAGAAAAATATTAAATGGTTTTATTCACATCAAAGTCAACCTGACTTAATCAGGTTAGACCAACTAAAGACATTTTTAAAGGTTGTAAGTTTTACAGTGCAAGTTAAAAATCATGCAAAAAATACAAGAAAAAATTATTTAAGAACATTTCCAAAACTCTAAATGCATGTCAAGAAAACAAAGGATATTTGTGTAAAATTGTGTGTTATTTAAATGTCAAGTGTATAAAAATATATGCATGTAGATGCCTGATCTATCCCTCTATTGGAAAAGTACAAGCTGCTGGTGATTCTTTACAAACTTTGTGTTGTTTACAAATATTTGTAATGATATCTGTGAAAGACTGTACTGCAGAAAAGATGTCAAATTTTTGTGAAGAGCAATGTTAAGGGTAATATCTTACCCTACCTTATGTTAATTAGCTGCTACAGTTAATGAATGCATGCATATTTCTGTATGTAATAAATGTCATTTTGATTTTTTAGCACGTGTGAGTTGAATTTTTCCTTCTGCATGTACCACCTACTTTATTCCACATTTGAAAAGGTATCTGGCCCTTACTGGTCAGACATGTTTCTCCCTCTCAGATACACTCTTTACAGATCCCTGAACTCGTGCACAAGAACATTTTCTTGAAGGTGTTCCTCAGCTCTGCGCTTCGGAAGGCATAGATGGCTGGATCAATAACTGCGTGACTCGCCAGTAACACAACATGTAGCTGGAAGAGAGAGCGGTAACATTCACAGTACGGGTTCTCTGGGCAGATCATAATTATCAGCAAATGAAGGTTAAATGGAGCCCAGCAGACCAGAAACACCCCAATCAAAATGGTGAGCGTCAGCGCCCCCCTCATACCGCTTCTACTGTGACGAGATCTGGCACCTGGCATAGATGCGATCCTGTTGGCATGGTGGCGTGCTAGCAGGAACATGTGCACATAGAGCAGAAGGATGAAGAGCAGAGCGATGAAGAAGAGCACGACAAAGAAGATCATCACCATGGCTTTCTGGAAAAACCCAATCATGAGCACCCCGCAGATGCCACACATCACCCAGATGGTTGACAAAATAACCACCACTCGACGCATGGTCATGAGCGTGTGATACCGTAACGCGTGGAATATGGTGATGTATCGATCCACAGCTATGGCAAGGATACTGAAAAATGAACCTAGGAAGCACATGCAGAGTAGCGAGTCCATGATGTCATCTATCTTCAGCTCGAAATTACCAGTGGAGTTCAGCTGTCCAGCATCGATAAACAACAGCAAGATGTTCTCCAGGGTCTTGAAGAGTCCAGAGATGGTGTTGAACGCAGCCAGGCTGCAGATGAAGCAGTACATGGGAGAGTGAAGGTTTTTGTTTTTGATCACTGCCACAACCACCAAGATGTTTTCACTAAGGCTGGCCATGGTGATGGCCATAAAAACCTCCATGGGCACTTGGACCTCAGCACAGTCGGTTTGGTTTGTAGACGAAGCTTCGGTGTTAGAGTTCATGATGAGTGTCTAGAACCAAACATATGCAGATGACACTTTTACTGAGATAGATGGTGATTCATGAGCTAAAGATTTGATAGGAGCTGACCTGTAAGACACAAAGTGTTGCTTTTATGAAGATAATATGGATGGATGTCATCTTCATTTAGAAAGTGAATATTCTTAGTTTCATTCATTACATGATACATTTAATCTCACGTATCACAAAATAGATTAAACAGTATAATAAAGTCTTATGTAGCTATTGTAGTATGACAAAAATATTTGGACACCTAAGTATCCCAACACGTGCAATATACGAAGGGCAATGCATTGGATAACAAGATGTCAGTGGTATTAGTCAACAAGAATCAAGGCTGAGAAAAAGCCTAGCATCATGTGTTAGTAGATGACATGTTTTTTTTTTGTTTTTGTTTTTATCAGGGGCGTTGCACAAGAACTATTCAGAGGCACCCCATAATATATTCCAGACCTTTAAAGGGCCCTCTCTTTCTTTGGGGCCCTGGTAATCAGTACCGGTTTTACCCCCAGTTCGCCTCCCCTGATGTCAACGGGACCGCAGTCCTATTTATCGCCACCCTTCAGTCAGGCTTCTGACTGGAGCTTCTCGATAATGCATCTGGACACTTAATTTCTATTTTTGAACATTTATTGATTTTTAACACCCACTGTGCCTGTCTCTGCTCACCCTGCAACATATCTAATGCAAATTTAAAATGTCTTGACGTTTCCAGAGCTCTGTATGATTATCTACATTAAGGTTTTCTCAATATAAATATTTCAATATAAATATTTCCTTTAACAGGCAGAATGTGCTTTATGTGGCCTGTATTTTTTATAGAAGACTTAATTAGAATTAATTATAATATTTTATATTTTTCTTCTTTCAACAAGAAAAAACTCTTGATTAAATTATAGTCTTTGATCTTTTGAACTATTTCAAATGTGTCTTTTAATTGTAAATAGAGAAACATTTCACTTCTTAACCATTTAAAGGTGCAGTGTGTAATTTTTAAGAGGATCTCTTGACAGAAATGCAAAATAATATACAAAACTATATTATCAGAGGTGTATAAAGACTTTTTTTAAATGACCCGTTATGTTTTTATTACCTTAGAATGAGACGTTTTTATCTACATACACCGACGGTCCCCTTACGTGGAAGCCATGTTTCTACAGAAGCCCTTAATGGACAAACTTTTTTTTGCTTAGTGTCTCCGTCAATGACATGTTTTTCTGGTGGCGGCTACAGTAGCTTCTCTATGCGTTTCAAAAGCAAGGGGTGAGCAGTGGACTGAGCTGTCGATTGCAATTCGCAACCTCACCACTAGACGCCACTAAAATGTACACACTGCACCTTTAAGACCTTTATCAGGAAAAAATCTGTATTAAAGCAGCTAGTTGTGATGTAATCTGGTGAAATGAACCATATCAGCTGTGTTTTATGTGTATAATGCATACCGAACATCTAAAGCCATCTCAATGTTAAAGCAATTGAATTATGAACCAGAGAAAAAATAATTGATAAGAGAGATGAAAGAATGCTGTCAATCTGTTAGCAACAATACCTCCCAGTGTAACAATGTGCCCTCAGTCATAATAATGTGCTTTATACATGCACTAGCGTGTCACTGCTATGCAAAAAACATCACTTTCTACAAAAGCATTTATATGTGATTTTTATGTTATATTTGTCTGCTAACAACATGAATATTTTTTACATTCAGTTGCTGTTATTCTTGTGTATGTACATTGTTGCAGATCTTCATATTCTTAGTAAAAAAAATAAAAAAATGCCCTGTTATCTAAGCCTTTACACCTGTAAGAACATGACAGAGTACAACATTTCATACTGAGGATCAATTAAGTAACATCAAACACAAAGGTTCATTCATTTTGTGTAATCCATTATTTGTCGTTGTATTTCTTTCCTCATTAATCTGCTCTACAGTTTTAGTGTTGTAAGTACAAAGGCAACCATAATTAAAACTTGAAAAGGCCAGAACAGAGCCAGAGATTAAAAGCTCCAATGTTGACAACGACTTTAACGTTCCTGCCAATTAAAAGTCTATTGATCCGTACCGAGACTAATACCCGTGCCCAATTTTGGACAGTTTAAGACCCCTAGAATCCAGACGGATTTAAAGAAACAGCATACACTATTCAGAATTCAGTTTCCAATTACTCAGTATTCTTCAAACTCACTTACCGTCTCTCTTATCAAACACATCCACAGAGTGTTACAAACTCTAAATATTCAGAATAAAAATGTTCTCTGTTTCAGCTGGAATGGCGAAGACATCAGACTAGTGGTCCCTCACTGGTATGACAATTAATGGCTTATGGGCATGATAGCATATGTGGACATGCTTGTCTATTTGTGTATCCTTGAGTGTTCAAGGCTGTGTGAACCATTTGTGCCCACTTTCCTTTTGACAACAAACAAAGCACAACACAAGGCCAATCTAACTTTACTTCTTAACACCCTCTATTTATCAAACCTTGTTACACTGGTTGTGTTTATGTGGAGTGGGTCTGCTCTCAACAAATGAGGGGTAAGTGGCTGGTTGGTTGCTTGACCTTGATCTTTTTAAAGAGCATTAAAAGAGTTTTTGCTTTCACGTTTCACCATCAGTCTAAAATATTTAAGGTTACGGTTGCCTAGGCATAAATTCAACTTTTTAGTTCAGCACTCGGTCATAATTAACATTTCAGATAAGCCTCTGCTTGTACAAAATGTCATGTTTTCTGCACCTGTTCATTTCTTTTTATTATTTTCAGTACTATACTTAACACATATATTCAACTTTTTGAGTTACCTGAACTTTGAAAACTTTATCCTACCACATAATTATAATCATTGTAAAAACACGATCGAAACGGAAACTTATGCGAGGGTGTATTCAAGAATAATTATTCAAAAGAAGTATAAAATAAATCAGCAGGTAATTTTCCTTTGTGGGGTGATGCCCTACACCTACAAATTACAAACACGTTCCTAATGGCTAACATTCAATTGTGGCGTATGTTACAATTTAGACATGATAAACGTTCATCAGAACTTAACCATTTTGAAATGCCATATTATATAAGTCTTCTGTGTTTAATTTTTTAATTGACAGATGTGTAAGTTTTAAGGTTGATGTCAACAGTTAGGTAATAAATCTGTGTTAATGGTGCCACCAAGTGGGTGAAGTGGTAATTGTATGAGGAGAAATGCCCAGACTGAGGGTGCATCCCACCTTCTTCTTTTTTTAGGGGCTGCGTCCTTCAAAGGCCGTATTTGAAGGCCAATGATGACGAAAAATCGAAAGCTCGTTGACATCTAGGCCGTTTCTCAATCGGAAGACTGCAACCTCCGGATGTTAGTTAGTTAGTTAAAGTTTATTTCGGTCAATTGCAAAAAAAGAAAAGAAAAAAAGACAAATTACAAGCAAAAATAAACACAAACATTAAATTTTAATGTAAACAATATTAAAAAGAAAAGATTGACCGAAAAGGTATTGGCTGAAGCTTATGCTTATTACGCCAATCCTTTTTACATATCATTTGTTTTACACATAACACAAAGATCCAAATTCATCTTGCATGTAATGACTAAAAGAAAAGAAACTAAATTCGATCTGCTTTATATAGTGTAATCTTTTAAAAAATAATAATTTCTTAAATCTACTAATGGATTTGCATATTTTCATCTCGTTATCGAGGCTATTCCACAGTGTAACTCCTTGATCTGACAGACTTCTTTGTTTAACATTAGTTCTAATTTGGGGTTTACTTAACATAAGAGTTCCTCTAAGATCATAGGAGATTGATTTCACTTGAAACAAGTTCTGGACACAGTCAGGAAGTTTATTATTTAATATTTTAAACATAATTTTATCTATTTTAAATTCCACTAAGTCATCAAATTTTAATAAATTGGAATTTGTAAATAACTTGTTTGTTGGGTGAAGATAATCTGTTTTATTTATAATCTGTATTGCACGTTTTTGCAGAATTACAATTGGTTTTATTATTGTTTTGTATGTATTTCCCCAAATTTCTACGCAATAAGTCATATACGGCACTATTAGAGACTGGTAAAATATTTTTAAGGCCTTTAAATCAAGAATATGTTTTGTTTTAGACAGAATAGCCAGAGTCTTAGAAATCTTTGACTTTATATAAGTTATGTGGGGTTTCCAACTAATCTTATGATCAATAATGACCCCTAAAAATTTAATTTCATTTATCATTTCTAATTCAAAATTGTCAATTCTAATCTGGACTTTGTATTTATTTGTTTGTTACTAAATAACACAAATGTAGTTTTATTTAAATTGAATTACAGTTTATTTACATCAAACCATTTTTTTTTTACATTTTCATTTCTGCTTCCACCAGAAGCTGTCCCAAATTTGATTTGAACAAAACAAAGTTGTATCATCTGCAAATAAAACACAATTTAATTGAGTAGACACATTACAAATATCATTAATATATAATAAAAATAACTTTGGTCCAAGGACTGATCCTTGTGGAACCCCACAAGTAGCCCTCTGTAGGTCAGACCTGCCATTGATAAATTGCACAAACTGAAATCTATTCCTGAGGTAGTCACTAATCCATGTTAATGCAACACCCCTAATGCCATATATTTCAAGTTTTTTAAATAATATTTTATGATCAATGGTGTCGAATGCTTTTTTCAAGTCTATAAAAATTCCAACTGAATGATTTTTATTTTCTATTGCAGAGGTCAGTTTTTCAACCAGCTCTATTACATAATCGATTTGCTTAAAAACCATATTGATGATCACTTAACAATTTATATTTTTTAATGAAACTATCTAATCTCATTTCAAATAGTTTTTCTAATATTTTTGAAAACTGTGAAACTGTGTGACTGTGGTCGCATATGCAGGCTGCATACGTCATAAAGCATGGTTTATTTAAGTTAACTAAGCATTACATTAACAAGTCATAAGCATATTACACCAAATTAAGATTAACTAAGAATATTAGTCAACTTAAAAAAATATTTGTCTGAAATAAAACGTATGCAGCCTACAAATGCGACCTCCGGAGGCTGCAGCCTTCCGATTGAGAAACGGCGCAGCGTCAAAATGATTCAAGATTCTATGCTCTCTCCGTAGGATAGACCGTCTCATTTCAGAGGCTGCTGTCTTCAAAGTTCGCGTAATTGCGATGCACGGCACACTGACTCATGATGGTCAGCAGAGGTCACCAGAGTGTCATCATAGTCATCACATTTATTACTGTGTTTGAAATTGAATTTAGGAGTTGTTGCCGCTTTCGTTGGCAGGATAAAGTTTTTTTCTACTTTCATTATGACACTTCTGCACTTCAGCTTAACACCGGACTCTAGGTTGTAAGACAAAAAGAAACACTTTTTCTTAAAAGGGAAAGCCCCAACTTTCAGTTTCAGTGGAAATTTGTCAACGCATTGAACAAAGCTGTGCATTACACGTCACTTCGGTGGTCTTTAATGGGATTTGCCGGGTAATTCCCAGTGCTAGAAATGAAAGGGAGTGAATTTTAGAGGGGGAATTGAAAAGATATAATATTTAAACATCTTAATAACATTTAAAAATGACTCCCCATGATGAGTTTTTGTATTTCAACAGTTATTTTAAAATGTGTCATTCACGCTTGCCACATGACACTTCACAGTCACTGTAGCACTGACTTGTGTATCGGGTCTATTTCAGATTTTTATCTTATTTAAAATATCCATAATCTAAATGTCCAATTTTTCACACTCTACAAAATATTTCTTTAACCGTGTGTGACACTACTCAAGTAAACATACAACATAAATAATTGTAATGCTATTAGTTATTTTAAACCAAACAAGAAGTAGCTAATCTAAATTACCCCAGTTTCGCCAGGGAATTTTCTACCATATCCAGCCCCCCTGAGTATGATAATTTAAGAAATTAAAAGGCAATCTAGACAAAAGCTACCATGTTAGTCGACATGATCCTAACATTGGTTTTATTACAGTGAACACAAACTCCTGAGAAAAAGTATAGTTTGTGACATACCAGTCACTCCTGGTCAATAATAAAACAATAATGCAGGCTGTCTTTGTATTATGGTACATTTACATTTATGAATTAATATGTTTATTTAAACAATTTTTTAATTTTAAAGAATTTTATATTTTAAAATGTAAATGCCTCTATCTATTCTACAGGCATATGATCAGGGAAATCCTGCTGAAAACAGCTAAACAATTTTAAATTTAACCTCCTAAGACATGGCGTTTTTGTTGTTTGCACCATAAAACTTACACTCTGTCTGGGTTTTTTGACCCATAATGAGTAAATATTGGACAGAACACACCGCTGGGTTAAAATTGACCCAATGCTGGGTTGTTTTAACCCAACTGCTGGGTTATTATACCCCATGATTGCATAAGATCAACCCAACATTGGGTAATTTGTAACCAAGCATGGGTTCAATTAACCCAGCGGTGTGTTCTGTCCAATATTTACTCATTATGGGTCAAAAATAACCCAGCCATTTTTAGAGTGTAATTCTGTAACTGGAAACTGTTGTACAAAAACGTTCATGTTTAAAGAAAAATATTTGGTTATAATATTTATTGTTTCCTCCTAACCCCAAATAGCTGGAAGAAATCTAAAATGCAAGCCAAACCAAAGTTCGGGTTTTAGGAGGTTAAACCTGCCTCTGTCTAATAATCTAATTTAACCACGGTCACCATGTATGAAGCCATTGCTTGTCTAAGGAATGGCCACTAGAGGGCGTTTTACAGACCTTCTGCGCATTGGCAGAAGAGTCAGGAGGCTATGGTGGAGCATGAACGCGCCTTCAAACATTTCCTGATTTTGGGATAGAAGAACCGTGACGTGAGTCATTATTTCCACAATTGAGTCGTTGGTTAAACGTTTCATCCGCGGTGGTTACTCTGGTCCATAGCAACGCCATTTTTGTGTGGTGTTTATGAGGAGAGAGACTCAGACTTTCAATTCCTAATGCATGACTCACCAGTTTTAACAACCTGTAATCTTCCTTAAATATATCCCAGTTGTTCATGTGAATTATATTCTTTAGAAATGAATTAGTCTTTTGTACAGCAATAGAATATGCTTTCATTTAATCTTTTGTATAATGGGTTACATATATTAATCACCATTTGTACTTGATGAAAATTATATGAACAGGCAACAGTATCATTTAAGGATGGTTCTGGAAGTCTGTAACACGATCTGAGTGCACGAGTGATGTAAAAAGCATGCTGGCTGGTTGGAACCTGCAGCATCTGTCCCAAATTTACTCCACCCTTTGACATTTTAAGTATTTAAGGATCCTTGCAAAATAGCTCCCACTCTTGGGAAGTGTGAGCAACTATAGTTTTAGTGATAGTGATAGTAAAAGGCAGATTGATTAAAATTTGTATTAACGGAGTTAACTAGACATATCATGTGTAAACTATATATGTTCCTGTAGTGAGACTATTGTAAATTTGTGGTCACTGTGGTTTTACTACAAACTAAAAAAAATCTGTGGTTGATTACTAGCCTATAGTTAAACCATGGTTAATTGTCATAAGAGATATGTAAATGTCTCCCATAACCTGACTTCCCAGCGGTTGCAACACTTTGGGTGGAGAGACTAGGGAATTTTATTGTTGTGTTGGAATGCTGTGTGTGTGTTAAAACGAGGCAGTGAAAGTTTGAATAGACAAAGACAGAAACATCGGAAAAGGAGAAAGTACAGAAGTGTGTGTGTTCTGGATGTCAGGCCTTTCTCACAGACGGCTGCGACTTTTCCATTGATCTACCCCTACGGTTTTTCCAGTATTCCATGTCATTTTCCTTACAGCGCACCTTACGTCACAGTATCCAGTGATGTTTCCCGAACAGTTTCTTTGCACATAGTGATTAACACAAAAAATCATAATTATTAATTTGTGTGATGTTACTAGCATAATGTTAGTAACACCAAGTCCTGGGTTTGATTCCCAAGGAATGCACATATTCCCAGGGAATGCTTTTGACAAAAGCATCTGCCAAAGGCATAAATGCATATCTTTGTTTCTTCAAGAGCCCCATCTAGTAGCTTTGGTGCCATTCCCTAACATGTTCTGTAGTGTGATGAAACGGGTAGGGTTTTTATACGAATATGTCCTTACTTGTTTAGCAAGCACTGTAAGTGCACTATGTAGTGAAGGGGAGTAGCGTGTAAACTAAAGCACAACCTTCCTTCCTAAAAAGGATCTCATTTACTCCTTCTCTTTTTTCTTCAAGACACCTGATTGGATACTTTATTTTTAGTATGTCCTTCCCTGACAGGCTGGGTTTTAATACAAGAAGTGCTGTTTGTATCTCCACCAGCGTTCTTTGACATTCCCATTTAAAGCTTCGGACAGCAAGGATTGGTTTTATTGTGGATTTTCGTGAGAGATGAATACAGAAATGTTTTTCCTGGTGTATGTGTTTAGTTGGGAAGCTTTTTGGGCAAAGCCCTGTGGACTACCTCTGATTTGGTGGAAATATTATTATTTATTTTGAAATGCTGCATATTTTTGTTTTTTTTAAGTTCTACGAATATAATAAATGATAAAAGTTTAGGATTAAAGTGAATGTTTTTAAGGGTACAGATTGGAATATATAATAAGTACCAAGATTTAACATTGTGAAGCACCGTAAATTCTGTATTCCCTTGTGTGGACTTACTAAACCAGGCTTTACAAGCTCCACCTTCCTCTCACTCCCTTTCTCCCCTTCTCCTCCTCTTTCTCTTCCTCGACCTTTGAAAAGAGGGTTGAGCGACAGCGTGAGTTTCTGCCAGAGGCTTGGAGCGTAAGTCACACCAGACACTCACTGCAGAGTTTGCTCTGGACACAGAAGCTTTAGGAAGCTTAAATAACACAAACTATCATCGCTTTCATCAACCAGGTTAGTGATTCTGGCATATTACAGTCTATTGATTACAGCTGTGTGTGGTGTAGATTATAAATGCTTTTTGTAAGCTCCTTTCAGTTGTGTTGCTTATAGCTGTTAAGCATTGCAGAGGGAGAGGCACGTTTGGGCTCAGTTAAGTGTGTCTAGGGGGAGTGTCGCACAGGCCTGTTTCGGCACATTGTAACGTTTGGTATTGCATTCAGGATCCATTCCAAACTAAATATCTATCTGATGAAAGCTGCCGTATGCATGTCAGTCTTAAATCCAGTGCAGGTGTTTGGACAGTTTGTCTAGGATACGCTGCAGTACATGCAGATCCTACATTTATTTGTTTAGGAGGGGATGTTTGAGGTTGTCTAAAAAATAATGAGTGTTTACTCCCAGAAATGTGAACATAGTTGGATATGATTAGTGGTTGGGCGTGGCAGAGAAGGTAAGTCACATAGTGAGAGAGAGAGAGAGGTTTGTGGGTAGGCTGAGGGAAGGAACATGTGGGCTGAAAAACTTACATGTATTTTTGATTTCCATAAATGAGTTTATGAACCAGTTTCAAATGTATCTCACTTGAAATGTAAATCCTCCTTCTTGTGCTGTTTTAGGGCAGTAGTGCAGCTATGGAGACCCCAGGTCAAAAACGTACCACCCGTGGAGGGGTGACCAACGTCCTGTCTCCCACCCGCATTTCACGGCTGCAGGAGAAAGAGGACCTGTCTAACCTGAATGACCGTCTGGCGGTCTACATCGACAAGGTGCGATTTCTAGAGTCGGAGAACGCAACCTTGCGAATGCGCATTACCGAGTCGGAGACGGAGATCAGCCGAGAGATGGGTGGCATGAAAGCGGCGTACGAGGCCGAGCTGGCGGACGCCAGGAAGACTCTGGACTCGGTTGCCAAGGAGCGAGCCCGACTGCAGCTGGAGCTCAGCAAAGTACGTGAGGACTACAAGGAGCTGAAGGCCAGGTAGGTGTACGATTAACTTGTACGATTAGGATTAGCCCTTGGCTTTAAAAAAGATATAAAGTGCAATCTACACCACAGTAATCATACACCAACGTTTAATTTCTCAGTAAACCAAAATCACCAAATGAGGGCTTTCCCAGTTGGTATATAAGGGGTTTCCTACCACCAATAACCTGACTCCTTTTCAGTTTCCCCCTAGTTTCAGTTTGTATACAATAGCACGTCACATGTGCAAATTGCTGACGCATAGAAGAACTGCAGGCACTGGCTGGTATCAGTGGTCGCCTTTTCTTCCTCTCTAAAATTTCTTTTATATATTCAGGAGATAAGTTTAACCCAAGAAATAGAACGGTGCCGACCCCTGGGCACTTAGCCTAGTCCTCTGCTATTTTTAGCTGAACTGTGACGACGTTGCCTGGTGTGTCTGCTTTTTGCTCCTGTCACAAAAGCTGACAGCTTTCCGCTTTAGTCTCCATGATACATCTTTTCCTGTAAAGCATTATCTTAAACACATTTGCAATTATGGTTAAAGATTATAATCATCATATTATGAAGAAGAATAGACATGGACAAAAGCTAGACAACATGCATGGTTCAGTATTATGCTGTGACTGTCATGACTGAATGTAAAAGCCACACATAACTGGAAAGCATCGTACCCTTGCTTTAAATGCAGTGTTTGATGGATTAAATCTTGTGATGGGATCTAATACGAGGTGTAAATATGGGTGCATGAACACATTCTGGCTCTTCTACAGTATAGTGTGCTCTTCTGCTCCGGTATGAAAGGTGTGAACGGGTGTGAGATGTGGGTGTGTTTGGTGGAGAAATGGCTGTTGGGACCACACCCTTTACAACAGATTCATTGTGTTTTTTTGTTTATTTGGTCCACCAATGAAATTAATTTCCACGTTAGAGCTGGTTTGTATTATAAATAAATAAAGCTTTTTGTTCTGCAGTTTTATTGCATTATAATGTAAACATTATAGCGACACGCAAGTTTAACCAATTAGCCTGCGGATACACATTAATAATGCATTTGGAGAAACATTTGTTTTCTTTACTAAGAATGCAGTATAAAGTTTGATTATTAGTTTGATCACAGTCATCATTAACTCTTTCTCCGCCAGCACCAGCATTTTTTATGATTTTCACAAAAGTTTAAGGCCTTCCAGAAATTTTTCTTATAAACATATATAAAAGCATTTAATCATATCTTCATTTGTTATTTTTTTCTCACCTTTCAAATATGGGTAATTTTTTTTTTAAAGACTTTTGTTAGAGAGCAGATTAAGAACAATAACCAAAACATATACAGAGTTTTTACTGTATAAAGTTTGATCACAGTCATCATTAACTCTTTCCCCACCAGCGCCAGCATTAGGATTCAGAACGATAACCAAAACATACACAGAGTTTTTACTGTTTTTGGATCAGTGGATGTTTCAGTGTTTTATAAGTTGGGATTGCCGTAAAAAATTGTTATTGGCAGGGAAGTGTTTTCTCTTAAAGGAATAGTCTACTCATTTTCAATATTAAAATATGTTATTACCTTAACTAAGAATTGTTGATACATCCCTCTATCATCTGTGTGCGTGCACGTAAGCGCTGGAGCGCGCTGCGACGCTTCGATAGCATTTAACTTAGCCCCATTCATTCAATGGCACCACCCAGAGACAAAGCTAGAAGTGACCAAACACATCAACGTTTTTCCTATTTAAGACAAGTAGTTATACGAGCAAGTTTGGTGGTACAAAATAAAACGTAGCGCTTTTCTAAGCGGATTTAAAAGAAGAACTATATTTTATGGCGTAATAGCACTTTTGGGAGTACTTCGACTCGGCGCAGTAACACCCTCCCTCGCCCATTATGAGAGTGAGAAGGGGAGCAAACTTTTCAGGCGAGTCGAAGTACTCCCAAAAGCGCCACTATGCCATAAAATATAGTTCCTCTTTTAAATCCGCTTAGAAAAGCGCTACGTTTTATTTTGTACCACCAAACTTGCTCGTATAACTACTCGTCTTAAATAGGAAAACCGTTGATGTGTTTGGTCACTTCTAACTTTATCTCTAAATGGTACCATTGAATGAATGGGGCTAAGCTAAATGCTATCGAAGCGTCGCAGCGCGCTCCAGCGCTTACGTGCACGCACACAGATGATAGAGGGATGTATCAACAATTCTTAGTTAAGGTAATAACATATTTTAATATTGAAAATGAGTAGACTATTCCTTTAAGGTAATAACATATTTTAATGTTGAAAATGAGTAGACTATTCCTTTAAGGGGATCGCACACCGGACATGCAATTCGGCGCCGAGCCGTTCTGAAAAACCAAACACATTGTTTTCTATGAGTATACGCACACCGGCACCACCAGGTGGGGCCTTTCAGCGCCACCCAGCTTTGACTCAGGAAGTTTCTCAAATCCCTGTCGTGCCACACAGCGCCACTCACATAGTTTAACATTAATTAACATCATATTTGTCCCAAATCATTAAAGATCAACATTGGCTGCTAACGTATATTTTGCATTTTTAAGTAGACGCTATTTGACGAAGCTTGCGCTATTTAATGTGCACTTCCGGTTTACGATACCTTAGAGTTGTCTTACTGTGCGTTCACACCAACCGCGGAAGAGGCGGCAAGCGCGGATGATTTACATGTTAAGTCAATGCAAACACGCGATTAGGCATCCTGCGGCGCGGTACATGCGGTAGCCGCGGCGCGGAGGGTGCGGAACGCGCGGAAGGCGCGGGGCGTTCCGCGCGTTCCGCACGAATTGAGCGTTGCCGCGGGAAACGCGCGAGTTCAAAAATCTGAACTTTGGCGGAATTCCGCGCCGCGTTAACCAATCAGGGGCTTGCTGTAGTAGTGACGTGATTACAGGAAGCGAGCGGAGTGGTGTAGTCTCCGCGGAGTCGCAGAAGCCCCTCCCTTGACGCGGATTTCCGCGTGAATTTCTCGAATTACTAGAATTTCACGCGCGGCTTTCACGTGTGGATTAAGCGAGTGAACTCAAATGTTCAAGCGTCCAACTACGCGCGAATAGCGCGTTTTTGCCGCCTCTTCCGCGGTTGGTGTGAACCCACAGTTAGGCGCGACTCGACGTGGTGCGATACTGAGCTGTGCGGCCGGTGTGCGATCCCCTTTAACTCATTCACCGCCAGCCTTTTTGAGAAAAGTTGCCCACCTGCATTTTTGTGATTTTAACAAAATTTTCACAAAATTCCTTGCAGGAAAAATTATTTTCTATAAATATATAAACATACAAATTATATAAAATTAACGAACACACCCTGTGCTTTCAAACAAGCAATAAACAAACAAACAAACAAACAAAATGGGGAAAAAACGTTTCATTATATATTTACTTTTTCTACTTAATTTAACCACTGAAATATGGATATTTCTCTTCAAAAATAGAACATTTTGAGCAAAAAGCTTAAAAAATTGCGTTTTTGTAAAGAAATTTATGTTAGAGATCAGACTCAGAATGACTATCAAACATAAAGAGAGTTAAAATAAAACGTTATATTTTTTTAACTTCCGTTTTTGATAAATGCGTTTTGGTATTACACTTTCACTTTGAAATTCGTCCAGAAAGGCATACTTATTAGTTAAATATGAACTCATAAATGACGAGATAACTCGTCAATGGCGGTGAATGAGTTAATTGAGGAGATAACTAAAAGTTAATTTAATTAATTTGACTCTTTCATATAACATTGAATAATATCTATAATATAATAAATACGACTTTGAAGGTATATTTAAATAAGTATATATTGTACAGAAGAATTAATTATGGTTATTAAACGATTATTTCGTAAATGCACACAGGTTTTCTGCAAAGAATGCTTTACAGTCTACTTTTATTTGATGATCGTGATGTAATTGTTAGTTATTAGTCATAGTAATTATTAATATTCCCAGACTGTTTATTCTGCGGTCTCTATGGCAGTACATTTAGTCATGTTTAAGTGAGTGGTGTGTTCTCACCCAAAAGGGTGTGATGTTAAAGGGAAAGTTCACCCAAAAATGAAAATCGTGTCATCATATACTCACCTTCATGTTGTTCTAAACCTGTATGAGTTTTTTTTTGTGTTAAAGTGAAAAAAGACTCATACAAACGCAACATGAGGGTGAGTAAATGATTTTTTGGGTAAACTTTCCCTTTAAGACACACAGATACTGTATCATGGCCAATCACATGCCTTTACCAAATTATTTCAGCAACATTCTAGTACAGCCGTCTAAAACTAGAAAGTTCAGAGAAATTGCCTTTAGCTTCAAAACTCAGTGCTATGGGTTATTATCATTCACGTTTTGCTTTTTGATAAGATTTGTGGTTAAATTAGGGAAGCGGGCAGACATGGATGGTCTTTATTTGTCTCCCAGTCTTTTAATGTGTTCCTGTAACAGTTCATCTTGTAATGCAGATTGGATCAGAGCTGTTTGGAAGTGTTTGGTTTCCACAGCAACCACGCAGACCTGCCAGGATGTGTGAGATGCTTATGAGTGGACTTAGTAGTGACTCATGAGCTTTTAGCAACTGCAAGGGACTTGCCTCAAGAAAAAAGCCTTATGTCCATATTGAATCATTAGCATTGTCATATAGTTTGACAAATAATACTTTTAAACATTTAGTAAAATTGTGCTTTAAAGATTGCATTACATATCTGGACAAACAGCACATATTGTTAAAATGACCCAGTGCTTGCTACAATAGGCCCTAGTGACCAAAGAGAAGCTCCTGACACATGTTTTACATTCACAATATTTAAAATGTGTCCTTTGGTGTAGCTCAGGTCAGGATATGACGACAAGATACAGATTGCACATTTTAACTATAGTTAAGGTGTCAGCCGGATTCTTGAAGTGTCAGACAGATCACATCTTTGGCTGTGAGGAGATGTGTGTGTGTGCATGTGGTTACTGTACATGTGCTTCTGGTCTCTGTTGTTGGCTCTGGATGACACCATTTGGCTGTTGTGGTAATTACCAAACACAAGACTTTTGTGTGTGTGTGTGTGTGTGTGTGTGTGTGTGTGTGTAGACAGGTGCAGTGTGGGAGTGTGTGATCAGTGGATTCATATGTGGAAAGATTGCAGCTGTGGACCGAGCAGATGAAACATGTCTGTCAATGAATTTTGAAAGAGCGACATGTCATCATCACCTAGAATTTAAAATGCAAATTTAGACAATATAATCAACTACATACACTTACAGTGCATCTCAAAAGGAAAGTCAGGGAAAGGGAAAAAAGTCAGAGGACAATTTATTTAGAAATTATTTGCTTTTGCAGTTTCTTAAAGGAAAATTGTTGGATGTCTTAACTAGGGATCGACCGATATGGATTTTTTCAGTGCCGATACCGATTTTTGTTTCATCAGCCTTAGCCGATGACCGATACAGGCTGCCGATATTTGGAGCCGATACTGCTTTTGCTTACTCAATTTACATCATAAAAATGACACAATGATGATGCCAAATGTTACAAGTCTCAATTTAAAAAAAGTAACATTTATTGAACTTAAACTGTATTTCACAAATAATAAAAACAGGTGAGGGTGCTATGGAACCATGAACTGCACTCTCCACAATGACGAGGAACTATCAGCAAAGGATATTGATTTCTAGCACTTTACTACTACAAATATATAGGGGTGGTTTCCCGGACAGGAATTATCTTAAACTAGGACTAGAGGTTAGTTTAATTAGGAAATATAACTAGTTTGAACAAAAACCCGCTTTGTTCATCTTTGATCAGCTGTTAGGCCGAGCTTTCGCTGTTGTCATGGAAAGGTTGGTTGTTTTTAGTCACATGACCTGCAGTCGCTTGCGGCTTCCAGCACTCTGTTTGTAAATAATGCCAGAAAAAAACTGCGAACACGGCAGCCACGTATCGGCTGATGCAGATACACATAAAACTCGGAAATATTGGCCCGATATATTGGCTGCCCAATATATCGGTCTATCTCTAGTCTTAACCTTATATTACATTTTATAATGTAAAAGTAATTGTCTTAATCCATAACTTTTGTCTCTATTTCGCAATCTCTGTTAGCAAAATGGCAAGTTAATGTGAAGTTTTATTGATAGGGGTTGAAGTCAAATAAGATCAAACTGACATAATCTGCGAAATCATACCTGACAGTTTAATTATAAATTATTGTTATAGGCTGCTGTTGTGAATCGGGGAAAGATAATGAGATGTTTTTAGTGGTTATTTTTGTGCTAGCCAATAAAGGATTTTTGTACAGCTTTAACCCTCTGAGGTCCGACCATTTTGGGACACTGGCAGAGGTTCTGACATGCTCTTACATTTGGTCTTTTTTCAGTTGCTTTACAACATATTAATGGCTAATATCACATAACACTATATTCGGCACAAACTGTGCTACAATAATATGTAAGTAAAATGTATGTACATGTTTAGTAAATGATGTTTATGCGTGTTAGTAAAAAAAGAAAAGTTGCTGAAATAAGGCTAAGGAACACATCCTTAACATTTGTTCACAAACAATAAAGTTCTCTACTCTTGTATAATTGAGAATTCGCTACAAAAAGATGTAAAAACCATTTTACCCACTCATTCACATGAAACAATACATTGATTTAACTTTTGTAAGACACTTTTTGCAGTGTAAAGGCAATATGCGAGGGAGGGTCGTTGGTCATGAATATTGATGTGTTTCACAACTGAGACTCAACCCCCTAATGGCTCACTGAGGAATGTTGTGAAAAAAGAATGAATGTGGGGAGACTTAAAGAGAAAATCTTTTGATTGTAGTTTAATTAAATAGTGTACAATACAGTACAAAAAACATGAACAATGTTTCAAACTGACTACATAAAACACAGAGGTCAGTACTAAAAAGTGCATGTGTGCAGCCTTGTGCAAACAGTGCCAAACAGTTCTCTCAGTGAGAGATTTTGGACTATCGTCTCTATTGAGGTTACGCGTCCATGTCACGTTGCTGTGCGCGCGGTCAAGAACTTAACATTGTACACGTATATTAAAACAAGGGAAACACAAACAATTAAGCTTATTAAGCTTGTGAGCTTTTTTGCCACTTTATTGGCCTTAAAAACATATATGCGTCAAAATGCCCATCTTTGCAAGTGTCCTCATGAACAAGACCATTTAGATTGTAAGAGAAAGTAAACTGGTGAAAGCGAAAACGCATGTGTAACAGTTTATTGGATCTGGACTTTGGTCTTAAATGAGAAGTTACCTAATTTTGCTCCTGTCTGTCCCTCATGTTAATCAAACAGCATTGAGAAAAAAATCTCTCACTGCCCTTTGACTTATTTTTTATGCTTGTATATGGTTTTTTTTGTGAGAATTGTGAAAATTCTGAACATATTTGCATAATATTTTAAATGTTTTTAATTTTCGTTGAGTATTAGTTTAATCCTAGTAATCTTGGGCGCATTTCAGCATCTCAAGAGGAAGTGTTGAATATTAAAGTATTGATTTTTAGAAGGTGAGCTTATCTCTTGTTTCAATAGTGTTAAAGTTGTGTACCCATTGCCTCTCTATACTTGTGTTTTTTATGCTGCCTGATTGTAGTTGATTAATATTTGGATCTTTTTGTAAGCCAATGAAGAATTCAGTACATTGTTTTTTCCTGGTATGTGGTTGTAATGGTTGGGTAAACTGCATTCTGATCATTGTACTGTACATTGCTTTAGGGCAAACTGAACACAAGTAGGGCAGCTTTCAGCCTTAAAAAAATACTACTATGTTTGACTGGTGAGTCATTTCCTGGCCCTCCCTCTTTTCTTGCCATTGACTGGCTTACCTGTTATCCTCAATGGTGCAAAGTTACAACTGTACCGGCTACAGATATACTTACAGAGATATACTTACTGCAGTTTGTTTATATAAAATACAATAGTAATCTATCAACACTACCACGCTACAACTGCAGTACAGTGCTTTTTGTAAGGCTAACATGCTTGCATTGATATACCTCTTTCAGCTGGATATTGTTTAAACAGGACCACTTTAGTTTTTGGGTTGTTTGTTTATGCAGAAAATTTCACAAAAGTGTTTATTTTCTCCCATCATCCTCTGGCTTTATCAAAACTAACACATGGCAATAAACGCTTCCTATGAAGACACACACATCACATTAAGATAAGAGAATCTTCTGTGGTTTAGGCATTATGTGTGTTTTAATATCTACTTTCACAACCAACTAGTGTATATTAAATGGTTACATTCTTAAAATGCCAGGTGACTATCAAATCTTATTGATCTTACGTACCACTTCCAATTTCTTGCTTGGTTAAAGATTGTCTTGCCTTAAAAAAAAGCAAGATTCACTTAAATGTTTTTCATCCTTTTAACTCTCTCACACTCTATTTAATCTTTTAATTTGCAAGAATCCATATAAAAAAGCATTATGTTCGTTCGCCACATCATATACATTTGAAAAGAAAAACGTCTCTTATTTCTTAGTGAGGACCGGAATTTCATTGTAAAAGGTGTACAGATCTCTGTCTTTTGTCACTGTTTGCTGCCTCAGGACAATTTCAGCTACTCTCATGACCTCACTGAAGATCAACTCTCTTAAGCATATCATGTTAAAGGAATAAATCATCCAAAATTTAAAGTTCTGTCTCTCATAATAATGTAGTAAATTGTAACATCATCTGTCATTTTATTTTGGGGTGAATTTTGCCGAAAGTTAGACATTTATTCCACCTCTGTTAAATGTTTTAACAAAATGCATAGACCGACTTTCTTTTTGCTTAGGTCCAAAGATGTGGATTATTTCCTTTTAACGAAATATTTTCTGTATAAAAGTTAAAGAGCCTCCTTATTCTCCCCATGCATACAGTCTGTAAAACTATCCATTCTCTTGATATTTTAGGTCAAATATATGTAAAAATGATAAATATTCAAAATGTTATTCGTCCATTGATGGCTATCTAAGGCTGTGTGTTTAAAGTGTACTTTTATGTGTCCAGTTATTTGAAATTTATTTTACATTATTCAAAACTAGGGCTGTCAAAAGATTAATAGCGATTAATCACTTACAAAATAAAAGTCTTGTTTTTGTATAATATATGTGTGTGCATATATTATTTTGTGCATGTATGTATTTAAGAAACTTTTACATGTGTTTATATATTTATATAATTTTGATATATAGAGCTTAAAAAATATATACATAACATTTTTCTTAAATGTATACATGTACCTGTGTATTTATATATACAAAATAATTACACACAGTGCACACAAATATATTATGCAAAAACAAACTTTTATTTTGTATGCAATTAATTGCGATTACTTGACAGCCCTATTCAAAACCAAAGTTATCCTAAGATCTCTGAGTCATCACTTATTAATGATTTTAAAATGATGTGCAAAAAAACTCTTTTGCACACTCGTCTAGACATGAATACATATTTGGTTAGATACACAGCAGCTGATAACTTCTCAGTTTAGTATTTAAGTTGTTTGATTCTTAAAGAGCACCTAATATGGTTAAAAACACATTATTTTCCACATACTGTACATTTTTAAAGCTCCAGATTTCCATCTCTTCCTCAAACGCATTGATTTTGTACAAAGCTCATTGATCTGAAAAGTGCCGTGTCCCTTATTGGCCAGCTAATCTGTACATTGTGATTGGCCTGAATACCTCTGATGTCAGCTGGAAATGTGACGCTCCTTACCATGTTTGAAAGATTTGATCGCAATGCTAACAGGAGTTAACTTACAGGCTGTGAGTCCGAAGCGGGAGAAATTATGATAATGTCGATCTCGTCTACATCACCAATCCCAGTAAATTGTTGCCTACAATCCGTGTGTTTGTTGTAGTCCAAAAAAAGAGATTTACGTTGGAGACGATAACTCGCGTCATTATTTACTTTGGGGTTTGTACCTTTTACATATCGTTAATGTTTACTAATACACACTTACACACCAAAGAAAATGTAAAATCATGAATCAGACCATAGGTGCTCTTTAAATTGTAAAGTACAAAGCACATGCACATCAAAAAATTTTCCTAAGCGCACATGCAGTTCCATTTGGTTGTAGTTGAATCCGGAAGGCTTGTGGACTGACTGACTCATTCGGTCGGTTATGTAATTGCCATCTTTAAATTATAAAGATCAAACATGTTTTTCATTTGCAAGTAATTTGTTTAGAAATCAGTATAACCTGTGTACAGGGTTCTGCTGGAATCCTTTCCCTCACAGGTTTCAGTGTAACCGTTGTTTAAACACAATGCATTTATGCAAAGACCACATAAAGGGAAACGAGACAGAAAAATTAATAGGACAACATTTGTTATAGCAGTCGTTTGAATGCAAGCCACACCCAAAGGTAAAAGAGCCAATCAGCTCATTACAATTGCACATTACCTGTACGATCTTGTGCGTACATCTATTTGGTTTGTCTGGTGGATCAAAGCTGTTAACAAACTTTTGAAGGTTAAATTTAACACTGATGTGCTGAAACTTTGGTAGTGTTGCTAAAATGGCTCAGTAGCTTTAGCACATCAAAGTCTGCAAACTATTCATGAATAGAGAGAAAGAGAGAAGAGGTGGAGTCACGCGGTGGTGCCATGTGACTCATAGCTTGAGTTGATGTTGCCCTTTGCCAGATCCAAACCACATATAATGAGGAACGCTGGCAGAGTACTACACATGCATACACACATAGTAAAACACACCAGTTCTGTTTCATGCCTAACCAAAGCCAGCTGCATACATGCAAGAATTATTTTTGGGTGGACGGAGATACAGTTTAAGGCATCTGGTTATGTTTATTATGTTAAAGAGTCACTGGAAAACTGTTTATATCACACGGCCATAGATCCTCATAGTTTGCTGAGATTTTGTTAGTCCGGGTTCGTGTAAGCGTAGGGTGGAGCGGGTTACTGTAATTGGCGATCTTCTGGCGGTGTCTACGGGTGTAAGGGAGAGAGTGAGTCACCATCGGCGTCTCCGGCTCCTAAACACAATGCTGCCACGCTGGCAGGACTTAACTGAATCTCTGTGATTCAAACTCTGAAACAAAGCGCTCTTTATTAAAGCATATTGTACAGGTAGATTTAGTATTAGTGCATGTTTCTAACTCCAGTCTGAGAGCATAGACAGATTTGGCATTGTAGAGATGAGGCCCAGTTGTTGTACAACTGCGCTCAGCAATTTGTGCCATAATTGTCACTGATATATAAGCTGGATGGTTTTGCACACGTCTTGCTTTTTAGCCTGGCTAGACAGAAGGATTAAATAAATGATGGCTGTTTTAAACTATGAAGGACAAGTCTGTAAGCATTTGTCATGTGCTATTGAATCAGAGAGAGGGAATAATGTACTGTTTGTTTTAGGTTCTTTGCTTCTGTTACAGATAGAGACATGTCCCGATGGTCACACCTTCAGATCTACCAATGAGATTAAGAAGATTCTTAACATTTAATTTTGATCATTTTTGTGGCACTATACTTCCATTTACTTGGAACAGAACGCCTAAGCTTAGCAATGCGGTTATATGTGAATATGTGGTTATGCCGGAATAATTTTTCAGATTTTTCTTTTTAATGTAATGAGCATACGTTTAGTTTCTAATATCTAAACGAACAGGAAGTGTTACTTTACTGGTAGTGTTACAGTATTTCTTATTAAAGGAACAGTATGTAAGAAATGTAATTATAAAATGGCCCTGATATGTCACTAGACATTAAGAAATAATTTTCATTTCAAATGCTTATATCACTCACAACAGTGGTCTGGCCAGAATATTGTTATTTAAAGTGGAGTTGCAGCCCTCAACTGATGTTTATGTTGTCATTTTGTGTATTGGCCACCAGTTGTGTGATTGCAATATCAGTTTTGGCCACAATCCTACATGCTGTTCCTTTAAAACCTACTAAACCATTGGGTTTCATAATGTTATAATTTAGTTTCATGTTAGTTTTCCATCTCTTATTTTAAAGATGTTTTTTGTAGACTTTGTTCATCATCCTTCTAGTCTTTTGTGTTACTCTGCCAAAATTGTCTCCTGGGGCCCATTTCAGTAAGGAGGTTCAACCAATTCGGAGTTAAAACTTGAACTCTGAATTGACTTACTTTGAGATGGGAAACTTTTGAGTTTTCAGTTACAGAACAGCTGAGATCGGTTTAATCGACTCTAAGTAGCCTGACTCCGAGTTAAGAGTATGCACAGCCACTAGGGATGCACCGATACTGGTATCGGGTATCGGCCTCGATACCACATTTTCTAAAGTACTCATACTCGTTAAAAGTCCTCCGATACCGGGGATCGATACAACGGTCTGAGAAATGTCTATGTTTGAGGGGCGTGTAAGGGGTTAATGCCTCTTTTGTTGTCCAAAGAGGCAGAGTTTACAACAAACTGGAAAACATGTCCCTTGTTCTTTGTTAAATTATATGACTAAACCTGTTACCTGTAAATTTAAATCATGTTTTTTTTATTAAGTACTCGGTATCGGCAAGTACTGAAATGCAAGTACTCGTATTCCAAAAAAAGTGGTATCGGTGCATCCATAACAGCCACTATGAAAAGCTTTTATGAATGGAGCTCCAATATTTTGATTCACCATGCAACAGCATGTGAAATAGAGGTCCGGATACTTTTTACAAGAAAACCTGGAAGTGCTGCTGCAAGTGTACAGCAACTCCGAGCATATATTCACAAAAAAGAGTTGTTGTGGGAGATTGCTGCTTGAGTCGTAAATGCGTACATTTAATTTTTTATCACTGTTAACTATCAGAGGTTAATAAACTATATATTCATTTTCATGCAGATGAAATCTAATGGACAAAAAGAACATAACCGCAGCTAAAAATAAAATTAGGCATAAGTCTTTGGCATAAAAGGCTACGGACTTCACAAATGTTTGACATTAATAAAATCGAAATACGCCAAGCCGGTATTCGAACTCAGATAGCCGAAAGTATATTGACGCTTCTCAAAGTGCACAGCACTACCCACTAGACCAGTGGTTCCCAAACTTTTTCAGCGTGCGGACCCCCTTGTGTACGGTGCATTCCTTCGCGGCCCCCCAAAGAAAATTTGTGACAAAACTGTTCTAAAACTCAACATTTTAATAAAAAGAAAACATTAAATTATGCAAAAAATTAGTGCTTTTGGTTAGTAGCCTTATTTTTTTTGTTTTAATTATACAGAATTCATGATAAATTAATGTATTTCATAAAATGTCATAAAACTGGGGCCCCCCTGGCACCATCTCGCGGCCCCCAGTTTGAAAACCACTGCACTAGACCAGCTGCTCTGATTAGTGAATTTATAACAAGCCACAAGGATGTGTATTGATATATCTAAAATGTCTGCAAAGAAAAATGATACAGCTCAAATAAATGCACATGGATATGACAAAAATTCACTCGGGTTCTCAAAGTTCTCTCCCGACATAAACGTAAAGTCCTACAAATGAATGCCATGTCATCATCTACAGGATCCTCTATGAAATTATGACATCACTTAGACAGTCTCTGCACCCAAGTATCAAATTAGCTTTACCAGTCATTTCAATTTAGTTTTAAATTTTTGTGTACTAAATATATAAAATATAGTATGTTAAAATGACTTTTTAACACAGCTTAACTTAAAGTCAGCTACACAGAAATAAAGGCAAAAAAGTTGTCACTGGGACAGTACCCTTTCAAAAAGGTACACCTTTGTACCCAAAGAGTGCCCAGAGAGTGTGGGATTTTTTTTATCCCATATTAGGACCTTTTTTAAAGGGTACTGTCCCAGTGACAGCGTTGTACCTTTATTTTTGACAGTGTAAAAAATGTTTACAGTGTATGTAATAAAAATGTACACAATGAATCAATGTACTGAATAAACTAACAAGGTCTTTAAACACTGCTACTGCTAAACGGGGTAGGAGACTGCAAGAAACTCTGGAGTTTACAGAATAAAACCTGCTCCTGAGCATAAGTTCACAGAGTAAGTTACCCTGGAAACATATACTTTGAGTATAGAGGGTATGCAACAACGTCACTTTTCTACGTGACCATGCCGGAGCTCACCCTGTTGAGTGGCAAAACATTCAACAAAATGGCTGGTTTTCATAACGGCTGCTGCTAAAACGCCAGTAAAACTGACTATTATCAGCTTGAAATTGGTTGGCCTTAAAAGTGACCCTTACAACTTGCCAAACAACCAGTAGTCTGTGGACATTGGCATTTGGCCAGACATTACTTTTCCTGACATATATGTTTGTCTTGCCTAACACTATTAAACCATCCCACCTTTGTAGCACACAAGGCTCATCATAATGGATGTTTTTTAATGAAGGCTCACTGACAAAACTTTGCAATTACACAGAATAAGAGTATTCATTGGTGTATTTTTATATGATTTTTTTTAATTATACATACCTGACATACTGATTTACTTCTCCTTTGAGTGTTTTTTTGCAGTCTGAAAAAAAGAATTTTTTTGGCTCCAAATTTTTGTTGAATCTGTTACCACAGTTGATCACACAACTACTTTTCGCATTTCAGATGCGTTTTCCACGTTATGCGAATGCCACTTGGGGGCGTAACCGCAGTCACTTTCGCCGAAGGTGGCGTCACGTGCATAACCTTTATAAGTTACCCTTTCCTTTTGAAACAGTCTTGACTTACCCAGCCCATACCTCCCAATCTGAAACGGAAAACTCGGTTTTCCTCACTTCAGGGTTAACATTCAGGGCCCCAGGTTTTGTTACCCTTGACTGTCATGTGTATAAATTCCCCAGTTTTTTCTTTGTTCTTGGTCGGGTATTGTTTGTATGTTGTTGTTTCCAGTGGTTTTCACGTCCATGCCAATGGATTGTTTATTTGTTGAATTATTGAACTACTTGTTTGCAATTAGATTTTTTTATTAAGTCCTTCATGTTTAGTTGCATGTATAATATAATGTCATTAATATTTTTATATTCATAAAAATATAAAAAAAGATTAATATTAAACATTAATCTTTTTTATGCAACTGTAATTGCTTTGCAAATGCATGTCAGTATTAAAAAGTCAGCAAAAATACAGATATTTGTTATGTTACAGTATAATTTCCCTTAAAGCTGCTCCTGCTTTTTTTGAATAGCCTTCAGTTCACATCATAGCCATGGCCCATGAGCATGATTTGGTATTTGCTATTGCTAGTCAGAACAAAAGTTAGTGAGGGAAAGGGACATTAGTGACCATAATGAGGGCAGTGTGAGTCATAAAAATGTTTGGTATTAATTTTTAGAAGAGAGAAGCTGTAGATTTGCACATATCTGCTAAAAGTAAATTTGTCAACATTTAGGAGTACACTGACTAACATATATAGATGACTAGATTAAAGATAAGATTAATATCTGTATAGATATTATCAACATTATAGGTATTGCATAATCTTTCTCATCTTGATAGCTGTTAAACACTATTAAGGATTTATGTCCTTAAGAGATTTTACATTTTTTGAACCCATACACTGTTCCAAATTTAGTTCTGTCGTGGTCTACTTGGAGCTCTTTTCAACTTGTCGAGTGAATTATAGGACCCTGTTACCATTTTTTTCCTCTTGACCATATGGTTTCCCCTTCTGTATGTTTCATTTGGTTTCCATGGAGACGTATTTGGGTTATTGGTGAGAGTGAGTCAGAGTCGTCTCAACAGTTACTTAGAGTTATTTTTTGACCGGTGAGTGAATGGGGAAGCCCTATATGAGATGTTTCTGTTTTAAGATCATCACACATGTGTTGCACCCATGCAGGCACGGTGGAAAATAGAAGTGTAGGTCACGTTTACGTCAAAAGCTGTGAATGGGTGTATTTTAAGATTGTAAGGCTGAATGAAGAAGGGGAGTTGCTTGGTGATATGATTGCAAATTGTTTTAATTCAACATAGAAACGAGTTAAAAAAAGAAGAGGAAATTAATACGCGTTAATAATTGAATTGTATAGCAGTCAATTTTGAATAGCACTTCTCATGTTATTGTTTCCCTTTGCGGTTCACCTCGTTTTTGTACAGCAAGTCGCTTTGGATAAAAATGTAAATGTAAACAAGTCCTTTTTCCAGTCCTTTATTAGACTAATAATGCGCTGTGTCCTATAGTATGGTTGAACTATTTAGTTTCTTTATTGTTATACAAAGCTTTTAATAAATGCTTGCAGTCATTTTCTTTCTTAAAACCTTCCAGCTGTTGCAGGTAACAGCTGTCTGTTTCAGGCTGTTACATGGTACTGTTTGCTACAAGCATCTGGTTGCCGTATTCACAGTAAATACAGGATGAGAAAGACAATGACCAAAATTCAGAGAATGTGCACTTAAACAAGACTTTGTTTATTTAGGTGATTGTTTTGTTGACATCGTTGGCTATATTCGTGAGCAGTGTTAGGGAAAGTTACTTTTAAAAGTAATGCATTACAATATAGAGTTACTTCCCCAAAAAGTAACTACACTGAAAAAAATGATTCATTGAATTTAATCAATTTTTTTAAGGTAAGTGGTTGCAATCAATTTATTTAAGCTACATTTAAACAAAAAAGATTAGTAAAGTAAAATGAAGTATAAAACTTTTGTTTAAATGTAGCTTAAATAAATTGATTGCAACCACTTACCTTAAAAAAATTGATTAAATTCAATGAATCATTTTTTTCAGTGTAATTGCATTACTTAGTTACCTAATTTTCATGGAACGTAATCCTTATGTTACTTTTGCGTTACTTTTTCTTACTTGGCTGAGGCTTGATCTCTTTCAGGCCTTGCAGGTGTTTTTATGACTGAGACGTTCTGCATTCAGAAATTGCATATTTTCATCGCAAAAATGTCGAGCCTGCCATCTCCGTTTCTGTCTCAAACGGTTCCTGCTCAGGAGCGTGCATAGACTGCGTTATTCTACATGAATAGGTTCAGACTAATTCAGTACATTATTTTTTTGTAAATAAAATTAATTAAACTGAAAAGTAAATTGCATTACTTTTGCAAAAAAGTAACTCTCATATTAATGTGTACATTTATAAAGTAATGCGTTACTTTACTCGTTACTTCAGAAAAGTAATATTATTACTTAATGCACGTTACTTGTAATGTGTTACCCCAACACTGTTCATGAGAGCCACTGTTTTATTCAAGGTTAAGAGATAAATGGGCTTTTAAGTGTGGTTTTGGAATCATAAGTGCATTATAATGAATGGCTATGAGTTTTACTAACAGTATCCACTGGAAAATGTGCATTTGGCAGTGTTTTAACTACACACACAGTAAGTGGTTTGGGGAAACCCAATTCTCTGTCTTTTTTTAGTGGTCTTTTCCCTCAAAGATGTCCATATTTTCACCTTTAGTCATGAGGCCCACTCACTTTGCCATAGTAACAATACAGCAAACATTAAGAGGGCTTTTTCGCGGTTTCATTTTCGTCACACAAGAAAACAAAGATAGTTGTGATTTGCAGAGGAGCTGGAGGCTGAGTAGATACATTCCTCTCTCGCTTGCCCTTTTTTCTCTCTTTACCCAGTTTTCATTGTGCCTAAAATGTTTCCAATGGTTTTACGATGCCAAGCCAAACCCATTTTTCCTTTTCTCACACACGCATACAATCCAACACACAAAGTGCACACTTACTGGAACTGATGCTTATACCGAAGAGTCCCTGTGTGCCAAATGCTGTAATTTTAAAAACTATATACCATATAATACAGTTTTTCCAGTTGTTCCCATGATTTAAAGCTTAGCCAAATAATCTTACGCTGACCAATCGCAGTTTAAACTTTGACCAGGCTTGGGCAGACAACAAGTTCTGTCAACAACATAGAGAACCGGCACAGAGGGGACATTAAAACATGTTGTCCTATTGTGTAGTTTTAAGAGCCTCTGGTTCGTTTGACTTCCTGTGAACAGATCCTTGAGATGCTGGAAACTAAACAAATAGAAAAAGTGAAACGCTGATAAATATAACAAGATAAAATAGAAAAAGCGAAATGCTGATAAATATAACAAGATAATAGAAACCAAATAAGGGAATGAACTGCTGATGTGAATTTAACTGTAAACACTGACTCATTGGTTAAACAAAGTATCCTTTTAAAATTTCGACCTCAGGGTACTGTTAATCTATTAATGTGTCCTCCAAAGGAACACTACTGCAGAACAAGTATTTCAAAGATCTGCCAGGTATTGTGTTATAAAGTATAAAATTAAACAAGGATGCATTTAGTGCTGACAGGAATGGGCTTGGTTTCTATTTGCTAAAGAGAAGTGTGCAGTGTTTCAGTGGACTGTGAGCTTGTTGTGTTACTGCTTGTGTGTTGTCTAACTTCAGCGGCACAAGCTCAAGTCTATATGTGTCCATTAAAACAACTATAATGATGTGATTTGGGCAGAATTTTCCACATAAATGCAGTGCTCTGTTGATGCGAGGTATATAAGCTAGGCCTACAGATTGATTTGTGGTGCAT
The DNA here is from genome assembly GCF_027580225.2 of Misgurnus anguillicaudatus. NCBI lineage: Eukaryota > Metazoa > Chordata > Actinopteri > Cypriniformes > Cobitidae > Misgurnus > Misgurnus anguillicaudatus. The sequence continues at coordinate 25,478,481 of NC_073346.2, read as the reverse complement.
TTTTTTTAAGACTTTGATTTTTTAAGAGAATTTCATGGAAAAATGAAAGCATTATACAAGGTGGCGATTTGTGTGAGTTCATAAAAATCGTCCAAAAACATTTGATCAGGAAAATGCAAGAATAAAGCTGCAACCCTTAAACCCAGTTGCACTGTGGCAAAAGCAGATTGTACCAAAGTTTTTCTAAGGATGTTGCATCACTGCGCCTGTGCGCCACCATATTTGCAACGCCTTCAGGTTTTGCTGGGGCACAAAGGATTTCATTCTTTAATGGTTGATGATTGGCTCTTTTTACTTGAAGGCGGGACTAGAGCGGCCATACTGACCATTGCGATCTCCCCCATTCATATCAAAACCAGTGACACATCTTGTTAATATTAAATATCTTTAAATATCTTAAACTGTTGCACTTACATTTTTAAGTTTACTCAACTTGAATTTACAATTCATTTCAACTTTCTTGACTAGTGAGGAGCTATAAATTGTACATATTTACACAATACAAAGTTGAATTAGCTTAAGTTATTTCAACTTTATTTTTATAATTTACAGCAACTCCTCATTAATTAATTAATTAATTGTTATTTCAAGTTGATTAAACTTAAAGGATTAATCAATTTTCTTAAAAAAATCCTGATAATGTACACACCACCATATCATCCAAAATGTTGATGTATGTCTTTGTCCAGTCGAGAAGAAATTATGTTTTTTGAGGAAAACATTCCAGGATTTTTCTCATTTTAATGGACTTTAATGGACCCCAACACTTAACAATAAACTGACACAAAGACATTAATTAGTATCATTCCACATACAACAACGTCAGAACGGAGATAGACGAGAAGTTGTGGTTTAAAGTGCATTTTGTTTATTTTTCTTGTCAAAATGACAATCGTTTCGCTAGATAAGAACCTTATGCCTCGTTTGGGATCATTTAGAGTCTTTTAAAACTTAAAAAAAAATTGTTAAGTGTTGGGTCCATTAAAATTAGAAAAATCCTGAAATGTTTTCCTCAAAAAACATAATTTCTTCTCGACTGAACAAAGAAAGACATCAACATTTTGGATGACAAGGTGGTGAGTAAATTATCTGGATTTTTTTTAAGAAAATGGACTATTCCTTTAAAAATGTAACTGTACGTTCATACCGCTGCCGACTTGAGCTTCCAAAGTTACCGTAAGTCATTCATTTACAATGGAAGCTGGCTTCTCTCAGCTGCAAGGAGCGTCAAATCCATCGCCGTTTTGAGCGACCAGAGCGTCAATCAGAAAGTTGAAAGAAGCTCAACTTTATGGTAATGAGCTATGACGCGGTTCAGTGGCAAGCAGCGCAAAACGCCAGCAACCAATTGGAATATAGCCTAGACGTTCTTCGCTGGCTGACTTGAGAGTGGCCAAAGTGTCAGCAAGCTTCCCTGTACTGTTGACAAGCGTCCTTGACCGGGCGGCCTGAGCTTTTTTGGAAGCTCAAGTCGGCAGCAGTGTGAACGTATAGTAAGTGCAACAAGGAATTTTTACAGTGCTCGAATAACGTCTCACGGATTCATAAGAATTAGCTTGCAACCTCTTAAAATATTTAAGAATTGCAATTAGTTTGTTGAAACCATATTTAAATATCATAAGGCATTTTTGAACTGCCGTTGATGAAACTAAAACTTCCATAACCAGTTCTTCAGAAGTGTTTTTGTTTTTAAGCAAACAGTTTCTTCCCTGTAAAAAATTTCAGGAATAGTTTAAGCAGATACTAGCTTAATAGGAATGTCTTTATCTTTCTTATCCCCAGTTATTGTAAATGTTTGCTGGTGGAACACATTAAGTTTGGCTGACTGATAATATATTTAATCGCATGAAATGGATGATGCAGCATCTATACTGCTAGGTGTCAGTAACAGCCTTGTGAAACTTTTATTGAACATAATGTGACTGAAAAGAAAAGAATGATTCCTAACAGACCCTGTGTTGTTTTGAATGGGAAGTTGATTGAATTCCCTCCCTCAGGAAGCACTCACACACCAAATCTCAGTCTAAAGGTCCTGTTCTTTCTGTGTTTTTGAAGCTTTGATTGTGTTAACAGTGCACAATATAACGTGTTCATTATTTTTCACACAATTTACTTATCTCTATAGTGCTGTTTTCACTTTCCTCAAAATGGGCTGATGTCTTCCTTGTTCAATGAAGTCCCTCCTTCAGAAATACGTATCGAGTTCTGATTGTGTAGTTTGTTAAGTGTGTTGTGATTGGACAGCAGGTTAGCTTGCCATTAGCTTATCTGGCGACTGACGTATTCCTGTGGGCAGAGTTTAGTCAAAAATCTGTTCTAGTGACATCATTAAAGCAGGAAATATAGTGCTGTAGTCCAAACCGGCCGTTCGCTGTAGGGTTTGAAAAGCGAATTCTGTTAAAGAAAATATATCGCCTGGCAGTGAACTTTATGCTATTATAGCAACATCACACACTAACTAGGGTTTAAAAAATGGGATCAGAAAGAACGTGACCTTTAACATACAGAGACAACTTAAATTTAGCCATTTATATTGTAGATTTATTTTCCCCAAAATTAAACACTTTAGCTCTGTGGGTTTTATTGAAGAACCAGCCCAAGATATCAATGATTGCTCAACCAGTGATGTGAAATTGGAGCTAGATTATTTTAGTTTTTTATCAACAGCAGACATCTACAATCCAATCCAATCCAATCAATTTTGTTTCTATATACACTGAAACACAAGTATACAATCGTCTCGAAGTAGAAAAGTGTGTGTGTGTGTTTGTGTGTGGGTGGGTGGTGTGTGTCAAGCATGACAGTTGAAATAGTTTTATGCCCTGTTTGGTCGTTAATCACGTCAATAATAGTGAGCTTCAACTATTTTACCAGCCTTTTGAAATGTGATCTGAGCAAAGAGGAGTCCTTTAAACTCTACAGTGATTTGGAAAGAACACATACTGTGTATACATTGTACTGCATGTCTGGGTGGTACATTTGAAGCCGAATGAGATGTATACAGAGGATTAGAAACTAAGACACCTACAATTTATGGGGCTTTGTGCCATTTTTGATAATAAGAGTTTGGCAGACTTGAACCTTCATTCAGTACAATCAGCCAGTCATTTTTCTTTCACTGATTTGTTTACCAAGATGTTCAGCTGGTTTGTGTTATATAAGGGTTTTGTGTGGTTCTTATTATGTTTTGGAGCTGAACAACCCCGAGTCCTGCACATGTGGTTTAAATTCACTGTTGGAGGTTGGAGTTTTTTTTAAAGAGCGGTTTATTGGGGTTAGTGTTTATAGATTTTAAAGGGTCCTGGGTTTTGGTACAAAATGAGCCTGGGAAATTTGGGCAGGCTGACGTTAATATGCATTTGATTGATTATTGCATTTTACCATTTATGCATAGATGGTTTTATCTAAAGTCACTCACAGTTCATTCAAGATATACCCGTACATATTTTAACACTATGGGTTTTCTGGGAATCAAATTTTGAGCTACATGAACACTTTTACAAGCTTTGCCTTGGTACTTTAGATGTTAAAGGTTTTTGCAATGCAATCATTTAGCCAAAAATGGTTCTTCTACGACCTCGAGAAGCAAATTTACCTTGTACTTCCTTGTGTCTGGGTGAAAAAATGCTCTAACTCTATCTCTTTATGTTTGTAACTGTAGGAACGGTAAAAAAGAGGCGGCTCTTGAAACGGCTTTGGCCAGGCTGAAAGATCTGGAAGCTCTGCTGAACTCCAAGGATGCTGCCCTCTCCACTGCTCTTGGAGAGAAAAGATCCCTGGAGGTGGAAGTCAGAGATCTGAAAGCCCAACTGGCCAAGGTGATGACTTTTTATAAAACTTCAGATTCATGGGTAGTGTAGTGGTTACAAATTCAGTGTTTGCTAAGAACCAATACGATCTGGTTGTCAGTTTATACCTGTTGAGGTCCACACTGGAACAGGAATTTTTTGGGTCCTTGAAAGTTTGTTAATCTGGGAAAAATAATTCAAGGCCCTGGGAAGTTGTTGGAAATATACATACATAGATACAGGCCATTGAAAGTGCTTGAATCTATTTTATGCAAGAAGTTTTCTGGAAAAAAATCCACATTATTCCCTGTGTAGGATAATATCATAAAATTTCTAGCTTTTTAAGCACATGTGCTAAACTGTTCGCTTTAAATGCTTATATCTTCTGTATGCGAATGTTGATTCATACCAAAATGCTTTTTTGCATAGTTGTGTTTGACAAATGAAAACGTCTTGGGTTACGTATGTAACTGTTGTTCCGTGAGAAGGGAACGAGACGCTGCGTCTCCCTTGCCATACTTCCTGCATCCCTGTAACGCCATCTTTGGCAATTTTTCAGATAGCGATATACTTCCTGGCTCTCGCATCACCCTGTTTTTGTCGTTAAGCCTCACCATTGATTGAATTTGATATACACATTCAGACGCACTTACGCTTGGAGGCGTCCCCAAAGTGTCACTGCAGTGACGCAGCACGAGTTCCCTTGAAAGGGAACTGTAACAATGTATCTTGAACTTGATGTTCAATGTATCTCTCACTTGAAATGTGTCCCCACATTTACTCCTTGAATTGAGGGTATTGGATCTGGAAAGTCCTTAAAAGGTCCTTGAATTTGAAGTTAACTAAGGTGTGGGAACCCTGAATATTAATAAATATAATAAATAATATAAAGACGAGTGTTATTTAGGTTGTTTAAGTGTGTGTTGAACTTTAATAAATGAATGTATATGTATGTTACAGCTGGAGGGAAGTCTAAATGATGCTAAGAAGCAACTACAGGATGAAATGCTGAGGCGTGTGGATGCTGAGAACCGAATCCAAACCTTGAAAGAGGAACTGGAATTCCAGAAGAACATTTATAAAGAGGTCTCGCACACCTACAAATGTTTACACTGCTTCATGCACATTTTTGCACGGTGTATTAAAGGGATAGTTCACCCAAAAACGAAGATTCGATCATTTACTCAATCTCATGTTGTTATAGACCTGTATACATTTCTTTGTTCTGATGAACATGAAGGAGGATATTTTGAAAAATGTTTGTGACCAAAATGATCAGGAGCCTCACTGCCTTTTTTACTATGTAAGTCAATTGGGCTCATGATCGGTTTGGTTAAAAAAATTCTTCAAAATATCTTCCTTTGTGATTATCACAACAAAGAAATTAATACAGATTTGTAACAACATGTAAGTGAGTAACTGATGACTGAATTTTCATTTTTGGGTGAACCATCCCTTTAAGTATGCTTACATGAATAGTAGCCCATATATCAGTGTACTGTATTTTCCGGACTATAAGCCGCACCGGAGTATAAGCCGCATCATTCAAAAATGCGTCATTAAGACGAAATAAAATATATAAGTCGCAGTGGACTATACGTCGCGTTTATTTAGAAAATTATTTCACAAAATCCAAGCCGAAGAACAGACATTTAATCTGGAAAGGCAAGTTATTAAACTAAACAATAGCAGACAGAACAGCAGCCTGGATAGATGTCTGTACGTTAAAGTAATATTATCAGTTATTTAAACGATAAACCATAGCATACAGAACTTACCTGGAATGTTGAATAGTCTAAATTAACCGAACAAGCCAACTAGCGTGAAGTTCGCACACTCATCATACCGCATCACTGAATGCACTGAAATACATAAATACAGGAGCAGCATATAGTGGACTCTTGCGACTGCAGACAGTAATGTTGTCTCTTGCCTCATAAATGTCCAAATTAATTCATACTGACTTACAAGGCACACCTGACTGTAAGATGTACCACCAGCCAAGATATGAAAAAAAACCACGGATTATAGTCAGAAAAATACGGTAGACCTAATGTAAACCACCCTGATGTTTTTATACAGGAGATCCGTGAGTCTAAACGCAGGCATGAGTCGCGTATGGTGGAAATCGACGGCGGCTCTCCACAGGAGTTTGAGAGTAAACTGGCCGAGGCTTTGACTGAACTCCGCATCCAGCACGAAGAGCAGCTTCGTATCTACAAAGAGGAGATCGAGAAAACCTACAACGCTAAGGTAACACAACCATCAATGTAAGAGCCGATGAATGTGCTGGATTAACTTCCGCTGCTTTATGATCTCCCCGAGGCACCTTGGATTAACCTGTCCGCCCTTTATACATAATTGCGGAGTGATCTAGTTCCAGGAGCATTTGTCAGAGATTTAGGATATACAATACTTCAATGTCATGCTGTTTTATGTTTGCAGCTTGAGAATGCTCGCCAGTCCGCGGACAGGAACAGTCATTTGGTGGGTGCCGCCCATGAGGAACTGCAGCAAAGCCGTGTGAGGCTGGAGAGCATGACCTCTCAGCTCACTCAACTGCAGAAACAGGTACACACACGTCCGTGCATTTCAAATGTTTATTGCAGTGCTTAAAGGCCAGCGTTGCTTAGAAATTCCTCTTCCTGTAATTGTTAGTTGGCCGCCCGTGATGCGAAGATCCGCGAGCTGGAGGAGGGTCTGTCCAGAGAGAGGGAGATCTTGCGCCGTCGCCTGGATGACAAGGAGAAAGAGATGGCTGAAATGAGACAACGCATGCAGCAACAGCTGGACGAGTACCAGGAACTCCTGGACATCAAACTTGCACTTGACATGGAGATCAGTGCCTACCGGAAGCTTCTGGAGGGCGAGGAGGAGAGGTAAGAGAAGTCCATGCTCACCTGCTCCTAAAATATTGTACATTACATGTACTGTTGATCCTGACAACACAAATATTTCTGTCTCGTGTGGTTTTTGTTAAGGCTGCGTCTCTCTCCGAGTCCTCCTCCTACACGCAGTGTAACTGTGTCCCGCACCTCTGGTTCTGGTACTCACGCACGTGTGGTACAGAGCAGCACCACTCGCACCGCATCCGGCAGTGCGAAGAAACGGCGACTGAACGATAACGACAGCGATGCCTCCAGCGTGGTCGGCGGAACCGTCACACGTACACGCGTCTCCCAGCAGGCCTCCGCCAGTGGCCGCGTGACTGTGGATGAAGTGGACATGGAGGGAAAATACGTCCGCCTTAGTAACAAATCTGACCAGGTGAGAAAAGAAAACCTTTGCAGTGTTAATGCAGTGCTTTATCATTGCATATCTCGTTGCATATCTTGAATGCAAATGTGTAAGTGTAAATGATCAATAAAATTAAATAATTTAAAGAATGAAGTTTTTAATTGTTATTAATTGTATCTCTTTTTGTTTTACCCAGGATCAAAATTTGGGACACTGGCAGGTGAAGAGGCAGATTGGTTCTGGTAGTCCCATTGTCTACAAGTTCCCACCCAAATTTACCCTGAAGGCGGGCCAGACTGTCACAGTGCGTATGAATTTTTATCTGTAACATTTGTCTTTAATTGTATAAATTCCTGCGATAACTTAAGTGTCCCAACCTGTTATCAGATTTGGGCCGCAGGAGCTGGTGCATCCCACAACCCCCCATCTGACCTGGTGTGGAAGACCCAGAACTCGTGGGGCAGTGGAGATCTGTTTCAGACCACTCTGATCAGTGCCAGTGGAGAGGTGAGATCATGTTAAATGTATTTCTGGGTCAGTTAGTTTCTGCAATCAAGATTTTTGAAGTCTCAGTTTAAGAATAACTAAAGACTATAGATATTGAAAAGATGTCACAGTACTGTTACAATGAATGGGGAATAATGCAAAGCTCAATATGGCCAATCCCGCCTTTTAATGAAAAGTGCCAACCATCCCGCCTTTTAATAAAAAGTGCCAATCATTAATCAATAAACACTGATGATTCTCTAGGAGAGGGGCTGTGTACAAAGTGTTGTGAAGTAGTTGACCGTCTTTGCCCATGTGGAGTAGCTGAAATGACCTGGAGCCTGCCCAAAGTTTTTTTTTTAGCATAATTTAAGATTAAAGGATTAGTCCGTTTTCTTAAAAAAAAATCCAGATAATTTACTCACCACCATGCCATCCAATATGTTGATGTCTTTCTTTGTTCAGTCGAGAAGAAATTATGTTTTTTGAGGAAAACATTCCAGGATTTTTCTCATTTTAATGGACCCCAACACTTAACAGTTTTAATGCAGTTTAAAATTTTAATTCCAAAGGATTCTAAACAATCCCAAATGAGGCATCTTGTCTAGGGAAACTATTGTCATTTTTGGCAAGAAAAATAAAAAATATGCACTTTTAAACCACAACTTCTCTTCTATCTCCGGTCCTGTGACGTGCCAGCGTGACCTCACGTAATTGCTAATACGCACAATTGCGGACCATTTTAAACAATAAACTAACACAAAGACATTAATTATTTTCATTCCACATAGAACAACGTCGGAACGATACTCTTTCTTCAAACTTGTAAACACTGGGGCGTAGTTTCGATACGTCATCCGTGACCTCTTGACGTGATGAAGTATTGCGTGAGGTAGAGCAGGTGCGTCACGGGACCGGAGATAGACGAGAAGTTGTGCATAAAAGTGCATATTTTTATTGTTCTTGCCAAAAATGACAATCGTTTTGCTAGATAAGACCCTTATGCCTCCTTTGAGATCGTTTAGAGTCCTTTGAAACATTAATTTTAAACTGCATTAAAACTGTTAAGTGTTGGGGTCCAATAAAGTCCATTAAAATGAGAAAAATCCTGGAATGTTTTCCTCAAAAAACATAATTTCTTCTCGACTGAACAAAGAAGACATCAACATTTTGGATGACATGGTGGTGAGTAAATTATCTGGATTTTTTTTTAAGAAAATGGACTAATCCTTTAAAGGGATAGTTTACCCAAAAATACAAATTCTGTCATCGTTTACTTACTGTCATGATCAGAGACCCCATTAACTTCCATAGTATTCTTTTTTCCTACTATGGAAGCCAATAGGGCCTCGAATCGGCTTGGTTTCAAACAGTCCTCAAAATATCAGAGCAAAGACATTTATACAGGTTTGTAACAACATGAGAGTGAGTAAATGATGACTGGATTTTTTTTTATTTTTGGGTGAACTATCCCTTTAAGAACCATAATTTATGGTACTGTCAACCTACTTTAATTGTAGGTTGGAAATAGTTTGTCTGATTGTGACCTTTTTAAAAGATATAAGTCTTCCTTCATTCAAGTAGATTTAATAGGAGGTCTAAAACTTTGTTAAAGGGACTTAGAGTAGTGGGTTTAAATGAAAACCCCACAGTTACTATGTTCTTACCTCAAATTAGACAAATTAATACATACTTATCTTTTCTTAATGCGTGCACCTAATCTTTGTACAACGCGTTGTGAATGTGTTAGCATTTAGCCTAGCCCCATTCATACCTTGGGATCCAAACAGAGATGAGTTTGGAAGCCACCAGACACTTCCATGTTTTCGCTATTTGGGGACACTTACACGAGTTAGGTCGAAGTGCTGCAAACTAAGTGCTCTTCCGCCAGACAATATAGTTCTCATTTTTTATCTGCTTAACAAATCGGCACGTTTTATTTTGTGCCACCATACTTACTCGTGTAACTACTCATGTAACAGTCTTTAAATAGAGAAAACATGGAAGTGTTTGACGGTTTCTAAATTCATCCCTGTTTGGATCCTAAGGAATGAATGGGGCTAGGCTAAATGCTAACACATTCACGACATGCTGTACAAAGATAAAATGAACGCATTGAAAAAAAGATAGGGATGTATTACTTTGTATAAGTTGAGATAAGAACATAGTAAAATATTGAAAAACTGTCTTTTCCTATAACACAGCCCTAAATGCCCGGTCAGACACTTCCTAAACGGGTGGTGCCTGGACAAAAAAAACTGCTGTGGACCACACCTTATGCTTTAGTCAAAGGTCTGGCTTTATAAGATTAAGGCAAAAGTGACTCATTTGCTCCCTCTTTATTTGCGTTTCTTCAGGAAATGGCTATGAGGAAGGTGACACGTACCCTTTTCCAGGATGATGAAGATGATGATATGGTATATTTGCATTTCATTGGTTCTAGTAAAATTCTAGATTTCTAGACGTTTAAGTGTCTGGTGTTACATAAGCACTGAACTCATAAACAACATCTTCTTTCTTTAACAAGCTTTGTAGTTTGTGTGTAAGGTTCGCATGTGAGTTTCTCCGCAATGAATCATAGTACTAAAATGAACAGAGAGCAAGCACTTTGTCTATATTAAGATCCACTACCATTCTGAGTCTTAAGTTGCTTTCCTTGTTCTTGACTCGCTGTCTTCCCCTGCAGGCCGCCCACAGCACATGCGGAGAAAGCGAGTATAACCTGCGCAGTCGCACGGTGGTCTGCGGCTCATGCGGACAGCCGTCGGATAAAAACACCAGTTGCATGACGACCAGCTCTGGAGTGTCGAGCGCGTCCCGCTCGTTCAGCAGCGGAGGAGGGCTGCCCGACAGCTTTGTGTCGCCCTCACACTTTATTGTGGGCAACGACAAACCCAGACAGGTTTGTGATGACTTATGAGTTACATGTGACATCAGCTGCATGATGTGTAGATTGAATCAACTAATCTGAAAAATGCATAAATCACTTTTTGCATAGAAAGGCAAATTAATCAAATGTAAAGACGTCACATTGTGTCAGATGAGTAGACATAACAAACACAACAATAAATGTAATTTTAATACACATTTTAAAATATTTTTTTATCTTTTCATACTTTAAATATCTTTTAATTTATATTTTAATATTGGAGTATAATCATATTATAATTTATGGAAAATCTCAGATTTATTTGGATTGAATTTCACGTTTTACTTAATTGTAAGTATGAAACTTTGTCTTGTGTAGATGTTTTTATTTTATTTTTTTGTAACATTAATTTTCTCTCTCTCTCTCTCTCTCTCTCTCTCTCTCTCTCTCTCTCTCTCTCTCAGGCTGGGCCCAAACTAGAGAGCTGCTCTATTATGTAGACAGCTGTGGACATCCCTCCATTAACAAGGCAGGAAGAATTTGTTCCTTGCTAATTCCTTATTGGATTATTGTTCTTCTTAAGACATGCTATTTTTTTGTACCTTTCTTATTTTATATTTCATAATCTGCGGGGTAGATTTTGGCTTTGGTATGGCTTCATAGTAACTTATATGCTGTAGCTGTATAATATTTTCTCCAATATACTCTAATAGATTTGCATGTTGGCAGTAGCTTCAGCATACTGTACTCAGGTAGAGAGGCGAACGGCGCATTTCACACTCGCTCCATAAACTCTACACGGGAATGCTGTCATAATGCAACACGCACAGTTAAAAAACCTTCTCCATTTGTTGTATCAAAACTCTAATGAAACTCTTACCGCAGGCTGGTTATCTGGTTCCACTTTACTTAATGACCATCCCAGACTGATGTGTAAAAGTTTGTTTTATGGTATTTTTGTGCTACCTCTTGCAGTTTTTATGCACACCTGCTAAAGGGAAACATACATGACAACGCCAAAGACGCACCGTTATCAATTATGTACGCCAGTAGCAAGTGCTCACAAATTTACAATAGAGCCGAATCTCAGTCAGAATCATGAGTTTTGTTATGGTGAGACTTTAGGTTATAAAACTTTATATTTAGATGGTCTGGATGCAAAGTGCTATAAAGTTGCACATTTAAATTGGTACTGTGTTTTTTTATTTTTAGGGGAAGTTGTTACAAACCCCTATTGGACTGCAAAATATGCTGTCTTAATAAGTAATAAGAGGTTTCTGAAAGACTTGAACTATAAAGCTGAAGTTGCCTGCATTTTAAACAAAAGCTGATTTTTGTTGTTGTAGGGTTAAATTGCAGAGGAAAGAAAATGATGTTGAAAGGAACTGTCGCAAGTTTACGAGTGATTCGTTTTTTGTTTGGGGCCCTAGAGGCAAAATAATTAAATATGCAAAATTTCCACCGTCATTCCCTGATTTAATGTTCCCTTATTTTTTTTCGGTGGTATTTGCTATGTTTTAAGTTTTGTTAAACATCAGATACGCATTTACACTAAATCATTTTTATTTGTAGTATATCTATGGGCTGCGTGTTGATATTCCCGTCACTCCTCTCTTACAGTAGATATTCCAGTTCCTCATCTGGACAGCTGTAATAAGAGTTATTTTTACCAGTGCATGTCAGAAACAGAGACATAAAGGGGTTTTGCACTGAGAATTAAGTTTAAAAGTGGTGCAGAAATTGAAGATTAATTGGTTATGAAAAGATCAGTAATGTATTGAACAGATATTCAGTGAAGCTATCGCAGCTCCCCAGACAGAGGACTGGATATTACTGGCACATTACAGTATATATATTACTTTATTGTATTGCATTGCAGAGCTTTGGATATTTAAAGGAAAATTTGGGATAGTATCATTCTATTTTTTCTACATATACTTAGGACTTGCGGTTTTGTATTTCTGCTTAAACAGCTATTGGTATTATTATATTATTGTAATAAGGCATGTCTTTGTTGTTTGTTATAAGAAATCTGTTTGTTGAAATCTTTAAATTTGACTAAATATCCTATGAAAAGAATTTGAATGTTTAATTAACACCAATGTGTTAATCATTTTCTGTTACGTTTTCATCATGAAACAAAGATTTAAATTATACAGTATAAGATCATGACACCAAAAGATGTTTTTGTTTTGTTTTTATTTGTTTTTCCTGTATTTTTAAAGTTTTTATTTTGTTATTGGCTAAAGTCATGAAGGTTTTGTCAAAAAAAAAAAGTTTGCTAAAGCCGACTGCAAGGCATGACATTTTTGTTGCTAGTGCTTTATGTCTTTAAATCTAATTTACTTGTGTGAAGATATCAGAATTGATGTAAAACTTTATTTCAAGAGCCTTGTTTCAAACTGTGCCTTAAAATGATTCATTTAAATAAAGCCATTCTGACTTTTTAAACTGCTTCCTAACATGCTGCTAACTTATTTCCATTCAAAATGTTTATTTTGATTGCAGTTTGCCTGCAGTCATGCTGCTAAAAAGCCCATAACATGACAATAATCATCTTATTATACTGTCGTTAAACAGATTGCAAGGATACATCCCTGTAGGCAATGTGGATGCTGCATTTGTTTTGCAAACGTGTGCTTTGTCTACAGGTGAATCTTTGCTTAAGGGTTTTCATGTTAACTAGCTAACTGTAAAAAGTTCTGGGGAAACTTGTTTTACTAAAGCGAAGAATGAATGAGCTTTAATGAGAAAACTGACTACAATGAAATTATTTGATGTGGGATTGTATGTAGGCCAAATTGGTGTCTATAGGCAAATGTGTGCTGAATTAGCAGAAAAAAAACGAGTATTAATTTTAAATTGAATTTGAATTTAGTCCCAGACTAAAATGCATGTTTAAGCTGCCTTAATTTAAAATCCTCTTGCATTGACATATCTTAAAGAGGCCATGGCATGAAAATCAGACTTTATCCATATTTAAGTGCTATAATTGGGTTCCCAGTGCTTCTATCAACATAGAAAATCTGAAAAAGATCAACCCAGTAACTTAGTTTTGGTAAACCATTCTCTGCAAGCACGTGAAAAAATATTAAAATTTGGCTCCCCCTGTGATGTCAGAAGGGGATAATACTGCCCCTTAATCTGCACTATCCAACCACGGCACTGTCATTTAGTGCAGAGAGAAAGAAAGAGCGATAAAAAATAATTGACAGCACAATTCAGTTTCAATTGCAACAAACCACCATCATTGTGATCAGTGTTTGCATTTTATCAGCTCATTTGCATTTTAAGGGACACACCCAAAATGATACATTTTCGCACACACCTACAAAGTGGCAAGTTTAACATTTTATAATAAATAATCTATATGGTATTTTGAGCTAAAACTTCACGTATGTACTCTGGGGACACCAAAGATTTATTTGACATCTTAAAAAATAATTGTGACATGCCCCTTTGCATGTATCAGTGCCATTGTTTAATTCTAGGATGCACAGCAATATTGCTATTTTGTAAGGTATGTTTGTAAAAACGACTTAAATGTCCTAATATAGCTAAGACCAGTCTCCGGAAAACTGTCCCTAAGTGTTTTAGTTAATACCTGATTGACAAGGATAATTCATATACATGTTGTGCATGAACACATTTTATTTACACTATATACAGATTTTATTGTTGAATTCAACTGACATTCAAAGCGATCTCTTATGTGCTTTCAAATTTACAATCTCATATGAAGCCTGTTCTTTAACTGTTAAAGTGTTTTTTGTCATTTACAACCCTGATTACCAGATTAAAAACCGATATGTAGCATTTAACCCATCAAAGCACAGATTCTTCCTATTTAAAATAATTTGCATAATCTTTCATTTGAACATACCTTGTATATCTTATGTGTATTTTACATATTTTTTTTTAAATATGGCCACTAAGTGACAGGCGATGAGCAACTATCTCCATAGAAACATGTGCAAAGATTAAGATCATAAAGGGTTTTGCCCACCAGTCAAGTACTAAAGTTGCCACTTGCCACGTGTGTTTCTGAGCAAAACACACAGAAATGGCAGCGTGATTTAAACAACACAGTATGTGTGACACAATATCCAGCAAATTGTCAAAAGCTGTATGTAAGTTCCTTCTTGTCTTTGTTTAAAAAAAAACATAAAATCACCCAGAAAATATTTACAGGTAGAAAAACACCTCTGTGCCGAGTTCATTTACTTTAAAAGAGGCATTCTGCGCTATTAACATTCAATGGCGTCCAATAGATGGCAGTGTTGTGCAGCTGTGCTGACAGTCTTTGCTCCCAACCATCAATGCATGGATTATCCACTTTTTGTAAACTGGCATTTTTTGGCAGTGAATTTTCAGAAGCAGCAAAGTTTGTAAACACTGAAGTGTAAGGAGATCAATGGGGCAGTCTCCGTGGTGATGGAGAGGGTGGTCTCCGCACAGGGGGCAGATCGTAATGCCCGGGAATGTGGCTGTTGATCGGCAGATCATAGTGATTCTGAGGCTCCTGTTCCGGAACGTTGCCAATAGAACAGTGCTCTGAAATAAAGGAAATAAATACTGAACCATGATACATGTGATGCATGACACCCCTAATCTATCATCTTTACTTATCTATGAATATTAAATATAATGTTTACTGAATGTGTAATTATCTTTTGGTAAATGCAGTAAAACTACCTCTGTAAACTGGAGAAGAGGAGGTCACAGCCGGTGATCTGATTTCAGTGTAGGATCGCTCGCGGGGCACCGCAGACTTCATCTCCATGTAGCTGCTCTCTGGTGGACACGGCGGCAGGCCGGGCAGATCTTTAATGGTGGCGTATGGGTTCTCACTGTTTAGTGAACTGCTGCTTACTGCCACGCATGAATCTTTCAGCTCTGCAACCACAAAAAACGGTATTAGATACAACTAAATAAGACAGCATATGAAGAATTTGCTTCCAAACGCGATAAACGCCATTTAAAAAAAATTAGTTGCCACCAAAATCAGTATTGCATCAGGTCAGTATTAAAAAGTACATTCGTAATTTTACACAAAATCTGATATCCGCCGTGTTATTCTGGCATCTTTTCTTCCTTTTTTCCCAAAACGCGATAAACGCCAGTCCTCCTTCTCTGCAGAATGCAATAAATCTTCTCAACAAATCACAGCGCACCATTCCACGCATTGTAAACAATAATGGCGGTGCTTTGAATACACAAGGAATCCTAGTTTTCCTCATCTACTTTGTACTTCAACAATCAAACAAAAACAAAATAATAATTTTGATGGCATTGATAAACCTGTGGTGGTTTCCAGTGGCGGGGAAGAAACGTAAGCCATCAAAATCGAATAATTTACGTGAGAGGTACTCGGGTGAAGGAAAAATGCCGGCTGTTGCTTGTTCTCACACGACAGCATCAAGCTTCTGTCATGATAACACATTGACCCCAGGCGATCTTATGAAAAACTTTACATTATTTTACTCAAAGGCAACGAAAATCGAGCAGGACCAAAACATTTTACAGCTGATCGCTGTCAAAAAAGTTCAGCGACGACGTCCCAAGGATGACAGCAGCAATGGCAGTGTTCTTATTATGACAAAGTAAGTGTTGATTAATGCCATTAATGTTTTTTTTATCAGTGTATACGACTAGTAAATTAAATGAATATAACATGGCAAAGATAAACGCACATTTATATACAATAGATTGCACATTCAATAGATTTATTGCATTTTGCGAGAAAAAAATATATTTTTATAATAAATATTTGAAAATGTAATTATGGATTTGAATTTTTTGTTATTATAACCTAAAGATGCTATGTGAAAGTTTGTAACAGAAAATAGTGGTTTTCATTCTTACCTAAATTAGTCAAAATGGATTTATTACGTTTTGGAACCAAACTCTTCATATGTGAAACTGTCTGTGAAATCCAGGCTAAAGTCTCATGATTTAATTTTGAAATTAGGAGTATCAAAGTTTGATTTCAATCATTGATTTCACATTCATTTCAATCTTTGGCATAAAGGATATCAAGATTATATTTTCACAGCATGTTCTTTGTATTATGTAGGATGATTTTATGTAGAAAAAAAATGACTTTAGCTGGGTTTTCACAGAGAGAGAGAGACAGATTTTCAATCGTATCAAAGCAACTTTCACCTTTGTTGTAGCGCTTCCCAATAGTTGCGCTATAGCTGTAACTCCGATCAATCCCAAAAGCCCCTGCAAAATGACCAAGACCATGTTTCAGCCACACAGTAAAGGACATTACAAAGAAATCAAGAGTTAATCAGATGAAATTTTGAGTCATTACCTGGATCTTTTGGAGGCTCCTGGTGTTTCCATCCTGGAGGAAGAGTTGCATTTGTGTCAGCTCCAAACAGACCTCTCCTTTCTCTCTCTCGATTTTTCAGACTGCAGAACAGCTGGTTGTTGGTGTTCTACCAAAGTATGAGAGACATGGCAAGATCTTTCTGTTTAACGGGGTGCTAAATCTACATACAGACACAGACATACTGTCTATTGGTGATAGGCAGTCAATTACTTTTTACTTTTCTTACGTGGAAAGAAAATATGACTTCCTAGAATAAGCACACTTAGAAATACTTCAGAAATAATAAAAGTAGTACGCTAGTCTGAAAATAACCAAGTATTACACACCTTGATGGCTCGGTCTTGGTTGTTAGGGATGTGGGGCAGTGGAGGTCTGCTCTGGGACAGCGTGTGGTAACTTGGGTTTGAGTAATAGTGATGGTAGCTGAGTGGTATATCTACAAAAATATCAAAATATAATATTAATGTCTGTGAAAGCCAAGATAAAGTCTCTGAAATCACTGATTTATGTCAATATTTACCTTACTTAGTCAATATTAAAGACATTAAGGTTATACAGTACTGTGCAAAAGTCTTAGGCCACCATGGCAAAATTAGATTTGTTGTTTTTGCAATGCTATCATATATAATTGTTTCTCAGTCTCTTTAATAGAATACATCCAGAAAATACAGGAAATGTGTATATAGTGTTAAAACAGTATAAAAATGTAAACTTATGTGTCAAGTTTTTAGGGTAAACTCCACTTCCACTTGAGCAGTAGCAGGAAACTGCAGGATCTCTTAAACCTAAATAAAATTAAATCCTAATTTATAATTTTAAAGAAATTAGTCTTTTTACTTCATTCTGCCCATAAGTGCTCAAGATGTGTTTAGTGCCAAGAGAGGTCACACTAAACACAGATGGTGCCTAAAGATGAAATTTTAATTTTTTATTTTTTTGTACATATTTCCTGTATCTTCTGTTTGTATCTTAATAAAATAGATTGAAAAATAGATATGGATGAACATTAAAACTTCTAAAACAACAAGTGTGCTGGTGGTGGCCTAAGAAGACTTTTGCACAGTACTGAATATCACATAATGTTCTTTACATTATGTACGATCATTTTATGCAGAAAACAGTTCATCCAAAAAAATGACTTGATGAACAAACCACTAGTCTCTTGTAGCACATACCTGGCACAGCATACTCTGAACTGACAGTACGGGTCGAGGAGAACGAAACGACAGGTGTGTTGCTTTGTTTGTCTTGCTGTCTGCGACGATAAAGCAACAAAACAGCCAATAAAAGCACCACCAGAATCACCAGCACCACGATGCCTCCAATTGCCCCCCATGAGTCCCTCTCTACTGGAGACACTGGTACCATTATATTTAGCTCCCTCCCTGAAAAACACGCAATATTATAATTAAATTACACATTTGTATTTAAGCATACACATAACTACAACACACTGTAGAAGTTACAAATAATGTGTTATGATAGACAAAGCAAAATGACATTCCACACAATTTTGTCATCATTTACTCACCCTCAAGTTGTTCCAAACCTGTATACATTTCTTTGTTTTGCTGAACACAAAAGAAGATATTTGTAATCAAGCAGGAAACAGAAGCACCATTGACTTCCATTATAGGAAATAAAAATACTCAATGGTGCTCAAAAATGGTTTAGTTACAAACATTGATCCAAATATTTTGTTTGTGTTCAGCAGGACAAAAAATTATACAGGTTTATTAGAACATAAGGGTGAGTAAATGATGACAGAATTTGTATTTTTGGGTGAAATATACCTTTAAAGGGATAGTTCACCTTAAAATGAAAATTCTGTCATCATTTACTCATACTCATGTTGTTCTAAACGTGTATTAATTTTTTTCTGATGAACACAAAAGAAGATATTTTGAGAAATGATGGTAAACACACAGCAGATAGTGTCAATTGACTTCCATAGTAGGACATTTTTTTTTGTAAGTTTTGTGATAAATGATGAAGAAAATATTTTGATAAATGATGGTAAGCACACAGTTGAAGGCACCCATTAAATTCCATCATATTACTTTTTCCTACTATGGAAGTCAATGGTCACTATCTGCTGTGTGTTTAACATAATTTCTCAAAATATCTTCTTTTGTGTTCATCATAAAAAAAAACATTTATACAGGTTTAGAACAACATGAGGATGAGAAAATAATGACAGAATTTTCATTTTAAGGTGAATTGTCCCTTTAAAGGTGCAGTGTGTAAATTTTAGGGGTATTCAGCGGTGAGGTTGCAAATTGAAACCAACGGCTCAGTCCACCGCTCACCCCTCGCTTTTGAAACGCATAGAGAAGCTATGGTAGCCACCACCAGAAAAAACATGTAATCGACGGAGACAAAGTTTGTCCGTTAGGGCTTCTGTAGAAACATGGCGGCACAAAATGGCGACTTCCACATAAGGGGACCCTCTGTGTATGTAGATAAAAACGTCTCATTCTAAAGTAATTAAAACATGATGATTCATTATAAAAAGGTCTTTATACACCCCTGATAATATAGTTTTGTATATTATTTTGCATTTCTGTCAAGAAGTCCTTTTAAAAATGACACACTGCACCTTTAAGACCCCTTTTAGGTATAAACCCTAAAAAATGTATATATTAAGATGTCAAATTTCAGTGCTTTTTATGACATCTACAGCCATATTCTTAGCATCTTTTGAAAACAGACATTTAGAAATGTACTGAATTGTTAGAAATAATTCAAATAATGAAAAACAAACAGCACGTAGGTTACTGGTAAGGCTAATACCTGGTCTGCAGTCTTCATCTGATCCAGGTACACACGTACAGTCTCCAGTATGAGGGTCGCAGGAATGGTTTGGTGGACATGAGCAGATCTGAGCGCAGTTAGTGCCGAATGTCCCCATCTGACAGACTACAAAGACAGATATTTGGCAAATAATTGATAAACGTGGAGCTTTGAGTCTGTTTTAAGACAAAGACATATTTTCAACATGAGTTTATTCCAAGATCATATCCAGGACACAGGCCCCCTTAGGAAAAACAACTGTTGGAAGTTGGAATAATGGAAACAGTTAAAAGAAAAAGTCGGAACTTGGAAAACTAAAAAAGTATGGTATTAGGAAGAAAACCAACAATTAAAAGCCTCTAGATTAAAATATCTTGCATTTTTTGATCACACTCATGAATCTCATGGGGGGTAGGTTAGGGTTCGGGAAATTTCCCTTATTTTCAAATCCCAATGTTGACAGGTATCAACCATACAGACTAAGGGACCTCTTAGGAACCTTAAAGGGACATTCCACGTTTTTTTGAAAATATGCTCATTTTCCAGCTCTCCTAGAGTTAAACATTTTATTCTTACCGTTTTAAAATCCATTCAGCTGATCTCCGGGTCTGACGCTACCACTTTTAGCATAGCTTAGCACAATCCATTGAATCTGAATAAACCGTTAGCATTATGCTAAAAATAACCAAAGAGTTTCGATATTTTTTTCTTATTTAAAACTTGACACTTCTGTAGTTACATTGTGTACTAAGACAGACGGAAAATTAAAAAAATTACTTGGTTACTTTCAACGGCAGGGGACTATTTTCGGGCAGTGCGTAATATCATAATGCTTGATGCAGCCATGTTACATCAGCAAAGTCCTTGAATATTACGCCAGAATGAGAGTATAGTTCCTAGACATATCTGCCTAGAAATTCGCAACTTTTAATTTTCTGTCTTTCTTAGTACACAGTGTAACTACGGAACAGTCAAGTTTTAAATATGAAAAATATTAAAACTCTTTGGTTAATTTTTTGCCCGATGCTAATGGTCTAATCAGATTCAATGGATTATGCAAAGCTATGCTAAAAGTGCTAGCGCCACACCCAGAGATCAGCTGAATGGATTTCAAAAAGGTAAGAATCAAATGTTTAACTCTAGGGGAGATGAAAATGAGCATATTTTTAAAAAAGTGGAGTGTCCCTTTAAAGGGATAGTTCCCCCAAAAAAGAAAATTTACTGAAATGTCATGTTGTTACAAACCTGTATAAATCCTGTGGCTCCGACGAACACAAAGGAAGACACTCCGAGAAATGCAACCAAACCGTTCATGGACCCCATTCACCTCCACAGTAGAAAAAAGGAATACTATGGAAGTAAATGGGGTCCACGAACAGCTCGGCCACAAACTTTTCTCAAAATATCTTCCTTCGTGCCCACCAGAACAACAAAACCCACACAGGCCTGCAACAACATGAGGGTGAGTAAATGATGACAACATTTTTATTTTTGGGTGAACTATCCCTTTAATTTTTAAGAGTGTATAGTAAGGTACTCACATGAGGAGCAGTCTGATCCAGCCCATCCTGGAGGGCAGAGACAGGTACCATCCCTGTGATGACACGTTGCATTGTTGGTGCACATGCATACACTGCTACACTGGTTTCCATACCGACCAATGGGGCAGGCTACACAAAATCAGACAACTTGCATCATGCACTTGTAATACAACAGAGGTTTGTAATCTGTGTGTGTGTGTGCATAACAGACCTTGTTCACAGAGTGTTCCAGTAAACCCAGGCAGACACTGACATTCGCCTGTAATGTGATGGCAGGAAGTGGCATGTTCACACGATGGGCACTGACGGCTACACTTCTCTCCATACAGACCTGCACTGCACTCTACAGAAAAGAGGAAAGATGACTGTTTAACCGGAGAGATCTTAGAGAGACGCACTTATGTGTAAAGCCTGTGCATCTGCTCACTGTGTTGACACTGAGCTCCCCAGAATCCAGGTTTGCACAGACATGTTCCAGTGTGTGCCTGACAGGTGGCGCTGTTGAGGCACGAGCACGTTTGGTTGCACTGATGTCCCCATGTGCCATCTGGACATCGCTCTGTGCAGCGTGAACCTGCAGAAAAATGAAGAAAACAGACTGAAACTTGATCTGCTTATATATTTAGAGTCTCTAAAAAGCATTGTGGGAAATATTAACCACTTGACATCAAAAACAGGTCCCCATGAGCCATGACATCAGAATGATTTTTGTCTTTCAAGATGAATATGTTGGGATATCTATAAAATAGTATGCTCCAAAAATGTGTTGAAGCATTCAAAATTTTTGCTTTTTCCAATACAGTTAAACAATTTTATGACATCATTCTGCACTTCAGCTTCTCACCAGTTTCCAGGTTGTGAAGTAAACCATACACTATTGGCTATGTTAAAAACGGGGAGGGGCCACACAACATGTCCCGCCCTAACTTCTTGTTTCAGTGGAAATTACATCAAAGTATTAAACAAGGCTGTGCACTTCAAGTCACTTCAGTGCATCTTTAATAGTGAGGAATAGTTTTGGATATGCTTGAAAACTTTACTAACAATACTTATGCAGTGTACACATGCAAATTGTTTAGTTATTATGTATGCATTATACTACTTTTGCACAATTAATTAGGTGTAGTATGACAAAATCACTTAGATTTCTTAATATGTGTTGGTGCCAATAGCCCCTTGTTAGTGCGCCAACATATAGCGCCAAATCCTCCACATGAACATAATACCTCATCCACTGACTGTTATCACATGCATTGCCCTTAATATGCATGTGAATTTTGTTTCATTAATAAGAAAGTCCATGTAGAAGTAGGGCTGTCACAATGATTAAATAATCGTCTCATAGCGACTGTTTGACCCCATCGCAATGATTTCAGATCACAGCAATGAGGACCAGGGGGAGCTTCAGCGCCTGCATAACCTTGCAAAAGATTTCATTTAAATAATCACAACAATGTGTGAAAACTATTTCACGAACAAATTATCTATGAGAAAAAAATCTATGAGAATTAAACGTCAAAGCAAAACAGGCAATTAATCGTCACAAATTATTAGACAATTAACCGTCAGCCAAATTTCATAATCGTGACAGCCCTATGTAGAAGCAGGTTATGCAATAATGTATAACAGATTGTCTTTAAAAATGTTAGTGAGGCCCTACCTGTCCAGCCTGGTAAACACAGACACTGTCCTGTAATACTGTGGCATCCCTCATCATGCAGACAGTCACATTTGTCTTGACAGCCTGGGCCAAACGTGCCTATCTGTTAAGTAAAGAAGCAGTTCAGAATGGAAATCCTGATTCATAAGTATCAAGTAACGCAGACTGCAGCTCAGTGAGATTATACGGCTCCAACATAATTACAACTTTTACATAAATGATGATAGCTACGCAACATAAATAAAACTTTCAGCTAAATTTTCATCTTTCAACAATATCTGCTTAGTGTTTTTGTAACACTCACGTATTGTTATGCATTTAACATCAGATTTATAACTTTTGCTGACGGGGTTACATTATTTCTGCTGATTTAGGAGACAGATATGCCGAACACACACAACATCTGTTGAATCTGTTAGGTTCCCATGCAATGAATTATTCTAAATAAAAAAATAGAATTATATAATGAAGTGAATCTGTGTCTCACAGGACAGGGCTCATCACATTTGTCTCCTCTCCATCCTGCAGTGCATTTGCATGACCCGTCAGCAGGGTGACAGGATGCCCCATTTGCACACTGACATGTGAAGTTACAGCCAGGACCCCATGCACCCTTTGAGCACGCCACAGAACAGTCAAGACCTCTCCAACCTAAATACACAAACAAACACAGTGCTTATTAATCTCATTTCTACTCACAGCTAGTCTAAGTGATAAGGAGCTACACTTCTAAAAATAAAGATTCTTCTCAGTGATGCCATAGAAAAAAAACATTTTTGGTTCTCTAATGACACTTTCAGTTAAAGGTTCCTAAAAGAAGAACCATTTCTTTCTTTCTTTCTATAAGCTATAAAACCTTTACATTACAAAAACCTTTTGTGCAATAGAAAGGTTCTGGGAATGTTAAAGGTTTTTTATGGAACCATACAACCGTACAAAGAACCTTTTAGGGAACTTTATTTTTGAGAAATTGTGGAAGGAAAACATGGAAAATTAAATATATATTTTAAGTTTTTATACACTAACCGTCAAACGATTACATAAAAAAAACAGCAGAAATTGCAATGTTATAATTGCAGCTGGGTTGCCGGTAATTTACCGTAGATTTAAATTTATGTTATTTACTGGCAACAGTTTGTTCAAAGTTAAATAAATTTTAAATATTAACAAGTCTTTATCTTTACAGAATAAAACTATACAATAACAGCCTCATGCAAAGCATTCTCGGAACCAGAAATCATCATCAACTTATTTCTGTTTTTTTCTTCAGATTTTGTTTCCCAGAATGTTTTTCTTGATGCTATTTTTTTAGTTTTACTCTGTAAAGACAAAGACTTGAAAATGTTTAATGTTCACAAAATGTTGCCAGTAAATAACATAAATTTAAATCTACGGTAAGTTACAAGCAAGCCAGCTGCAATTACACTGTAATTTCTACAATTTTTTTTTACAGTGAAACGATTAGGGTCACTTGACATTTACCGTATTTTCAGGACTATAGACCCCTTCACGGTTCACGTCACAGGCAGTTTCCACTGCGCATGTCAGGGTCAGAAAAGCCATTACAGCAGATAGAGTTGCGTATTATTCGGTATGGTCAAAAATGCCTACTTACGTCGTGGGCTGTGAAAATCGCACCAGGTCTTCCGTTAAGTTTTCGCGATTTATGCAGAATTTCAAAAACAAAAAAATATAACATTTGCGGCTGCAAGCAATTAACGTGCAGGCTGGAACAATGCAAATATCAAAGAGGCTTGTGTTTGTAGTGCTCACTTCATTTGAGGTAAGTCATCATTTTTCAGCCCTGTTAGATTAAATTATAAAGCCTAAATGGTATGAACAGTTCGACCCCGTGCTGCGCGCGCACCCGATAGTCATTCAATGTTTACAAACATTGAAGGGGTCTATAAGGGGCACTTTTTTCATAGTTTGGCTGGACCTGCGACTCATAGTCAGGTGCGACTTATATGTTAAAATTAATTCATACTGACTAACATGAACCAAAAGAAAACATTACCATCTACAGTAGGATTGTGGCCAAAACTGGTATTGCAATCACAAAACTTGTGGCTAAAACTGGTACTGCAATCAAACAACTGGTGGCCAATACACAAAATGACAACATAATCATTAGTTGAGGGCTGCAACTCCACTTTTTAAATGACAATATCCTGGCCATACCACTGTTGTCAGTGATATAAGTATTTGAAATGAAAATGATTTCTTAATGTCTAGTGACATATCAGGGCCATTTTATGATTAATTGATATAAATTTCTTACATACTGTTCCTTTAACTTAAAAACAACAGAGAAAGACTTAACAAAAAAAATGTCCGCAAAAGGAATAATAATTTTCTAAATAATTGCGACTTATAGTCCAGTGCGACTTATATATGTTTTTTTCCTCTTCATGACACATTTTTTGACTGATGCGACTTATAGACCCTTTTACTGTTTGTACACAATGATCACATGCCAACGTATGTGCGCGCATTTATGCAACGGAATTATGGCAATAATCAGCAGTGAAGCAACACAGACAGAGAAAGGTATTTTAAAAAGTTTACTTATCAACTTTTTCAACAAAGCTACCATATCCGTGTAATATAGTACAGATGCCCAAATATAAAGGGACCAGATACATATATACGTATATTAGTATATTATATTACTGCAACCAAACGCAACAACCAGACATTTTGATGCTGGAACACGTTAGCACCACTGGGGAACAACACCACTTCCGTTGCCAAAATGTGTGCGCAGACTATTTGATCACATGGGCTGTAAAAAAGTCTAAACTCCGGAGAGACTTATAGTCCGGAAAATTCCGTTAAGGCAGGAGGCGCAATGATATTACGTTGTGCCCGAAAATAGTCCCCTGCTATTGACAGATACTAAGGGGACTATTTTCAACTGCTGCGTAATATCGTGGTGCCCCCTGCAGCCATGTAACGGCAGCAAAGTCCTTGATTATTACGCCAGAATGAGAGTATAGTTCCTACCCATATCTGCCTAGAAAATCACAACTTTTAATTTTCCGTCAGTTTTAGTACACAATGTAACTACAGAAGAGTCCAGTTTAAAATAGAAAATAAAACTTTTTGGTTATTTTTGAGCGCAATGCTAATGGTCTAATCAGATTCAATGGATTGCGCTAAGCTATGCTAAAAGTGGTACCGTTGGACCCAGAGATCAGCTGAATGGATCCCAAAACGGTAAGAATCAAATTTTTTACTCTAGGGGATCTGGAAATGAGCATATTTTCAAAAAAGTGGAGTGTCTCTTTAAAGAACTTTTGACTAAATGGTTCTTTGTGAAAAGGGCATCGCAGTGAAGAACTTGCACTTTTTTTTTAAGAGTGTACTTTAAAATTGATAACATTTTAACAGTTTAACACTTTGATTTATTTCGTTGGTCAACTCCCAGAGTTACATTTGTGTTAATCCTTAATTGATGTGCTAACTACTATTCAAAAATGTGGGAAAAATGTATGAAGAATGAGCAAATGACCCTAAACCTTTGAACGGTACTGTAAATTCATCTGGCGACACTGCTATTGCCTTAAATGGTGATGATGAAGAAGGTTTGAGAGATAGTTTATAGTTTTGTTAATAGTCTTTGGTAGCTGTTATTGTAGACGATTCTGTAAATGTTCTCCTGGAACTTCTTGTGCTAAAAGTCATCTAAATTTATCCTCTTGAGAGTTTTTACATATTTGCCAGAAATCATTGCTGATGTGAGCCTGATACTGTATCTACAACAGACACTGTCAACACTGTGTCCCTACTCCTAGCAAAAATTTAATCGTCTATACACACAATAGCTCATTTACTGACACACATCAAAAGAATGAAAACCTGTTATTCATTTATTCGTTCTTTCGTATATTCATTCATTTAAACTTACCCTCTTTACAGAAGCAGGTTCCATCAATAGGAGAACAGGCTATAGAGTTTACACAGGTACAATGAGATGAGCAGTCTTTCCCATAAAACTCATCCTCACACTGTTTCTCACAATGCAAACCCTAAATGCAAACACAAGATGTAAAATCCACTCAAACATATTAGATTTGTAGTATTGTAAGTCCATTCCTTATTATATAGTGACAGTAACTACTCACTGTGTATCCAGGAGCACAATGGCACTGGCCGGTCACTGTGTCACACACTCCTCCATTCACACAAAGACAAGGCTCGAGACAACCGTTACCATAGTAACCATGTGGACAGGTTTCATTGCAATACAGCCCCGCCCAACCAGGATGACAGGTACACTCCCCTTTCAGGGGGTGACAGCTGTAACAACCATAACATATGAACATGCATGCACCTCTTTGTGATTTACAGCAGATAGAAACACATAACAAAGTCCACACCTGAGAGTGTTTTGTGAGTTGCAGAGGCAGCGTTGTTCACAGTGCATGCCAAAGGTCCCATCAGGACACATCCTTCGGTCACAGCGGGGACCCGTAAAGCCCTGATCACACAGACATCCGCCGTGGATGTTATAGCACCGGGCTCCATTAGCACAGTCACACACACCCTTACAGTCCTTGCCGTATGTACCCACTGGACACTCCTCATGACACCTTCACAGGAGAGACACAAGCATGTTTATAATGTAATATGTTTCAGTGGAGCTTAATTGATACAATATTGCGTTAGCAACACGAAGGTTGTGGGTTTGATGCTCAGGGCTCTCAAATACTGATAGCTCAAATGCAATGCAAGTCATTTTGGATAAAAGCATCTGCCCATGCATAAATAAATAAATGTTCAATATGAGAGGACATACTGACCTTTCTCCTGTGTAGCCTTCATTGCACTGACATTGGCCGTTCACTGGATCACAGTGGCCACCGTTATGGCACATACATTCATTAGCACAGTTAATACCGAACCGGCCCGGTGGACATTGCTCAGTACAGACTTCACCCTAACAAAGAGTAATGCAGTTATTGATTATATGAAAAATATGTTGCTATAGAAATATAGTTTTGCAACTCCAGATAATACATTTGAGATTTAAAGTATAATAGTAATTCAGGTTACAGTTATGACTGGACTTTTATTTTGAAAACAATATCCAACACACTCACCATATAGCCATGAGGACACAAGCAGACTCCTCTTCCTTGGCAGATGCCTCCATTCTGACATGGGCAGCGTGGAGGACACTTTTGTCTCATACATGGCACCTCACACCTTACACACATTACACCAAATAACGGTATTATAGGGTTTCACAGTCAAACTAAATAAAAAAGCAGGTTCAAAGTCCCTAGGCGGCCATGTTTGCAATGCCTATGGGCAGTTTTTCAGTAATGCAAGAATAAAGTCCTATCTACTTGAAAGGTGAAAAACAGTTTTCTAAAATTACATGCTAAAATCAAAACCGCAAAAACTAAAAGCATAGGGTCCTTTAACATCAGCCTTACTGCAACCCTACAGATATCAATACGTTTGCATGTGATAGCAAGTCCTGTGCATTTAAGAATACAGCTGTACTTTGTATTTCACTTCTAAAAGCATAAACTTTGACAAGTTTGTGTGTATGTAATGTATTTCACATTTTGGGCCAGATTTACTAAACGGGGCAAATTAGCGTGATAGCTCAATTCCAATAAAGTGCAGATGGGAGTGGTTATATCTGTGGGTTATTTACTAAATAGACCCAATTTAAATAACACAGGCACCGATTTTCATAATGACCAACGCAATCTACTAAGAGCTGCAGGGTCGCAAATAAGCTGATGAGGTGCAGGTGATCTACTATCGCCTGATGCGCTTGAGTTCAGCACCATGGACATTGCAGCGGAAAATTTGGGGTGCGAAATCCCAGCTAATGAAGCCATAGTACACTAAAAAGAAGTGGAGGACAAAAAATAAAGGTTTACAAGATGTGTAACTTCTCCAAGTGACTCTTTTATTTCCTTTAGCAAACAAAAATACCAAACAAT
Organism: Misgurnus anguillicaudatus; assembly: GCF_027580225.2. NCBI lineage: Eukaryota > Metazoa > Chordata > Actinopteri > Cypriniformes > Cobitidae > Misgurnus > Misgurnus anguillicaudatus. The sequence goes on along the minus strand of NC_073346.2, from coordinate 25,449,801 downwards.
ATTTTTGAATAATGCCTCTGACATTCCAAATAAACAGTTACGTGTCAAAAAACCTCTGCCTTGTACCACACGCTCTTTAATCTATGCGATGCCTCTCCTTGCGTTAATCATTTAAATAATCTCCTGCCATAAATTTTGCGTCTGAAAGGGAAACTCTTAGAAATGCATATGCAAATAAGGTTATTCGCAAAATAACTAGCGCTAATTATCCACTGCAACTCTTTAGTAAATTGTCGTTATTTATTGCCAAAATGATGGTTTGCAAGCTGTTACTAAAATCTGTCTCTTTAAATGTTTTTTACAAAGTATTTTAATGTTAGTAAAGTATTTTTTGTGCCAAAGCAGTCACATTATGCAATAAATGTAGCAGATAGTAAGATGTCTACAAATGTTTTAGACACATATGTTCATATAAGTATGGAAGCCGAGAGAGGACATGCATTATTATTATTTTTGCTTGCTTGTTTTCTCGTGATCGTGACTTAATTTCTTGTTATCTCGAGATAACGAAAGTTGTTTTCTCGTGATCACGACTTAATTTTCTCATGATCTCGAGAAAAAACGATATCGTTATCCTGCCATGATAATACAAATGTCATAATGTAATTTCCTGTTCATAATATTTATTTTATTTTGAAGTGGACTGCTAATGTATATGAGTTGGGGTCTTCGCCGTTACCACCCTAATGTGTAGATAGACTTAATATATAAATAAAGTTGGACGTTCATGTTCGTGAATTTAGGGACCATCTCTAAAGTAATACTGTACACGTTTATTTAAATAAATATCAACAATCTAAAAAGTGTGCATTAGCTGACAACCACATAAACACGTTGGTTTTGTGACTGTTTGTTGACTTTCAGTCATTCCATTTAAATGCTGTTAAAAGTAGAAACGTGTATTGAGTATCTTAAAGACGGTCCCTAAATTCACCACTGTAAAATTGTAAATATTGACAAATCTATTTCAGCTTGAGCGATCTCTTATCCAAGTAAAATCTCATTTGTTCATCCATGCTAATTTAGCAAAATATGCTTTTGCTGTTTACAAACAAAACAACACGTTCTATCGAGTACACGCAAGCTTTAATCACATCTCAAGAATACAACCTTTGTTATGTCGAGATCACGAAAAAAAAAACTTTTGTAATCTCGAGACCACGAGAAACCAAGTCGCGATCACGAGAAAACAAGCAAGCAAAAACAACAACAGTGCATGGCCTCTCTCTGCTTCCGTACATAAGAGACACAACAAGTGAATTCATAATTAAAACTCAACACTTAAAAGACATTACAATTCTGTTGCAGTAAAAACACATATATTAAAGTATTTGCTTCTCAGTACTCACAATGTTCCAGTAAAACCTGTTTTGCACACACATTCCCCAGTGGTTTTATTGCAGAATCCTCCTGTTCCACACTTGCAATCCTGTTGACAACCTAGACCGAATGACTTTTCAGAACAGGGCTCCTGACAGGCAGACAATGATCAAAGTCAAATCAATGGTTAGTGGCAATGTTGGCGATAGACTATTTTAGATGTTCACAACTTGAAATTTGAAACAAAAATGTGTTTGGTGGCACTGTACCTTGCAATGTGGACCAGTGAATCCAGCAGGACAGAGGCAAGATCCTTTAAGAACATCACACAATCCTCCGTTCTGGCACTCGCAGGTCAGCTTACAGCCTGGACCATAATGCTGGGCATCACATGCTAAAACACAAATTAATTCAGCTAAATCATAGTGATAGCCATTGATTAGACAGTTTATATTTATTAACTCACACACATAAAGGGTTTCTTTGGTTTAAATTGTTTTCTTAAAGTCTTAAGGTGATCGGACTGTGTTTGGTTCTTTGAAAAACACTCCGGAGGCCCTGTTGAGCGTCTCTTCAGAGCATAACAAATTGATAACGTGATTGACTGGAGGATTTGCACGGAGATCAACAAAAGGAATGAGTTTATAATGGGAAATTTTACAGAGGGAATTTGGCCCGGACCTCACAGAGATCTTGGGCCAGCGCTCACACAGGGATTGGATTTCAGTCATGACACAACCTCAACTGATGACACGTACCCTTTGTGGGTTAAAAAAGAGGAATCCATCACTGACACAGACACATTTATACACAAAGTCATGTGGAGGATGTCAAGAAGAAGAGCTGATGCTTAAAGCTTCTTAAAGTGAACATAAATCAGTTTGGATCAAACTGGAACTCACGTTGTCCTATATGGCAGAAGAGTCAGGCCTGTTGGACTGTATCAAATGTATTGTGTGTATGATTATGATCTATGATTTTGTATTCCAGTTGGTCGTACAGTATATCTTCTATTTTAATGGTTTGCTTCTATTTCTGACTAGTATACTGGCCAAACAGCAGAGGTGTCAAGTAACGAAGTACAAATACTTCGTTACCTTACTTAAGTAGATATTTTGGGTATCTATACTTTACTGGAGTAATTATTTTTTAGACGACTTTTTACTTCTACTCCTTACATTTTCACGCAATTATCTGTACTTTCTACTCCTTACATTTTATAAATCGCCTCGTTACTTCTATTATTTTGGCTTGTTTTCTTTTTTTTACATTCCGGTGTCGTGAGCAATTCGGTCCCCCGGGCAATTGGGTCTCCCCTAGGACCCCGCGCGACTCCATTGGCTGAAAAAACTCCTCATGGGTAGTTTTCTTAGCGCCTTATTACAATTCCTACAAAATCGCGTTATGATTTATGTAGTTAGAACGTTGTTAAAATTACAATTGATGTCTTTTAAATTATATGTTTCATATAGTAGTATATAAATGAGGCTATAGGTGAGAGATCTACACATTGCTTGTGTCATTTTATTATTTAGATTATTATACTGTACCATTTCCACTTTTGACTGTCTACTTATACAATTACTTACTCATTAATTACTTATAATTATAATTTAAATGTGTGATTTAACTATGTAGTAATCATGTTTTGTATAAGCCATGATTACTACACTTTTACTATTAAAAATATATATTCTGTAAGGTATGTTAATAATTTACAAAAAATAAAAGTATTGTTTTTGTAAAGCAGATGGTGACACAAAAGGACTGACGTGTCTGCAACATGAATATTAGTTTATTATATTGTTTTTTTAGTTAACTTTTATTTTTTAAAAATGTAATGTTTCCATTTTGTACAACATAATTAGCTTGCTAGCCGCGTATGCAGACGAGATATTGCAATGACACATTTTTGAGCAGGCATTAGTGCTAGATACCAATCGGGGTCCTAGGGGAGACCGAATTGCTCGGGGGGACCAGGGGGGCAGGGTTTCATATTTTCTTGAAGCCGCCCTAGGCACCGCCATTAGCTAGCGGACCCCCACCTGCTCTTAGCATTCCATTGACTCCCATTCATTTTGGCGTCACTTTGACAGTGAATAACTTTACATCTGAGGCGTTTAAACACTCAATTTGTGCATCAATTATTTCTAAAGAAACACGAAAATGTATAAAAGGCTCCATTACCTTGTATCTTACGTTATGGCCCAGTAAAAGCCGTTTTAGTAAAACTATGCTAACGATTGCGTCATAACCACGCGACTCTCTGTCGCACAGTTGAGAAATTACCGTATGGACAGGAGGAGAAGCGCATATAGAATATGGCGTACTGGCGTTAAACTTTAAAATAAATAAATACTATGCAAAATGACAATGTAATTAATCAGAATACTAAATATACTTAATACAAAATGTACTCCTGTTCACGCTCGCCGTTTCTGCAAGATTCGGTGGGTGATTCAGATTTCTCTTGGCACAGCTATTAGAAGACTTACAATTGTCAGACAGGTTGCTCACGTGACCAAGCTCAGTTTGAGTCTGCGCAGTACGCTCGACCCCCCGGAAGTGTGAGCTTCTAATTGGCTTCACTTGTCTCCGTTGAATCCAACGGGGTCGCTGTGTCCATTTCTTTTACTGTCTATGGGTGGGACTGGATTGCTCATGACACCGGCTTGTCATCGTTAAAAAAACCTATCTTGATTAATTGCATCATCCAGATGAATGCGATTGTGGTTGGATGAGAAGTATAAACATACACCATCCCGACACCCTATTGGTTTGTACGCAATCCCCGCCCCCCAGCTGACTGCAGATGATCAAAAGTTTGTTCGATGCTCCTGCACAGAGAAACATAAAAGAACCGCGAGAGCGATTAGAAAGCATGCGGAGCAGTTTGCTCTCGCGATGCTTAGATATCAACCGCCATCCGTTTGTACAGTAACAGAACGCGGCATTCTGTCTTCAAATGGAAAAGTACGAAATAAAACTCGCGCATCACTTTCAGGTCAGTTTACATTCACAAGCCTGTGTAAATGTATAGCTGGCTGCTGACACCAACTTATCTGTGTGATTTAAATAGTGTAACAATACCAATTTATATCATGTAACTTCAGTTGTTCAACTTAAATGACATTGTGCTGCGTTGCGTTTTGAAGCATGGCAAAGATGCTAAAGACATTGTTGTTTGGTATATGCTAATAACTACCCTAAATTTTATTTGCATTAACAAAACCTACTTATCTGAATGCTTGAGTGTTAAATCAATCAAACACATAACCATACATACCAACTTTTGCTTTTGTTAATAGACATCAGCTGTTTCCTTAAACCTGACTTTTAATTTACTTACAAGAAAGACATTTAGTAATTCTCCAAAATTGCTTGGATATATACTGACTAAAGTATACTAAAGTCCATTAGCTACACAAGTACAGATGCAGAAATATAGGCTATAATATATAATTGCATATGTGTAGTTTGTGTTGCTGTCAAAATACAATTATAAATGATAACAAATAGCATATTTTTATTCTCACACATACTAGTTGTGTGTGATTTTGTTGTATTTTAACTAAAGAGGGCACCACTGTAAAAGTTTTGCCAGCAGCGGCACTGCTTTGAAGTTTGACTTTTTGCACCATTACAATATTTATAGGCAACAAGTCATCATATCTTCCTCTCTATGGAACACATGTTAATGCTCAGTAGTACACATATATGGTTCTTTAATGCAGTGGTTATCAAACTTTTTTTTTTCGCCTCCCTTCTGTACAGTGGATTCCTTCACGACCCCCCAAAGAAAATGTATGACATAAACATTCTAAAACTTACAATTTGAATTAAACAAAACATATTAAATTATACAATGTATTGCTTTGTTTAGTAACCTTATTTTTCTGAGGTTGAATTACACAGAATTTATAATAAAGTAATGAATTTCATAAAATATTATAAAACTGGGGCCCCTGGCGCCATCTCGCGGCCCCCAGTTTGAGAACCACTGCTTTAATGTATTTGTTTGCATTGTATTGAAATGCGTTCATTTTTAATGGGCATATATTGTATGTGGTTGAAACAGATAGCCTAGGGGTAGGCAACATGGAGTGCCGATGTCCTGCAGTGTTTAGCTCCAGGTCTAATCAAGCAGACCTGAACAAACCAATAAAGGTTTATAAAGTCACCTGAAACCATGGGCGTAGATTTTGGGTGGGACGCTAGGGACATGTCCCTAGCAATATTCAGGAAAAACTGAATTGTCCCTAGCAATAATTTTGACCAAACAATTAATCTGTATTTATATATAACCACTGATGTCCGTATTATTCTTGTGTTTTCTATTTTTTACTTATTATATTTTTTCAGGAATCATTTAAATGAGATTAGAAATCTTTCGGAATCCCGTTCTGTAAAAATGACGCTCTATGTGGTACACAAACGGTTAACAGCTTTCGTTCTCTGCAATGCCCGCCTCCGTAACTCACATCGCTAATATGATTGGCTTTGCATTTCTTTAGTCCCGCCTCTCTAACTCACATTGCTAATATGATTGGATTAGCATTTCTTGAGTCCCGCCGCTCTAACTCACATCACTTTATGCCTTTACTCGCTACGTGTGATAGGATGGTTTCACTTTGTACAACGCGCCAAAGTTCACTCAACAAGACGCGCGTGATTATTCGGGATACAGGTAAGTAAGGAAGAAAGTATTATTATACCCACTAACTGTTTCATGCACAAGGACAGTGTTTTCACCAATACACGACAATCCCATGTTAACCTGAGGAGTTGCAAACTTTTGTCAACCTTATATTAATGGGGTGGCAAGGTTATTTAGGGGGTCCTTAATCCATGAAAGAAAATAACCTCAACATGGTAAAAACATGAATTCATGTCATGATTGCTGAATACTTTACATTACTGCACTGTGGTGGTCATTACTTGCACAGATGTAGACATAATGTAAGGTTACATTTAAACTTAAAACTATTTTTTCACACTGATTAACTGTCTGTTAATGAAAAGAAGATTTAATGTGAACTACAGAAACGTTAATAAACGTTGTTCAGGAAACAGCATGATATACATACCAACTTCAACACTGGGATTTTTTTGGCAAAATTAAATTAAGAATTAAATATTAATTGCATATTCTTCATTGTTATACAGTAAATATGAATTCATATATGTTGTGATCTTCTTTTTTTTGACAAAGACTTTAACAGTAACTGTTTATTAGGCTCTAGGACATAACGAATTGTTTATTATAGTAGTACATTAAATTTGGGATGGCACCGGGGGTGGCAAGTCAGATGTCACTGAGTTGTCTGTTGTTTATTTCAAGTAAACGGTGATAAACAGTTTTTGCAATGCGACCATTTTATTTATGTCCCCACCAATGCCAGAATCAAACCTACGCCCTTGCCTGAAACTACAGGTAGCCAAAGTTTTATAAGGGTTGGAGCTAAAATCTGTAGGACATCGGCACTCCAGGACTGACGTTGCCTACCCCTGGCCCTAGTGCATCCCAAATTTTTTAACATTAACATTTTTAATATAACACTATAGTTATTATGGCCTTTAGAAACGTTTTTTAGAGGAGATAGGGTAGTGCACAAAAGGCCCCTGTGGCGCGGCCTAGGCTTTTTTCCGTAATGACATTTTTTCCTTACATTACTTTTACTTTTATACTTTAAGTAGTTTTGAAACCAGTACTTTTTCACTTTTACTTGAGTAAAAAGCTTAAGTTGATACTTCAACTTCTACAAAAGTCTTTTTAAACCCTAGTATCTATACTTCTACTTGAGTAATGAATATGAATACTTTTGACACCACTGCCAAACAGATATATATATAAATTTACTGTTGTGTTTTCACTTTCCGGTATGCTTGTGGATACGGCTACCGGCACATCCGGGAACTTGACTGTAAATTTCGTCACCGCCCCTTTTACACAGCCGGGAGGCGTAAATAACTTATGAAATCACTCAGATTAAACATGTCGAGTATTTATCTGTCCACCCTGCCTGCCATAGAGCCCGAAAGATACATTAACACATTTAATTTGGTCAATATAAAAACATGTCCCTTTCATTCTCACAGCGTCAAATTTGTGTAACAACGCCATCCAGTGATTGCTGGAAATATCGCTAAGCCAGTTAGTTGTATGACTCTACAGAAAAGTGCACTCATTACTCTAAATATAAAGACATAATATATGAATACTAAGTAACTTTCAAATACGAAGTAAAATCATTCACTTGCTTCCCTGTTGACTCGATGAGGTACGAGTAAATGTCCGGGTAAGACACCTCTGGCCAATAGGGACTCGGGAGCGTTGTTACACAAATTTGACGCTGGGAGAATGAAAGAGACATGCTCCCACATTGACCAAATTAAATGTGTTAAAGGGATACTTCACCGATTTAGCATTCAGCTTTGTATCTGTAGAAACCCGGCAGTATTACTGAATGACCATGTTTCCCTCCCTCATTTCCCCCTGAGAGGAGAGATATCTGCATTTTGGTTCTGCAAAAAAGTCCTCCGATGATGTAATATGACGATTTTTGCATCATCGGAGGACTTTTTTGCAGAACCAAAATGCAGATATCTCTCCTCTCAGGGGGAAATGACGGAGGGAAACATGGTCATTCAGTAATACTGCTGGGTTTCTACAGATACAAAGCTGAATGCTAAATCGGTGAAGTATCCCTTTAATGTATCTTTCGCGCTCTATGGCAGGCAGGGTGGACAGATAATTACTCAACATGTTTAATCTGAGTGATTTCATAAGTTATTTACGACTGCCGGCTGTGTACGAAGGTTGCTTTGTTCCGCTATTTTGAATGGAAGCCAATAGAAGGCCTAGTCTGATCTCCCCCAAAAGTGGGCGTGAACCTGTTCAGAGACATTCTATGACGTTGCGCCGGTTGTGCGTATAAGGTAAAGTTATTGTTTATTTTCTTCAGTGCACAGATTTAGGAATCTAGGGTCTAGCAATCACAATGCATTCTGACAAATGTGGTAAATGATTCTTCTTCCCCACAATCTCAGTCAAACTCTGAAACCGGACCTTACCAGCTGTCTCAATTCAAACCATGAGCTCTAAAGCAAATACATGCTTTTTAAAATGAGACAAGAGAAAGCCCAACAACTTGATTTTCTCAGTTTTAAACTACACTTAAAGCCTAATTTTTAAGTGTCCCTTTCCCGAGCCTCCTGCCCTAAAGTTCCTTAAACGCATCATGTCAAGTCACAATTAAACAACAAAATGAGTGTGCCTAAATTGGCATAATAAATGATCATTAAGGGTCAGTTTCCCGGACAAGGTTTAGTCCCATACTAAAATGCACATTTGAGCTGCCTTAAATTACATTAAACATATCTTAACGTCATTGTATTGTCTCAATGTGCACACCAGTATGGTATTTTTGCAAGAAATATTTAAAAAAAATAACTTAAAAGAGCACCTATCAAAACAACGTTATTTTGTGTATTTGGTATAATATAATGTGTTTGCGTGGTTTATAGTTAAAAACACAATTTTTTTCCACATACCGTACATTTTTGTATCCAGATTTCACTCTCTTCCTGAAATGCACAGATTTGAAAAGCTCTGTGTCCCTGATTGGCCAGCTAATCTGTATGTTGTGACTGGCCTGAATACCTTTGACGTTAGCCGGAAATGTGACGCTTTACCATGTTTGAAAGATTCAGTCGCAATCAATGCTAACAAGTGTTTATTTACAGGCTGTGAGTCAAAGAGGGAGGAATTATGATAATGTCGGTCTTGTCCACGTCACCAATCCCAGGAAGTAAACTGTTGCCTACAATCCGTGTGTTTGTTGTAGTCCAAGAAAAGTGATTTATGTTGGAGATGATAACTCGCATCATCGTTTACTTTGGGGTTTGTACCTTTTGCATATCGTTAACATGTACTAATACACACTTACAAACCAGGAAATGTAAAAACGTGAATCGGACAATAGGTGCTTTTTAAATGTCCTAATATAACTAAGGTCTTGTCCTGGATTAATCTAAACCCTCTCTGGGAAACCGCCCCTAAGACTCTTTTGTGCAAGTTAAAAACAAGAAAAAAAACTTTTATCAAACACCATGTATCCACTGGATAAGGAATGTGAGAAAATTCCTCTCCTGCCCTCAAGAGAAAATATATTATTTTGAGTTAAGGGTCTAATGTCTAAGGTCACTTTCCCAGAAGCCTTTGCATAAATAGTCAGCAACCATGAAACTCTTTCTAATGTCAAACTTAACCTTTAGGGACAAGGATTCCACTACTCTTAAAAAAAAGGTGCTATAAACGGTTCTTAATAGTGATGCCACAGAATAACCATTTTTGGTTCCCCAAACAACTTTCAGTCAAGGGTCCTTAAAGGAACTTTCTGTACTTGTTTTGTACTTATCTGTAAAAAAAAATTGTACTACTAAGAAGCTTTTGTGAAACCGAAAAGTCCTGTGGATGTAGAACCATACAGCCTGACCAGGTACCATTAAGGAACCTTTTTTTTTTTCAGGATATAGGTCAATAAGGATCGTTTTGAAAAGAACAAACTAATTACTTAAAAAAAAACTTTTTTTGACCTTTTAATTTGTTTTTAACTTTAAAACACTCAATTTTCTTTATCTCCCTTGCACAAATTGCTAGCAGGCATGAACAGTAGTTTGAAGTAATTTGGCCCTTGGTCCCTGAGGACAAAGTGAGAAAATGTGTATTTAAAACCTCAAACCTCTCTAATTTCCCACGAAACTCCAAACACACAGATATTCAGGATGTATCAAGTCATATTCCGCCAATGCAAGCGAATAATAGGGTTTCAGAGTCCAACTAAACAAATTATAGAAAAAGGTCCCTCTGCCTAGAACGAAAGGCTAGTTTCCATTTCATTCCTGCTAAAACACAAAAACCTGGAAAACAGTTCACTACACCAAACCGCAGGGGCCTTTAAAATCAGTTTTGCTGCACGTGAACCCAGCATATCAATAAATTTGTATTTGATAGCATGTCCTGTGTATTTGAGAATACAGCTTTACTTTGGTTTACTTTTCTATTACTTTTCAAAAAAGCAGAAACTTGGACTGAGATTGTGTGTGTAGTTATGTCATTTTTTACATATTAAAGGTCCCGTTCTTTTTGTGTTTTTGAAGCTTTGATTGTGTTTACAGTGTGCAATATAACATGTCTTCATGTTTCACATGTAAAAAACGCGGTATTTTTCAGACAATTTACTTATCTCTATATCGCTGTTTTGATTGTCCTCAAAACGGGCTGATGTCTTCCTTGTTCTATGAAGTCCCTCCTTCAGAAATACGTAACGAGTTCTGATTGTGTAGCTTGTTTAGTGTGTTGTGATTCGATAGCAGCTTAGCTTGCTGTTAGCTTAGCTGTCGACTGACTTATTCCTGTGGGCGGAGTTTAGTCAAAAAACTGTTCTACTGACGTCATTAAAGCAGGAAGTAGAGGGCTGTAGTTCAAACCGGACGTTCGCTGTAGGCTTTGAAAGGCGAATTCTTTAAAGAAAATATATCGCCTGGTAGTGAACTTTACACTTTATCATTTTACAGGTATTATTTATGCTATTATAGCAACATTCACACTAACTAGGGTTTAAAAATGGGATCAATAAGAACATGACCTTTAAGCAGATTATGTTTTTTATTAAAGCCCACACTTACAGTCACATTTTATTTTCATTTTACAGTCAATTTCTATCCGTTTTTAAAATGGTCTTTTTTGTACATTTGGACCTAAAATGGTCTGCTTTACCTTTAAGAAAACCCCCTTAGCTTGCAATATGAGCAATATGGCTGTCTGATGTGTTTATACACAAGCTGAGAGTTTGCTGTCATGTTAAATGTTTAACAACCTCTTTGCAAAGCCTTCATTGCATTGTGACCAGATGACAGCGGGTGCTATATATGGAAAAAGAGCGAAAGGTAAGACAAACTTTCCATTATTTTATTCTACATTCTTCTACGGGAAGGTCAGTAGGTGTCAGTGATGCGTAAGCATGGATTCACATGTGCTTTTGTATTTGTCTGTGTGACGTCACAGTAAGTATTTTTTGTAACACAAGCTTATGTTGTTTGTAAACATGCAGTTTTCACTGTACACCAAGCTTTAATTTAAAAAAAGGAAATATATCGTCTTAAATTGTGCATTGTGTTCAGAAATGGATTTGTTCAGATGGATGTGTTAACTGGTCCTAGTCTTAGTTTGAAGAAAAACTCTAAAACATGGCAGGAATTAAAAACTTTAGTTGTGCAAAGTTTTTCATTGTCATGATGCATACATATATTTATACACACGACACTAAAGTAGAGAAGTGAAGGAGAGGGAAGAGGGGAAAAAGAGGAGGGAGGAGAGGGCAAAAGAAAACAAGAGGAAAAGGAAAACAGGGAAAATGGGGCCCAGTTAAAATTTGCACAGTAACACTAACAGATGACAACACGCTTAAAAATGAAACCACAGCACTCGCTAACGAAACATCTCTCCGTGCGTGTGTGTTTGCGTGCGCGCGCGTGCGTGTGTGTGTTACAAAAAAGGCAAAAGAGAAATTTGTACAATACTGAGGTGATATAAAATAAAAAGTATGTTTGTGTAAAGCGTAACTCACAGCTGGAACAGTCGTCTCCGCGCCAGCCGCTCTCACACTGACACCGATCAGGTGCTACACAACGGCCATGGACACACTCTTTGGTACAACGTGCTACACAAATCCACACCAGGAAAGAAAAAATAAACACAGAGAAACATGAAAAATACAAAATAAAATGTGCATGTGAACAGCATTAATAAAAATCCAATAAATACACTCACCTAAAGGATTATTAGGAACACCATACTAATACAGTGTTTGACCCCCTTTCGCCTTCAGAACTGCCTTAATTCTACGTGGCATTGATTTAACAAATGCTGAAAGCATTCTTTAGAAATGTTGGCCCATATTGATAGGATAGAATCTTGCAGTTGATGGAGATTTGTGGGATGCACATCCAGGGCACGTAGCTCCTGTTCCACCACATCCCAAAGATGCTCTATTAGGTTGAGATCTGGTGACTTTGGGGGCCATTTTAGTACAGTGAACTCATTGTCATGTTCAAAAAACCAATTTGAAATGATTCGAGCTTTGTGACATAGTGCATTATCCTGCTGGAAGTAGCCATCAGAGAATGGGTACATGGTGGTCATAAAGGGATGGACATGGTCAGAAACAATGCTCAGGTAGACCGTGGCATTTAATGATGCCCAATTGGAATACAGCAGACCCATTGCATTAATGAGAAATTGAACAGGTGTTCCTAATAATCCTTTAGGTGAGTGTAGTTATTAAATACAGTATAGCTTTACGTTTTTATTTCCTCATGAGGATACAGTTTTTTCTTTTGGTTCCTAAATGACTCCAATCTAAGCACATAGGTATAAAAGTCCAAACTTTAGTAAAACCTGAATTTAATACTTACGGACACATTTATTTCCACTCTCATAAAAGCCACGGCAGCACTGGTATCTCCTACGGTAGTCCATTTTTACCACCTGCCTATACGCTGTTTTATAAGTGATCCTGGCGAGAAGTGAAAAACAAAGTTTAATGCCTTCCACATGGGGATATTCAAAAGCCAAAGCCATACGATAGAAATTTTGACTTTATTATTGCAGATCAGCAATTGTTAAAATTAAATGCACTCAGCAATTCTGTTTCAGTAACTATCCCAAATCAGCTATTGGCGTCTTTTATACACAAAAAACTTTAATATTTAGAACCGTTTTATGCCCTTCCCTTCGCCTTAGTTCAGATTAAGCTTAAAAAGCCCTTTGGGAACAGCCATAAGACCGGCCAGAGAGCGAGTTTCCAGCATTATATTAAAGGGAGCGTGCTTGTGCACACCAGAATCACAATTACTTGGACCCAGAGCAGTTTTCACTGCCAAACCATACAGTCCCAGCTATGACCTCAGCTAAAGACCCAAAACCACAGCGGCACAGTCGGATAAAACTTCTACTATTCATGCGTGAGTTTAGTCTTTGTCAACTCGGTGTAACTGTGAGGGTGATGCTTAAGTGAGTGCGTGTTTGTCACCTGTGGCGGGTACATTTGTTAGGGCTCCAGGGTTCGGTGCATGTCTCTTCATACACTTGGTCAAACGGGCGAGCATACGATTGCTTCACTGAAGTGGTGAAACTAGAGAGGAACAAATATCCTATTAGTTTGGAAAATGTGAGTCAGGCATGTTTATGCATTTGGCAGTGGTAGGGTTATATTAAATATATGTATTTGTGTGTTCCCTGTGAATGAAACCTATGACTTTGTTAGCATTGTGCTTTATCAGTTAATCTACAGGTTGCATAAGTGACCACTCACTCACTATATCGAACCAAATGTTTTTCAACCAAACCTACTGCCATGAAAATAAATGATTTGTTATTTCTGGTAAATGCATTGCTCTACCATTTTGGTAGCCAGCATGCAGTGGAGCAAACCTGCTGTTTTTGGCACCTGGTTATTATACTGGAGCAGATGATTCTTACCTTTCCCATAAGCTGCAGACATTTGGATCTCGGGGGTCTAAAGACAATGACAGTCCACACACACAGCCCAAGACAAACAGGACCACACAGCTCTCCGCCATCTTCATCCTGCTGTAAGCATAAAAACAGTCGACTTGTCTTATAAAACATCAAAACTCTGCCCCCCGACAAATGTTGACATGACACTTCAGGGCTGATTCACAGCTCTCTCTCCATTTCAGAACACATTGAAGCCATCTGGTTTTATTTATGAGGATGCTTAGGAAGGGCCCAGACAAATCTCCCATAACACTAACCTAATGAGTGCTTGCTCTCTCATATACACACACCTATTGAACAATGTCAGGATATGTGCACAATGAGTCTCTTCCTCCTGTGTGAAAAAAAAATGTAACTCCAAATTACCTCACTATTGTGTCTAGCTAGTGGAATCAAAAATCTATCAATGCTTTGGTTATTCTACATAAAATGATCTTATATAATCTAAACAACATTTTGTGAAAATACAACCTTGATATCTTTACACTGCAAAAAATGGCTTTCTTACTTAGTATTTTTGTCTTGTTTTTAGTAGAAATATCTAAAAATTCTTAAATTAAGATGCTTTTTCTTGATTAGCCAAATGACCTTAGTAAATAAGTCTAGTTTTAAGACAAATCATATACAATTTAAGTGAAATTGTCCTTAAAACAAGCAAAATTATCTGCCAATGGGGTGAGAAAAATTATTTCTTAAACACTTAATTCAAGTAAAATCTTCTCACCCCATTGGCAGATATTTTTGCTTGTTTTAAGCACAAATTTACTAAAATTGTATATGTTTTGTCTAAAAACTAGTATTACTTTCTTAGGTCATTTTGCTCATCAAGAAAATACTTGAAGAGTTTCGTTGCAAAACGAGATAACCACCGTTTTTTTAATTGTTCAGAAATCTTGTTTTTTGGTTGTGCATTCCAATTAATTTCACTGCAACTGCAGTTGGTTTGTTTTGATTTAAACCTTTATAACTTAAAAAATAAAGCTAAGTAGCACCATAAAACAAAATAATAACATGATAACATAATAATAAACATGTTTTGACAAAAATGTTAAAAAATGGATTTATCTCGTTTTGCAACGAAACTCTTCACTTCTTGATTTAAGAATTTTTAGATATTTCTACTGAAAACAAGACAAAAATACTAAGTAAGAAAGTCATTTTTTGCAGTGTTTTTTGGCCATTTTTAAATATTGTTTGTGTTAATTTGGCCACAATTTCTCTGTGTTTCAGCAAATGGAATGATTTTTGGTGACAAATCTTATATTGACACAGATTTTTTTTAAAACTCAACAATATACCGTGGGCAAATTTACTACCCTTTCGGGTTGCTTGTGTACAAAAAAGTCCACTAAATTAAACGGCTGTAAAAATGTAGCAAATCATTTTTTTCCATTTTTTTTGCATAACCCTCAGTACAGATCAAAACCACAGATCAAAACCATAGACTGTAAAAAAGATCAAAACCACCAAATGTTTACAACATTTCCATGATTTTAACTCTTTAATTGCCAAGTTCATAAGTGATGTCACTGATTTTGGGAAAAAATACACAAAATGACAGATTTTCAATATAAAAAGTGATTGTGGACCGGATCTTTTCACCTTTTTTTTTAACCTTTTTCACAGTCTTGGGCTTGTCAAAAATTTGAAAAAACGTTGGCTTTGATGCATTTTTAGTTTTTGTGCAGCATCAGATTTTTTATTTTTTTCTCCCTTAGTTGTTTGTGGCTCATTATAATGACTTTTTTTTGCAAAGCCATGACACCTTGTTATCATGCATTCTTGGTTGTTGATGGTTTTTCCTTTTGCTAAGAGGTCAAATTTGTTATTTTTACTGTTGATCACCATGTGGCACCATTAACCCTTTAGTAGGCCTGTGCAAAAAACAGAGCTTAATTTCTGGCTTGTACATTGAGTTATATGAGGGTATCATTTGATACCTTTTTACAGCCGTTTAATTTAGTAGCCTTTTTTGTACACAAACAACCCGAAAGAGTAGTGAAACTGAACAACCCACAAGAGTTAACATATATCAGAGACATTGTTTATCTCAAGATGCACACCAGTATTGTAAGGTTTGTTTGTAAAAACTACCTACAGTAAATGTCCTAATAAAACTAAGACCTAGTCCTGGATTAATCTAAACCCTGTTCGGGAAACTGACCCCTATGAAATGTAAAACTGTCCCTAAAAATCAACCCAACATGTATTGCTCCTTAATAAAACAATTTCTGGTGGCTGTTGTACCACATTTAGCAAAAAAAAAAAAAAAAAAAAAAAAAGATGGACGACGCCCGTTCACTCTCTTCCATTGGTGAAAAGTGAAGCCGTCGGTGTCCCGATATGACAGAAACAGAAAATGACAGAAACCAGCTTCGGAAAAAATATAATTGAAGTGTAATTGAAATGTTTAGTTGGTCTCAACTCCCATTAAATAACATGGGGAGGTGGGGTTTATGACCTATACTGGGACCAGTCACTGAGGGGCGATCGAGACGTTTTGCTTCACTTTTCAGGGCTTGTGCGTCACGCTTGACCGATATATCAGCCGATGATGCTTGCTATGCTTCTCAATGAAATACAATGAAATGCCGCTACATCCAAAAGCCAGGGGGCACTCTCGTGCAGAAACTCAATATGCGCTGCAGACGAAGAACCATAAACACGCAGCTCGAGGAAATGGCTTAAGGATACATTTATATTGCTGTTCTTCAAGCCTTTTCAGGTATTTTCATGATAATAAAGAATATGTATAATCATTATGTTTGACGAGTGTTGCTTTTTCAAATGCATGTTATAAACAACCCAAACTAACAGTGATTTCAGATCGATAAGGACTTACTGATCAAAAGCCGTAAGTTACATGAAATAGCTGTGAATAATATCGGCTGTGCGATTCAAAATAGTTATCGGCCACGTATTATTAGTGTATATCGGCATTTATCAGTGCATAACTTAAGAAAACAGAAAACATTTAAAAATATTCATGAGAAATTTTTGAACAGACCATAAGAATAAACACCTTCCAAATATAAACTTTTTGTTTTCTATTACACTTGTTAAAGTGCAGAAAAACCCTCAGAATTTAAATGAATCAAATAACCAGTCAGTTCTGGTTTAAGAACAAATAAAGAAAAACTGCTTTTAAACTCAAACTTCTGAAGTCACATGAAAGACTCTCATTTGTAAGCCTCTTTAGATAAAAGCATGTGCTTGAATGAATGAATGTAAACGGAGGTCAGTTCATCATCTTACACAACTAGATCAAACTTGACAAAGAGAAAAAGTCCAGAACATTCTACAAATGGATGTCAGGTTTTCATTAAGCGCTATAGGACTTTATAGGTTTCACTGGGGTGGAGTAAATAACAATTCGGCTCTGTTTTTTTCTTTAAGTGCTTCATTAGAAAAAGGGCTTGAGACCACATCAGGATTCTTGTGAGCTGAGAAACTAGGAGCGTGTTTAATGAGCAGCGCACCGCGACAAAGCGTCTGTGACAAACAAATGGTTTAAATCTGCTCCAAACCTGACTAAGAGTCAAATGCATTTAATTCAAAGTAAACCCTTGCATAATGATTTTTTGGACATCTAGTGAGGTACTGGATGCTGCACACTGACCATCATGTAGGCTACATTTATGTGTTCAGTATAAAATATATTTACTTTCAGATAAAGTAATGATGACGCTTATCCCAGGCGACCTCTCACAACACCAAAGTGTGCACTGTTTTTCAAAGTGCACCCGCTGCTTCAAATATCAGATAAATATTTTATGTAAAAGCATCTGGATTTGGTTAGCACTGGTTAAAGATGATTGGCCACAGATGCGTGCAACATTTTATGATGACCTACATTATAAGATAAAAAAATTTGGACAATCTAAATTATTTACTTA
The DNA here is from genome assembly GCF_027580225.2 of Misgurnus anguillicaudatus. NCBI lineage: Eukaryota > Metazoa > Chordata > Actinopteri > Cypriniformes > Cobitidae > Misgurnus > Misgurnus anguillicaudatus. The sequence goes on along the minus strand of NC_073346.2, from coordinate 25,432,002 downwards.
AAAACACCCTAATCTTAGAATGGATTGCTATACCCCTGCAAGGCTATATAAGGTGCAGTATTAAACCATGAGCCGATGTTAATGACACAAACAGCTGGCTGTTCTCTGCACTCTATTGCTTTCATGTGGACAAATTATGGAGACGACGTACTACACGACACAAACAAGAAGGGAATGAGAGAGAGAAAGAAATTTCTTTCATCAACATTTTGTTTGCATCTCACACCAAGAAATAGTGGCGCATTAACAATGAGTTCCATATGTGAAGATATTAGGGGACATGCACAGCGATGGAGCTCACAAATGTCAAACGCTCTGGAATGGAGGTAGCAGCCTGAGTGAAAGTGCTGTGAACGCTCAAACCAAAGATGTTCAGTCATTTAAAAGGCTCCACAACACTGTTCCAAAACACAGTTGAGGGTTTTCATTATAATGGAAAATGAATGAAAACAGATGGAGTCATAGGTCTGGCTAGGTTAGCAAAGCACTGTCCTCATGTTTAGGATTAAAAGCATCATGAAGCAAAGTGAAAATGCACACGTTGCTGCTAGTAGGTTTGTCATTCAATGCACAGTTGGAAATTGTGATAGTAATAGTACTTCATAAATCGTTTGCATTTGCCTTTTTAATAGATACAGATTTGGACATTTCTGGCCAGAATGAAACCTGCATCACCAAAATAAGGGCTACAGCTATAAACGCTGCACTATGGTTCACCCTCATGGCCATGGTTTATCCAGGAAAGCCATGGGCAACTTATTCAGTACTAAGCTAACTCTATGGTAATGCCATTATTGCTTTCGAAACAAAAATTGAGAGGAAATGAATATGCTCACACAGTTTCCCGTAAGTTTGTTTTTAGCTCTGCTGGAGTGAATTAAAGTCAGAAAGCAGAGCTTTAATGTTGGTATATACAGTAAGGGTTTCATATAGCATAGGTTTCACATGGCATTGATCAAATATCCCTATTTCCTGTCCTTCTCCACAACTGTTCGGGGCTGCATTCTAATTTGGGGCGAAAATATTACTCACTCTTTGGAATGGAGGGATGAAGGGAAAAGGAAAATAAAAAGAAAAATGAGCCGTCAAAATAAGGACAGCCAAAAAGAGAGACAGTCAAAAACCAGAGGGAGAGACAGAAAGGTTGCATAATAACTTTGAACCCCATG